>NC_080539.1:177470458-178942958 GCF_028640845.1 Ahaetulla prasina | reverse complement strand
CTTGGTCATAATTATTCAATGATTTACTATCATAGATCATTTTCAGATAGTGATAGAAAACCTAGAATTTGATCCATGTTAATCTTTCCTATTCCACCTTCCAGTATTGTACACCCATTCGGTCATAGAATAGAATAGAATAGAATTTTTTATTGGCCAAGTGTGATTGGACACACAAGGAATTTGTCTTGGTGAATGTTAAATGAATGGTGTGGCTGCCCAGGAAAACGAATAGACTGTCATTGAAAGCACCTTTAGGAACCTGGGAAATGATGAGTCATTGATCATTCTCAGTACTTATTTCTAGATAGCCCAAGAAGACAGAGAAAAACATAGTCCTCAGAACTTTCAGGTCGCTATCTGATCAGATTGACAAGAAACTATCTGAAGTAGAGAAGCCATGAAAAGCTCAGTGTTGCAGTGTTTCTATACATAGAAAGAACATCTGGGAGGAAGGGTTCTAGGACTAATGATGCCACAAATCTCTATTATGGATTGATTCTCCATTATATCACAGATAGAATATCAGTTACTTGTATCTTTATTGACACAAGGAACATAATACGAAAAAACAGTTATTCGTGATTCAGTTTGCAATCAACTACTTTTCCAATTTTTTTTCACATCATCAACCAAATTTCACCATCTACTATATTGGACTTACTGTATCTTAGATACACACATTGTGCGTATCTGTTTCTGTTCAATTTCATTCTGTTAATTTCAGCCCAGTCTGCTCTTTTGTCAAGATAATTTTAAACTTTAGTTCTGTCTTCTAAGTTACTAATGATTCCATTTCAATTTCTTTCATTTGTAAATCTGATAAGCAATTCCTTCACCTCTTCACCCAAGTCATTAAAAGAATAACATTTGTTAGTCAGAAAGGTGTTACTAGATTCCAGACTAGTTGTGCACTGACTTAATTGTCAAGTTATCCAAACTATTTTAACCAGCATCCTAATCATCATGGAGTATCGTCATAAATTAACATCCATCTCTGCTCCAAACTATGTGAAACCAAAAGTTGTTACATTGTTTAGAAGTAACATAATTATAAAACATTTCCAGCTGAAGATACTTTTAGGAAGTACATCTCTATAGGCAACGTTACTTTTGTTTAAATTTATTTTTAATTGTACTTGTGTGTGTATATGTTTCCCTCTTTCTTTTCCTGAGGAAAATGTGGCCTATCAGTTTTGTCCCACCAATTGTACATGCCAGAAATGTCACTTAGGATGACAACCTCAAGAAAAAATCAAGGATATTACTGAACATGCTTAAAGCTCAGTCCAAGAAAGACACTATGCTTGAGTTCCAGGGAGTGGTTGGGAAGAAGTAAGAAGTCAACCGGGGGGGATGGAGATATTTAGCAGCAGTGGTCCATAAAAACTATCCCCCAAGGCTCTCAGTCTTTCCAATCCAGGTAACATATACTGTGTAATTAGAACCAAAAGCTGACATCCATGCAAACAAGCTGTCAAGATCCTTGTACAAAAACATGCTAATTGAACATGGACTGCATGCTTGGGTCTTACTTACAAATCATTAAGTTGGTTACAGATTTGCATGGCTGTCAACCTTGGCTGATCCACCAAAGTTAAAGAGATTCAGACCTGGTTAGTAATTGGATGGGTGTTGACCCTCCTAGATAAACCAGACAGGAAATAGATGAACTACTTTATCCTGAGGCGACATTAAAAGGATCTTGCAAATCAGAAAGTACAAACTTCCCATCCACCATTTTTAACTGCCTGATTCATTAGGATGGGTCCTTTCTCAGTTTCTTTCTATGACAGTAAAATGTTTGTGGGCTCCTGTCTCTCTTGTCTGACTTTTTTTCTATTTCTATTTCATCAAGCCCACTAATGTATGATTACAATGGGAGACCATCAGAAAATTCCAGGGCTATAAGCTATGAAGTTAAATTTAAAAAATCATCCTGTAGGAAGACAATTTCAGATCCTGTGTCATTTCTTCAGAACTGAAGCTCTGAACACAACGATACATTACTAGTATTTTAAAAAGAAACGTTGATGGATTTAATAACAGGAAAACTTTGACAAAAGAGGCAAAACAGATGTGAAAAAACCATGTAAAAAGGTAAAAGAAATACGGGATCCTCTTCTTGAAAGGAAATAGCTGAAAAAACTATCTTCCTGATAGATGCTAACTTTGAGTTATAAGTTACGTTTTTCTGGTTAGGTTCTTATTGATAGATCTTAAAACTTGGACAGTGAGGGAAATTCTACAGTTAGAGTTATTAACACCTGCTTATATACTAAATAAACTATAGTATAAACTATATACTATACTATCAAATAAATGGAATATAAACATTTCCAACTTCACCTGGGTCATATCCAAAATATTTAAACTTGGTCTCTCCATCCTGCTCATATTCTTAAATCCAAAATGACCCTAGATCAGTGATGCGAACCTTTTCGGCACTGGGTGCCCAAACCGGAAATGTGCTTGTGCTGGAGCGCCAGAAACCACAAAGACCAGCTGGCCGGTGCTCACATACCTGTTTTTTGGCAGTTTTTCGAGACGTTTTCAGGCCATTTTTGGGCTGATGTTTTTGGCCATTTTCAGGCGTTTTTGAGGCCATTTTTCAGACCAAAAACGGCCCAAAAAAGGCCTGAAAAACGGCCTGAAAACCGCCCAAAAAACTGCCAAAGACAGGTATGGGCTGAAAACAGCCCAAAAATGGCCCAGAACATGGCCTGAAAAATGGCCTGGAAAAGGCCAGAAACAGCCCAGAAAACTGCCTGTTTTTGGCCGTTTATCATGGCCATTTTCAGGCTTTTGTTCAGTGCTCCGGCGGAAACCAGAAGAGCAGCTTGTGACGGTGCATGTGCCCCCAGAGAGGGCTCTGCGTGCTCTCTCCATACGTGCCATAGGTTTGCCATCAGGGCCCTAGATGGAGAATGCTGATAGTGGGAGAGTAAAGACAATCCAAAAAATCAAGTTACAGGGTACATCGTAATTTTCCAAATACAGTCACAACCCCAAAGCAGATGTTTGTACATTACTCGTACTAGTTAGTAGCATGTATTGTGTTGATTGTGGTTACAGTCTGTGCACAAATTCTGCATAAATGTGAAGATACATACACAATATATGTTTGTGAGTACAGTTGTTATTCTTTAATAAATTGACTAAATCTTTTTTTAAGATCAAAGCTTTTTCAAGATGGAAGCAATCCTGATATGTCATCTTGAAACTATAATTATAAAGCCAATTGGCTTCCAGATTTGCACAGTTATCTGTCAGGAACACTAACAAAGGTAGTGTAGAAATAGTGCCAGACCTACAACAGACAGAAAAACAACAGCCTCTGAAAGCTAATCTGGAGATGGGATAGATGAGCTGCATTGTGAGATGAATGTGAAACAGTGTGGTCTGTGGAGTGCTCAGATTTTTTTTCCCTTTTTTTCCTTTTTTTTTTTTTCAGTTTCAAAAGGAATTTTTTACCCCAGGCCAGAAGCCTTTGTGTCAGAGAGATTGTCTCATTTCTCTTCTCAAAGGCTGTCAGAGATGACTGAGATTTGAAAACCTTTCTGATGTTGAAGAGGTCAAGGGAGGCAGTCCTCCCACCCATCAGTCATCACATCAACAGTGAGCTGAGGAGACACATGAGAAATGGAGTGAAAGAAACGTGAAGGGATTCAATCTGGAGGAATGAGGGGTGGGAGCAACATAGCAGATGAGTAAACAAATATGTTTTGAAGAAATCAGAAGCAAGAGAGAAAGAGGGAGTCTAGGTCAAATGACAACACCAAAGTTTATAATATTAACATTCTGCTGGAGGAAGAGGGAAAGAAGGTGGAGGAAGGTAGTCCCAGTTGTAATGTTCTGGAGAAAGGCAAGTTGACTAGAGGCAAAAGACATATTAATATTATTTAATCAATGCCTATAACTCTCTAGTGTATTTTTGTACAGGTCGGTTCTATAAAGTTGTTGCATTCATTGAATTGCATTACTCAGAGCTACTGAAATCAGCATTCAATGGTCCAAGTCATATAATAAGAGCAGTTGAGATGGTCTAAATGATAACATCTCCATAGGGAATGGAAAAGGTGATTTGGGGAATTGTCAATTCCAGCCCACTGGGAATAAGAAAGGACATCACATTGGGGCTTAAGAGTGATAAACTCTCATGGCACATTAATTGTGTGTTGAAGGGAAAGAGTTGAGGAAGCTTCTTGGATGAGAAGCGAAATATCTTCAAAGAAAAACAAGGAAGTCCAGTTGCCTCTTGAAAAAGCACCTTTGGGCAGTGTGAGTCCTCTCAATGGATAATGAGTTTCTATCCTTCTAATTTCAGATGTTTGGAACAGCGATATCTCCCATGACAGCAACTGGTTTTGCTGGATTGAATTTCAGGTAGATATTACTTTGGAAATCTACTTGTAAGCAACATTATGCAAAGCACAGAAACGGTAAACAATAGAAGTTAAAAACGTCAGATTTTGAACAAGAAGCTTCAGTTCATAACAGCACCATTCACTAATGCTTCCACCAAGCCTTGCTTCCACTAGGTTCACACACTGCTTCGTGCGTAGCCTTTGGTTCTTTAAACTTATTTTTTTTCCTTTATGAGGACTGCATAAACTTCATCCAACCACAACTTTCTCAGTGTTTCACTACCTCATTCATTTTTTCATTCATAGATTTGTTTTGCAATTCTACCTAACTAAACAATCTTAATGTACTTCTTTTGTACTGGTCACTCACTTATATTTTTGTCTACATTCGTTCAGCACTAATTTGCAGTCTCTCCTCTGGTTTTACCCCATCAGCTTTTTAAGTATTTCATTCTATGGTATTCAATTACTTTTATGTTTCTTCTGGCATGCCAAACTTACTTTCATATAACATTAGTGGGTCACAACATGCTTTCATTTGCATCCATCTTGGATGCAAATGAAAGTTTTAGTGAGCGCTCATTCCTTCCACCAAATCGCGCCCGATCCATTACCTTTTTATCAACATTTGCACATCTTAAAAATTCTTCATTTTCCTTCCTTGGACATTCTTTTTTTTATTATTACAATTTTCTTTTTTTCATAACATTAGTGCATATTCAACAAAACTGTAACATTATTGTATATTTCGGATCTTCCTTCCATATAATTTCTATATACATTGTACGCATCCAATCATCAATAGCCTTATATATATATTATTTTCTATTTCTATTGTTTGTCCATGTGTACCAATTTTCCCAGACCGTGTAGTATTCTGAATTTTCTTTTTCTTGTAATTCTATGGTAAGCCTATCCATTTCTGCACAATCGTATACTTTTTGGATAATCAGACTCTCTGGTGGTATGCTACTGTGTTTCCAATATTGCGTGAACACAATCCTCGCCGCTGTTAGTATGTGTAAAATCAAATATCTTGTTTTTTTATCAGGTTTTGTTTTAAGCATTCCCAAGAGAAATGTTTCTGGGTTCAGCTCTATTTGGCATTTTGTTATATCCTGTAACCATCTGTCGTGTCCCACCCCCACTCCGACGAACGAGTCAAGGAAGTCCATAACAAACTTGGCAACGAAGCCTCTGCAGCTTGCCAAGTGCCTTCGAGGTTTATCAGAGCAGGCAGGAGTCCAAGTTGTGACTTCAGCGATAGGGTCCGATATCAGCAAACTAGATAAGACTTTGCTTGACTCAAGATTGGAATGCCAAAAGCAGATCCTTTATATAGGCTGTGGGGTGTGGCTCCATGACTCTGCATTTATCCAGGCCTGACCCACCCTTCCTTCTGCTGGCGTCGCCTCTCAGATCTCCGGAAGCGAGGGTCCACCCATGCTGAATTGTCTTCAGCTGGATCTGCTGTCAGTGTCTGGGAAAGGGAGGGGACAGAGGAAGTAGGCCCGGGTAATTCCACCACCTGGCTGGCTTCCTGCTCTGAAGGTTGAGCCAAAGGAACACACGCTGTATGAGTGAGGTTTATTGGGCTTCTCCTTTCACTCCTTGAATCCTCTCCGGACATGGGGCCAGGGCCGGGGGCTGGAGTCATGACAGGCCGTTCATCTTCATTATCAGACTCGGAGTCTGATAAAAGGCCCAGTTGGAGACCGGAGGGGCCCGGCTGAGGAGAGGAGGGAGGACGAGTCACAACACCATCCCTGTATCTTGACCCAATATTTTTTCATTTCGGGGCACATCCACCAAACATGAAAGAAGGTACCTTATTGTTGATTACATTTCCAGCAGTTTGGGATTAAATTCTGGTACATTTTAGCCAGCCTCACTGAAGCTAGGTGCCAGCGGTAGAGCATTTTATATTGATTTTCCTTGTAGCAGTAGATTTAGTTAAATTTAAGTTTTTATTCCAAATTATTTCCCAATTATCCAAATCTATATTGTGCCCTATATTCTTTGCCCATGCAATCATTGGTTCTTTCACCACCTCTTCCATTCTATTAAACTCTAATAGATAATTGTATAATTTAGATATTAATTTTCCTTCCCGGCCTATCAATAATTTGTCTAGTTGATTTGGTTCCATGTCAATTCTGAATTCTTCCATGTCTTTCTTAAATCTGGATTGCAATTGTAAATATGGCCACCAATCTATGGATATTACCTGTTCCTTTAGTGTCTGAATATTTTTGAGTTTTCCCTGTTTGTCTAATATTTCTGAGTATCTTGGCATCTTACTTATGTCTAGTGTGTTGGGGTGGATCATCATTTCCATAGTGGATAACCAGCCAGGAATTTTCATGTAGTGTTTTTTCCTTACGTCTTGCCAATTCCGTACCAATGCGTCTCTTATTCTATGTCTATAAAAATATGTATGTGTCTTACTTCCTTTATCCCACATGAAGGCGTCCCACCCCTTTTGTAAGTCATGGCCTTCCAATGCTATGATTCTTCTATTATTTAAATTGACCCATTCCCTTATCCAAACCAAAGATGCTGCCTTATGGTAAAGTTCCCATGCTGGAAGTCCAAAGCCACCCTTATCTCTACTATCCTGAAGAGACGATAATTTAATCCTTGCCTTCTTGCCCACCCAAACTAATTTTGTGGTAATTTTATTAAGTTCTCTGAAGAATTTCTTATATACTAATATGTGGACTGTCTGGAATAAGTAAAGCAATTTAGGTAGGACATTCATCTTAATAACCGCTATCCTTTCTTGGACAGTCTACCAATGTGCACAGATACATTTACTTGCTTTAGTTTGCACAGTTTATATATAACTTGCAAACATTTATTCTATTTTCCTGTGTTTGTTTTCCTTGGTCTTTGATAGGGCATTTTTTAGATCCATATTTCTTGCAATCTCATTTTTCTGTAACTAAATTATATTTTCATTCTAGAACAACATTCACATACACAAGTTCATGTCCCCATTCCCTTTCCCGATCCACACAATGTCTTCATAGGCATTTCTTAAACATTTATGCATAAATACATTAAACATTCCAAGAGAAATCACATATGCTTTCTTTATTTCTTTCATTCACTAAGACTCTATTTATTCTCACATCTGCTTTTCTCCTATATTGCTCTTATTGCATTTAACAATCAAACTTCATCTCCATGTTTGCATAAAAACATTCCTTAATTCAAACATTTTACTTCATATCCTTTTTTCTAAATCACATTTACATATTTTTAAGTGACCTGATAGAGAGCACGTCCTTAGCTCAGCATAA
The DNA here is from genome assembly GCF_028640845.1 of Ahaetulla prasina. Lineage (NCBI taxonomy): Eukaryota > Metazoa > Chordata > Lepidosauria > Squamata > Colubridae > Ahaetulla > Ahaetulla prasina. The sequence goes on along the minus strand of NC_080539.1, from coordinate 178,935,286 downwards.
AATTGCACCACATTTGTCAAATCTTACTCATTATCACTTCTTGTATCCGCTGTCAGAATCCAACCAAATATCTTCCCAGCTATATTTAATAAGTGAACCTTACTCTAGTTTCGTGATGGTGAACCTATGGCACATGCGTCACAGGTGGCATGCAGCGCCCTCATTGTGGACACATGAGCTGTCACCCCCGTTCAGCTCTGCCGTGCATGCGGACGCACCTCCCACCAGCCAGCTGGTCATCAGGTCTCTGCAGTGCGGGGGCGGGGCGCATGCACAGGGGCCACACACGCATTGCATTTTGGGGGTTCGGGCACGCACTTTGGACATTTGGTCCAGAAAAAGTTAGCCATCACTGCTCTAGTTTTTGCGTTCATTATTACTATTTTTTTAAGAGAACAACACCATTATTTGTATTGTCAGGCACAGATGCAAACTTCATACAAACATGAAGCAAGATGCACAGTCACTCAATATGCAAATCACATACACTACATATTTTGACATTATCCAGTTACACCATCGATACCTGCAGCCTTACGAGTGTAAATATACATTATTTCTTTTTATTAATTTTTTTCTTGAATGTTAACATTACAGTAGTGGCCAAAATTGTGGAAACTTTTTGGGAAAAGTGTATTTTTGAAGTTTGATTATCTTTCCATTGATATATAATTTTATGGTACTACTTCAAAAAAAAAAGTGGTGTTATTAGCCATGAAACCTCAAAAATTTCCACAATTTTGGCCACTACTGCAATAGCACTCATCTTAATTCTGGCCTTCAACGTATCATTGGCATTGCCAGACAAGTCTCTAAAATATCCTTTCCAGTATTCCCCTTTTATGTTTTATCCCAAATCATTACAGCACTTGTTTTCTAAATTCTAAATGTTTATATTGCTGGAGGATCTTTGTTCACTTCCATAACATTTTTTGTTATAAATTTTCATCAAAACATTTTGCATTTTACCTATCCAAACCAGTCCTTGCTATCTTTGAGGTCAACAGTAGACAATCTTAGATTAAAGTTTTGGGGATTTTGGGATGAGACAACAGAGTCTGGTAGTGCATTCCAGGCATTAACAACTCTGTTACTGAAGTCATATTTTCTGCAATCGAGATTGGAGCAGTTCACTTTAAGTTTAAATCTATTGTGTGCTCGTGTATTGTTCTGGTTGAAGCTGAGGTAGTCATTGACAGGAAGGACATTGTAGCAGATGATTTTATGAGCTATGCTCAGGTCATAATGAAGACGGCATAGTTCTAAATTTTCTAAACCCAGAATTTCAAGTCTGGTGGCATAAGGTATTTTGTTGCGAGCAGAGGAGTGGAGGACTCTTCTTGTGAAGTATCTTGTGGTGAATTTTCATGATACTGGCAAGATATTCATTCCTTACTAAAGTACCCTACTGAGGTCCAAAGAAAGTTTTGAAATGTATGTCTCCAGTTAGTGCAATACTCAGCAGTAAATATAATAAACTCACTTGGGCCAAATGAGCAAAGAAAGATATGGGAACAAAAAGACTAAGACTGTTACAAATAACATAAAGGGGTAATGTACAGGGTAGCCGTGTTTTGGAAAGCAATTGCCTATGTGCTGTAATTTCTCTTCTATGAACAAACAAGTGCCCCTGCCTTCAAAAGATGATAGACTCTACTTCCTTATCACGATGATTGCAAAAAAATTATATATTAATATATATTAAAACAACGTGTGTAAGATTTGTGAGGTCTTAAAATTTAGGCTGGGAGTCCAGTGATCATTCACCAAATTAAGATTTGGTATCTTAATAAAGAGTCCAGTAACTGGATCTCTCTAGTCATTTTGGCTTTCTTTAGAGGTGGCTTTTTCACCCACCAATTCTATAATATTCCATGACGTTGTTCTTTTCCCTCTCTTTCAAGCAGCTTCCATCTCTGCTTTTCCTTATATTCCCCTTTTATTTCTGGATCAAGATTAATCTAAGACTTTTTCATGTAGGACTCATACTTTCTCTGCCTGAAGTCATTCTTCATTTCATCTTCTTCCTTCTACACCTTTCCTTTTCTCCTACATCCAGTTTTTTCCAAGACCCACACTTGACACGAACAAATAATGGCCTGTCCCACATTCAAAAACTCTCCTCATCCTTTTATCTTCCACTAATTATTTCACTTTCATCATAAACCATCCAATCAGTCATGCTTTTCGATTCATTCCTTTTCCATGTGTACACAAGAAGAAACTAATGCTTAAATTACATATCTCTCCACCCAAAAAAGCAAAACTCTTTTTTGAAGCAGAACAAAAATGATCATAATTCTCATTCTGTCTCTAAATGCCCCACTTAACAGTATTTTTGTCTCTTTCTTATCATCCATTCATGTCATCCAACAGAATTATTGCATTCCATTTATTCAGAAAAATGCACAGATTTTCTAAAAAATCTTCCTGGTTCTTCCACTAAATCCATTAATGTGCACCTATCAGCAGTCTGCTTTCCTACATATCAACAGCAATCTAGATTACACCAATATATATTTTCTGACGTACAGTTCAGCCCTTTCATTCATACATATAATTTCCCTCCCTCTATATTCATCAGCTGCATTCCCCAAAGTCAAAACACTTTCATCCAGATCAGTTATATCCTTCCTTTTCTCTTTTTTTCATAGATTTTGTTGAGGTTCAGTTGCTAAGTCATGTCTGACTCTTTGCAACCCCATTGACCATAGCACACCAGGCCTTCCCATCCTCCTCTATCTTTTTCATAGATACACAATCTATTTTTCTTATTTTTATCTCATTCATTATAATTTGTACTCTTTATAATTTACATAAGATCATCATCTTATGTTCAAGTTGTAATGTTTGATATGCTATGATTGTCATCAGCTAGGAGGCCCTAGATATTGACTTCTACCAATGATCATAGCTTTGGTCAATCAAGGGTTTCACATAACACTTTTTTGTAAGAAAGAGAAGGGATAATCTAAGTTACTGACCTTAGTCATATGGTACCATCTATAGTGTTCCCTGCTAACAATAATGATGATATTGTTCATATGTCTGGGCCTCTGATGGCTCAGCAGACTAAGCTTGTCTGTTATTAACACAGCTGCTTGCAATTACTGCAAGTTCAAGTCCCACCAGGCCCAAGGTTGACTCAGCCTTCCATCCTTTATAAGGTAGGTAAAATGAGGACCCAGATTGTTGGGGGCAATAAAAGTTGACTTTGTATATAATATACAAATGGATGAAGACTATTGCTTAACACAATGTAAGCCACCCTGAGTCTTCGGAGAAGGGCGGGATATAAATTCAAATAAAAAAATAAAAAAATATGTGATGGAAGTCCAGTTTATTTTATTTATTTGTATTCCACCTTTATTATTTTTACAAATAAGCCAAGGTGGTGAACATATCCACCACACCTTTCTCCTCCTATTTTCCTCATAACAACCACCATGTGGAGTGAATTAGGTTGAGAGAGAATGAATGGCCCAAAGTCACCCAGCTAGGTTTCATGGCGAAGACAGGACCTGAACTCATGATCTTCTGCTTTCTAACCTGGTGGCTTAACCTCTAGATCAAACTGTCTTTCATTTAGCCTCAAGGATGTTCATGATATTCCATGCATACTCAGATAGCTAATCTAAAGACTTGCAAGTCACATATTGCTGCCAGCATTTTGCCAATACCTAAAATATAGTGAGACAGACTTTAAAATATTCCAGACCTGGCAGTGAATTTGCCACTTGTTCCATGTTATTATCCATGAAGTTTGGGTGCAGAGATAAATTAACATTTCCACAAAAAGAAGATATTCATTACTGCATTTATATCAAATGTTGTTTCAGACCTAGTTAAATAAATCTAAGCCTGTATCCAACAAACTGATTTTCTTTAAAATTAGAAAACATATATTTAAAATAGAGTTGGGCTATTTTTAGAGTCCAGCTGAATTCAATGGAAGAGATTTAAAATTTATTTTTACATTGCCCTCAGGGCAAGTTCATAGAGTAAATCCTTAACTGAGTTACACCAACAAAATTTGATGTGACCATCATTATGCTGATGGAATATAAGATTTGTTATGCCACAACATATTCTCTGTGAAGTAGTTCAGGAAGGCTGTTTGTATTGTAGGAGAAGATTAGCTAAAATAAGGTAGAGCCACAGACAAGAGAAAAGCAGTACACACACAAAAATGGGTATACTATATCCTATCAGGCATTACAAGAAATTTGATCTGATTTATGCCAAGGAGAGTTATAAAATAAAAAAAATATGTGTGAAGATGAATCCTATAAATATGATGTCATTTACCCCAAACTTCTATGCTTTTTTAAAAAATTTTTGGGACAAAGCCCAAACATATATCACTCTGGACTTCACTCTACCAAGAACACCTTTACTCCTGTCAGCAAAAGGAAAAGACTTACAACTGATGGTGGGTTTACATGGATCTCTTTCTAGAATGTAAGGGGTGAGCATAAGAGCACAAGCGTGCCTACCGTTCCTGTCCTATTGTTTCCTTTCATTATATCTAATTAATACAGTTATTACATACCTATGCTTATATATTTGCTTATATATTGTATAGTTATTTCATGCTTATGTTATATATACTGTTGTGACTAAATAAATAAATAAATAAATAAATAAATAATGAATAAATAAAATGAACCTGCCGCCAGACTCACTAGCATAGACACAGTGGAATTCTGAGAATGTGATCTTCCTATAGAAGGGATGAAGTGCTGCTACCAAACCTTGTACCTTTTCATCCACCTGTTTTGTCCATGTAGAGCTGTACTGTATCCAATGGTCTCCCCTATTCAGGGGAGGCATTGGGAAGTATATCGGCTCTATTGACAAAAGGAAGATCCAATATTTATGAGCACCTCTGGTTTATTTGATGATAGTGAAGATGCATGGAGCAAAACTCAATCCACGCACTATTCTTGTGTAACCGTCATTACTCACAATGCAAGGAAGGGGGTGATATAAGTGTCAAAGACTATGTGTCTTGGCTACAGAGTGACATTCCTTTCTCTCTAGCCTGCCTCTTCTTGTTCAGTCTAGAACAGTGGTTCTCAACCTTTATAGTGCTGCGACCGCTTTAATACAATTCCCCACAATGTGGCGACCCCAACCATAAAATTATTTTCGTTTTGAATTTATCGTGCCTGAAGCCGTATTAGCTAGCGATCTGAACTGCTTGCGATTACCTTGAGGACGGAGGCATTAAAGCGGAGACTCCTCCCCTATTAAGTTTATCGCGCCTGAAGCCAGATTAGGCTAGCGATTGGGAGTGATTGCAGCTGGCTTGTGGGGTCAACCATTGGAGCACAATTCTTCGACTCGCAAGTATACTTCCCATATTTCCGATGGTCTTAGGTGACCCCTGACAAATCGTCATTCGACCCCCAAGGGGGTCCCGACCCACAGATTGAGAACCGCTGGTCTAGAAGCCATTCTCCCACAGGACGCATCTCACAACTGTTGCAGTCTAGGTAGGAGAGGGTTCCCCTATTGGTTATCAACCTGCTTTATGTAGGCAGGTGCCTCATTCCTCACAAATCCATAGCACACAGTTACACAACAGGTAAAGTATCTCTAAGGTGAAATTATATGAGAGACATTTTCTCTGGTGGCTCAACAGATTAATGCAGTCTGTTATTAACAGCAGCTTGCTTGCAATTACTGCAGGTTCAAGTCCCACCAGGCCCAAGGTTGACTCAGCCTTCCATCCTTTATAAGGTAGGTAAAATGAGGACCCAGATTGTTGGGGGCAATAAGTTGACTTTGTATATAATATACAAATGGATGAAGACTATTGCTTGGCATAGTGTAAGCCGCCCTGAGTCTTCGGAGAAGGGCGGGATATAAATGCAAATAAAAAAAAATTCTCTTCTCCCAAGTGGGGAAGGAAAGAGAAAGGGGGGAGGGAGGGAGGGAGAGAGGGAGAGGGAGAGAGAGAGAGAGAGAGAGAGAGAGAATATGAATTGACCCAAACAGATGAAGAAAAGAAAGTAATCTCAAGATCTTATTAACCTGAAGTTTGAACTGAAATATTTTGTCAAGCAATGCAGTATTCAATACTTTGAGGTTTGAAAACAGCATTTTAGCAGTCTGCTCTAGTAAACGGCATTGTCAGGGATAATTGCCAGACAATGCAAAAGGAAAATCAGGTGCAAATAAATTCTGCTTGAAAGAATTCAGGTGGAATTAGATTCATTTTGGTGCTAGTAGAAAAGCTTGTGCTAAATGTGTATCAGATATATTATTCTATGTAGCCAGTTCATAAAATGCATGGTTACCATAGAATAAAATCACTTCCCATGATTTATTTTATTTACTTTTTAGATTTAAGGGCACTGAATTCCCTGTGAGTCTGAGTCGCTTACATTATGAAAGATAAATAATAGACAAAAGAAATTCATATATCTCTGGACTCTAAGTACTACATAGAACGAGCAGGGCTCAAAATCCACATATTTCAGGTTCTGTGAGAACAGCTAGATTGTTAGGATTTCTCCACCCATTAGGGTGGAGCCACACAGATTTCTAAGGGAATACTATTCCAGAGGTAGTAGGTGCTGGGACAGAGAGAACCTCATTTCCCTGGGTCCTAGATCATATTGTCTAACAGAGGAGACCCACAGTGTTCCAATTCTGCATCATCTTCGAGGCAGAAATACTCTTGACATTATTTCTCTGTTGATACACCTCAAGATTTCAGTGGCTCTTTTGGCAGCCATGGCCCATTTCTGCATGATACTTAATCTATGGTCTACCATTAACAAAAATACTCACAAGTGCTACTGTTGAGCCAGCTACCACCTACCATGTATCTTCACATTTAATTTTTCTTACCCTACCTTACATTTCTCACCATTGAACAGCATTCATTGTTTTGGATCTGTCCCAAAGTTAAAGTCTATCAAGTTCCCTTTTGAACACTGATCTTGTCAACCCCGTTCCCCCTTAGTTTTCTATTGCCTGCAAATTTGCAAAACATCCCTTCTATCCCTTCATCTAAGCCTAAGACATTTATAAAAATGTTGAAGACAACTGCATACCTCTTTTCATTAAGACACAAATCCATTAAGGACTGTATATTAGGTACAATTGTTCAACCAACTACAAATCCATCTGCAACCATCCACATAGCATCATTCCAACTTTATCACTGTCTTACTGAAGTCTGCCTACTTCATTCTTTTGGTCTACTAATCTAAGAACTTTGCCACAAAGCAATAAAATTTGTCTTGTTATCCAGCATTAGTTATTTTTTGCACACTGTGTGGTAAATTCTTGGATCACATGGTATTGCTCCTTCATGGTTTCTATAACTTTCACTTCCTCAAATATTTCTTACCTGTTGTTGTTGTTAGTTGCAAAGTCGTGTCCGACCCATCGCGACCCCATGGACAACATTCCTCCAGGCCTTCCTGTCCTCTACCATCCTCTGGAGTCCATTTAAACTCATGCCTACTGCTTCAGTGACTCCATCCAGCCACCTCGTTCTCTGTCGTCCCCTTCTTCTTTTGCCCTCAATCTTTCCCAGCATTAGGCTCTTCTCCAGTGAGTCTTTCTTTCTCATTAGGTGGCCAAAGTATTTCAGTTTCATCTTCAGGATCTGGCCTTCTAAAGAGCAGTCAGGGTTCATCTCCTCTAGAACTGACTTGTTTGTTCGCCTTGCAGTTCAAGGGACTCGCAGGAGTCTTCTCCAGCACCAGAGTTCAAAGACCTCAATTCTTGGCGATCAGCCTTTCTTATGGTCCAACCTTCACAGCCATACATTGCAACTGGGAAAACCATAGCCTTGACTATACGCACTTTTGTTGGCAGGGTGATGTCTCTGCTTTTTAGTACGCTGTCTAGATTTGCCATAGCTTTCCTCCCCAGGAGCAAGCATCTTTTAATTTCTTGGCTGCAGTCCCCATCTGCAGTGATCTTGGAGCCCAGGAAAATAAAATCTGTCACTACCTCCATTTCTTCACCATCTATCTGCCAGGAATTGAAAGGGACGGATGCCATGATTTTAGTTTTCTTAATGTTGAGTTTCAAGCCAACTTTTGCACTCTCCTCCTTCACCCGCATCAAGAGGCTCTTTAGTTCCTCTTCGCTTTCTGCCATTAGAGTGGTATCATCTGCATATCTGAGGTTGTTGATATTTCTTCCGGCAATCTTAATTCCAATTTTTGATTCATCTAGCTCCGCCTTTCTCATGATGTGTTCTGCATATAAGTTAAATAGGCAGGGTGATAGTATACAGCCTTGCCGGACTCCTTTCCCAATTTTGAACCAATCAGTGGTTCCGTGTCCAGTTCTCACTGTGGCTTCTTGACCCGCATACAGGTTTCTCAAGAGACAAATAAGATGGTCTGGTACTCCCATTTCTTTAAGAACTTGCCACAATTTGTTGTGATCCACACAATCAAAGGCTTTAGCATAGTCAATGAAGCAGAAGTAGATGTTTTTCTGGAACTCCCTAGCTTTCTCCATGATCCAGCATATGTTGGCAATTTGATCTCTAGTTCCTCTGCCTCTACGAAATCCTGCCTGTACTTCTGGTAGTTCTCGATCCACATATTGCTGCAGCCTAGCTTGTAGGATTTTAAGCATAACCTTACTAGCATGTGAAATGAGTGCAATGGTGCGATAGTTTGAACATTCTTTGGCATTGCCTTTCTTTGGAATTGGAATGTAAACTGACCTTTTCCAATCCTGTGGCCATTGTTGAGTTTTCCAAATTTGCTGGGAAATTGGGTGTAGGACTTTTACTGCGTCATCTTTTAAGATTTTGAATAGCTCAGCTGGAATACTGTCTCCTCCACTAGCTTTGTTGTTGCTCAGATTTCCTAAGGCCCATTTGACTTCACATTCTAGGATGTCTGGCTCAAGGTTAGTGACCACCCCATCGTGGTTATCAGGGATGTTAAGCTCATTCTTGTATAGTTCTTCTGTGTAATTTTGCCACCTCTTCTTAATCTCTTCTGCCTCTGTTATGCCATTTTGGTCCTTTATCATGCCCATCTTTGCATGAAACGTTCCCTTCATATCTCCAATTTTCTTGAATAGATCTCTGGTCCTCTCTATTCTATTGTTTTCTTCTATTTTTTTGCACTGTTCATTTAAGAATGCATTCTTATCTCTTCTAGCTATTCTCTGGAATTCTGCATTCAACTGGGTGTATTTTTCTCTTTCTCCCTTGCTTTTCGCTTCCCTTCTTTCCTCAGCTATTTGCAGAGCTTCCTCAGACAGCCATTTTGCTTTCTTGCATTTCTTTTTCTTTGGAATGGTTTTAGTTGCTACCTCTTGTACAATGTTGCGAACCTCCGTCCATAGTTCTTCAGGTATTCTGTCTATCAGATCTAATTCCTTAAATCTATTTGTCATCTCTAATGTATATTCATCAGGGATATGATTTAGTTCATACCTGAGTGGCCTGGTGCTTTTCCCTACTTTCTTTAGTTTAAGCCTAAATTTTACAAGAAGAAGCTCATGATCTGAGCCACAGTCAGCTCCTGGTCTTGTTTTTACTGACTGTATAGAGCTTCTCCATCTTCGGCTGCACAGCACATAGTCAATCTGATTTTTGTGTTGACCATCTGGTGATGTCCATGTGTAGAGTCGTCTCTTAGGTTGTTGGAAAAGAGTGTTTGCTATGACCATCGTGTTGTCTTGACAGAATTCTATCAGCCTGTGCCCTGCTTTATCTTCTGGCTTCCTACTTTAGCATTCCAATCTCCCATGATGATAAGGACATCATTTTTTTGGTGTTAATTCTATCAGGTGCTGTAGGGCTTCATAGAACTGGTCAATTTCATCTTCTTCAGCACCAGTGATTGGGGCATAGACTTGAACTACTGTGATATTGAATGGTTTGCCTTGGATTCGGACTGAGATCATTCTGTCATTTTGGGGATTGTATCCCAGTATTGCTTTTCCTACTTTTTTATTGATTATGAAGGCCACTCCATTTCTTCTGAGGGATTCTTGCCCACAGTAGTATACCTGATAGTCATCTGAATTAAATTTGCCCATTCCTGTCCACTTTAGTTCGCTGATTCCTAAGATGTCGATGTTCAGTCTTGTCATCTCTTGTTTGACCACATCCGGCTTGCCTTGATTCATGGATCTTACATTCCAGGTTCCTATGGAGAAAAAATCTTTACAGCATAGGACTTTCCTTTCACCACCAGATACATCCACAGCTGAGCGTCCTTTCGGCTTTGGCCCAGTCGCTTCATTCTTTCTGGCGCTACTAATACTAGCCCTCCACTCTTCCCCAGTAGCATATTGGACACCTTCCGACCTGAGGGGCTCATCTTCCGGCGTCATATCCTTTTTCCTTTTTGTACTGTCCATGGGGTTTTCATGGCAAAGATACTTGAGTGGGTTGCCATTTCCTTCTCCAGTGGATCACGTTTTGTCAGAACTCTCCGCTATGACCTGTCCATCTTGGGTGTCCCTGCACGGCACAGCTCATAGCTTCATTGAGCTATGCAAGCCCCTTCGCCACGACAAGGCAGTAATCCATGAAAGGGTATTACCTGTTAATGTATTAAAACCAGTATAAATAGTTCCCTAGTTCTCTCTTTCACAGTTTGGGCAATGAATTGTCTGCAAGAGACATCAAGAAACTTTTGGCTTTTCATCAGCCACAGAGTCTCGTTCCCAATTGATGTCAAGGTACTTGAGATCCCTCATTTCAGCAGTCATATCTTCTGACTACCCACAATTTGATTTTGGAGATTTCATCTATATCTTCTTCTTGGTTAGATGGCCTGGAATATGTAGCAATAGCAATAGCACTTAGACTTATATACTGCTTCACAGTGCTTTACAATCCTTTCTAAGTGGTTTACAAAGTCAGCATATTGCTCCCAATAATCCGGTTTCTCATTTTACCAACCTCAGAAAGATGGAAGGCTGAGTCAACTCTGAGCCAGTGAGAACTTCTGGCAGTGAGCAATGAGTTAGCCTACAATGCTGTATTCTAACCAATGCTCCACCATAGTTCCTACAAGTGTCATTATTTTTTTCTCCCCCTAATATTCTTCATATGTCACAAATTTCCATACTTTGTAATAATTATTTATGTATAATGCAACCTTCCCCTTTTTGATTAGGATTCTTCCTTTTGAATAAATTATATTCTTCTAATAAATCTATTAGTGCGTCTTTTTTTAACCAGTTATGTTATGTTTTGTTGTCTAACTATTAACAAAATACTAACATCATCTTCCACCCATTCTATGTAGTACAGTTAGCTCATGGATGCAAAGAAATTAGGGGAGAAAATCTATAAGCAATTGTTGGTGGCAGAAAGATGAACAAAACCTTTAGAAATTTAGGGTTTTTCTTTCCTTTTGAAGAAAAAATATAATAAGGACATCCAGCTTCAACAAAGAGGGAACATAATACCCCCTCATTCCTATTCCTCTCTTGCTTCATCTGCCTTTCCATGACTCATGCATGTTTCTTACCCTGTTTGTCTCCATCTCTGTTTTTTCTCTATCCCCTCCCAGGCACCTTCTGCACCGCATATTCTGTAAGTGTGTTTATTATTTCTATCGCTATCTCAGTATGTTTATCAATTCTTCCAAATGCTTATCCTTCCATCTCCCTCTGTATCTGTTAAGTGTGGGCACAAGTCCTCATCCCTATCCGTAGGCCTACCTCAGAGGGAAGAGGAAAAAAATAGAGATATTTGCTATTTTGTATTTGGTGTACTCCTGTGACAGGTACTTTTGGACTAACCATGAAAAGATAATGTAAAATAGTTTTTTTAAAAAAAATACAATAGTGTTACAAGCCTAAAAGACTGGAGACTCCTGCACACAATTGGCTATGTCTAGTTATAATTGGATTAGTCATATCGCGATTGTTAACACCAAGGCATAGGGGAGGCTCTGCATTCATATTTCATGAAGCAGAGCACAAAAATTTAGAAAGTAGCTCACTACCTGGGCTGTATCTTCTCCCACTCTGCCCCCCCCCACACACACACACTATTTTTATTTCTAGCAAATTAATTTCATTCTTATGGGGGGAAATACCTTCCCCTTTCCTAACAAGTTTTTATTATTGAGTCATGCATTTCTGTCCTGTGCATCAAAGACTATATGATTACCATATGATGCTGTACAATCAGAGCCGTTGTTTTCCTGTCCTTTGCTTCTCTTTCTCCTTTGCCAGAAGTAATTTACATTAGTCGTGTTTTTAAGAAGACAGAAATCATAGCTTTGCCTCGTGTTGCAGAAAAAATTGAGGCAAGAACGTAACAACTTGGAGTAGATTTACAGTTCTACAGCCTTTCCTGTTGCCTGGAGGCAGGATGGAACTTTGGTGTCCTTGGAGGAATGGCAGAAGGAAACGCTAGGGGCCAATTGCTGATTTTATCATTCAAACACAAAATTTGTTACACCACTTTATCAGTCAGAGGGAAAGCAATTATAGTGTGGTTCAATTTTCCACTCAATGCTGTACTGGGGATCAAAGTCAGCTTTTATGACAAGAGAAAAATGTTTTGCTATTTTATTTGTTACTTAAAATAAAAAAAAAATTAAAGCCTTAGCACTTTAAGTGCAATATAAACTGAGAGTGTTTATGTTTTTTCTTCCTTTCCCTAAGATACACTTGATTACTTTAGCTTTCCTCCTATGAAATAACAAAGGCTTTTTCTCTCTTTCTTCCTATTATATTATAAAGCCCGTTGCAATGCAGAAATGGAATTTCCACGCTTAAAAGCAGCACCGCATTAGAAGGCTATAATCAGCATGGAGGTAAAATTGACAGCAGGCCACACGGTCTATTATGAATGGCTCTTTTTTGGGGGATCTTTTTTTTTTTTTTCCAAATGAAAAATAGAAAGGGTGTGTATTTGCAGGCTTTCTCTTTACCCAAAAAATAGGGGACATGGAGTTAGGGAAGGAGCATTTAAAGAAAATGTTGCAAAATACAAATGATTAATTTGAATGAAAACATAAACCAATCAATTATCTTATCGTACACACACTGAAAATACCCTCTGTCCATTTGATTTCTGTGTGTGTGTGTGTCCATGTGCGCACGCATGGTTGCATAGGCACCATTTTTCCAAGGGAAAAATATAAATAACTCAGAATTCAGGAAAACTGGTTACCAAATTGACTGATATAATAGCACTCTGAGAGCTTTACAGATGAAAAGCTTTCCACAAATATTAACAAATAAATCTTTAAAATACTCCTATGGGGTAGGTGAATGTTAGCAGAGCCCCAGTGCTGCTATACATCAATTCAGTTAAATATTTAGCTAAAAATTTTAATCATACACATCAAAAGTAAAACAGAATTTAGGAATTTTCCCCCCATACTGTTACCTTTGTTTACTGCAATTGTTTACATACTAAATACATATAATTTTATTAAGAATTTGATTATAGTAGTAAAATCTAATACAAACTAAAAGAAAGAGTAAAAGATGTAAGAAAAAGAAAAAAGAAGACAGGAAGAAAGAAAAAAGTATTATAAAGGAAAACATAAAGAAGTTGCTTCCAGCCTTCATCACAATAAGTATAAACAAATTTAGTGACTCTTCATCTCCTCTAAGGTTACAAACCTTCTGAATGCAATTTTCAAGGTAAATCCTATTAGAATATGTCATTATTATCCAGCAACTCTCATCTCTTAAAAATTGTATGTTTTAAAATTGTTATTATTTATTAATTTCCAGATGGATTTCTCCTGATTGCTTCCTTTGTCCTTTCCCTACACCCTACACTACACTGGAAGGCAATAAAATGTTAAATTACTGAATCTGTGCATCTTTGGGAAAATATGATACCTACATACGAAGGAGGATGTTTATCTAAATAAAAGTCATACCAAGATCAAAAAAACAAAACAAAACAAAACAGGGTCCAGAATATCCAAACCAGAAAGGACAAAGCATAAATATGAACTTATATTTCTCTGCTCTGCAGATATGGACTTTTAGAAATGGGTTCTATGACATTTTTCAAAATTCTGTGCAAGTTCTGCATTGCATCATTAAAGGTAAAGGTAAAGGTTCCCCTTGCACATATGTGCTAGTTGTTCCTGACTCTAGTGGGCAGTGCTCATCTCCGTTTCAAAGCCGAAGAACCAGCGCCATCTGAAGACATCTCCGTGGTCATGTGGCCAGCATGATTAAATGCCAAAGGCACATGGAACGCAGTTACCTTCCCACCAAAGGGGATCCCTATTTTTTTACTTGCATTTTTTACGTACTTTCAAACTGCTAAGTTGGCAGAAGCTGGGACAAGTAATGGGAGCTCAACCCATTACACAGCAGCACTAGGGATTCGAACCGCTGAACTGCCGACCTTTCAACCGAAAAGATGCTTAATGTCTTAGCCACTACATCACTGCATTATTATGTACATCTAAAATCCACCCATATATCCACCTAGTTGGCTGATTCCTTTATATGATGGAGTGGCAGTCATAGTCATATCCTTCCTTTTCCACATCTGAAATGTTATATACTCCCTCTATACCAGTTTGCCTATAGGTGTGTTCATCTAATTTGCTTTCTTTTTCAGCAGAAGAAAGCTTGTCTCCCCTCTTCATGAAGGGGAAGAAAAACCACATGGGTTGGTTTTCAGAGCTGGGTGAAGCCCTTCCTTTCTGGTTTCTGACTTATACTCTTACACATATTTTTGCTGCCCTCTTGGCATCTGTGATAATGCACTCATGTTTCTAGGCTCTACAGGAGATAGTTTCTATTTTTATCCTTACAAGTGTCATTTCCATTAAAACTATATTTCCATATGTTTTCAAAAGTTGGATGTACCTTTTGCTTCCTAAATATAAAAGCCACCAGCTAGTTTGGACAGACAGATATAAAACAGTTAAGCGTTTCTCTCAATGGAAAGCTGCCAGACTTGACTTGTGGTCAGAGATAATTTTTGCAGTGAATCTGTACCCAGGTTGATTAAGGAAAACCTGCTCTTTTGTCCTCTGGCTATACAACTGATAACAATGTTATTGCCTTTGGTTAATACCCCAAGTAGTCTTGCCAGCAGGGAAGTAGGAAGGGAAAGGGGGAAATCTTTCAGATAGCTACTGAAGAGAGAGTCATCACGTGGACCAAGATGTTTCTAGTTGTAGGAAGCATCTGCTGCTCTCCAAGAAATCATTGATGGATGAATCATTGCCTTGCTTGACCAACTACTAGGAAAGATTTGGAGAGACTTTGTTAAACTGATGGGAACTTCAGCTCCATGACTGCTTTGGGCTTTGAAAATGCTTTTATTCTACTCTTAACTAAAATGGGTTCCGTTCCTTTGGTCCCCAAGTCACTTAATTTAGTACCACATTCATCTGCCCTCAAACAAATTAGGTGAAAAATTGCTGCCCCAGATTATAGTAAGCTTGGTTGTTGTTTTTCTTAAAGAAGTATTTATGAACATTAATACCACATTTTTGTTGTTGACTTGCTCTTTAAAGTGTACAAGTAATGGGTATTTTCCCCCAGCCCTGTATGTTTATCATAGCATGAGAATGCACATAGATTTTAAAAATTAAGAAAAGGACAAACACTGGCTATTAAAAAATAATTGGGGTGCAGAGTTCACACAGTGGAATACGTCATTGGATAAGCTATTCCAGGGGTCTCCAACCTTGGTCCCTTTAAGACTTGTGGACTTCAACTCCCAGAGTTCCTTAGCCAGCTTTGATGGCTGAGGGACTCTGGGAGTTGAAGTCCACAAGTCTTAAAGGGACCAAGGTTGGAGACCCCTGAGCTATTCCATTTACACAACAGAGAAAATTCACAGTGCACTTAATTTAGTATTATGCTTGTTGGCTAGCTTTATACAACACATTGAGCTATAAATTACAGTGAACTAAAACCAATCAAATCCTGTGCACCAAACAAAATGTGCACCTCACTACATTGTCATAGATTAGAAGCATTTGAGGAAGCGAAACATCCTTGACCAGCTGTTTGGTAAAGGAAGAATGAGACATGGGAGGCTGTATGAATTTCTCCATTCCTTTTCTTGAACTGATGATGTGCAGAATTCTAACTTTTCTATATTTTCTAGATTTGAGATTTCTAAAGCCTTATTTTAACATAGGTTAACAATAGCCTGCAACATTAGGGCAACCACTCCTCAAAACCTAGCTGGAGCAGCTGAAATGCTTCAAAAATTTGCCACCAAGTTAAATTTTGACTGTGATAAAAGCTATTCAGTACATGAGGAATAATCAAGAGTAACTATATATATAATTATTTTAATTAGGCTTTAATTAAATTGAAACAAATTTTTTTTCTCTTGTCCATGCCCTTTTTAAAGGTGGCATGCCTTAATATGCAATACATAGCCCAATCTTGTTCTTTATCCCCAAAAAAATTCCACATGGATTCTTTGATGTAAGAATTCATAATTCTTGTTCTCTTACTAGGACATTCTTTGTAAGTGACACTAATCTTAAAAAGCTTAGCCACCTATAAAGTAATTGGGTTCTTCAGCACAATATCCATTCATCATGCTTGAATCAAGTATAAGAGCAACTATCTGTAAGATATGTTATTTGAAAGTAATTCTATAATGAAGCTTTGTGTTAGCTGCAGCCCAAATTTGTAAATCAGAGGTAGGCTATTTTTTTTTTTAATGTTTGACAGGTTTGGGATTAAGTCCAGTAAAAATACATTTTCACCTATGTTATACCATTTCTTCATTAGTTTAAACTTTTCAAATCTTAAACCCATGTCAAAAAGAGCATTTGTCTGGCGTTTTTCTCACCCACCAGAAGGAAAAGAAGAATTTGTATTAAAATTGTTTTTTTTAAAGATCAAACAGGTAAAACACAACATTCTTGGATTAATGCTATTGCAAGTTGACCAGGGTGCCTGTCTGTGGATGTTCTATATTCACTGTGTGAATTGTTTTTCCAGACATCTGAAGCATCCCCGCCTTTCAGTGAAATCTCCTTAAGAGAAGAGATTGGAGACTCCTCCAATATGGTTTCTTCCCATATGGTAGTTTTTGCACTCTGGTGGGGAAACCCTGTACTTGAGAAATGGTGGGCGAAGTTCTCCTTTCCTATCTCAATTTACACTGATTAGGCTTCTACTTCCACAGAAATGTCATATCCTTAAGAAGTTTGATTTTGGGTGTATGAAACATACACAGAAAAACTAACCTTGCCAGTTGCTTTCTAGCAATCCTATAAAGCCGTGATGGCAAACCTATGGCATGCGTGCCACAGGTGGCATGCAGTGCCCTCTCTGTGGGCACACGAGCCATTGTGTGCACTTCAGCTGCACCGCGCATGCACATGCGCATGTGCTTCCCACCAGTCAGCTGGTCGTCAGGTCTCTGCCACGCATATGCGGGGCCAGGGGGCATGCGGGGGGCCACGTGTGCATGAGCGGGAGGGTGGGGTGCATGTGGGGGGGGCCACATGCGCATGCATGGGGGGTCATGTATGCTGGGGATGGGGCACATGCAGGGGGCCATGCATGCATTGCATTTTGGGGTTTTGGGCATGTGCTTTGGGCACTCGGTCCAGAAAAGGTTAGCGATCACTGCTATAAAGGATAGTTATCATCTAGCATTGTTATTTTGACATTGTTCTCAGGATTACATGATACCAGCTGAAACCTTAAATGGAGCAAAAAGAAAAAAGAAAAAAACAAACAGATTTGTGAACAGCAAAATTCTTATCAAGCTCTGCCTTATTTCCAGACAAGTGCTATTTCAAAACAGATTTCTTTTTGCACATATTCTCATAGAAGGCCATGCCATGGTATCTATGCTTTCATGTACATTTAGGGCATATGTGTATGTTTTTTTCTAGCATAAAGAAAAGTTATATATATCAGTGGTTCCGCTCACTTACCCGGAAGTCATCACAGACACTCTGCACATGCACAGAGGTGCCATGCGCGAGCGAAGCGAGCCCACATGCGCACACAGTTCCGAACCGGTAGCAAAGGTAAGTGAACACCACTACTAGCCACTATTTCCATGACGACTCCTCACCATTGTATCTGGGTACCGATAAACCTAGAGCTGCCAGTGTGTAATCTCTGGCCACTCTTTCTAATCCTACTGTTCTTCCTTGAGTATTTCTGCCAGGAAAGTACTGGGGGAGCTTCATTACTCAGTCAGATCATTGGTCAGAAAGGCTTGGAGGTTCCAACCAATCAAAGAACTCTATTCTGTTGCAAATTCCATCCCTTGAAAGTATTCTATTGAATACTTTTGACAAAGGAGATTCTTCTGGAGGGGGATTCCAGAATCTCACTGATAACATGGAATGTACAACAGGTTCCATAAACCACATTTCAACTGTAACTACATGGAGACCATCTGCTGACTGGCAAAAACAATTTGAGCAGTTTTGACAGCTGCTCAAAATGCCATCAGCAGCTCTGGTGATTCTTCCAAAGACAAGTATTTTCTTTAAGTAAGGTGTACTGTTGAGTCATAACCTGGCATTATGATGTTAAATCTGAAGAGAGTGAAACAGATGCCATCCACAGTAGCATCAATTAAGGCACAATATACAGTATATAAAATTGCATGCATGTGTGTACAAACACACACATTGATGTTTCAATGTTTGGGGCAATAATTTCATGCACTGAAGTGTCTTCCTTCGGAATGTATAAAAGCTTCTTATTGTTTTATTACCAAAGAAAGAACATAAGCAGGATGAGAATGAAACACAGTCAGTTATACAAAGAAGTGGTGAAGATATTTTCATGGGCTGTGATTCCAGGATCCTATGATTATGTTCTGTTCAAATGCCTATCAATAATACAGAGCTAAATATCAACAATATTAATCTAAAGGCATATCATACACAAGACAGTTGGAAGCCATATTAAAAAAACCATCATTTTTATGGAAAGAGAAGGCAGTTTTCTGTGAGAGATAATAGAACAGCTTGGAATGTATTGTAACACGACTCCAGATGATTAAAAACTTGTGCTTATTACCCACATAAAATGTATTTGTAAATCATTTGGGGGACATAATTTTCCAATTATTTATGCATCACAGTAATTAATGAGAGGAGGGATGGAGTCACTATGTAATACATATTATAGTTACCTGGGGAAGAAAAATTACAGTGCTACCAATTATTTGCTTTAATATTTTTGGTAATTATGTCGTATACCCAAGTTGAAATTTTCATTAATTCCATTTCCTTAAAAGCTCAATTTTTCACAATGAAATCTTCTTTTCAAGTGCCTCAATTATGTCTCACATTAAACAGCATACGGCTCTATCACATTTCAGCTTGATCTTGTTTTGCAGGCTACATACAATCACCTGTTGCCCTCAGAGCTCTAATTGAATTTTTTTTTTTTACACAGCCAGCATTCTAGAGACTTTGGCTTTGATTTAGCATCATTGATCTGAGTAGAGATTCTGTATAAAAAATCCTAATACGAATGGCATTCAAGGCATATAAATTATGTCAAATAAAAACAGGATGCCTGAATCCAGAACCTAAATTGACTGATAACTGGGATCAGGAGTCAGCAAGACAGTTCCCATGGGTACCAGAATGTATATCACCCCAGGAAGGAAGGAAGAAAGGAAGGAAGGAAGGAAGGAAGGAAGGAAGGAAGGAAGGAAGGAAGGAAGGAAGGAAGGAAGGGCATAAAAATCCATTAGGATGTAATCTGAAAATCTTAAAATCTCATGCCCACCAAAAAATATATATGAGATTTAATGTTCTTACATTAAAGATGTGGTGAGATCACCAAATTTTTGTAAGATGTAGCTCCCAAAATACTTGGGAGATTCTTTAAGAAAGTCATTAGGCTACAGTGGTGAAAATATTGGACTAGGAGCATAGACATCCAAGTTTTAGACCCTCCCTAGCTATAGAAGTTCTGTAACTTTGAGCAAGTCACTCTTTATCTTCACAAATTTTCTGTTATGGGGAAAAAAACTAGGAGAAGGGAGCACTATGTCAATATGTATAGAAGCTCATTATTAGAAAATAGAATTATGGTTTCCTTGTACAGTTTTTCTTATTTGCTGTGGTCCAGACTTTCTTATCCTGGTGCCCTCCAAATGTATTCCATAAGAGAACTGCAAGCTCAAAACGTTGAGGGGCTCCAAGTTGAGATAATTAGCTAAAGCCTTTTGCTGATATTATTAAAGTCCACAGACACTACATGCAATGAAGAAGAGTGGGAACAAGTGATGCAGTATATTTTCACACGTTCTAAATTTAGCGTATTTTCTTTTGTGAAAGGCTTTAGTAAAAAACAACAACAACAACAACAACAATGTTTTCCCATTCTCCCATCCTTCCCCAGTTTACTGAGCCTCCCTCTTTCCTGCCCTCCCTCCCAGTTCAGACTCAGTTCTGAGGCATGCATCTGGATTGTGTGTTCTTTAATGGAAAGGTAAACTCTCCTCTTTGGAACAGAGAATAACATCCCCCTTTGGACAGGATCCCCAGCTGCTTGCCAGTTCAGCTTTGAGGTTACTCAGCGACTGTTTCAAATGAATCAGTTTAGAGGGCTAGAATTTCCCATGAAAATTTCCCTGTGTGTCTCTGCCCACCCCTCACTTTTGTAGCACATTCAGCAGTTTATGTGGATATGAATCAATAAAGCCCCCAGCTATACAAAGCTTTAAGGCATGCACGTCTGGGCTGAGATATTTGTTTTGTTTTGCTTGAGTTTTTTGTTTATCCCAAACAGAGTTGAAACTCTGAATAGGTGTTTATTCCTGCCAAGAAATGAGAATATGCCCTCCTCTCCAAATCCCTGCTGTGCCAGAAATGTATTGTATACAAAGCACCATTTTTATTGCAAATATTCATGAGGAAAGCTTGTGGATTTTAATGATGGAAGATTTTAAAGAAACATCTTTCTCCTTCACTTAAGCACAGTGCATTGCAGAAGTCACAGAAGAGTATGATCTGACTATACGGTGCCCTCGAAATATCAATCGTTAGCTATCACACTGAAATGGGACTGCGCTGCTCAAAAATAATTGTCACACAACAATGCTAGGCCAATAGGTCCTCAAAAATGCAAATGCACCTGGAAAAAGAGAATAACAATCCTTTTCCTCATATGCTTTGGTTCACAATATTCATTTGGTTACACCTGTAATGTGGAGTTTTGGTGGAATAAATCCATGTACATCTTGTTTCAAAAAAAAATATATATTTCAATGTCACTGTAGGGATCAGAAATTGTGGTAATTGATCAGAATGTATTTATGACACATAGGATTATGGCTTTTCTCTTTGCCTTTCTTGACACTACCTGTCTGAATGGACCCCCGCTTCTATGGTCCACAATTGTAAAGACCAAGAAGGAGCAGCTCTAAGCTTTAGGATTATTCAAAATTTCAAGTCAGACCCAGAATTATGCCAGTAACATCTAAACCTGGGCATTTGATTCCCTTCATTGCAGAATAAATTAAAAACAGATTCAGGAGCTTCTTTTTAACTAGAAGGATGGTTAGAGAGGTTGCATGAGGCTGGCAAACTGCTACTTAATTTATATGTGAAATCAGTTGCCTAAATGCTACTAACAAACTTTGCCTAGTTTGCAATCACAGAGTGGGAATCAATTCCTACCACAATATTGATATAATTGATACTCCTGATGCATTTTCATACTAGATCATCAGACTGGCTTTTACATATCCACTTATATGGTAGCTTTGTTGTGGAGGATACAAGCACAACAAAAATGGAACAAACTGAAATTTAAATGCTGGATGAAAATACTAAAAATTACAGTGAGAGTAACTATAGATCATGGGGGGCGGGGAAGAGCAGGTGTGATAGCGCTTCATCACGGCCATCCTATCACCTTGGAGGTAGGAAGTTATGAGTGACTGTTTTGTCAGCAATTGTAATTGCCCCTCCCCCCCACCCCCAAAATGATTTTATGGACATCAGTGCTAACAAAATTTATTCACTTGTAAAATATAATCTACGCTCCTGAAAATAAAATACTGTTTATTAATGTGCAGCAATTATATTTCTAGGACCCCAAATCAATGAACTCTCTCCTCTGTAGATCATTCATCCTCAATTCTCCTCTTTCTGCCTCTAGTGCTACTAACTAGTGATCAGTTGGGACTATAATTTCATTGGTTTAGCCAGTGATGAGTGGAAGAAGCAGCTGCATGGATATTTAAAAAGGAACCCCCAATTTATTGTCATTTTCCTGATTACAGCAGCACAGTTTTCAGGGGAATTAATCAGCCACTTTTATTTGACTAGTTCTCATGGCATTTTCATTCCTTTCATATGTTGTAACTAAAGTTAACCTTTGGATACAATGTTTCTGTCTCTCTCATGTGAACGCACACACAGACACACATTTGGCCATAAGTGTAATCTTAACCAGATTCAGTTCATTATTCATACTCATCTGGCACTGTTCCACTTCACCAATCTCTAAGCTTTCTGAGTATCATTTATTTAGTAATAGTTTATTTTAATTTCTTTTAATTGTATATACTCTGTATTTTATTTCGGCTGTACACCGCCCTGAGTCCTTCGGGAGAAGGGTGGTATAAAAATTTAATAAAATAAAAATAAATAAAAAAATAAATATTAAGATTCTGTATCTCCCCTGCAAAAATCCATATGACCACCAGATGAGAGCTAATCCATCCAGGAAATCTAACTCTGTTGCCACCTGGTGATTGTTCAGATCATTGCAACCCAGATCTCATAGCTCTAAGACCGTGATGGCAAACCTATGGCATAAGTGCCAGAGGTAGCATGCAGCACCCTCTCTGTCAGCACGTGAGCCATCGCCCCAGTTCAGCTCTGCCGTGCATGCATGCGCACCTCCCGCCGGCCAGCTGGCCTTCCGGTCTCTATCACAGATGCGGGTGGCGCAGCGTGTGGGGGTCCATGCGGGGGGAGGGTGCACATCCTTGGAGGGCGGGGCGCATGTGCGAGGGCTGCACGTGCATTGCATTTGGGGGGTTTGGGCGTGGCACATGCACGCTTTGGGCACTCGGTTCAGAAAAGGTTAGCCATCACTGCTCTAAGATATGCTTAAGTTTATTTGCAAAATGTGTAAGGGCAATCCTGTGGTCAGAACTAGTGGCCCTGTTCTGTTTTCATCTTGGAGTTTCCTACAGATGTGCATCTGCCTGCACAGCATGAATGTAATGTGTAAGACATAATATATTTCTCACCTACTGGGCTGACCATAACATGAAACAAGGTGAAATACTTACTTCAAACTGCATATTCCACAGGGACATTATTTTCTTGCTTCCAACTGCCTGTTCATCATTTAAAAAAAAAAAAAAAAGCAGGGAGAAGGAATGTTATGTGGAGTCTTTGCTTCAGGTGATAGCTGGCTCTGTTTATTTAAATACAGCCAACATCCTAGAAGAACTTTTCAGAATGGTAGGACCATTGACGTGTCTTGTCATATGTACATTATTCTTATACAAAGTCCACGTTTGAAGGTAGAGGAGGGATTTTTGCATGAAACAAAGTAGCCTGTGAATTAACTTCAAAAGGAAAAGGGTCAAAAAACATGAATAACAAGGTACAGAAGAGGAACCCTCTGGAAAAATGTTGCAGCTGAAGCCACCCTTAACTCCTCTCATACATAGCCCTGCCTTCCCTGTTGTGCCGCTGCATGATTTTCAAAGGCTGTGCTTATTTGGCCTTTTGGGTCATGCCCTTCTAAAACCACGCCTATTAATATTGGCCTTGAGTATATTTGCTCATCACAGGAACATAATTCAATCCGCTAAAGGATCTCAAGTGAGGTTATCCTCTTGCTAAAGATAAGGAAACATAGAAAATTGCCTTCATACATTAATTTCCAAGTAAACTTTGGTACACTAATTTGCTCATTACCACAGACACTGAATAAATATTTGCATTACTGGAAAACAGTGTGAGACAAGTCATTGTTATTTATTTTATTTATTTTATTTATTTTTTTATTTATTTATTCGATTTTTATACCGCCCTTCTCCCGAAGGACTCAGGGCGGTGTACAGCCAAAAATAAAAACAAACAATACAATATACAATTTAAAATACAAATTAAAAAACTTATTTTATAATTGGCCTAAAAAACTTTAAAATATATAAAACTAAAACCCCATTAAAATTAATAATAGATAATTTAAAATCAATAAAATTTAAGCCAGCCCCGCGCGAATGAAAAGATGTGTCTTCAATTCGCGGCGGAAGGTCTGAAGGTCAGGTATTTGGCGTAAACCCGGGGGAAGCTCGTTCCAGAGTGTGGGAGCCCCCACAGAGAAGGACCTTCCCCTGGGGGCCGCCAGCCGACATTGCTTGGTGGACGGCACCCTGAGAAGTCCCTCTCTGTGAGAGCGTACGGGTCGGTGGGAGGCATGCGGTAACAGCAGGCGGTCCCGTAAGTACCCAGGCCCTAAGCCATGGAGCGCTTTAAAGGTAGTGACCAAAACCTTAAAGTGCACTATTGTTTTGTTAGTATCACATGATACTGCTTTTGGTGTTTCTGACATTTCTTGCTTTGTTGTCCATTGCCTAGAGTCACCCTGATTGACTTTACAGCAATAGCAGTCTGCCAAGCACCAGAGGAACACAACTCTACACTAGAGCGAGAGGCCCCACGAAAAGACTATGTTGATTTCTTGTCAAGTTCAAGTTAGAAAGCAATCCAAAGGCCAGTGCGCCAGTAGAGGGGGCATATTGTGAATACCATCAGTGAAGGAATTTCAACTGGCAGGGTCCAGGAGAAGAGCCTTCTCTGCTGTGGCTCCTGCCCTTTAGAACAGCTTACATCCTGAGGTGAGGTTGGCTCCCACCCTTCTGAGGCTCTTTTCCTAACAGCCTTAAAACCTGGTTCTGCCAGATGGGTTGGGGCCCCAAAGGGAGAGTTTCATACTGGACGTGGTTGACTAATTAAAAGCTATTCCCCCCTTCCTCACTCACTCACTCACTCACCCAAACCCCGACTCTCTAAAAGAATGCAAATGACCAGCTGTCTGCAAGCAGTATAAATCCTTCCATTGCCCATCATCAGGTCAGCGCTGAAGAAGCTTCTTGGATAAGAAACAAAACGTCTTCAAAGAAAAACAAGAAAGTCAAGGTGCCTCTTGAAAAAGCACCTTTGGGACAACTATGACCTGGATGAATCTATGAATCTCCATAGATATTTGCAGGTGAAATATTTTGGGATAGCATATTTCTACAGATCTACCCAGGATGTACTAGAGATTCTCTCTAGTATCTCCAACTGACCAGGTTGCTCCTTTCCAAAGTTGTGACAATTTATTGTTGCATGATATGCACTATGTTTTTCCATCCTCTCCCATTCCAAGGAAGGTGAAATACACTCATTCGTGCATCCTGTCCCTTATCTAATCAAAATTCCTTCTATTCCTTCAAGAGGATAAGCAGCTGCATGCCTGGGATAATTCTTATCTGCTAAGGTTACATGGGTGTAATTGCAAATCACTTTCATCAAGTCCCAAGAGAGATACAATATTGTACATTTCCCAGATTCTTACTATTGCTAGAATCCTGGGTCACCACAAGACCTCAGATGTGATCAGCTTGGGAAGCCAGGCACAACTGCTGGAAAACTGTGGTAACTTAGGATGTTGTTATTTCTTCCTTAACATTGCAACCATTTCTGTGTTCCTGTATTTTAGTGGTTAAAGCACCAAGCTAAAAACCTGTGAGTTCTAGTCCAGGGGTTTCCAACCTTGGTCCCTTTAAGACTTGTGGACTTCAACTCCCAAAGTTCCTCTGGGAGTTGAAGTCCACAAGTCTTAAAGGGACCAAGGTTGGAGATCCCTGTTCTAGTCCCACCCTAAGATACAAAGTCAGCTGGGTGACTTTGGGCCAGTTACTCTCTCTCATCCCTAGGAAAGAAGCAAGGCTGATCATTTCTGAAATGTCGCCAAGAAAGCTGTTGGAGAACAGAGGACTTATATAAGAGGACAGCAAGAAGGACCGAACCTTCCAAGTAATTGTGTTTCTTTTTAAACACTGAGATGAGTATTTCACACTTGACAAATTTTATTGTTTTGTCCAGGGTCATATTTTTCAGTGCTCAGGAAATGTGACAATAACTAAGCCATTATGAATCTTGGATCTGTTTTGGGGAATTAAGCTAGAAATTGCTAGGGAAGACTTAGACAATCATTTTCAAGGCCATCTGAGAAACAGAAATTGGAAAATCCAGAGCCACCAGGGTGGTGAGGGAAGTGGAGATTTTAACTTGCTGGTCTGCGATCTGCTGGTCTGCGATCTTCTATACACCCACCCAAAGTAACCAAGGTTGTAACAGCCAGCAGCTAAAGAGCCATGACTGAGAGTAATAAATAGAAGAAATTCCATCAGAGTCATCCAGAACCTTACTTCCCCCACCAGGATATTTCCTGTTTCATACTTCAGTGGATAATTGTGTTGCATACACAAGTTGTGGTCAGGTTACAGCACCAGAGTGTTCTGTAATTTTATACAGTGCCCCAAACCAAACCTTTGCATAAGATGTTAGCTAACCAAATGGGACAAAATGCCTAATTGATTTGAACTGGGATTCTTATTTTTTATTAAAAAGCTGTCCAGAAGGGAGGGAAGGAAGGGGAGAGGAGGAATAAGAATGAGAACAACTTTTCTCTCTCTCTCTCTCCCTCTTCTCCTCTGAAGGAAGCAGCAGTGTCTCCTTGCAGAACGGCAACCCTCAGGATACAGCAGTTGTCTTCAAATCTGTGACCATAAAAAATCATTATCTCTGTGAAATACAGCAATTTGGGAGATAATCAAACAGTGACCAGGGGGCAGAGCTGCCAATCTGAAGGATTATGCTCAGCGCACGCTTGATTCCGTCTGACCTTCCTCCGAGCCAGCTGTCAGCTTGGCGAAAACGCACATGGATCAACTCGGGGCACATTCATTAGACTGTCTTCAGTGAAGGAGTCATTTGCATAAAACCCCAGCTTTCTTAATTAGTACTTCATTTTTCCCTTGACTTATTTTGTGGCGGAGTTTGGCCTTTTTTTTATTTGCTAAAATCTCTAGGAAAAAAAATAATAAGTGTAAGTAGCAATTGTGTCTGGAGTAAGGGGATCTCTTTTTTTTCCCCCTTTCAAACAAGGGATGGGCCAAAAAGGAGAAGGCATTCTGACTTTCAGATTAAGTTGGTGATAATTAGGCTGCAAATTAGGCTACTAATTACTATGTAAGTTCCACATATTTCAAAAAGATTGGTAAAGTAAAAAAAGTGAGTAATTGCATTCAAAATGTATCATTCCCATTTTTTAATTTCAGAATATCCAGTGTTGGGTTGAAGACATGCAAAACTCTTTATTTTTAACTTCCAAGGAACAGCTACACAAATGAAATTCTGAGAGTAATACAATGTGAAAAATTAACATTTCCCTAGATTGATCAAGACTGACAGACAGACAGACAGACAGATAAGGGAGGATAGATATCATCCTACTTCATAAAGCCACCATTAGATGAGATGGGTGGTATACAAATGTGATGAATAAAAAAAATAAAAGCATAATGAGATAATTTTGCACCTGCAATGCATTTTTCATTAAAAGATGTGTGAATTTGAATTGCAAAATAGTGAGCTAAAAGAAAAATATTTCAGTAGTATCACTTATTCAGGATGCTGCCAGCAAATCTATGTGAAGGAATGTAATGGAGAATTGGGAATGGTTAACCAATTATACTCAAGGTTTTATTTTTACTCTCACAAACCTTACTCTAATACAGTTTTCTCTACCATCCAGATTACTTGCTCCAGATATCATTTCACCATATCCAAGTACTGTTCAAAAGTTATACAAGGATAAAGCAGCCACTCCTCAGGAGGAGTAAACCTCATGATTGCATAATTCCCACATATAAGTATATGGATGGATAGATTTATTATTATTTTTTTGAGCAAAATGTAGTTCTGGAAATTAGCAAGTTCAGATTCATTATGATTGATTTACCGATTGATGGATGGATGGATGGATGGATTGATTGACCATATGCTATGAAGTTCAGATAACATGTCACAAGTATCATCAATTGTGATACACAGCTTCCTTTTAGAGGTCAGTAATTTCATACATCCTTTTGTTCTGGGGAGTCATTAGGTTTTATATACATTCATTTTCTTTTAAAAAATAATTTTATTGAAATTATAATTGCAATAAGTAAAAACTAATACAAACTGAAAGAAAGAAAAAAAAGTAGAAAGAATAATAAAAAGTACAAAGGAAAGGAAAAGGAAAGGAAAGGAAAGGAAAGGAAAGGAAAGGAAAGGAAGGAAGAAAGAAAGAAAGAAAGAAAGAAAGAAAGAAAGAAAGAAAGAAAGAAAGAGGGAGGGAGGGAGGGAGGGAGGAAGGAAGGAAGGAAGGAAGGAAGGAAGGAAGGAAGGAAGGAAGGAAGGAAGGAGTATCATAAAGACAAAGAAAGAAATAGAAAAGTGACTTCTAACAAATATCACAGCAAGTGTAAACAACTTTAGTCACTTTTCATCTCCTCTTAATCTGTAACCAATGATCTCTTCATGCCATGTCCTATTTTATATCTACTACAACCATTGATTTTTAACCTTCATGTTGATCAACTTGATCAATTTTTTAACTTTTATCAGATCTTTAGTCCATTCAAGTAATGTTGTAGAACTTTATTTTTTAAATTTCTTTTTTTACCTCTTCTTGCAAGTTCCATTCAAGCTTTAACAAGCCTCTTTGTAAATCCAATATAAAAAAAATTTCCAGGTGACTCTCTTGGTTTAAGATTTGTAATTCCAATTTTATTTTTAAAGTATCAACCAGTTTCTTTTATGTGTCCAATGAAATATATTTTTTCCATATCATTCTTGTAGCCTTTTATTAGTAAACCCACCGTCAGTGTCAACTCTGTTTCTGTTTTGTAAGATAAAACTCCTCTTCTGCCATTTCTTCAAAAACATCTTTTGGACGCAATCTATCCATAGAAACAAACATTGATATTAACTTCTGATTCCAGTTTTCAAAAGTATCCTTCAATATTTACAATGTCATAATACTTTATGTCATTTTGCAGCTGTTAATCAAGTTTATTTATTCTCCTAATTAAAATGTTTATTTTGCTCTAGTCTCCAAGTTAAAATTGTTTATCTATTTTATGTCTCTAAAAATGGCAATCTCCCATCCTTTCTTTGGAGACATTCAAAAAGCTGGTCTACTCACCAGCTCTTCATACTTCACCATAGTCATCAGCTCTGCTTTTCACCTTTTCTTCCTGCAGAAATCCTAGATATTCATTTTCTTTATGTCCATGGAGATTCTCAGTCATCCAAGTCATGGTTGTCCCAAAGATGCTCTTTCAAAAAGCAAATGGACTTGTTTTTCTTTGAAGACATTTCGCTTCTCATCCAAGAAGCTTCTTCAGCTCTGACCAAATGGTGGAGAATGGAAGGAATAGCACTGACCGAATTTCTTCCATCCACTACCATTCAGTAGAACTGAAGAAGCTTCTTGGATGAGAAGTGAAACATCTTTAAAGAAAAATAAGTAAGTCCAGTTGCCTCTTGAATAGCACCTTTGGGTCATTTTCTTTACCAATAGGGTGGAAATTAAAAGGAGAACAATAAAAATGAATATTTCAAAAAATGCTGCTATAATTTGAAAGAACTACATAATGATCTAAAGAATGTATCTCTCCTGCTATAGTTGAACAAGCATTTTTTTGCCAAAAGTCATACTTGTAAAATTACTTAGAAACATGGATAATTTATACAAGTCTATGCATTTAATTTCCCATTTTTTTCCTCCACAAACTGGCTGTGGGTCAATAAACAAATCATATAACAAAAACGAATGTATGGAAGACTTGGTTTCATTTGTCCATGATATTTGCAAATGTTATGGCAGTCGTCTTCTCCTCTTCCTCTTCTATTTTTCTTTTCTCTTTCTATATAAAAAATAAATAAATAATTTATTTAAATGCCATTTGAATTAATTGCCATTTGCAGAGCATGAGCTACCATTCTCTGTTAGGAGAACAAAGATTGTACAATCTTCTTTCACAGTTGAATTTTATTTCATTTTCCTCCTTCCCTCTCTTTTAAAGCAGCATTTAAATCTAGTGACTGCTGCTTAAATTCCTTATTCTACCCAGCTAACTAATGAGAATAATTATTGAAGTATTTTTCACCGTGAATTGTCTACTGAAGGCTCCAATAAAACCACCAATCTCATTTTCAGTCAGGCAGGGGGAACACCAAGCTGGCCAAGAACTGCAATCCCTGAAGTAAAATAACAGGATTTTTATTTACTACGGTTTTCAGTCTATTCATTGGTTTTATTAGCATTGAAATAACATTTGAGCGAGATTATATTGCAGGTCTTTTTTTTTACATGGATATTGAAAGGTTCACAATTAAAAAGTCTCTGTTAATATTCTGATAGCTTGTAAGCAGCAGCCGAGAGGGATTTTGAGTTACAGCTCTGTAGTAGCATAAGAATACGAGATTGCTTCTAAACTCTCGTTCTGCAATGCTATTCCTATCAACAGAAGAAATGTTACATGCCTACATGGGAAGTGATTTCTAGCAAGAGAGGCAGGGCCTAGAATTAAATAGCTCATTCTCCTGCATATTCAGTTAAAGGACATTATGCAATAGATCCAGATGTTGGATCCCTAGGTTATTAACATTCCCATTAATAATCAAGGCACAAAAATAAAATCAAGTCAATGGCATGGCTGTGTAGGGATACATACATCTGAAATTTGAACATCAAGTTTTCTCCGCTCACTTGTCAGGAAAGTATGGGCTGGGAGATATGGCTATGTGCAAAGAACAGTACTCCTTTGACTAGAATGAATTGAATGCAGAACACCACTGTTTTGTTCTGATACTGCAAAGTAACATTGTAGAACAAGGCAGATCAGTTGTTGCAGTATTGCAGAAGTATAACTTGCTCCAACAGGAACTAGGTTCACGCTAAAGAACTGCATAGTTCTTCCCGTTGCCTCAAGGGCTTCCAGTCCAATATGTTGTGGCTCTAGTACAGTCATAATGCATAGTTTGGATAGGTTTTCTCTGTCATTGGTCCAAAGGAGGAAAGTCCTATTCTGAATGAGAATCAAGATGGCATACATTCCATACAGCCATAATCCCAACCTGCACTCCACATACAGCAATAAATTTGTTTAAAAACATTTCCTAAACTGTGCAAACCACTGAGCTGATCATATTATATACTGTATGTCCATGGTATTAGAATTATGCCATCCCACACATACTTATATCCACTGAAATCCCACTAAATCAGTACATCTTAAGTATCTGGCTATGTTGGGCTATGACCTGCGCATGTCTCATAAAGAAAAATTGAGAGCAGAATCTGTTGATTGCTCTTTTTTTTTTTTTTTACATTTATATCTCGTCCTTCTCTGAAGACTCAGGGCGGCTTACAGTGTGTAAGGCAATAGTCTCATTCTATTTGTATATTTACAAAGTCAACTTATTGCCCCCCCAACAATCTGGGTCCTCATTTTACCTACCTTATAAAGGATGGAAGGCTGAATCAACTTTGGGCCTGGTGGGACTAGAACCTGCAGTAATTGCAGGCTGCTGTGTTTTAATAACAGGCTTCTTACAGCCTGAGCCACCACGGCCCTAAAATCAATTCACATTAGGAACTCTAATCTTTAAAACGTTCCCTTTTTCTAGTGAGGATGCCATTGCAGTTTGTCCCAAATATGTTTTTTCAAGAGGCAACTGGACTTTCTAGTTTTCCTTTGAAGACATTTCGCTTCTCATCCAAGAAGCTTCTTTAGCTGAAGAGATTGAACAAGCTTTATGAATGAAAAGTGAAACCAGAGGTGGTATTCAGCAGGTTCTGACCAGTTCTGGAGAACCGGTAGCAGAAATTCTGAGTAGTTCAGAGAACCAGTAAATACCACCTCTGACTGGCCCCGCCCCCATCTATTCTCTGCCTCCCGAGTCCCAGCTGATTGGGAGGAAATGGAGATATTGCAGTAACCTTCCCCTGGAGTGAGGAGGGAATGGAGAGTTTAGAGTATTCTTCCCCTGCCACACCCACCAAGCCACGCCCACAGAACTGGTAATAAAAAAATTGAATCCCACCACTGAGCAAAACATCTTCAAAGAAAAACCAGAAAAACCTTGAAAAAGCATCTTTGGGACAACCATGACCTAACTGACTGAGAATCTCCATAGAAAGTGCACCAATTTGTTTAAAGAATACCATTTAACACATATTTTATAACTTGTAGAATTTTATGTGTTTAATGGTTCCATTTCTTCTTTTTTATATAGCCATTTTTACTGGATTCCATCTCTTTGTCCCATTATCCTCATTTTGAGAAATTGTATAATTCAATAAACAAACGAACATATAATAGTAGTAACCATTGTCGCTACTACCTAAATATCATTACCTGAAATTCCTCTGAAACATGAAAACTTCAGAAGGGTTAATTAATTACATTAGCTATGTCATTATCATGCCAAAGTCCTGCCTGGAGGGTGTATGGATCCAATCAGCTTCTGAGTTGGAAAGAGATGCGTCCCTTTGTGGGGAAAAAATTATCAGACATTAAGAACATGGTCATTAGCAAGACCCATTGTTTATCCTCTCTCAAGTTGGGAGAGCCTCAGATAAATAAGAGAAAAAATACAGTAAATGTTTGCATACATAGCTCTGGAACAAAATAACAAAAATATTACATTTTAAAAAAGTATAGACCTGAATATAAATCACTCTGAGTATATTAAAAAAGAAACAATTATGCCTATATTGTATGAACATAAGACACACTGCATTGATTCTTGGCAACTTGAGGATTACATTATTATTACAGAATTATATGCAGAATAAAATATTGAGCATTGCAGACAGAGACACTACATATACAAAGATATCCATCAAATATTGAAGCCAATGAATTAACAACACTCATTCATTGTGATTTAACAATATTTTTGAAGTCAAGACCCTCATAGTGAACATAGGCCTTACAATGATGTTTAATAATAATATATTAGAGTACTATCCCCATTCCCAATGCTGCAAATCTTTAGTATATGGGGAATAATTCTATACATCAGAAAAGGAGAAGGAAACACACCTTCTAGAATTTCTGCTTTATGCTTTGTGATGGACCTATCATGTGGATCAGTTCTGGAGATGAAATGAGTTGTTATATGGCTCTTCACTCAAACTTCTGATCTTACCTCAGCCATTGAATGAAAAGAACTCATGTAACAGTAACTAGTGAATTGCAATGTTTGCTGTTCCAAGGAAATGAAAAACTGCTGTCAGAGTCAGAAATGTGGTTATATACTACAAATACCTTTACAATTTGAAAAGTGAGAAGAAGAAAAAGGAAGAAGCAGATCAAGGAACGGCTTGCAGGAGAGTTAATAAGGAAGAATTCATTAAAAAGCAGTATACTGTCGGAGTGTAACATAAATGTTGTGAATGGGATGGGATGTAAGAGAAAAGAAATGGAAATGAGGACCATAAACAATAAATCATTGGTTTCAATTCACTGACAAGAGGACGAGGCTTCACACAATGAGCATGTATGCCTTAGAATCATGGCATTTTTGTTTGGAGGTTTCTACTCCAGCTAGAAACTTAGGGTGAAAGTAGGATGAAGAAGTTGCACAGCCTCTGGTGAATCCAGTGGAGACGTCCTGCAGCTTCTTTCTATACTGAGCTTTCTGGCCATAATTATGGGATCAGACCTGAGGATTCAAATACATAGCAGCCAAGAAGAGAAAAAATAAAGGTAAGTATATTTATAATAAAGTCTTCATCATCATCATCATCACCTGTGCCATATCTCCATACTACAGATAGGGAAGGCTGAGAGAGAGATGGTTTTTAATCTATATTTAATTTATCTATGAAGCTATTCACAGAGGAAGGTTTCAAATCAGGAACTTCCAGATGCTTAGCTATAACCAGTATTGTTAATTTGGATGGAAACTCCATAATTACTACATAAATTGATAAAATAATAGATAAGAATTGCATATTTTGGGTAAAACTCAAAGTGAGACCTGAAAACATGTAAGTAAAACATAGGCACATAATTTAAAATGCTATTATTATTTTTTTATAAAAAGTTTTATTTTTACAATCATATCAAATAATTCATCCAATGTACAGTTATATACAATTAGTCGGGCTTGCCCAGTCACCACCACCCTTTTTAACACTCTTCCCTCTTCTACCTTCTTTTACTTTCCAAACCTTCCTCTCCTTCTCTTATCTACATCCGCTCCTCCCTCCACCCTACACCTTCCTTCTCCCTCTACTATCCCTCTTCCTTCCTCTTCTCCTCTTTCCTACCTCCTACTCTCTCTTTTCTCCCTCCTCACCGTTCTAAAATGGTAACTATGCAGACCCGACCCTACATTAATTATATTTCTTCAATAATCCCTGTACATTAACCATCACTCCATCTCTACCAAACCCCCAATTCCCTCCCCTTACCCCCATCCCCACCCCGACTTCCCAGAACAAAATGCAGGGTATCAAAACTAACAATCATAATCTAAAATAATTCCTAAATTATAATCTCTAGTCACACCACACTTAGTCACACTCTCAATTCCCCTCTCCTTCAAAAATATATCTAATACAAAATATTTCCTAAATTTACTCATATGCTATTCGATATTTTTTTTATCTGATACTTATTTTAAATATAATCAATCCACATTTTCCATTCTAAAATATATTTTTCTAGTGTATAGTCTTTCAAATAAGCGGAGATTTTTGTCATCTCTGCCAGATTTGATACTTTGAGTGTCCATTCTTCGATTGTAGGTAATTCTTCTTTCTTCCAATACTGAGCAATCAAAAGTCTTGCGACTGTTATTAAGTTCAAAATCAATTTAGTCTCTATAGCTGTATAGTCCATAATTATTCCTAGTAGAAAGAACTGCGGAGTAAACTTAATCTTCTTTTTCAAAATATTCTGCATGATCCACCATACTTTAATCCAAAATGCTTTAATTTAAAATGCTATTGACTGAACAAGGTTTATGATGTAAGGTAAAAGATGTTTAATTCACAATCTAAAGCCAATCATCTGATACAAACTTTGGTGAATGAATCATGTTTTCATTTCAAGGCACAAAGAGACTTGTGAATAGATATGAAAATATGGTATGAACAGCTGATATGGCCTACAGTGATAGATGAGCACAAATCCAAGCCCCCTTCCTAAAAAAACATACTTGGGACTCCATGTCCTAAGAGTTTTCTTCATAAATAGTACTACATAATAGTAAATTATGAATAGATAAGAACAACATCTAACTACATTGCAAACTAAGGAACACAGAATTTTTATTTTATTAACAAATAATCAAACAGGCAAAAATCTCTACTCACTCCTGACCTCTTCTGTCTTCTCTCCAATCCCCATTACACTTCTGTATTTTGGCAGGCAAATTTATTACAGAAAGTAATGAAATATTAACTGGGAATACGTTGTGGAGTTTCCTTTTTTGGTTTCACTTAGAGATGATGAATGACATACTGTTAGTACCTATTAAAGTTATAGGGCTGATAAATAAAACTACATTTTGTGCACTCCTGTCATCCTAGCTTGTGAATCAATGTTTACCATTTTAAAACATATCTTTGGTTTAGCACAATAAATAGTGAAATTCTAGCATATTGGGGACAGTGGCAGCTATACTGTATTTTACACCCAAACCTAATTATCAGCTAGGAAGACCAGGAAATGGTGCATTCTGGGAATAAACCCAAGAAGCTTTGGCATTGCATGCACAACAACTACAGTCCTTTAAAATTTTAATTAATCTTCTTAATTGTAAGAGGAGGAGTCTAGTTAACCATTAGCCCTCTAATATATTCTCCATGAGGGTAACCAGGAAGTCCTCTTAGAATGTTTCTTCGGCACCTGAGGGACAACTATTATCAGCCTGACATAGGAAGACTTATTAGGGATTTTTTAAAGTTAATTTGTCAAAGCCAGCATACTTGCTTTAATTTTATTATCAAAACCCAATTAATTTTCTGTAACAGTATCAAATTAATTACAAAATAGGCTAGAAATAGCAAGAAAGAAGGGATACCCCCTTTCTTTCCTTCCCTTTCATTATGGAAACATGTCAGGCCCTTTGGCAGTGAAGGCCTATTAAAGAATCACACACTGATTTTTTTTTCTTATTTAAAATTCCACTGGTTATGTGAAACTCAGGAAGCCTCTAGAAGATGGAACTTTGGACTATTCATTTCCTCTCGTTAGTTCATATTTTCTTCATTTGTCCCCCATCCACATTTTCATGAACT
Organism: Ahaetulla prasina; assembly: GCF_028640845.1. Lineage (NCBI taxonomy): Eukaryota > Metazoa > Chordata > Lepidosauria > Squamata > Colubridae > Ahaetulla > Ahaetulla prasina. The sequence continues at coordinate 178,898,980 of NC_080539.1, read as the reverse complement.
CTGGACAGTTATCATAACAACCTGAAAAGTACCCAGAATATAAACATGAAGTAAATTATGGTGCTGGCTGTGCTACATTAAATTCTTAGCTAATAGAAAATGGTCAAGAAAAATGAGACAATGTGCCGCGTCTTAAAACCCAAATTCAAATCACCAGTCAACCATATCAAAATTAGAAAGTTGCCCTTAACCGTTTATTGTCTTTCCTTATGTATGTTCTGCTAATCTGGGAATAAGTTAGTTTATTGTTTGAGGAAAAAGCAGTTTCATATTCAGAATGAGAGAAAGAATAACTCCGAAATCAGACTTGATCTTTTTTACCATATTGTAATCTCTTCTGAGCTGAATAGTAGTATCTCTTGATACTGAGTTGTTTGATATTGTTGCAGAGTCCTTTATAGGTTTGCCACAGACTATGAGTTTAATCTCCCCTTGCTGGGAGTAGAGATAGTTCAAGAATTCATGGCCACCAGGGCAACAATGGGCTTGTCCTTGGCCCTCCCTGACCTGCACTACATAGCTGGTCACAGATAAAACCTGGCCTTTACCTCAGAGCAGAGGTAAAGGCCAATCTTCATCAGTCTTCTGTTGTGGACAGATCACTTTCTTATGATGATGGGGTTTGCTGGAGTCACCAGCCTTTATAGTAGGAAGTAGATAACAAAAAACCAGAGCACTGGTTTTAACTAGAACACAGAGAGGTTTCTCTGTACCTGCTTGATCCCACATGGCTCCTTGGGTTTATGAGGAGCTCCAGAAAATAAAGCGTGAAGAGACATAGATAGAATCTTAAATGAGAGCCTATACTGTGCTAATAAAGGCAGCAAAGGAGCCCGGATGGCACAGAATCCGGGTATTGCAGTGTTGCAGACCAATTCAGCCCAGAGCCAGGAGTTTGATCCTGACCAGCTCAAGGCTGATTCAGCTTTCCATCCTTCCAAGTTTTGAAAAATGAGGATGCTTGTGGGCAAGATGCTGATGTTGTAAACCACTATAGTGCTGTAAAGCAATATGGGGCGATATATAGGTCTAAATGCTATTGCTATTTCTCCGTCCCTAATACATCGGCAGAATTTTATCCTGCTGCACTACTTTAGTATCTCAAACTCTATTTGGAAAGAACAACACAAGGGAACCACATAAACCCTGATCAAGCAATTGGCAGATAAAATCACTTCAAGTTGGAAGCCAGATATACAGAAATCAATCAATCAATCTATCTATCTTTCTAGCTAGCTAGCTAGCTAGCTAGCTAGCTATTTATTTATTTTATTTATTTTGTCAAATACATATTAAATAATATATATAAGTATAAGCATGAATTGAATACATAAAATGAATACAATTAAAGGGAACATTAGGACAGGGGCGGTAGACACGCTGGTGTCTTATGCACGCCCAAATCTTTTCAGGTGATTGTTGTGATGTCTTGTGAAACTGGAAGGGAGGCATTTAGAGCTTGTGAATATCAGAGAAGTATGGCGCACATTACCAATTAAGCCCACACAGAAGACAGCAGCTTCCTTACATTTATGTGACTAGGAGACTGAGTACCCGGTATAGAAGCATCAATGTTAAGATGCAGAAGGAAACTGATATAGTGGGCCTTTTTGACAGCCTATTCCATAATAACAAGGTTTCCCCTTGGGTAGCATTTCCCACAGTGGGAGGCACTTCCACTTTTTTTTAATAACTGTTCATCTCCAAAGGACACCAGTGTTATCACAAGATAAACTGTGTCTTCTATTATGTGAGATATAGACAGTGATTCTAACTCCCTATTGTTAAAAAGACCGAGTGATTTTTTTTCCCTGACTCTCTGCTTGGCCCTTGCTGCTTTCTAGTCAGCCTCCCTTCTAGGGCTGACACTCAGAATAGTGTATCACACAGAAACACAAGGAGTATTTGAGGTCTGGTCATTCTTGTTATTTCAATGTTCTTAAAGAAAAGCAAGATTTGTGATGTGTCGGTCACCTTTATTCTTCACTTAACTCATGTGAGTTAAGAACTTTGTTCTTCACCCACTCATGTCTACTTAGGGTTCAGAAGTCTACATAAAAGAGGTGAGGGTGTAAGAGAATGTCCGTTCTTTCTCTTCTTCCTCCTCCTCCTCCTCCTCCTCCTGACTTATTTTTGTACACTTAAAAAAAAAGAAGGGCTTTTCCAATTCTGAGTAATAAAAGTGAGATGACTGAAGAAAGAGTGTTAAAAAATATTCACTATGTGACAAAAGAGAGGAAATCGTTTTCTTCCATGCAAACTTTAGTAACTGTTATAACAGTTATGAATTAGGACAATAATTCAGTTCTAATGCCATATGTACCAAAATTAAAGTAGAAAAGTAAGAGAAAAGCTATAGTCAGTTTGCACAACTTAATAGAATAGAATAGAATAGAATAGAATAGAATAGAATAGAACAGAATAGAATAGAATAGAATAGAATAGAATTCTTTATTGGCCAAGTGTGATTGGACACACACTTGGTGTCTTGGTGCATATGCTCTCAATGTACATAAAAGATATGTTCATCAAGAATTCTAATTCTTGCTAGAACATAATTATAGGGGAATCATCTGATTTTATAAAGGGATTCAGCATTAAGCATAATATTTTTCAAGTGTTATGGGTACAAAGAAACTGGCAAAAAACAGGAGATGGTTTTTTGGATTAGAAAACCGAATAAAAGAGTCCCAGGCTCAAGCAGAGGGGATCTTTAAACTGCAAATGCCACTAAAATTATAAAAATAGGGAGGAAAATTAGGTAGCTACTGAAGCACACACAGAGACTGGGATGCATAATGGCCAAGCTGGTATTTCAAATCACCAGCAAAAAAAATCCCCAACCTACTATGGTGAGCCATAGTTCCTTCTTTTGCACCAAATGGCAGGTGTTGAATATTTTAAATAAATGCGTATTCTGTTGCCTCGATGGCTTTGATCCTACATAATATGGGATTTCAGAAACAAAAAAAGCATGATGTTGAAATGGTCGGAATACATGTGGGCAGAATATCTATTTAATTTCATGACACCACAAGCTGTTTCACTGAAGCCCATTTTTCCATATCATATATGGAAGGGAGCTCAGCAATTAGTCTTTCATCATTTGAGATCGTTCAGGAAAAGAGGTCTGAGTTCAGAATACACAGATAGATGTAATTGTTTTGGATAACTTTAGGGCAATTATTTTTGACTAGATGCATACAATGTCTTGAACTAAAACTCTCATTGTCATTCTCCAGTCACTTTGATGTAAACCTAAACCCAAAAATATTGGATAAGATGGTCAGATAGTCCTAATTTGAGAGAAGTACTATACAAGGTGCCAGGCACAACTTGCTAAATTGAAGAAAATGTTCTGATTCTGTCACCATGAGACCACACTGAGTGTAAGGTACACATGCACAAACACACACACACACACACACACACACACAAGTAATTGTTAATATCACCTACTTTGCAGATCATGAAGTAGGTAGGCCATGTATTTATAAGTGGGGCAAAGAAAAAAAATTGACTGGATGTCGACTTCTGTGAATTCAAAAGAATACTAACATCTGAGCAGACCAAATCTTGTCTCAAATTAATATACTGGTATGTACTACCTTTCTCCCTGAATAAGCCATTTGGTGGACACAGTACAAATGTCTGTTTCAGTGAAGCATTTATCTCACCAAACCTCCACCAATATAACAATAACTGACTCAGACCATTTCTATATAAGCACAATGGGAAGCCTAACTGGAAGCAGTTGTCATAAAAATGGCATCAGTCTCTCTTGATAGCATCTGTGTTTTCTTTCATATTTTAGGTTTGGAGATATCTGCTGACAGAATGAGTGTTGGGGATTGATGTCTACTCTACTTCACCCTTTACACAGAGAGGGTCTACTGTTTATTCAACATTCATTCATTTGTCCTGACCTGGAAATAATTTTGCATGCAACATAAGAACACAAATGGAAAGCGTTACTGAAAGTATCTACTTCATTATAGTAGGACTAACAGATTTAGGTGACCAGATGAACTCCAGATATATGAAGGAATTAGTTGTGTCTACCCTTTGGCTTCCATCTAATGGTCATACAGATTTTTGCAGCCTAAATCCATCTAATTACAGAAAAGAACTTCCATAAATTAACATCCAAATTTCTTTATTTTGTATTTTGCTTTGTGCCCAGAATTTCCTAGAATTAATGGGAAATTGAGTTATGAATTAACATTATTAAAATACATGTAAATTAAAGTTCCTTAAATCTTATTTTTGGAAATCTGGACACCCTAAACATAGGTGGAAAAGAATATTTTACTCTTATTTTTGGTTATACTTTTCTTGCTGTTATCATAGTTTTTTATCTTTCCCGCTACTACTCGCAAAACCTAGAGTTGATTATTTTCAAATCCTGCTCACTTACTCAAAAACCCTACCTAGATTTGTTAACAAAGAAAACAGACAGCAAAAGTATTAGGAATACTCAGGGGTGAAATCCAGCAGGTTCTAAAAGGTTCTGGAGAACTGGCAAATACTACCTCTGGCTGGCTCCAAAGTGGGCTGGGAACAGAGATTTTGCAATATCCTTCCCCTGCCATGCCCACCAAGCCACGCCCACAGAACTTGTAGGGAAAAATTTTGAATTTCACCCCTGGGAATACTGCAGTATCTTGAAATCTTGTACCCTTCAGATATATTGGTCTTTGTTAGTATATGGAGCTTGCCAGGTTTTAAAAGGTTCTGTAATGGACCTCTTTTTGGATAAAAGATTTGCAATTGAAAAGAAATTACTATTTATTTTAGATGCATGCAATTTGGAGTGTGATAAAAATGGTAAAGATTTCCATGTCCAGTTGTGTCCAACTTTAAGGGGCAGTGCTCATCACTGTTTCCTAGCCAAGAGAATCACTGTTGTTCAAAGATGCTTTGAGGTCATATGGCCAGCATGTCTATATACTGAGATATATGGAACGCTGTTACCTTCTCACCGAAGTGGTACTTATTTATCTACTTGCATTTGCATGCTTTTGAACTGCTAGGTTGGCAGGAGCTGGGGCAGGAATGGTAGCTCACCCAATTACATGGTACTTGAGTCTCAAACTGCCATTCTTTCAGTCAACATGCCCCGTTTTTTAACCGCAAGGCCATTTAGTCCCCATGGAGAGTGAATATCAGTCTGATAAAAAAAAAAAGACTGCAGGATTCACCAGGAGATAGACAGACAGACAGACAGACTGGCTGGCTGGCTGGCTGGCTGGTGGGCTGGCTGGCTGGCTGACACTCTCTCTCGGGCCCTCTCTTCCTCTCCCTCTCCATCTCTCTCTTACATACACACACACGCACACTATAGTGGTATATTGTTAATTACAGGTAGAGGAAATATTTATGGAATAATTTGGCCCTCTAATCCATTTTCAGTAAATGAAGCAATGAAATTATTTTATTTATCTTTTTTTGTATTTTGGGCCAATGCCAGTGATTGGAAAAAATTCTTAAACTTTGGGAGATTATTTCTTGCAAAGTCCTCCAGGATTAGACTTTTCATGATCCTGTGTGTTAAGGAATCTGTTGCATTCTTTGAATATTAATTCATTTTGGGAAAATAATCTATTGCAGTCTCAAATAAATCAGTGGTCTTTCCTTAATATAAGCAAGAATGTGCACAACTTAAATTAAGTGAAAACTTTTTTCAGGGTAAAAGCTGGGCTTGTACTTTAACTGGCAGGCCAGGGGCTGCATTCTAAAAATGAAGCTAAGACATAAAAGTGGTGGAGACCAGGAAAAAAAGCAGAATTTGATTTAATTTAATTTCCTTGCATTAATTGAATGCAATTAATATCATTCCTCTCCGTATATGTAATAATTTCTCTCTTCTGCCACATTACCTAGGGGTCTATGTCTATAGTAACGTTTCCTCTAAGTAGCTATAGCACTGAAAGAGACAAGTTCACTTGTTCACAGGGTGAGTTACAAAAACCCCTGACCATTCTTGGATTCTTTTGTTTATATTCTTTTGGAGTCACATGTAAAAAATATCCTATTCTCTTTATGAGCAGCTGTATATGAACCCTTTATCAAGCAGTGGTAACTACTATGGAGAAAGAATTTAAAATTGGCTTCATATGATGACCATGATATGTGCACAAGCCACAACCCCTTATATCATTCCTGTTTCTCTTTCTTGACTGTAATGTTTTCACAAGAATCTGGGCTACTGTATTGGATATGGAGTTAGTTGGTGAATACAATGAAAAACAACATCATAACCGAAAGATAATATGGTCAAGATGAAATTGCTAAGCCATGAGGCCAATAAGTCATCATTTTGGTTTCTTACCTGAGCAATTTAAACATGTCTTTAGGGCGATTTCTGATCGTTTGCTTGCTTTTACTGTAGGCTTCTGTTCTAATCTGCACTTTCTTTTAGCTTCATCCTGTGATGAGCCATCACAATTCTCAATGCAAGAACAAGAGACAGTAAATCTCTTCCAGTTCAGGCCCAGCACAAGCACTGCCTGAAATGTGTGTGTGTGTGTGTGTGTGTGTGTGTGTGTGTGTGTGTAGGTGGGGAGCTTTACCGGTATTTTAACTTCATATTGGGCTCCAAAGTATAATACAAGGGAGTTGGGGGGGAAAGCAGAATGAGGACATTAGAATATATGAAAAAGATATTGGCCTCAGTGCAAAGACCACACGCAGATCAGCTGATGGTGTTTTTCCTCCTTAGAAGATTGGGTCCAGCTAATGCCAGAGAGAGAGAGAGAGACAGATACACACACACACATGCCTACCGTTCCTGTCCTATTGTTTCCTTTCTTTATATTCAATTAATTTAGTTATTACATACTCATACTTATATATATACTTATACATTGTATAGTTATTTCATGCTTACACTCAGTTTTTTCCCGAAGGCCATCACTCTGCTAAACAAATAATTCCCTCAACACTGTCAGACTATTTACTGAATCTGCACTACTATTAATCGTTTCATAGTTCCCATCACCAATCTCTTTCCACTTATGACTGTATGACTATAACTTGTTGCTGGCAATCCTTATGATTTATATTGATATATTGATCATCAATTGTGTTGTAAATGTTGTACCTTGATGAACGTATCTTTTCTTTTATGTACACTGAGAGCATATGCACCAAGACAAATTCCTTGTGTGTCCAATCACACTTGGCCAATAAAATTCTATTCTATTCTATTCTATTCTATATATACTGTGTGACAAAATAAATAAATAAAATAAAATAAAATAAACATGCACAGGGAGAGAGAGAGAGACAGAGACAATGCAAAAGTATAAGATGATTAAGTGGTGTTTCCCAGACATATTTGCCTAGACTCTGATAATCAAATAACCACCCCTCATTCCCAAAGAAACAGTTTTTGAGAATGGGGATGGGAAAATAGTGTAGGCTATTTCAGTTGCCTCAAATTTTACCCAATGAGTTCTCAGGCCACTGTAGATCAGCTGTCCAAGACATTCTGCAGCTACCGTTCCTGCTGTTCCAGTATTACAGGCTCCACTTTCATCATGCTAACCATAGGACATTCCATGAAGAATAGAATACTATCCACAATAACACAGTAACATTAGGAAAACTTAGTTTAGATGCAAATTACCACCACATGCAGGAGGCTGACAGATGTTGTCTGCTGCCTTAAGTAATTGCAAAAGCATTTGTGATGTATACCTTGCAGTGTATGAAACCTGCAGGTTGAAAAAGTGCCAGGGAAGATCAATGGCAGTTTTGATTTCTGAACCACTGTAACCCTGCAAAGCTCACATGCAATAAATTATGGAGTTTGTTAGATGGGCACAAAAATGCCCATAATTGTAATTTAGAGCATAAGAAAGAAATCGAGGAAAAAATATGTTACATAAAACCTGCATGCTTTCTTTATGACAGTGTTAACACTTTTTATGCGCAGGTAAATAAGCAGGTAAATATAAAGCAGGTAAAATATAAAGATGCTCAATGTGTAGTTGGGAGCAACATTATTACTGTTTTAATAGATGATGCAGTCGTATAACAAAAGAGCACTCGCTGGCGTGAGAGGCAGCCCTCTCTAATACAGAGCCTCAAAGCTAGGGTTTACTGTACTTTGGGAATTAATCACATAAACTATAAATTGGGTTCAACAGGCTGGCTGGGTAAATAGGCGCAGCTAATGAGGACACTACGAGATCTTATAAGAGTGCTGAATGCCCCGGGACAAATGTGCTGAGCTGCACCTGATGGAAAACTAGAAGACATCAAAGCAGAAAGGATTAGTGCTCTCACAGTGTTGAGAAATGGCCAGGGGGAGATTCACCAACTTATTACCCACATCCAAGCTAATCCTGTTATCTGCAAAAAATATAACTGTTCTGGAACTGCCACCACCTCAACTTGCAGGAGACTAATTCTGTGTTTACATGGACAAAAGTGCAAAAAAAAAAAAAGACATTTCATCTGGGCAATAAATATCAGCTTTGGAGATGTGAAATATCAAATATACAGAGAAGAAGGGGAGGGGGAAAGAGGAAGTGGGGAAACGACCACATTCTCTTTCTTTAAAGACTTATATGGGAATGAATGATTTGCTGGGAAGAATACAAAGTGCTGGTCACACGTGACTGAGCCACTGCTGTCTTCATCTGGACTTCAGTCAGAGCTTCCCAAAGGACAGGCCAAATACTTTGAAAGCAACTTTTAATAGAAAAGAGATGAGAAGGATTGAGAACCATCAATGCCTGTGCCCTCTGGAAATATAGAAAATCTATTGTGTGGCATATGCCTCCATATCTAATACCTGGTGCTCACTCAGCGGTGCATTGAAAAATGGCCCGAACTGTATAGCATTGTGAAGGCTGTGAAAGAGGATCCTACCCCCTCCTTCCCATTACCTCCCACGCCTGCGCACACAGCATCACCGAAGATTATTGTAACTTGAAGCCAAGGCAGAAATAAAAACCTGCACATTTCATACACAGCTACATTAAACAAGAGCATCTGTGATTGTCTTGAAATCTACTAAAGTGCATTCAGGCAGCAAGGGAGAGATGGAGCAAAAGCATGAAGGACGGGTATGTAGGGAACCAGAGGTAGATCTGTTATCTATTCAGATTGTAAAAGATCATCTTCATCATTTCTTGCCCTCATTATCCCCTCTCCCACAAAGGCAGTCGGACGACTTTTCACCTGGCCCCTTGTGACAAGAGAAGTTGATGCATGCTGCAAGAGTGTTTTTTGCCCAAAGCAAGAAGAACAGCTGGCCATTTATTAGGGTCAAAATATTCTCTTCGTCTTAGCCTCATTCTCAGAGAATTGCACACCTGGACACAAAGGCATGTGCATGTTTTTGATCGCCTCTTCCTGGAGCTGCTCGGGAATGCTTATCAAGTCTGGCACTGGGACCAAGACTATTTTGATTTTGGTGGCCTTGGCATCACACTGACCATCCTAGAGCTGTGAGAATGGATTTCTCTTTTTTTTAAAAAAAAAACTTCAACTATCTCCTGTATGAAAAAATAAGGTGGAATTTGGTAAGAATTGAGGACAGCTCAATTCAGAAATGAATTGAGCTGTCCTCACTCATTTGCTGTTTTCTAAAAATAGAGTGGGTAACACTAATTTGGTATCACAAACATGGTTAAATACACAGGAATTCAGACTTTCATAAATTGCTAAAATCTCTTTGCTTGGATAATCTCTTTCATTTTTGCTTCCATTTGCATTTATTTTTAACAGTCAACACTTTAAATCCAGTTTGCAATTTTTTTGATAAGTTCTTTACCAAAATCTACTGATGGGAATTCTTGTCCACCACAGAAGCAAAATGCTTATGACATTAAAGCTTTGCAAAGTAAGTGCAATTTAGGTAGAGGGAAGATAAATAATGCTTATTTTAGCTAGAAATCTGAGGCTTTTTCAGAAACGGTGTCCTAGAGCTTAGTGTTATGAACAGGTGACTTTGAGAAACATATCATAAGTAACCATACTATTATTATGAACACTGAAACAGGATGGCTTCTCCTGTCAGAATTGAAGGTACAAGAATGTTTAACTATCTCAAATCAATAGGGACCAGAACTTCAAAAAAATCTAGCAAGAGAAATTACCAGTATTTTTCAGAGTATAACATGCACCTTGTTTCCCCCCAAAAAAGGTGAAAATCTAGGTGCGTTTTATATTCCAAATATAGCCCAACCCAGCTTCTCAAACAGAGGTTTCAGAGGCTGAAAAAAGCATCAGAAACTAAGCTTCAGAAAAAAGCAAAAAGCCCCCAAACAGAGCTTCAGAGGGTTTTTTTCTGAAGTTGTTTCGGAGGCTTTCAGAGGCAGAAAAAAGTTTTTTTCTGAAACGGAGCTTCAGAAATGGAGAACTATAGAATCATTTATTTTATTTTTTATTTTTTTTATTTTATTTATTTTGTCACAACATCATACAAAAAGATTATATAGTATATACACATATAAACATATATAGGAAGAAGAAAAGAAAAACAATAGGACAGGAACGGTAGGCACGTTTGTGCGCTTATGCACGCCCCTTATGGTCCTCTTAGAAATGGGGTGAGGTCAATAGTAGAAAGTTTTTGGTTAAAGCTTTTAGGATTATGGGAAGAGACCACAGAGTCAGGTAAAGTATTCCAAGCACTGATGATTCTGTTGCAGAAGTCATATTTTCTGCAATCTAGATTAAAGCGGTTTACATTAAGTTTAAATCTATTGGTTGCCCTTGTATTATTGCAATTAAAGTTGAAGTAGTCTTTGACAGGAAGGACATTACAATAGATGATTCTGTGAGTTAAACTTAGGTCTTGTCGAAGGCGACGGAGTTCCAAGTTTTCTAAGCCTAGGATTTCAAGTCTAGTGGGATAAGGTATTTTGTTGTTTTCAGAGGAATGAGTGAATAGCATGCTAATTGGATGGTAGACAGCTGCAACCAGAGATTGACACTATTGGATCCCAAGTGGTAATCCAAATTTATAAAAACCTTTGATTTTACCAAAGCTTTTTTAAATTTCAGATTGTTCGTCTATAAAATACATTATTCTACAAGGTTTCACTACAACTGCAAGGAATGTGATGGATTATATGGGGAGATTCTTTTATGACACCCCTCTGGGCCAATATCTATAAATAGATTTTTTCCCCCTTGGTTTATGGGAAAGTATATGAAACTTAATTTTTCTTCCTGGAAAGCATGGAATGTTCTGCAGATATAGACCTCCTCATATTGTCTTTGAAAAATGGTATAGTTTGGCATGTGTAGTCACATTTCAGCCAATTATTCAATCAAGATATCTCTAGACTTTGGAATACCTGCACTATTACCTCAGAATCATACTGTTTTGTAACAAGAGTCTTACTCCATTTTAGATGCAATGAAGAAGCTTGATTGAAATAACACGGTGAATAATTTCTGAGCTGACAGCTATAGGACTGCACTGTAACAATTGCCATAATTGCTTATTATTGTTTTATCCTGTGAACTCTTAAAAAGGAGAATGACTAAACTTCAAGTTCTTTTTAAAAATCATTTATTTTTCAACATAAAAAAACTGAATACCCATTTCAGACAATGACACACATTCTAGATATATCTGCAAGAAAACAACCAAGCTCAGCAAGTATAAAGGACTCCACAAATGATATAAGTTGCTATGGAAATTGGCCTGCTGCATATAACGTCCAAAATACTGAAGTCCACCAAATTAAAGTTGGCTTTTGCTTGGATTGCATAATATTCAATAGTGAATGAGATTTTCCTTGACTATAATTTTATACAATTTCCTAATTTGCATTCAGTTCTACAGAATTAACTCTCAATATATTTACATTGTGTCATTGAAGGGACTGAACCCCATTTCTTTAGGGATCACTGTAGTCAAAAGTTTGGAACTTCAGATAGTTTGAATTGTTTTTCATACACCATCCCATAATGTGAGATGCATATATGTCATTTTACAATATTTAAATTTGGCTTATTATCATTTTCTTTACTAGGCGGGTCAGAGAATTTCAAATAAAATGGTCAACATCATGTCAAGCTTACAACTGGGTGGTTTCTTCTTGACCTTCCTCTTCGCCACATTTTCAGGTTGAACACAGATCCTCGTCTCAGATTATGAAGCTAGGTCACTGTTATAAAGTCCCCCTTTTTGAAACAATAGTGTTATTAACCAGTCCACTGCTATACTTGCTCATTCTTCTACATAGGACCTTGAACTTTTACTCTCAAATCCTGCCTTCCAAGGCCTTTCACTACTACACTTTGTTGAATTCTTTGAGGTTCTGTTTTCTCTGTTAAGTGATAATGCTGATACACAATATCATAGGACCATGATGGTAAACCTATGGCACATATGCCACAGGTGGCATGCAGACCCTTCTCTGCAGACATGCCAGCTGTCACCCCAGCTCAGCTCCACTGTGCATGCGTGTGCGCCTTCCGCTGGCCAGCTGGCCTTCGGGTCTCTGCCATTTATGCGCAGAGGGCGGGACGAATGCAGGGAACATGCATGAGCATCTGTGCAGGGGGGTGGGGCGCATGCATGTGCACCACCACCCCGCACCCTGTTTTGGGCCTGGAAGGCCTTCTGCACCAACCTGAAAGCTAAAAATGGGTGAGGGGGGATGTGCGCACATGCACGTGGGGCAGGCCGCATGCACAGGAAGCACTCACATTGCATTTTGAGGGTGCATGCATGTGCTTTGGGCACTTGGCACCAAAAAGGTTAGCCATCACTGTCATAGGATGTTTCTACACATATATGGACTTAACTTTGGTTGTTGTTGCTGTTTATCTTCAATTATTCAGTAAATATTCCTTGAATTAAAATGTTCTTTAGATTTTTTTTCATGTAATGTCTTTTACAGCTGCTCACTTACAGTGCTTTAAAAGGAAAGCAACTGTCTCTTTAAAATTAGTTTGCCTATTTGTGGAAGTAGGTGTAGTTAAGAGATCAATTAAACTGCTCACGGAATGCCCAGATCTGATACTCCCTGAACAAAACTTCACACAAAACCTGAAACCTGCATTAATCAGAACTAGTGAAACTGAACACGTGGCTCTTCCTTAAGTCATGTTGTATATCGAGTACAAAGGATTCCACAAAGTCTATGTCCAAACAGAATCCAGAGTTAATCAGATGTACTTTGAAAAGGTATCAGCTTGCCTTCTTAACACACCATTCCTACTTGGTGTTTAACATGGTTCCTTCAGTTGCTTCCAAGGCTGCCAACTGGCTCTACTTGTTTGAGCTTATTCTTATTAACCAACAAGAATGTATGTTAACTTCATGTATCAATCCAGATTCATTAACGTAATCTTTTTTGCAGTGGGATAAAAGAGGAAAGGGGTGATTAACATGACAGTTTTTCATGCTTTTTGAAGGATCATATAAAAAAAGTTGCCAAAAGCTATTTTATTAGCTGTAAATTATGGGTGGACCAGAAAGAAACAAAAGCTATGAACCCCTAAGGAGGAATATTCTTCAACATCCTCCTTCCATTCCACCCTCTGTAGTAATGAGAATGCATGTCAAGTCATTTTGTGTGCTGGCAAGTTGTTTTTTTTCATGTTTAACTCTTTCTTACTCTTAAATTACTCTGTCCTTCAACAGAGAGTAAATAGAAATAATGAAAAGGGTATGGGGTGGGCTAACCCATGCAAACTAGGGACACAATAAGAGAATGTACTAGTACCAGGGGTGAAATCCAGCAGGTTCTAACAGGTTCGGGAGAACCGGTAGCAGAAATGTTGAGTAGTTCAGAGAACTGGCAAATGCCACTTCTGGCTGGACCCAGAGTGGGGTGGGAATGGAGATTTAGCAATATCTTTTTCCCAGGAGTGAGGAGGGGATGGAGATTTTGCAGTATCCTTCTCCTGCCATGCCCACCAAGCCACACCCACAGAACTGGTAGGAAAAAAAATTGGATTTCACCACTGACTAGTACTATCAGAGGAGAAATGGATAATGCATGGTCCCATTGTTCAGGAAACACTGTTACAATACTCACATTTTCCTGATGCACTCACACAAGTTTCATCACTTGATTTCTGTAGTTCAGCTGACGGTCTCTCACTCTCCTTCTCTCTCAGCCACATAATGATAGATCCACATAATGTGAACTATGGAAGATGCTTATGTCTTTACATTCTGTCTGAATAATGTTTGAGGTAATTAGAACATTGAATTTATTGCTGACCAAAAAAAATCACACAAAAGAACAGACTTCCAAATCACAAGTTACTATATCAGTAACTATCCAGGATAATATTGTAAACACAGAACTTATGGGTGTATTTTACACTTTTGTGCAAGTTCGTCCATTGAGTCTGTTTCTTCTTGTCATAGTCTTTGAAAATAGGGATTTGCTATGTTCGGTCTCTTGTTCACAGACTTCAAATGAATAATTTTTAGTCTGGAATAAAGATGTCTTTAACACTGACAGAGAGAAGATGTCCAAAGAAACATGCTCAATATCTTGTCAAGAATGTGCAGATTTTATAAAGTAGGAAATTGGAAATGAGATAAGGAGAATTATTATACGTTGAGCAACAAAGTGTTGATAGCCTCCTTTGAGAAAACAAACTGTTTTTAGCACATTCCTCCTCAAATTCAAATTAAATCAGATGAATTTTGTTAATGAATCAGTTGCTTGCACTGTTGGAAGAAAAGCAAAAATGGAAACCATTTTCACATGAAACTGCAGTGATCAACATAGGATCTAAGTTGGATTTGATTAATGTTCTATCTAGTATTTCAGTGGCCCATTGGATGTTATGAAAAGCCCACCTATTCAGAAATGGTGCTTGAAAATATTCTGTCTTTGATACTGGAAGAATATATTAATACACCAATGCTAAAAGCTCCTGATACATTTCAACAAAATGAATTTGTCTAATCAGGTGGTAAGACTCTCAAAACAGTGAAAGTATATTCTATGGCAAACCAGTATATGACAGTATGCTCAGTCTAGATCTTCCACCATTCGGTGGGCAAAAGGTGGAATGGTTTTGGATTTTTCTCCACAGCATGTACCACGACCAAGCTTAATAATATACCTATATCTTTAGAAAATTATTATTGTGTCATGTTCTTGCATTTGAGTTTCCATACTAATGATTGCAAACATGGGGGACATCTTCTTCCCAGCAGCCATATACCAAGTTTTTTTCATTGAACTAAACACACTAAGTGATTTGGATGCAGTAACCAGGTTAGAAACTGGGTATCTGTGAGTTCTAGTCTTGCTTTCGATGGCCACTCTCTGTGTCTCAGCCTTAGGATGGAGGCAATGATAAACCACTTCTGAAATCTTACCAATAAAATCCCAAAATCGCTGTTGTTCCTTCTCTATAATTCTCTAGTATTTGATACAGCATGAAAGTGTTGGTGGGATGGGACTCCCCAAAGTACTTGCTCGATACCTTGCTCTAAGAAGAGATCCTTTCTCCAGGGGATCAAAGGGGAAGGAATGAGGCTGCCAGCTGCCAATTGTTAAAAAAGTGGGTTCTTAAAGGTAACCTTCCCAGCAGTGGTCAGTGCAAGGGCCCAATGCTTTTAGCTTCCCAAACCTTCCAGTGATTCACATTGGGGAAATTTTGCACTGCAAAATATTTCAACAGAGAAGTCCCAGATTCCAATGGAAACAGTTTACCTTGCAGCTCATTTAAATTCCACTTCTGAACAGAGACAATAAAAAACTTCACTGAGTAAATCAATATTTCTCTGTGCTTTTGAACGACCCCTTTCCTAATGATAGGAACCTCCGCTACACTTTGCATTCCACTAGATCCATGCTTTCTAATAATTACACCCGCCAGAAGGCTTTCCTATTATGTTTTCATTGTCAGCACTACTTTCCCACTAGTTCTAGGTGAAGGGGTAGTGCAGAACCTACGTTCCTCAACCCACTGCGCCCACTGCATAGTTGCTGACAATGTAATACTCGTTCAGCAACTGATTATAATTAAAAATATCAGAATAATTAAAGTCTTCAGTTTGACAAGCAGAGCCATAACTTTGCCTTCAGACATTCCTCTCTAATTAGTTAATTAATCCTAATGCAAATTATAAGCAATAATTAGTCAGCCAAGCTTGACAGGAAAGTCTGCTGATTTAACAGTGGAAAAGCTTCCCAGTTATTGGGTTATGCCTACTTTATGTTCCTTTGTGTCCAATTGTGGTGGGTCTATGGTTAAGCCACTTTGTATGGGCTTATCAAGGGAGGGGTAGATATATGCCCCTAATGTAAACTGAGGGGAAATCTCTTTCGGGTAGAAAATGAAAGCATTGCTACCACAGGCTTGAGGTTTGTGTCTTATCAAAGGTTCCAGATCACTTTTAGAGACAAAGAAATGGGCTTCATTTCAGGAGATTCTGGAAAGCTTGCTCTCTATCTCAGAACTCTTAAAGCAGCTAAACTGAAGAGCTGGTCTACAATTGCTCCCAAAGCAACCTAGTAAAGGAAAAGCATTTAAACCTAGGATTAAGAGTCTATGCACTATAACAAGGAGTCCATAAAAATTCCATCTGGTCTCCTAAGAGGGCCATTGCAATCCCTGCAATCCGCCACAGATTTTTTGAGAACCAAAACAAACTTCATAGAACAAAACTCATTTCCATAGACTATATTAGGCAGGTAATTAATATATCATAGCATTGTGTTGGAAGGGACCTTGGAAATCAAACAGGAGACCCTATACCATTTCAGACAAATGGTTCTCCAATCTCTTCTTAAAAACCTCCAGTGGTGGAGCACCCACAACTTTTGAAGGCAAGCCATTCCTCTTATTAATTATTGTAACTGACAGGAAATTTCTCCTTATTTCTAAGTTGGTCTTCTTGTTGATTAGTTTCCATTTATTGCTTCTTGTCCTGGCCTTAGGTGCTTTGGAAAATAGGTTGACCCTCCCCCCGCTTCTTTTTTATCACATTTTGCAATATATTCTGAATATATATTAGATGAATTGTCTCACAATGAAGATAAAACAAGTTTGTTTCATATTTGCTGCATATTTGATAACAATACATTAATGACTCAGGTTCTGTCTAGGGAGCTTGCCATCTTTCTAATCTATCTCCTCCAATGCAATCCCATTTTATACTTACTTTTTGGCCTTTCCAACATCAAACTTTCTCATTGTCAAAATGACCCAGCTTTGGAGGTTGCAGAATATGAGAAAGAGTTTTCCTGAGATTGGAAAAAATCAGGAAAAAAATATATGTAACCCTGAGATACCATCACATGGACCATAGTATTGCAGCATTAGGTTATTTAAATATTTTTGCTCAGTTCTTCAGCTGAAAAGACTCCCAGAGGCTTTTAGCAATCAAGAGAAGAACAGGAGGAGATAAATGAAATGAACAGAAAAGTTACTGCAATTAGATTGACAATTAAAATGTCATATCAGGGAGGAGAACTCAGTCACTAGCTCTTAAAATTATGGAATTCTTCTGATACAAATAGTTCAGGAAAAGAAAAACCAATTAATGTCAGTACTTGAAGTTCATATTGGTAATGTTAATAATACTTAGAGTAACATTAATTCATCTAATTTATTAAAACTTTGAATCAGAGTTTGATCTAATGGTTTATGCAAACTGTTTATTCAGACATTAGTTTTCTTATTACCCTTCTTTTTTATGTCACAGTTCAGCTGTACAGCTACATTGTACAAGATTTTGTTCTACATCATAATAACTTCAGTGTGGAATATAGCCCGAAGGTTTCAAGAGCTAGCCATTTTCAATGGAAATCTGGCTTTGCTTTGGGTTCAATAAGCAGATTCATAGCCCAGGGCAATACACTATGATCTTCTATGTTGCTGGGAATCATGATTTATATCATAGATCTAATATGTGCCTAATATGAACTTGCTTACTTAACAGTTTTACAAATTTCCTTAAATCTCATGCATGTCTATGTTATACACAACATTCATTATTTAGTTTGGTACAAAAACATTGAAATTCTGGGAAACTCATAACCCATCAAGTGGACTATTTCTGCATAATAGTTGTGGAATAAGCATTTCCCAGACAGGTGCTTTTCAAATGTGTAAGGGTTCCCAGAATTCTTAGACAACATAATTTTCCATCACATTGGTAATCCCAAAAGGGCTGCCACATTGGAGGTGATGATTAATTAATAAAAGACTAGATGTCAGAAGTTTAGTAATAAGAGGTATGATTGTTGTTGTTCTAAAGAGGGAGTAGATAAATCATTATGGAATGGGCCATCCAATAATTAATCTTAATCATGACAATATGTACCAATAAAGGAAATTCATGGGGGGGTTACTTCTCATAGAATACAATATATAATTTTTTCAGCAGTTGGATTATTTATGTATTTATAACATTTTTATAATTACCCCATTTTGGGTAGTAACTCTGGGAGACATACATAATGAGTGGCTCAGACTGCTAAGACAGTCTGTTATTAATAGCAGCTGCTTGCAATTACTGCAGGTTCAAGTCCCAACGGGCCCAAGGTTGACTCAGCCTTCCATCCTTTATAAGGTAGGTAAAATGAGGACCCAGATTGTTGGGGGCAATAAGTTGACTTTGTATATAATATACAAATGGATGAAGACTATTGCTTGACATAGTGTAAGCCACCCTGAGTCTTCGGAGAAGGGCGGGATATAAATAAATAAAAAAAAATAGTCCAAATGCATAAAAACCATTAAAAAGTAAACAATTAAAATTTAAAAAAGGTTTTTAAAAGATAGAAAGCAAAATGGCAGAAAAGGATACAAATGAAAGCATTCTATTATATAGCCATCTGGCAGGTTCCCGCCTGGATTATTGCAATGCTCTCTACATGGGGCTGCCCTTGAAGTGCACCCGGAGACTGCAGTTAGTCCAGAATGCAGCTGCGCGGGTAATAGTGGGAGCAACTCGTTGCTCCCATGTAACACCTCTCCTGCGCAGTCTGCACTGGCTTCCTGTGGTCTTCCGGGTGCGCTTTAAGATTTTGGTCACCACCTTTAAAGCGCTCCATGGCTTAGGACCCGGGTACTTACGGGACCGCCTGCTGTTACCGTTTGCCTCCCACCGACCCGTACGCTCTCACAGAGAGGGCCTTCTCAGGGTGCCGTCCGCCAAACAATGTCGGCTGGCGGCCCCCAGGGGCAGGGCCTTCTCTGTGGGAGCTCCCACGCTCTGGAATGAGCTTCCCCCTGGTTTACGTCAAGTGCCTGATCTTCGGACCTTTCGCCGTGAGCTGAAAACGCACTTATTTATTCAAGCGGGACTGGCCTAAAATTTTATTGGGTTAAAATTTTATTGGGTTATTTATATTTTAATATTTTAATTCGTTTTAAATCTGGCCACTTTATAATATGTTTGTTTTAATCTCTTTTAATATTGATACTGTGATTTTTTACTTGGCTGTACACCGCCCTGAGTCCTTCGGGAGAAGGGCGGTATAAAAATTGAATAAAATAAAATAAATAAATAAATAAATGGGATATCATGGCATGCCAAGGCCAGTTGATAAAACCAGGTCTTAAGGGTCTTTGGAAGGCCAATGTGGTTGGGGGCTAGACTCAATTTGGGGAGAATGATTTCCACAGGGGAGGGGTCACAGGAGAAAAGATTTTCTTCCTAAATCCCTGATTGGTGGGTCCCGCAACATGCCTCTTCTTCTGGATTCTGATAGGATGGGTAGATGTAATCTATATCTTCATTAAGAAAATTTATTGGGAAGATCAATTATCCTTTTATTCCAACATCAGGATTATTAATACTGCTTTGCTAATCCAAATCAGTAGATCAATAACAGCAGCAGCAGCAAAGGAGAATGAAATGTTACCTGTCATTCCCATAATATCCTTGGCAATTCTGCCAACAACCAACAGATCACTGCTTCCTCATACCCTTAACCTGGAAGTCACCATATGCCTTCCCTTTAGTGTTAGCTTGTGGGTTATACCTGCTTTCCTTACTGAATGCCACACAACTGTTCCAGTCATTCAATGTCTTCTCACCAAGTGATTAAAATAAAGCAGGTCAGAACCCCACCAATCACTTGTGCCATAGAGAAATTCATTGCACTTGACCTTAGCAGCATGAAGGAATGCAGGTAGATTTTTACCATATTGACTAATAATGGTACTCATATGTAAGAATGTACACAAATTGTTTATGACTATAGCCAAAGACTCTGAAGATTTCTTTTTAAATAAGCAAGAAAACAATGCTCTCTTTCACTGCAGAACTATGCGGTTAAAATCTCTTCAAGCTAATGTTTAATAAATATTTTTGTTACCCAGCAGTCATTTTGAGAATCATTAACTTAAAATAAGTCTAGACTAGGGTTAGTAGCAGCACTTGCTTTCCTTGACATGTTTAAGGTGTTTTGTAAATAGGTAGGTAGGTGATAGAGGAAAAAAAATGTAAACCTAAAGAGAAAATTCAAACTTTTTGAAGACCCAAATACATCATTTTGTAGCTATCCAGGAATCTGAATAAACTGAACATAAGTAGGATTAACCTTAATTTTGTTGAGCATTTGTGTATATAATGGAGTTTTCACTTTTCTGGTCTTTAAGGACATGTTTAGGGTACAATTGAGTTCTTAGAAAAAAGCACTAATATAAGGAGCTAGCCAATTTTTAACCATGTTCAAACACAAGATTATCAAATCATGTGGCATTTTTTTCCAAAAAATATCTTTTCCGGTTATTGTAAACTATTATATTTATGTTATAACTATAATAATAATAAACAACAAGGATCCTGAAATAAAACGTAGGCTACGTTTGCCTTCCTTTGTTTACTATACCCTCCTTTTAATGACATATCTCAGTACCAGCCTGAGCCCCTTAGTTCAAGGAAGAGGTGGGAAATGTTATGGGTTATTGAACACCCTGCTGGTTTTTACTGACAATCAGCAAACTACTATTTAACACAGGTGTTTCATTAGGGCACATTGCTAGATGAATGGGCAGCATTAATGGCCCTCCAATTTCCACCTGTGCTGTGGACAAATACCAGCAAAGTCAGCAGGATATGAGAATGTTGCAAGGCTTCCATCTAGTGTGTTCTAAGTCCCAGTTAGGATATTACATCTTAGCCAAAAGACCAAAAAAAATAGTGGCTTATAGTATATTTCATTGTAAGAAAAGGCTATTCTAATTCAATTATCATATATTTGAAAATCGTCAGATGGAGGAGGTAAAAAAGAAAGGGCAGTTGCAAGCAAGGTATGGTCAAAAAAGTTAAGATGCAATCATGCAATAAAATCTCTGCCCGATTTCTTTTTTAATTTGGGACACATAAAAAAGATGGAATTTTAATCAAACATTTTTTATTATAACCTGCAGACACCCTGATTGCAAGCATTCACACTGGTATCATCAGGGTAGCAAAAGTATTTATAATGCTTTGGAATAAGTGTTCTGCACAGTAACTATTTTGATATTTGTTTCAGGGCTTTTCTGATTGGGAATAGTTTATTTAACACAGAGACATGCCAGTTTCTTTTCCTGTATGCCTTTCTTGCTTTCACATTTGAGGTAACAAAAGGAGGATTTTAAAAAAGACCCAATTATTGCTGATGAAGTTAATTTATGTTGCACAGTTTAATAAACACATGAATGCTGATGGGTAGGGAAACCTAAAATTTCACAGCTCTAACCAGAGCATTGTATTGTTCTCAACAATGCATACAGAAATGAGGGATAGTCAATACAGAGGGTTATAAATATTATAGCCAAAAAAGAACAGAAAATTAATCAAGCACCTTCCCAGCTTCTAGATAAATGCTCTTTGATAGATACTATAACATTGTGAGTTACATTGAATAATGATGGCCAATGAGATAGGTGTGTGAGAAAACCTATCACTGTACCCATCACTGTAGGCCTCCCTGCTATTAGTGAGTATAAAATATATATCATATATTTCTAAGTGGTGTTTTAATATCTAGCTGGTTATTGTATTGAGGATAAGACAAGTCTGAGATTTTTGTTATTCTTTACTCCATTTCTAAGCCCTCAAGATTTGAGGATGGCTCATTAACATATATTTTTTTTATTTCTTTTGTCACAACAGTATACACAAACAATTGTCATAGATAAAACAACATATCTTGAAGATATATATATATATATATATATATATATATATATATATATATATATATATATATATGTGTGTGTGTGTGTGTGTGTGTGTGTGTGTGTGTAAAAAAAATATATGCATCAACTATATTAATTTGATATAATGAAGGGAACAATAGGACAGGAACGGTAGGCACTTTTGTGCTCTTATGCACGCCCTTTATAGTCCTCTTAGGAATGGGGTGAGGTCAATAGTAGACAGTTTTTGGTTGAAGATTTTGGGATTTTGAGTAGAGACTATGGAGTCAGGTAATGAGTTCCAAGCATTAACAACTCTGTTACAGAAGTCATATTTTCTGCAATCAAGTTTGAAGCGGTTGACATTTAGCTTGAATCTATTTTTTGCTCTTGTAATATTGCGATTGAAGCTGAAGTAGTCTTTTATAGGAAGGATATTGCAATAGATGATTTTGTGTGTTAAACACAGGTCATGTCGAAGTTGACGGAGTTGTAAGTTTTCTAATCCCAGGATTTCAAGTCTGTTGGTATAAGGTATTTTGTTGTTTTCGGAGGAGTGAAGAACTCTTCTAGTAAAATATTTCTGGACTCGTTCTATTGTATTTATGTCAGAGATGTGGTATGGGTTCCAGACGGATGAGCTGTATTCAAGAATAGGTCTGGCAAATGTTTTGTATGCTCTAGTTAGTAGTGTAGAGTTTTTAGAAAAGAAGCTGCGTAAAATTAGGTTTACAACTCTTAGGGCCTTTTTTGCTATGTAGTTGCAGTGGGCTTTGGCATTAAGGTCATTTGATATGAGAACTCCAAGATCTTTGACAGGGTGGGGGTCGTCAGTTAGGTAATGTCCATCAAGTTTGTACTTGATGTTAGGGTTTCTAAAGTATCAGCCACCCAGGCCCATCTGAAGAAGGAAGTTTCAAACATTATGTAGGCATGTTTTACAAATCATTTCCTCTTCTCATCTTCCCAAAAATCAGATCTGAGACGGGGATCTGCCTATCAGGACCGAATTTCACCGGGGTGGGGTGGGGGCAAGAAGTGGAGGAGTGCTTTTCTCAGGTCCTTGGAGAGTGCCCTCTTGGCCAGAAGCCTAACAATGCTGCTTTCCTTTCTGGCAGTGGTGAGAAATCTGCTCACATGTGGAGCTTTCTTAATTTATTACTCTCTTCTCTTTGAAAGAATCCAGAGCCAATTCCACAAAGAGATACAAGGGCCAAAACCCAATGAACTCTGGGACCATTTAAGTCACAACTGAGTCTGCAGATGAGTTGAGCACTGAGACCAGCTCTGCCAGGTCTCCCACCCTGGCTACAGCACATGTAATATCCAACTCATGTTTATTTAATGCATGTAAAAGATTTTATTATTTACATTTAAATATTTATGACATTTTTCATAAGGAGCTCTTCCCCTCCCTTGCAGAAGAAAAACTTTATCTTGTGCCCTTTAGGAATGAAGCAATTTCATTTTACTAGGTAGATTTTATTCCATATAAATAATTGACACTGCAGGAAAAGGGGCCCTGATCTATCATTCCACCTTTATGCTGTTTCCTAAGTGAAAAGGTAATAAAACTAACAAGCTCACCCTTCTGTGCTGTCTACCCCAAAAGCAAAAGTCTAATACAATGGGCAGGAAATGAAAGGATTAGGCAATAACAAAGAAAATATTCTAAAAATCATCTCTGTTTTTAAAAGCCTGACATGCAAGGTGAGCTTATGTGAAGCAGAGTTATACTGTAGTTTTTCCGGATATTCAGTTATAGCATCTGATTTAATTTATGGTCCTAGAGGTATAGGTCCACACAAAGTTTTTCTTAATCTACCATGCAGATATATACTAAAATATATATGTAAATACCTATTAAGGCAAGTAGCAGATATTTTCAGTGTTCAAGAATAAAAATATCATAAGAACATGATGCAGTTGAATTGTAGATTTTTGCTTTCTTGATTCACCCACACCTATTATAACACAGGGTTAGCCTTTCCTTTAGAAAGCGTGTGGAGATGGGTACGAAAGAGAACTGTGTGCTGTGTTGCCTGTATGACATCCCTTAAGGTCACCTCTTGTCTTCAAATGCAGTGAAGACACTGTCCCATCATCAGCGACAAAAGAAAAACTGTCAGGTCCCAGATATTTCTACAGAGACACTGGCATTTTGATGGGAGGAAGTGGGGGTGGGAGGAATGGAGTAGTCTGTATATGAAGTTTCTGTTTCTGTTTTCAGTTTCTGTTTCTTGCATTTATGTGCTAATCTCTATATCAAGTATGATAATGATGAACTGGAAGGAGCCCCAGACTTCCTGAGGGAACCTCATGAGGGAGGCATCCATGGCATGTGGATCCAGGACTCCCAGGCTTGCACTTCAAGCCAGTTAGGAATACGAAAGGGGACTACTGATGAACAAAAGGGATCCCCTACCCCAGGGGCATTGGCTGAAACCACAGGAGCTACTGATAAACCCATTTCCACCACGGAAGATCCTCCCAGGAGATATATCAACACAAAGCAACTCAATGAGAGGAGGCTTCCAACCTTAGAATGGAAGGTGCCCTTCTTGGCATCAAATTTGATGGGAATCCCCAGCAACTGGGATTTTTCTTCGCACATGTAGTGACCTACATGCAGGAACATGGGAGGGATCTCTCTACAGAAGGCGCCAAAGTCAGGGTTTTCACCCTGGCTCTAGAAGGATCAGCTGCACATTGGATGGTGAGCCTCCATAATGCAGATGCATCAGAGCTCCACAACTTCAACCATTTCATGACAGCCCTGAGATGGAGATTTGAGGACCCCCTAGCCAACCGCAAGGCTAGAGACTACATAAGGCATATCAGACAGGGACACCGTCCAGTCACTGAATACATCAAAGAGTTTCGCGACCTGGCTTGCCATGTAGATTGGCCAGAGGAAATATTCATGAGTTGGTTCAAAGATGGCTTAAACGATGACCTGTACAATGCTTGCATTGTCTGTGGAGCCCCAGTCTTTCTGCACAACTGGTGTGTCTTGGCTGAGGAAGCAGAAATCGACCAAACTTAAAACCAGTACCATGCAAACCACTCCTGGAAGAGATCCCTAGTGGAAGGGAGAAGGGACGATACCAAACCTTGCTCCTCCCCACTACACTCAGTCACCTACTTCCATTGTGGGAAGAAAGGTCACCATGCAAACAAGTGCCACCCGAGAATGCCACCATGCAAACAAGTGCCACCCGAGAATGTCCACCCGAAAGGGAGAGAAGCAGGTTGGAGGGAAACCCACAAAGCCACTGTGTGCCAAAGATATTGCTCTGAAGACCCATGGACTAATTGAGTTCCCGCCAGAATCAATTACTGTGCAAGGAACTTTGACCCCTCCAGTGGAGGAACCCAGTCAGTCAGAGAGCAACTACGAAGATCCTTTGGTGAGTGGGGTTGTCGAACCCTTTACAACCCCTATAGAACTGTTAATTCCGGTAACGGAGAGAAAAGTGAGATTTAAGGCATTGCTAGATTCGGGGTGCACGAGAAACCTAATAAGCCCAACTCTGGTTGGGGAACTGGGCATTCAGCTAAGGCCACTAAAAATCCCAGTCTCATTCTGCCAAATTAATGGGTCCATTGCAAGGGGTGCCCCGGCCACTTTTGCTACTGACCCACTTGAATTAACAATGGTAAATCACTCTGAAACCATTGCTTTCATTGTGACACCAGGGGACTGGGCCCCAGTTTTGGGGCTAACCTGGTTAAAGAAGTGGAACCCAAGGGTGGATTGGACAGAGGGGACCAGTGATGGGATTCAGCCAGTTCACACCACTTTGGGAGAACCGGTTCTTAACTTTCTGAACAGTTTGGCAAATTGGTTGTTGGTGGAAGAAATCATTAGGGCAGAGAACTGGTTGTTAAATTACTTGAATCCCATCACTGGAGGGGATCCTCCAATTCCTTAATGATTAATTCAGAATGAGGAACCCCACCAGACCAAAATATAGCAGAGTGAGGAAGTAGCTGTGACTGCGGCAAATGCGGACGTCCCCAGGGAATACAGGGATTTGATGGGTGTTTTCAACAAAGCGACCTCAAATGAACTTCCTCCCAATAGGTCTATGGACTGTGCCATCAAGATTTTGCCAGGGGCCAAACTACCTAAGCCAAAACTTTATGCCATGACTCCCCAGGAACTGGATGAATTGCAACAATTCATAGACAAAAACCTCAAGCATTCATCAGACCAGAGAGACTCAAGGTGGCTGCCCACATCCTGTTCCATTCTATTAAGGGGCGTGCATAAGAGCATAAACATGCCTACCGTTCCTGTCCTATTGTTTCCTTTCATTATATCCAATTAATATAGTTATTACATACTTATGCTTATATATATATGCTTATATATTATATAGTTACATTCATGCTTATGCTTATATATACTGTTGTGACAAAATAAATAAATAAATAAAATAAATAAATAAGAAGGCAGCTCATTATGTTTATGTCTGGATTATAGGAATTTAAATGCTGTTTGCAAGGAAAATCTTTATACCCTATCCTTAATGAAGGACAAGCTGGGTGATCTGGCGAAGGGGAGAATTTTTTCTAAAATAGACTTGTGGGAGGCTTATTACCAGATCAGGGTCTGAGAAGGGGACAAATGGAAAAGAAGCATTTAATTGTCCGCTAGGATGTTTTCAGTTCAAGGTTTTGCCATTCGGACTCCAAAGGGCTCCTGCCGTTTTCATGCAGCTTAATTAATGAGGTGCTGCTTGAGCACTTGTATAAGGGAATTTTGGTTTATTTATTTTATTTATTTATTTATTTATTTATCAAATTTTTATACCGCCCTTCTCCCAAAGGACTCAGGGCGGTGTACAGCCAAAGATAAAAAACAAGATATATACAATTAAAACCAACAATTAAAAACATAGCAAATTACAAAGGCTGATAATTTAAAAATTTAAATTTAAATTTAAAATTTAAAAATATTAATAAAACCCCAATTTAAAATCAAAACTATTATGCCAGTCCCGCTTGAATAAATAAGTGTGTTTTTAGCTCACGATGGAAGGTCCGAAGATCAAGTACTTGACGTAGGCCAGGGGGAAGTTCATTCCAGAGCGTTGATGCTCCCATAGAGAAGGCCCTACTCCTGGGGGTCACCAGCCGACATTGTTTGGCGGACGGTACCCTGAGGAGACCCTCTCTGTGAGAGCGTACGGGTCGGTGGGAGGCATAGGGTAACAGCAGGTGGTCTCGTAGGTACCCGGGTCCTAAGCCATGGAGCGCTTTAAAGGTGGTAACCAAAATCTTGAAGCGCACCCGAAAGACCACAGGAAGCCAGTGCAGACTACGGAGCAGTGATGTTACGTGGGAGCCACGAGCGGCTCCCGTTACTACTCGCGCAGCCGCATGGTGGACTAATGCAGCCTCCGGGTGCACCTCAAGGGCAGCCCCATGTAGAGAGCATTGCAGTAATCCAACCGAGACGTAACCAGAGCGTGGGTGACTGTGCACAAGGCATCCCGGTCAAGGAAGGGACGCAACTGGCGAACCAAGCGAACTTGGTAGAAGGCCCTCCTGGAGACGGCCGCCAGATGTTCATCAAAGGAAAGCCGTCCATCCAGGAGGACGCCCAAGTTGCGAACCACCTCCTTTGGGGCCACTAACTCGCCCCCAACAGTCAGCTGCGGATGCAGCTGACTGTACCGGGGTGCCGGCATCCACAGCCACTCCGTCTTGGAGGGATTGAGCCTGAGTCTGTTTCTCCCCATCCAGACCCGTACAGCTTCCAAGCACCGGGACAGCACTTCAACCGCTTCGTTGGGGTGGTCCGGGGTGGAAAATTACAGCTGAGTGTCATCAGCGTACAGATGATAACTCACCCCGAAACCACTGATGACCTCGCCCAGTGGCTTCATATAGATGTTGAACAGGGTAGGTGAGAGAATCGACCCCTGAGGCACCCCACAAGTGAGGCGCCTCACGGATGACCTCTGCCCCCCTGTCAACACCGTCTGCGACCGGTCGGAGATATAGGAGGAGAACCACCGATAAACGGTGCCTCCCACTCCCAATCCCTCCAGCCGGCGCAGCAGGATACCATGGTCGATGGTATCAAAAGCCGCTGAGAGATCTAATAGGACCAAGGCAGAGGAGCAACCCCTGTCCCTGGCCCTCCAGAGGTCATCCACCAACGCGATCAAAGCCGTCTCCGTGCTGTAACCGGGTCGGAAGCTGGACTGGAACGGGTCTAGATAGACAGCTTCCTCCAGGTGCCGGGGAAGCTGCCATGCAACCACACTTTCTACAACCTTCGCCACAAAGCGAAGGTTGGAGACTGGACGATAATTTCCTAAAATAGCTGGGTCCAGGGAAGGCTTCTTAAGGAGAGGTCTCACCACCGCCTCTTTCAAGGCGGCGGGGAAAACCCCTTCCCCCAAAGAAGCATTTATAATCCCCTGGAGCCAGCCTCGTGTCACTTCCTGAGCAGCCAGCACTAACCAGGAAGGACACGGGTCCAGTAAACATGTAGTTGCATGTAACCTCCCCAGCAACCTGTCCACGTCCTCGAGAGCCACAGAATCAAACTCATCCCAAATAGCCTCAACAAGACATGTCTCTGTCATCTCGGCTGGATCATCGCAATCTTGGTCCAAACTATCCCGAAGCTGAACGATTTTATCGTATAGATAACCGTTAAACTCCTCAGCTCGTCCTTGTAAAGGGTCATCCCATCCCTCTTGATGAAGGAGGGAACGGATCACCAGAAACAAGGCGGCCGGGCGGTTATCTGCCGATGCAATGAGGGTGGAAACGTAAGAGTGTTTCGCCTCCCTCATTGCCACTAGGTAGGTCTTAGTATAAGACCTCACTAGTGTCCGATCAGCCTCGGAACGGCTGGACCTCCAAATACTCTCTAGGTGTCTTCTCCGGCATTTCATCTCTCTCAGCTCCTCGGAAAACCAGGGAGCCAATTGAGATCTACGCCGGGTCAGAGGCCGCAAAGGCACGACACGGTCCAAAGCCCCAGCCGCGGCCCGTTCCCAGGCCGCAACCAGTTCTTCAGTCGTGGCGTGGGTAAGATCCTCAGGGAACGGCCCAAGCTCTGTCAGGAACCTCTCCGGGTCCATCAGGTGCCTGGGACGGAACCAACGCATTGGCTCTGTCTCCCTGCGGTGGTGAGCGGCGGTCCGAAAGTCTAGGCGAAGAAGAAAATGATCTGACCATGACACCGGTTCCTTCACTATATCTCCTAAATCCAGATCATTAACCCACTGACCAGAGATAAAAATCAGGTCTAGCGCGCCTCCCCCAATGTGTGTAGGGCCATCAGTTACTTGAATCAGATCCAAGGCCGTCATGGAGGCCTGGAACTCCTGAACCACCGTTGATGACAAGCCGGCCGATGGCAAGTTGAAATCCCCCAAGACCAAAAGTCTGGGAATCTCAACCGCCACGCCAGCAAGCACCTCTAGTAGCTCAGGTAGGGCTGTAGTCACGCAGCAAGGAGCCAGGTACGTGATCAACAGCCCCATCTGATTCCGGTGGCCCCACTTCACAAGGAGGGATTCACAGCCAGCTATCTGAGGAACAGTGGACTCCCTCGGCTCCAGACTTTCTTTAATCACAACCGCCACCCCCCACCCCTACCTTGGGCCCTCGGCTGATGGAATGCACGGAAACCCGGAGGGCACAGTTCAACCAGGGGTACACCCCCTTCTGTGCCCAACCAGGTCTCCGTAATGCCCATAAAGTCTGCGGACTCCCTCTGAATAAGGTCACAAATCAGGGGAGCCTTATTGACCACGGACCGGGCATTGCAAAGCATCAGCCGAAGACCCAAGCTCTGAGGGTCTTGACCATCCGGGGAACGAGTGAGGACTGAGGGGCCGGAGCACATGATCGCTTTTAAACATCGAACACGTGCTCCCGAAGAACGATGCGGCCCCCTGCCTCTGCCATATCTGCCTCTCCCACTTACCGTACAGATGGAATAATACTCTCTGCTCTGCACATTCCCCTCCCCCCTGTCTTCGGACCGGCTGAAATAATGTCGTGAGCGTGCGTTGGGACTGGACATACCCTCCCCGACGGGTTTCCCCCAACACCCGACCTTACCCTCCCCCCCTTTAAAAATTCCCTATTTAAAAATCCCCAAAGACTCTTCCTTGACGCATGCCACCTCTGTGGGTCCCAAGACCCGTCATTGAGGCCGGCCCTAGGTAATGTGGCAGGCCATTCCTGCGAGGCGGGGGCACCTCGCAGGCGCAAGAGTTCATGTGGCGAATAACGCATGGAATCGACCAACAGCTGACTACGTCCCCTTTAGCAGCTGAGATGTTATGCTGAGATGTTTTTCCGGGGTCCGGTATCAGATGGAAAAAGAAGACAGGCAGTCCGTCCTGGTTAGATGTAAAATCCATTGATATCCTGGTGGATTAACAGACAAAAGATCGTAAACCGTCTTAACCCAGCCAGGACCAAAGCATGACTGCTCTGTTCCATAGTCCGAATCCCCTCAGGGAAGTAGATGGTGCAACCGTCGCCTCCTTCACTGTCCGTCATTGTCCCCCTTATAACAGGGGACTCGTCGAGCAGAAACCACAATGCCTCCGGCGTTCCTCTCATCTCCGGCTCCAACCTCCACAGGTACCTGGAAATGCCATCCAAGGGGCCGTCTCCTCACCTCCCACGCCCCTCCTGGCAGAACCAGGCCACAACCCGAAGGATTCGGCCGTCGAAAATGCCGCAGTTGGTCTTGCGGCTAGAGGAACAAAACAGAAAACGTCGATCCAGCCGGACCACCATCTCCCTCCAACGGCTCATCCTGTCTGCTGTCCTTCGTCGCTCACCCCTCCTCCAGCACCGTGCATGGCAGCCGTGGCTATCAAGAGGCCTAAGCCTCGTCCAACGGCCACCGGATAGATGTTCTGCTGGGCCAGAGAATGCCGTCTGCGGGAGAGATGTTCCAGCAGTCCAGGGAGGAGGTCCGAGGGTGGGGGTAAAAGGGTAGCCATGATGTCAGCTGGAGGATACACCGTCCTGCCCCACGCCTTGACATGGTTGTCAAGTCCACCACTCGCCCCCACCCTCAGTGGGGGAGATGGTCCGACGAGCTGGGAACTAGAAGACCAGGAGGCATAGTCCAGGGGTGCAATCAGGGCGCGGCTGAATAAGCACCGTCTCGGCTGAAAACATGCAGCCCCCTCCCCACATCTCCACAAGGCCGCCTCCACCTGTCCGCCAAATCTCAATCGCCAATGGGGAAGATGTTGTGGCGAAGCGAGGGCCAAAGTGCCAAGCCACGCAGTCCGGGCGTCGCGGCATAGTTGGCACACGCCGCCCCCCCCCCCACCTCCACATGGCCGTTCGTCTCCCACCGCTCACCCTGCATTTAACAGGGAGATGATAAAAAGAGCGGGGGACCCGGGACCATGAGGCTCAGTCCGAGGGGTGTCGTCCGATGGAAGCAGTTAGCAGCGCTAGAAACAAACGCCGCTAACCGCCAAACAGCTGAGAAACAGCTGAGGACTGCCCGCCCGCCCACGCACCTCCGCGGGGCCGCCATCTTCGCCCACCCCTTCTCCGGCTTCCAGCACAGCGACCGCGGGTTCAAAAAGGTCCTAGGACCCCACCCGCGGTTGCTGGGATGTAAAATTCACCGGGCCGGGGGGTGCAAGCGGCAAAAGAGGCAGCAGGACATCGCCATCAGCCAGGGATCTTGCCAGCCGCCGTTCCGAGCGATCAGTAAGCCGCCGTTCTTGCGCATGCATAGAGAGTCATTGTATAAGGGAATTTTGGTTTATCTTGAAGGTATATTGATTTATACTGAAACTAAGATGCAACATGTTAAATTGGTGTAGGAGGTTTTGAAGAAAGTAAGGGAAGCTTAGTTGTTTGCCAAACTCTCCAAATGTGATTTTTCACCAAGATAAAATAGATTACCTAGTGTATAGAATCTCTCACCAGGGAGGTGGAAATGGATCCCACAAAAGTCAGAGCAGTCCTCAAGTGGAAAACCCCGTGTACTCGCAAACAATTGCCGAGCTTCCTGGGGTTCGCTAACTTTTATAGACAGTTTATCCCCTCTTTTGCCCAAATAGCATTGCCGATTACAAATTTGTTAAAAACCAAGGGGGTAGGTAAATCGAAACCTAGCCAACCACTGAACTGGACTATGGGCTGCCAAGCGGCATTTGAAAAACTGAAAAAACTATTTTCGGCTGAACCTGTATTAAAACACCCAGACCCAGAGAAACCATTTGTAACCCAGGCCAATGCCAGCAATGTGGCAGTCGGTGCTATTTTGCTCCAAGAGAAAGAAGGCAAATTACAACCATCTGCATACATCTCTAGGAAGTTAACTGAAACTGAACAGAGATGGGCAATATGAGAAAAGGAGGCTTTTGCAGTTTAGGTGGGCACTCCTAACTTGGAGACATTTCTTGGAAGGAAATAAAATTCCTTTTCAAGTATGGACTGACCACAAGAACCTGGAAGCACTCAACCCCACAAAAAATGTCTCAAAAACAAGTCCATTGGGCACAATACTTCCAATGCTTTAATTTCACTTTGAAGTATTTACCGGGAGGAAAAAACTTTTAGGCAGATGCCTTGTCCAGACTACCGCAATACAAAAGAGTCAAGGCAGAAGTATTTAAGCCCATGATCCCAACCTCCCAATTAGCAGCTAAGGTCATCGCATGTTCTCAGGTGAAGAATGACCCCTCCACCTTAGACAATGCCACCACCACAGATTTCAAAAAAGCCTTAGAAATAGATGAGGGGCCAATAAACTTACTTGCATAATAAAAGAGGGGTTTGCTTGGGTGGGAAATTAGCTGTATGTCCCAGCTAGGGAAAGGCTGAGAACTATGCAAGCTTGTCACAACTCCAAATTAGCTGGTCATTTTGGTTTTGTAAAAACATAACATTTACTGAAACGGCAATTCTGGTGGCCCTCATTTTAAAAGGACATAGAAAGTTATGTAGCAATCTGCCCCATTTGTACTGTCACTAAACACAGACAGGGGAAAAAAACCCAGTCTACTGCAGCTGGTGGCCGACCCTTCAGCATCATGGAGAGAGATCTCCATGGATTTCATCGTTGAATTGCCCGAGAGTTCTGGAAACACAGTGATCTCGGTGTTGTGGTCCGCCAGCAGCCTGTGGAGCTGGCAACGGAGTCTGACAGCGATGAGGCTGAGGAAGAACATGGGCCAGTCCTGGAGGCTGGGGAAGGCCCGGATGAGGGCTCTGCGTTGGAGGCAGAGGTGGAGCCAGGGCCATCTGGGAGCGATGTGCGGGCTCCGGAGCCTCCAGAGGCTGACAGTAGTGAGGCAGAGGAACAGGAGGAACCTGTTCCTAATGCATGCATGAGAAGAGCTGCCAGAAGGCAAGAGCAGCTAAAGCAAAGAGGACAGCTCAGGAGTAGGGCCAAGAGGTGATTGGCCCCTCCCATAAGGCTTGAAAGACCAGCAAAGGAAAGACCAGCAACTTTGCCAGGAAAACCACATTGATAGCCTTGCTCCTTGTCTTGCTGAATTTATTTCTTGTCGGCATTTTCTGCCTTTGGCATTTCGCCTAATTAGACCAAGGTTGGTGATAAGACTGAAGAATTGTGTTATGAAGAATTTGCTTTGATTTAGTTTGTTTTTGAACTGATTGCATCTACTACTACCTACTTGGGCTTGGATTGTCACAGATCTTTTCCCAAAACACGTTCATTTCATTCCATGCCAAAAGATCCCTACAGATCTTTTGGCTACACTGGTTTTGGTCCACATTTACCACTTGCATGGGGCCCCACAACGTATTATTTTGGACAGGGGGATCCAATTCACATCCAAATTCTAGAAAGCTTTTTCGAATCTACTTGGGACCAAGCAGGGACTTAGTTCTAGTCATCATCCACAGATAAACGGAGCCACGGAACAAACAAATTCAGTTCTGGAACAGTACCTGCACTGTTTTAATAATTACCAGCATGACAAATGGACCAAACTACTGCCTTTTGCAGAAGTAGCCTATAATAATGCAGTTCATGCTAGCACTGGTTCTACGCCTTTCAGAGTGGCCACAGGGCAATAATTTAATGCTATGCCTGAGTTACCCTCACATGAACCAGATATGTTCTTGAACCAGTTCCTTAAAACTGTGGATCAGTCATTTGCAAACCATTGGGCCGATGGTCCGCAAAGCCTTGAATGAAGCCAAAGCTGCCTATAAAGCACAAGCAGGCAAGAAACAAACTGAACCTAAACCTTATAATATGGGGGACAAAGTTTACCTTTCCATCAAGTTTCTAAAATCTTTGCAGCAGTCTAAAAATATTTTCCCCATAGTTCGTATTATTAACCCTGCCACAGTGGAATTACACCTCCCTAAGTCCATGATGGCAAACCTATGGTACGCGTGCCAGAAGTGGCACGCAGAGCCATTTTTCCGGGCACATGAGCTGTTGCTCAACTCACCTGCAGCTGCGCATAGGCTATATTGTATCCCACTGAGTCTGCCTCAGATGACTGGATCTTGGTGCAGCGCAATGTAACACAACATCAAGGCATCTCATGATAAGTTGTACCAATAAAGGACAGATGTGAAAATATTTATGTAAAGTTGAAAACCATCATCACCCAAAAAAACAGTTAAAAATATGTAGCCTCAGATAGGAATTTGGGAAAATTTGAATCTTCACACAACTGTGACTTCCATTAATTGGAATTTTCCTAATACATCATCAAGTCAAATATATACTGTATAGCTGAATATTTGTCACTTTGGACTAATTGAGATAGTTATACTTTATGTGCAAGAGATTTCCCTTCTACATTATTTAGCTTGAAAAAATCCAGGTTGTTACTACCTGTAGCATCTGCCTTATTATGGGTATGCATCAGCCCAACTTGTGCAATAAAACAGACTACAATTGCAATTCTATAAATATGTGATTATGTATAGGATTACCTTACCAGCATGCAGATAACTTTGACAAAATTTCAGTCATATTTTCAGTTGGATTTCTTGAAATCAGGTTGTCTTGATAATGCTACAAATATCGGCATGGGGATCAAACTTTAAAATAAGTTTCTTTACCTTTATTGTTTTCAGAAGTCAGTCTTGATAGAAAGTGAATATAAAACCTATTTCTGGGTGCAATTGAGGCAGTGATTGGAAATTAAGTACTAATTAATTGCCTACTATTTGGGAAATCTCTGAAATAAATATGGCAACTGAGCAAATTCATTGGCAAAACTGCATGTGCATCACAAGAGTTGGTGTTACTTAACAAGTGATATAAGGACATTGGGCTATATTTTATCCCACTGAGTCTGCCTCAGATGACTGGATCTTGGTGCAGCGCAATGTAACACAACAATAAGGCATCTCATGATAAGTTGTACCAAGCTGGGTGCCATGAAGCAGAAGCAACAAAGAGTAGCAGCTTCATCTTGTATGTATCAAGTCAGACTTCCACTGAAAATGAATGAGTCCAAAATTAGGATGGTGACGTAAGCCAATGAGAAAATGCAATAATTTGCAAGGAAAATATAGACTTTTTGAAGAAATCTTTTTACTTTGTCCCTGCACTGCTTTTGATCTGTATAATCAACTAACGAGATTTCCACCTCTCCAGGCAATGAAATAAGTTACTGTCTGTGAAGATTTGTGGCAGATACTCTCAGCCACTATTAAGAAGTATTTTTACAGCACAGCGCATTTAAACAAATATTAAATTCATACAATTGTTAATCAGTGTGCCATCTGGAAACATTTGAAAGTTTAGACTCTTAATTGCCTGAATCTCATAAATGCTCAAAACTGTGGTATACTACAGGCTATAATGCACTTAGGATTTTTAAAAACTGTATAAATACATGTAATTAAACGGGGGCCTTGAACACCTTTTAGCAGCTGTGCAGGCTGCAAGCATCGCTCCCTGATTCATCTTGAGGTGCTTGGCACCAGGGTCAGCGACATGTCACTACATTTGAATCTTGCCCTTTGACAATGCATCCATATTCTTTTTCCAAATTCTTTTCATGTGAGTGACAGTTAAATCCATTTCTTCCCCAGGCCACTGTTTAAATTCCTTTTGTACTTGTAGAAGCAAGTTTGCTGGCTCAAGAATTTTTTCTTAACTTTGCCTTTAAGTCTTGTCAATGGGAAAATGAGGACAAGGCATTCAATTTTATCTTTCAAACATGCATGTTGGTATCCAATGGGGCTGTTTTTATTTACTTGTCAAATCAAAGAGCAATAACTTTTGTAGATTTTTCAAGGGGTGTCATATGGCATGCTGCATCAGAGGGACTGAAAGAAGAAACAGTTAAACTGGATGGACCAATGTAGTGTCCAAAAATATTGGTGATTTTAAAAAAAAGGAATTCTCAATATATTTTTCTCTGCTTTAATGTATATTGTAATTAGTTACTGATTCTTTGTTTTTCAATATTTTGAAAGCAGAGGGGCAAGTTTTCTTGCATTAAAATGGACTGTCTACCTCCTATAGTATCTACTCAGCCCATTCAATCTGGCAGGGTTAGCATGTTTACAGCTTCCTTTGTTTAAATCAGCTGACCGGGGAATTCTGGGAGTTGAAGTCCACTCATCTTAAAGCTGCTGAGGTTGAGAATCACTGGATTAAATAATGTTACCTATTGGGATTCTAGAAGCATGCCTTTTTCTGCAGCTGTGTCTGCCACCTGAAATGAGTATTTCAAAGGGCCTTGAAGATTCTGGTTCTTCTTCCAGAACTTTAGCCAGGATGAAAGAAGCTCCTTTCTTTCTTTCTTTCTTTCTTTCTTTCTTTCTTTCTTTCTTTCTTTCTTTCCAATTCAGCCTTCTTTTTGTTGTCTTGCTATCTTTATTCTTAATTTTTTTTATTCAGATTTTATTCAGGTTTTTATTCAAAAACCTTTTTTGAGGTTTTTACTTTCTGCTTAGAATTGTTGCATGTTGGACAGCATACAAATTTAATAATAAATTAAATTAATTAATTAACAAGTTTTTCAAGACAAATGCTATTAAATAAGCACAACAAAGAATGTTCTTTCTGCACCAACTCAAAAAGCTCAAACTGCCCAAGGAGCTGCTGATCCAGTTCTACAGAGGAATTATTGAGTCTGTCATAACTGTCTGGTTTGGTTCTGCAACCCAACAAGACAGACACAGACTTCAGAGGGTAATTAGAACTGCAGAAAAAAACAATTGCTACCAACCTGCCTTCCATTGAGGACTGTATACTGCACGAGTCAAAAAGAGGGACGTGAAAATATTTACAGATCCCTCACATCCAGGACATAAACTGTTTCAACTCCTACCCTCAAAACGACGCTATAGAGTACTGCACACCAGAACAACTAGACACAAGAACAGTTTTTCTCCAAACGCCATCACTCTGCTAAACAAATAATTCCCTTTAGTATTTAGTATTTACTAAATCTGCACTACTATTAATCTTCTCATCGTTCCCATCACCAATCTCCTTCCACTTATGACTGTAACTTTCTTGCTTGTATCCTTATGATTTATATTGATATTGATATTGTTTCCTGATTGCTTTGTTCCCTATGACTATCATTAAGTGTTGTACCTTATGATTTTTAATGAACGTATCTTTTCTTTTATGTACACTGAGAGCATATGCACCAAGACAAATTCCTTGTGTCCAATCACACTTGGCCAATAAAAAATCTATTCTATTCTATAACATAAGAGTATTACATGTTACACAAAAATGAGTGTCTCTCTCTCTCATTTTCCATATTTCTTCAAAATATACCAACGTGAGCACACCTTCTCATTTGAGAGAAAATGCAGCTCCCAAATGCAGGGAGAGTTCCAACAGGCAATCTTCCCTGGAGGCAATGTCATCTTATTGCATCTCCACATCAGGAGAAATGAGTCACTCGCTTACAACTGACCTCAGTCCCTGCATCCTTGGGCAATAGCTAGCTTGTGCTCCGGTGGGGAATGAAAGATAAGGGAGGAATTTACAGTATAAAGAAGTAAAGCAAAAAAAAACCCACAAACAAACAAACAAACAAAAACTGTGGATATTTTATTTCTTTTAAACTTTTAGAACAAAGCTGTGATTTAAAATAATAATGAAGAGTAGAACAAGGCATTTATCATTGGATGAGCTTTTGTGGATCACAGTCAATTTCATCAGAAGCATGGAATGTAGATCCAGTCCTCCTGAATGGGGTTCCTTTGCTGTCCCAGCACCTGCCCTCTGGCACATCTCCCACTCCCCTGGATTTCTTGGGCTCCCACCCTGGCCTTCCTCTAAAGAGCTCTTAAAACCTGACTCTTCCCCTAGGCCTTGGGCAAGAGTTGCCCCAGGCCCCTTGTGCATTATACGTGGCTCTTTAAGAGTTAGGAAGGGGGAGTCTGGACACCTGTTCTTTTGTCTGTATTTTTTAATTGTTTGAACCTTGTATGCAATCCATAGCTGTGATGAGGTCATATTTGTGGCCTTATACATTACCTAAGTACATAAATAAATAAATCTGCATGCATCTGACGAGGTGAACACCATGATAATAAGTAAAGCTTTCAGTATATACATTAAAAATGCTTTAGTCCTTACTACCACATTTATTATTAAACACAAAAGGTCTTGTATGCAGCATTTGGGTCTGTCAATCTCTTTCTGCCCAGTCTACCTCACAGTTGTTACTTTTGTGGTGGAAATGGGGTGGCATTATGTATCTTTCCTTGAGCTCTTTACTGAACAGTGGAATATAAACCCAATCAAGAAATTATTTCTACAAAACTACCTTTCTGAAAATGTATGTTTCATTTTGTACAAAGCAAATTGATTGGGTCATAGAAGTTAATCTTAAACTTTGAAATCCTTTACATAAAATAAACAGGATTGATAATAAAGTTTAAGTAGTTTAATCAAAGCAACATTTGAGTTTATTTTACACAAAGTCAAATATTGTGACTACATGGTAATATAGGAGAGTCTGCTAAGAAATCTTGTCATTCTTATCGCCATGTATTTGTTTTATTTTGCTTTTTTTTTCCTAGGGCAAAGAGCTCTTATTTCCTCATAAGGGGATCAGCACTCCAATTGGCAAAGGAAGACCTTTGCCAAAGGAAGACCTGTGAGACTGAACAGCACCTGAGTGATCGTATATAAAGCTAATTAAAGAAAGAGGATTCAGCAGCCCCCAAAAATGAAGGAATACTGCATTGAAAAATGGAAACTTTGAAGGTCTCTCCAAAGGTAAGACTTTGTTGATTCTTTTTTGTTTTCTTTATTAGTATCCATTGCATAGGATTCCTTCAAATCAACTTCTTGATTCTTATGACAAGATCCAAATCTACACGGTTAGATTTTATTTTTCAAAAAAAAAAAAATAGGATGCAAGCTGAAGGCAGTATGTTATGGATAAAGATGAAACATGATCGGAAGAAATTCAAATACTTTCATTTATAAAATGCCATGACTATTACAACACAGAAGAATGCTAAACAGCCCTGCAAGATACAGCTATATTTAACTAGTACTATTGTTCTGATTCATGGCAATAGAATTTAGTTCCCTCCTGTCCACTCAACAGCTGCACTATCTAAATGTGTCACATAGGCAATAAAGGCTATAATATGAAAATTAGTATGGTATGCTGTATTTCTGCATAAGCTCAATTGGAGGTCACCAGTCCTTTTTCTGGTTTTTCTGTGCACACTGAAAACATGACCTAACTTTCCAGATCTTCTTAACTGAGGTCTCTCTGATCTATGAGTTCCGTTCAGATGAGGAGGTGAAATAGGGAGAAAAGTATCTTACTCAAACGCATTTGCTAATTTAGATTTAGTATAGCATCTAAGATATCTTAGAATGAAACCACTGCCATAATTCAGTTGGGATCAAAAGTTGGCTAATAAACTACATCCCAGCAATAATAAGGCCAAACTATAACAGCAAAGTACAGGCCTGGATTCACACATTAAATTAAGCCATAGTATTATGTAGTAGATTTGATGCAATATCCAGATTTTTGGTCAATGCTCAATATATAGGCTAATATATTTTAATGTATTTAAGAGCTGTGGTGGCACTGTGGTTAGAAAGCAGTACTGGAGGCTACTTCTGCTGACTGCTGGCTATCTGCAGTTTGGCAGTTTGAATCTCACCAGGCTCAAGGTTGACTCATCCTTCCATCCTTCTGAGGTTGGTAAAATGAGGACCCTGATTGTTGGGGGAAATATGCTGACTCTGTAAACTGCTTAGAGAAGCTATAAAACACTGTGAAGCAGTATATAAGTCGAAGTGCTTTTACTATTCAATTTCTACAGCTCTCTAATTCAATCAAGTGATTCTGAGTGGCTTACAATTTTAAAGTTATAAAACAATTAAAAAACATTAAAACAATAAATAGTAATTAGTAATGTGTATTGAATATACAAGAGGCTTGTGTTACACTTTATTTTGTACACCAGAGATAATGCCAAGACGGTCACACCGTGTCCAACTTTTTTAATAATAAAGACAAATTTTTTTAAAAAACATTAAAACAATAAAAGCATCCTCAGAACAAATAAGTACATACAGCAGCCATGATGATTAAAGCCAAGTAACAGAGCCTTTAACACATTCTGAGCCCCAAGCCAGG
The DNA here is from genome assembly GCF_028640845.1 of Ahaetulla prasina. Taxonomy (NCBI): domain Eukaryota; kingdom Metazoa; phylum Chordata; class Lepidosauria; order Squamata; family Colubridae; genus Ahaetulla; species Ahaetulla prasina. The sequence continues at coordinate 178,858,277 of NC_080539.1, read as the reverse complement.
GTACACAGCCATGTTTTTAAAGCCTTGTGAAAGGCCAACAGGGTTGGGGTGATTCTAATTTCTGAGGGGAGAAAGTCCAATAAGATAAAGTCAACAGCAGAAAAATCCCATCTTCTAGTTCCCACCAGCTGGCACTCTTTGGCTGACTGGATCTGCTACAGTGCCCAATCTGTTAGATCGAGTTGGATGGGTAGAAACTCTTGGGAAAAGACAGTTGCTCTGGTAAGCCCATCATGCTTTAAAGGTGACAACCAACATTCTGAATTCCACATTGAAACACCGGCAGCCAATGTGCCTCACAAAGTGGTCTTACATGTGCCATGTAACTGGCACCATTTATTATCAGTTGAAGTTTCTGAATGTTCTTCAAGGGCAGCCCCATGCAGAGCATGTTGCAGTAATCTAAGTAGGAGGTTACAAGGGCATGGGTAACAGTGGGCAGGGCATCCTGGTTCAGGAATGGGTGCAACTGGTTCACTACCTGAAGTTGTGCAAAGGCTTTCCTAGCCACAGCTGCCACCTGCTCTTCAAGCAGGAGCTCTGAGTCTAGGTGGACCCCCAGATTGCATATCAAATCTATCTGGGATAGTACCACCCCATCCAAAACTAGAAATGGAAGAGCCTTGTCTCTGGAGGAACCAAAAATCCACAGCCACTCTGTCTTGCTAGGGTTGAGTTGGCACCTGTTTCACCCCTTTCAGACCTGAACAGGCTTCAGTCACTGGAAAAGGATGACCACAGCATCACTCAAGGGCCCTGGACTACAGATACAATGCTATATGGTTGGCTGCTATTAGTCTAATATAATTGGCCCAGAAATGGGTATATTATAAAAATTATGTATAAGAGAAGCTGAATTAAATTGTAGGGACTTTCATCTGAGTAATTGAGGACTCCTATAATTGACTTTGTAAATAAGGAAAGTCCAGATTTTTTTCCAAAAGAGAGTGGGGTTTATAGCATAGAATTCATTTAAAAGTCAAATTAAATTGGTTGTGTTATGTCACAAAGGAGAAGGTGGTAAGGAAAGATATGGGATGACAGAATGCTAAGAGAGGCATGTCTAGGTGCTACAACATTAGGGAAGAAAGGGTTTGCAAATGGTTGGAGCTGGAAAGTTGTGAAAGAGAAAGAGAAGGTTATGGGGAAAAATTGACAAGTGGAATAGAAAGGCAGAAATTCCATATGCTTCAAATTAAATGGTATGATTGAAAGGGATTGGGAATTTTGCCTTGCACTTCAATGAAACATGTATTCTCTTTATTGAATTCCAGGGACCTAGTATGAAGAAAGGTGTTATTTGCATTCTATTGTATAGTCACATTTTATTACCAAGGATACTTTTTTGTTAGCTGCATTACCTGTTTAAGTATTTCTCAACCTTGACCGAATTCCTTCTCAGAATTCCTTAACCAGCATATGAAGCTTCAATAGCATGCCAGTTGAAGTCCATGCATCTTAAAATTGAGAAACACTATTGTAACTGATCTCTTTCTTAAAGAATGGAACTCTAGAACTGAATCCTTACAAAGTATAATTGAGGACTTCCAAAAATATAAAATAGAGAAAAACCAATTGTAAGCAAAATTGTACTTGACCAATTCACTCATTTAGTACTTTATGGCTATTTACTGGTTGGTGTAATTTTTAATAGGGAGATAAATTTACAAATTTTATTTTCTCAAGTATTGGAATAACTATAGTTAGCTATTGCAGGTTATACCTGGAACAGCGTTAACTCCTGCATGCAAGAAGAAAGCTTAATCTCATCTGAATTTTACACAACAGCCAGGTTCCAGCCAGAGTTATCATTTGTCAACCTGAAGAAAGCTGTGCCTATAATTCTTGTAGTACCCACCTGTCTCACTATTTGCATTGATAAAACCATAGCCCCATTTCTTTGATATTATCAATGGAGAACTTTATAGCAATAGCAATAGCACTTAGATTTATATACCACCCGATAGTGTTTACATACTCTCTGAGTGATTTACAGAGTCAGCATATTGCCCCCAACAATCTGGGTTCTCATTTTTCTGACCTCTAAAGGATGGAAGTCTGAGTCAATCTTGAGCCACTCAGAATTGAACTCCTGGCAGTGGGCAGAACCAGCCTGCAATATTTCGTTCTAACCACTGTGCCACCATGGCTCCATGTTTGAGTTCCTTAAGCTGAAGCCATGCTTAGCATTGAAAACAATGTAATTATACTTAACATATTTTTAAATGAATAGAGCATAAGAAAAATATATTTGTGTTGCACTGTGATCAGTATGGAAATTATAAACCAGATGAAAAATCTCTCTCACACACATACCATTGTTGTTTGCTACTGAGGAAAGTTACTTTTGGCAAGGATGCATTTAACTTATAATGCAGCTTGTCCCAGCAGCTGGTCAAATGATTTAGTTTCTGTGGGTTATGAGGATGAAATTTTGATCAGCCTCAGGACTGCACCAGCAAATCAAGTTATTAGATATCCTGAAGCATTTTTAGACTATTGAGTTACTGCTCATTGCTGAATGCATATATGTACTCACTCACGCAGACTCTGGGATATGTACATTGTCCACTGAGGCATTTCAAACGATATATTTGTCATGAGGTTTTGATAGCCTTATGATGCTGAGAAAGATAGTTTGTGGTTTTTCTAAGCTATAGAGCATGGTATGCCATCCTACAATTTGCTAATTGTGAACTAACATGTGATTATTTCAGGGTAGATAAATTGTAAAACACTCTTGTCAATGATTTCTTTATGTATTAACCCATGTGGCTTAGGATAATTTCCTTTCCCATCTCATCACACTCTAATCATTGTAACAACTGACGTATTTTGCGGTAAACAACATCAAGCTTTTCATCTCTTTTCCCATAATGCATGGAAAAGGATGTGATTCTCACATTATCCTCTTTTTTCCCCCCTTAATCTAATTTTGCCAAATGCCTTCATGCTAAAGGCATTATACAATACCCAAACACAAACCTTTGGTCTCATTGAGAATTATTGCCCCACCATCATAGATGTGGCAACCACAATTTGAAGGTTTGCTCTGATTTTCATGTACTAGGCAGTCATAGAAATAAAACTATAATGCTTAAAATATCATTTTCCCAGGCTACTAGAGGAAGTACTTTTTAGTGCATTGGCAGTAATTTACAAGAATTTACACTTTTTGTCCTTAACTAATGGTTAGCCTCAAAATGCAGTGCAGCATTAAGGTAGTTAAAGAACACATTGAACTGAACACATTCAAAAGAGCCAATATGTCTCCAACAAGACAGCCATCTGACATAGCTTTGCGTTCAGCCATTCAGTAACAGGGAAGAGATGTGTGTGTATGTCTGGGCTTGTGGGTGTGCCTTCTGAAAAACAGGCAAGATCGCTAATGACAGCCTTGTTCATCAAGTGTAACCAAGGCTGCTGAATTGCTAAACTGTATAGACCCAGGGGTGCATGATGTTTGGATAACTTCCATAAAGCAGGACTATACATGGCCCTTCAAACCAGCAGAATGGGTTTGTGTGGCTACAGCAGATGTGCCATGCTCAAGAAAGAGCCTAGAAAATGGTCAAGTGCCAAGTAAAAACAAGTCTGGGAGCTGATCATCCCAGCAGGAACTAATCTCAGTGAAATTAACTGGCAAAACAATCCATTTGTCATGATCCTGAATGCCAGATCTGTCAATTACAACCTGATGGCACAGAGGATGGGAACACCCTAGTTCTTATTCCAATAACAAATAGAGGGCAGAACCTCTGAGAAGGCATTTCTCAGATGGCCTTGGAAACAGAAGGATCAAGTCGGACATGCTGTACAATGCAAACTTTTCCAGAAATTTGATCCCATTTTAAAAATATATAACTTTCTGAGAGCAGTTATTGCTTTAAAAACCTAAGGTGTCAGCCTCCACTCCAATCTTCATATAGTTTTGAATGATTATATCAGTAGATAGATTGTAAAATGTTTATTTCTGTATTATAAACTGTTAAGGAGATGAGATGTATCATACCTCCGTCCAGGGTGAGGGAAAGGAGCCTATTATGGATGTCGGCTGACATAACAGGTGGGAGGGATGATTAATTACTGAGTGTTATCAGCGCGCGCTTTTCTAACCGACGCTTCATTCCTAAGTTGACTGACATCCAGAGACCTGTGGAAGAAGATTACCACGAGGGGCCGTGAAGGAGTTGGCATTGGACCAGACCAGCCTGACCTCCTGGAGGAGGAGGGACAATTGGGGGGATATGATATGTTAGCCATATTTTGTCTCAGTTCCAGCTTTGCTTGGTTGCTATCAAGACTTAAAAGTAAAAGTACTTGTTTTCATTCCAAATGGAGTCAAGGTGAATTCTTTCCTATTTACTGTCGGAGGTAGCCTGACATTAAGCTGGAACTGCCATCATGTCTACCAACCAGGATTGCAATTGCAATACCGGGGGGGGAGAAAACCCAAATGTGATGGAAGGCCTGCTGCCGGCTGAGCTGGGGGAGGCGTCCAGAGGAATTTTTGCTGACACTTTTAACCCTGAGCTGGAAGATTGCAGAGATCGGTGGATTGAGCAATTAAGGCTGGAAGAGGAGAAGTGGAAGCCAAGTGCCGAAAAGTTTCAGTCTGGAGTAACAAAGAGAAAAAAAAAGGGCACGGTGAGACTTTCGGATTGGCAAGAAGAGAGAGAGTTAACAGACAACCGCCAGTTGGAGGAGGCATTTCGTCTTTTCCGTGAGGTGAAAGTAAGACAAACAGCTCGTCAAAGGTATGAATCCCCTATTCGGTCCTCCAGGTGGGAGGGAGAAGAGGAGGAAGAGAATACAAAGGGGCCAGCTAAAGGTGATTTCCAGGGTGGTGAGATTTCTGAAGACCCAGGGCTGGAAACTCTCTCCCCAGAGGAAGCTGAATTGGATGAGGGCCGGGCGCCACCTGCTGACCAAGCAAGGCCGCGCAGGGGAAGGAAAAAGCCAAAAATTCCCCCCATATCAGAGAAATTTGATGGAAATGCGAAGGAGTTGGGACTGTTCCTGGCGAAAGTGAATGACCACATGATAGACTGGGGGGAAGATTACTGGTCACAGGCAGCACAAGTGAGAGCTGTGACTCATAATTTGACCGGAAGAGCAGCTGCGTGGTATGTGTCGTTACATACAAACCACTCCCCCTTACTGCAAAACTACGAGCATTTTATGACTGCACTGAGGAGGAGGTTTGAGGACCCCCTGGCAGAGCAAAAGGCCAAAGGTCGGATGAAAACCATCAGGCAAGGGAGGAGACCGGTGGCTGAGTATAACCAGGAGTTCAGTGATTTAGTTCCCTTGATGAGAGGGTGGTCGGAGGTGACCCTTGTAGACATTTTCAAAGATGGTCTGAATGGAGATCTCTATGAACTGTGTCGAGCACGAGCCTCTCCAACTACGCTGTATGGCTGGTACACCCTGGCAGCAGAGATGGAAATCGAGCTAGTGAAGGACCGCGGCAGAAGACAGCGCACTGGAGGGCCATCCCTTGGCCGTTTTCCAGAAGGCACCTATAGGGACGTCCCTAGATTGGAGGGAGGAAGACCACGTTCGTCTGCGTGCTACAGATGTGGAAAAGAAGGCCACCGAGCAGCCGACTGTAGGGTTAAGTTGATACCAAGCGCGACCCCTGGTGGTGAAAAGGAACCAGTGAAGCCAGCAGCTAAGGCGCATAAACCAGCAAAAGTGGGGGAGGGCGTTGCCAAGAAGGGCACGCCCATCAAGGAGGATGGCGAAGTGTCGACTGATACTGACGACAGCAAAACCACGTCAGAGTCCGATGAAGACCTTCTGGTGAGTTGGGCACGGGGCCCCTTGGACATTCCAGTTAATCTACATGTACCCTCTTCGGGTAATAAGGGGGAACTGCTAGCACTACTCGATTCTGGATGCACTAGATGTATGGTCAGTCCCGAACTAGTAGAAAAAATGGAACTAAGGTTGAGAACCTTAAGTAGGCCCATAGCGTTTGCCCAGTTAGATGGCTCTGTGGCAGGGGAGGCCCGCCCATTTCGTAACGGAACCCATAGAAATGATAATAGGAGACCACCGAAATTCTGAACTTCATAGTAGCCCCAGGAATGGACCAACCCCTGTTGTTAGGCTTGTCATGGTTGCGGAAATGGAACCCCCATATTAACTGGAGAACGGGAGTCCTACGTTTCCGTTCCAAAACCTTAAAAGGGGAAAAGGGGAAACCCAAGAAGGGACCTACCGTGACCTTACACCAGGATAAGTTAGGGGCAATGATTGAACGGATAGACGGGGAAGAGAGAATACCCAAGGAATACTGGGACTTGCGAGAAGTCTTTAGTGAGAAAGCATCAGACGTACTTCCTCCCCATAGGCCTATTGACTGTGCCATAGACATCCTTCCGGGGGTAAAGCTTCCAAAGCCAAAAGCTTATCCCATGACCCAAAAGGAATTGGGAGAGCTACGTAAATTCATAGACAAAAACCTAGAGCGGGGCTTTATCCAACCGGCTAGGCCTCGTGTGGCGGCGCCAGTGATGTTCCGGGAAAAGAAAGATGGCTCCTTTCGTCTTATAGTTGACTATAGGAACCTAAACGCAGTGTGCGCCGAAAACATATATCCCATGCCACTCATGAAAGATATGTTAGCACATTTAGCGAAGGGAAAATTCTTCACCAAACTGGACCTGCGAGAAGCCTACTACAGAGTTCGTATAAAAGAGGGGGATGAATGGAAAACCGCTTTCAACTGTCCACTAGGATGTTTCCAGTTTCGAGTACTGCCATTTGGACTGCAGGGGGCGCCCGCAGTTTTTATGCAACTAATAAATGAAATACTCCATCAGCATTTATTCAAAGGAGTTCTTGTCTACCTTGACGACATACTTATCTATACAGAAACAATGGAAGAACATATTAAACTAGTAAGAGCTGTACTCAAAAAGTTATTATCTGCAGAACTATATTGCAAGCTATCCAAATGTGATTTCCATCAAACCAAAATAGACTACTTAGGGTATCGCATTTCGGCTGATGGGTTAGAAATGGATCCAGAAAAAGTGAAAGCTGTCCTGGAATGGGCCCCCCCACGCACACGCAAGCAACTCCAAAGTTTTTTAGGATTCGCAAATTTCTATCGTCAATTCATCCCCTCCTTTGCTCAAATTGCTTTACCAATCACTAACCTCTTAAAAACTAAAGGAGACACGAAACCCAAACCATCATTACCTCTCGAATGGACAATGGAATGTCAGGCTGCATTTGAAAAATTAAAACGACTCTTTGCCGCTGAACCTATTTTAAAGCACCCTGACATGGATGTTCCTTTTGTAATACAAGCTGATGCAAGTGATGTAGCAGTCGGAGCCGTCCTGCTCCAAAACAATGCTGATGGTAATTTACAACCCTGTGCTTTCACTTCTCGAAAATTGACTGAAACTGAAAGACGATGGGCTATTTGGGAAAAGGAAGCATTTGCAGTTCATTGGGCTCTACAGACATGGAGACAATTCTTAGAAGGTTCAAATCATCCTTTTGAAGTTTGGACGGATCACAAAAATCTAGAAGCTCTAAAGACTCCTAGAAAACTTTCACCTAAACAAGCCCGCTGGGCTCAATATTTTAACCGCTTTAATTTTACTTTACATTATATTCCTGGGGGAAAAAACTTCTTAGCAGATGCTCTCTCACGTTTACCCCAATACAATTGCACTCGCTCCGAGGTGGTTCAACCAATACTTCCCGTACAACAGTTGGCGGCCCCAGCAATAACTAGAAGCCACTCCAAAGCTGACCCCTCACTCCCAGATGAACTAACCAAGTCGTTTAAAGAAGCTTTAAACACCGATGACTGGTACTTAACCCATTCCCATGAATGCACACTCCGTGATGGACTAGCTTGGATTGGAACAAAACTATATGTTCCTCTATCACTCAGAGAAACCATCCTACAACGATGCCATGATGCCAAAATGGCAGGGCATTTTGGATTTGTGAAAACTTTGCATCTTCTTAAAAGACAGTTTTGGTGGCCAAGTCTTAAAAAAGACATTCAAGCATATGTAGCAAGTTGCCCTATTTGTGCATCATCCAAAAGGCCTCCAGGAAAACCTCCTGGACTACTTCAAACTGTAGCCAGGCCAGGAACCCCATGGAAAGAAATATCCATGGATTTCATAGTGGAATTACCTGAAAGTTCAGGCAATACTGTTATATGGGTTGTGACTGACCTTTTCTCCAAACAAGTCCATTTTATTCCATGTTCAAAAATACCCTCCTCAAAGACTCTAGCAAAGTTGTTTGTACAACACATTTATAGACTTCACGGAGTTCCTGATCGCATCATTTCAGATCGAGGAGTTCAATTCACTTCTCAATTTTGGCAAGAATTTTTACGACTCATTGGCTCCACCCAAGGATTAAGCTCCTCCCATCATCCTCAAACTAATGGAAGCTGTGAACGTTCGAACTCTGTACTAGAACAATATCTGCGATGTTATGTTAACTACCAGCAAGACAATTGGTCTGATCTCTTACCTTTTGCTGAAGTTGCCTACAACAACTCAATTCATAGTAGCACAGGATTTACTCCCTTTAAAATAGCTTCAGGTCAAGATTTTGTTCCTATCTCGGAACTCCCAAAGGAAGAAACTACTGTTTCCTCTTTGTCAGAATGGATAGATCAAATACAAAGCACATGGAAAATGACTCGCAAAGCGATCGACGACGCTCACCGTGCGCATAAAAAACAAGCAGATAAAAAAAGGTCCCCTGAAAACAAATATCAAGTGGGCGATAAGGTTTATCTTTCCACCAAATATCTTCAAACCACTCAGAAATCTAAGAAACTTGGACCCAAATATGTGGGACCTTTCCCCATAGTAAAAATCATCAACCCCGTGACGGTACAACTAGATTTACCAAAAACACTTAGAAGAATCCACCCCGTTTTCCATGTCAGTTTGCTGAAACCTGAACACACGTCTACTTACCGTCCTAACCGTACACCCCCTCCTATACCAATTCTCATAGAGGGAGAACAACACTTTGAAATAAAAGAAATTTTAGATTCAAGAAAACATAGAAATAAAATTCAATATCTTATTTCCTGGAAACATTTCCCGTTATCCCAAGCTGAATGGGTGAACAAAGAAGATGTTCGTGCATCGGAAAAGATAGCACAATTCTATAAAAAATATCCTGACAAACCCTAACTTCTCTTTTTTCTTTCTAGGACTGACGTCCTTGTTGCAGGAGGGCCGAATGTCAGCCTCCACTCCAATCTTCATATAGTTTTGAATGATTATATCAGTAGATAGATTGTAAAATGTTTATTTCTGTATTATAAACTGTTAAGGAGATGAGATGTATCATACCTCCGTCCAGGGTGAGGGAAAGGAGCCTATTATGGGTGTCGGCTGACATAACAGGTGGGAGGGATGATTAATTACTGAGTGTTATCAGCGCGCGCTTTTCTAACCGACGCTTCATTCCTAAATTGACTGACATCCAGAGACCTGTGGAAGAAGATTACCACGAGGGGCCGTGAAGGAGTTGGCATTGGACCAGACCAGCCTGACCTCCTGGAGGAGGAGGGACAATTGGGGGGATATGATATGTTAGCCATATTTTGTCTCAGTTCCAGCTTTGCTTGGCTGCTATCAAGACTGTAAAAGTAAAAGTACTTGTTTTCATTCCAAATGGAGTCAAGGTGAATTCTTTCCTATTTACTGTCGGAGGTAGCCTGACATAAGGTTTTTAAACTACAGCAAATTCAGCAAACCCAAAGAGGGGACGTGTATAGGCCATACCACATGCCTCCCACCGGCCCGTACGCTCTCACAGAGAGGGACTTCTCAGGGTGCCGTCTGCCAAACAATGTCGGCTGGCGGCCCACAGGGGAAGGGCCTTCTCTGTGGGGGCTCCCACACTCTGGAACGAGCTTCTCCCGGGTTTACGCCAAATACCTGATCTTCGGACTTTCCGCTGCGAACTGAAGACACACCTTTTCATCCGTGCGGGGCTGGCTTGAATTGAATTTTAATGTCAAATTTTTATCAATTTTAAATGGGGTTTTAATGTATGGTAAATTTTAAATTTCCAGGCTAATTTAAATAAGTTTTTTAAATCGCATTTTAAATTGTACTTTGTATTGTTTGTTTTATTTTGCCTGTACACCGTCCTGAGTCCTTCGGGAGAAGGGCGGTATAAAAATCAAATAAATAATAATAATATAATAATACAATAATTTTAATAAAATTAATCCTTCTTTTTTTCAAGGAAATAATTCTTCTGATGGTTAAAAACTGCTATGAGAAATTATGATGGGCTGAGAATTTCCCCTTCCCCAACCCACTCACCCATCTACCCCCACATGGCTTGGTGACAGTATGTGCTCAGAAAGCCAATTCTTCAGGCAGATGGGGAAAGACTTCTTTCTTAACAGAGAGTCTTTAACTGGAGCAACTATGATACTTGCATATAGCTAAATACAATACATTGCGCACATGTGCATTGTTGCACTGCCTCTTAAAATTTGCAAGAATTTTTTATTATGTATACAGTGAAATGTGAAAGAAAACTAAGATCCTATTTCATTTTCTGCCCTACTATGCCAGTCAGCTGATCGATTGACTGCCTTTTGCTCTTTTGAATGGACACTAAAGGAAGTCATTTTTAAAATTATGATTACACCTCTGCCTTGTGATTTGCCGAACTGATAACATGGCCGGGTGAAGGCATTCATATCTACTAAAGCATATAAATATGGAATGCAGAGGTGAATGAATATAAAATAGGATTAAATGAAAAAGTATGCAGTTCAACACAAGTTTACTTGAGAATAATTTCTAGTGAGCATGATGGGGTTTTTCCTGGCTACATATAGGATTGGACCACATGCCTCAACGTAATAAATTCTTGCATCGATATATATATTTGCGTATAAAAGAAATACCACCTACAGTACAGAATGTCTTTTATCATCCAAAATACAACACGAGGAAAGGAAAACTGAAAGTCCCAAAGCATAATAATTTACATCAAATAAAAATAAAGTCATAGGGTATCCACGCAGTGTGTGCTCTGCTGACATTCTCCTTCACAATATGTCAAGGGAAAACAGTAGGACTGTGCAATGTTTCTGATGTGAAGGCAAAAGAGTGCTTTGGAGCACTCAGATATGCTCAGGTTATTCTAGTCCATATCTGAGCTCCCTAAAGCATCTGCTTCTTTTCCCTGGATTGTTTAATTGCCCTTCGGAGCTGCTGCACAATCCAAGGGAAGGAGGGTTGCTTCAAAGAGTTGCTGACAGGTACAACATCTGTGCCTCTCTGAACTATGTTTGGAGCTAAAAATTCAAAGAGCTTCACAGCTCCAGAAAGGTGGATTGTTTAGGTTAGTTCCATCCCCTGCTGCCTCTTCAGGAAATGAAATGGAAAGAGGAAGGTTCTTGGTGCATTTGATTGAACGCACTTAGAATTCATTTCCACAATTGGGGTAATGAACTATGCAGGGTTTCAAATTATGTGGAAGATTTGTGTGTGTGTGTGTGTGTGTGTGTGTGTGCATTCCACGCAAGATGAACCCTCTTCGTACTTTTGCCTGAAGACATGAAGATTGTAGCGGAATGATCAAAGTCAAGACTAACATAGATGGCCTCATTTCCCATCCAGAAGGAAGATGGAAGCATCACTTTTCACCTTGGGAATGTGGTTCCATTCTTCCCCATCCAGATGGAATGGACTTCAGTTCCCATAATCCCCAATTAACATGACCAAAGGACATTGGTATGGCCACTAAAAGCCACACACAACCAGTTATCATATAAATGCAACACATAGAACAGCCCAGTGTATGCACTCTGCTAGAGAGAGAGACGTTCCCTAAGGATGGACTCCAGCATGAGTCTAAAAACTTGGAAGACTAAACCTCTGGTCCCGATGGCCGATTCAGATTGGATCCTGCAACATTATCCTTGGACACGTATATTTGCTTTCATTCATGAAAGGCCATTTTGGCTGGAATTATGAGATGTGATGTTCAATGCGTTCATAAGGCTTTGTATAATGTCCCATAAATCAGGATGCTATTGTGGTTTTGGCATCACATCCGCTCCATGTTTAGCATCATGATCATGTTTTGTATTATGCAATAAATACATATAATTACAAGGAGTTGTGGGAGAGATGATAAGATAGTGTCCCAGTTGTATCAATTTAGTAAATAACAATAGTTCAGGTTAGTAGCCAAATATTTTATAAATATACAGGAAGTTGTGAATATGTGAAAAAGCAAGGCTTAAATGGGATTTGTTTCAAGTTTTTTGTTTTATTTAAATCAAATTAGGTATGTATACCAAATAGGCAACTGTTAAACCCCAGATACCAGGCTGATCATTGATCTTTGATTGAAACCATTGGGAAAAAAAGAGGCTTTATTTTTCAGATAAATGGCTTCATATTTTTCAATGAAAGACTGCCTTAGCAAAATTGGAGTGAGTAAAAAGGGTTTTTTATTACTTGCTGTTTAGTGTGCAGTACTGATGAAGACAGCAAAACATTGCAGAGCTGCCCGCATTGTATAACAATGAGGTTTTTCTTGTTTCTTTAGACATAAATAAATAATCTTTGCTTTGAAGATGATTTTTACCAATTTGTTTTGATTTGTGAATAGTGGCAAAAAAACAACAACACAACTGTTCACCCATGGCAAAATTTTAATTTTACTCATATTCTCTATGGCAATTTGGAATAAACAAATTCATTGTTGCAGAAATTAAATGTTCTCCTTTTCATACATTGTCATTTGCTGTAGGTTAAAAGTTCCATGAAAGGAAAGCTTTAGATCATTGTTTTTCAAATTTGGTAATTTCTGGGAGTTGAAGTCCACATAACTTAAAGTTGTCAAATTTGAGACACATTGCTCTAGATTAATTGTTCTTCATAGGCCTGTCAGTTATTTCATTCTGTTCAGGCACTCTCTTTCACTATCATGAAGTTTTCTGTTCCTTTATTTTCATTATCCACATGTGTAAACAATATCATTATTAATGTTTGAACAAGCTTCATAACATAATGTATGTACTGTATAGAAAATTGCCACTGTGTAAACTTTTGATAAAATTTCTCTTTTAAGAGGATATTGGGAAATTGTAAATTTACAGCAAAATAGTGTTCAGATCTGATGTTTGATCTTCCTCTGTGATGTGATCCATAAAATCAAACTGAACATTTTATGCACCACATTAACTGTGTTTTATTTTGTTCAATCTATATTTTGCAATGAACTTTTAAGAAGCTATTAGCTTTGCAAACCTTTTGACCCGAGACAGAATCTGGATGATTGTAAAGCATTAACAATAATAATATTGCAAAAAAAAGTAGATAATTACTATTTTGAAAATGGAAGATGCTCTTTATCAATGATCCTTTCTGAGTATTTCTTGATAACATGAAAACAGTCCGGTTTTCTGTGTTTTGTTTTGTTTTTAATCCATTTGTGGTCTAAATCCATTCAGAGAGCATAAAAGTGAAGAGGGAGTTGTCTAATAATTCAGAGAAGTATTATACTGTAGCTTGATAGCAATTGCTAAAGTAAATGTTACCCTCAGAAGGCATTGATTTCTTATTATTTGGCAAATATTTCGGTTATATGCTCAGAGACAGCTTTCAACATGGCTTGGTATATTTCCATTTTAATACAGTAGTTTTTTAGTCAGATGTTGGTTGGAGAGATGCTCAGTAAATACTCCTGAAAAAGTCTTAATGTATAGAAGTAGAACAATAATGTAAGTCTGCTCTAATCATTCTTTTCAAGTCAAATCTATCTAGAAAAATTGTTGTAAGAGGAAGAGGAAATAAGAACCGCAAATTTCTACTGAACTATGGTGAAAAACTTTCCTCTTTAGAAGGCATAGGGTAGTTGATTTTAAGCTGAATATTGCTGAATTGCATGTTGTTACTGATTTATAACACTTCTTGCATGTATCATTTAGAGAAATGTGGATGAGAAATTAATAATTTTTAATACCAAGCCCATATGGTGGTGTCTTTATCAATTTAAAACAGAAACACCCTAAACTTAGAGAGTGGCTTCAATCTACTTGGAGGTGCAAGTAAATCTTCTAGGAATAATATTTCACAAATAGCAACCTTAACCTACTTACCAATTTTGTTCTACAAAAAGGTCCCTTCTAACACTGTTATTTTATATATATGTGTGTGTGTGTGTGTGTGTGTGTGTGTGTATGTATATATAAAAGGAAAACACAATTAAAGTATCGCATGTTTTCACCTGAATTTGTAAATCGAATTTAATATGCTTACATTGCTGTCCAAGACAATATTTTAAATTTTCTACTGGATTACATAATTATCATGTAACATTGAACTGATGATGCAGCCAAGCTCAGCCCTTTCCCCAACTTTTCCCTCAAAGAAACACAACTTCTCACATTCCTAAGAAGTAAACACACAATAGAGGAAACCAAAATGTGCAAAACAATTCAGTGAAGTATAGGGCAAAACGTGATAAGAAGAACTTGATATGGGGCTCCATGTTGATCTCTAAAATATATAGTTCAGGTTTATCTATTAGTATTTCTTACTCTCAGCATGGGTTCTGATCCATGCAAATAATATTCACCTAGGCACCACAAACTGTTCTACCTGAAGCCCATCATTATCATTACGGTACAAGACAGTGTAATGTAGAGGCTGAGGTGCTGGACTAGAAATGGGGAAACCTAGGTTATAGTCTGCCCTTACCCACCAAAATTTGCTTTGGGACCGGTCATTACCCTCCTGCTCAACCCAGCCTACCAAACTGGATTGTTGTGGGTAAAAATCAAAGAAGGGAGTATTATGTACCCTATCTGGAGCTCCTGAATGAAAAACAATATACAAATCTGATAAATAAATCATTGTAGTTTAGTTTAGTTTAGTTTATTCAAATTTGTATACCGCCCTATCTCCCTAGGGACTCAGGGCGGTTCACAGGCAGATAAAATACATATAAATACAAGATAAAATGTCCGTTAAAAAACTTATTAAATATAGCCCGATAATTAAAACAATATATATAAAAAACCCATTTAAAATCTAAATTTAAAAAATTTAAAAAACCTAATCTAGCCCTGCGCAGACAAATAGATATGTTTTAAGCTCGCGGCGGAAGGTTCAGAGGTCCGGAAGTTGACGAAGTCCTGGGGGGAGTTCGCTCCAGAGGGTGGGAGCCCCCACAGAGAAGGCCCTTCCCCTGGGTGTCGCCAGACGGCACTGCCTAGCCGACGGCACCCTGAGGAGTCCCTCTCTGTGAGAGCGCACGGGTCGGTGAGAGGTATTTGGTAGCAGCAGGCGGTCCCGTAGATAACCCGGCCCAATGCCATGGAGCGCTTTAAAGATAATTACCAGCACCTTGAAGCGCACCCGGAAAGCCACAGGCAGCCAGTGCAGTCTGCGCAGGAAAGGTGTCACGTGGGTGCCACGAGGGGCTCCCTCTATCACCCGCGCAGCCGCATTCTGAACTAACTGCAGCCTCCGGATGCCCTTCAAGGGGAGCCCCATGTAGAGAGCATTGCAGTAATCCAGATGAGAGGTCACGAGGGTGTGAGTGACCGTGCATAGGGCATCCCGATCTAGAAAGGGGTGCAACTGGCGAACCAGGCAAACCTGGTAAAAAGCTCTCCTGGAGACGGCCGTCAAATGATCTTCCAAAGACAGCCGTTCATCCAGGAGGACGCCCAAGTTGCGCACCCTCTCCATCGGGGCCAATGACTCGCCCCCGACAGTCAGCCCAGGACTCAGCTGACTGTACCGGGATGCCGGCATCCACAGCCACTCTGTCTTGGAGGGATTGAGCTTGAGCCTGTTTCTCCCCATCCAGACCCGTATGGCTTCCAAGCACCGGGACAGCACTTCGATGGCTTCGTTGGGGTGGCCCGGTGTGGAAAAATACAGCTGAGTGTCATCAGCGTAAAGCTGGTACCGCACACCGAAGCCACTGATGATCTCACCCAGTGGCTTCATATAGATGTTGAACAGGAGGGGCGAGAGAATCGACCCCTGCGGGACCCCACAAGTGAGGCGCCTCGGGGCCGACCTCTGCCCTCCTGTCAACACCGTCTGCGACCGGTCGGAGAGATAGGAGGAGAACCACCGATAAACGGTGCCTCCCACTCCCAATCCCTCCAACCGGCGCAGCAG
The DNA here is from genome assembly GCF_028640845.1 of Ahaetulla prasina. Lineage (NCBI taxonomy): Eukaryota > Metazoa > Chordata > Lepidosauria > Squamata > Colubridae > Ahaetulla > Ahaetulla prasina. The sequence goes on along the minus strand of NC_080539.1, from coordinate 178,842,090 downwards.
GATACCATGGTCGATGGTATCAAAAGCCGCTGAGAGGTCTAATAGGACCAGGGCAGAGGAACACCCCCTATCCCTGGCCCTCCAAAGATCATCCACCAACGCGACCAAAGCCGTCTCCGTGCTGTATCCGGGCCAGAAACCGGACTGGAACGGGTCTAGATAGACAGTTTCCTCCAGGTGCTGGGGAAACTGACATGCCACCACACTCTCAACAACCTTCGCCGCAAAGCGAAGGTTGGAGACCGGACGATAATTACCTAAAACAGCCGGGTCCAGGGAGGGCCTCTTGAGGAGGGGCCTTACCACCGCCTCTTTCAAGGCGGCCGGAAAGACTCCCTCCAACAAAGAAGCGCTCGTAATCACCTGGAGCCAGCCTCGTGTCACCTCCTGAGTGGCCAGTACCAACCAGGAGGGGCATGGGTCCAGTAAACACGTGGTGGCGTTCAACCTACCCAGCAACCTGTCCATGTCCTCGGGAGCCACAGGGTCAAACTCATCCCAGACAATGTCACCAAGACCGCCCCCAGACGCCCCCTCCGGATCCCCGCAATTCTGGTCCAGACCGTCGCGAAGCTGAACGATTTTATCGTATAGATAACCGTTAAACTCCTCGGCACGTCCCTGCAACGGGTCATCTCACTCCCCCTGGTGAAGGAAGGAATGAGTCACCCGGAACAGGGCGGCCGGGCGGTTATCTGCTGACGCAATGAGGGACGAGACGTAACAACGTCTCGCATCCCTCAGTGCCACAAGGTAGGTCCTAGTATAGGACCTCACTTGTGTCCGATCAGCCTCTAAACGACTGGACCTCCACAAACTCTCTAGGCGTCTTCTCCGGCGTTTCATCCCCCTCAGCTCCTCGGAGAATCAAGGAGCCGGTTGGGATCTACGCCGGGTCAGAGGCCGCAAAGGCACTACACGGTCCAAAGCCCCAGCCGCGGCCCGTTCCCAGGCCGCGACTAGTTCCTCAGTCGTGCCGTGAGCCAGACCCTCAGGAAATGGCCCAAGCTCCATCTGGAACCTCTCCGGGTCCATCAGGCACCTGGGACGGAACCAACGAATTGGTTCCGTCTCCCTGCGGCGGTGAGTAGCGGTCGGAAAGTCTAGGCGAAGGAGAGAGTGATCTGACCATGACAAAGGTTCAATGACTACATCCCTCAAGTCCAGATCCTTCAACCACTGACCAGAGATAAAAATCAAATCCAGCGTGCCACCCCCAGTGTGAGTAGGGCCATCGACTACTTGGGTCAGGTCCAAGGCCGTCATGGAAGCCATGAACTCCCAAGCTGCTGTCGAGGATGTGCCGGAAGATGGCAAGTTGAAATCCCCCATGACAATAAGTCTGGGGGTCTCAACCGCCACCCCAGCCAACACCTCCAGGAGCTCGGGCAGGGCAGCTGTCATGTAGCAAGGAGCCAGGTACACGACAAACAAGCCCATCTGACACCTATGACCCCACCTCACAAAGAGGGATTCACACCCGGCAATCTGAGGTACAGTGGTCTCCCTCGGCTCTAGGCTCTCCCTAATAACAACCGCCACTCCCCCACCCCTACCCTGAGCCCTCGGCTGATGAAGTGCCCGGAAACCCGGTGGGCACATTTCCACAAGGGGCACACCCCCTTCAGTGCCCAACCAGGTTTCCGTGACGCCTATAAGGTCCGCGGCACCCTCCTGAATAAGATCATGAATTAGGGGGGCCTTATTGACCATGGACCGGGCGTTGCACAACATGAGCCGAAGGTCCAGGCTCTGAGGGTCTTGACCATCCAGGAAACGGGAAAAGGACGGGGGATCGGGGCGCGCGATCGCCTGCAAACATCGAACGCGCACCCCCCTGGACGATACGATCCCCCCCTTCCGCCATATCTGCCCCTCCCACTTACCGTGCAGATGAAACCACCCTCACCAACAGAAACGCAATCTCCCCCCCTAACCTCCTGTAGACTGGTCCTTGGTGCAGAGAGCCTCTAGTTTACCACAAAGGCCCGAAGAGGCCCTCCCCTAAGTTCCTAATAGAATCTTCTACAGATGCATTGTGTCTACAGTTAAACAGGAGACAGACTTCTATCCCAGAAGCATGCTTTCTTGGCTGCAATTATTAATTGTTATAAAGGTATCTAGCTTGCAATATGCCACAAATCTTCCTGCTGAACTGTCTGTAATTATCAGATATTTGGGGATCTAGGGGTGCTTCATTTTCCAAATACTTCATTCTTCTATTATAATCCATAGAAATATTCCATATTCAGTTAGGATTTGGTTAAAATGGAGAATTCCTTCATGGTTGACAATAGTTGCTTTCCATAAAGTTGTTGCTGTTTTCCTTCCTCTACTTGTTCTGGCTTCTCGAAGTATAGCCAGTCTTGCCCCAGCAGAGGCTAATTAATTTTTTTATAACCTCCACATTAAATTCAAAGAAGCCCTTTTCTTCAATTCTCATTTGGCACTTGCATTCTTTGCCATCTTAAAGCTCTCTGCCTAAAGATAACACTTTTTAAAAACCAAGCTAAGGTAGAAAACATTCCTTCTTTCCATTTCACAAGATGGTGCACATAGTCAAGTTATTATTGTGTCTGAATATACTTCTTGGTGGGTTGTCCTGCTGAGCAGGACATTTTCTACACTGAGGTTTCAAGTACAAGGAGGGCTAGAGAGAAAGGAAAGATCACAAATAAGAGAGATCCCACGTTTCCCTGCCCTGAAATTATTTCCCTCTAGCTTATTTTGCAGAGATGATAGAAAATATTTCATATAAACAGACATAGTGACAATAGCAAAGAGAAGGTTGAGTTGAATAAAATATTTTTTTTTAAAAAAAATGCATATTTGCTTTGGGAAGTTGCTTCCCAGCTTATGAAGGCCTTGAGATAAAAATATAAAGGAGTCTCTTTTTCACAAAGAGATAAGCAAATGTGCTAGGGCCTATAACTCAGACAGCAGGAGGTGATCTTCAGCAAAAAGCTCCCACATGAAGTAGATTTCTGCCATCATCAGGTTTGCCCAGGCAGCAAAATTGTTCCTTTTCTTTCTAACTCTATGTTATCCTGTAAAAGAAGGTGGGGGAGCAAGGGGAGGAAACCATCTGCAACCAGGCAAAACAAAAATCCATAGTTCGGCCTATCTGTCTGAACTTCTTCATCAATTGCCTCTCTAGGGAGAGGTATGTTGTAGGTGGGGCCTGGGGGACCGAGAAATGTCAGGCTACGAGGGGAAAGAGAACAAGAAAAATATTTCCTTTGGCAATTCTGATTTTCTTTTCCGAGAAGGGGGGGGGAAGCAGGCAGGGGGGCAGGGAAGAGAGAGATTACTTTCTTTGCTCTTTATCCCAACTGACAAGCACAAGCACTTTGGGCCTTAACTGGATGTGAATATTGTCAAAAGGATTTGGGCTCACGGGAGGCATCTGCAGGTCTGTTCCAGTGGCACCGAGCACCAGAGTAGGGTGGCTGGTGGGCAGACACCAGTGCAGATGGGAACTTCACATCCTGTACGCATCATGGCCAACAATAAAAAGAGTCACAATGAATCAGTTCTCCCCCAGAGAGGGTCCGGGGAACCTTCACATCCTATTTCAATCAGCTGACATCCCAAGAGCTCAGTGGGAGCTTTTGTGTTTCAGCATTAACGCCATGCTCAGGGAGGAATGCACAGGCTTTGAAAGTCCTATGCAAGGAAGGAAGGAAGGAAGGAAGGAAGGAAGGAAGGAGCGTGGGGAGGTGTGACCAGGCTGGTATGAGGCTGCTTGGGTAGCCAAACCGATGGTGAAATCCAATTTTTTTTATTACCAGTTCTGTGGACATGGCTTGGTGGGCATGGTGTGGCGTGGTAGGCGTGGCGTGGTAGGCGTGGCAGGGGAAAGATACTGCAAAATCTCCATTCCCTTCCCACTCTGGGGCCAGCCAGAGGTGGCATTTGCCGGTTCTCTGAACTACTCAACATTTCCGCTACCATTTCTCCAGAACCTGTCAGAACCTGCTGGATTTCACCCCTGAGCCAAACCAATGGTAGAGTGGAGAGCAGGTTACAGCACTAGTGAAATACTTTGGACTGGGAAGACAACGAAGGAGAAGAGAAAACAAAAACAACATGGTGGGGGTGGGTTGGATAATTAAAGCAAACTGCTTAACTTTCTCCAAAGGTGAGTCAAGGGAAAATTGCTGTCAGGTAAACTGACAAGCTGGAATGAGTTGGCTTGACGGTGCATCGCCCCAGTAAAGGTTTGACGGTAGTGGCACGAGCTTTCTGAAGTGAAGTATTATGAGTAGGTAAATTATGTTTTGTATTCATGACTGAAAGCATTTTATTTTAAAGCCGGTGCTGTCAAGGTGGAGATGCTAAGCCTTTATGTACCAGTGCCTCCAGCCTTGCAGTATGAGTGAGGCAACATGACAGCTTGTAATAAGTAATTTTATACAGTTGCATTTATCACTCAAGTGGGCTTGGCAATATTAAACACAGACCTTAAAATGCTGCAGAAGAGAAGGACAGGAGCTGGAGGCCATACAGTATATGTATGCATCTGTGTGTATGTATGGAGTGCGCATACGCACCTACCATACGTGGGCGTCTGTGTTGAACTTTTCTTTCTCTGCTCTATTCAAGCTTGTTTTTGTTAATGTAGCACTTTTTAAGATATGCACCAAAATGACTCCAAATTGTTAATACTTCACTAAAAGGTTAGGAATGGAGTGACCCCATTTTGCCCAAAGGATGTTGTTTTAGGCTTTAATGAATTAGACATTGCTACTATTTCCTAGGAAAAATCAATTGCCTCAATTAACAAATTTACTCCATTCAGAGAGCCAAAGGCCCAGAGCTTTGCATGTGTAGATCTCAGTGGTTTTTAATCCTCTTGCTAATTTTTTTATTAGTATTTTAGGGTTAGGGAAGATACAAGGCAGTCATTTTCTTGAAAGGAAATTTACTGGGAATAATGGCATTATAGGCTGTAAAATATGGATTGCTGTTATAGGCTTAGTCATATATTATCATTTGAAAGTGCAGTCTTCAAGTGATCATCAGGCATAAGGCACCATTAATTTGAGGCTTTGATGCTCTTGAGTCCTCCTAGTATTCTAGAATCCTACTTTCCACATGTGCAAGACAAATTAATCTTTCATCAGCTGTCCACATTCCAGTTGGTTTTCAGTGGAATTAAGTGGAATTCAGAAGAGAAGGATAGAGCAACTTTGGAGGAAAATGAAGAGCAAATCCAAGAAGGCATAAGTAAAAGTCCTTATCAGATATTGCAATGTGGCAATAAGAAGAGCCATTGTGCTTTTGCTGCTTTTATTATTCTCATGGATTGCAACCTGGTGGCCCATTATAAGATGACTTGCTCTCTGCAAGGCCCCATGTGAGGATTTCTCATTACATCTGTTGCTTGGATCCATTAAGATTTGGACTTTTGTTGTGAAAGTCCTGTGAGGTTGACTGAAGCACTGTCTGATGTAAAGAGTTTGATCTGGGAAGTGTTTGGTCCTGTTGATCCTGATGAATTACCGGTAGGTAGGATCCACAAAACTCTGAGTGTATCTACTTGCATTTTAAATCCATGGTCCTCCTGGGTTACAAAAGAGATGGCATATGATTGGGCCCAAGAAGTGAGAGAGTGGGTGGTCCCATTTGCATTTACCTTAAATAGTAGTCTTGAAGTCTGTAGAGACTTGGATGCTGAAAATAGGCTCAGGCTTGATTTTCATAGGGCCAAGTGCTGTGGATTTGGGGACATCTAAATCTGGAATGTTCCTTACCACAAAAACTACTTGGCTTTCTAATGCCACTTTTAAATACTAGAGCATCCCCTCCTATGAACAAACTATCTAACCCCAGTCTTGACAGTTCTCTTTATTGGTTTTCGTTAAGTATCAGTTGATTCAACTTCATTGGTATCCTTGCTGACTCCATAATAAGAAAATGAAAGGGCTTACAAAAATTCGTAGCCCAATATACAATAAAGAGTTGGGCAAAATGCTTATATTTGCTAAAAATGGATTATAACTTGATATGTAATACAAATCTGACCAACTTCTAATGCTTCTGGCTGTATAAGCAACTTAAAGTAAATCTCTTTAGAAATTACAATCATAATCAGTGTCAGTAGCACCTTAAACACCAAGGAGTCTTGGAAAGATTATCTGTGTTATTGTTGCTGTTGTAAAAGCATTTTCACATTATCTCATGTTTTGGCATCTAGGAATAAAGGAGAGTGCCTCAAATGACATGGTGACATCACAAGATGGGCAAGAATGACAGGTGTATGTATATATATGTGTTTTGAGAAGCAGAAGAATTCCTGTTTGGGTTTTGCCACACATAAGCTTAACAAATCCATTCCAAATCTTATAGCAATAGGAGAAACACATAAACAAATTCCAGTGCCAAAAATCAGCCATTTTGCTGTTGAATTTCAATGATGCCAAGTGGGCATAAATGGGGCTTGGGGATGCATGTGGCTTACAACTTAGTATTGTAAGTTGTAGTTGTACTTAGAACCCCTAAGTATTATCTTTGATAAAGCTTTCACTACCAGTTCCCTTCCCAAACTTTGGTCACTAGCCACAGTCATCCCTATTTTCATAAAAGGAGACCCCAGCTTAGTTGAAAATTACAGACCGATTTCTCTGTGCTGCGTCACCTGCAAAGTCATGGAATCAATCATCAACCAATCCATTACCTCACACTTAGAAACTAACAACCTACTCTCCAATAAACAATTTGGTTTCAGGAAAAAATTATCATGTAACTTACAACTTCTCCACTGTAAAAACATATGGACTACAAATCTTGATCAAGGCAAATCAATAGATGCAATCTACATAGACTTCTGCAAAGCTTTTGACTCAGTAGTACATGATAAACTTCTCCTAATCTAATATCCTATGGCATCTCAGGACCCCTTCACAAATGGATATCTGCTTTTCCGTCTAACAGACAAGTGGTCAAAATTGGCAATGCTTTATCAAATCCCGTTCCTGTCAAGAGTGGTGTTCCTCAAGGCAGCGTCCTTGGACCAACACTCTTTATACTATACATTAATGATCTTTGTGACCATATCTCAAGTAATTGTGTTCTCTTTGCTGACGATGTCAAACTATTTAACACCACAGACAATGCTTCTATCATTCAAAACGACCTTGATCATCTAACCGCTTGGTCTAAAAATTGGCAGCTCCAAATTTCAACCAGCAAATGCTCAGTCTTACATATAGGAAAAAAGAACCCAAACACTAAGTACATACTAGATGGACATTACCTTACAGACGACCCCCATCCCGTTAAGGACCTTGGAGTTTTCGTGTCGGATGATCTGGGTGCCAAAGCCCACTGCAACTACATAGCAAAGGGAGCTCTAAGAGTTGTAAACCTAATCTTGCATAGCTTCTTTTCCAAAAACACCACACTACTAACCAGAGCATATAAAAAATTTGCTAGACCAATTCTAGAATATAGCTCGCCTGTTTGGAACCCTCACCACATCTCTGACATCAATACAATTGAACGTGTCCAGAAATATTTTACAAGAAGAGTTCTCCATTCCTCTGAAAACAATAAAATACCGTATCCCACCAGACTTGAAATCCTAGGCTTAGAAAACTTGGAACTCCGTCACCTTCGACACGACCTAAGTTTAATTCACAGAATCATCTATTGTAATGTCCTTCCTGTCAAAGACTACAGCTTTAATTGCAATAATACTAGAGCAACTAATAGATTTAAACTTAATATCAACCGCTTTAATCTAGATTGCAGAAAATATGACTTCTGTAACAGAATCATCAGTGCTTAAAATACTTTACCTGACTCTGTGGTCTCTTCTCATAATCCTAAAAGCTTTAATCAAAAACTTTCTACTATTGACTTTACCCCATTCCTAAGAGGACCATAAGGGGCGTGCATAAGCGCACAAACGTGCCTACCATTCCTATCCTATTGTTTTTCTTTTCTTCCTCCTATATATATATATGCTTATACCTCCTAATATTTACTCATATATGTGTTTATATACTATATAATCTTTTTGTATGATACCTACATATATTGTTGTGACAAAATAAATAAAAAATTTTTTTAAAAACTTGCTGAACACTACCATACTGCACATCTCCAGGATCTCCAGGCATATAGATTTCTAGAACATATAGGGCTGAAGTTTCATAATATGAGTAAAATAACATCATGGCAGAGAAACATTCAACAATCTTTATTCCTTTAGCATTCTGCTGATTTGTTTCTACTATCTAGTGTCCTTGAGAAATTGGAAGACGTAGCACAGCAATCTTTGAAAACGTTATGTAGTTGAAATCAACCTTTAATTTTGTTTTGGGTCTAGTCCTGAAATTTAGAAAGCTCTCTGGATCAGCTTTAAGTTACTGTACTAAACTTCTCTCTGACCTGGTGCCTATGGCTGAGATGTGCTGTTAGGATGATCCTGCCAAGGGGAATTTCCTGCCAAGGGGAAATAACTCAAAGACATGGAATTGCAGTGAAACATCATGGATGTTTGGAATGGAATGGAATGGAATGGAATGGGAATAGGGCATAATGTTTCCATGTATCTTCCCATGATGAAATTGTAATGAAGGCCAAGGAAAGCAATATAAGTGCCTGTTATTCCTATTCATACTGAATTCTCATTCATCAAATGATCCCTGGCAGGGTCATTTGCAAAGTAGAAGATTCTGATTGCCCTGGTACAAAAATAGTCCTCAAGTGACCTGGACTGTGCATACTGACTGTGCTCAGTATTTGCATTTGTGCATTTGGTTGTTGTTTTATTTTTTGAAATGGAGGGTCTTCCCCAGACCAGTGCCTTCCAGATATATGGCATTTGGACCACCAATCCACAACACAACTTCAGCGGATCCAGTTGGGGAAAGCTATCCAAGACCTTCTTTGGAGAATATGTATGGAACAATGGCAGAAAACATATCTGGCTACATTGTGCACCTCATTATCTTCAGCTCAAATTAACTACTGTTGTGGTCCAATTGAGGCTGCAGCTTTGAGAAGACATGCATGCAGTTGTACTGAATTTTTTTAATCAATTAATTATATGAATAATAGATAGGATGGATCGGGGTGAAATGCTCCCCCTTCGGACCGGATCACGCGATCTGGTAGTGATGGGGCAGGTAGTTCGGAGAACCGGTAGAAAAAATCCCTGCCCCCCACCCACTGCCCACCCCTCGCTGTTCCTATTCTCTGTCCCTGAAGCACTCGGTGGTGATATAGCTGCAAACAGCCTTAAATGACTGCCGCAGCACTTCAGAGGGCCACACTACAGCTGTAGGCAGCTAGTAGACTGGTGCCTCTATTTTTAAAGAAGGTAGACCGGTGCCTGCCGAAAAAAAGCACTTGGTAGACCAGGGCCTCTCAGTAAAAGGCAGTTGGTAGACCAGGGCTTCTATTTTTAAAGAAGGTAGACTGGTGCCTCAGTAAAAGGCAATTGGTAGACCGGGGCCTCTCAGTAAAAGGCAATTGGTAGACTGGGGCCTCTCAGTAAAAGGCAATTGGTAGACCGGGGCCTCTCAGTAAAATACAATTGGTAGACCGGAGCCTCTATTTTTAAAGAAGGTAGACCGGGGCCTCTCAGTAAAACGCAATTGGTAGACTGAAGCCTCTATTTTTAAAGAAGGTAGACCGGTGCCTCCCAGGTTTTGTATACTTTATTATTTTTATTATTTATTATTATTGGCCATGCCCATTCAGTCACCTGACCACCAAGCCACACCCACCAATTAAGCCACGCCCACAGAACCAGTAGGGAAAATTTTTAGATTTCACCCCTGGGATGGTTTCCTTTATATTTAGGGTATACAACCTACCTGACATTTTTAGCCATTAGAATTGATGGCAAGATCACAATTTTCAGCAGTGCTGCATTTGACTCAGTGGTGAAATCCTAATTTTTTTACTACCAATTCTTTGGGCGTAGCTTGGTGGCTGTGGTGTGGCTTGGTGGGCGTGGCAGGGGAAGGATACTGCAAAATCCCCTTTCTCCCCCCACTCCTGGGGGAAGGATATTGCAAAATCTCCATTCCCATCCCACTCTGTGGCCAGCTAGAGGTGGTATTTGCCGGTTCTCTGAACTGCTCAAAATTTCTGCTACCAGTTCTTCAGAATCTGCTGGATTTCACCCCTGATTTAACTCCCCACTCATTTTTTAAAAACAACGGAAGGTTTTAAACTCCTTAAATGAAAAAGTAGACTGAAAAATTCAGCCTTGTCCACTCTAATAAAGCTGTTTTATTATTTGGTTATTCAATCCTCAGAACCTCCAGTGGTTTTTTCTTTCAAAAAAATGAGAAAAAAACCCTCATTACAATCCCTGAAGGAAAAAAGTTGCCAATATTTGCTATAGGCTCATTATAGGTTGTGAATTCATGGGGTCTCACATCTGAAAAAAAAATGCTTAATATAGTATTTTCTGTTAATCTATCAAGTACTATTTGTATCAGGAATAATACTGCAATTCAAGAAACAAACCAAACAATAACTTTGTTAGATTATTAGTATTTTTAATATCACAAGTTCTTTTTTAACTTGTACCCAATTAGTTGGCCCCAGACCAGGGGTGAAATGCTACCGGATTGGACTGGATCAGGCGAGTAGGTAGTGGAGATTGGTTCTGGTTCGCCAATCCGGTAGCAATCGCTGGCTGGCCACACCCCCGAACCAGTCCACAGCCCGCAGTCCAGCCTTCGCAAGCTGGACACTGGAACACCAGGAAGGCAGCTCGCCACCTGCTCGCCCTTAGGTCAGGGGCCGGGGCCCATTCCCCGAAGCCCCGGAGCCGTTGCCTGCCCCAACCAGGTCAGGGAATGCACCATTCCCCGACTCCGGCCTTTCCCCGGAGCTGCCACCCGCTCTTCCTTTGCCCATTTGCTGCCCACTCGCCGCCTGTTCACCCTTCGCCTTTGGTCAGGGCCCAGGGATACCTCATTCCCCTGGGACCCCGGAGCCATCCCCTGCTCACCGCCTGCCTCAACCGGGCCAGGGAATGCACCATTCCCCGACACCAGTCTTGCCCCGGAGCTGCCACCCGCTCTTCTTTCGCCATGCAGTGTATACTTACTTTCTTCCAGCGGCTGACTGCCAGGAAAGGCAAGCGTCCAAAAGTTACTGGAGTCCCTCTCCTTGAATATGCTGCCGCCATTGCTGCTTGTTCCATGCGCCAGCTACGCAAGCGTACACCGATTATTTCATTTATTTATCAGCGGCAGGTTGGGTGTGCGCTTGCGCAGCCGGCGCATAGAACAAGGCAGCATATTCAAGGAGAGCAACTCTGATAACCTTTGGACGCTTGCCTTTCCTGGCAGCCAGCCGCTGGAGGAAAGTAAATATATGCCACGTGGCGAAGGAAGAGTGGACGGCGGCTCCAGGACAAGGTTGGTGTTGGGGAATGGTGCATTCCCCAACCCAGTTGAGGAGGCGGCGAGCAGGGGGCAACTCCGGGGCCTCAGGGAATGGGGTGTCCCTGGGCCCCGGCCCCTGACCAAAGGCGAAGGGCGAGCAGGCGGCGAGCGGGCAGTGAGTGGACAGCAGCTCCGGAGAAAGGCCGGAGTTGGAGAGAACAGGTGGCGAGTGGGTGGCAAGCGGGCAGAGAGGCTGCAGCTGCAGGCATCTCGCAAAAAGGGAAAAGGCAGAATAGAAATTAATTTTTTTCCCTACTGGGTTCTGTGGGCGTGGCTTGGTGGGAGGGTTGTGACTGAGTGGGCATGGCTGTGAGTGACATTGAGTTGGCCACGCCCACTCAGTCACAGGACACACCCACCCACCAAGCCACACCCACAGAACAAAATTTTAGGTTTCATCCCTGCCCCAGACTCTTAATTCTCTCTCTTAAGAGAGAGAAAAGAAGTACTGGATTCTGAACAGGTGGTTTCTTTACATCTTTATATCTCCCTATAAGGGTGTTTCATTTTTCTGAAAACAAATATATTAAAGTGATGTAAAAGCTTATATATACATTGTGAATGCTTCCTATATTCTATACTACTGCTTCTATGGCTAAGAGCAGTGGTGGCACAGTGGTTAGAATGCAGTACTGCAAGTTAATTCTGTTGACTGCCAACTGCCAGCAGTTTGGCAATTCTCACTGGCTCAAGGTTGACTCAGCCTTCCATTCTTCAAGGTGAGTAAAATGAGGACCCAGATTGTTGAAGGCAATAGGCTGACTCTGTAAACCACTTAGAAAGGGCTGTAAAGCACTATGAAGTGGTATATAAGTCTAAGTGCTATTGCTATTTCTATACTATTTCTATGATAATTACTATTAAAATATACAATTACTCTTTAGTTACTATTAGTATGACAATGTTTATACCATGCACTATACTTTTACTATAGTATCTTATACTCTATTATTCTTACCTATTATTCTTTTACCTATTAATCTATCATCAATATTCTAGGCTCTATGCTACTACTAATACAGAATCATTATTAGCATTAAAAAAAATTCTTAAGCTTAAGTCTGTCTTAAGTCCCTTCTCTCTGCAATTTTTTTCTTTTTCTGTTAATGGCCAGCATGCAGAACTCTTTCACCTTTTCTGATGTGCTTTATCTTACTAGACTAATATACTTATTTTCCTCTCTCTCTCTCTCTTTCTCTTTCTCTCTCTCTCTCCCCTTCCCACACCCTCTCTTTTTTACCATCCACTCCTTCTATAGGAAAAATGTCTTCTTTGGTTTGGCTGCTGTACCCTGTGTCATTTTGGAAGGCAATTTTTTTTTTGCTTCTTAACTGCCACATATTTTAGCTGGGGAAGTTGGGAGGGGGTTGTTGTTGGAGTGATAGAAAGTTAGTCATAACATTCCGTATTCAAGGACTTTTGCCTGTGTCTGATGGAGACTGCCTGAAGACTGTATACAATTGAGTGTGAAGAGTTGATTGGACAATGTGATGAACTTGTGGGTGTGGGGCAGGGCTGTGAACTGTCAACTGGGTGTGGAAAACCTGGAAGCTTTCAGATTCGGGTTTTCCCAGCTGTGCGAACATGACATCTCTAATAAATTGGAACTTTGAGGAACCTCAAGCCTCAAAGCTTTATTTTGTTGGGGGTGTTCCTTGGAACCCTGACACCCTGTTGATGGCTGCAGAACACGAAGTATACATTTTCCCCATTCTCCCCCTCCCCCATCTCTTTCTAAACTTGTGTCAAGGTTACTGCTTTATTGGCAACTCTGCCATGCTGATGCTGGGAAGAAAACTCAGTTGGGAGAAAAGAAAGCAGAACAGGTGCCTGCAATGTTACTAAGCAGCCTGTTCTTCTGTTCTCCTGGGAAATAATGCCTATTTTAAAACTCTTACATTGCTTTTTTAATTAAATAAATATTTCTGGTTAATTGGGGGCCAATATTCTGGTCCATTAGTATTAATATTTTTCAGTAATTAATTTAATAGAAACATCATCTCTCATTCTAACCTAACTTTCCCCATTTGGACAGTTTTCTTTTCTCTCTCTGTCTCCTACTGATTTCTTGGCTATTATGGAGTAGCGATGCTTCTAGAATTGGCCTGTTAAAAATGAACTTTAATACCAAAGACAGCAAACCACTGTAATCTCTTCAAAACAGATGCCTACTTTTTAAAATTGGTAGATGGAGTTTAATGTCTTGTACCCACTTAACTCTCGTGAGCAGAAAGCTCAATGTATGTGTTCATGGTATTGATTCACAATGGCATCCCCTCAGGATATTTTTATCATCAACCACCATTCCTGTCCTTGAATCTCTCTGCTTATTCTTAACACCCTTAGATGGCAAAAGAGGGAACCTGCAGAGAAAACAGTAGAAAGGGATTACTCAAAGTTAACAGAAGTCAAAATGGTCTCTTAATGATTATTTATTAGTATATTTAAAAGGATTGGGTGGATGAGAAGATACCCAGTTTTCAAGATTTCCTGAGTTTGGATGGATATATTTTGCATTGGCCTTCCCATATCACAATTATGGATCGTGCTGGGGACTCTTCCAGCCTGAAAGAGAGGCCTTTCCAAATCCAACTTCCTGCATCGTGTCAAGATGGGCTCTTTATTTCAATGTCATTAATGGTATTTCACCCACATTAATGGTATATTTTGTTTTTCTTATGATGTTGCCCTAGAATAGAAAATGTGGATTTGGGAGATTTTTAATAGAAAATGGGGAGAGTTTTTATGAGAGTTTGTAAAAAGTAAAGATTACAATGAAAGGACGCAGAAACTGAGAAATTAAATGAAGATGAGACATCAAATGCCTTCAAATCTCATGTTATTGCCACGAGCCCTTTCCCATGCTGTACCCAGCCCAGTCAGATTGAACCTTGTCCCTTTGACTCACATGTGGTTCTCTTCTCCAGATGTTGTCCAGCTTGTTGTCCAGTGAGGAATTCTGGGATTGTAATTCAGAATATCAGAGAGGAACAGTTTGCTCGCTCCTGTTTTAATTACAGATTTCTTCTTCTTCTTCTTTTATATCTCCTGTTTCTCTTTCAAAGCTGACAGTCTTTCACATCCTCTCTTTCTAACTGAGATTTCACCTTAATGGGATAGGCCTTCCAGAAGATATCCTCCTCGTGCCATACCCTTTGCCACTTGCTACAAAAATGAAACTCTTCTTCCTTCTTTGGGTTGTTTCTACACATGCTGACTCAAGAGAACATCCCCTTTCAATGAGTGACAAATCATTACTGTACAGTGTAATTAAAAAGCACAACCATTGATCAGCTATGAGCTGAAGCTGAGACCAGAGAGAGAGGGAGAGTGAGTGAGAGACCTAGAATAGCTGGCAAAACTTCTCATTGACTGTGTCTGAAATGGAAGATGTTCTCCCTGCAGGCATGGAGCTCGGCCCATTGTGCATTTCCATTAGAGATACACACTGACTCAGAGCATGCCATTGATGTTGGCCTATTTATGAACGGCTGTTGAAAGAGGTTTCAGAGTTAATTGAAAAGAGCTGTTTCTGAAGTAAAGTAACTTCAAACAACACGACTCTGAAATGTGTTTTAATGGACTGAAAATCCGTGAATTTCCCACATTGCACACACAAAATGAAGCAGAAGACACACACACGTGCACACCCATGTGAAATGAAAGCTGCCTTGATGTCAGGTGAGATTTTTTTTTCTTTCTTTTCATTTTCCTTTTCTGAATAAGTTATTACCCAGGCAGATATGTTAACAGCCTGAAAATCCAGACTGAAAAGACTCCCAGCCACAAAGACTTGCTCTTGTGGTTTTATCATTTGCTCTTTGCATAGGAAGCCCTTTCAAAATTTAAAATCAGCAGCACATCTCTTATTATGAGGTTACATATTCAGGAGAATATTTCAGGTCCCAGTGAAATAAATCTTAATAGCAATAGTGCTTAGACTTACATACCACCCCACAGTGCTTTACAGCACTCTCTGGGTGGTTTATAAATGTCAGCATATTGCCCCCAAAAATCTGGGTCCTCATTTTACTGACCTCAGAAGAATGAAAGGTGGAGTCCAGCTTGAGTCCTATCAGGGTTGAACTCCAGGCTGCAGGCCTGCAATTCTGCATTCTAACCACTGCGCCACCACGGCTCTTAAAAATAGATAAATCTTAATGCTGAATGTGTTTGTTTGCATACCTTCAGAAGAATTTAATGCCTTTTCAGAATATCTGTTTCCTGTTTCCACTAACCGTATCCTTATGGAGGTGGTACAGCCATCCTAGTACTCCTTGATCTCTCAGCAGCTTTTGATATCGTCAACTACAATATTATTCTGGACTGTCTGCAGGTGTTGGGGTGGGAGAAACTGTGCTTCAGTGAATCACATCCTTCCTCAGTAGTCAGTTCCCATCAATATTGACAGTGGGAAAGAGATAATGTCTATGCCTCTTGTGTATGGGATGCCTCAGGGCTCAACGCTTTCTCTTTTCCTGTTTAATATCTACATCAGGGGTGTCAAACTGGCGGCCCATGGGCCAGATGCCAGGGGTGAAATCTAAAAATTTTCCCTACCGGTTCTGTGGGTGTGGCTTAATTGGTGGGTGTGGCTTGTGGTCAGGTGACCCAGTGGCATGGTTTGGTGCTCAGGTGACTGAATGGGCATGGCCAATAATAATAAATAATAAAAATAATAAACTATACAAAACTTGGGAGCACACCCATCTACCTTCTTTAAAAATAGAGGCACCAGTCTACTAATTGCCTTTTTTTGGGAGCGCACCAGTCTACTTTCTTTAAAAATAGAGGCATCGGTCTACTAGCCACCTACAGCACTGATCAGTTGTAGTGCGGCCCTTTGAAGCACCGCGGCAGTCATTTAAGGCTGTTTGGAACTATATCACCACCGAGAGCTTCAGGGATAGAGAAGAGGAACAGCGAGGCGTGGGCGGTGGAGAGGGGCAGGTATTTCTCCAAACTACCCGCCCCCATCGCTACTGGATCACGTGATCCAGTCCGAACCAGGAGCATTTCACCCTGCCAGATGCATCATGTGCAGGTCACACCCACCCAGTTCTATGGAAGGGGAAAAAAATCACAATACATCACATGACAGCAACGTGACGACGCAAGTTTGAAACCCATGATCTACATGAAACCACTGCATGAGGTCATCTGCCATTCCAGGATTCATTACGATCAGAATGAGTATCTTTTCTTCTCGGAGATGCTACCATCATTGGTCTTGAATGGGGCTGACACTTCTCCATTCCAGACTGGTGCACAATTTGGAAATCTTTCTGGACTCACGGCTAGTGCTTGAGGCTAGAAGGGCCTTTTCATGGCTTCATTTGAAGTTGTGTGCTTTCATCAGTCAGGAGGCCCTTCAGATTGTTACTCATGCCTTGTCCACTTCACAGTTGATTTTTTTTTTAATTTGAATTTATATCCCGCCCTCCTCCGAAGACTCAGGGCGGCTTACACAGTGTTAAGCAATAGTCTTCATCCATTTGTATATTATATACAAAGTCAACTTTTATTGCCCCCAACAATCTGGGTCCTCATTTTACCTACCTTATAAAGGATGGAAGGCTGAGTCAATCTTGGGCCTGGTGGGACTTGAACTTGCAGTAATTGCAAGCAGCTGTGTTAATAACAGACAGACTTAGTCTGCTGAGCCACCAGAGGCCCATTCTACATTCATTCTACATGGGACTGCCCTTGAAGATAACACAGAAATTACAGCTGGTTCAAAATTCAGTGGTCCAAGCAATAATGGGCGCCTTTGGGTATGCCCATGTATCATCATTGCTACACAAGCTGCATATTTGGTTCCAGGTGTAATTCAAACTATTGATTATTACCTATGAAGCCCTACATGGCATTGGGTCTGGATATCTGAGTGACTGCTTCTCTCCAACAGTTTCTGCTCGCCAATACATTCCGGCAGTGGGTGTTCTCTAGGCTCCCTCTATTAATCATTGCTATCTTATGGGGCCTAGGAAGCATTCTCTGTTGTAGCCCCACCCTCTGAAACAGTATTCTCCCAGAGATCAGAAAAGTGCACTCTCCTTGGGTTCTGGACACCTCTTAAAATCTGGCTTTGTTACCGGTTAACGTGTTGTGGTATTTTTGATATCTGTTTTGTTTGATTTGTCTTGTTTTTAAGTTTGTTTTAGTTTAAGGAGTCTGTGTGGTTTTATGCTTTATCTGTTTTTTGCTTTTTGTACACTCTCCAGGTTGGATTTGAGCAACTTCTAACAAATTTGAATAAACCAACAAACCTGGCTGCATGGCAGATAAGATGGACATTTGCATACATGCAGTGATTGAATTGGAATATTGTGAGGTAAATTCCTAAATCTTTATCTGTTTTGATTTGGGTTTGTTGCTGGTTTGTGTTTTTGTTTTGTTTTGGGGTTTTTTTTGGGGGGGGGGGCATCTTTAATATCTGAATAGAAGACTACTGGAATATCAATTTTGTTACAGCCTGACATGAATCAGCAGATACTTCCAAAGCAATGATGATAATGATAATAAAAAGATATACAAATTCCTCTGGCTTCATACAGACCCTCTTTGCACACAGCTGCAGCCAACACAAGGGAAACCAGAATGAAATGTGGTGGGAAGAACCTTGGGATTTTTAAATATCTGCATAAAGAAGAAAGCAAAATGAATTGTTCACTCTGTTTCAAGGTCAGATTTTGCCAAGAGACTGCTTTTTCATCCATTTAATAATAATTCATACCGTTTAATGATATTTGGCTTAAATGTTGTGTATTTCTAAGCCTGGGGATTTTCAAATATATAAATTCTGACTTTTTTAAATGTTAGTACAATTTCCCCTATAAAGCAGGAATTACTTTGTTTTTTAAAAAAGAAATGCATATACACACATGGTCACACATGGTTTAAAAATGGTAATATTTCTTCTTTCTGCATCCCAAACACAAATAAGAACTAGAGCAGTAGATCTCCCAATCTCTGCCAGTTGGAGCATGAGAAGAAGGCCTTGGGGCAGACTCGGTGAGCCCAATCGTTAATCCTCTCTGGCAACCAGGTTCTTCATATGGAGAGCCCTAGCTGTACTTGTTTAGATTTGTTATCCCATTTTTCTCCTGTCCTTTTTTCCCTTTTCCAAAGGTGATTGGAAAATAACTTTCATTCCACTCAAACTTCTGGACTTATTCCATTTATCTCAGGAGATTTTCTTAGTATTTAGAAAAATGACATTGTGAGTCTTGAAATACTGGGATTTCAAAGAGAAATGGTGGCGTGAGAGGGAATAAGGCACCACCGAGGATTTTCCTTGCGGGCACAAAGTTCCACATTTGCACCTTATCTTCTCCACTAATTTCCACATCTTTTCCACTTAAGCATGGTAGGAATGAGAAAAGTTGCTGCCTCAGACTTTCAAAAATCATCACCCATCATCTAAACATACAAAACAAGTTTGGTGACTAATTTGTCTGATTCAATATGAGGCAACTATTTGTGTCTGTACAATGGCAGCAACTTAAGTGCAGTCATTTTGTTTATGAATTATACGAGCCAATATTCTCACTACAATAAAAATAATGAATATTTGTTGTAATAAATGGATATTACTAATATTATCATCATTGCATCTGAACTACTAGTTTTCTATGTAAAAATAAATAAAATATGCATAATAATTTGATATTTTAATGGACTATGTTCAGAATTAAACTTTGAAAAATGACTTGCTCACTTACAATTTTAAATAAAGGCAGAACTATTAATTTAGTTAATTATTTTAAGGCCTTGTTTAGTAAAGCTAAAGCGGTTACTAAACAGGGACTCTTGGGGGAGCAAGGGAGCACCTGTCCACAGCAGGATCCTGCAGACATGCTGAGCGGTGGCTCAGGGGCTAGGACGTTGAGCTTGTCGATTGAAAGGTCACCAGCTCAGTGGTTCGAATCCCTAGTGCTGCCGTGTAACGGGGTGAGCTCCCGTTACTTGTCCCAGCTTCTGCTAACCTAGCAGTTTCGAAAGCACGTAAAGATGCAAGTAGAAAAAATAGGGACCACCTTGGTGGGAAGGTAACAGCGTTCCGTGCACCTTTGGCATTGAGTCATGCCGGCCACATGACCACAGAGACATCTTCAGACAGCGCTGGCTCTTCGGCTTTGAAACAGAGATGAGCACCGCCCCCTAGAGTCGGCAATGACTAGCACGTATGTGCGAGGGGAAACTTTACCTTTAACTATTAATTTAGAATTTAGAAGATGTATATTTCTGCAGGTACTTAATGTCATATTTTGTTAGGGTGACTACTATAAAACCAAATTGACTTGATGAGTTCTAAAATTACCACTCTTATTTAAGCAACATT
Organism: Ahaetulla prasina; assembly: GCF_028640845.1. Taxonomy (NCBI): domain Eukaryota; kingdom Metazoa; phylum Chordata; class Lepidosauria; order Squamata; family Colubridae; genus Ahaetulla; species Ahaetulla prasina. Next base: position 178,822,326 of record NC_080539.1, on the reverse strand, counting down.
TTAATGCATAATTAGGAAAACTCATTATAATATGTCTGTAGTTGTAGGCCAGGTTAGAACTTTGTCTGTTTCCACTCCTTTTCTCTCAGCTTTGTCTTCGACATGCCACTTCCCCAGGCTGAGTCAACAACATTCATCACTTTCCAGAAAGTTGATCTATACTTCCTGTTCATTCCTGGGTAGAGAAAATATGTGTCAGAAATCTATGGATTTAAAGTATAGTGACCAGACGTCCCGCTCTTGGCAGGACAGTCCCGCTTTTTAATAATTTGTCCCGCGTCCCACGGCAATTCCAAAAAGTCCCGGTTTTTTTTTGTTTCACTCCCATTCTGAAAATTGGAGGTGGCAACGCAAGAGGAGGAGGAGGAGAAGGGGGAGTGGCAGAGAAGGGGGCATGAGAGGGAGGAGAGACACCGCTTGACTTCACCCAAGAGGAAGAGAAGAGCCGAGAGGAGAGCCGAGGAGAGCCAAGCCTGCCTGGAAGAGCCGAGAGGAGAGCCGAGACTGCCTGGAACAGCAGAGAAGCAGCAGCCGCTCCTCCTCCTTCAGGCAGGTGGCAAGACTCAGCGCGCATGCGCAGCCCCCCCTTTCCCCCCGTCAATAGTGTCCCGCTCTGCCATCACTGAAATCTGGTCACTTTAATTTAAAGGCTAACTTCCTTTGTGCTCATACTCCAGCACTGTAAGAAAAATATAATGTCACATTACTTTTATATATAACTAGGCAACCTGTGACCCATTGGTTCATTTTTCATTATACATATAACATAGGTTTGCATTGTCTTCACTCCTCTCATGACCCTCAGGAAGACCTCCATGAAGCCACCTCTTCTTCCTCTTTCTCCTCCTCAGCTGACCCATGGAACTGCCCATGGGAGGGGGAGGGGGGGAAGAAGTGGTGGACCAGAAAAAGTGCTCACTCATCCGTCACTAACTAGCTCTACTTTGCCAACAGGTACCTGTATTGCTTTTGCATTTCTCCCTCACCAGCTATCGCCATTAAGAGATTTCAAATGTTGGTCTTGATTCCAAAGCAGTCAGTGGATGCTTGCCCAAGAGGCTTTGCCACCAGTTGATTGGGTGTAGGAACCAGAGGCCAATAGGAAAGAGGGTGAAGATATGCCTGTCTTATCTTGAGTTGTACCATACAATCTAACTGCTTCTGGGAAGTGTAATTGGAAGACGCAGTCCTGAAGTGACACAGTGTTGCCGAATTTCAATCCCACAGGAATCATGGGTCCCGGATTTTGTTTGCATTCTGTAAATTAGCCCATTTAAGATACATTTATTCAAAAATTGTTATTTTGTGATCCATCATTTCACCCAGTTGAGAGTTACAAATGATGAGACAAACACAAGACTTTTAGAACTGTAAAAAGGTAAAGGTTCCCCTCACACATATGTGCTAGTCGTCCCCGACTCTAGGGGGCGGTGCTCATCTCCGTTTCAAAGTCGAAGAGCCAGTGCTCTTCAAAGACGTCTCCACGGTCATGTGGCCGGCATGGCTAAACACCAAAGGTGTACAGAACGCTGTTACCTTCCCACCAAAAGTGGTCCCTATTTTTTCTACTTGCATTTTTTTATGTGCTTTCAAACTGCTAGGTTGGCAGAAGCTGGGACAAGTAACGGGAGCTCACCCTGTTACGCAGCACTAGGGATTCAAACCGCTGAACTGCTGACTTTTCTATCAATAAGCTCAGCGACTTAGCCACTGAGCCACCATGACCCTATTATTTAAAACTGTATAGATTTTTAAATTATAGTACTTCGCAAGAATTTGTCATCATGAAAGAAAGTATGCTTCAACTACTTCTAGCTTCACTTGATGATTTTCAGTTGAATTACCATTTTTTTTCTAGCCTAAAAGGCTATTAGTGACACGACATCCTTCAGAACTTCTGCCAAAAGTGTTAATGCTATACAATGTCTCATTGTAATTATTTAGACATCCTTAGATACTATGTCTTCTTCTTCAGAACATTCAGTTGCAATTGATGTTTGAAACAGCATTTCTTTGGAATACTAAACGTTCTTAGGTACCTGTAGCAGCTCAATCTTTCCTGATTTTTAATCCCAAGAGACACTTATTCCACACAACTTTAATGATTATTCAATTCTTTCTTGATATCCATGTCCAGATCTTCTGTTTCACTCATTTATAGCTGTAACACAAAGTTGCACAGGCCAGCTGTGGAAAAAGCCATAATTATACCAATAACCTACTGTTATTAATTAAGTATTCTAGTAAGATGTTTGCTATACTTGATATTTTATTGGTGATTTTTTTTTATAAACTCAAAAATGTGATGAAGAAGTCTCAGTGACCCGTGTTATCTAATATCTGCAAAGAAACTGTCTGACATCACTCTTACTTCTCATGCAACAATTGCACAACCCAGTTTGCATTTTCTCGGTCACAGCAAATTCTCCACTCTTCCGGGTCACATCTGTGATATTTTGTAATGTCATATAAATCGCCATCGGCTCTTCTGATCCTACACTAGTTCTTTAGCGAAAGTTTCATAAATCTTTTTTGTCATCTTTCTTAAAATGCATTTTCCTTTAAAAAAAATTGGGGGGGGGGCTTTTAACAATTTTATTTTCCTTTGGTTCTGGGTAATCTCTCAATTCTTAAAAGAAAGCTTCTATTTTTCCTCTGCTGAAAGTTATCTTTCTTTAAAATTGTAAACCCAAATAACTATTTCCTGAAGGTTTACAGAGAAGCCTCAAAACTGTCAGTTCATTTAATATCCCTTCATTTCATGTTTTGCACCAGTTTTAAGGTTCAGCAAGAATTGACAATGCGTGTCTTTCACAGCATCAGCTGACTCGGCTGTCTTTGACAGCGGATTCCAAATCAGGCCTCAAATAAGCTCCCTCCATTCTGCTACTCAACATAACATCAAACAGACCTCAGCTCCACAGTAAAGATTGCTGCTACACTAGAATCTCAGCTCATTTGCATTCATAGTCTTACCAAGTTTGAATATTGGGTGCCAAAGGGTGAGAAACATTATTGCTCTCTTTTAAATAAAGTAGAGAGGAAAAGATGGGGAGTGTTGGAGAAAGAAATTCAAAAACATTGGCTTCCTGGACAAGTTTATTGGAAGATATGTGCACCATGAGTCCATATTGTCCCATCTTATGGACTGATTTCCCAGATATCTGAACAAACTTAATTAATTAATTAATATTTATTTATTTATTCACATATCATATTTAAATATGGCCCATCACTTTAACAGAGCAACTATGGGTAGTTTTTAAACATAAAGTATATTTATAATTAGTTTAAATATAAAGTATAAATAAATATAAATTTGTTCCTATTAGTATGCTTATATCCACTAAGTCATTAGACAGTAAGTCTATACACTGGGTTGGATCCAGATTGAGCCACATGCTTTGAGGTTGGCAGAATGTAAATGGAAAAGGGAGGGAAAGTAATCCCTAAAAAAAAGAGTGAATATATCAGGATGAAAGGCATAGCAGTGAAGATAGAGTAGATAGATTTTATTGGAATGAGACAATTATCAACAACAACCAGTTTATAACCCTGAATAATCAGTCCACAGTAAGAATGAATAATGTAAGTGTGGTGTCCTTTTCATCCCAGTGCTGTGTTGGATGAAAGCTTCATGGACTGGACAGAGAAACCATAGAGGTTCCACACAAAAATTAGAAGATGTTAACAAAGTTGCATGGAAATTCACTTAACACTGGAACACCTTTTGGAATATACAAGTCTTCCTCTGATTGAATTTATACCTGTCTGGAATTTAAAACTTACCCATCGCTGTTCCAAGTTAATTCCCTGATACCCGTTTTTGGCTTTGTTTACTGGCAAACAGAACATTATTCCAGAAAACTGGGCAATGCTTAAAGGGAAATAATTAATTGTTGGCTTCTAAAGCAGTCTTTAGAAAGGCAACTCCTCTAGTCATTTTTATTCTTGCATGAAGAAGAGAGCAATGGCTATAGATGTTACTTTCAACTTTCTCTGATTTCATTCACATGAAAAGTTATGATTGATGGTTATGAGGATGCTGTGGTGCCAAGAGTACTAAGGCAGAGATAATACCTTTTAGAGGCAAGCAATAAAACTGCAGGGTAGCTTCATTTTCCTGTCTGGGGTGTGCTTGGCACAGAACCAGAAGGAAGAAGGCAAAGACAGCTCATGGTTCACTCTCCAGTGTAAAAAGCCTTCTTATAACTGGCATAGGACTGGGATCTCTCTTTTTTGGCTGGACCTCAAGTAGCTTTAAAAGATGCTCCATGGAATAGGCATAGATAAGATAATGGATGGATAATTAAAAAAATAAATGGAAATGGTTTCCATGCTAATGTACAGAGGTGAAAATATTTAGATATTAAGACCTATGTTTAAAAAATCATACATCTATATTTCCAGTTATTCTGAAATGTACATTGCAAATTGGATGCTGGCTGAGATCTAGTGAATATTTCAGGGTAGGTATGCATGTGTAATGAATGGGGGGAAATAACTTCTACATAACTTAAATATTGTGTGTGTGTGTGTGTGTGTGTGTGTGTGTGTGTGTGTGTGAATATGCACACGGAGGACAGAACAGGCAATGTGTTGTCTACAAACAACCACTTTATCATCTCTCTGCTGTATCTAATTGCATTGCTATTACAAACACTTATTTTTTAAAAAAAATGGGGTTGGTGCATACTGCCAAGCAAAACACCATCTTCTGATATTATTGTTACTTCCAAGAATTCCTTGAGGCTTGATAGGTACTCTTAGAAATATATTCCAAGCTGATCATAAAAGTGTGCTTACCCTCCTCCCCATAATAGAAACTAAACTGGGTGGGTTGCTCGTGGAAGTATGAGAAGAAATCTAACCAGTTTGCCATTTGAGAAAGCGGTATTTTTTGACTGGTGATGATGTCCATTTGCTGAAGGTCCTGTAAAAGACAATTTTTGAGAGCATTCACTGTCTCAGAAATTACAAGTGCCTACAAATTAAATAAGCCTTTAGCTTGTCTCTTTTAAGTGAAATATAACTAAAATTTAAAAAAGTGTCTGTACCTTTAAAATGCCAAAGATCAAAATCTCTTATTGAAATCCAAATAAGATGTGCCAGCTTAGTTTGTATTGTTGTATTTGTATAAACGTTTCTCACTCCACATAACTCTTACATAGATAAACAAATCATTTCCAGAAATGATGTGTCCTGTCTTGAGTATTTGTCACACTTGATACTTTGGGCTTCCTCTTGGGCAGGAGATTTTATGGACTAAGTAGAATTAACAGCTATTGTTAGTGGCTGCCATTATACCATAACATACTGTAGTATACCATACCAAATCATATCATGGCAAAGGAAATATTTGGGATAGTTCATTCAACCAGTATAAACAGTGCGTAATTTTTCTCTGCTCAAGTCATTGCAACCTTGCAAAGTCCCCGTTGTATGCAATTTATTTGTTTAAAATATTACTTTTCCCAAGGCTGCTAGAGTAAACAGTTCATGTGTATCCTTGTTCAAAAATAACTCTTCCTTGTTATCTGGATTCCAGCCCTTTGCAGGCTTATGACTGTCCTAGGCACTGTGAATTTGTATGTCATCCTGCAAGTTTCTTTTTGCCAAAAAACAAAAACAAAAAAAAGGAATTTCAGGAGGAGATAATGGAAAGATTAGGTATGGATCAGGGGTGAAATCCAGCAGGTTCTGACAAGTTCTGGAGAACCAGTAGCAGAAATTTTGAGTAGTTCAGAGAACTGGCAAATACCACATCTGGCGGGCCCCAGGAGTGGGGAGGGAATGGGGATTTTGCAGTATCCTTCCACTGCCATACCCACTAAGCCACGCCCCTAGAACCGATAGTAAAAAAAAAATTGAATTTCACCACTGGTATGGATAATTTGAGAAGGTTATCAAGTGAAAGTTCTGCAATTTATTGACAAACTTTTAGTAATAAATAAAATAAAAATGATTTCTGTTAGGCAGTAAAAGTATTAAAGTTGGGATCATCATCTTCCTCTTATTATTTACAAGTCACTTCTCAGTGGGAGAAAGCTCTGTTACAATCTACAAATTGTACAAATTGACAAAGCTCTGATACAATTTACAATTGCATCAATTACAATTTATTTTGTGTTTCACTTTGGGTTTTTTTTAGTTTTTCATACATCACACACAAATATACATACATATATAGCTCAAGTGAGGTATGTTCATGTGACTTGACAGACTTGATCAATGATTAGTGGACTCCCAGCTAATATCTTAGGAGACGAAGTGGAAAATACATATTATGCCAGCCAGTCCCCTTAAAATATTGTTGTCTATGCTTTGTTTTCTGTCACACTAGTGTTAATTGGTCTTGGAATTGAGGGGGAATCATAAGAAAAAAGAAAATATGGTAAAAATAAAGACTCTTTACATTGAATCTAACTCCTGAGCACATTTTGAACATATGCATGTAATTGTCTTGGGAACAATATAGAAATGGTTTGCCTTCTTGCAGAATGTTTATTTCAATTTATTAGTGTTGCCTAAAGTCCTGAGATCCTTTAGGTCTCCCATCCAAACCCTAATTAAATCTGGCCCTTCTTAGATTCTTAGATGAGGTGAGACAGGTCCTGAGATCCGCTAAGTGTACAGGAAAGGTGGAGTATTTATTAACTGAATAGCATTTTACATGAATACCAAAAGGAAACTCCTTAAATGTGAAAAAAATGCCACGTTTTTAATAACAAGTTAGAAGACATGCCTTTTTGATCATTTGTTCTTTATTAGTTTGACTGAAAACTGTAACTTTGTAAATCCTGATTAATTGCTATTGTATTTCCACCTAACTTGTTTGATAATTATAAATTAAGTGGCTTTCTCCAGAGACCCAGTGAGCACCCTCGGTTGTTTGCTGCTGCAAGAGTTAATAATTCTGTCAGACTGCAGGTTGTGTGTGTGTGGGGGGGGAGTTAAGCTGGGGAGGCATGATATGCTTCCCCCCTCCTTTTTCTAACAGGGGAATGATATATAAATGGAATCCAGGCAAGCTGCTGAGATTGTTTTGTTCTTATAGCAACTTTAATGCTGTACCAGTTGTTATTATCAAGATCTTTTTCCAATTGTCTAGATGACAAAAGTAATAAAAGAATTGTTTCTCTCTCTCTCTCTCTCTCTCTTTCCCTCTCTTTCCCTCTCCCTCCTTCCCTCCCTCCCTCCCTCTCTCTCTCTCTCTCTCCTACCAACCTCATTTCACAGCTCACTGTAAGAGAGATTATTTCTGGGCTCGCTTAACAATTAACTTGAAATGGCTGAACTATCACATTAGAGCAGCAGCAATATAATTGAACTGGCCCCTGAAAATAGCAGTTTGGAAAATTGCATGCCATATATATTTTTTTCCCAGCGAAAATTGTTCTGACTGTCTTACAGGCCTATGTTCTTTTTAGATATTGCAAAAGAGAAAGATTGTCACTTTCCTTCCTTACTGGAACATCAACAATTCCACTACCAGCAGAATCTTAAATGCCTTCAGATTCCGACTACAGAGAACAAGAAGAATCACATCTGTTGGACTCTAAAAAGAGTCCTGGAAACATTTCAGATGCAAACTTACTGGGAGTTGGCAAAATGATTCTGCCAGCTTTGCCCCAACCAAGCTCTCTGCATAGTTTTAGGAGGGCAGCTTCCATTATTTTTGTCAGTAATGCCACCTAAACAGGCACTCACCAAAATAAAACAAGAGCTACCATTATAGTGGCTTCTCATTTAAAAAATAAAAAGTTGACCAAAATATAGAGTCTAAACACAGATGGTCATCCTATAGATCTTTAGCAAAATGAAAGTTTCAGAAGTAGAATGTTAAACCTGAGTTACTTCTCTATACATCTTTTTGTTAAATTCCTAAAGTATTTTTATTTTAATGTGGCATAACTTTATCACCAGCTTAAGCCAGTTTAATGATCATTAATTCTTCTCGTGGAAACTGCATAGTGCTTTCATACAATCCTGTGGCTTACAAATGTCAGTATCTTCATTAAATTGCAATCCTCAGGGCTATGAAGCTGCCACAAAATCAAAGAAACTTGTCAAGTAGTCAGACATGATGAGGAATTTTGAAGATTGAGGATTTTGGTGTCCTTTCTAAAAATTTATATCTCTTATTAAACAAGAGCGTATTTTTATTGAGAAATGTTTATTCAATACTTTGGAATTTGTTTCATGGAAGCTGCAAATCCTATATACACTTCCTGTGTAGTAAGCTGCAAGTGTTTCTGGTCATGATTAGGGCTATCATCTGAGCTGCCAAAATCCAGATGACCATTGGAGGACAACAAGAGACAAAAAAACTTGAATGCATTTTAGCATCTTAGATATGATAGCTCTAGTGTTGTCCACCTTGTCAAAGTTCTCTACCAAGGAGGAGGAAGAGTTAGTGAGTTTGGTGAATCTCATGCAATGACACCAGCATCCAGTATTAAGATTATGGTAGAACTTTTCTCATTACTCATAATTTTCCAATTCTGAATCTGGTCCCAATAAAATGAATGGCCTGGAAGGCAGCTTTACCACTGCACCAGAAGCCAAAATGTAGAGATGACAATTGGTTTTCTTGGACAAGGAGTTTGAAATGGTGATTTACACAGGAAGTAGAATACTACTCTTAAATGGATGCGCTTCTGCAGTTTTCTCTGATCATTCTGAGATGAAAGCCAAAGTTTACCCTGTAAAAGTTTCTGCCTTGGGTGATTGAACAAGATTTTGATCATTAGGGCTGTGAATACTTTGGAAATTATTTGGAAAAGATACTTAGGAAAGTGAATCTGGCACTTTTTTAAAGCAGCTGTATCTTCTTTTTTTAAAAAAAAATCCCCTGGCTTCTGCTTTAAAGAATTGACTCATTTTATCACTAAAGCAACCCACCATTTAACAGGATTATTTGAAGTAGTGCATTCCTTTCAAACGTTTTTGTGTATTAGCCAGATTTTTACTCATTCAATTTGCTGCAAGTATTTTGCTGAGTTGTGAGAGCTTTCTGGCTACAACTGTTGTTTTGCAGTTAGAAACCATGAATAAGTCCATGAAGAATTGTTTCAAAACTCCTGCTTCTAAAACCAATTCAATTCAGATCTTCTGGAGTGAAGGTCGGGTTTTGAGACTCAAGCCTGAAAGAAATTAAACTCCTTCTGATTCCTGCAAATCTTAAATGGCCTGATGAGAAATCAAAGGGATTCAAACTTCATTTCAGTTTAAGTTCAAACTATACGCAACACTTGCTTCTGTGAATGTTCTTCCTGCTTCTTTTCTTATTCCATCCCAAAAAATTGGTGGGAAATTGCAATCTGGAACATAAGTTCACCCAGACCAGGGATGGGAAAGGGGTGCTCTTATTTTTTAAATGTCTCAGGAGTAAAAAGATACAAATCCTGTTGTATTTTCTGTTGCAGGCCAAAAAGTACCCAGAATACAATTAAGATAAGGGGGAAAACCCCTTTGGTCTCCCTCCACGTGAATGTCTGATTTAGACTGGGGCTTCTCACAGCTGAGTACTTGAATGAAAAAGAAAAGTGGGTGACATGAAATCTCCTGGGAAAACCTTCATATGACCAAATGTCCCAGATATTTTGAGTTTAATAGGTGGAAAACAGCCGGCTCTTGATGTGGGATTCTTATGCAGTGCAGAATACTTACAGGAAACTGATAAAATACAACTGCATTTTCTTTTCAGTGAGAATTCAATAAGGCAGCACAAATAGGCCACACTCATTTGAAGATCAGCATTGATGTGTCTCTTCTAAGCCTGCCCTTTCCCAATAAGACTGTTTTAAAAAACTATTTTTCCTTAAGGCTATTTAATACTGTCATGAAGACAATAAATAGTTCATGTACTCTAAAGGAAAGAAAAATAGTTAAGATGCATTTTCTTTCTAGCAATACAGTTGTATTTTTTTGTTGGTTTTAAGTCTCCATTGGTAAGATTTCACAGGTGGGAAAATAAATAATTTTGGAACCCATTTTAATGCTTCAAGCTAGTGTTGATAAAACTCACTTTACCTCAGAATGAACATGGAGTTTGATTTCAGTTTTCAATGTTCATGATAACTCTAAGGTGACCAGACGTCCCGCTTTTGGCGGGACAGTCCCGCTTTTTAATAATTTAAAGCGCTCCATGGCATGGGACCGGGATATTTACGGGACCGCCTACTGCCGTCAGTAACCTCCCATCGACCTGTGCACTCCCACAGAGAGGGCCTCCTCAGGGTGCCGTCGGCCAGACAATGTCGGCTGGCGACCCCCAGGGGGAGAGCATTCTCTGTGGGAGCTCCGGCCCTGTGGAATGAATTACCCGTGGGGCTACGCCTTCTCCCTGATCTTTGGACCTTTAAGCGCGAGCTCAACACCTTCTTTTTTCACCAAGCAGGGCTGGCCTAATGATACAGTTTTAAATTGAATGTTTTAATGGGATTTTAAGGGAATTGATTTTATTTACTATTTTTACTCAGATATTTTTAATTCTTCGGCTTATTGAATTAGATTTTTAATTGTTTATTGTATTTTAAAGTTTTTGATATTGATGTTTTATTTCTGCTGTACACCGCCCTGAGTCTTCGGAGAATGGCGGTATAAAAATACAAATAATAAATAAATAAATAAATAAATAAATAAATAAATAAATAAATAAATAAATAAATAAATAAATAAATAAATAAATAAATTTGTCCCGCAGCATTTCAAAAAAGTCCCAATTTTTAAAAAAAATTTTTTTTTTAAAAAAGTCCCACCTTCAGACGCAGACTCCATTCACTCCCATTCTGAAAATGGGAGGTGGCAACGCAAGAGGAGGAGGAGGAGGCAGAGGCGGCGGAGTGGGTGTTACAGAGGTCAAGCAGCGTCTCTCCTCTGCCCGCTCTCGCAAGGAGAGACGCCGCTTGACTTCGCCTGCCGGAGGCTGCCTGGAAGAGCCGAGAAGGTGCCTGGAAGAGCTGAGAGCCGAGAGGAGAGCCGCTCCTCCTCCTTCAGCCAGGTGGCGAGACCCAGCGCACATGCGCAGCCCCCCCCGCCATCGTCAATGGTGTCCTGCTTTGCCATCTCTGAAATCTGGTCACTTTAGATAACTCCCATTAACTCCAATGGAGAAAAATCAAATTATTACTGTTGTTATTAGGCAGAAATTAGATTCTTTGGAATGGATGAAAGTTGTAAAACAGATTCAGGGTTTTAAGTTATTTCTTCAAGGAACTGCTTTACAATTTTGCTGATTTTCAGCAAAATTGGACAAAATTTGCATTCTTAAGAGATCTTTCTTCTCTGGGGAAAGGGGGCCTGATCTAACAATTGACACTCAATAGGTGTGCATAGATGCAACATATTGGATTTGGGGGGGGAATTGATTTGGATTGGGATAAAAGGCATTACACACAAAAGACAAAAATCAGCAATTCCTTTCAACATTGCTGCTTCCATGAAAGTCGCTTTGGTAAGGACTCTAAAATCCACTGAGGTAAGTTTCTTACATTACTTAAGTATTAATACTTCAATAGCCCCCAAAAGGACTGAACAGGTGTTAAGAAAGCAATATTCTAATTGGAAGTCCCAGTTCATCCATCCACATATTGTTGCTTTCAGGGGTGAAATGTAAAATTTGTTACTACTGGTTCTGTAGGCATGGCTTGGTGGTGGGGGTAATGTGACTGGGTGGGTGAGCCAATTTTTTTTTTTTTTACTGTTAAAAGCATTTTTTTGGTTGAAGAAAAAATGCTTTTAAAAGTGGGGGGGGGGGGAATCTCTAATGATTGCGCGGTTCAGCTGGGGTGGGGGGCAGGGATTTTTGCTACCAGTTTTCTGAACCATCCACCGCCATCGCTACCGGATCGGGCGATCCAGTCTGAACCAGGAGCATTTCACCCCTGGTTGCTTTCCTTTTGGGGGAAAGGGGAAAGGAAAATGAAGTGCGAAGCAATAAGCAAAAGACATTAAAGGCATGAGATCATAGGAAAAGAAATTTAATAAAAACTACTTTACACCAACCCCATTCGTTCTTTTCAGTGCCTTTCTATCCTTACAAACCACTGTATACCACTTCATATATCACCTTTGTTCTTTAAAAATCTCACCCCTTTTCCTCTGAAATCTTATGTCATTCCAGCAATGGCTTCCATGGTCTTCCCTTTCTTTCATATCCATCAACACTTCTTAATATACATGTTTGGCAGTTTGATCCTCATTCATTCTCTCTCTCTATAATAACACTACCACAATATACATACATACATACATACGTACGTACATTTTCATCCCATCTTTATTATTTTTATAAATAATCTTTCCTCCTCCTTTAATCCTTCCTATAAATAATCCTTCCTCCTCCTTTAGCCAAGATGGCGCCGACGAAGGCTGCCTCGGTGAAATGCTCTCTAATTGTTTCTTTATTTCTAATTGTTCTCTGTGACTCACTACGGATTTCCTACTCACGAGACCATCTGCTAAAAATTAAGGAACATTTCTTTAAGGAGCAGCTTTCTTTGATCTCACCCCCGCCTGTCTTTACAAACACGGAGGAGATTCTAACATAGGAGGAGGCAATTCCCACGGAGCCATGGACTACTAAAAAAACCAAACGACGGAAGAGAAAGAAGAGAGGTAAACGATCTGGGATCTTAATCAAGCTAAGAAATCGCATTAAAACTCCTCTGCCTTCAATTTTCCTAACAAATATACGCTCACTTGCAAATAAGATGGATGAAATACTCCTCTTAAACAAACACTATTCTGATTTTCGCAATTCAGCAGTCCTATGCTTCTCTGAAACCTGGTTAAATGAATCAATTGAAAATAGCAGCCTGAACATTCCAGGATTTCAAATTGAACGATCAGACAGGATTCCAGAAACATCTGGTAAAAAGAAAGGAGGAGGCTTATGCCTATATATTAATAGAAACTGGTGTCAAGATTTTAAAATAATTTACAAATTCTGTGACAACAATTTAGAGACTCTAATTATCAACTGCAAACCTTACTATTCGCCTCATGAATTTTCCTCATTTCTTCTAATTGCTGTTTATGTCCCACCACAAGCCTGTGTAAACAAGGCATTACGAACTCTAGCTGACCAAATCATGGAGGCTGAAGCCAAACACCCTGATTCACTGGCCATTGTTTTGGGAGATCTAAACAAGGCAAACTTAAGGAAAGAGCTACCAAAATACTTTCAGCATGTCAATTGTCCCACCAGAGGCAAGAATACTCTAGACCATTGCTACACAACACTAAAAGATGCTTATCAGTCTTTACCACGTGCAGCTGTAGGACACTCTGATCATTGCATGATTCACCTTATACCTGCTTACAGGCAAAGACTTAAAGCCACAAAACCAAAAATTAAATCAGTAAAGACCTGGGCAGAGGAATCAAAATTAAAGCTACAGGCATGTTTTGACTGCACTGATTGGAATATTTTTAAAGATACCTCTGCAGACCTGGATGAACTCACAGATACTGTAACATCATATGTCAGCTTCTGTAAAGACATACAACGAACTTGCGAATATAGAGTAACAACAAACCTTGGTTTACACCTAAACTTAAGCAGCTACGACATTCCAAAGAGGAAGCCTACAGAAAAGGTGATAAAATGCTGTACAATCAGGCCAGAAATGCACTAACAAGGGAGATCAGAGCAGCAAAAAGAAGCTACTCTGAAAAGCTAAAGAATCAGTTTTCAGCAAATGAACCAGCAAACATGTGGAAAACTCTTAAAAATATCACCAGATATGGCAAACCTCCTTCCCAGGCTGAAGGTAATCAACAACTGGCAGATGACCTGAATGAGTTTTACTGCAGGTTTGAAAGGAAACTACAGCCACCTATCTCCACAACCCCCATCTCAGACACACCAACAACAGCCAAGCCTCCTACAACTGACCCCATTTCATTGGGTTCACAACCCCTAGTGATCACAGAAAAGGAAGTGCAGGACCTATTTCACAGACAAAAGCCAGGAAAAGCTCCAGGCCCAGACAAGATAACTCCTTCTTGCTTAAAAGTCTGTGCTGACCAATTGGCCCCCATCTTCACCCATATTTTCAATAAATCACTAGAGATGTGCTATGTTCCTTCTTGCTTCAAACGCTCTACCATCATCCCAGTGCCGAAGAAGCCCACCATCAAGGAACTGAATGACTACAGACCAGTTGCTCTAACATCTGTAGTCATGAAAACCTTTGAAAGGCTAGTGCTTTCCTACCTGAAAACCATCACGGATCCGCTGTTAGACCCCTTGCAATTTGCATACCGAGCAAATAGATCAACAGATGATGCTGTTAATATGGCTCTGCACTACATCCTACAACATCTTGAGTCTCCAAAGACCTATGCAAGGGTCCTTTTTGTAGACTTTAGTTCAGCATTCAATACCATCATTCCAGACATTCTTCTAACTAAGCTAAACCAGCTACAGGTACTGGAACAGACTTGTAAGTGGATCACAAGCTTCCTAACAAACAGGAAGCAGCAGGTGAAGCTAAGCAAGATCACATCAAATACCTGTACAATTAGCACAGCCCCCCCCAAGGCTGTGTACTCTCCCCACTTCTCTCTGTATACCAATGACTGCATCTCCAATGATCCATCTGTTAAGCTACTGAAGTTCGCAGATGACACAACAGTGATTGGTCTCATTCGAGACAATGACGAATCCGCATATAGACGAGAGGTCGAACGACTAGCCTTGTGGTGCAACCAAAACAATCTGGAACTGAACACACTCAAAACCGTAGAAATGGTGGTAGACTTTAGGAGAAACCCTTCCATACTTCCACCTCTCACAATACTAGACAACACAGTATCAACAGTAGAAACCTTCAAATTTCTGGGTTCTATCATATCGCAAGATCTCAAATGGACAGCTAACATCAAAACATCATTAAAAAGGACAACAAAGAATGTTCTTTCTGCGCCAACTCAGTAAGCTCAAACTGCCCAAGGAGCTGCTGATCCAGTTCTACAGAGGAATTATTGAGTCTGTC
Organism: Ahaetulla prasina; assembly: GCF_028640845.1. Classification (NCBI taxonomy): domain Eukaryota; kingdom Metazoa; phylum Chordata; class Lepidosauria; order Squamata; family Colubridae; genus Ahaetulla; species Ahaetulla prasina. The sequence continues at coordinate 178,807,321 of NC_080539.1, read as the reverse complement.
ATTTGCACCTCTATAACTGTCTGGTTCGGTTCTGCAACCCAACAAGAAAAACACAGACTTCAGAGGATAATTAGAACTGCAGAAAAAATAATTGCTACCAACCTGCCTTCCATTGAGGACCTGTATACTGCACAAATCAAGAAGAGGGCCGTGAAAATATTTACAGATCCCTCGCATCCTGGACATAAACTGTTTCAACTCCTACCCTCAAAACGACGCTATAGAGCACTGCACACCAGAACAACTAGACACAAGAACAGTTTTTTCCCGAAGGCCATCACTCTGCTAAACAAATAATTCCATCAACACTGTCAGACTATTTACTGAATCTGCACTACTATTAATCGTCTCATAGTTCCCATCACCAATCTCTTTCCACTTATGACTGTATGACTATAACTTGTTGCTGGCAATCCTTATGATTTATATTGATATATTGACCATCAATTGTGTTGTAAATGTTGTACCTTGATGAACGTATCTTTTCTTTTATGTACACTGAGAGCATATGCACCAAGACAAATTCCTTGTGTGTCCAATCACACTTGGCCAATAAAAATTCTATTCTATTCTATTTTGTCCACAACAAGAACCTTGTGAGGGGGATTGGGCTGAGACAGAATAACTGTCCCAAAGTCACCCAGCCAGCTTTCATGCCTAAAGCAGAACTAGAACTCAAGATTTCTAGCCTGATGCCTTCACCACTAACCAAACTGGCTCTTTTACACTAGCCCCTTTTATATTCAATTCCTATGCATTCAGCAACCATTCATTCTTGACCCTATCTCTTCTTATTTCACCACACAAATACTTCAGTTTTAAATAACCAATTCTTCCTGTGCTTTATTTTATTTTTTCAACTCTCATTTTTACATAATAAAGTGGGCAAAAGTTCATTCTTTTACACCAAAATATTCACTTCTTATGACAAAGAGACTTTTCTTGCAAAAACTACCTATTACTCACTAATATCTTTTCCAGGTTGTATGTTTTAAAATGTCTTTATCTACTTTATCATCTCTAGAAAACATTCTACCAAGATGCAAATATTTCTTTTCTTTTTCTTCTATTTTGTGCCTTCTATAAGTTTTGACTTTTGGTGAATACATGGACAAGGCTCTGCATTTTTCTTGGTGACATTTGGCAAGTATTTTGTCATTGCCTTTTTACTATGGCTATGAGAGAACAACTGACAAAAAGTCATTCTATTGACTTTCCTGACAAAGATAGGACTAGATACAAAACAAGTATCTAGTATTGTACCTAGGAGTAGTATCTAGGCATTCACAATAATGAGCTAATTTCTTCCTCTCATACAAGTTTCTCTTGAGAGCCCATAAGACTTTAAGTCTTTCATACATGCTGATCGGTACTCGTTCAAGAAGTGATGGTTTGCATTGGGAATGAATGATGACTGAGAAGGTGAATATCATTTAGTATAGCCTCCAATGCCATATTCGTCAGTGGAATTTGTACATTCAATAAATTTAGATGATAACACATCGATGATTCCCTAAACATACAATAACTCTATTTTGCCTGTAAAATTGCATTTTGCACGATCTATTAATTAAGCTATTGAAGAATTATGGTGATGATAAAATTGAACATTCATGTACTAAAATAAAATTGAGCATTACAACTGAACAATGGGTAGAATACATTTTTAAACAACATTGCTTAACACAAGGAACACTATTTAAGTCAAATATACATTCTACCTGACAGAATTCTATATCTCTAGATACTATTTTTTTAAAGAATCATTAAAAACTCTATATCAAATGTACTATATATTTGATCAGAGTTATGGCTGAGTGCATGAAAATACAAGCCTTAGAAATGGTTTGTTAAGGGATAACCTCAGTTTAATAGAGAAATATTATTTAATAAAAGATAACATTTTGTATATCTGATGTTTCAACTCTCTAAAAACAATGCAACTCACAACAATCTTTTGTATTACTAAAATACATAACATTCAAACAATGTCTATGGAGATTCTCAGTCATCCAGGTCATGGTTGTCCCAAAGGTGCTTTTTCAAAACAGTTCCGAGAAGGTTCCACACCTATTTGCACTATTCAGGTGTCCCTACATCTGTGAAATAAAGTATCTAGCACATCCATCCCCCCCCCCAATCATTGGCCTACAATTATCAGCAAGCAAGGAAGTATGAAGCATGCCCTTTAATCCTATCAAACCTGTGCAAATAAATAAATCTCCAAGTGGCCTCAACAACTCTCAGAGAGAGTGCTAATAAACATTGTCCATTGTATTCATTTGCCTTCTTGTTGATCGGCTGTAACATTCAGGGCTATCAAAGTTTTAGGAATTTTAATGGGAAGTACTGTCCAGAATCAAAATATATGTAAGGATTCATGCTTTGTATGAACGTATATTTCATTTTAATAGATGTCATGACATCATATGCTATTATTAGGGAAAATATAGATATGGTTCCATGGGTCTGGAAAAGAGAATTCAAACTGAAAGTCTTCCCACAGATTTCATAGTGCTAGCCAGTCCAATTTCAAGTTATAACAGAAATCTGATGACAATAACTTCATCAGAATTAATCTACCATAAATCTGTATCTCTGTTCAATAGTAAATAATTTGAAATTTTTTATTGGTGGTTCAAATCCAGAGCATAAAATATGTCTCCACATTTTCTCTGCCTTCCAGAAATAGACACTGAGAAGCTGAAGTACTTGGAATGCTAAAACTGTATTTAATTCTATGTTGTAGAGTCTGCATATGGTTAGGAAGAATATAGATAGCACTGAATATATGAGGTTTTTTTGTATCCCTAGTTAAATATTGCCTCATCCTTTTTACAGAAAAACTGCTTTACATAAGACGCTCCTACCGGTGGATCATATTACAAATTTCACAGAATTTAAGGTCAGAAGGAACCATTAGAATAGTCTAATCTCCCTTCCTGCATAGCACGGGCTGTAGAGTTTCCACAAAAATTTGCACAGGTTTGATGGGATTAAAGGACATGCTTCATACTTCCTTGCTTGCTGATAATTGTAGGCCAATGATTTGGGTGGGGGGATGGACAGGCTAGGTACTTTATTTCACAGAAGAAAATCAGAGCCTCAGAAATGCAAAGTTTACAAATGACTTGTAATTAATATTAATATCTCTTTTGTAAATTCTGCTCCTCAGGATAGTGCCTTGATTGGAAAATAAAAATAAAAACATGACATAAATAAAAATATGCCATTTCTACTCTTTCAGCAATCAATTTTAAAAATCCCCAAGACAGACAGTGCTATTCTTTGCCATCAGAAAAGTCCAAAGGGAAAGTGAGGGGGGAGGGGAGAGTCAGAGAAAAGAGAGAGAGTGTCAGAGAGTCAGAGAGAGAGAGAGAGAGAGAGAGAGAGGGAGGGAGGGAGGGAGAGAGAGCGGGGAAGAACCATGTGGGGGCTTTTTGCTTACAGCTATGAGACAATTCTGCACTCTCTCCTAATAACCTTGACCTGTTTTTCCTGGCTCAGCAGCAGCAGCAACAGCAGCTGTGTCACATCAGCTCAGCATCTGTTTATCAATCTAACAGGGCAATCCTGATTCCAGCTTTTATTCTTTTTCATGCCCCCAATATTCAAAACAACTGCATGAATGCAACAGAGTTTATGTGACCAAATCTAGATAAACCCAGGATGGAAAATAAAGCTTGGAAAAAATGGAGCAGCTTGGGGAGATGTTAATAAGGGGATAGGCTCCTTATGTGGGGTTGAATTTCTTCTTCGTCTTTTTTTTTTAAGAGTCAGTGCTTTGATTTGGCTGAATCCCCCAGTATACAAATCATCAAGCAAGAAGAGGACATGTAAGTGAGGCAAAAATCCCAAACTGCTGCAGGTAGCTTCTCTCCTCCTCTCTTTGGACAGCTCCTATCAAAAATATTGCTGACTTTCAAAGAAAGCAAATGTTGATTGGTGGTGTTTTAAGTCACTAGTCATTAATAGAAATATGGCAGGAAAGCAGCAAGCCCTGTAGGTCCTTCTCTCCCATTCCCAATACCCACCAGCAGCTGTTCCCCATTTCTCAACCAGGTTGTTTATTTAGGGCTGGCCTGGTCCTTTGTTTCTCCGCTGGCCGAAAAGAAAGAGCTGGATTTGAAGGGCAAAAGGCTATTTCAGCCTGGTTTGAATCCTTGAAGACTTTCCCTACAGGGCCTTTGACAGCTATTTAAAAGAAATATCTTCTCCGCTTTTATTAGGACACAACAGATTCCAAAATGACATTGGAATTCGGAAGCATCTTCTGAAAAGCATGCTAGGAGAATGCCAGGGCTATGTGTACCATCCTTTTTTCTATAATATTTTGGCATGCTTAACAATATGGTTTAATTTTCTCTGCAGAGATAGAAACACAAAGTAAAATGTGCCTAAAAATTATTACTGGTGCAGCGAGAATGTGACAATTTAGCAGCATGCCCAGGCTAAATATGGAAGGAGAGAAAGTGAGAGGGCAATCAACAGGAAGAGGAGTGGACTCAATTACAGCATTAGAGCTACTATCATCTAGCAAAAGGCATCTGTCCAGCAGGCCTAACAAAATTAAATATTGTCTGGCCTTTTGAGTACCTTGCTTTTCCTTTGTTCTTTTGTATCGTTTTTATAACACAAGCCATTCAAACTTTCATATTTTGTGATCTTGTAAACTGTCCACTTCTAGCTTTCCCGCATCCATCCACAGACTAGACTAGATTTACATTATCTCCTGATTCCAGCAATCAGCTTTAATTCAGTCCCTTGGAATCTATGGTCATTTTACTCTATAATCATGTTTCATCATAATTTTATTTCTATAGTGAAATTTGAAAATCATGTCATTGTTGATTCTATATTATTATATATTGTAGAAAATAAAGATTTGTTGGAAAAATATTGCAATTGAACAATCAGTCTTTCTGATGCTGGAAAAAGTAATTTCATATTCACATAAGATTATTTTTTTTTGCTATATTTTTTGTCACTGATGCCAAACAGTTAGTGTGTCCTTTTCCCATTTTTTTTTCTCCTTTCTAATTGTCCATGTCCTCCTTTTACCTGTTCACATATTTAGTAACCCTATCTTAGAATCGTACGAGTGAAAGGGACTTTGGAGGTCTTCTGGTCCAACCCCTCTTATCCCATTCTGGACAAATGGTTGTCCAATCTTTTCTTGAAAACCACCAGTGATGTTGCTCCCATAACACTGGGAGGCAAGCTGTTCCATTGATTAATTGTTCTCACTGTTGGGAAGTTTTTCCATAATTCCAGGTTGTATATCTATTTGACTAGCTTCCACTCACTCCTTGTAGTCCTGTCGTCCTGCTTTGGAAAATAAACCAACCCTCTCTTCCCTGTGACAGCCCTTCAATATTTGAAGACAGTTATTATGTCACCCTAGGCCTGGTCTTTGTTAAACTAAATATACCTACTTCCCTAGTTGTTCATTATACAGTTTAGCCTCCAGGCCCTTTATCATCCTTGTTGCTCTTCTCTGTACTCTTTTTAGGGCCTCAGCATCTTTTTATATTCTGGTGACCTGAATTGGATTTAGTATTTCAAATGTGGCCTCACTAGTGCAGCATAGAGCACTACTATAACTTCTCGTGTTCTTGAGAATGCCTTGATGACCTTCATGTCACATTCATCCTGCTTAATCTCTGAAAATTATTTCTAGGGTCAAAAGGGAGATCCTCCACAACAATTTTGATACTCCACATTGTAGGAAACTAAACGTTAGAAAGATTATAATGTCCTGGAAACAGTACAAACAAGAACTGAGATCAGCTTCTCATTTGCTTGCCTTGTGGATACTGTAAACAACTAACAACATACTATCTTCAATGACATTTTTAATAGTTGTTATCAGGACATTGTTTTTGTGATCTTTGTGTTTGTGTGCAAGCCAATCCCATCAGTGGTGGGTTTAAAAAATTTTTACTACCGGTTCTGTGAGTATGGCTTGGTGGGCGTGGCATGGCTTGGTGGGCATGGCTTGGTGGGCGTGGCAGGGGAAGGATACTGTAAAATCTCCATTCCCACCTACTCCAGGGGAAGGTTACTGCAAAATTCCCATTTCCTCTCGATCAGTTGGGACTTGGGAGGCAGAGAATAGATGGGGGTAGGGCCAGTCAGAATTTTTACTACCGGTTCTCCGAACTACTCAAAATTTCCGCTACCATTTCTCCAGAACTGGTCAGAACCTGCTGAAACCCACTTCTGAATCCCATCCCGGAGATCCCAAGCAAGAACATTTAACTATCATAAAATATACTTATTCTTCAGCAGGTAGGCTTTGATGTTGATACTGTGGTTATTTATTATCACTGTTGAAATGTGAATTTAAAAGCACCCTGTAAATCTTACAATTAAATTAAATAAAAATGGGGGGGAAATTGGGAAACTCTGGGAAATTAAATAAAATCTAAGTTAACTTCTGCTGTACAAAAGCCTTAAGGGCAAATCTATACCTCAGTAGTTTTGACTGTCTTTTTTAGGTTTTTTAAAATAAATATCTAGGAATACCCACCCTCCCAACACAGAGAGGGAGAGGGGAAGAGAGAGACTAGAACATTTTAAGACTGTTGTATAAACTCTTCAGATACATTCAGATTAAATTTACAATTTACAAGTCCTCAGTCACATTGCATATATTTATGGATCAAAAAATATTATAGCATAAGATCTCTTGTTTTATCAATGCTGGGTCCAAATTAGAAATATTGTAATAGTCACTCTACTTTGTAAATCATTACCCTGTAGCGGTGATGATGCTTTCTCAACACAATAACACTATGTGTAGTGGGAGCAGTGGTGAAATGCTACCGGTTTGCACCAGTTCGGGTGAACCAGTAGTGATAAAAACTACCAGTTCGGCCAAACCAGTAGTAAAAAAAAAAGCTACCAGTTCCTCTGAACCAGTATTTCCGACGATCAGCTGTGCCACACAATTTAAAATCGCTAGAAAGCAGGAAATTCTGCTTTCTAGTGAATCTAAATCACGCGGCACAGCTGATCCCCCCCCTCGCTGCTCTATTTATCTTCCCAAGCCTCATTTTGGTGCGCAACACGTGTTTGGTGTTGGCTGCACATGCGTGCACTGTGCATGCACACACAGCACACATTTGATTGCAGCACGCATGCGCATGCACGCAGAATGCACTTGGTGCAAAGCGCACATCTGCGGCCAACAAACCGGTAGCAAACTGGTTCAGATTTCACCACTGACTGGGAGTATAGACTTTTAGAAGGGTCACCCACAATGGGAAAGTTATAGAGAAGTCAGATTAAATATGATTCTCTAGAGAAACGAATGGCAACTCATTCCAATACTCTGCCAAGGAAACCAAACTGATCTCTTGTCTCCTCCTCCACAGTCCACACCAAACTAGATTCAGGATCAGGACAATTACAATCTAATAATGGAAGATGACCCCTCCACCCCCACCACCCCCAAGACAGAAAGTATGCAACTACTGGGGAAAACAGAAGGCAAATCTGAGTAGCACTAATTTTTTTTTTATGATGTGGCTGGATTAAAGCCAAAAGGACATTCAGCTGCTGATGTGCCCAGAGGCAAAAGGAAACTTTGATTTTAAACACACACACACACACACACACACACACACAATTGATAGGTGGAATGTCAGAATCATGAACCAAGGCGAACTTGATGTTGTCAGAGCAGAAATGTCAAGATTGTACACTGACATTCTGGAAATCAGCCAACTGAAATGGACTGGAATGGGTCATTTCACATCAGAGGAAGAGAAGATCTTTGGACAAAAATACATAGAAGAAACGAAGTTGTCATTGTTATTAATAAAAGAATGCCAGACAGTGCTTGGATATAACCTCTTCCCCATGAGGAGGATAATCTCCATTTAAGCCCAAGGCATGTCTCTCAGTATTACAGTAATCCTAATTTGTGCTCCAGCTATACATGCAAAAGAACTGAAAACTCCTATGTGACACAACATCTTATTGATACAAAATGAATAAAAAAATACATTTTTACCAGCAACTGGAAGGGTAAAGATGGAAGTAAAATAATATCTGGAATAACAGAGAAATCTGGCCTTGGTGTACAAAACAAATCAAGAGACTTCAATCAAGATCTTTCAGGATGGAGGATATATACTAAATAGTGGTGTCCACCGCCCAGTGAGGGTTTTTCACTTTTTGGACGGTGTCCCAAGCCAGAAGAGGAGGAGGAGGAAGAAGAAGAAGAAGAGGAAGAGGAGGAAGAGGCAAAGAAGAAGAAGAAGAGGAGGAGGAGGAAGAAGAAGAGGAGGAGGAGGCTAAGAAGAAGAAGAGGAAGAGGAGGAGGCTAAGAAGAAGAGGAGGAGGAGGAGGAGGAGGCTAAGAAGAAAAGGAGGAGGAGGCGAAGAAGAAGAAGAAGAAGAAGAAGAAGAAGAAGAAGAAGAAGAAGAAGAAGAAGAAGAAGAAGAAGAAGAAGAAGAAGAAGAAGAAGAGGAGGAGGAGGAGGAGGAGGAGGAGGAGGAGGAGGAGGAGGAGGAGGAGGAGGAGGAGGAGGAGGAGGCTAAGAAGAAGAAGAAGAAGAAGCGGAGGAGGAGGAGGAGGAGACAAAGAAGAAGAGGAGGAGAAAAAGGAAGAAGAAGAAGAGGAAGTTCACAGAAAATATACCCTTTCAAACATCTAAAATATGCCTCTAAAGACAGACATTAGCAACAACAACAAATCAAATTGACCGCATATGTTACAGTAAAGACGGAGGATTTCTATTGCTTCAACATAAAGAAAACCTGTTTCTGACCATGGTCAGATTGTGGTTACCAAGTACCAACTTTAAAAAAGTAAATAATACCATCAAGCCATCAAGATACAATCTCAGTCCTCTTCCAAAGAGTATAATAATGAAAGGATCAATGTACTGGTAAATAAAGTGTTTGAAGAAGTCATGGTATTATTAAATATGAAATAAAAATTATTGCAGAAATGCAAAATGAACAACATGGTTGTCAAATAATACAATGAAGATATCTAAGGAAAGTCAAAAGCAAAAGAAGAAAAATTTTACCTGAGTGAACGCTGCATTCCAGAGAAGAAAAAGAACAGACAAGGAGATACTATATGTCTAAATAGGCAATGCAGCTGAGAACAAGAAATAGGAAGGACAAGATACTAATCAAAGTCAGCTTATACAAAGATGAGCATAATAAAAGGGGAAAAACTCAAAGTTTTAGCAAGAAACAAATATAAAAGAGAGAAGATATGAATGTATGGAAGAATTGTAAAAAACGATCCCAAAATCAATATCATACTGCATATAGGTTTGATCACTGAACTAATGCTGGTCATTCTGGAAAGTGAAGTTAAATGAACCCTGGAAAATATCACTGACAACAAAGCTGCAGGAGATAATGAAATACTAACTGAACTGTTTAAATCTTGCAAAATGATGCTATTAAAATCACATTGTTTGTAAGCAGGTATGAAAAAAAAACCACTGCTGTGGCAAGACAAGTGGAAAAGTCTATATTCCAATAGCAAAAAAGGCATAAAAATGCACTGCATTTATCTCACATACTGGAAAAGTAACGTTCAAGATTTTGTAAGCTAGTCTTCCATTTTAAATGGACCAAGAATCATTACAGGTACATCCAATTTCGGAAAAGGCAGGGGAATCCAATATTACAATGCAAACAGTGGATGAATAATGGAAAATACAAAAGAATGTCAAAAGGACATTTAATTTTGCTTTATTAATTATATGACCACACCAATCACAACAAATCATGGGATCCCTTTAAAACTATCAGGCTACCTCATCTAAATGCTGACATCTTTGTATGCTAATCAAGAAACATTTAGAATTCAATATGGAGGAAGTAAATTGGGAAAGGAATGGTGTCACTGTTGCATATTATCACACTATTTAACTTACATGCAGAATATAATATGAGAAGTGGTGGACTAGGAAAAAACAGAACTTGCCATTAAATGTGCTGAAAGAAGAAATATTAATAGCCTTAGATCACTTGATGATACCATCTTGGTGACTAGAAGTCAGAAAGACTTAAGGACTCATTTGTTGAATGTGAAAGATAGGAGAGTAAAATTCAGAATGATGCACAATATTTAAACAAACAAGCAAGCAAGCAACCTAAGATTATTGTCAACTGCTACTGGCAACCAAATGAAACTAGATGAATAAGTGATTAAAGTTGTATCACACTTTACCTTCTAAAGCTTAAAAATCCACACTGTAAATATGAAATAGGCATTAAATCATTAGAGAAAATGTATGGCAAAGCTAGACAAAATTATAGTAGGTAGAAACAACATATTGGTAATGAAGGTGTTTTCTGTGGAATCCACAGTCTACCTAGGCATAATGTAAGGCTGTGAAAACCAAACCATTAAAAACAACTGAATTTTAAAAACGGATGTTTTAACTGGTAGTAATGGAGAATATTTTGCAGAGTCAAGAGGCTTTAGAGAGAATTCTTATGTTCTGAAAAATCAAAATCAACAGAAAAAGACAGTGACAGAAGGTACAATAGGTTGGCCTAGGTGTTATCACTGAAATCTTACATTTACAAGAACTCAGTTACCGTTGGAGAATCCTGGCAAGCTGCTTTTCAACAAGACACAAAGTGATTGAATGATTGAACAACAACAAAATAAAGACGAGAAAAACTTTTTCTGGTGTATGAAATGAAACATAACAATAGTCTCAATAAATTTACAATTTAATTGAGCATCTGGCCAAATGGCTCCAAATCATTTCAAAACGTTCAAGAAACTGGGAAAAGAAAACTAAAAAGCCTTATCCCAAAGATACTTTTCCAAAAGGCAACTGGATTTTGTTTTTCCTTGAAGACTGTTCGCTCCTTTTCCAAGAAAATTCTTCAATGAGAACTGAAGAAACTTCTTGGAAGAGAAGAGAAACGTCTTCAAGGAAGTCCAGTTGCCTTTTGAAAAAGTACCTTTGAGACAATCATGGCTTGAATGACTGAGAATCTCCATATACATAAAAACCATTATCATTTAGTGTTTCTGTATGCGTGCATGTGCATGCATGTGTGCGAAATTTTATTAAATATTTTTTTAAAGTACGATAAAGAAACAGTACAAACTAAGAAAAAGGTGAAAAAGTCAAAGAGAAACCTAAGGTGCAAGAAGGGGAAAAGAGAAATAGAAAAGAAAGAAAAAAGATATAAAGAAGTAGCTTTTGATTTTCTTTACAGCAGTTATACGTACTTACTCTATGATTACAACATAACTCTCTTCTTTCTACAATCTATCCTGTCTAATCATCAAAGCCATAAATCATGAGTTTTTTTTGTTTTTTGTTTTTTGCAAAAAGTCCATAGGGAGTTTCCAGTCAGCAATAAATGTAGATATTGTCTTTTCTCTGATGAATGAAGTCAATTTAGCTATCTCAACAAGTTCCGTCATCTTCACTAACCATTCCATTGTGGGTAGTGCTGAATATTTCCATCTTCACATACAATAATCTTGCTGTAGTTATCATGTACAAAAACGAAGTTCTATGACTTTTTTCCAACTGTTTGTCCCTCAATCTCAAAAGAATAACCTCCTTCCTCAAATGTATAATAGTCATTAAGATCCTCTGAATCAATGCGAATCCAAAATTTCTAGCTTTTTTTTATGTCCACCAAATATGTCTCCTTGCTGTTCATATTTTCAACATAAATCTGCCTTTATACAGACTAGATCATTTCTCTGATGACATGTACTAATGGTACATCATTCTATAAAAATTCTTTTTAAGATTATTACATAGCCTATATTTTCCCATTGTTTCATCTGTGTATTATAACCACATTAAAAATTCTTTTTAAGATTATTACATAGCCTATATTTTCCCATTGTTTCATCTGTGTATTATAACCACAATTTTAACCCAATTTATCATACATTATTTCACTTGTTCTTCTGTTTCCAATTTCAACAAAAGCAATTTAGCAATTATATGTTCATCATTGCACACAATTCTATTCAAATTCAGTCTTACAATATTCAAAATCATACCACATCTTTTTTCTTCTTTAAATTTTTATGGTATCTATAAATAAGAAAACCTTTGACAATTATATTCCTCTGCCATCAGTTTTTCTCTTGATTTTATTTTTGATTCCCCTTGACAAAATTCTAGTATCTCATAATAAGTTAGCTATTTGTGTTTGCCTATTATTTCTTGTCTATAAAATGCTTCTTGAGCTTAGGGGTTTTCAGGCACAATTGGGCTTGTATCTGTTCTATTCTCAATATTACATATGTCTAAGATAATGAAATCCACATTAACCTTGACTTTGTTGTGCCACAAATATCAATATCACCCAAATCTTAGATCTTAGAGTCAAGAACCTTCTATTGCTCAGTAGCACGCACTCTTACATCCAAATCAAGTTGGGATACCCAACTACAACTTCAAAAAAGCCAATTATGATCTCATAGACACTGACCTCTAATCTCTTCATTGACAAATTCTATTTTCTGACTGTAACACTGCCGAAGACCATAATAATATTTTCTTGCTTCAACTCAATAGAGTTATTAAACTATATGTACCACTAATCACCACCAAAACCAGGAAAAACAAATTACCCATATCAAAAAAAGGCTCCAATCCCAAAAAAAATCCCTCTGGCAAAAAAACAAAACTGGCTATGTAGCTAACTTTAAAAGCCGCTACAAAAATATATGCCACCAAATAAAGACTGAACGCACTAATTACCACATCAAACAAGAAGAAAAGTTTCTGCGCACAAAATCCACCTGCGCCTTCTATAATTTTGTAAATAACAAACTTAAAGACTCGAGATCCATCCCACCCCTAAAAGGACCTAATGGTAAAGAATACAATGATGATGCAGTTAAAGCAAACCTCTTTAACACATTCTTCAGCTCAGTCTTTGTAAACAGCAATGGCTCATGCCCAACATTTCCTAGTCGTACCACTAATAGCTACAACAAACTAACACAAATAGATTTCACAGAAAATGCACTGCGTAGACTAAAATTATCTCTATCTATTGGACCTGACAGACTATGTGTATATGTCTTAAAAAAGCTTTCCACTGTTATAGCAGAACCCCTAAGCATAATCTTTGAAAAATCTTTCAGGACCAGCTCCATACCCAACCTATGGTCACTAGCCACAGTCATCCCTATCTTCAAAAAGGGAGATCCCAGCCTAGTCAAAAATTACAGACCAATCTCTTTATGCTGCATCACCTGCAAAGTCTTAGAATCAATCATCAACCAATCCATTACCCTTCACCTAGAAACAAACAACCTACCCTCTACTAAGCAATTTGGTTTCAGAAAAAAATTATCCTGTAATCTACAACTTCTACACTGCAAAAACACATGGACTACAAATCTTGATGAGGGCAAAGCAATAGATGCAATTTACATAGACTTCTGTAAAGCCTTTGATTCATAATACATGACAAACTACTTCTAAAACTAAAATCCTATGTCATCTCCGGACCCCTCCATAATTGGATAACCGTGTTCCTGTCAAACAGACAAGTGATCAAAATAGGGAGCGCCCTATCAAATCCTGCACCTGTTAATAGGTGTGTCCCCCAAGGCAGTGTTCTAGGACTAACACTCTTCATATTATACATAAATGATCTTTGTGATCATATTATAAGTAACTGTGTTCTCTTCGCCGATGATGTAAAATTATTTAACACCAACAACAATGTTAATACCCTTCAAAAAGACCTTGACTTTATGTCAGAATGGTCAAAAATTGGCAACTCGAAATCTCAACTAAGAAATGCTCCGTCTTACACATTGGCAAAAAGAATCAGAACACAAAATACAAGCTGAGTGGACACGACCTTGTAGATGACCCCCACTCTGTCATGGACTTTTGAGTACTCATATCAAATGATTTAAGTGTGAAAGCCCACTGTAACAACATCGCCAAAAAGGCATTAAGGGTTTTAAACCTAATCTTGCATAGCTTCTTCTCCGGTAATATTACACTGCTAACCACAGCATACAAAACATTTGCTCGACCAGTTCTCAAATACAGCTCCTCTGTCTGGAACCTGCACTGCATATCGGACATTAATACAACTGAACGTGTCCAGAAATATTTCACAAGAAGAGTCCTCCACTCCTCTGCTTGCAACAAAATACCTTATGCCACCAGACTTGAAATTTTGGGCTTAGAAAATTTAGAACTATGCTGCCTTCGGTATAGAATAGAATAGAATAGAATAGAATAGAATAGAATAGAATAGAATAGAATAGAATAGAATAGAATTTTTTATTGGCCAAGTGTGATTGGACACACAAGGAATTTGTCTTGGTGCATATGCTCTCAGTGTACATAAAAGAAAAGATACATTCATCAAGGTACAACATTTACAACACAATTGATGGTCAATATATCAATATAAATCATAAGGATTGCCAGCAACAAGTTATAGTCATACAGTCATAAGTGGAAAGAGATTGGTGATGGGAACTATGAGACGATTAATAGTAGTGCAGATTCAGTAAATAGTTTGACAGTGTTGATGGAATTATTTGTTTAGCAGAGTGATGGCCTTCGGGAAAAAACTGTTCTTGTGTCTAGTTGTTCTGGTGTGCAGTGCTCTATAGCGTCGTTTTGAGGGTAGGAGTTGAAACAGTTTATGTCCAGGATGCGAGGGGTCTGTAAATATTTTCACGGCCCTCTTCTTGATTCGTGCAGTATACAGGTCCTCAATGGAAGGCAGGTTGGTAGCAATTATTTTTTCTGCAGTTCTAATTATCCTCTGAAGTCTGTGTCTTTCTTGTTGGGTTGCAGAACCGAACCAGGTGCAAATGACAGATTCAATAATTCCTCTGTAGAATTGAATCAGCAGCTCCTTGGGCAGTTTGAGCTTACTGAGTTGGCGCAGAAAGAACATTCTTTGTTGTCCTTTTTTAATGATGTTTTTGATGTTAGCTGTCCATTTGAGATCTTGCGATATGATAGAACCCAGAAATTTGAAGGTTTCTACTGTTGATACTGTGTTGTCAAGTATTGTGAGAGGTGGAAGTATGGAAGGGTTTCTCCTAAAGTCTACCACCATTTCTACGGTTTTGAGTGTGTTCAGTTCCAGATTGTTTTGGTTGCACCACAAGGCTAATCGTTCGACCTCTCGTCTATATGCGGATTCGTCATTGTCTCGAATGAGACCAATCACTGTTGTGTCATCTGCGAACTTCAGTAGCTTAACAGATGGATCATTGGAGATGCAGTCATTGGTATACAGAGAGAAGAGAAGTGGGGAGAGCACACAGCCTTGGGGGGGGGCTGTGCTAATTGTACAGGTATTTGATGTGATCTTGCTTAGCTTCACCTGCTGCTTCCTGTTTGTTAGGAAGCTTGTGATCCACTTACAAGTCTGTTCCGGTACCTGTAGCTGGTTTAGCTTAGTTAGAAGAATGTCTGGAATGATGGTATTGAATGCTGAACTAAAGTCTACAAAAAGGACCCTTGCATAGGTCTTTGGAGACTCAAGATGTTGTAGGATGTAGTGCAGAGCCATATTAACAGCATCATCTGTTGATCTATTTGCTCGGTATGCAAATTGCAAGGGGTCTAACAGCGGATCCGTGATGGTTTTCAGGTAGGAAAGCACTAGCCTTTCAAAGGTTTTCATGACTACAGATGTTAGAGCAACTGGTCTGTAGTCATTCAGTTCCTTGATGGTGGGCTTCTTGGCACTGGGATGATGGTAGAGCGTTTGAAGCAAGAAGGAACATAACACATCTCTAGTGATTTATTGAAAATATGGGTGAAGATGGGGCCAATTGGTCAGCACAGACTTTTAAGCAAGAAGGAGTTATCTTGTCTGGGCCTGGAGCTTTTCCTGGCTTTTGTCTGTGAAATAGGTCCTGCACTTCCTTTTCTGTGATCACTAGGGGTTGTGAACCCAATGAAATGGGGTCAGTTGTAGGAGGCTTGGCTGTTGTTGGTGTGTCTGAGATGGGGGTTGTGGAGATAGGTGGCTGTAGTTTCCTTTCAAACCTGCAGTAAAACTCATTCAGGTCATCTGCCAGTTGTTGATTACCTTCAGCCTGGGAAGGAGGTTTGCCATAGCCGGTGATATTTTTAAGAGTTTTCCACATGTTTGCTGGTTCATTTGCTGAAAACTGATTCTTTAGCTTTTCAGAGTAGCTTCTTTTTGCTGCTCTGATCTCCCTTGTTAGTGCATTTCTGGCCTGATTGTACAGCATTTTATCACCTTTTCTGTAGGCTTCCTCTTTGGAATGTCGTAGCTGCTTAAACCAAGGTTTGTCGTTACTGGTGTAAACCAAGGTTTGTCGTTACTGTATATTCGCAAGTTCCTTGTAGGTACACATAGGTCTTCACAGAAACTGACATATGAGCTATACCTATGAGCTATACCTATACCTATACATATGAGCTATATGAGCTATACCTAAGTATAGCTCATAAATTTATCTGCTACAATGTCCTACCAGCCAATGACTACTTCAGCTTCAACCACAACAATACATGAGCACACAATAGATACAAACTTAAAGTGAACCGCTCCAAACTCGATTTCAGAAAATATGACTTCAACAACAGAGTTGTTAATGCCTGGAATGCACTATCTCACTCTGTGGTATCATCCCAAAGCCCCCAAAATTTTAGACTGTCTACTGTTGACCTCACCCCATTCCTAAGAGGTCTGTAAGGGGTGTGCATAAGAGCACCAGCGTCTTATGCATCCCTGTCCTCATGTTCCCTTTAATTGTATTCATTTTATGTATTCAATTCATGCTTATACTTATTATATTATCTAATACATACTTGACAAAATAAATAAATAAATAAATAAAAATAAATAAAAAGCAAGCTGCAAAATAGAAGCTCAAATTAGGCAGACCCAATCTCCTCTTTTCTTTGCATTTTTTCCCTACCACACAAATTGAAAATAACCTTCTGCCACTGTTTAAATGGTTAAGTGGTCATCATAACAGGAATTGTCTGAAATCAAAACGTCATTCTAAGCAATACAACAATTTTTATCACATAATTTTTTCCAACAATGACAGTTATAGTTTCTGCCATCTTAACATGACTTTTTAAATTTCATTCAATGTCTTATCATAGCTTTTTTTTTTTTAAGTAACATAGGGTTCATATTGTACGTTCAACACACATGAGGCAAGTGGGGTTGAGAACTGTATTTTCAGAGTTGCAAGATTCTGTGAATGAGCTTTGCAATAAAGCAGAGTTAGTTCATCGGGTTGTGATTTCTTTCTGGTTTATCCCACAGGGTGAAAAATCAATCTTGCAAGTCTGAAAGTACAGTTCTCCCTCCATCTCTTTTACAGGCCAAGAAACTAGCCACTATCCAGTTGTGGGCTATGCTATCTCTTATCTAACTCAAAAAATGCCCTTGGTGGAATCTTTTTGCTCATTCTCCCAAGGTGTTTCCCACATACCATTATACTTCCTTTATATAAGTTGCAATAATATTGATTATTTTGTGGGTATGGCTATGTTATCTATTAATACACTACCTTTCTTTTATCATTTCAATATCTTTTTCTTTTTGTAATTTATGTACCAGCCACTTCTCTAGTTTGCTTGTAAACCAATATTTTGTTTTACATGATTTGTAATTCAGAATTTACAATAATTCAGAATTTCCATTTCTCTTACTATTCACATAGCTAACTGTTGTTGAAAAAGCTTAATTTGTTGAGAAATATTTATTCTCTCTGGAAATTTATTTAATTAAATAGCAAAAGGATGCCCAAAATATAGATTTCAGAAAGTTAACAATGGTTCAAGAGTCCAGATTGATTTGGAATTTTAATCTTGATTTTATTAAAAGCATTTTATTTAGTTTCCATCTAAAAGAACTG
The DNA here is from genome assembly GCF_028640845.1 of Ahaetulla prasina. Taxonomy (NCBI): domain Eukaryota; kingdom Metazoa; phylum Chordata; class Lepidosauria; order Squamata; family Colubridae; genus Ahaetulla; species Ahaetulla prasina. The sequence continues at coordinate 178,789,450 of NC_080539.1, read as the reverse complement.
GATTTTCTTCCATACACCAAGTTCACAGGATTATGATCCAAAAATTTGGTAATATCTCTGTTTTAGAAATCTTAGTAGCCAAGTTTTTGAAATCCAAATCATATCTATTCTTGAAAAGGATCTATGCTTTTCAGAAAAGTACGGTAAGTGTACTCTCTTGAATTGCTACTTTTCTCTCCCCATATATCAACCAGCCCTAAACTGTCCATCAAATCACACTTGATAATTTGCCTTGAGTGATTTTAATATTTTTTCTCAGAAATTCTAGTCAATTGTGGGGAGATCACACCATTACAGTTTCCAATCAAACAGCAATTTTAATAAGGGAACTCCATTAGTCTCTTCATAGGTTCTTTTTAGAACAGTTCTTTATTCTCATTTGTGGCTTAAATTCCCAAATCAGAGTCTTAGTTCCTTGCAAATTATTTTCTATTGATCAGAAAATAGACTGCTTAGAGTTAGAGTTTTATATACAAAACCATTTCCTTCCTTCCTTCCTTCTTTCCTTCCTTCCTCAATATCATCTTTTTTCAATTTCCTGTTGCATCTATTGAAGTACTATAGTTATATCGTTTCATTTGAAATCCCTATTCTTCTTTATTTTTTTCTAGAAATACCCTTGATTTATGGATAGAATTCAACTGAAAACTCTGCTCTTTAAAAATAAAATCACACCTTCCAAAATGTCCCATCAAAATCCCAATAGGATAATATAATTAAGAATAATTATATCTGTTTTATTACTCTTCAATTTTGTTGCTGTACAACTTGATCTCTTCTTTCTGACAGTGTACAAATCTTGCATTTATTGTATATACTTTATTGATTTCTGCCTCTGTATCCTTTTATCCCAATCCCCCCAAAAATTGCTAAAGCTTAAACTTTAATAACCTTTTCTTTACTATCGTCATCAGAATCCTCTGGGAGTATTCTAAATAATTACATTAGAGCCAGATTATCTAGTTCTTTTTTCCAACTCTCTATCTATAACCTCTCTTTTTCCCCAGAATTTTCACTTTGTCATTGTTTTACATCTCCAGACACTTGTTTTAAGTTCTTTCATTTAATCTTTCATCTTTACAAGTTCTTCATCCATTCTTTGTTCCAAAAGTGGTAAATTTAATATCAAGTATTTATTTATTTATTTATTTATTTATTTATTTATTTACATTTATATCCCGCCCTTCTCCGAAGACTCAGGGCGGCTTACAATGTGTAAGGCAATAGTCTCAATCTATTTGTATATTTACAAAGTCAACTTATTGCCCCCCCAACAATCTGGGTCCTCATTTTACCTACCTTATAAAGGATGGAGGGCTGAGTCAACCTTGGGCCTGGTGGGATTCAAGCCTGCAGTAACTGCAAGCTGCTGTGTTTTAATAACAGGCTATCTTACAGCCTGAGCCACCACAGCCCAAGACTAAATTACCAAGTAATTTAGTCAATTTAGTATCAAGTGATTCACCAAATCTACTCCCCAATTGCTCAAACATTTTCTGAAGCAAATCTAGTATAATTCCTCTCTATGCAAGTTGCTCTAGCAATCCTCCCCTTTTACCTACTATTTTTGCCACTTATTATATTGCCATTATATTATTATCCAAAAATTAAAGTATTTCAAATAAGGAAAAGAGAAAAAACAAACTCCCCCCGCCTGGTGTTTTTGTATTTTTGACATTTCTCAAATGTCATTTTATAGTAGTAGTAGTAGTAATGTCATTCTGTGATAGTATCATAGTCTGGTTTAACCTTAATCTTTTGGGTTTTTTTTAAATTCACCAATCATCTGCACTCTTTAATAGTAAACAAAGACATTCCCATAAATTTGTACAAAAGCACTTTCTCCAAAATTACCTTTCCAAAGAACTTTATCTGCTTTAAATTGTATTACATCCTTATGCAATGAAAACCATGTTTCACCATGTACCCAGTTTGGTGTTCAACCCATATTTGCTTGACTGTTGCAACAGCAAAGCATTGATTGCATTTATTCCTACAAAACAAAATGAAAAAGTCACCTTGGTACACTGGGGCAACTTAATACTCAGTACTTAGTATTGTATATGATCTTTTGTTCAGGAATCCCAGATTCCTTATTTCCCATCTTGCTCCCAGAAGAAGGAAAAGAGAGGATTGTATGGAATTTTATGCATGTCTTTATTCCTTTGGGTCACAGTCATATGGGTATATTAACTGGATTAAAATTCAGACACATTTTGCCATGCTTAAAACTAATCAGCACCTTGAAGTCACCTTAGCTGATATGGCCATGAGCTTTCTGGTAAACACATAGAACCATTGCTTAAAGCAGTTTCTCTTCCTCCTGCTAACAGAGCAAACTATTTATAGCACCCTCATATAAGTAGCAGTAAAAAGATTGGAGACATTCCACAGTGATATAAATGAATGTGCTTATTGGGTACATTTTCTTTTGCTTGATTTCAGACTGCCAAATTGGTGGAAAAAAAGAAAAGAAACTCCTTCAAAGTTATGCAAAGGAATCGCTTCTCAAGAATTGTCATCAGATCCTGATGCAAAACATCTATCCTTGACAGAGAGATCTATATAAACCTACATATAATTATAGAATAAGAGCCTATCTGATACATCCTGCTATGAAAGGAAAAATTGTTATGGTTTACTGCTTTACATTTCTTGAAAGACAACAATTCAAGAGCAACAACTACTTCCACATATATCAAACATGACATTCAAATGTGACCATTTACTGAAAGCACTCTTGCCTGTAGGAACATGCCCTTCCAAGTGAGATTACTGCCTCACAGCCTTTCAGTGAGATCGAATTCAAACATGATGCTGCCTATGTTCCAGTGGTGGGTTTCAAATTTTTTTACTACTGGTTCTGTGGGTGTGGCTTGGTGGGGGCGTGGCATGGCTTAGTGGGGGTGGCAGAGGAAGGATACTGTAAAATCTCCATTCCCACCTGACTCAGGGGAAAGATACTGTAAAATCTCCATTCCCACCTGACTCCAGGGGAAGGATACTGTAAAATCTCCATTCCCTCCCCACTCCAGGGGAAGGATACTGGAAAATCCCCATTTCCTCCTGATCAGCTGGGATTCGGGAGGCAGAGAATAGATAGGGGCGGGGCCAGTCAGAAATAGTATTTACCAGTTCTCAGAACTACTCAAAATTTCCACTACCGGGTCTCCAGAACTGGTCAGAACCTGCTGAAACTCACCACTGCTATGTTCATGAAGCGTACAAGAAAACCCGATAAATCCTATTCAGATTTGGATTCTAAATTCAGCAAATACATGTGCAAGGGAATGGACCTGTTCTCCTCAACTTTTACTGGCATGTCTTTAATTGACTCACGGGGTAATATGCATCTAGGCTTCAGTTGAAATGCAGGTGTCAGGCTAGATCCTAGAAGGAGTTCTTTTTGCATTTGTTAATTGAACATACCCCTGTTTAGATAAAATACTTATCATAAGGCATCTTTTTAAAGAGAAGACTGCACTAGGCTTCTCTTCACTATATCAGATTATTTTTCAGAAATATCAGGTTAACGGGAAATGTATAGGTCAGAATTTGACTTCCTTCATCTGCATAACCTATAGGGTGGCTCTGCCTCTCAAGGCTCCCAAATCTTTATTTCTTCTTGGATGTTGGGCCCACAAAGAGTTGCAATCAAGGAGCCTAAGGGCATCAAAGTAATCTGAAGGAGAATTGCATGGAGGCAGAGCAAGCTGCACTACTTACCCAGAAGGCCTTAGTTGGCCTTTGAATTCTTCAGTCTGGCCATGTGTGATCAATATATGTGGTTTCTATTATTTCCAAGCACATTAGGAATGTAAAAGCAATTCCCCCCATTTAGCTTGAGGTGAATTAAGGAGAGAAAGAGGCATCTCTAGGAGGGTGGCCATTACTCAGTACTCTGCATAGAACTCCACTTCCTCACCTGTGCTCTTGTATTTGCTGTAATGGAGTATTTATCCCTCTGAGACAAGAGTTCGCTAGGAGAATATTTATGTGGCAGTAAAAAACTTCAGAAGGAGGCTGTCTGGGTCTAATAGACTCAGGTATTTCAACACATCTCGGCTTGCCATGTGTCATGTTGAATTACACCATTTCCTGCCTGTGACAGTAGCCTATAATGTGACCTATGTAGCCAAAGTCTGACATGTCATTCAATAGCACAGAATCTTAAAGTAAAAGGGCACCTTTGATTTTGTTGAAAAGGAGAGTGGCTTTTAAGCAATGTTCATACATTTAGATCATATTCCTATCACACTTAAAATTGACGACAACTGATTTATAACATAAAATAGTCAATTCTTTCCCCCCCGGGCCCCGCCTTTCTCCCAGCTCCCTTTAATGTCTAGGTGGCCATGCAGTTTGCCCTTTGTTCATATCCAATTTTAATTCCTCTACTGAGAGGAGGGCAAACATATTCTTATGTTTTTCTTCCTCTCATTAGAGGTATTAAAATCAGAATAAAAATGAGTAATTTCCTTCATGGCACCTAATACTTTCAACGTGTTCAGAAAGAATTTCAAAAATATAAATCATCCTCATCTGGAATAATAATTTCATTTTATAATCCCAGTCTTCTTTCTTAAAGTTTATTAAAGATAACTTTGGATGTGCCCAACTTTGGATGTGCTTAAGACAAACAAAAAATGTTGGAGATTAAAAGGAAAGGTTTTACCTTAGTTGCTTTATTAGACTGAAAAATTAATCTATTTAAAATCTCCTGACAATCTCTTTGTTTATTACTTGGGATGTTTGGGAGCTGAATTCCAAGTTATCTGTGGAACAAATAGGGAAGGAAGACAAATATTTTTGTAAAACTTAGAAGGTAGAATGTCAACTGGGAGGAGCATTTTTTATAGATTTATTTTATAAAATATTCTGCTATAAAATATAAACTAATTCCTTAATAAAGAAGTTTCAATTTAACATGATAGGATGATATGCTAAATTTATACTTAAAACCAGAATTTCACAGACAAAAAAAAAATGATACCTAGACATACACCTGATGGAATTTCATTATTCTAAGTAGTTCTGTTTATTATATACTATATGTGAAACCAGAAATTCAGCAGGTACAATATTCATCCGCAATTATTTTCAAAAATTTTAATTGGATTTCTTATGCTTACCTAGTCTGTAATCCTGTGAACTGTAGAGCTCTATTGTCCACCTGTAGTTTATTATTATTTCATATTTAAGAAATAACACTGATATCACATTGGTTCTCTAGCACAACTGACCTGATTAACACATCTATTGCCATTAATGAGGAATTTCTGTAACTTGTGAAGAACATTTAGTGTACTTGAACCTTCTATTAAAATACAGCTATGCTGTTTTCTGCTCAAGTGTTTTCTGCTAACTCTATTTCTGATGGTACATAGTTGTCCACAGTTCTATGGATTATAGATTACTAGCTCTCCACTAGTTCATTATCTCCCTGTGTGCTACCATTTCTTTGCAAAAATTGCTCTTGAGAAATCTGCAGTCTCATATATAACTCTTACATTAACTATGCAGAGAATAACTGTGAACATTGTAGGACTGGGAGTCCATTTCTGTTCATGCAATAGCTTAACCTTCCTTTATTTTACTTTACTATCCTCAATATGTTAGCATAGTTGTTGTTTTGCAAAGATAGGTTGTTTGTCCTCTTCATTATAACACCTCATTCTGCACCTCCTCTTCCTCGACCTCTTCATCCTCCTTCTCCAATTACTGCTTTCTTGAAATAGCATTTACAATACTGCTGCTACAATAATGATAGGGGCCAACTGTCAACATCCATTTGATAATTAATAAGAATAATAATTAACTCTACCTGCTGAATATTAGCCCAGATGGAATTTCGCCTTGCACCCATACATTAAGGCATATTTTCACCAGAGTCTGCCTGGAAACAACTTTCCCCAGCTGAAACTTGACTTAAAACATCAACATAAACAATGGTTGGAGGAAGTGTAATTTTTAAATTCATGAAGTATACAAAATTCAACAACATTTCCTAGTTGATAATTGAATGGTTAATCAATGGTTAATTATTTGCTGGATTTTTCAAGCATACATGAATCCACTTCATATCATCTTAAACCAAAGGGAGTAATAATATGTATCTTTGAAAGAATATGATGTTTTTCAAATAATTGTGATTTGATTACCAAAGTATGAAAATATATTTTGAACTGAAAATGTGCAAACCAGTGGTAGGTTGCTACCGGTTCTGACCAGTTCTTAAGAACCGCTTGCAAAAATCTGGCTAAGTTCGCAGAACCGGTAATAATGCCCAGCTGGTCACGCCCCCGAACCGGTTCCTTTGGCCAAAGAAGTTGTAAAAACAAAAGGTTTTAAAAGGTTCCTCTGGCGATCCCAGTTGAGTTGCCTGAGCATCAGAACCTTAAAAACATGTTTCAGCCGAAGAGCTTGTAGAAAAAATCTTTTTAAGAGGTTCTGGGCTGCCATGAAGCAAGCCTCATGGGATCGTCAGAGAAGCCTTTTAAAATCTTTTTTTCCTCTGGAGATCCCAGATGAATTTCCTGATCATCACAGGCTTTTAAAATCACTTTTTTACAACCTCTTACAACAGTCCCCACTCATGCCCACCCAATCGCCCCCTCCCCCACTTACGTAATTACTACTCCTTTCGGGCTGCAAAGCCATGTTTTCCTTCGGCTTCTGCAATCAGTTGCATCAGCTAGCAACTGAATCTGCCTGCCTAAAATCCATCTCCTTGGTGAGCAACTGAATCTGCCTGCCTCAATTGGGTAAGTAAACTATTAAAAAATAGTTAATTGTTTTTTTCTTAAGGAGTTGGATTTTTAGACAGCAATTAAAAGTTAAGAAAGTTTTAAATTTAGCTGCTTTTATCTAAAACGGGTCTCCAACCTTAGTAACTTTAAGGCTTGTGGACTTAAGCTCCCAGAGTTCCTCAGCCAGCTTTCCTACTGGGTGTTGTGACCCAGGTTCCTGGACCCAGACTCCTGGACTCGGATGATTCAGAAAGTGAGGGAGAAGACCTGGCAAGCCCTGCTTCTCTTGAGCCCTTTCCCTCCCTGGCACCCACTCAAAGGGAGGAGAAGGGGCCGGCAAGGCCTGATTCTCTGGAGCCTTCTTCTGATTTGGCAACGCCACAAGAACAGTTTTGGAGTGATGCAAGACTGCGCAGACGTGACCGGCGCGCGCAGCAGAAGCAGCGTTGGGATAAAGCCAAGTCATAATTGTCATGCAGTGACATCTGCAGAGACTATAAATAGGAGGCGGGACTTCCTGGTTTTTTGTCTTGGACAAAGCAATGAATTTGCGCGGGCAAACTGTATCAATGGAGGGAAGAATATATTTGTGAGTAATTCTGGCCTTATCTATAATTTCCTCGTTATCTCCAGAAACTTGGCAGGCCCGGGGGTAGACGTGGCCAGGACATATATCTATGTAAATAAAAGGAGAAAAGGAGGCCTCTGACTGACTCTTTGCTGGGAGTATTGGGGGGAGGGAAACAGAACACTGGGTCTGCGCAAATCAGTTCTTCTCTGGCCTCCTCAAATTGGGCCTATTGCATCTCCGGTCAGCAGCAATGGAAATGCCTGGAACTCCGTCTCCCACATTGCAGTTCCAGGCTCGGCGTCAAGAGGGCTCTCATCCTGGCCAACCTGAGGGACCTCACTGGACTCAGATAAGTTGCCGCGAACTTTTCTCAGTTTGCAGTTTAGGATGTTTTCTTCTGTGGCAGTCAGGACCAGTCTTTTGCGGTCAGGTTCGCCATTTCTGTATGATCCTTGGGGCAGAGACCCAGGCCTGTTAAAGTTATTTTCCTGGCTTTCTCTCCTGGGCCTCCTCAGTTGTGACTCTCGTACTTGGGTTCGTAGCTGGTCGATGTGTCACCTCCACACTCGGCCATCGTCCAGCTCCACTTTGCCTGATTTAGATCCTGTAATGGTGGTGCCGGTGGCCAATCCAGGTGGGAGGCCCAGAGTAGTTCAGGGCAAAGACTCGGTCCTCTGTCCCAAACTCTCTGCTCACTTCGGGTTGTTGTCTGGTTGTGTCGGGGTGGTAGTTGGGGTGCAGTCTGTCTAGTTGGGACCTCAGCTTCCAACCCATTAAAAGCTCAGTGGGGCTGTGCCCAGTGGCAGCCCTGGGGGTGATGTGTTGCACTAGGAGGAACTGGTCAATTTTCTCCTGCCAGTTCCCTAGCCCCATGCATGTGAGGGTCTCCTTGGTCAGCCTGACCATTTGTTCTGCTTGCCCATTACTGGCCAGCCTGAATGGGGCTACCAGGATATGTCGGATCCCCAGTCCCCCCATAAATGCCTCCATGGTCTTGTCTGTCAGCTGAGGTCCCTTGTCTGACACCAGTGTGTCCGGTAGTCCGTGGGTGGCAAACAGCCTTCTCAGGGCTCTTGTAGTGGCTTCCGTTGTGCAATTGGGCATGATGATGACCTCCAACCATTTTGAGTAGGCATCCACTACTATTAAAAAGGTTTTGCCACCCCATGAGTCCTGCAAAATCTATGTGCACCCTGGCCCAGGGTCCTTTTGGTTCCTCCCACTCCCTGAGGGTCGTGTGGGATGGAACTGGACATGTTTTCTGGCAGGGCATGCACGTTGCCACCCATTCTGAGATGTCTCTGTCCACATTGGGTCACCAGATGTAGCTCTGGGTGAGTACTTTCATGTGCACAGTGCCTGGGTGCCCGGTATGTAATGTCTTGAGCACCTGTCTTCACAAATTCTGGGGGACTATTGCTTTTCCCCCCACAGCAGGCAGCCCTTTAACACTGACAGTTCAGATTATCTCTATTCAAAATGCCTGAATTCTTCTTCCACCCTTTCCAGCGGCCATCCCCTCAACACCCAGTTCAAGACCTTGGACAGTACCTTGTCTCTCTTGATGTGGTCCACAATCTCGGTGGATGTGATGGGGCTGTCGTCATCAACGTCGATGAGCAAGACATGGGTGGTGGGTGCGGAGTCTTGCATAAAAATTTCTGAATTAAAAGAGGGCAGCTAAGAGCTGCACTTCTCACCTTAATTAAGTAAAATCAATTGGTCTGATTTAACCCAGGTTGGAGTTTTGCCCTGAGACTCAGACAAATAAATCAGTGAGCTCTTTCCCTTATCTTTTATGGAACTACATGCATTTTTGCTCACAGTTTCATCTTATATGTACCCTTCACTTAAAAAAATATTTTAGATTATTTCTTCTTTAAAAAGATAAAATTATCCTGAGGTTTATAGATACAGAAATATTTTTTGTACCTGATGAACACTTGAAAAGGCCTCTCAGAATCAGTTAACAAACTTCTATTTACAAATCAAAGCATCATCATTATCATCATGATATTCTCAGTTATTTAAATTGTCACACTGGCATAGCAATTTCCCAAAATATCAGCTTTTTATGGACTTTAATTTTGCGGCATGAAAAATAGAGAAGGGAATGAAGATCCTTCAAAAAAGATGAACCACTGTTATTTTGTGTGGAAAAATGCAACTTCTTCCAATCTCTTTGCAAAAACTTGAACTGGGCTATATATTGCCTGCACAAAATTGCCTTTGTGGAATTGGAAAGTGCCATATGAAAAGAAATTCAAAGCATGCTAGCCAATCTCTCTGCCTTTTGAATGAAGAGCTGACCAAGATGTGGATGCAGAAAGATCATCTTCAATCTAAGAGTTGCCAAAAGGATAGTATGTGTGGCTTTGTCAAACACTGAGGTTTGGAGGGGGGGTTGTTCTTTTGCTCAGTTCAGTGAGCACAATGTGTTGACTGGCAGGCAGAGTGGCCAAATATGGTATTTAGCCATCTTGAATAAGGAATCACTCTGGGCACATGTTGCCATGCAACAGAGGTCACGTGAGTCCATTCCAAATTATTATGGTGGTGCTTGAGGCAAGGGAAACAGCATGCCCATTAACTGTCAGCAGGTTTGGTTTAGTGTAACACATGGACTTTTGCCAGTGCTCTGTGTGTGCCAAAAAGCACATTTACACCCAGACAGCTGCAAACAGGGCTTTGGCTCTACAAGTTGCAAGGTCCAATAAGCAGCACATTTCCAAAGCATGACGAGAACATTGATTTGGGTTTTCCAGAGTGTGCTGGGCCAATGTCCGACCTTAATCCAGGAGACTGGGTTGTTCTTCCAAAGCTGAAACAGCAGCAGCAACATTAACTGTGGCTGTAGTGTTGACATAACTGCCCATTTGCATCAGAGTGCCATCCAGAGCAGTAAATAAGTTTATTCACTTCTCAGTAGTCATTAGGATTACTTTAACAAAGCAGCAAGCAGCCTTTTGTTAGAAATGTCTTTGCAACTGACAGACCTGGGATTGTAATCTCAAATTTCTTTGGGGTGGTGGTTCAGAGTCCATTCATGAGATTATCAGACTCACAGATTTGCAAAGGCATTCAAAAATCCAATGCCTGCCTGTGAAAACTGCAAAACCAGCTGGCCAAAAGCAAAACACCAATATGCATTGGAATTTCAAGATTTTTACAAGCTTGGTGATTACCTGTCAAATCATGACCTGTGCTTGCCTGCTGTACAGCATGAGGCCTTTCTTCTGCATCAAGGGAAGGTAAAATGATGCCTGTGGGCATCAGCCTTCTCTGAAACACACTCGTGTGCCTATCAAGCTTCCTGTCCCTTCTGATTTTTTTTCCTTTCCTTTTGTTAAAATATAAAAATAAATATAGGGAGTTGGCATAGTGCAAAGCAAAATATTATTTATCTATTTATTTATTTATTTTATTCATTCATTCATTCAGTTTCTGAACCAAGTGACTCTGGGTAGCTTACAATTCCAAAATTTCCTTCCAGCATCCTATTTATTTGCCTCAGAGCATTGGATTCCACTAGAATCCAAGAATATTATTAAGAACATTTTAGGGAATACTTTCTGTCTATTAAATGGATGCCAGTTTAGTCTAGTGGTTAACACACCAGGCTAGAAAGCAAAAGATCACAAGTTCAAGTCCTGCCTTATCCATGAAAGCAAGATGGGTGACCTTGGGCCAGTCAGTCTCTCTCTCATCCCAGCCCACCTCATTGTTGTGGGAAATATAAGAGGCAAAAGGAAAATTAGATGGTGTTTGCTGCTTTGAATTATTTGTAAAAATAATGCAGATGGGATTACATACATAGGCACATACATACATACATACATACATACATTCATACATACATTACAGCTACCTTTTCATAGGGTTATCTATGAAAATACTAATACTATATTTTGAAAATACTAAATATGTCCTTAATATGTCCTTAACATCAAGCAACATTTAAGTTGTCAGAGATGCTTCATGTTGGGGACCAGTATATGAATATCATAAAGCCTACTCAAGAACTTGAAACCTTAGACTTCCAGCTGACATCGCAGCATTATCGGACATGAGGACTGGATCTGCATGCTCCCATGCCAAGTTCTCCCTGTTGGAGGGCTCCGAAAGGAGCTAAAGCCACCTTGTAGGGGTGGTGAAGAAAAGCAGGGTGCCAAAGAAAAGAGGGGTGCCCTGCAGTTTGCGGAGAGCAGCAACTCTCCTGCTGGACTCAGGGCTTCTTCCCTCTCCCTTGATGGGAAGAGGCAGCCTCATGGCTGCCACAAAGCTGGGACAGCCGAGGCAACAAAGAATTGTGCAGGAGTGGTGCAGATGAATAGTGATTGGAGCTGGGTGAGAAGATTCCTTTTTATTTAGACTCTAACTTTAAAGAAAAAAAGAAAGAAGAAAAGCTTAAAAAAGAGACTCTTAGAACTATTTTTCAAAGTGGCCATAGCGGGAAAAATCCTAGACCCAAAAGAAAGGAACTAAAGGGAGAAAAGCTACAGACCTTTTAAAACATGGAAAATTGGACTTTTAAATTGGGCAGTCGTTTGGAAAGCCATTATAAAATGCTAGAACTATCTACTTGAATCTACTTGAATAGCTGACTTTGCTTCCATAAACTGAATTAAATTTGATTAATTAAATATGCAAGACTGGAAACTATGCTGAAACCTAAGCTGAGAATGCCATCTATTGGTGAATGGAATATACCAGACCCTTACAAGTTTAGAAAAAAATTGATGAGAGAAATAAACAACATTCATCTGGAGGATTGTGGTGACACTTACTGTTCTATAACTAGTTACTTTATGATTATTTGAGACTCTGTTGTAATAATAAGGAAGACTTTTAAGTAAAGCAAAGTGACTTTTGATTTGCAGAAGCTTTCTGGACTATTCAAATGGAATTGATTAATAATCCTGAGATGTACAGGACTATGATTATTGAACTTTCTAAGGAATAACATTGGACTAGAATATATTGTTTTTGGACTTGAGTAAGAGTGGGACTTATTAACTTAGGACAAGATGTGCCATCAGGGGGAAATGAGTGAGATTTAAAGAGAAATGGTGTTGATGTTTCAAAGCATTAGGATATTATGGAAAAGAATCACAGAGAGATACAGTAGCTAATGCAAGGCATATATGGGAAAATAGAAAATATGCTACAACTGATAGTGAATGAAGATCAAAGAGTCCAGGAAAGAGAGGAGATAGCAGAAAGAATGCAAGAAAAGACAGAACAGACAAATCAGCAAACAAAGCAAGAAGATGAGAAGGAGAAGATGATAAAGACAATAATAATTGATAAAATAAACCAAAGGAAAAGAACTTTAATAGATTTAAAAATGGAATCGGATAATCTGGAAGATACTTTTGAAAGGGAGATAGGGGTTTGGGCGGATACTCTGGAGACCTGGTATCTTAGGAGAATAGAGATGGGAAAAATATTCAGTCTGAATGGTGAAGATACAGATGTTGATAGAGATAAAAGCCCAAAAATGAATAAGAATTGATGTATGTATGTATGTATATATAAAAATTATTTCTTTATATAAATATATATAAAATTCCTTTCTATCCATCATCTCTCATCTGTTTTAATACTACAATTCTTATATATGTATACGTATATATACACATACCGTGTTTCCCCCAAAATAAGACCCTGTCTTATATTTTTTTGAACCCTGAAATAATCTACAAAAAACCCAATGGCTCCCTAGGATACACATCTACCAGAAAAAAGCACACACCAACCGCTACTTAAATGCACGATCACATCACCACCCTGCATAGATCAGTTCCGTAGCCAAGACTCTCATCTCCAGGACCAAACACCTAGCCGACAAAGACCACCTGAAAAGTGAATTACACACTCTCACAAAACGTATTAATCTCCAATGGATACCAAAGAAACACAATTACCAGCCTAATCCAAAGAGAGACACCACCCAAGAACCAAGATACAGAACAAGACAACGCCATCGCCCTCCTCCCGTACATCAAAGGCACCACAGATAAAATCAGCAAAATTTTCCACAAACACAACATCAAGACAGCCTTCTGCACAGACCAAAAAATAGCCAACATCGTAAGAAACCCCAAAGACAAGATCCATCTAGAAAACCAAGAAGTCTATGAAATACCATGCAAAATCTGCCCAGCCACATACATTGGACAAACTAATAGGACAATAAATGCACACATCGCAGAACACAAAAACGCAGTCAGAAAAGAAGAAAAAACCTCCTCCCTTTTCCAGCACCTTAAAACCACAGGACACGAAACTGATTTTGAAGGAACCAAATTAATCTCCAAAACTGAACACTATAACAAGAGAATTATTATGGAAGCCATTGAAATAGAGAAACACCCCCACAACGGGATGCCCCCACAACGGGATGCCGTGTAACGGGATGACACCTCCCACCTACCAGACATCTAGAAACCAGCCTTGGTCAACAAATGAGTCCCAGCCATGAAAATTGACCCCGGACCCAGGACAACAAACAACGCCACCACCAATCATCCTCACCAGATTCAAACCCAAACCCATCCCACAGATGAAACACAACCACCATCCAGAAGCCAGACCATGCTGACACCACTGGCTGTTGCATCCCCCTCTGATCCCCACACAAAGCAGGCTGACACACACCAGGAACACATGACAGGACCTCGACTCGGAGCCAAACCAGGGCCCAGAATGCTGCATCACAGCCATCTGCTCAAGACATCACATCACAGAACTTCAGAGGCCACAACACCAAAGCTCAGGAACAAAAGACCAGGATCACACCCACACAGGATGCTGTGAAACAGCCAACCAATCTGCAAACACCCACTCCATCTACCAATCAGGATGCAACCACACAGCCAACCAACCCGCTCACATCAACACTCCCCACCTCGACCAATCTGCAAACACCCACTCCATTTACCAATCAAGATGCAACCACACAGCCAACCAACCCGCTCACAGCAACACTACCCACCTCCCCACCAGTATTTATAGAGAGATGGCAGCTCCGACTACTCTTTGCTCAAGAAGCACGAAGCCAAAGACACCAGCCTGAAGATGATGAGTGAGACTTCGTCGAAACGTCGCCAAGATACTCTCAACCTTACACAGGAAAAGACCCGAAAATACCAAGACCTACATACCTATACCCGTGAAAACCTATGAAAACATATATATGTACACACACACACACACACACACACACACACACAAAATGTAAAGGTAAAGGTTCCCCTCGCACATAAGTGTTAGTCATTGCCGACTCTAGGGGGCGGTGCTCATCTCTGTTTCAAAGCTGAAGAACCAGCGCTGTCCGAAGACATCTCCATGGTCATGTGGCCAGCATGACTCAATGCCAAAGGTGCACGGAACGCTTTTACTTTCCCACAAAAGGTGGTCCCTATTTTTTCTACTTGCATTTTTACTTGCTTTCGAAACTGCTAGCAGCTGCTGCTGGCAGAAGCTGGGACAAGTAACAAGAGCTCACCCCATTACACGGCAGCACTAGGGATTCGAATAGCTGAGCTGCCGACCTTTCGATCGACAAGCTCAACGTCCTAGCCCCTGAGCCACCGCGTCCCGTATATATATATATGTGTGTGTGTGTGTGTGTGTGTGTGTGTGTGTCTTTTCTCCTAGAAGCACCTAGAAGCACGAAGCTGTAAACACCAGCCTGAAGATGACGCATGAGACTTCGTCGAAACGTCGCCAAGACACTTCCAATTTTACACGGGAGAAAATCCGAATAACTAAAGATCTACATACAAACACCCGCGAAAACCTCAGAAAATATGTGTGTGTGTGTGTGTGTGTGTGTGTGTGTGTGTGTAGGTCTTTGGTTATTCGGGTTTTCTCCCGTGTAAAATTGGAAGTGTCTTGGTGACGCTTCGACGAAATCCCATTTGTCATCATCAGGCTAGGTGTTTACAGCTTCGTGCTTCTAAGAGAAATGTGTGATCGCAGCTGTTCCTTCCTTTTAACTGCTAGTGGGGGTTTGAACGGATTGGTTGGGAGCTTGGCTGTGTTCTGATTGAGTGGAGGTGTGTTCTGATTGGTTGGGGATTTGGCTGTGCTCTGATTGGATGGGGGGGTGTTCTGTTTGGGAGGGGGGCTTGGTTGTGCTCAGGTTGGTCTGAGATACAGGGGGATTTGAGTTGGTGAGCTGCATTGCTGTTGTTTGGCTTCGTGGTCGTGCTACATCCACCCATGAAATAACTATACAAATTGGATACAATCAAAGGGAACATCAGAACAGGAATGGTAGGCATTCTGGTGCTCTTATGCAAGTCCCTTACAGACCTCTTAGGAATGGGGTGAAGTCAATAGTAGATAGTCTTTGGTTAAAGCTTTGGGGATTTTGGAAGAGACTACAGAGTCAGGTAGTCCATTCCAGGCATTAACAATATGCCTGGAATGTATATGAATGTATATGACTGGAATGTATATGAATGTATATGAATATATGAAGCAATAGTTAGCTGGAACAATTGGAGGTTGAAAGATGGTATTATTAGGTATATTTAAATAAATAAGAAGACTGGTACTTGAATGGCGCATTGTGACTTTGAACAACCAACTAATGAAGGACTATGTCTTAATATAAACATGTGTATTAATACTAGGATTAGCAATGGTGACTTGATTAGAAATTAGAATAGAGGTAGAAATAACAAATAAGGGAAATATTAGTTGATTGGTTCATAAAGACTAAATGACAGAACAATATTTAAAATCTGAACCTTCAACATGCATTGTCTAAAAGTTCTGTTTAGACATTAAATATTATTGTTCTGTCATTTAATCTTTTCAACTTATTACCGTATGAGCCAATCAACTTTATTTCATCAGGACTGTCTGTCAGTAACTGATTGTGTTCTTGTAAGCTTATGTTTGTCTCATTATTGATGATGTCTAGCCACCATGTCTTCCAACAATCTCTTTTTTAATCACCTTTGGAGTTTTCCTCAGTGATTTTTGCCTTACGTTGTTTGTCCAAAATATTTTATATTTATTTTTTGCACTTCCAGTTAGCAGTTTGGATTTATTTCACCTTATATTAAAGGCCGATTCTTCTTGCAGTCCAAGGTATTCTTCAATTATTTTCTCTACCAACACAATACGAAGGATTGTTTCTCTTCATCCAGTCTTTCTGATGACCCAGCTTTCATTGCCGTATGTTATGCGTGGGAAACCATAGCCCTGACAATAAATATTGCTGCAGATGTCAGAGTTCCTGCCTCTTCTAAAGCCAACTTTTACATCTGGCAGTTCTTGTTCCATGTACAGTTGGAATCTGGATGGCCAAATCTTTTTTAAAAATCCCTTATTAACATGGGAGAAAAATACAATTATTTGAGTTTCAGCACTTCCCCTTCTTGGATATTTGTCTTTTCCAGTTCTTTTTCCCACTAGAGTGTCCTCTAATCCTGATTATGTGCTGCAAGGAAGTAACTGTAACTTCTTGTAAGATTTTTAACAATTATTTTATCAATTTCTGCAGCTTTGTTATTAAAAAATAGTTTTAGGGCTTATTTAAGTTCATTTTTATAAAGTGATTGACTTTAATTCAGTAATCAAACCATGGGTATCATCATTTTGGGATATTTCTGTATAGCTCTTCTACAAATTCATTCCTTCTTTTTTTTGTATCTTCTTTCTCTAGTACATCTTTGATCTTTTACAGTCCCTATTTTTGCTATCTTAAATGTTTACAAAGGCACATATTCTCCTTTCCATTTTTTTGCATTGCCTATTTAGATATAACTCTTTGTCTTTTGTTGTTCTCTCTTTAAACTCCATATTATATTGGACAAATTTTGCTGTATCCCTGTGGCACTTTTTCACCTTTCTTCAGCTATTTTGAACATATCAGCACAGATATTTTGCCCCCTTTGGCTTTAGGGGATAGATGTGCTTGTTTCATCTTTAATAATGTCATGAATTTCAGTCCAGAGTTTTCCAGACCCTCAATTTATCTAATCGTACCTATTAAATATTCTTACTTTCACTGCATAATCATATGAATATTGCCATGTATCTTTTTGGTCTGATGATTTAATTTGCTTTCCTTTGTATAAATTGTAAGTGTGCAAGAAGACTTCATGAGCTGTTCTGCAGACAGCAGCACAGGTCTTCAATTTGCTGACTGAACAGAACATACACAGTTTTGATTGCAAAGTACATAATCAATCTGGTGATGTTTGTCTGCAAAGTGATCTTTTACATTGCTGGAGAAGATATTTGTTAAAACATTGAAATTTCCTGGAAGGAAATTAGTTTATGTCCTGTTTTATTTTGTATCCCAATAACATATTTTCCCCTTATTTCAGATGCAATTTTTCTTCTAGTATTTCTATGTCCTATAATTGCAGTGATGCTTTCATCCACAGGGTCATCACAGAACTATTCAACTTATCCACTTCCTTTTTGGAAATGAAGACTTAGATCATATTAATACTGATTGAGTTGCCTTGAAATGAAATTGAGATTATTCAGTTTTTGGGGGTACATCCAACCACTGACTTGTACACTCTATTTTAAGTAGTGATGGCTATTTCATTCTTCTTTTATTTTCTGCAGTAGATAATCTGATGCTACCTGATGTGAAGTGATCATTTCCAGTCAATTTCAGTTTGCTGATTCCCAGAATGTCAATGTTCAGTATTGATATTTTGGTTTTGACTATTTCAAGTTCTGGCCTCATCTACCAATATAATATTTGTATCTTTAAAATATAAAACTTTGGATATATCAGCAACTAGGTGGTTTTTTAGCTTTAATCCAGATGCATCATAAATACCTATGGTACTCATTCTTGCCTTCTCTACTTTCCCAGTTGCTTATTCAAGAGCTTCTCGCATGAATATTACATTGACATTGGAACTAATTTTGCTTTGCAAATACCCACTCAGTTTCAATGATCAGTAGAGGGATTGTCCAAATAACGATGCATGCTAAGCAAATGTGGTATATGGAATCGTGGCACCTGACAGGGTCCTTCACCTGAAAGCTCAGTAGTAGCATTGGAAGGCAGCTTTATCCTTGCAGATCATAGCAGTTCAGAATTAAATGGCAGGAACAGCAGTGCTGAAAAGTAAGATAGTGCCTGTCGTAATAATCTAAGTTCCTTTGGATTATTACATGGATTTCCTCTGTAAAAGTTGTGTAGAGTGTGCAAGCAATAGCACAGTGATTTCTACCTGAGGCAACTGAATAAAATCACAAGCAGAAGGAAGCTAGCTTTTCATAGGAGACAGGATGAATGGGTTCAATAAAAATCAGATAAACAGTGGCCAAGAATGCTTCAGGCCACAGCATATTCCTGAAACTCACAACATGGAACTCAACTCTCCTGCTCGAACACTTAAAACTGTATGTTTGATTCTATTCTGCTTTATACAGGAATGGGCATGAGCATTCCTGATGGAAATGTTCAATACCATATTCTTTTAAAGTAAGATTTCCAAAGTTTTTTAGTCATTTTTTCCAGTTTTGAAAGAAACTACTAATTTTACTTCGATTCATTTTAAGTAAATGTAATTAAGCAAGGCTAACCTAAGATTTTTTTTAAAAAAAATGAATAATAGTAATTTGTTTCTAGAAAAAGGAACATATAAAGTCCTAATGATCAAAATTTGACCTATTATCCAAATGTAAAAAGTAAAGATGTCCTTGAGTCAGGCTAAATTCCTGATAACTTCAAGGTCACCATATTTCTGGTGTTAGAAATAGTATTTTGTGGTATTTTCCCATCCAAGTTCTAATCAACCCAACATTGTTTAGATTCCAAGTTTAGACCAGATGGACCAGGTAGTGCCATCTGCTGAAAACGAATGCATGCTTTTCAAAACTTTTTTTCATCTAGGATTTCTGACAAGATAGAAACCTAATTGTTTATGCTCCTCCTATATTGCGTGACAATTATAGACATCACTGTTACATGATCAGTTCCTGATGCCAAATATTTTACATTAAAACAGGATGAGTCCTAGAGCAAGCGTGAGCAGCCTGTGATCATATGTAACAACTAATTTCCCCTTTTTGCAGCCTCCAAAATCCTAAAGGTCACACCATCAACATTTGGCGGGAAACTGTTGCCTTACAGCCATGCATTCTGAAGGGTCCATAAGCATGAGGCCTCCAACAATGGCCTGGAGGATCTATGAATGTTTACTATTCTCCACCTCATAAAATAAATGTGAGACAAATAAAAAATGTGAGACCAAAAAAAATCCTTTTATGCCTTCCGAGTATTGTCCAAAATTCCTGGTCACCAAACAATATTATAAAAAGCAGATTTTGGCTTTAAAGGGGTTGCCAGTTCATGGTATAAGGAGAACTACATTTATTTATTTAATTAATTAATTAATTTTGTCATAACAATATACACAAGGATAACAGGCATAACACAAAAGATTATATAATATATAAACATATATATGGGGAGAAACAAGGTAGTATAAGCATATATATATATATATATATATATATATATATATATATATATATATATATATATATATATATATATATATATATATATATATATATATATATATGTTTTCTGAGGTTTTCACGGGTGTTTGTATATAGGTCTTTGGTTGTTGGGTTTCTCCGTGTAAAATTGGAAGTGTCTTGGCGACGTTTGACGAAGTCTCATTCGTCATCTTCAGGCTTCAACCGTGCTTCTGGGAGCAATGTGTGATCGCAGCTGTTTCTTCCTTTTAACTGCTAGTGGGGTTTGAACTGATTGGGTGGGAGCTTGGCTGTGCTCTGATTGGATGGGGGTTTTGTGCTCTGATTGGCTGGGGTGTGTCCTGTGTTGGTGGGGGCTTGGTTGTGCTCAGTTTAGTCTGTGTTGCAGGGGGATTTGAGCTGGTGAGCTGCATAGCTGTTGTTTGGCTTTGTGGTCGTGCTACATCTTCATAGTGGGTGTCAGTCTGCTGCATGTATGGATTGGAGGGTTTGAAATGGCTAATGTTGCAGCTGCGGTCTGGCTTCTGGTCCTTGAGTCAGGCTAAATTCCTGATAACTTCAAGGTCACCATATTTCTGGTGTTAGAAATAGTATTTTGTGGTATTTTCCCATCCAAGTTCTAATCAACCCAACATTGTTTAGATTCCAAGTTTAGACCAGATGGACCAGGTAGTGCCATCTGCTGAAAACGAATGCATGCTTTTCAAAACTTTTTTTCATCTAGGATTTCTGACAAGATAGAAACCTAATTGTTTATGCTCCTCCTATATTGCGTGACAATTATAGACATCACTGTTACATGATCAGTTCCTGATGCCAAATATTTTACATTAAAACAGGATGAGTCCTAGAGCAAGCGTGAGCAGCCTGTGATCATATGTAACAACTAATTTCCCCTTTTTGCAGCCTCCAAAATCCTAAAGGTCACACCATCAACATTTGGCGGGAAACTGTTGCCTTACAGCCATGCATTCTGAAGGGTCCATAAGCATGAGGCCTCCAACAATGGCCTGGAGGATCTATGAATGTTTACTATTCTCCACCTCATAAAATAAATGTGAGACAAATAAAAAATGTGAGACCAAAAAAAATCCTTTTATGCCTTCCCGAGTAATGTCACAAATTCCTGGTCACCAAACAATATTATTAAAAGCAGATTTTGGCTTTAAAGGGGTTGCCAGTTCATGGTATAAGGAGAACTACATTTATTTATTTAATTAATTAATTAATTTTGTCATAACAATATACACAAGGATAACAGGCATAACACAAAAGATTATATAATATATAAACATATATATGGGGAGAAACAAGGTAGTATAAGCATATATATATATATATATATATATATATATATATATATATATATATATATATATATATATATATATATATATATATATATATATATATATATATATATATATATATATATATATGTTTTCTGAGGTTTTCACGGTGTTTGTATATAGGTCTTTGGTTGTTCGGGTTTTCTCCGTGTAAAATTGGAAGTGTCTTGGCGGCGTTTGACGAAGTCTCATTCGTCATCTTCAGGCTTCAACCGTGCTTCTGGGAGCAATGTGTGATCGCAGCTGTTTCTTCCTTTTAACTGCTAGTGGGGTTTGAACTGATTGGGTGGGAGCTTGGCTGTGCTCTGATTGGATGGGGGTTTTGTGCTCTGATTGGCTGGGGTGTGTCCTGTGTTGGTGGGGGCTTGTTTGTGCTCAGTTTAGTCTGTGTTGCAGGGGGATTTGAGCTGGTGAGCTGCATAGCTGTTGTTTGGCTTTGTGGTCGTGCTACATCTTCATAGTGGGTGTCAGTCTGCTGCATGTATGGATTGGAGGGATTTGAAATGGCTAATGTTGCAGCTGCGGTCTGGCTTCTGGTCCTTGGTCGTGCTTCATGATCAGTGTGGGTTTGGGTCTGCTTTCTGGGTGGATGTGCGGTGGTGACATCCTGTGAGGACCTCATGAGTGTGGGTCTGGTGTCATTCCTCGTGTTAGGGACTCGTTTT
Organism: Ahaetulla prasina; assembly: GCF_028640845.1. NCBI lineage: Eukaryota > Metazoa > Chordata > Lepidosauria > Squamata > Colubridae > Ahaetulla > Ahaetulla prasina. The sequence goes on along the minus strand of NC_080539.1, from coordinate 178,767,618 downwards.
GTCAATAAGGCGGGTTTCCAAATGGCTGGTAGGCGGAGGTGTCATCTCGTTTGTTCATGCTGTGTGGGCGTTTTCTATCTCAATGGCTTCTCTGATTATTCTGTTGTTAAAGTGTTCAGTTTTGGCGATAGTTCTGGTCTTTTAAAGTCAATATCATGTCCTGTGACTTTAAAGTGTTGGACCAGGGAAGAAGTTAGTTCCTCTTTTTGAATGAATTCTTGTGTTCTTCAATCGTGCACTTATTCTTCTGTTGGTTTGTCCAATGTATGTGGTGGGGCAGGCGGTGCATGGGATTTCATATACTCCTTGATTTTCTAACTCAAGAAAATCAAGGAGTATATGAAATCCCATGCACCGCCTGCCCCACCACATACATTGGACAAACCAACAGAAGAATAAGTGCATGCATTGAAGAACACAAGAATTCATTCAAAAAAGAGGAACCAACTTCTTCCCTGGTCCAACACTTTAAAGTCACAGGACATGATATTGACTTTAAAAAGACCAGAACTATCGCCAAAACTGAACACTTTAACAACAGAATAATCAGAGAAGCCATTGAGATAGAAAAACGCCCACACAGCATGAACAAACGAGATGATACCTCCCGCCTACCAGCCATTTGGAAACCCGCCCTTATTGACAAACGAGTCCCTAACACGAGGAATGACACCAGACCCACACTCACGAGGTCCACACAGGATGTCACCACCGCACATCCACCCAGAAAGCAGACCCAAACCCACACTGATCATGAAGCATGACCAAGGACCAGAAGCCAGACCGCAGCTGCAACATTAGCCATTTCAAACCCTCTAATCCACACATGCAGCAGACTGACACCCACTATGAAGATGTAGCACGACCACAAAGCCAAACAACAGCTATGCAGCCCACCAGCTCAAATCCCCCTGCAACACAGACTAAACTGAGCACAAACAAGCCCCCACCAACACAGGACACACCCCCATCCAATCAGAGCACAAAAAACCCCCCATCCAATCAGAGCACAGCCAAGCTCCCACCCAATCAGTTCAAACCCCCACTAGCAGTTAAAAGGAAGAAACAGCTGCGATCACACATTGCTCCCAGAAGCACGGTTGAAGCCTGAAGATGACGAATGAGACTTCAAAACGCCGCCAAGACACTTCCAATTTTAATATATATATATATATATATATATATATATATATATATATATATATATATATATATATATATATATATATATATATATATATATATATATATATATATATATATATATATACACACACACACATATATATATAGGAAGAAACTATAGAACAGGAACGGTAGGCACATTTGTGCTCTTATGCACACCCCTTAGAGTCCTCTTAGAAATGTGGTGAGGTCAACAGTGGATAGATTTTTAATAAAACTTTTGGGGTTATGAGAAGAGACCACAAAGTCAGGTAATGCATTCCAAGCATAGATAATTCTGTTACAGAAATCGTGTTTTCTGCAATCTAAACTGGTGCGGTTGACATTAAGTTTAAATCTGTTGGTAGCTCTTGTGTTATTGTAGTTGAAACTGAAGTAGTCATTGGCAGGAAGGACATTATAACGGATGATTCTATGAGCTAAACCCAGGTCCTTTCGAAGGCGACGAAGTTCCAAATTTTCTAGACCCAGGATATCAAGTCTGATGGAATAAGGTATTTTATTGGTTACAGAGGAGTGGAGAACTCTTCTCGTAAAATACCTTTGGACACGCTCAACTGTATTGATATCAGATATATGATATGGGTTCCAGACAGGCGAGCAGTAATCAAGAATTGGCCTAGCAAAAGTTTTATATGCTCTGGTCAGTAGTGTGGTGTTTTTGGAAAAGAAGCTACATTGATGAGAAAGTGGTCTCAGGCTGATACATATACTGGAGTCCTCAATTTTAGGGGGCTGGGGCTGAAGTTACTTAAGTCATAATTGGGTTTGATGAGGATATCATAGCTACAAAAGTTTAAAACAGTACAGATTCTCTATCTCTCATTCTGAAGCCACTCAGTGAATTAGGGGCCACAATGAGTGAAATATAGCAAAGGCTGCAGTGTTATTACAAGGCCTCAGTCAAGAGACTGCAACCTAGTTGGATTCAACTTACTGTTCAGAGCAGAGCAATTGATGGGAACATCAGCAGAGTCAAATACCCACCTAGATTAACTTCATTGGGGTGGAAACATGTTTGTTTGTTAATCTAATTATGATACCACCCATTTCACTCCCAGAGTGACTCTGGGCAGTTTACAATTAAAACCCATATAAATTATTATATGCTCCTTTTTTTCCCTTATTATTTTTAAAAATTGCATAGATATAGGCATGGGCAGCCAAGGAGGTGTTTGTTTACAGGTATCCATTGTATTATTTCTGCTATAAAACCAACTATTCCTTCTCTACAATAAAATGCTGCGTATGCCTGGACAAAAGCTGTCTTTCTTCCTTAGTCATGAATGGTGCAACAACTGAAGTGTATCTAAAATATGAAACAGCCCAAGCTCAAGGGGCTTTATCTCCCATCGTCCGGTGCGTTCCCACAGAGAGGGACTCCTCAGGGTGCCGTCAGCCAAACAGTGTCGACTGACGGCCCCCAGGGGGAGGGCCTTCTCTGTGGGGGCTCCGACCCTGTGGAACGAACTTCCCCTCAGACTTCGACTACTACCTGACCTTAGGACCTTTCGCCGCGAACTTAAAACCTATTTATTTCACATGGCTGGACTAGCTTGATTTTTATCTTTAGATTTTAATTGAATTCGATGGGTTTTTTAAATTTTTGTAATTTTATAGGGGTGTAAGTTATTTTAATACTTGGGCTAATTTAATCAGTTTTTTAAGGGTTGTTTTAACTATTGTGTATATTTGTATTTTACCTGCCTGTTCACCGCCCTGAGTCCTTCGGGAGAAGGGCGGTATACAAATTAAAATATTATTATTATTATTATTATTATTATTATTATTATTATTATTATTATTATTATTATTATTATTATTATTATTATTATTATTTATTTTTCCATGTTAAGTCTGTAAGCAAATTTCCCTTGGTTATTTCTGCTCCAACATGCCTAGGAAGGCAGAAGCAATTGTAATGCTTTGAATCATATAGAGTAGAATAGAACAGAATAGAACAGAATAGAATAGAATAGAATTTTTATTGGCCAAGTGTGATTGGACACACAAGGAATTTTTCTTGGTGCATATGCTCTCAGTGTACATAAAAGAAAAGATACATTGATCAAGAATTCTAAGGTACAACACTTAATGATAGTCTTGGGTTCAAATAAGCAATCAGGAAACAATCAATATAAATTGTAGGGATACAAGCAACAAAGTTACAGTCATAAAGTCATAAGTGGAAGGAGATGGGTGATGGGAACAATGAGAAGATTAATAGTAGTGCAGACTTAGTAAATAGTTTGACAGTGTTGAGGAAATTATTTGTTTAGCAGAGTGATGGTGTTCAAGAAGAAACTGTTCTTGTGTCTAGTTGTTCTGGTGTGCAGTGCTCTGTAGCATTGTTCTGAGGGTAGGAGTTGAAACAGTTTATGTCCAGGATGTGAGGGGTTTGTAAATATGGGATGGAGGACAGGAACAAAATGAGTATCATGCCATGTTACCTCAGTGCTTCTCAGTTCAGACATTCTTCTAAAGAGCCTTCAAAGGACCAGGAAGTTCAAGGTCTTTAATTATGTGACTGCAACACAAGTGATTGGCTGCAGTTTTCCATGTATAATTTTTAAGTACAAGCTCCCACAGCCTAATCGAGGCCGCGGCTTGTTCTTCTTCCCGCAGTGGAACATCTGCGGTGTTCCGACCTTCCCCCCAGCCTTATTTTGAACGGCGATGGGGGTGAAGGGTTGTTGCCGGTTCTCCTATCGTCCTCCCTGCCTGAGACTCTCTACCAGGATGTTATGCTCCGCTCCTTGCCACGTTGGGATCTGCGGCATTTTACAGCGTGCCGGCCCTCCTTGGAGGTGCCTGGCCTGGCTCTTGGAAAAGGCCTGCCCCTGTGGAGTGGTCAGGCCTTTGGACAGGACCTGGATTTTTTGGAGCGAGTGGCTTGCCTTGGAGAGGTTTTAGCCTTGGACCATCTTGGCGGAGGGCAGCGGTGTGGTGGGCGTCGGAGGAGTCCTGGCTTACTTTGGCCTGCTTCTTCCCATTATTACGATGTGCAATGTCATCTGCACTTTACATGGCCTTTTGGGACTCTTTGGCCATGATTGTTCCCTTGGAACTGCTGTGGAAGATGTCTGGAGACCGGTTTGCGATCTGCCGGGGGACTTATCCGGAAACAACGGTGGACACCGATGGCGGTGATAGAAGAGCCACCTACCTCATTTTTAAGGATTTTAGGACTGACTATGGGCGGATTAGCAGTATATCCTGGACTTATTAAGATCTTTGGACCAGGACTTTGTTATGGACTTGTTGCCATAAATGCTATCTGCCTATTTTCTTCCATCTTTTTTCCATCTTTATATTATTTTTGTCATCATAAGCCAGCCACCATTTGAAGAGTCATCAGATAATGGGTATCCATTTGAGGAACTGTTGTGTAATATTCTGCCATCCTGGGACAGTATCACCTCTCGCCGACTTCTATCTTATCTATGCAATATTCGGTACAGGAACTCTTGCGCCTGCGAGGTGCCCCCGCCTCGCAGGAATGGCCCGCTTCATTACCGAGGGCCGGCCTCAATGACGGGTCTTGGGACCCACAGAGGTGGCATGCGTCGAGGAAGATCCTTTGGGGTTTTTTAGATAGGGAATTTTTAAGGGGTGGGAGGGTAAGGGTGGGTGCTGGGGGTAGCCCGTCGGGGGGGGCAGTTCCTGCGTGTGCTCGCGGCGTCCATTTAACAGGTTCGAAGGTTATGGGGGAGGATTGCATTCCTTCTGGTGAGGGTGGTCCTATTTGTACGGTAAGTGGGAGGGGCAGATATGGCGGAAGTGAGGGCTCGCATCATTTTTTGGGGGCGCACGCTCGATGTTTGAAGGCAATCACGCGCCCCAATCCCTTAGACTTCTCCCGTTCCCCGGATGGTCAAGTCCCTCAGAGCCTGGGCCTCCGGCTGATGTTGTGCAATGCATGGTCCGTGGTTAACAAGGCCCCCCTAATATATGATCTTATCCAGGGGGGTTCCACGGACCTTATGGGCGTTACGGAAACCTGGTTGGGCACAGAAGGGGGCGTGCCCCTTGTGGAAATGTGCCCACCGGGCTTCCGAGCATTCCATCAGCCGAGGGCCCAGGGTAGGGGTGGGGGGGTGGCGGTTGTTATTAAGGAGAGTCTAGAGCCGAGGGAGACCACTGTACCTCAAATTGCCGGCTGTGAATCCCTCTTTGTGAGGTGGGTCATAGGTGTCAGATGGGCTTGTTTGTCACGTACCTGGCTCCTTGCTGCGTGACAGCAGCCCTGCCCGAGCTCCTGGAGGTGCTTGCTGGAGTGGCAGTTGAGACCCCCAGATTTATGGTCATGGGGGACTTTAACTTGCCATTGACCGGCATGTCATCGACAGCAGCTCAGGAGTTCATGGCTTCCATGACGGCCTTGGACCTGACTCAAGTAGTCGATGGCCCTACTCACATTGGGGGAGGCACGCTGGACCTGATTTTTATCTCTGGTCAGTGGTTGAAGGATCTGGACTTGAGGGATTTAGTCACTGAACCTTTGTCATGGTCAGATCACTCCCTCCTTCACCTGGACTTTCTGACCGCCACTCAACACCGCAGGGAGACGGAACCAATACATTGGTTCCGTCCCAGGCGGCTGATGGACCCGGAGAGGTTCCAGACGGAGCTTGGGCTGTTTCCTGAGGGTCTGGCTCATGGCACGGCTGAGGAACTAGTCACGGCTTGGGAACTGGCCGCGACTGGGGCTTTAGACCGTGTCGTGCCTTTGCGGCCTCTGACCCGGCGTAGGTCTCAACCAGCTCCTTGGTTCTCCGAGGAGCTGAGGGAGATGAAACGCCGGAGAAGACGCCTAGAGAGTTCTCGGAGGTCCAGTCGTTCGGAGGCTGATCGGACACTAGTTAGGTCATATAATAGGACCTACCTAGTGGCATTGAGGGAAGCGAGACGTTGTTACGTCTCCTCCCTCATTGCGTCGGCAGATAACCACCCGGCCACCCTGTTTCGGGTGACTCGCTCTCTCCTTCAACAGGGGGAGCAGGATGACCCGTTACAGGGACGTGCCAAGGAGTTTAGTGGTTATCTATACGATAAAATCGTTCAGCTTCAGGATGGTCTGGATCAAAATTGGGTGGATCCAGGTGAGATGTCGGAGAGCTGTCTTGTTGAGACTGTTTGGGATGAGTTCGACCCTGTGGCTCCCGAGGACATGGACAGGTTATTGGGGAGGTTGAATGTCACCACATGTTTACTGGACCCGTGCCCCTCCTGGTTGGTACTGGCCACGCAGGAGGTGACAGGAGGCTGGCTTCCCCGCAGGAGGCAGGATTACGAATGCTTCTTTGTTGGAGGGGATCTTTCCGGCCGCCTTGAAAGAGGCGGTGGTGAGACCTCTCCTCAAGAAGCCTTCCCTGGACCCAGCTGTATTAGGTAATTATCGTCTGGTCTCCAACCTTCGCTTTGTGGTGAAGGTTGTAGAGAGTGTGGTGGCATATCAATTACCCCGGTACCTGGATGAAACTGTCTATCTAGACCCGTTCCAGTCCGGCTTTCAGCCCAGGTACAGCACTGAGACGGCTTTGATCGCGTTGGTTGATGATCTCTGGAGGGCCAGGGATAGGGGTTATTCCTCTGCCTTGGTCCTATTAGACCTCTCAGCGGCTTTTGATACCATCGACCATGGTATCTTGCTGCACCAGTTGGAGGGATTGGGAGTGGGAGGCACCGTTTATCGGTGGTTCTCCTCCTATCTCTCTGATCGGTCACAGACGGTGTTGACGGGAGGGCAGAGGTCGACCCCGAGGCGCCTCACTTGTGGGGTACCACAGGGGTCGATTCTCTCGCCCCTCCTGTTCAATATCTATATGAAGCCGCTGGGTGAGATCATCAGTGGTTTCGGTGTGAGGTACCAACTGTACGCTGATGATACTCAGCTGTACTTTTCCACACCGGGCCACCCCAACGAAGCTATCGAAGTGCTGTCCCGGTGTCTGGAGGCCGTACGGGTCTGGATGGGGAGAAACAGGCTCCAGCTCAATCCCTCCAAGACAGAGTGGCTGTGGATGCCGGCACCCCAGTACAGTCAGCTGCAGCTGCGGCTGACTGTTGGGGGCGAGTCATTGGCCCCAATGGAGAGGGTGCGCAACTTGGGCGTTCTCCTGGATGGACGGCTGTCTTTTGAAGACCATTTGACAGCTGTCTCCAGGAGAGCTTTTTACCAGGTTCGCCTGGTTCGCCAGTTGCGTCCCTTTCTAGACCGGGATGCCCTATGCATGGTCACTCATGCTCTAGTGACATCTCGTCTGGATTACTGCAATGCTCTCTACATGGGGCTCCCCTTGAAGAGCACCCAGAGCCTCCAGTTGGTCCAGAATGCGGCTGCGCGGGTGATAGAGGGAGCCCCTCGTGGCTCCCATGTGACACCTCTCCTGCACAGACTGCACTGGCTACCTGTGGCCTTTCGGCTGCGCTTCAAGGTTTTGGTAACTATCTTCAAAGCGCTCCATGGCATAGGGCCGGGTTATCTACGGGACCGTCTGCTGCCACCGATTGCCTCCCACCGACCCGTGCGCTCTCACAGGGAGGGACTCCTTAGGGTGCCGTCAGCCAGGCAGTGCCGACTGGCAACACCCAGGGGAAGGGCCTTTTCTGTGGGGGCTCCCACCCTCTGGAATGAACTTCCCCCAGGACTTCACCAACTTCCTGACCTTCGAACCTTTCGCCACGAGCTTAAGACACATCTATTTATTTGCGCAGGACTCGACTAAAATTTTAAATTTTAAATTTGGTTTTAACGGGGTTTTATTATTTTTATCGCAATTTTTTAATATTCGGCCTTATTTAATAAGTTTTTTAATTGGTGTTTTATTTTGTATTTATATGTATGTTTTTATTAGGCTGTAAACTGCCCTGAGATAGGGCGGTATAAAAATGTGATTAAATAAATAAATAAATAAATAAATAATCTGGCCAAGTAGCTGCAGCTTCATAATTCAAGAAGCACTTTATGCTCAGCAAGGAAGAAAGCAGCAGGCAGAGTTCCCCTCCTCTCTTCCCACCACATCAACTGGCAGTGCAACTGTTTTCAGGTGAAAGTGCTTCTATTTATTCCTCGCGTTTTCATAACCCATTGAAATAAAGGCAGCGATTTCTACAAATGGCTGCCCTGTGACATTGCAGTTTTAAGATCACTCAGAAAGATATGGCTTTTGCTTTCATTTGACAACATTATAGTCCCCTGAACACTCATTGCTGCTTGCTCCTGACCTTAGAGAAATAGTATCCTATTGCTTTTAATAGAGCTTTTTTTTCCTAATACATTGTTGACATAAAATGCTGCTTAGCAGAATAGGCAAGGGACCGATTTAGCACAGCTTGGAAATATAGTATAGCTCAATACTTTGTTTTATTTATTTATTTGTGAAGAGACAAAGCCGTTACATGAGGAAAAAAAGAAAGAGAGACAAAGGCACAATGCTAGGTGCACTGACTACAGAAACCGCTCTGAGCAGGATCTTGTTTCTCAGCAAACTTGTGGAGTATTGGCCTGAAGAAAGGACACCATTTTCAGATGCCTGGGAAGGAAAGGATATTCCACAAAACCAGGAAAGAAAAAAAGAGTCCTGGGTTTCCTTGTGGGCATTTGTGTTCTATTTGCTACTCAAACTTTAGCTGACATTTCTACCTAAGAATTGGCCCTAAAGGGAGCTAACAAATCAAAAACACAAACAAATAAAAAGTAGCTCCTGAACTTTATTAAAATACATGTTTATAACACAAGCAGACCCACCCAACAAACCAGCTTATACCTCAAAGGCCCACCTATATAAAATATTCTTGACTCCCAGTAGTAGTAGAAGAAATAAGATTTCACCTTAACATCCATTGACAGGAAGTTCTAAATATCTGGGAGCAGCCCTGAGGATACTATGCTTTTGTTTAAGTCCAGAAAAGATGCAGTAGAGAGAAGTGGCTATCGTGAATATGTTAGAAATAAGGTAGAAAGCAAAATTGATTAGATGAATTGGCATTACATGATCCGTGTGTGTGCTCAGTCTGCTGTCCATGTAGTAGACAAATTGAAAAGTTCTTGCTCTCTCTTTTTGAAAATATATGCTGGACTTGGATGAGACAGCCCTTCAAGACAGCCACCTTTAAGGAAGATTATCTTCTATCGAAGTAGGATTGGGCAGATCTGCTCACCCATTCACCACCTGATACATATCTCCTTCTGTGTGTAACAGGGACTTCAGTAAGGAGTAAGCCAAATTTCACAACCTTCAAGAAGAAAAATTGACTTTTAAGTTAACTTTATAAACTTTATAAAGCAGGGCTGTTTCAGAATATTGGGATGTTTACTCTTACTAATATATCAATCAGTATAAAAATGGTGACTTTTAAGAAATTACTGCCTGCAGTTGAAATCACTGTATTCTTCTTTTGAAACTCTAAATGGCCTCCCTGCCATTAAGAACTTTGAATCCACTGGACGTGGAATGGAATCACAATGAAGCCTGTTGTAAGCATAGTCTTCAAATATGTATTTGTCTATAATTTCTCTTACTTATGCAACCACCCTTTACCCTCCCTAATAATTAATTCTCTTGCTGATAAAGGTTTGTTTTTTTTCTCTATAAATTACATTTTCTATTGTGAGCCCGTTGCAATGCAGGAAATATTGCTGTCAATAATCCAGGAGGAAAGCCAAATCTTTGAGTTTCTGATCTTGATTTCCTGCATGAAGAGCAAAGCAGCAGCTCCAGCCATCTCTTTTCATTTTAGTCCAAAGCCAAGACACTCCTATGCAAGGGACACACACACCATCAAAGCTGCAGCTTCATTGGTATGGCAGGGATATCCTTCCCCAGCTCAGCAAGAGCTCTGGCCCCAAACGGCAGTTTTGAGTAATTGACATAGTTGCCCAATGCTAGAAAATAAACTTGAGAACTATTCTCATTAGACATCCCCCTGGTTAGCTCCTCTGTTATTATAAAACCCAAATGCTGAGATTCTACCAGCATGGTTCTGTTTTTAATTAGTTCTGATGGCACTGGGCTAAGTGCCAAGGAAGGAGCGAAAAATGAACTTCCTGCAATGGAAGCTTATTGCTCAGTATGTCACTCTTCTGAACTGAGATTGTTTTTCCAACATTTTATGAAAAAGAGAAGCTACAGATAGAAATCATGTACATGTTTACGGCTCTTGATTCTTCCTCCCTCCATCCCCATTCAGGCTTGTAAAAGCACTGTCAGTGAAAGGAATCTGTAAGTTACCGTGAGGTCTACTTTGCTCTTCCATTGATTAAAGACATTCCAGCAGTTTTGTTTTCATGGAGCCAACCCAAGTCCCTGTTAAATCTGTAAGACCAGTGAAGTCTTAGTGTTTAAGTAAATTAGACATTTTTAATAGTGCCTATAATTGTGGTAGTGAAAAAAAAACCACACAGAGTGCATCAAGGCACTCCATAACCCATGCAGTCCTAGACTGCATCAATAGAGGAATAGTATCAAGATTAAAGGAAGTGATAGTATTACTCTGTAATGCATTGGTGAGGTCGATACTTTGAATACAGTGTCCAGTTCTGGTCACCACCATACAAAAAAATGCTGAGGCCCTAGAAAGAGTGCAGAGAAGAGCAACAAAGATGATAAGAAGTATGAAGGCTAAAAGAATAACTAAAGCAACTAGTTATGTTTAGTTTAAAGAAGAGAAGACTGAGGGGAGAAATGATAGCAGTCTTCCAACACTTGAAGGGCTGCCATAGGGAAGAGGGCGTTGGTTTATTCTCCGTAACATGTGAGGGAAGAACAAGAAGCAAAGCTCATCAGAGGGTGATCCAACCTAGAAATAAGTAGGAATTTCCTGACAGTGAGAACTATTAAACAGTGGAACAGCTTGCTTCACAGAGTTGTGGTTGCTCCTTCATTTGTCAGAAATGGAATGAGAATTACTGTTGTGGACAGGAGGTTGGGCTAGAAAACCTCCAAGGTCCCTTCCAAGCCTATGATTCTATAAGCATCTAAATGACAACATAGAGCAAAAGGAGAGTACCTTCCACATTCTAGCTTGATTTATAATATTCTGGTTATAACTGAAGTTCTCGTGAGTTCTAAAAGCAAAAAGGAAATTAGCTTAATGTTTCCAGCCTATCATTGTGTGCACAAGAGACATCCATGCTCTCCATGTCTTTAGGGAGGAATCATAGCTCAGTGATATATTTGATATGTAGGCAGCCCCAAAATCTAGTGTGTTCCAGCAAGAAATCTAACAGATGATGTGAAACATCCCATCCAGAAATATCATGAAATCAGTGTCATTAAGAATAGAATATAGCTGCACATTAGGTGGGCAGATAATCTGATTTAAAGCAGTTCCCAGTATTTCTTGAAGAGGGATAGGCAGAGGGGTAAGGTAGATTTCTTGCAAATATGGCCAAGTAAATAAACCATACCTCTAGTTGTCTTATATCTTCCCCCTTGGGAGAAAAAAATAAAGCAGAAAAGTGCAAAAGAGTGAAAAGCTCACACCACATGTAACTTTTCCAGTGCAGGGCCTTCTCAGGCAGAATATCCTTTAAATAAAATAAAGCATTACCGAGGGAGAGTAATTAACTGCACATCAAACACAGTTTGTCCCCCAAATGAGTTCTATACAGAGATGAGATTTAAGCAGAACATCATGAGTCAAACATTGTCTTAGTTACAAGCTGATTAAGCAGCCATTATCCCTCAACTTCAAACACTCTTTCAATATGGAGATAAACATTCTGAAATTTATAAAATTATTGTTGTTATCAGATCCAGGTGGGTTTTCTTTAAATACTATGATTTCTCAGGGTTTTCTGATATTTCTGAGTAGGAAATTTCAATTATCCTGATTTTTTTTTACTAATCTAATTAAATAAATATGAACTGGTGAATTTATTCCCAAAGAAGCTTTAGTGCATACGCCTTATATTCAGAGTCTGAGTAAGGACACTCCCACAAATAAAGGTTTTCTTCTCATAAGTTCCCTTCACTATAACTACTTGAGTCCATAAGAATATATAAATAAATATAAATAGAAAAACAAAGAAGAACCCATAGGGATGAGAAAGCAAATGCAGGTTGCCTGGCCTGTTGAAAAAGTCATTGGAATGCAGTGATTTTTTTTTTTTTTTTTTGCATATATTGCCTCAATCCAAATGCTGCAGGCAAAACATCACACAGATCTTAGGAAGTGCCATCCCCTCCGGGCAACATGACTCTCTGGATTTGTAAAGTGCATGAGAATATGTTTGGTCTCCATTTACCTTGTGAAGTCCTTTATAAACAGGACAAAGAGAAGATCAAGCAGCACTAAAATGAATATTGTTCTAGCAGCAAAAACAAAATGAAGATATTGCTGGAAAGGACAACTTTGCTTAGGCATAATTGAAAAAGGTTTGAAAAAGGGTGAATGTGGTTGAAAAATGTTCCTGATATTCTAATATCTTTTAGATCTTGGGAACTCTGTTGTAAATCTGTTTGAACTTAACCTAACATATAAATCCCAGTTTAGCTATAATAGTTTGACTCATGAAGGAAACTATCCCCACAACATAGTCTGCATCAAAAAAAAATATGCTATATTATTTTACATTTACATTTAGAGGGAAAGAGAAAAATTGTGACAACATTGTCCTTCTGTCTATCAGAACTCTGTTTTGGGATTGGGGTCTATAGGGCAGATATAGATTAGACCAAGAACTCTTCTGGCTGCTCACAAGTAGCTTTATAGGGAAGACCTTTCTTCTCTTTAATTACAGTTCTCTGGGAAAAAGGACTTTTCTTAACTTGTCTTCCTGTTTCTCTTTTCATTTCCAGACTTTTCTTGACTACTGTGTCAGCTCTACAAGGTGAGTCAGAGAGCCAGTTTGATCTTGTGGTGAAGGCACCAGGTTAGACATCAAGAGTGTGTGAACTGTGGTTGTGCATTATGCACAAAAGGCATCTGGATGGCTTTGGGCCAGTCACTTCCTCTGAACCCAGCCTACCTCACAGGGTTGTTGTTGTGGAGCAAATATAGGAGGAGGAAGGAATAAGGAGTATGTTCCCTGTCTCAAGTTATTTATAAAAATAATAAAGGTAGGAAGGAAACAAACAAATCAGACTAGGAAACAAGTGCCATCTAGGTATTGTATTATAAAAATATAGTAACAGAATCTTGCAAGTCTGAATGCACTCCCCCCCACACCTTCCCTCCTTTTATCTTTGTATGAACTTGGGAGAAGCTTATCTGAGATATTTACTCATGTTACATTCTTGCCCTGGACTCAGGATCATTTTATCTGGCCATTGCCTTAGTAGAGGCTCTTCCTCCTGTCCATCCCTTCTGCCATCCACATCACCATTGTTGCCAGTTAGGGAAAACTGAAACCACAACATTTCACAGCTATTGGAAACAGGGAAATTGGGACTCTCGGCCTAGTTCAAATGCTTCTTTCCCTACCTATTGCTTGAGTTAACATGTAGTCCAGATATACTTCTAACCAGAAATTACCACAGCTGGAATATCTAGCCCCAGATTTTTTTTCATGAGTGTTTACCAGTTGTGAATGTACCGCACCAATTGAATGCATTTTTCAAGTCTTAGCAGTCCTAGTTCCCTAGACTTCTGATGTTTTTCTTCTGCATTTCTTCCAAGCAGTCTGGGATCATCTACTGTATTCTATTCTCTAAGATTTATTTAGTGTAAATTCAGAACATTCTCCACAATATTACGCTAGCCTGCAAAGGAAAAACTTCTTAATTGCACTTTCTGTTGAATTGGGGCCCATCCAGGCTTTTATGTCTTTTCAATTTTACAATGCAATATGTATTTCAAGAGAACATTACACCAGGGATTAGTTTGATTCATTAATCTTTGTGCATCACATGTACAGATCTCTGCAAGTATTCAATTATGTTTGATGTTCCATCTTCTAATTTAATCATTACTTAGATTTGTTACCAAAACAGCCACTTTAAAAAGGCTGTTAACCATCCAGGGAAGAGAGATTTACGCACTTACCTTACATTAGCATTAATAGGAGTTGCTTATATAAATCACTCAGCACTAGTATGGAAAGATCAGTCTCTCTCTGAGTTCAAGAGATGAATGAGTTTTTCTACAGAAATATCTTTTTTTTTTAAGAAAAAAGAAAGAAATGCAATTATCCAAGATGAGTCTGCACTAAAACTTCATGATTGTGTGTGTGTGTGTGTGTGTGTGTGTGTGTGTGTGTGTATGTGTGTAGGTCTTTGGTTATTCGGGTTTTCTCCCACGTAAAATTGGAAGTGTCTTGGCTACGTTTCGACAAAGTCTCATTCGTCATCTTCAGGCTTCAGCTTCGTGCTTCTGGGAGCAATGTATGATTGCAGCTGTTTCTTCCTTTTTAACTGCTAGTGGGGGTTTGAACTGATTGGGTGGGAGCTTGGCTGTGCTCTGATTGGATGGGGGGGGGTTGTGCTCTGATTGGATGGGGGTATGTCCTGTTTGGGTGGGGGCTTGGTTGTGCTCAGATTAGTCTGAGTTGCAGGGGGATTTGAGTTGGTGAGCTGCATTGCTGTTGTTTGGCTTCGTGGTCGTGGTCGTGCTATATCTTCATAGTGGGTGTCAGTCTGCTGCATGTGTGGATTGGAGGGGTTTGAAATGGCTAATGTTGCAGCTGCAGTCTGGCTTCTGGTCCTTGGTCGTGCTTCATGATCAGTGTGGGTTTGGGTCTGCTTTCTGGGTGGATGTGTGGTGGTGACATCCTGTGTGGACCTCGTGAGTGTGGGTCTGGTGTCATTTCTCGTGGTTAGGGACTCGTTTGTTAATAAGGGCGGGTTTCCAAATGGCTGGTAGGTGGGAGGTATCATCTCGTTTGTTCATGCTGTGTGGGCGTTTTTCTATCTCGATGGCTTCTCTTATTATTCTGTTGTTAAAGTGTTCAGTTTTGGCGATAGTTCTGGTCTTTTTAAAGTCAATATCGTGTCCTGTGGCTTTAAGGTGTTGGACCAAGGAAGAAGTTGGTTCCTCTTTTTTGACTGAGTTCTTGTATTCTTCAATGCATGCACTTATTCTTCTGTTGGTTTGTCCAATGTATGTGGTGGGGCAGGCAGTGCATGGGATTTCATATACTCCTTGATTTTCTAACTCAATTTTGTCTTTGGGGTTTCTTAGGATGGTGGATATTTTTCGGTTTGTGCAGAATGCTGTCTTGATGTTGTGTTTGTGGAGGATCTTGCTGATTCTGTCTGTGGTGCCTTTTATATATGGGAGGAGGGCTGTGCCGTTTTCTTGTTCTCTGTCTTGGATTTTAGTGGGGGGTTCTTTTTGGATTAGTTTGGTAATCTTATTTCTCTGGAATCCATTGGATGTTAGTACGTTTGTGAGAGTGTGTAGTTCGGTTTTTAGGTGTTGTTCGTCAGCTAAGCGTTTTGTTCTAGAGATGAGTGTCTTGGCTACGGAGTTGATCTGTGCTGGGTGGTGGTGTGAGAGTGCATGCAGATAGCGGTTTGTGTGTGATAGTGTTATATATATATATTTGTTTTCTGAGGTTTTCACGGGTGTTTGTATGTAGGTCTTTGGTTGTTCGGGTTTTCTCCCGTGTAAAATTGGAAGTGTCTTGGCGACGTTTCGACAAAGTCTCATTCGTCATCTTCAGGCTTCAGCTTCGTGCTTCTGGGAGCAATGTGTGATCGCAGCTGTTTCTTCCTTTTAACTGCTAGTGGGGGTTTGAACTGATTGGGTGGGAGCTTGGCTGTGCTCTGATTGGCTGGGGGTTTTTTTGTGCTCTGATTGGCTGGGGGTGTGTCCTGTTTGGGTGGGGGCTTGGTTGTGCTCAATTTAGTCTGTGTTGCAGGGGAATTTGAGCTGGTGAGCTGCATAGCTGTTGTTTGGCTTTGTGGTCGTGCTACATCTTCATAGTGGGTGTCAGTCTGCTGCATGTATGGATTGGAGGGGTTTGAAATGGCTAATGTTGCAGCTGCAGTCTGGCTTCTGGTCCTTGGTCGTGCTTCATGATCAGTGTGGGTTTGGGTCTGCTTTCTGGGTAGATGTGCGGTGGTGACATCCTGTGTGGACCTCGTGAGTGTGGGTCTGGTGTCATTCCTCGTGTTAAGGACTCATTTGTCAATAAGGGCGGGTTTCCAAATGGCTGGTAGGCGGGAGGTATCATCTCGTTTGTTCATGCTGTGTGGGCGTTTTTCTATCTCAATGGCTTCTCTGCAACACAGACTAAATTGAGCACAACCAAGCCCCCACCCAAACAGGACACACCCCCAGCCAATCAGAGCACAAAAAAAACCCCAGCCAATCAGAGCACAGCCAAGCTCCCACCCAATCAGTTCAAACCCCCACTAGCAGTTAAAAGGAAGAAACAGCTGTGATCACACATTGCTCCCAGAAGCACGAAGCTGAAGCCTGAAGATGACGAATGAGACTTCGTCGAAACGTCGCCAAGACACTTCCAATTTTACACGGGAGAAAACCCGAACAACCAAAGACCTATATACAAACACCTGTGAAAACCTCAGAAAATATATATATATATATATATATATATATATATATATATATATATATATATATATATATATATATATATATATATATATATATATATATATATATATATATATATATATATCATGACAGGTTTGAGGGCTTTTACCTGAGGGAGTTGAGGGGGTTAAAAGGACTATAATGTTATATAACTTTCAAACTTTTTCTTAGGGAAACTGCTAATAAAATCATGTAGAATGGCCAGAAAATAGCTGGAAAACCTATGAGGTTGGAATTCAGAATAGAAGAAAAACCTTGTAGTTATCCCCATCAAGAAAGGATAAGATTGTTTTTCACTAACAAAGTTCTGCAATTTGTTGATCAATGAGTAAATGTCCATGTGGTCTGATTCACAATATGCCAACAATTCCATAGTATTACAATGATTCTGGTGCTCCTGCATTTTAACAGAATGCTAATGGTTGACAGAGAACAATTAATGTAATCCAATGATGTACTGATGGTGTTACCTAATTGGGTAATGAAACATCTACAAGGAAACAACAAGTTCAGAGAGCACCAAGGACTCTATAGTTCAACCTGAGCTACATACAGTAAATTCTCTTCTACTGGAATTTAATGACTCTGTATTTCTAGTCCAAGGACTGTAGTCAAAGTGCTTTATTTCAATGAAAAAACTATTACATAATTTAAAATCTTAAAAAAGCACATGGTTTTCTAAATTTTTGTAATGACTTAATTTTCTGTTTTTATTTTTGTATACTTAAGCAATAAAATTATAAGAGAAAGTCATATAACATATGTAATATATCCAATAATGCTTTAGTTAAGAGCAAACCCATGATGGAATGAGGAAGGAAGGAAGGAAGGAAAGGAAGGAAGGAAGGAAGGAAGGAAGGAAGGAAGGAAGGAAGGAAGGAAGGAAGGAAGGCCTTATAATTATTATGCTCAAGCACAGTAATGTTAACGTTGTTCAATTTCTGTTTCTTCCCCTATCTCTGTAAAATAAAACTCTTGAGTGTTTTACCATTGCACAGGAAGGAAAGATTAAGAACTGAAGTTACACTGCATTATTGTGCTGCAGGTCTCTCTTGGCTTGTCTTTCACCTATTATAGAGGAAAACAAGAAAGGATGCAGAAATAAATAGATTCCTAATGGCTATTTTGAAATAAGGATAGCCCTTGATGTACATAAATAAAAAAAGCAGACAAACAAATATTGAACAGCATCCAACATTATGGAAGCAAATTTCATTCACACAGTAGGATTTCATTTTACTGTCCTTCTCTCCATCTTCCCAGGATTCCCCCAAATCTGCTTTGGAATAAGATTTGTGGGGGGTGCAAGAAGGGGGGTTCCGTTCTGCTAGCAGATGCCATTTCATCAGCAGATGGACACAACTGGATACTCCTGATACTGATATTGACAATAATTAGGGCAGTTGGGGAGTGCAATTAACAATCACTATGATCTTATGCATGTTAATTCAGATCAACATGCCACATGATTTTATTTCCTTTTACATACAAAAGAATGATGCTTAAAATTGTAGTTGTCCATTTACTTCCCTCTAAAATCTGGCCTTGTGGATTTTATTCTGTACAACCTATTTGGCAGGAAGAATAAGTGGTTTTACTTCTAAATTAATGTAAATAGCTCAGGCAGCACCTCATTGAATTCTTTTTTTTAATGTATGCAAGTTTTTTAAATGGTACGATTAATTCTTGGTATTTCTGAACAGGAAAAAGAACACATAACAGTTCTAACATTAATTTTTTTAAAAAAATACAAAAGCACACATAAACACATTTATGAAATGCCTGTTCCACCAAAAAAAGGGGGGGACAAAATAGTTGATTGTCTCTTTCTGACATATTTTTTCTCTCAGCCTTGCACATTTGCATTAAAGTGATTGTGAATAATGTACATTTGACCAGTGCTGTCTGTGGAACTAATGCCTATTAAAGTGATGGGAAGTAGCATATGTTCCGCCTTGGGCAGAGAAAGTCCAATCTCCCCCACTGCGTGAGGCTCCAGCTCAAAATGCAGGGCAGCCGGGGTTTTATCCTAAATGAACCCAGCAGGGAGAAAGAGAGCCTAGGCCCTCACTCTGCATTTAAGCTTCTCTCCCAAAGTCAAAAGAGTTTGGTTCAGCAATGGCAACTGTAACGTCCCCAGTGAATTCACATACTGCTGTTCCATCACCCTTTTTCTCTTTCAACCTGCTTTGTAGACACAAGGAAAGCATTCGGGCAGCGGGGTCGTGTGTGTGTGTGTGTGTGTGTGTGTTTGTGCATTCACTTGTTTCAAAATGTATTCATTTTATTTGCAACCCAAGCAAACTGAGGCAGAAAGAGAGAAAGGAGAGCCCCTCTGCTCCAATTATTCTCTCTTATATTCTACCAGTGCACAATTCTGTCAGTAATTGTCAAATTACTCGGGTCTGTGGTTGGGACTTTTATATTCCTGCACTGTCCTAGAAACGCTCCGCTGTTGCTTGAAAGCTTGGGTAAAGCCTCTCTTTACGGTGAGTTTGGTTACATAATCCTTCAGATGCCTCCAGCTTGAAGTCCTGATCCAGAACAACCTTTCTTTTGTTCGTGCAAAGGGAAGCAAAACCAAACAGAACTGAATGAAACCAACCCACACACCAGGCAGTTTCAAACAGGCCTACGAGTGAGAAATTCAGCTGAAATGAGGGAAGAAAAAGTTGCCAATATGTCATGACTTCCTCTGCTCTAATGCCTCTTTGCCTCCTTTTTCAATCAAGAAATCAAGGCCATATAAGGCCTAAAACTACTTTTATTGGAACAGCCACAGTGACAGACTCTTACAAGCCTGAATGTTCTTCCCACATGCGCATATGTACATAATTGATCATGTGAATTTGCAAGGTTCCATCTGAGGTATTTTCTCAAATTAATTTGTTAGAATGGGGTTCAAGCTTCTCCAATTGTTGCCTTGGTAGCAGATCTTCCTCCTGTTCTTCAAGGCCATTCTCTGTGTCTTCAACACCTCTTGACTGGAAGCAATTTATTAATTTATTTATTCCAAAGTTTGTATGGCCATCCATCTCAGAACCACAACTCTGGGCAGCTCACAACAATTATACATCATGCAAAAGATAAAAGCAAAAAGATACTAAAAATAGAAACAAAGATGGTGTCACAACCTATCTCCCTAACTGGAGCCAATAGCACTAACTTCACCTGTCCTAGTGCTTGGGAGACCAGCCAATCAGTGGTGGGATTCAAATTTTTTTACTACCGGTTCTGTGGGCCTGGCTGGGTGGGTTTAGCATGGTTTGGTGGGCGTGGCGTGGCATGGCATGGCATGGCTTGGTGGGGGTGGCTTGGTGGGCATGGCAGGGAAAGGATACTGTAAAATCTCCATTCCCACCCCACTCCAAGGGAAGGTTACTGTAAAATCTCCATTCCCTCCCCACTCCAGGGGAAGATTACTACAAAATGCCCATTTCCTCCTGATCAGCTGGGACTTGGGAGGCAGAGAATAGATGCGGGGGGGCAGTCAGAGGTGATATTTACCGGTTCTCTGAACTACTCAAAATTTCCGCTACCAGTTCTCCAGAACGGGTCAGAACCTGCTAAATACCACTTCTGCAGCCAGTATTTTATAGCTTTCTGGAAAGTTAAAAAAATGGGGACCTGCCAGATCTCAGGTTGAAGGATTGTCAGGGAAAAGGCATAGTTCCTAGGTCCCACTGATGGCAACCTTTAAAGGAAAGGACTAGGAATGAAGTTTATCTATCACTCTTCCTGATCTGACATAACAAGCAGATATCCATAGGTATCTGCTTGTTATGTTCCCATAGAGAGGGTCTCCCATAGGGAGGGCCTCCTTAGGGTGCCGTCAGTCAAACAATGTTGACTGGGAGGCTCCAGTGACGTCACCCTCCTGCTGGGTGCTCTAACAGAGCACTCCGTGTTAGAAGATTGTAAAAGTCAGTGAAACAGAAAATAAATCACTGTTCACTGAGCTTAGCATAATCTCTGGGTGAAAGAGGTTATCAGAATTGTGGAAGAGTGGCAGGTCTGACAGGGGGTTTGCTCTCAAGAGCGAATTTTCCTGGATTTATGACCCCACCGAATTCCACTCCCTCCAACTTCAGCACGCTCCTGTTTTTATCAGGAAAAAGGAGAGGAATGTCGCTTCTGCTCTAGAGGACTTATTAAATTGATTGATATTCCAAGCAGACGGGAATTTCACAAGCGTTCGATCTTTGATGCAGAATCAGCACGGCAAGTACCGACTCCCTTTTTGAAACTTGAAACCTTTCTTTGTCTTTGATTAATTGACTTTTAAAATGGCGTCTAAAAGTGAAAGTAAAAATTTTTTAGTACGATGAAACAGCGTTACTTGTGGATTGTTACAAACGGAGTTTTTTTATACTGAAAGGAGGGAAGGAGAGTTATTAAGTTTGAATTCCTGATTCTTTTGAAGACAGAATGGCAGCTAAACCTTTAAAGCCTTCTGGAAGAAGGGGATCTGAACCAAGTCTTGAGGAAATATTGAAAGAACAATTAAAACTTTCTGAAGATAGGCAAAAAGAGATGATGGAGAATTTTAATGCAAAAATAAGAAGATATTCTTATGGCAGTTCAAGGACTGAGTAAAAATTGAAGGATTGGAAGTGGAAATGCAACAGATCTCTCAGTCAAATAAGCATTTAGAAGACGAAATGAAAGGTGTTCAGAAAAAAAAAGTGGATCAAAATGAAGATCAGGTTGTGATATTACAATATAAACTTATGGAAGGAGCTCTTAGAATTCGTGGTATGCAAGAAGAGCGTGAGAAGACTTAAGAAAAATTATATCAGAAGCATTGGCTGAATTTATTGAAGTGGACCCCAAGAGGTAGCTTACCAAATTGATAAAATATATAGAGTTAATTCTTGGATTGCAAGACAGAGAAAGCTTCCTCGGGACATTGTGGTTTATTTTGTGAAAAGGACTATGAGAAATCAAATTCTGCAAGTTTCATATCAGACAACTTTAAAAATTGGAGAACAGGAGTTGAAGGTGTTGAAAGAGATTCCTTCAAAGATGTTAAGAGACAGGAAGGAATTTGCTTTTTTTACACAAGAACTTAAAAAACATCAGATTCAATTCAGATGGGAGGTGCCAGTTGGACTGACACTATTCTATCAAGGAAGGAGATATAGAATTGACACTGTTTTAAAGGCAAAGGATTTTCTTTCTACAGTTTTGAAAGTCGAAATAGAAGTGATAGAAAAACTTCAAGAGACTCAAGAAGGCGTGGTGATCCAAGAGCCTTTATTGCTGCCAGTATTAGAGGAACCACAAGAGCAAAGGGTGACAAGAGGAGCCCTTAAGCGTAAAGAAGAGCAACAGTCTCAAAGTAAAAGTCAGGATCCCATTATGGAAGCTGTGGGAGGAGCTAGACGGAAGATACCGGAGGAGGAGCTTCCGTTGTCTGCTTCAAAGCTTCAGGAGGCCAATAATGGCAAATAGAATCTTGTCATGGAATGTTAATGGCTTGAATTCAGCTCAGAAAAGAAGGAAAATATTTCACTACTTGAAACAATTTAAAAATGATGTGATTTGTTTGCAAGAGACACATATAAAATTATCAGACCAAAAATATTTAATTAATTCAAAATTGGGTAACCATTTTGTTGCATCAGCTTTGGAAAAGAAGCATGGAATTGTTGTATATATCAGGAAGGATATACCAGCTAAGCTAATTGAGGCAGATATTCAAGGAAGATTTATTGCTATTGAACTGGTGATAGATGCAAAAAAGACTTTGTTGATAGGTATTTATGCACCTAATCAGCAACAAGAAAAGTTTTACAAAATGTTACATGAGAGGTTGACCCTCTGGGATTATAGTTCGTTTATTTTATTAGGAGACTGGAATGGAGTAATTGATACAAGAAGGGATAAGAGAACCTCCTCCAAGAAGATACCTATACATGCAAAATTACCAAAATCCTTTTTTGAAATGATGGAAGACTTTGAGTTTAGAGATATATGGAGGTTACGGAATCCAGATGAGAGAGATTTTACTTTTTTTTCTGATAGGCATCAATCTTTTTCACGCATTGATTTTATTTTAATTTCTAATGACTTGCTTTCTAGGGTGAAGAAAACGAAGATATTTCCGAGGTGTTTAACTGACCATAGCCCAGTATGGATGGAATTATTACAAGGGAAAAAAGGTGGTAGAACATGGAGGTTGAATGAAAATCTGTTTAGATATGAGGATAATGTAACTTATTGTAAGAAACAGTTAAAAGAATTTTTTGATTTTAATATGTACAAAGGGACACCTATAGGAACTGTGTGGGAAGCGAGCAAAGCGTTTATTAGAGGATATTGATTTTATTTGGACAACAGGCAAAGGAATAATAAACAAAGGCAGCGTAGATATTTGGAAGAAGAAATTCAAAGGAAGCAACAGTTATTAATTCAAAACCCACAAGATCATAAACTTAAAGAGGCTATAAAAATATTACAGAGTCAATTTAATATGTTAATGGCAGACCAGGTGGCAACGAATATACAATATGCTAAACATAATACCTTTTGTAATGCAAATAAACCTGGGAGATGGTTGGCATATAATTTAAGGAAGAAACAGAAAGCACGTGTCATACAAAAAATAGAATATAAAGGTAAAGAGATATACCAACAGGATAAAATTAAAAGGCATTCTCAGAATTTTATACTGCACTATATGCAAAAGACAAAATATTGGATAGGGACATTTATGATTATTTGAAAGATTATAAGGTGAATATTCTAACATTAGAACAGAGGAGGAGCTGAACCGGCCGATAGCTACTGGAGAAATAGTGGAGGCAATTAAACAATTAAAATGGGAAAACCCTGGTACAGATGGTCTTACAGCAACTTATTATAAAAACACAGGATGAAATATTAGGCCCACTTAAAGAATTATTTAATCAGATACAATTAGGAGTGGAATACCCCATCATGGAAAACATCTTTTATTTCACTGATACCGAAGAGGAGCAAGACTGCTCTAAACCTGGTAACTATAGGCCGATTTCACTTTTAAATAATGATTATAAGATTTTTGTAAAAATAATAGCAAATAGATTAATGTTAGTTTTACAACAAAGAATTCATACTGATCAATCTGGTTTTATAAAAGGGAGGCAGATGAGGAATAATGTTAGACAGATTATTAATATATTGGAATATTTGGAAAAGAAGAATACTTCAGCGGCACTTATTTTTTTGGATGCAGAGAAAGCCTTTGATCGATTGCATTGGGATTTTTTATTTAAATTAATAGAGAAAATGCAATTTGGAGACTGTTTTATTAGAATAATTAAAGCGATTTATGGAGAGCAAACAGCACAGATTATAGTAAATGGTAGTTTGACAGAAGTTATTAAGATTGCGAAAGGAACAAGACAGGGATGTCCCTTATCACCATTATTGTTTGTTTTGACTCTGGAACCATTATTAGATAAAATACGAGAATTAATGAAAATAGAGGGAATTAAGATTAGACAATATGAGTATAAAGTTAGAGCTTTTGCAGATGATGTAGTGGTTACGTTAACGAATCCTATAAATTCAAGTAGATTTTTGTTGGAAGTAATTGATAAATATGGAAAGGTATCAGGATTTAAAATAAATCAGAATAAAACAAAAGTGATAATTAAAAATATGTCTATACAACAGAAACAAAAACTAGAGGAAATGACAGGATTTGAGGTAGTAAAAAAGGTTAAATATTTAGGGGTCTATATTAGCTCATCGAACAAGAAACTTTATAAGAATAATTATGACTTGCTATGGCAAAAAGTTCAGAATGATATGAATGTCTGGAAGAAATTGCAGTTATCCCTATTGGGAAGGATTGCGGCTATTAAAATGAATGTGTTACCTAGATTTTTGTTTCTGTTCCAGATGATACCAATAATTAAAAAGGATAAAAATTTGGAAGATTGGAGGACATATCAGATATTAAACTGATAAGAACAGATACTACACTTGATCTTAGCCAAAAGGCCGAGAAGTGGTTTAAGAATGCCTAACTTTAAATTATATTATGAAGCAGTAGCCCTTTCAGTAATAAGTGACTGGTTTAACTTAACAGAGGAAAGAATTTTGAATATAGAAGGTTATGATTTGTTATATGGATGGCATGCGTACTTATTTTATGAAAAAAAGTGGATAGGGCTTTTAAGAATCATGTGTTGAGAAGTGCTCTTTATGGTCTGGAAAAATATTCCTATAAATTAGAATACAAGATTCCTATATGGGCGAGCCCTAGACATGCAATAGAGAATATAAATATAGAACAGAAACAGGAAATGATTACATATAAAGAACTTTTGTATGCTGAAGGAGGTAGATTGCAATTAAAATCATTACAGGTATTAAATGAAGAAGGGAGGAATTATACTTGGTTTCAATATGGGCAAATAAGTGCTAGATGGAAAGAAGATCAAAAATTGGTATAATGCAAAGGAGGAAAATTTAATAAAGCAAATTAGAAATCAGACCCAGGAGCATATAAAGAGATTGTATAATGTGTTGCTTGAAATAGATTCGGAAAAGGATTTGGTAAAGGATTGTATGATAAAATGGGCACAGAATATTCAGGAACCAATAATGTTGGAAACATGGGAGAAAATTTGGGTTAGAAATGTTAAGTTTACACAAGCACAGAATTTAAGGAAAATTTTTATAAGATGTTTTATAGATGGCATTTAGATCCCAAAAAATTATCATGTATGTATCCTAATATCCAAGCGAAATGTTGGAGGTGTGATTGTGATGATGCTACATATTTTCATATTTGGTGGACTTGCAAGAAAATTAAGGTCTTTTGGATAAGAATTTGGTGGATTATTCAAAATGTACTGAAGAAGAAGATAAAGTTCCTGCCACAATTTTTCCTTTTGGGAATTATAATGGATTGTACAGGGATTGAGACTAAATTGATTTTGAACTTAATAACAGCAGCAAGACTGTTGATTGGACAATACTGGAAGAAGAAGAGATACCTACAATAGAAGAATGGATATTGAAAGTTATTAATTTGGCTGAGATGGCTAAAATCTCAGCGTTTTAAAAGACAATACGCAGGAAAGATATTTAATTGAATGGAAAAATGGATTGATTATCTACAAAACAGATATCAGATTAAGAAATATCAGATTGCCTTTGAATAATTAGAAAGTTATTTTATGTAATGGGGAGGGGCTTGGGAGACGAAAAGCTTTGGATGTGGTTATTTGGATTGGAAGGGAAAATTTTATTCTATGTTTGGTTTATGTATAACTTTACCTTGTGATTGACCCGGGAAGCCGGGGGGTGGGGGAGGGAGGGGGGTGTTTTGTTTTGTTTTTGGGAGGGAGGGGGAAAAAAAGGGGGGGGAAATGTTTTTGTTTTTTTAAAACTCTTTCAATAAAAAAAAAAAAAACACAATGTTGACTGGCAGTGCCCAGGGGGAGGGCCTTCTCCGTGGGGGCTCCTGCCCTCTGGAATGAGCTGCCTCCGGGGTTACGTCAACTCCCCAACCTCCGGACCTTTCGACGCGAGCTCAAGACCTTCTTGTTCTATTGCGCAGGGCTGGCCTGAAGTATTTTAAATATGGGTTTTATTATAGTTTTTATTATTGTTTTATCTGTTTTGGCCTTTAATTTAATTAGATTTTAAAATGTTTTTAATTTTTTTAATTCTGTTTTATCTGGCTGTAAACTGCCCTGAGTCCCTCGGGAGAAGGGCGGTATAAAAGTTCAATTAAACTAAACTAAACTAAGCTCCCAGGTAGAGGAAGTTCTACCTAGCCCCTTGCATGCCCAGGATTTCTGTATAGAAGTGGATCTCCTTTATTCATATTATTTGTGTGTTTTTATGAGCATAAGTGGAGGTAGAAACAAATATACACCTCGAGTTACATATCACTGAAACTAACAGGACACATTCTAATTGATCAAATACAGAAAAATTATGTCCTCATTTTAGATATGCAATTGATTCAAGCGAGGCCAATTTCCTGTAGAAATGAAGGGAGTACTATATTAGATCAGCCGTCCCAAAGCTTCTGTGTTTCTAAGGTGTTAGTGACCACTATTTATTATTACAGTCAAAGGGGCCTTTGGTAAGGAACATAAGAATATAAGTCGTGCCCAGCTAGATTGGATCCCTGGCCTATCTAGTCTAACAGTCTGTTCTCACCATGGCCAACCAATGGCAGAAGTCCCCCAGAAGATGATCTACAGAGGTAGTAATGATCCCCATAACTTCCATCAACTGGTCCAACCCATTTTTGAAACTAACCAAGCTGGTGGCCATGCCACAGCTCATGGTAAAAATGGATGATGGAAGTTGTAGTTCAAGGCATCTATAGCCCATTTTCGCATTTGATTTGGTTATGTAGTGAGTCTGTGAATAGGCTACCTCCATAAAGGATCACTTAGCAAAGCAAAGGCAAGTAGGGACAATATGTGTGGTTGGAAGGAGTTGATCAGCATAAGCTTGTGCAAAACCCACCAGAAATGTCCTAGAAGTATCTCTACCTAACTAGCTATTTTCAGAAATAAAAAATTGCTATTAATCCCTGCACAATAGATAGCAGCACAGAATGGGCCACTTATGGCATAGTTGCGCATGAAAGTTGTATTATAATTAAAATAGACGCTGCAGAGAGAGATCTTAGACGGGATCTCCTACAGATATTTACAAGGGGTCAAATGAAGTTCCAGAGCATGAAAACTGCATAAGTCTGTATTTGGGAGAAGAATATTATTACCCTTTCCCTCCAAGTTATTTTTTTAATTAAATTGCCCCTGTTACTTCCCCATGAGCAAAGGATGATATGAAATCGGCTGTCAATCAGTTTGTCTCAACTATCCAGCACTGCATTTTAGTGTATGTAAAGATTCTGCCAAATCTTTTAGTGTTGATGGCCATTGACTCCAGAGAAGATATGATGTGAGTGAGCATAGCAGTCCAAATTGATCTCCTCTTCCATTACATTGTACTTTGCTTGATGCTCATTTATCCTTTTGGAGCTCTGCAGTTCTGTCACCATAGTCTCTTGGTAGTACAATGGTCCACAGCATTTTTTAATAAGATCCTCTCTCACTAAACATATGAGCATCAAGAAATATGCAGAGGTTTGTAACTGAGTAAAAAAAGTTCCTTGGCTTTTCTTAAGTGACTTACGTCTCCACATCCTATTGGAAGTTTTGATTGGCTTCATTTCTGCTTAATCTTTCAGTAAGTTACTAAGCCATAACTTTTCTGGCTGGCTTTATTGTATGTTGCTTCTTGGTCTATAAACTTTGTTTATAAAACCATTTAGAGTAATGCATGTTTGCAATTATATATTTTATGCTTTATGCATTTTAATAGGAAAGTATAAGTACTGTAAATAAACAATCAATCCATGAATTAATGGGGGAGGGGTGTTAATGCAGAAGATAAATGGTTGTGGAAATGTTATTCTATTTGCACATGCAAAGAGCCATCTGACACATATAGTACCTTAAGAGGGAATAGAGTATCAGATAATACTACTGCCCCATTTTGAATCCAGTTTATCAAGATGTTCTTGGAAGGCTTAAGTCGTATTCTGACTGGAAACATTGGTGAAGGCTACCACTTCAGATAAGATACAAAACAGATGAATGTTTATCCATTTTACATACACAAACTCAAAACAGATCTGCATTGTGACTCTGAAATGTTCTTTGCTTTCTGATGAAAAACCAAGAAAGGAAACGGAAATGCCATAGTTAGCAAAAGGCCTACAGTTCTCATGGTTGGATAGGAAGCAGATGTGGTTCAAAAAATAAAATAAAAAGACAGGCTTTTTTCAAAGATATTTTGCTACTCTAACATATGCTTATGGACTGGGACTAAATATTGCAGATAATTTGCTGTTGTAAGACCCATTCAAGCAAATTGGAATTACTAAGAAAGAACATCCAATGCAAGCAAACTAGGATTCTCCAGAATTGTCCAGAATTTTCCAAATGTTGAAAATTCAGTTCAGCTAAAGGTTTATCATCTTTTAATCCAACTCAATGAGATGTGACAAACTTAGATCTGGATTTTCAGAAACATTTCCCCTTTGCAGTACTTATATAAATAGCATACTCCGTCTCCAAAAGAATGGATATTTAGATCAGCTGTTTTCCTTAGGCATTGTTGCACATCTGTATGCTGAATGAAGGAAATTACACTGACCCAACATTTAGGTTTAATTTTAAAATAAATCTCTTCCACTTGATGTACAAAATTGACTCCATTCAGCATATTCTTTAAAGTATTCTTATTATCATGGTGTCAAATGCCTTATTAATTATGATAGTATTTGACAATCATATATCAAATACTATATACTATAATACTATAATATAGTATTACTATGCCTTCTCCTAATGAATCCTCAGAGCTTTCTACTCTTAGCCCTTCTTTTCAGAGATGGCCACTGAATGAGTAGTAGTGCTTAAAAGAAAATCAGTAGTGCTGATATGCCTGAAGGAAACCTTCATACAGTCAAGGCTTTCCTCTCCAGGCATAATTACATGACACAGTCCTTAACAAGTTATTCTTTTGAAGAAGAAGGAGAAGGAGGAGGAGGAGGGGGTGGGGAGGAGGAGGAGGAATAATTATATTATTATTATTATTATTATTATTATTATTATTATTATTATTATTATTATTATTTTGGGTTTAGAAAATTTAGAAATATGCTGCCTTCAGTATGACTTTTTTTTTTTATTCGCATTTATATCCCGCCCTTCTTCGAAGACTCAGGGCGGCTTACACTATGTTAGCAATAGTCTTCATCCTATTTGTATATTTATATACAAAGTCAACTTATTGCCCCCAACAATCTGGGTCCTCATTTTACCTACCTTATAAAGGATGGAAGGCTGAGTCAGCCTTGGGCCTGGTGGGACTAGAACCTGCAGTAATTGCAGGCAGCTGCTGTTAATAACAGACTGCATTAGTCTGTTGAACCACAAGAGGCCCATTTGAGCATAGCTCATAAAATCATCTGCTACAATGTCCTTCCTGTCAATGACTACTTCAGCTTCAACCACAACAATACACGAGCGCACAATAGATTCAAACTTAAAGTGAACTGTTCCAATCTCGATTGCAGAAAATATGACTTCAGTAACAGAGTTGTTAATGCCTGGAACACACTACCAGACTCCATGGTCTCATCCCAAAATCCCCAAAACTTTAACCTAAGACCGTTTACTGTTGACCTCACCCCATTCCTAAGAGGTCTGTAAGGGGCATGCATAAGAGCACCAGCATACCTACCGTCCCTGTCCTAATGTTCCCTTTAGTTGTATTCATTTTATGTATTCAATTCATGCTTATACTTATATATATTATTTAATATATATTTGACAAAATAAAAGAAGAAGAAGAAGAGGAGGAGGAGGAGGAGGAGGAGGAGGAGGAGGAGGAGGAGGAGGAAGAGGAAGAGGAGGAGGGGGAAGAAAGTAAATTGGGATTGGTATATATGAATGGATATTCAGTAGACTATTTAGTGCTAAATATAAAGCCCACCGGGGCAACTTTCCATCCAGCTTTTATATTAATTTGTTAATATGGAAGGTGTCAATGCAATTGATTGTTTAGGCAGTTGGCTTGAAGAACAGTATTTTTTCAGATGAAGAAGCAGTGTTTCTCCTCTTCAGCAATGCTACTTATAAGTTTTTTAAAAGTAGAAAACCAGGTAGACTTGGTGAAATTTCCATTACAGGAAAATCTCTGTGCCTCATCAAATACCATCCTAGAAGACCCACTGAATTATTGTACTCATGGAATGCTATCACACTGAATTTTGACTTATGAAGCAAGTGCCCATTGTATTCTCAAAATTTTACATAGCACCCAGGCAACAATGTTCCCCCTTTGCAATGTTTTCCCATGGAGGGTTCCATCTCCCCAACTCTCCTTTTACCAAATATACTATTTAAGAATGTAAAAATTACCAAAAAGCTGCACAGGATCTTTGGACTGCCTTTCCACTGTGTGGAAGCAAATCTGGTCTTTGTGTTTATCTTGAGTTTTCCTTCTCAACAAAACATGGTATATTTAAATGGACTGGGTGGTTATTCCAAGCCAGCCATATATATGGAGTTTATTTGGTTTTACAAAGGGGTGTTCTATATTTGAGAAGTTGTCAAAGAATATTCAAAGAGCTATTTAATCCAGCTACCATGTTAAAGGTAAGGACCACAGAATGGAAAATAGCCAGTGGTGGGTTTCACATTTTGTTGCTACCAGTTTGCCTCACGTGCACACCTTCCGCGCATGCACCTGGCCTCAAAACCGTGCCTAAATAGGATGGCATAGAGCCACTATCTCTGCTACCGGTTCACGCAAACCAGTATGAATCAGCTGAATACCACCTCTGAAAATAGGGACTTTCAACATTAACACTGGCAAAAAAGACTGAATAGGCATGTTTCCCCCTTAAATTGAAATACCTTGTATTTCTGTTTAAAATGATAGCAATTGTTTCTAGCTTTGCATATATATGTTAACATATGTACAGTTTATGCAAATCTCTGCACTCACGTGTCCTTGTTGTTAGAAATATTCCACAAAAAGTATGGATTACACAGAAAATTGCTTAGGCTTTGTGAAATATCTCATGTGACAAAAGTCTATGCAGAGATACTTTTTAAGAATGAAAGAAAGTCTGTCTATTCAAGGTTCATTAAATGATTTATTATTAAAAGAACAGAACCAACATCTTAACCTTTGAACTGGCATAGGGAAGTTCCAATTTCAAAGACAGCTTTTGTAATACATGCCAACAATGTGCACTGTGTCCCAGTTGGCAAAATGTTGGCAGTCATTCAAAAGCTCGTGTTAACAATGATGCTTTTTAATAGACATATCTATATGGTAGATATTCTCTGTCTCAATACATTTGTTTGAACAGCATTTCAAATTTAAACCATGATCTTCATGAATACATAAGAAGTTCCAGATGTTCCAGCATCCCAGAGCATGCATTTTAACCAAGATATGCAGAAAATAAATATTGATTAGGATGATAGGCAAACTTATTTTATTATATTTTATTTTTGGCAATTCCTAGTGAATTAAATTTCTAGTCCTGTTGAATAATTACCATTTGGTTTTATTTCAAGACATCATTTTTAATACTTTATATATGATCAGTTTCAATGCTTCAACATATATTGTTCTGAGAAACACATAACTGAGATTATAATTTGTTTCAATTCACATGGGGGAAAAACAGTATCAGATTTCAAAAAGCATGTTTTATAGCCATGACCTGTGGTTTCTATTTCAAAATCATTTTAAGAATGGAATCTCAGGAGAATCTTAACCAAAACAATTTAATGAATTGATGCTAGAACATACATAATGGGCATTTGTACACACAGAGTGTTTGTGCACTGAGTCAAATTTTCTATTAGAAATGCTGGAGTTCTGTAGAAGTGTTTACAGGTTGATTTGACATTGGAGCAATCTCACTAACCTTTATAATGCAAAGAAATGAGAACAATGTTTAATGAAACTTCAGAAACCAGCAGAGCTGCTTAGTAAAAATTCAAACGATTGCAGACTGAATTGAATTTCAGCCTTTGTTCTTGTCAT
This sequence comes from Ahaetulla prasina, assembly GCF_028640845.1. Lineage (NCBI taxonomy): Eukaryota > Metazoa > Chordata > Lepidosauria > Squamata > Colubridae > Ahaetulla > Ahaetulla prasina. Next base: position 178,735,323 of record NC_080539.1, on the reverse strand, counting down.
GATTAGCAAAATCAGAACATTTTGTGCAAGATACTTCATGGGCTTCAAAGGCAAGCTACTAGTAATGCAAAAGGATGTCTGCAAATGTCCAAACCAAAGAACATCCATATCCAGAATAGCAAATATAAATCTGTCCTAGTTGTGATTGTTGTGATTTTAACCAAGAATTGGTTGCAAAACGATACAAGATTTATTCTTTGCTAAATTCTATTGTTGATTTCAAGAATTATATTATATGGTATATTTCCCCCATATACCATACAGTTTTTCAGATTTCAATATCAGAAACACTCAATTTTCTTGCCCACTTTCTCTTTGTAGCATTTATCCTGATGCTTCCACAATCTTAGTAGGATCACTAATTTTAACAGCAGGCACTCCGATAACACATTTACATTCATTTGTAAAACATGAATCCTCTTTGGTCTATGCCTTCTGCTACAGCTGAATTTGGGCTATAAGAAAGCATTACTCAGTGCAAAACACATCATTTGGATATTTGGGATCTCATCTTTAAGCAGAGGTAGCTCAAGATTGCCAAACAGCTTCTGCTCTATTAAAATTTCTAATACTGGGAGCATCAAACCATGCTCTGTCTCAGAGGAAGACAATTTCATATTGTTTATATTAGTTTTCAGTTCTGAACAAACTACCCAAGCAACCACTCACTTTCATGTGAGGGTGTGAACTCTGCTTATATAATACCTCAAATACATTTCTGATAAAATATATTTCCCTTTGTAGAAATTTTATGACTTCCAAAGTTTGAATTTAAAAAAAACCCTGCTTCCTTTTTTAATTAATTAATCGTTGACTAAGGCATCTACTACCAATTTGTGTTATTTTAGAACAAATCCTCTCAAGCTCTAGTGCTGACTTCTTCTAAGATGATGCTGCATCACATTTTTCTTTTAATATGTTTTGTTTCTTCTCCACAGAATTCATAATTCAAATTAACCTTGCAGAGAGTTTTCTGTTCAGCAAGCTTTTAGTTCATGAGCTTTTTCCTAGAAGACAACAAACATTGCAAAAGAAAGGCATGAAATAGTTTCCCTTAGCATTCAAAACCAACTTGGGGTGCAGGAAGAGATAAAGTTCCCAAAATGTATTACCATAATAATATTGGAAGCAATTATTTGCAAGAAATACATTACCAGAAAAATGCCTTGCTTGGCTGCCCACTGGATTAGCCCTCTCTTGCCATTTAAAGAAAGAAAACTACTTTGTAATAAGAAAATTATTTTTTATATCTCTGATCTCCTTTTCTGCTTCTTTCCTTCTATTCTGCTGATAATTTCAGTATTTCTTTTTTATGAAGAGCAATTCCAGACTCTATTATTGTTCCATGCTTTGACATTCTCACAGGAAATGAAAAGCTGCCCTAACCTTCCTTCCTGCTCATAAAGTCCTATGAGAAGTGGATAAGACCAAAGAGTCTTCAAACTTCAGATACCTTTTTAACTATTTAATATGTCTCTTGGGCAAAAGGGAGAAAATATTTCAAACGGAAAGTTAGATATTTTTGTGAACCATTTTCCATAAAACTTTGAGTGCAGCCACCAATCTGGATAGTTGGAGGAGATATGCAGAATAATGTGGGATTTTCAGCTATGACAATAACAAAGACAGATTGCAGAAGGACTAAATAAACCAAATACTAGTCTGTGTTCTTTGACAAAGACTTATCCGAAGTTAACCCTGTTTATTTAGGTCAATGGCTTTCAAGCACTATTCTGGAACCGCAATAACCCTGAAACCTCTCCTGGAATTATTTTGTGGGAACTTTAATAGCAATAGCACTTAGACTTATATACTGCTTCATAGCGCTTTACAGCCCTCTCTAAGTGATTTACAGAGGCAGCCTATTGCCCCCAACAATCTGGGTCTTCATTTTACCTATCTCAGAAGGATGGAAGGCTGAGTCAACCTTGAGCCAGTCAGGATTGAACTCCTGGCAGTCAGCAGAATTAGGCTGCAATACTGGATTCTTGTGTTTACCAGTAGTGATCTTCTACACTAAAAGCAAGATGGATTCAATCTTTCTAGATCACATGAAATAAAAAAATGTGGGGGTGGGGGAAGGTTCCTCTTCAAATTAAAATGCAAACAAACAGGCTTCACTTGTAAACAGCATAGGTATAAAGGTAAAAAGCAATCTTTTTTGAGTTCAAGTAGCGGCAATTTCATGGACATATTCTTTTTTGGCAAGATAAAAAAAATAGTTTACTATTGTTTTTTTCGGGGGCGGGGAGCTCTTTTGACTTTCCAGTCCTAGAATTTCTGAATAGTCTTCTATTCCAACCAAGCATTAACCAGGTAAAACACGGAATAAACAATAAAGAAACCAGGTGCATTTTATTTAATTGGTTTACTCTAGTTACTTTATAACAATCTTAGGCAAAACAGCTTCTATGACAGGGGTCTCCAACCTTGACAACTTTAAGACTTGTTGAGGAACTCTGGGAGTTGAAGTCCACAAGTCTTAAAGTTGCCAAGGTTGGAGATCCCTGTTCTATGATATTTGGGGATAAAGCTCTAAATGTTGATGTTTATAGTACTTCACTTCTAGTGTTCCAGTCTGTTTGAGCTTATGTTCAGATGTTTACAGTCTTGATTTTATTTCCATTTCTGAGTTTCAGAAGATACAATAGAAAGCTCTAACAAATTATTACTGCCCGTACAGATTCCTTGTTGTATGGTTAAGAGTGTCAGTTATCCTCTTTTTCTACAATAGTGTATTGTAATTGTTTATTTGTTAAACATAAATTTTCATCAATGTATATATGGTTCTTCTTACTTTCTTGCTCTGGTCCTTTCATTTCACATTAGTGGATTGGGGATCAGTATTTTGCTCATGTTATTACAAAAATAAACATAGCAAGAGTGAAGATAGCTTGCATTTTTCGTAGTATATAACTGGAATGACAAACCAGTGTTTGCCTAATCTAATAAGTAAGAATTAAATGAGAAAGGAACTAAAAGGAAAAGACAGCTACCACTTGAAACAGAAGTACTCTGCATGAACGTTTAATGAATTTAATTTCAAATTCAGGCCTTTAGAAAAAGGCTTCTTTATTTTATTATTATAGCCTTGTTTTTCTTGTTATAACTGAAGTCATTGACATATGAGGCTGTGATATCAGTTAAAACATAACTGGAGATTTCTGATTACAAACCAGTCTCTGAAAACACAGATTGGTATTACTTTTGCTTCTGCTGGAGGAACCTAGACTTGCTTTCTTGCTTGTTTTTTCTACTTTCCCTTACTGGAAATAGTTCCCATAACAGTCCTTTTCTCTTTTACTCTGTTTTACACATGTTTGGAAGACATTGCATGTTGTATTCCATAGATTCCATATTTCCAATATGCTACCTTTCTCTTTTTTTAGGCTTGATTGATATAGCAGTTTATGCAATTAGCACACTTGCATTATCTTCTAAAAACATTCATTAAAATAGCGCCCAAATTAAAATAAAATTTTAATGAGTGCCTTTAATTATATATTTTCTGTTTATGTGAGTTTTTGCATTGCTTTCTAGGCTGATAAGGGGATGGTGAAGTTTATAAATTATCTTACTGTCAGATCAAATTGCAAGCGGGGCCATTATTTTATTTTATTTATTTATTTATTTTGTCAATCATATATAAGATAACAGGTAAAAGTATAAACATAATTTGGATACATGAAAAGAGTAAGTACATTGCATAGCATTTTCTTCATTTCAATAGTAATATCATTTATTTCACAATTAAAACATAAATAAAGCAATAATCGAAATCTTTTACAGGAATTATTGCTGTTAACAACAGATTGTTCAAGCAATGTTAACCCCTACTAATCTTCCAGTACTCACTAACAAGCCATAAAAGGCTTTGCAAGATCCATTAGTTGCTGACACCACTTCCTCCCAAATGACTGGATGATCACTTTTGGTATATTTATTAAAATCATTATAATCATCAAAGTTGAAAACAGTGAATCCTGAGAACACAAAGCTGAGCTCCCTCCTATTAGGTAACTGAATGCACTCACACAAAATCCTAGCTGTACCTGCATACTTCTATTTTTTACCCTCTTGCACTCCTATTCTGTTATCTCCTTAGTCTCTGGTTGGAATAGATACTTCTGTTGCATCTCATAATCAAGAATGGTTGAATGAATCAATCACCTCCAGCAGAGAACTGAAAAGTAGTAATCAACTTCAGCAATGTCAGTGAAGATGTGTGACAAAACTACCCATTGTGCCTCTGCATGAGTTATTTATTTACTAGAATTACTACTAGAGATTTATCGCCCTTCATTCAAAAGTCATTCTGACTAGTTACTGACATAGAAATAGTTGAATGAAAAATCATGTCCCGATAAAAGTAAGGCTTCTATATAAGAACAACCAGATTCTAACAGCAGTTGACTGGGCAATGGCCAGAAGTAGAAGAGACCAGAAAGTAAGAAAGACCGTAATTCCCTTTTAAATGTTCTAGTGAAGTGTACAGCCTTCATTATCACTAGGGGGGGAAAAACCCAAACAAGAATATATGCGTATGAAGCATAGTGCTATGACAACAGTAACAGGCATGTACTGCATTAGAGTGCTTCAGAATGGAAAGAAACAAATCATTCTTTGATGGGGCATGGCACTAAATAAATTTATGGTCTGATCTCACTTCCAATGAAATAATTTAAGTTTTCTTACAGATAATAACAACAGCGGGATCAGATGCTGTAACAGCTTGGATTATTTTAACAGCTAACAATGCGCTTCTGGTAACAGGGATATTAAAGGGTTTATTATTTGAACAACATCCTTCCTCTTTCATTTATGTTTCAAATAAACAGATGTCATCAGGTTGACACTTTTTAAAAAAAGGAGCTTATGCCAGCATGACAGTTATTTGTGTACAACCAGAATTAGGATTCACCTCTGGCACAATATTTCCTAAAGATAAAATTGGCTTCAGCCATTTCCTCCACCACTACCGATTAAATTATTTTCATCATAAAACACAGACCACACAAACTGTTCTTCTGGAATTCTTGATTAGAATGTTCAGGTTTTTTATCATTTAGCATTCTTTGCAACAAATCAAGCACTTTCCAGTGTGCTGCCCCAAAATAGAACCACTCCAACACTCTGCTGTAGAAATGTGGAGGACAAGTCATGGAGGATCATTTTAAACAAATAACTGGTTGAGCCTCTGGGTGTGCAAGAAGGAGGGGAGGGCAGTGGTCACAATCTAAACTTAATTTGTGGGACCAATCACCAATGTTTGTCACATTTTATGACACGCGTTATGGTTGTTCTTGATCCCTAGCTCATTTTTAAAGTTAAAGAGCAAAGGCAGGTTTTGATTATAGTTAGTATTCATCTTGAGAGATTAGTATACATAGAAGCCTTATTACCACCAAAGGTGATGTATATAGTTTGCACTAATTTTTGATGCTGCAGTTCTACTATTTTCTATTTTGCTAATCTTGCTAGCTGGATCTTATCCATACTGTCACTAACAAACAAATCTGCTGAATATTGTCTGCCTCTCCTACTCATCCTACCTGTTCCTTTTTTTTTTTTTTTTGCTACTGCCATTGTTGCTACTGTGTTGCACATTTTATTCTGAAATTTCTATTCCCAAATAGCCACAGTTTGGACTTTTCCTTGCAAAAAGGAGATGGGTTTGATTCTTAGCTACTTGGCTTGGATAAAGCTGTTTCTGCAGGAGGAGAGGGAGGGAGGGAGAAGGAATCGGAGCACTGTATTAACAGGAAAAAGCTGTGATCTAGAAACTTTATCACTTGATTATTTCCTGTATGTAAGATCTGTTCCCTTGTCTCCATGTGATTCTGGAATTTCCTAGACATTGAGAGGTCCATCAGTGGTCCTCACTGCTGAATTCTAGAAATATGTGCAGAGTCCATTGTTCTTTTGAAGGGATGCAGGTGCACAACAGCTGAGATGCTTACTTTCTTAACTACAGTAATTGTTTGTCTATTATTGTTCTTATTTTTAATTGTTATGATCTAATTTTATTATATGGCAGTTCTGCTTTTTTTTTTTCTGTGACTGTTCACATATTCTGTAAATTGCCTGAAGCACTAGTAAAGAGCTAGAACATTTAAATAAATAATCTGGTCACAGAAATTGTACCAGGTTACCAGAACAAACCCAGCCCTGGTTTTGATATATCAAAAAATTAAAGTCAGAGGAAAGCTGGTTTTTCTAAACCTTACCACTAGGAATGAATGAAAAGGCTCCCCAGGGTTTTTAAAGGCTTTTAAATAAACATTTGGAACCAACTGACTGGCAAAATCTTGGGATATCTTTTTCACTTTAAAGAAAGTCCTTCATGGTTAGGAAATATAAACCTCTCATCACGCTGGCCACAACAAGGATTACAGCTTCATGCAGCAATATATTTTTCCAAAAGTACTTTGTGCAGACCTTAAACAAACCCACACTGAGACCTTTCTGTTGACCCTAACCACAACCTTCTAGACTGACAGCCCAATTCTGGGAGTATATTTAGTCAAGATGTTAAACCTGCTGCGTTGAATAGGATTTGCTCCCAAATTAACTTTAGGATTGTAGTCTAATTCCATTAGTAAGGGTGGTCTTGATCTGAAATTTCAAACTCAACTTTGTGTACACGCGCACACACACACACACACACACACACACACACATTCTTTGTGGCTGCATATTGTCTTCTGGCCTCATAGCAGTTGTCCAAAACTGGAATGCGGAAGACCCAAAGAACTTCTGCTTAGATTGTTAACAGACTAAAGGAAAAAAAGAAAAAAATACATAAAATAAAATGAAAACAGCCTGTCATCTTTCTGTGCCTTTAATAAGACCCTAAAGTTCAATCAATAGGAACAAAGTTTTTTCACAGTCTGCAGATAAAGTATCTGCTATTTTCAAATGTTTAGTACCTAAATACTGCACTGTATGAAGGGACAAAAATGAATGCATGGATGCAGATGCCAACATCTATAGTGACTACTGCTCTTAAATTTTATGTTTGCCTTCAGTCTGCAGGGACAGTAAATGTATATGTGTGTCAAATACTAAAATGAGCCTATTAGACTGTCTATTACCAGTCACTAATATAAAGGATTACTGTATTTCTGAAAAAATATTTCTGCTTTTAAAGACTACTTTTAAAGGTTCTTTAATCTTGAATATACTCTTGAAAAAGAATATGTTGAAAAAGAGTCAATTAAAGTTAGAGGGTTTGTTTTCTGAATCTTCAATCATACCGTTTTAGTACCATTTTTTGTATGATTTCATTGAGTAGCACCTTCAATTAACTAGACAGTTAACTAAAAGGTGTATTTTAGATCTGAAAATATTTTTTAATACTCTGTTATATGGAAGATTTTTTTTTATTTTTTTATTTTTTGAATTTATATCCCGCCCTTCTCCGAAGACTCAGGGCAGCTTTACACAGTGTTAAGCAATAGTCTTCATCCATTTGTATATTATATACAAAGTCAACTTTTATTGCCTCCAACAATCTGGGTCCTCATTTTACCTACCTTGTAAAGGATGGAAGGCTAAGTCAACCTTGGGCCTGGTGGGACTTGAACTTACGGTAATTGCAAGCAGCTGCTGTTAATAACAGACAGACTTAGTCTGCTGAGCCACCAGAGGCCCTTTTTGGTCAATGCTGGGATTTTAGAACAATTATTCCATAGATCTTCATCATTTCTTGCATTAAAGATAAATATCATTTGTTGTTTGCAACCCATTTGCACTATGTACAATTACAGCAGTTATTGGCATTTCAGTTTGGGCCGGTTCAAACATTGTGATTCTGAGCTTCACACAGAAGAAGAAACAAAAAAGTAAATCAAAAGAAAAAAACTCATATCATAACAAACAAATATAAATATGAATATAAAATGGCAACAGAGCATGCCACAAAACAACAGAAAGTACCCAAGGCAACTGGACCCCATTGTGAATGTATGGAAAAGGAATGTTGAAGATTCAAACAGGTTTTGCATCATCCTAACATTTTTACATTCCAGGAAAAAAATACATAAAATTTAAGTTTGGGACAATTTTTAATATTTTCATATAAGTAAATTCCTATGAATTACATATCTGCTACCTAGAAATTGATTCTCTCTGCCCCTATTATTGCCAAGAGACTTATTTTTCAACATCAGGAAGATAATTTTATGATCATAGTTACTGAATGGACAAAAGATGTTACTTCGAATTTATGAACAAGTTATTTACAGTAATTATCAAAAAAAAAAGTCAAAAAAGTTGTCCAAAAAAAATCCATCACCCAGAAACTGCAAATTTACTTTGGTAGAAAGTTTACTAAAGATGGAAAATGGGTAAAGCAATTATAATATACGCAAATGTTTGTAGAAAGGGAAAGGGGTTTAGAGGAGTGTTGCAAGTAATTCATTTTTGTTAAAAGAAATGAAAATGGCTGTGAATAATGACTGTCCCACTTTGTTATATAGAACAGGAAGTGCTATAAGTCAGGTGAAACAGAAGCAGCAAGAACAGACTACTTAAAGGTATATGTAAAGCAAAAAAAAAAAAGTATCAAGAATGAATGATGAACGAATCTGAATTAAATACAGAAGGGAATGGCTTGTAATTGTGCTTTGGATCTCATTGAGAGTTTGATGAAACATATGAACTTCTCATAAAAGTATACTTAAACACACACACAAATCTAATTATGCTTAAATACAGTTATACATAATATACATGCTTCCCTGAGTTGAATTTAAAAGTTAGGGAGGCTCTGTGAGGTAGTTTTGTATTCCACCTTTCCTCTAAGAAGCACAAAGCGGTATATATGATTTATCTCTACCCCCATTCAAAACATTTTATCCCAACAATTTTTTGTGTTCTGTTTGACTGAGAGTTTGTGGCTGGCTTATGGTTACCCAATGAATTTTATGGCTGAGTGGGACTTCGAGCCTGCATGCCCTTGAACCTAGACTAATTCCATTGGTGATCTGGGGGATATAGGTCAATGGAGTTCACTTGTACAGAAATGGTCCAGACACAATCATTTGCTGAGGATCTATTTGTAGCAAACCTCACTCAGCTGCCACTTATATCTCCCTATAAGTTTGACTACAACTCCCATTACTGACATGAAGCCAGTAAACCCATTCGAAATAAAATTTACCTTAATAGTTTAATAAAGACTCACTGATACTGCTTCATAGGGGTTCAGTGAATAGGAACAAGATGTTATGCGTATTAACAGGATGACAATACACTAGAGAAGGAAATTGTAAAGTAGATAGATTTGGAGTAGGGATTGCCATGTGAGATGGAAAGACAAGAGTAGCATTAATAATAGTTCAATCCTGTTTATATCATTATTATTCTATTTAGATTCTATTTGCAGTCACCTAGCTATTATAGTATTGGGGTTCTCAGCCTCCATGTAATGGCTGAGTCATTAAAAATATAGAAAGGAAAGGAAACTGAACAGTAGCTGTTGCAGAATAATAAGAAATGGACAAGTTGGTGGTTGCTCTTGTGAGATCACGGTGCCCTTTTCTGGAGTCCACAGCCTGGGAGATCCCGTGTACGGGACCGGCCAGCTCGCCTTTCATTTCCGAAGTGCTGTTTTGCCGGGCCCACGTCATGCTTCTCAGTTCAAACACGCTTTGGCTCTTTATTATTCATGGGCCTTTTTCTCAGTCGGTGGTGCTGAATAATAAAACAGCTCAGGATCAAATGGGCCAATTCTCCACGCCTGACACCAACTGCTACTGTTCGCTGGGCTCTGCCAAGCGTTGCCTCTGATAATGAGTGGGATTTGGTTAAACAGTAAATTAATGAATAATGAAATATCCAGGTTGATCAGTTAGAGAGCACGCTTGCTTGGCCCCAGGCTGAACGCCGGGGGCAAAAATTACTTTCAAACGGCGCTTGCCTGTCTGCTGGGCTGGATAACTATTTTACAGCCTATTGCCTGACAGAATAGGCGGGGAGGGAGAAAGGATGGAAATGGTGCGGGGGTGGGGGGAAGCTAAGTAGCCGAAAGAAAGCAGCCGGGGCGGGGGAAGACTAGAGGAAGCCGGCGGGCCCGTCTAGTTATTACTTTGCGGCCTGCCACAAGAATGAAGAGCCTTAACACTGGGAAACTCCACGGCGTTGCGAGGCAGAAAAAGATCTGGATAAAAGCGCAGGGGAGATGGGTATCAGTCGCTGGAAGAGCTCTCGAGAAGACTTAGATTTGTTTCAAACGCTCATTTCTACCCAAGTGAACCTTAAAAGGCTTCGGGCGGCAGCAGCAGGTAAACAACGAACGAGGGCACACCTGTATAGAAAGAGAAACAGCGCAACACCTGAATACCACCTTGCTTCCAATGGCGGGGAGCCGGCGGACACAGATGCTATAAAAAAACCAAACAATGGGGGGGGGACAAGTGGGAGAAGAAGCGGGAGCAGCTGTGAGTTTGAATTCGGATCCAGCTACCTGAAAAACAGCCTGGAGGTTGAATCTGACTATTTCAGGCCGAGAAGAACGATCTGCTACTTATATCTTTTCCTGCAGTTTTTTTTTATTATTATTTTTCTACAGGAACGCTGTGATTTCAATGCTTTCTCTAAGTCCCTGGTCTCACTGAAAGGGAAGGAAGGTGTATAAATATAAATAATTCGCAGCTATAGCAGTCTTCCCAACGTTAGGGGGTATTTAAACTACAATTCCCAGCAAACACGTTCAAAAATCTCGGGCCTCCGCACCAGAGTCAGGGCAGGCGTACAACCGCCGCGTTGGCTCGCCTCTCCGCGCTGACGGGAGGGCGGGGGGGGGGGGAATCAGAAAGACGGGGCGGAAACAGATAACCTCCCAGCGTCCCCTTGTCAACTTTTCCCGAAAACACCACATTAGAGCGGCCTTGAGTAAAGGTAGCGGGCGTGATCTTTCCATAGTAATCAACACTCGCAGGTTGCTTTACAAATCAACAACACCGGGGAAAGGCGCTCGCAGGCGAGAACAGTCCAAGCTAGGGGAACGGAAAGGCGCGGCTTGGCACCCCAAAGGCACCGCCCTTCGCCCCCCTTTCCCCACGGCCTGCCGGGGCAGGAAAGGCAGGTCCACCGGATAAGCCGTCGAGCTTCGGCTTTGCAGGTTTTGGATTTGCTCCAGCTGTTGCCGTTGCGCAGGATCGAAGGGAAGGGGAAAAGCTGCGCTCTTTCTTGGAGTTCGCGCCAGCCCGGGCGAGAGGCGAGGCCATTCCGGTTTCCCTCGTTCCGCGCGTTCCAGCTGGAGAGTTTAGGAGGCGCAACTGCTCCTGAATTACAGCAATTCTTGCAAAGGGTTGTCAAGCTCCCGCGAACTTTTTTAAGCCTCGGGCCCTCCCGTGAGCGTACCCCTCCTTTCCTCCTTCATTCGTGTTGTAAAAATCGTGTTACAAACTAATCGAAATAAAGCGAATTAAGTTCGATTTAGTAGCTTGTGTATCTTCGTTTTGAATCGTGGGCCGCGAGGCAAAAAATTTCCTGGGATTATTGGGAATTCGCAGGCCCCGGGCGCTGTGCTCCTGTGGCAATAGACCATCCAGCCCTGGTCCCGATACTATGCAAAGGTTGCTGAGGAGATAGGACGGGGCCTTGCCTTTCCTCCTAATCCTTTGGGGCACAAGAGACAGGATTATTGTGCTGACATGTCTGCGGGGCAGGACAGCTTCAGGCAAAGCGAGGCCTCCCCTTCTACAATTGCCTCCCATTTAAGATATGATTATTGTTATGCAAACCCTAACAGGAAGCCTAAACGACTTATCTGCAGTGAAAATAAATGTAGTAAGATCGTTCTGTTTTCGGTAGAGCAATCTTTCCAAGATGAATATTGGATGTTCCCAATAACAAGGTTATTATTATATTAGTGTCACAGTTTGCCATATATTTCACAAATCTTATTGCATCTCCTGTCTTAAAATCTTAGGGAGATCCCATTGTTCGCATTCCTGAGATTCTGAGCAGGTCACCCAATTCAGTGGCAAGCTGATCCCAGAACATCCTTTTATTCAGGAATACTTTTGGCTGCATTGCTTAAAATGAATAATAAGGATCCTTGACTTGCTGATTCCTAAAAACACTGGATCCAAAATTCAGTTTAATTGTAGTTATTGCCCCTTTACCTTTCTCTGAAAGGAAGCAAACCCATGGTCCCAATGTCATCTAAAGGGCAAAACAAACATCCCATGCTTAGCTTTTCTTTATTATTTTATCATAAATTATTATTTATTTGCTTTGTTTGATTGTATCCCATTTTTCGATCAGAAGCTCAGGGCAGCCTACCTACCACTTCCTCCTCCCTTTTCCCCAACAGCAACAACAATCCTTTTGGGCTGAGGGAGACTGATTAGTCCAAAATCACTCAGTTGGACTTCAGCCAATACATAGCTTCTTTTTCTTAGCAAATTTGCCAGTGGAAGTAGACACTAGGGTAATTTCATTTGTAAGACAGAAGGATATTGGTTGTTTTTACTTTTACAGTCAGATTTACATCTAGACACAAAAAAACAACAGTTTTCAAGGGGACTGAAATCTACTAATTTCTTGTGTGTGTGTGTTCCTCCTTCCCTTTCTGCTCATTAAAGCATGACACCCAACAATAAAAGATGACGGTTCAAAACTAATAAAAACATTAAAAACCAATTCAAACTGGAAAGAATGTGGGCTGAACTACAGGCTTTGCCAGTTGGGATTTCAGGTGCTTCCTTGAAATAAAAAAGGAAGCATGTAAAAATCCAAAGATTTGCTTATATTATCTTGCAAGTAATTTGATGTATCTACATTTGGTTTATTATTAACATTGGATTGCTTCTCAGTTACCGACAGAAAAAGCTTTCTAGAAAGCTTTTCCACAAACCTGATAAGAAAAAAAATCTTTTGGTTTAAGGTTTATCCAGAAAGTGGGTGATAAAGTATTTCAACTTTCTTGAGTCACATAAAGATATCTATGGAAATGTAAACCACAAGCTCCCAAAGGAGCATGTTAAGTAAGCATGGATGTTTTCAAAGACCAACCCATTTGTAGCAATTAGAAACAGGCATTGGTACATTGCCTTTCTAAACAAAGTTTATTCCTGGAGATGAGAAAACAAAACAATACTGACTGTTCCCTAACTGTTAAAAACAAGGAATTCATACATTGAAAATATTCATCTTTCCATGTTAGCCATCAGATGACAGCAGGAGTCTTCAATAAGAGCTCTTGAAGATTAAGTCAGACTTATGACATCACCCAGTTTTAAACATACTGCTTTGACTACAAATAACAGGTTCAAATGACAGGTTCTGTCTGCTAAGATTAGGCTAGAGAAACCATTATTTACTAAACTAACAAAATTCTCCAGGAACTTTAGCAATGGGCAAGTTGAAGAGGTGGGGTGTGATAGTTACACTTAATAAGGCACAGGGAATGGATGTGTGGATAGATGATTGTATAAAATAGGTCAAAGTAAGGATATTTATATGTCCCCAAGAAACATGATTTTGGTTTAAGCGGTGTGGGGCCCTAGATCTAAGATTGCTTGCCCTTGCTTTGGGCATGATGATTAAGATTTATGAGAGTTGAAGGCCAGTCTGCTGTAGTCATACTTAACAGCACCAGACCTCTCTAAGTATGTCCAATTGATTTGTACCTGGGTATAGAATCCAGACACCCTCTTACCAAGGACTAATTTCACTGGAAATTTCTAGCAATAGTGCAGGGGTCAGAACAAAACTTCCAGGAATTATGCCATATCTCTATTCAGGAGAAAGAGTATTTTGCAGAGAGATGCAGAAGTTTGCATATTGGAGACAGTAGTTCTTAAAACGAATCACTGGCTCTTTTAGTCTATAGTTGTAAAATGAGATGCAGGCAAGCTCAGGAACCTTCTTGTCTGGAGTTTCATTCAGTTTTCCTTTTCCCTGCTGCTTCTCTCCCACCTTCTATATTGTCATGGAAGTAAAATCCCACTGGGTTCCATAAAAGTTGCTATCTAAATTTGCAGCCATTTCTATTGGCACTGTGCCAAGTCTTGCAGGTTTAAATTGGACAATCCGTTTTTAAGAAGATACAGGGCCCCAATAAATATCCAGGGGAGACCATTGGGGGAAGCAGCTAAAAGAGTATGCTAATCCTGGAAACCAGTTTCAGCAGGATAAAAATGAAAAGTGCACCTTCCCTTCTATCTTGCAAAGGAAATTGGGGTTGAACTAGATTTCATCACCATTTATAAACTTCATGATGGTTGCCTGTACCAATACCTCTGTACTTATCTGTAGCTGAGACCATTATGGCTGTGAATTATGGGGTTTATAATCTAAAATATCTGGAGGGTGCTGGTTTGAGAACATAATTTTATGTGGTAGTGAGAAATCTTTGCATTCTACTCTCTCCTCCCCCCTCTCTCTCTCCCTCCCTCCCTCCCTCTCTCCCCTCTCCCCCAAGGTAATAACTGATATATAGAGCTAGAAATAATCTAAAAGGTGTTACAGCTTACAGTTTTATTTGATAGTCTTCACATATTGTTAATGGACTGTTCTAAGGGAACGGAAAACTTGTTGGTAAAGTTGGATTTTAATGGATGGAGCTGAGAGGCACACGTTTTTTAAAGTTTAAGTCTAATTTTAGCCTCTTTAATATACTGTTCTGATTTAATCATCATACAAATCCCAGCAACAATAATTATGTTTATTTCCAAGTAAATCTGCATAGCTCTGCAGTCTTAGGTTATATATAGTGCAATTTATTCAACATTTTTTCATTATCTCAGATAAGGTGTAGTTTAATTGAACTATTTAAAATCAGTAATAAACAAAATTCATTTGATCATATTTTTCTAATGAAAATAAGACATTAACATTTTTCTGAAGTGGAATAATTAAGCCACATCATCTTTTCCCTTATTTAAGACAATGGAAATTATGAGTGTTTAATTGATTGATACAGTTCTTCAGATAACTCTTTTATAATAGTAATAAATATAAGGCTATGTACCAGAGGCACATATTGTAAGACATGTCAGATAGAACTGAGTGGGACTACTCAAATATAAATTATATGTTACAGCACACTTTTGCCTGTGTTTGGGGGAGGAGGAATAGAGGATTGATTTGCTCCACTAAAGTCAGTGATAAAATAAACACTTGGTGAATCCAAGCTTTCAATCTTTTGTCTTCCTTGCAAACAGATTGACAAAGCAGTAAATGTCATTGATTCCAATGGAATGTACATCTTAGAAAATAAGTATTTTCTCAAACAATGAAAGCAAAATTCCTAATTATTTCAAACTGGCTGTTCATGACATCACTCAGTGAAACTATTTACAAGGAAACCTTACAAAGCTAAGTTCAAGTTAAGCCTAGAGGAGAGTTTTCCCTGAGGTTTTTAAGGAACAAAAGGCTGCTTATAGCTATATACATTAAGGCAAAGCTTTAATGATCACATTGCCACTTCAAACAGAGAAAATAACAGTTTAGTGTATGCCTATTCAGAAATAAACTCATTTCTGGATAAACGTGTTTAAAATTGTAACACTGAGGGCACCACATGTAAATCAAAATTTTATTCTAACTCTCTTTATATAATCGTTCTCCAATTTAACTAAAGATAATCTTGGCCAAGTTCTCCTTGGAAATCAGTCCTGGATTCCACTTAAGTCAAGATTAAATTTGGCTAGATAAGAGTTCTTAGACTGCCATCACATAGGAGGGCATTTACTGTAAGTACAAAAGCTGAATAGTTACTAGAAAAGCTTAAGAGCATAGTCTGTTTTAGATGGTGAACTCTTGACCCAATTCTGTCACAAGAAGTCAAGACTGTATTTTACTTATTCAAACATCCAAACTGCTTTTGCCTCATCTACCTCAACTTTTTCAGTAAAAGTAAAATTTCCATTAATTGGAACTCAGCTCCTGGCAACATGGCCCTTGGCAGCAATACAATTGCCTTCTGAGGTTTTTAGTCAACTTCACAGTATAATCTATAGCCCTGGGGTATCTTGTGATCTCCTATTCAAATAGTAATTGGGTCCAGTTTAGAGATGGAGATGAGCCCCATTCAGCTGGTTGCTGCCACCTGTTTTAAGGTTTCAACAATCCACACTGCTCTGCTCTACAGCTTGCTTTGGTATTATGGCCATTCCCCCTTTATTGATTTGAAGCCTTTTCTAGACTCACCCAAACAACTCTATATCCTTTCAGGAATGAAGGCAGTTTTATATTGTCACAATATTGTCAAATACCACTATAAATCCCTAATGTATACTTTATGACCTCACTATGCTGAGGATCACAGTCTAAGGGGCAATTAACTCTGGATAAAAAATATTTCATTCTTTGGTGTACTTTTGATTCTGTTTCTCCTGTTCTATGTGCTACAGTGGCAAAATTTGCATGGGAAAGAGACATTCTCTCCCTGCCTAGTAGGAGGTGCTATTATGCTGCAAGTTTAAAAGAATTATTTCTCAGTCACAAAAGAACTTCTTTCTATGAAGTTCTACACAGGATTCGTTTTCATTAACTAACCCATTTAAGAAAGTATCAAGTCTACAAAACTTTACACCTCAAGAAAAGCGTTCCAACATCCCATTATCTTGGTGCCCGCCAACCATGTTGGACTTCAGTTCCGGGAAAGGATTGTTGAGTGGGGATTATGAGAGTTGTAGTCCGTCATAGCTGGAAACCCCAGTTTGGAACAAGTTGATTTGGAACACTGGGCTCGGGATTATTCAAAGAAAAAAAGAAAGGAAGGGTGAATGACTGGATTTTGGCACAGTATCCTACAGATTGCTGGACTACATCTTCCATCATCCTTAATCATAGCCCATGCTGCGCAAGAATGATAGGAAGGAGTTATAACTGAATATCTCAGGGAAGCAGATTTGGCAAAGATTGCACAGATGCATCAGGAATTTTTGCAGAAAATTCATTTGCAACAGGAATAACAGTTCATTGAAAAGTAGTGAAATGTTCTGGTTTCTTCCGCACTCCCCTCCCATTAGAACAATAAAAAATGTAGCCATTTAAATATTTGCATATTATTTTGTTTAGAATTGAAACGGTATGTGTATGCAATACAAATTTGTTATTCCAAATATTTGCCCTTCGTTTGGTCATATTTTCTTCCTCTTCTTTAAAAAGGCTTTCACCCTTTCGCTAAGGGCCTTTTAATAAACTTGTTACAAAATGCATTTCCAAGAACATCAAAGTAGATGACATCAGTCCTATGATGCACTTTCAAATAAAACTTGAGGAGTTCCCTCCTCTCTCTCCCCCCACTCCGCTATTTGGGACACTGAGCAATAAAAAGGTAAACCGCGAAACCGGGAGGAGGATTAAGATGAACATCTTCGTTGAAATGAAAACTGAAAGCTTCCTTCAGTCTTTGCCCTCAACTTACCCTCGCCTTGAAATGCAAAAGGTTTTCTTTGGCAGACATCCCGATGCGGCAGTTTACTGGGCTTGGTCTCTTGGGCTTAACGCTCTGCACAATCTGATTGAACCGCCAAACTACAGTCCTAGGGCTGAACTGGGTTTCTTCCCTCCCACCACCACTTTTCTTTTCAAATGAGCAGAGTACGACTTTATTCACACCCATACGCCCGTATTATTAATTTCAGTGGAAAATAATACATTGGGGCCTCTTTCTCATTGGTGGATCATGTCCATTTAACAATTTTATTTACTCGTGAAAGTCACATGCCCTCCCCTCGAAAGATGTCTAAAAATGAGTAAGGATTCATTTCACTTCATAGGGGCCATTTCCGTTGTGAGAAAATATCTTGCAGTATCACTCGGTGATATTGCCGAGTTAATCTAAAGGCAGCCGACAATACGACTCAAATCTTTTATTTAACTCCAAGGGAAAGCAAAAAAAACCCGAAGGCTTTTGAAGCATCTTGGCGCAGGTGTCAATTCCAGAGAATCCAACGCCTTTAAATTCGCAATAAAGGATTGCTCTAACAAGGTGTTCAATCCTATTCCCATCTACTGAAAAAAAAATCCAAACGATTCCAGTTTTGGGAATAAAACTAATCGAACTCAGTTGGAATTACTCCTGCGTCACTCGCTTCGATTCAAAGCTGGGCTCTGCAGAAAGTAAACAAGGTTAAATTCGGGTTCTTATCTTCCTTCCCCCACCCCCAATCGCCTCCACAAGCCCTTCGGCCGGAGGTTTTGTTCCCTTGCTGGAGCTCAGGCGACACAACAGGCTTGTCAAGGCGGTCCCGCCAAGCTCCCCAACTGGATTTAAGTGACAGGCATCAAGTTCAAGTTCATTCCCAGAGATGGGGCAAAAATCCAATGCAGTCAAAATGCCTGTGTATAACCCAACTCCGTTAATATTCCCACTCTCCGTGTTTTTGTTTTCAGCATTCAGTTCATAGGCTCTACCGTGTAGCCATTTGAGAAGGTGGACCGGGTCGCACTTAAAACTTGGTTGGGGGTGGAGCAAGTCCTCCCTTAATAAAGACTCGACTCGAGGGACAGCCTGCGTTTTCTGCAGCAAGAGGCTGACAACTCTCAGAGCGGTTAACAAAAGGAGCCGGCTGCGGCTGCCTGTAAATGCGGGTTTGGCTGACAAGGCGACGGGACTGTGGGATTCGGAGCACGGATAATCGCCGCCCCCGACCCCTGTCTTGGGTCCTCGCACACCTGGGCGGTGGTGCGGACGCAGAAACTCGTCAAGAAAAAAAAAAAGGAAAGGGGAGGCTGCTTGGGTGGGGGGAGACGGTCAGCAAGCTCAGACAAAGTCAAATGGCCAAACACTTCTGAGAAGCAACGTTTATTATTATTATTATTTTGCTTGTTTTTGTTTTCACCGTAGAACCAGGTCCTGAATTTCCCAGTAGCCCAGAATGGGAAAGCTTTTTTGTTTGTTTTCTCGGCTGCAGAAGTAAATCCATCTTCAGCACTGAAGCAGCACCAATGTTTTGTTTTGGTTTTTTGTTAAAAAAGAGAGAGGGAAAAATCTGAAGAGGAAAATACAACAAAACACAACAATCTTTTTATTCTTCTTATTTATGTAAATCAGGTCATCACTGGACAAGAAACCAAGTTCTACCCATTACCATAACAGTTTGTCGATAAAGAATGAAAAAAAAAATCAGATTGGGTACTATCTAGTATCAAGCGCTTGTAATTTTTTTTTTGTCTTTTTCTCTATTTGATCTCAACCCTCCCAAGATTTAAATTCCCCACCCATTCACAGAGGTATAGTCACAGATAAATAATCCCCAAACTACTTGCTTGCTGTATTTACACAATCCCATTAAATTAAGCATAAATAAATATATACAAACTCATCATTGAATACCTTTCCCATTTTTTTAACCCACCCCATTACTTTTCTGGAAGAGACCCCTAAAACAATTGATATATTTTTTTTCCCACTGTTAATGAAAAGACTATTCAAGAATAGGAGTCAGTTTTACTGTTTTAAATGTTTTGTGATAACATAAAAAGAGAATGTAATTGATTTCCCAGTCTTATTTTTTGTTTAAGAATTTGCCTAATTTTAGCTTTACTCTTTGAGTCCTCAGTTCTTAAAAATTCACGGTGGGAGCACAGATTCCCTTCTACACTCACAAGGGTTTAACTTTCCTAGAATGGGTTTCATAGAACGGGTGGGTGGCAAGGGGTTACACGGCCCAGGCTTTTAGTCACCCATGTTTTCTTTCTCAGCACACATCATTGTTCATTTTAAATGTTCTTTAAAAAAACATAAGATAGAAAATTGGAGAAAACAAATACCAGTATTGGAAAACATACACTCACACTTATATTTTAATAAACATATGGCCGAGAACATACATCAGTGCAATTAAAGCATTAAGTTGTTAATTGCAGATAAGTTGCTTTTAAGAAGGGTGGAAAATTTTAGTCAGAGCTGTCCCACAAAAAAAGGGGAGGCATTCAGTGCTGAAGACATATCATCATCATTGGAAAAAGGAGGAGACTCCCTTAGAGACACTCTGGGTAACAAAAATCCACTACATGGAAGAAATAGCTAAGAAATCTCTATTGTAACTCTGCTGCCATCTAGGCATTGTCCAGATTTTTTTCAACCAGCTATATATTTGATTTAACAATATGTTTGTAAGAATCCCCCACTCCATTACTTCTATTACCACTCAGCAAAAGAAAGACAAAGGTTTTAATAATACATGGAAATGCCTCTAAGGTAAATCCAGTGGAAGAGCAGGGATCACACCTTGGTCTAATAAGCAACTCTAGAGCAAGATGCTTGTAATTGATTTAGCAGCTAGTTTGTTCCACAGTGGATAGTTATCCCTACCACTTTGGCAGCTCTTCTTTTACTGAAAATTTAAGTAGATAATCGGGCAGAAAAGAGGGGGCTAGGATGGAATGGGAGGATGCCTTTAAATTGTCAACAGAAGACACTGTTTTCCCAAAGTATTCTTTAGATCACCAGTGATCATTCAGGGTTTTGGGGGAGGGATTTAGGGTTGGGTGATGATTCATTCCTCTGGCCCCACACACACATTCCCTTTGAAATGTCTTGAATTGCTACAGTTCCATTGTCCTTCCCTACCAGTAATGCTGCCATTGTCGTTCCATTACTATCTCAAGGGTGATGTATTGCCCCCTGCCACTGGAAAACTGCTGAGAACTCAGCCAGCTAACTGGATGAATTGATTGAGCCAAAGGTGAAAAGAGAAAGCTATGAATTCAGATCTTTCCTTCACTAAGACTGATTGCCAGCCTGGCCATAGGGAAGTTGTACTTTCCCATTTTCCTTCCGTGTCTATGGGATATACCTTACAATAACATGTAGTTTTTTCCCCAGGTGTACCAAAGTGGTTGCAATAGAGAGCTTGGACAGAAAGCAAAAGGAGGCCATTTCAAAGAGAAACCACCCCAAGGGAAAGAGTCAAAGAGTCCTTTCTTTCACGATTGCTGGTTTCATTTAAAGGAAGCCTGATGTGAGAAATTATCACATACTTGTCCACCAATATACTAAACCTAAAGTGAAAGAAAGTTTCATTTAAAACACATTTCAGAAATTCCCTCTCAAACCATTTTCCTTAAGATGCAGGTCTTAAATACTCATGACTAATGCAACCTTCCTCTCTAAATTACTCCAGAAATCAAACAATGTTTCCAGTAAGGCGATTCTATTACTATGTGGCTCAGAGACTTCATCTACTGCAAAACTGGCCAGAAGACAGTAATAGGAAAAGTTGCACCTGTTGAATGTGAAGCTACTGACAGCCAGAAGAAACAACAGGTGCCAAGAACCTCTGCTATTCATAGCATCAATTCTTACTTCATGTAGCTGAGAACCAGAGTGGTAACTATCAGAAATAAGATTCCTGAGTAATAATACCTTGTAGCTTTGCAGATAGTATTGACCACTCTATCAGCTCTTGCCAGCAGTGCCATTGACTGTACTGTAACTGTACTAATTGTACTTGTCAGAATTGGAGAGCTATGTAAAGGGACATTTCAAATTACCCGACAATAGCACACCTGTTTGGCTTTAGAACAACTACCAGTAGTCTCTCTTTTAAATTTGGGTGTGTATGTGTGTTATAACAAAGCTACTGCAGCCATATGTGTATTTATTCATATACAATAGAATATTTAAACAAAGGAGAACAATTTCCAAGCATAGAACAAGATGTGCAGGAAGCACAAAAGCCTGGGTACAGTGTTGGGCAAAGTATGTGTCAGTGTGTTCCAAATTTAGCTTTTAAGTGATACAACAAAGTAGCAGCCAATCTTAATTCTATAATAATGGAGAATAAGGTTGATTTAACAATTGGATTGTTACAGAGGGAAGTAATTACTTTATTTCAAGTGACTTTGGCGGAGCCCTTGGTAAAGCCTCACATCATTTCTATGCCTGGGAGGATCTGTTCCACCAAAGACTGTGATCTATTGCAGGTCACAGTCTTTGGTGGAATGCTGTTTTTTACCCTTTAAAATACAGTTTAATTTACCCTTCTCCACTGACTGAGCAAAAGAGCCTAAAATGGAAAAGTCTGAACACTGGTTTCTTATTCAGTTTGTATCTTCTTGTCTGTCAAAAATCTTGTGCCTTTAATGGCTGCTTACAAGAATTCCAGTAAGTGCAGTAGATGAAGCATCACAATGCAGAGAATGGGAAAAATTCACATTCTCATCGAAGAACAGAAATGAATGGCAAGAGAACCAACAGTAGTAGAAACCTGCTTTTGACTGCCACAAATGTATATAATCTCAATAACTATATTATTTTTCAACAGAATTTTCTCTGAATTTAGAATTGCTAATTTTCTCCTACTAGACTCTTTTATAGCAGTTTGATACACAGGAATTTTCAAATAGCTTCTTCTGCTAAGGATTATATTATGGGCTACTTTTAATGATACTGCAAATTTGTTTCTTCCTATTTAGGTAATAGCTGCAACAAGAACTTCATTCCTTCACCTCCAATCCTGCAATAATAGTGGGGAAATTAAATGAATTAAAATGACAATGCTATGCTTTTCCCCATGTAAACAAAACATTCAGTTTTCCTCAGACATTTTAAAGAGTTTTGATCAAAGATGCTTTTTCTACAACTGCAGTCCACGGGGATACCAAACTGTTTCATCCAGTAATACAATACTGCCCTTTAAGCAGGGGACGCAGTACAAAAGTACTATGTAAGACAAAATTTTGTGCATTGACTTTATGATGTAATTCTAAAGATCAGTAGTGAAACTGTATAGGTAGTGCTTAAATGTTATATGGTTTTACAGGGTTTAGAAAAGTGAGAAATGCTGTTTTATTTTTATTTGACCAAGGTATCATTGATTCATAAATTTATCTCACTCATAAATTAATCTTATTCATGAGATTTAAATGGCATCAATTACTTTTAAGACTGTATTGATGACTAATATTTTAATACATTACTTCAAGAAAAAGTTGGGTCCTGCATCTGTGATGTAACAGTAGAATGGGCAGCCAATTTTTTATATACTTGAGTAATTTACAAAGCTCTTTAAGAAAAAAAAACCTTAAAAGTAGATTATTGGCTTCTAGAAACACTGATGGGATGAGGAATAAAATTACCAAAAATAAGAGATGGGGGAAGAGTAGGGCTTGGCATAGCAAAGGATGGATTGCACAAAATGTATCTCTGAAAATATGAAGATGCCAATCAGTGTGTAGACAATACTGCTCAATCCATTTGTGCATTCTGCTGCAGGGTCACAGAATCTGTTGGTGATACCAAAAAAACAAAACAAAACACCTTGTGAAAGAATATTCTCCTGGAATAGTTAACAAGTTATTGGGGCAGAAGACCCTATCCAGTAAAACCACTGGCATTTCTTTCTATTTCCTTCTGTCGTTCATATGCATACACACAATTAGTTTGAAGGTCAGCAAGCTGAGATTGGGACACGCTTACCAAATAATGCCTCTAACCACCTGCTCTTTAAAGCTAAATAATAATTTGTCTTCCCATACCCAAATAATCTTTCAAATTTTATTCTAAAACAGCAAATCAGGTTTCTCTGGGTTGTTATGCAACAAACTTTAGCAGCATTTAAAAGTAAAAGGCAGGTGATTCAGTAACGTGTCTATTAAGAGAAAAATATCTCCTGATTAGCTGTTCAACTTTTCAATTCTTCTGCCTCAATGTCTTGTTTAATTTAATGATAATCTGTATCTTAGGCACAAACAGTTGAATTTTAATTAATGGAATATTTTTTCAGTAGGCCTTTTTAATGTTAATTCAATTTGGATCTTTCATGTTCACATCAACAGGACGAATAGTAAATTATTTTTATTTTGCAAAAGGGAACTTGCTATATTTATAAAATTCGCCAAGAAAGCCTAAATTCAGAGAAAATAGAAAAGCAATCAATACTGCGATTGCCTTCAAATACCATAAAGTGTCCTCTAAAATAGTATGAACATAAAGATCCATTGTCTTTCCTTTCTTCTTTCTTTCTGGATACTGGAATGGACAAGACATACAAGCAAGATACAATTTTAAAGTATGTCATATAAACGAAGTTATCTTAAAAGTATGCTATATAATCCAGTCAATATTAAGCACATTTAAATTCCATTGGCTTTAATAGGATCAAGTCAAACATATACTCGATTCTCTGAAAAATAAATGTAGCAAACTGGGTAGATGGAACTGCAGTTTTGACTTTACTGTGTTTCATGATGAAGACATGTCTTTTTCCTTAGGGACAGTTCCTATTAAACCACAATATTTAATATATTAACTGTTAATTGCCTAGATAAATTGGGCAGCTTAAAAAAACTAGAACTAAAGACAGCAAAAATGAACCAATATCTTTTTCCTCAAGTAAATAGAATGGCTGCTACACTAAGATAATATCACTCTCCAAAAAATAAAAAGTATGTTGACTTCATAACTATTGTTTTTACTATATTCCTAATTAAAATGAATTAATGTCATATGGAAGTTAGTTAATATTTTTCAAGTTCTGCAATAGCCATGATCACAATCTTATTGTAGAAATACTGTGCTTAATCATTCATCCTCCTAAAATATCACTGAAATTGGACAGGTATGAATTAAGAACAGAATTCAGAGCTTCTCCCACAACTGAACTAATAGTTGGCATTAAATCAATTCCTATTAAACTCAATAGAACTGCAATTTTAGTAGTTAGATATTACATATGGATGGAAGCTCCACAGATTGATGAACTTTCCTGCCTAGATAAATATACTCAAAAATGGTGCCTTAAGATGTCCATAGACAAGTCCTATTTAAGAGCTTGGGAATTTGTCTCATTAAAAACAAACAAAAAGGTGAATTCATGACACCAAAATCATTCAATGTGAAACAATAGTTTTAAGTACTTCTAAATTGGCTTGGTTGGGAATTAGGAATCACAGGGTCATCTTTTAAATGCACAATACATAATTTAGCATTTATGGTATATAGCTTCCTATATGGAAAAAGTACTGATAATTATAAATTAAAAATATTTCAAGCATCTGCACATTGAAATATATCTGTATAAATGCTGCAAAAGATGCAACTCTCTGGCATATAATATGTGCAGTTGCTTCAAATGAAACATTAACCACTGCTGTATTATGTGATCCCAGTTTATAGTGTGAAATGATCTAACTTTTATTGAAAACTGCAAGTACCCAAATAGCATTTGAAAACTGCATTTCAAATAAAAAATTGACTTCCGCATGGATGATTAGCCATAGACCCAAGCCTTCAATGTTCCCTTAAGTGGAATTAAATTCCACCAAAATTAATGGAACTTACAGCCATATAATGTGTTTAGGATCAGGGTGGCAGGCATAATACATCTTTATCCTATTCTCATCTTCTAGAATGAATTCAGTATGTGAGGCCAAAATGAAGCATAGACACAAGCTGTTGTGACAAAGGGAAACAATCTTTCAAAATGCATGAAATACCAACAAAACCTTTGCAAAGTGATAACATGCAGGGTGACATTCATTTTCCCCTTAAGGGTGGTTTCTTTTCCTACCTACTCCAAAAAAGGAGTTAAATGTTTTTTTTTAAAAATGTAATTTATACTTAATCACTGCAAGTTATTGGAAAATGGCCAATTCCTCCTCTTCCACCCCAGGGTCAAGACAACTATTTGTCTTCCAAGTCAAAATTTGCAACACTCCTTTGATAACAAGGGGAAACTGATTTCCTTAAATTTAGATACTAATTTAATAATGAACCATGATTCTTATATTTCCTCTTTTAGAGAAGGTAATATTTAACAAATCTGCTTTTGCTCTGTGCATCAAACACTATTGCCCCACCTCCCAATTCTTTTTTTTAATATATATAATTTTGGAGGACATAGTATTTGCTTCTAAATCAGCATCACTTGCTTAGTTAGTGAAGCCTTAATCTATTCCCTTTGAGCTTCTTTAAAGAAGTACACCTGCAGAATTCCAAAACAACTGACTTTGATTTGAAAAGGAAAAGTGTCAGAATTGTGGATTTTCATCTCAGTACCTGATGAAATGTGTACGGAGCTCTAGTCCTCTTTGAAGAAGCTCATAAGCCAAGCGGGCAAAGCTTTGGGAAACAGAAGAAAATTAAAAAGGTGCATACTCCTGAGAAGGTTTAACATACTTATCAAGACATTCTTCTTATTAACATTTCTTTCAAAGAACAAAGAGTGTGGCTGTGATCTGAGACATTTTAAAGAGAGGCAGTCATTGCTCAAATTTTAGTATAAAAATGTACAGATTGATACCATTATCTGTGACCTTATCTTCTACTGTTACTGTTCCCAGTCTAGGAGGCCTAACTGCACTCCAATGCATACATGAATCTCTTCCATACATGGATTTTCACTTTTATAGCACACACTTTCATTTGTGCCTCTTGTGGGGCACTGCGAGCCCTCCCCTTCAATAGGACAAGTTATTTCATAGAAATGTAAAAGGTAGTGTTCCAGGTGAGAGCTCCATGTGTATTTTAGAAATTTTTTATCAAACGAACTAGGAATAAAGATTACCAGTTTCAGGCACAGGGCCAGTTCAGTAGTAACATTTGCCCTCCGTACAACAGTAGTTATGAAAAAAGTTGCAATTGAAAAGAAAAGGCATGTTGATCTTTATATCTATCCACAAAAAAGAAATGTTCCTTTTCGCTTTCCTGTTCTTCACAGTTGTTGCATGCCTGTGCAACGTTTTTTCCACAGGTACAACTTCATGAAAATGTTTACTTCATGATAGGCATATTTTATTATGAAACAAAGGGTTGACTCTCATGGTCAGTTATTTGGTTTCAGACTTAGTCATGCTGAGTTGTAGATCTAAAGTTAGTAATGGCTAATTTTGATTACAACGGGTCTCTTCCAAATATGACCAAGTCTGGATCCAATCCAATACCTTAATGGAGCATATATACACAAATTATACACATCCTTATGGATAGAAAAAAATGATTATTTGCAGCCCCCAAGTTTCAGGATTAAATATGTTAAGTGGGCAGCTTTTGATTAACACTTTAGGTAGGTATCCAGAGCAAGCAGAGGCACCTGAGAGCAATCCATTAGCTCTTCCACTTACTCATCCATATACTGTAGTTGGTTACATTTTAACATTTTCACAGTCTGAACCCATCATCTCTGCGCGTAGTTACTAACAATTCTTCTTAATGACTCATAGTTTGGACAGACCCAGATTTCCCCCTTTCTTTCCATTATTAGGAAATATTTTGGCCAAATGCTACTGACCAATATGAGGCCCAGTTATTCAGACCACACAAAGAGAGAACAGCAAAAAATTTGCACAAAATCAGGAAACTTGCTCTGAATGGGACAGTCCAATATAAAATATATCCATCCCTTAGGTTTTTCTTTCTACTTTAGATAGGTTTTTTAAAATAGTAATAATACAGAAACAGACTGTGTACCTCGGCCAACATAGCAACGTTATCAAAATGATTCTTCCAATAAATTATTGATTGCTTTTATCTGTTATAATTTCATCCCCACCAAAAATTATTTTAAAAAAGTATTGTGGGATGACAGAAGTGGAAAATCCTGGATGTTATCTTCAAAAGTTCCTTTGCCACAGCCACTGAGCCACTCTTCCTGTTCCACTGTGCGCCTCTGACCTTATTTTCTTTTTAAAATTATTTGCAGATGTGACCTACCTAGCGTAATTCTTCCAAAACCCAATCCAATATTTTAAAGCTAAAATTAAATGTTTTTCCTCCCAAAGGATCGCTCTCAATCTCTCCTTTTTTTTCTGTTTTACCCCCAATTTTCATTAGCTTGCTTTCTGATTTTTTTTCTCTCTCTCTCTCTCTCTTTTTCATTTTCTGTGCTTTTCTTCCTTGTCTCCAGTTTTACTACCTGGTCCTTCCCCAGAAGTGTGCCTGTTAGCAGAGTTGTTGTTCAAGAACATCTTGTCCATGCCTTTGAGAGCTTCCGTCAGGTAATTCTGGAGAGCAGTCAGGGCAGCACAGATGGCTGGGGAGCCAAAGCCATGAGTGATGAGACTGAAGTGAGTCAAGCAACTCTGGATCCCTGGCTCCAAGATGGGGGTTGGTCGGCTATTGCCAATGGGTGTCCGGTCTTGGGCCAAAAGATCAGTAAATTCTTTACACATTTGCCTGGAGTTGAAGAAAAAAGATGACAAGAGGATTAGATCAGTCAGGATTAGAGTACTCTGATGACTATCGGTATTTTGGGGGGGGGGGGAAACAACCTACCAAAACCTGACAATTAAAGCATTCTTTCATTATTATGGTGAAGAGATTTCCTTTGAATTCTATTATTTTAAAATTTGTACTTGTGTCACCAAGTATCTCACTTCAAATATCCTTTGCATTCAGAACAATGAAAGCTAATTAATCATCTAGACCAGGGCTGTCAAACTCCCGGCCCATGGGCCGGATGCGTCACGCGCTGGCCACACCCACGCCCGGTTTAGCAAAGGGGAAAAAAGTCCCGATACATCATGTGACGATGCCGTGACAACGTGAGTTTGACACCCCCGATCTAGACTGTAAAAATCGGGACAGTCATCAAACAATGGTGAAGAGTTAGAGCATTCTGTATCTCTGCACTTTCTAGTAATCATCTGGTTTGCTGCAGCTCAAATCTGGTAGCTGTAATAATGTAATAAGGGGAAAAGTCCTTATGAAGTTTGACATTTCGGGTAATCTATAGATCACAGAGATAACACAAGCTGACTTGCTCAAGTGAACAATGCTTATGCAAGTCAGCAGAATGGTTAAAGAGTCATGCTGGACATTTGTCAACAATTCTTTTATCAGCATAACCTGCACAAAATTTAAAGAAAAAGGTAAAATCTCCTTCAAGTTGAGCTGAACTTGATACAGATAGTTTTCTGGAAACAATACAGAAGTGGTTTGGTATTGCCTTTATTTATTTATTTTATTTATTTATTTTGTCACAACATCATATAAAAAGATTATATAGTATATAAACATATATATGAGTAAATATTAGGAGGTATCAGCATATATATATATATATAGGAAGAAGAAGAAAAAAACAATAGGACAGGAACGGTAGGCACGTTTGTGCGCTTATGCACGCCCCTTATGCTCCTCTTAGGAATGGGGTGAGGTCAATAGTAGAAAGTTTTTGGTTAAAGCTTTTAGGATTATGGGAAGAGACCACAGAGTCTTCTTTGGGGCCATTTTTTAAAAAAAACTTCCAGGCTAGTATACACCCCTATTAGTCTTTCCAAGATTTAACCAGAATGGCCATTCTTAGTTTCATAACTCAGTGTCAGCTTTCTAGTTCCATCAGCCAAGGCAGACTAGGTTTATACGTTCCATAGCTTCTTTAACTGTCATTAGTTAAATAAAATACTAGTGACTGGCTCTTCACCATAAATCATGGTTCACAAACTATAGTGGCTTAGTTCACCAAGCTTGCTGGCCCAAAATAAACAAACCAATTCTTAAACTGCAACCAACATGTATTTTTCTTTCTTTCTATGACATCCTGTGTCTGAACCATCAATTTTAGCAGGGCTATTATATTAGAATTAGAATCCTGTATCGCCTTCCTCAACAATATATAAGTATTTATTAGGAGAGTTGAAAAACAATAATGCCAGAGATACCAGAAGTTGTATCTCCAATGTGCTTTCTGGATTTGGAGTCATTATGAGAATAGAAATTTTAAACAGAAAGAGCTTTTATATGTATGCACACACATACAATATGACACTGAAAGCTATGCAGGTTGAATTCATGCATAAGTCAGAAATGCAATTGTTTTCATTTTATTAATTTATTTAATATTTCTCACTGATGTCAATAATGCATAGAGAGACTTGGATATCACAGATATGCATACAATTTTTACTGATATTGCTGTACAGCTACCTATCAATCCTAAACAGAATACATCAGCATGCACACATACCCATAAAACAAATGTTCAGTTTAAAAAAAGTACAATGCTTGCTGGTTACCACTTTTAAAACACTACAAGGCTTGGTGCCAGGGGTTTGAAGGATTGCCTCTCCCCTATTATATCCACCTGGCCCACCAGAACAAGAGGGCAGAGTATCTTCTGGGTCCCATTGATTAGGGAGGTACACCTAGTGGGACCATGAAAAAGGGTCTTCTCGATGGCCACCCGTTCTTTATGGAGCATCATTTCCCCCTAGGTAAACTTAGCCTCCACTTGTTGCATTTCCAAAAGGCCCTAAAAATCTGATTTTGTCAGTGGGCCTGGGGACCACGGATGGAGATGGAGCTGATCAAGTGGTTGATTTGATTGTGTTGCTGGGGCCATGGATGGGTAGGGTGAGATTTTTATGTGTGGATTTTTAAATGTTGTAAGCCACCTGAGTAATCTATGTGTGAATTGGGTGGCCATGTACCATGAGTTCTATCTCTTTGAGGGAGAAATTTAATTAATTAATTAATTAATTGTAAGTAAATAATAAGTAAGACCAGTAGTAGGCACCAGAGATCATTCAACTGTTGGATTCAATTCCTTAAAATCTGTTTTATTTTTATTTATTTGATTAGCCTTAGAACAATTTTCATCCCAATTTCTGTACTAAATGAAAAACTAATTATCAGGAATGTTAAATCCCATTGGCTAATGGATACGTAACTATTTTGACCTTGCTCTTAGTTCTGATGCATAGAAAAATTCAGACAGAACGTTAGTCATGCCTGCTCATTAACGTCCCACTGGTAACACTCTAGTTCCTTCCATGTTGTTCAAGACTTCAATTAGGCAAACGCGGTGCCAAAGTAAATAATAAGTAGGGTAAATGTGTCACATTTTCTAAACTCAACAATTTATGCTGACTTTAGAAAGTTGATTAAAATTGACAAATTGATGCAATCCAGAAGCTGAGATGACAGATGTGCCAGTGAGATGGGTGCATGCCAGTGTAATCCATCCATTATACAAGCATTTAGAAATATGGAGCAAGGCAATTGATTGCAACATCCATTTTCTACACGGGGCAAAGTGATTTACAGGAAGGCACTGTATATAAATACTAATTCAGCATGAAATGAAGTTATAAATAAAGCTGTATTACAATATGATGGCTCAGTTGTGATACTTCGAAAGTGACGGCAGGTGACAGTGAAAATTTAAAGAATCCTATTTGTGGGTCTCAACTGTTAGATGTATTAAAACAGTAAAAAATTAAAAATGGAAATGTTGAAGTTACATGCCAAATGATAACACATTTGCATCTTCAAAAACCAAAGGCAGGAGTTGGGGTCCATGAGCAGTTGAAGTTTTGAGACATTAATATTGCCTGGCCCTGCAGACAAGGGCAATGTAATTCCAGTCATGTCTAAAAAACATCTGGCCAAATTTGGGCAAATGATTTCTCAGTCATCCATATATCTCTTTAAATTATGCTGTCAACAAAGCAACCTCTTTCTAAGGCACAAAATAAATGAGATCTCTTTGGGACTTGCCTGCAAGATAGAACAAGTGGGGAAACAGGCAGTACATACTGCGAAAGGCCTAAGTCTGACATAAAGCACCAAACAATATTGGCAGGGGAGCCAAAGGGAGGCATAAATCAAATAAACAGAAATGCTATTGTAAAAGTTTCAATGGACTAGGGAAAAATATCTAAATATAGCCACAGATTTCATATTCCCCCCCTGCCGGCTCCCAGCTGCTGTAGTAAAAGCATCAGATCTATGGATGATTAACTGTAAATATTGGGAAACATGCATTAAAATTTATTTTGCCATCTTGAAGGGATAGCTACAAGCCAGGAAGTCTACTGAAATGTAGATTTTTATGTGAAAGGGAATTAGGCCCAAGGTCAACCTTCCTAAGGAAAAATGAGGCAGAGAAGGTAGCATACTCTCCTAGGTCTACACAATACATTTGGGATGACAGCAGTACACCTAACAATACTTCAACTGTTATGGAAGAATGGCACAGTAGCTAAAGCCACATTTTTCATTACTTTATTTAGAACTATTTTATCCATATAATAAGGTAGAGTTGTGATACATTTTTGTCCCAGCTGCATGGGACTCTGACTCAGCAGTGAAATCCAGGTGGATCTATCCAGCTTGCGTGAGCCGGTAGGGCTGGCAGCAGGAGGCTCCATCTACCCACCAGGACATCATTACGTCCTGTTTTTGACCCTCTGCGTATGTGCAGAAGAGGCACACACACTCACATTTCCGAATCAAGAAATATTCAGTTTCAAGAAATACGTCCTCCATGATGGCATCTGGCATGCTGAAATGTGTTAAAAATGGCTTGTGTGGTTGTTTCAATGTCCAAGTAACAACCACTGTAGAATATTTATATGCCAAATACTAAATTTTGCATGTTTTTTGCTTCCTCATTATCCTGCCTCATTACCTCAGGGTAATATTTCAGTGCAGCAATAGTATAGGACAGTGAAGGATTATATATTTTCTTGCAACATCCATATCTGAATCAGACAGCAGTGATCAGAAACTTTGGGTGCAAAGGTTACCTCAGCAGTAATAGAAACAGGATGCTCTCTGCAACCATACAATAGGACTACTCAACCTTTTTGCCTCAGGTGTTGAAAAGGTTAAAGTCAGTTCTGACACACTCATTTTGCAGTGACTACAAAACAAGCCAGGTCTACTTAGTTACAATCCTATAATTTCACTGTGGTTGTGTTAATCTCATCCATACATGAGGCAGGTTACTCACAGCTCAAACCAAGTGAATTAACACACTCAAGCAGAAAAGGGGGGAAACTGCAATAATGTTCACAAGGAATGAAGTCTATCTAACATACAGTACATGGAATAGAAAGTTATTCATATGAATAAAACATTTAATTAAGCAATATCAGTCATAATTCAAGAACAAGGGTAACACTGTGGGATAAATTATCATCTTATCAAAATTGTCAAAATTGTAATTGATTTTATAATTCTTCAGTACATCAAGAAAGAATATCAAACCAAAGCACCAGTTACACAACAACAGGAGTAACATAACCATTCAGAAAAAAATCAAAATATTGGAGTGGCT
Source organism: Ahaetulla prasina (assembly GCF_028640845.1). Taxonomy (NCBI): domain Eukaryota; kingdom Metazoa; phylum Chordata; class Lepidosauria; order Squamata; family Colubridae; genus Ahaetulla; species Ahaetulla prasina. Next base: position 178,702,348 of record NC_080539.1, on the reverse strand, counting down.
AAGGAATTATTGTAGAAGTGATATAGATCAGGGCTATATCAGTGATATAGCTTTGCTGCCTGGGAAATTCTGGGAGTTGAAATCCTCCAGGCTTAAAGTTGCCAAGGTTGGAGACCCCTGATATAGAAACTTCAAATTAAAATGTGAACTTTGTTCACATCTTGCTGAATCATTTTTATTGAACAAGCTGTAATTAGGAGTTGAACAACACACAATAATCTACAGTCATTTATCATACTTTTCACATACCACACTGATCCAATATCTGATTTGTTTGGTTTTGGCTTAGCATATTAATTAAACTTAACCACTTCACAGACAACTGTATAGTTAGTCCTCAGTAGTTAACAATTGTAATTGTTAACAATGTAAGTTAATAATGGTAATTGGAATTGGGAGCTCTATTGCTAAGCAACCCATCGTAAAGTACAATGTCATGTGACCATACTGACTGACAATGACAATTCCAGTTGCCCCAAATTCTGTCATTAGATATGAGATCAGGTAATCACCATTTGCAAGCTCTGGCCAACTTTCAAATTGACTTTACTTGTTGGAAGGTGGAGGTGAAGGTTGCTAATGGAGATCATGTGATCACAGGATGTTTGCAATGTCATAATTGTAAACTGGTTTGCCAAATGCCCAAGTTACAATCATATTACTGTGGGAATGCTGCAATGGCCACAAGGCTAAAAGAACCACTCATAAGCCTCCTCACCCGTCATCATAACTTTGAACATCATGAGCCATAGCATCTACAATTCCTAGACAAGATATAACTACCAGGCCAAGAACAATTATCATTGTTACTTTATTTCCTAAATACATGCCTCAAAAGACCCCCCAAAAGTTTATAATAACATATTGAATAATCTAAGCTTTTCATGTTTATTATTTCCACAGCCAATATTACAAGACTTTTATTAAGTGTATCTACATATTATCTTCCCTGAAAATAACACGTTTTCCTTCCAAGTGTAAGTATGGAAGAGAAGGAGGGAGGGACCATTTTTTCTGGCTTTTATTTCACCAGTGTTGTAGAAGAGCTCCTGGTACTAAGGCATGGCCACCACATATGCAAACCTCTATTAAATTCTAGCAGCCATCTTCAGGAAAGCAGAGATGAAGTAATTTTCTGCATGGCACCCCAAGTAATCTACCTAATATATTTAAATAGGTCCACAAAAGTAATGTCTAGAACATTGTGATGAGCCTGTACTTAAAGATTTTGAACATATTGGAATATATATTATGCTAATCTATAAGACTGAAACCAAAGATTTTGCTAGTACAGGTAGTCCTCAATTTATGACCATAATTCAGCCCGGAATTAATTATGGTTATAAATTGTGCCATCATGTGAGTGAGTGATCCAATCTTAGGATATTTTTTGCAGCAGTCATTAAGCAAATCACCATGGTTCTTAAATAAATTAATGCTCATTAAGTGAAACATTGTCCACAATGGGATTTTTTTTTTTGCAGGAAACAAGTTTCTGGTAAAAAAAAAAACCATAATTCACAGTCTTATGACCGTGGAATACTGCAAACTCATAAGTGCAGGCCAGTTGCTAAATACCCAAAATGCAATCACATGAACACAGGGGGAAGCTGTTGCAAATTCAAATCTGGGTCATAAATACCATTTTTGGGGGGTCTATTGTAACTTTGAATGGTTGCTATGTAACCAGTCATAAACCAAGGACTACAGATAGTCCTCACTTAGTAACTACAATTGGGAGTTAGCAATCACTAAGCAGAAAATCACATAACCGTGGCTGACTTACAACCTCTCTTCCCATTCAGTCATTAACTGAATCACTGTGGTTGTTAAGCAAAACATCACATGACTTTGATTTATGATTTTAATTTCGCATTTTCCATTAACTCTGCTTCTCACAAGCCACTCACAAAGCACACAAATGACAATCATGTGACTGTTGTTGGGTGTAAGGGTTGCAAATGCAAGAATTGGTCACAAAGCTGGGGGGGTATTATACCATTGTAATGTCAAATAGTCGTTAAACGGGGCAATTGGTAAGCAAATCTGAACTCTAGTCCTTTGTTCTTCCAGCTGTACTTTTTCCTCTTAAGATGATTTCCACCGATCTTCTCCTAATTTCCAGAGCATATCTTCTTACTCAAGCTCAGCTTTCATTTGCTAAACCTCTTTGTTTTGTACAGTGCACTGAGTACTCTCACTTAAGTTCTATTCCTTTATTTTATTTACTCATTTACTTATTTGTTGACTCCTGGCAACTGCCTGGATTAGTCCCTATTGTTTCCTTGTCAAGGTTTCCAGAAGTGGTTTATCATTGCCTTCTTCCTATGGCTAAAATGGGTGACAGCCCCAGAGTCACCCAGCTGGCTTTGTGCCTAAAATATGATTGGTAACCGGTCTCCTGGCTTCTTGCCTGGTACCTTAACCACAGTAATAAATTGGTTCTCTTCTATCTCCATAAGCCAGTGTTTTGTTTTGTTTTGTTGTTTTGGTCTTCTACGGTATTTTTTTCTGCTTCTATCTAGAATTTGAGCTATAAAACAATGACTCGCTAGAACTCCTTTGCTAGTGCATTTGACCCTAGAAAGTAATGTTGAAAAATAAAAATATTAATCTTTATAAACTGTCAGAGTTATGACATCTGTAATATTTTATTATGTATTTCATTTGTAATATCTGCACTCCCCTTTTGTAGAATTAAAAGCAAGTCTCTAAGAGGGACCATTAAAAACTCACTGTTTATAAATGTCAATTCAGTAAAAATACAGTAAAAACAGTACCCTTAAAACTGCAACACAAGACCAAATCAGGTGATATAGCATTGCCAAATATCTGGGTTAACAGATTCTCTATAAGCCCCAGGACTAACACTAGAAGACCCTTTTCAAAGGCTAAATATATCTTCACAGTAACTCTTTATTACTAGTTTTCTGCTAGAATTAGCATAAAAAATGATTCTGTTCAGGATGCACCCCTGCCCCTCTTAAATTGGCAGTTTAATTTGATACTAATTTTTGCTATTTTGCTACAAAGATCCAGAGTGGATAAATATTCTCTCTTTCAAATAGTGAATTCTCATAATTGTCTGATCTCATAACAAAAGAACTACAGTATTTTATCAACATCATGAATGCACTGTAGCATGTTAAGAACATGGACTGAAAGTACATAATACAATCTTACTTCTGAAACTAATCAAGTGTGATCTGTAAACATATACAGAGCAGTACATGTAAGCCACTTTGAAGATCAAGTAAACAAAATACATTTAACATTTCAGTTATTGGGTATGTGAATGCTACAAAACTGTATTAACTGTGAAGCTATAATAAATTTGTAATAGCTTACATTCTATTATTTCATAAAAAGACACAGCATTTAAATCTAACGTGCAACTGCACAATTTGTAAAGTATCCAAGTATCCTTTTTTCAGTATGAAGAATATTTTTGCACAGAGGGGTATATGAGGTTTAATAAGGCATTTGTCAATTTCAAGAAATAAGAAGAAGCACTGAAAACTCATTTTAACAGTCTCAGTGGACAATTGGTTCCATTGTTTGGAAAATCTCTCAAATCAAGGAGTATTTCATGGCAACAATGCAAAATATGTCATTTGTCTAATGACATCATTATGAAAGTGATGCAAATCACATCATTTAATGATGCCAAATTATGTATTTTGCATCATATGCATAAGAATAAAGGTATGCAAGCACTGCAAATCAAAATGGGGTTTGTTGCATGCATAATCAGTTCTATCAAGCTTTCACTGTATTATAAAGAAAATTGAATATATTGCCTACATTCACTTTTTCTTCATAACTATCATACAGTCTAGAACTTATGAATGAAATGCATTTGTTGACTATCACTAAACTTCATGTAGTTATATATTATATAGCTTTGATGGAACCCTTTTACCCACTTTATTGTTTGATCATCAACTCGAGAGTTATCTAGACCAGGGGTCTCCAACCTTGGCAACTCTAAGCCTGGTGGACTTCAACTCCCAGAATCTAGCTTTGCTGGCTGGGGAATTTGGCTAGGGAATTCTGGAAGTTGAAGTCCACCAGGCTTAAATTTGCCAAGATTGTGTAGGAATTTAGCACCCACCCCCCTCCTAGAAGAATGACATATTCTAGGAAATATTTTAAAAGGCAAAATATATTTCCCTGGATGAGAAATGGAGAAACATGTTTTAAAGACAAAGGAGCTTCCTGACTCCCCCCCACCTTTGTCAATGGGCCATTAAAAGCCTCAGCTAAGCTCACTCATTCTCCCCACCTTTGTCAATGGGCCATTAAAGCCTGAGCCAGTCCATTGTCTACAGGACATGATAGGATTAGCATCTACCCAGTTCACCACATGGCACCTGGGAAGATTACATCAGCCAGCAAGGCTCAGGCAAGCTTGAGGGACAACCTACATTAGCTAAGACTCCCACCCCCTGGGAGTCTGACAGCCAATCAGGATACTCTTCCTGTGCCCCAGAAAGGTCAAAGCTCAGAAAAAGCATAAAACCAGGGAGCACACAGGATCTCAGCCCTTTTTTCTGTTCAGGATCTCAAGCCATGTGATCCTGGCCACCATTAAACCATCTTTCCAAGCAGCCTCCATGTTTCCAGTGTCTTTGTCCCCACTTGGAACTGAACCCAGATGGATATTTCTTCCAACGATTGGAAACCCCAGATCTAGACCTGTTTATGCAGAGGACAGTCACATAGCCATCCAAGCATTATTGTGTTCAAAAAACTCAAACTACAACCTCCATTATCTAGCATGAAAAAAAAATATCTAAATGGATGTATACTATATTGCCAAAATGCAATCTTGGCAAGGATAAGTATGAACTATTTTCTTAAAAGTCTCTGTAAAAGTATTCTTAAACATTTCTGATCTCTCAATATCTTTGCATCTGGGTCTCCATTTTTGTAATCCATATGATGACTGATGCTTTAGAACCATCTTCAAGAATAACAATATAAGTATGATATAGAAAGCTTCTGTTTTCTACTCAACAGAGTCTACTTCTACTGATTGCATTTTGCTGATGGATTTCCACTTAATACCTAAAATTTCAACTTAACAATAGTACTGTCAGACTTTGCTACCAGAAAATCTTGATGAACACTGTCACATTTTTGTATATTCCACATAATGCACTTAATTAAATGGGAGAATGTCATCATCTGAACATTACTAATGCTGTCAAAGTGAAGTTGCTTCCCAAAAACTTTATAAAAAGTCTGCCAGGCTGGAGGTGATCTCTTCTCATATGAGAAGAATATATTCTTTTGACATTTAAAAATGCATGTTTAAATTAAATTAAAACCCACTCATTTCATTCCAGTGTATTACAGTCCAAAATAAAGTTTATTGTTTTATAAGAACAACTACCTAAATAGATTGATGCATAGTACAACAGAAATGCAAATGAAGATACTTTCAGTTCAAAACAGCTGTTGGTTTCACAGAAAGATGAGAGGATGAAATAGTAGGTAGAACATCAAGAATGTATGGAATGATAAGGTTAAAAGAGTTGTGATTTCAGCTGCTCTAAGAGTCCCGATGCCTGATGATCAGATCTTCTAATTCCCCAGACATCTGGTCCTTTGAGGGAATTCTAGGATCTCTTTGAACAGGTTGCACCCATGCTTGATTAGGCATCAGGGGATGTTAGGATTTAAGAGGCTATGAAGTAAGTAGCTACTGCCATTAGCATGAATTGAGCAATTGATAGAAGACAGATTAAAGGGCTAGAGGGAAATCCAGAAGGCACTTGGGGTAAAACAGAGGGTTTGAATTGCTTCTAGTTTTACTGAACTGGCAAACAGTTGCATAACTAGAAACAGGACCACATGAATCATTTAGGATATTGAGTCCAATCTAACGCTAAGTGCAGGAATCCAAATTAAAGCTTCCCAGAGACTGCTTTTAATATTAATAAGTATGCAAATGCTTCATTGAAGTAAAAATTAATATCTCTTTGGTCACATATGTATTGGTAGTGCTCCTTGTATTGTCAAATACATTTTTTTCTGAGATGAATTCCTTTTAACATTTTTGTTGTATCACAAAAATACTGGCTTCTCTATACTGTAGTTATATTGTGTATGTGTAGTCAGCTTCTCTAGGTCAGCAATAGTAATGTCATTATTAAAACTATTTTAGTGCTTTATTTGCCAATTTAGACCATTAATTTAGACCAGCTTCAAAGGATGCAAAGAAGGATAAGAAAAAACCAAGGAGGAAAACATAACAATTCTTCTTTGGGGAAAAAAAAGAATTTACTAGTGAGAAGGAAATCTTTTGATTTCAAAAATGCATGACATAAGTTATTGGCTTCTACGATATCTCAAAGTCCTCTGAATCTGAGGTCTGATTTGTGGAAATGTGCTAAGCTTCACAAATATGCTTTGTGATTCAAATTCATTCACCACATTATCTGTCAACTCTCATATACTGATCACATTATTTGTTAACAAGTGATTCCTTTTCAGCTCTTCAGTTGATGGATAGAATGTTCTTAGCCATATTCTTTTTCCCCCGTCTCTCTTTTGGTTGTGAGATTGGAGAGTCCCCAAACCAACTATTCCACTTATGCTGGTGACTGTCCAATTTGTAATCAAGGAAGAGGCATTCAGGAAGATATATCTGATTTTCTTGGAGCCAACCTGTCTAATTGTGAACCCTATCTCTTTTGCTCTGTAGCTATAAAATTCCCTGCCAAGGCAATTATTATCCAGTTTTCGGATGACTTTTGCTATTATATAAACATATCGATTTTTGTCAAGCCTACAATGTTGTCATATCTCAAGGACAATGTATTTCATGTCTTCAGTAAGAGTCTCTCACTATGATTGACATCATAAAGATACCATGAGCATATAGATTCAAATATTTAACATCTTTTTTTAATATTAAACAAATATGTGCTGTTTAATGAAAGGGCAAATATCCTACACAGCGAGAATCAGCTTCTATAGGTTTGCATCTTCATGCAGAAAAGCCCCATTTTAGTGGATCTTTCTTCTTCTCTGGCTTTAGGTATTGCTTTTCACTTCTAAAAAGTCTGAATATAGCAGTTTCCACAAGTGTCAAGTCTAGTAATAAGAAAGCTTGAACACTACCACTGCAGTTCATGGTTCCCACACCTGAAAATTGTACCATATTCTGCTGTGATTACCAATTTAGGAATTGTTACTTTAAAATTACTTTAACCATTAGTTATACAGCTAACATAATCTTGTTCATTTGATAAAAATGATCTTTTTAGACTTTTTAGGAACATGTTCAAGGAAATTACAATTGGTCTTTCAGACCTGTATATTTTGAAACTTCACATTTGATTGACTTACAAACAATATTCTCAGCAAAGGTTCTCCAGCTTCTTTTTGATAATGGTGGGAGGAATAGATTATTTGACTGGCAGCAAGGTCTGCATCTGTAGATTTATAACATTTATAAGCAAGTGGATAGCTACAAAAGCTCCATTGGCAGGTGAGGCTTATTGGCTAACATCATCACTGCAGGTAGTGTTATATGATTGAGCTGCGGTGGTGCAGTGTTTAGAGTGCAGTACTGCAAGCTACTTCTGGTGACTGCCGGCTGCCTGCAATTTGGCAGTTCAAATCATACCAGTCTCAAGGTTGACTCAGCCTTCCATCCTTCTGAGCTGGGTAAAATTAGGTCCCAGACTGTTGGGGGCAATATGCTGACTCTGTAAACCACTTAGAGAGGGCTGTAAAGCAGTGTAAAGCGGTATATAAGTCTAAGTGCTATTGCTATAATTAGAAGCACAGGACATTTGCTTTGGTACATAATTTTTGTTATTTGTGGTTTGGGTTTTATTTTTATTTTTAAGAGTGGATCAAAGTGACATATGTTGATTTGTAAAAAGAATTTTTTCCCCTAAGAAAGATATACAAACAGCGAGCATTAAAATGTCAATTTACAATAACTTACATGAAAACAGAACAACCACTTTGTCTCTTTATCTGTGTCTTACTTTTATTTTTTGTCTGACCAAAAAAGTAGTGTGCAAAATTTACTTTGGCAGCTTGTGATGCAAAACCATTTTCAATAGCCAACTTCCCACGGTAGGATTGTGGCAGGCCTGAATCCTGAAGGCACCAAGGTAATACGGCTTCCAGGCCAGACACACAGTGTTTCTCAGCCCTTGAACTGAGGGCTTCATCTATTCAGTAGTATTTCATTTCAGCTTGCAGCCTGTCACAGGACAGGAGCCCTTTCTCATTTTCTGGAGCTTTTCATAAATACTCTGGAACTTCTTTCTTTTCTGCAGAGCAGTTACTGTATGCTATAGGCCAGTGATGGTTAACCTTTTTGGTGCCAAGTGCCCAAAGCACACACGCGCACACATGAATACAAGCGTGCATGCCACAATCCCCAAAATGCAATGTGAGCGCTTCCTGCGCATGCGCCCCACACATGCATGCACGTTTCCTGTGCATGCACCCCCCCCCCCGCGCATGCCCCCTAGGCCCTCATTCTGGCTTCCAAATTGGTGAAGGAGGCTTTTTCAGGCCCAAAATGGGGCATCGGGGGGCTCGCAATCTCCACAGTTTCTCCCCCCCATCACGTCCTTGCTGCCTCCTGCCTTCCATGATCTCCACAGCTTCTCCCCACATCAAGTCCTAGCTGCCGCCTGCCTTCCGTGCCTTCCACGATCTCCAGTTTCTCCCCCCGCCCTGAGTCTGACCTGCCTCCTGCCTTCCGTGCCTTCCACAATCTCCAGTTTCTCCCCCCCTTCGCCTCTGTCCGAGCGATGGCTTAATTAGCCGGCACTATCAGCTCTGGCAGCAAAATAGCAAGCGTATGCCAAGTGTCTCTCTTATCTCCCTCGACGCTGATGAGTCACCCAGGAACAAACTTCAGCTCTTAGTTAAGCAGTTAATTTGCCTGCTATGAAGAGGCACAGCAGCTCTTGCTGACTTTATATCCTGTGGGGTGTGGCTCCATGACTCAGCACTTCCTAGGCCTGCCCCACCCCTGCTTCTGTTGTTCCCGCCTCTCCTGCCTACGAAACCTAGGGTCCAGTCAGGCCTGATTACCATCAGCTGGGTCTGGAGGCGTGGCCGGGGGGGGGAAGAGTCAGGGGACAGAGGCCTCGTTATCTCTTCCACCTGGCCTGCTTCTGGCTCCTGGTGCTGAGCCAGAGAAACCGGTGCTCCCAAGGTAAGTCCTGACAGCCCTTCCCCCTCACTTTCCAAGTCACTTTCTGGCAGGAGTCCCGGCTTGGGGGGCGCAGACACAACAACTAGGTTCAGCAGACCAAATGAAGGACAATCAGATACAATAATAAATTGTATCCCTGGGATGCAGGAAATTGCTAATATCAGGCAACCACAATTTACTTTTGACAAGTCATTGCAGGCTAAATCTCCATTTATCTCCCTAATACAATAGAGCCTCTGGTCACGATCATAATTTGTTCCATAACTTTGGTCACAAACCGATTTGGTCATGACCCAAACCTAATTTGGAAATTTGGAGTTTACAAAAAAAAAAAAAAATGGCGTGGAAGGGGTAATCGGCTACAAAAAAAAATAATTGTGAATTTTTTGGTCGGAACCAGATTTGGTCATGGTCAGAAGTGTTCGTGTTTAGCTGTAATGATAACTTGAAATATCAACACACTTTTTTTCTTTAAAAACAATTTACCAGATTGTAAACCCATCCACTGTATTTATTCAGTTATACTCTTTGGGGAGGGATTTTCAGTACCTAGCCACAGAATAGAATTGGAAGAGAAACTGAGGGAAACATATTTTCTTATACCTCTGTTCATTCTTTTTACATCTGACTTTCTCTTTGATAAATCTTCCTATCTGTCTTTTCTTTCTTTGTTCACATTTATTCTTCTTTTTCCTGTTTTCCTTTTTTCAGTTTGAAATAGATTTGGGCCAGTACTGGCTAATTACTTGTGATATATGAAAAAGAAAATGTTTAGATTGAACCTCGAAATGAAACCAGATGGATTGCTAATGCAAGAGAAAATAAAATAAGGCAGGGCCTTGAAAGCAAAGCAAGTTCAAGGATTGTATTTCTACTCACTTAGTGGCAAGCAGCATATTCTTTCGGGAGTGGAGATCAGTAGGGTCTGTGTGCTGTCTGTTCAGGTATTCAGAAACTGCTTTGGCTGGGAATTCAGTTTCACAGATGTATCCAAAATCCCGAGCTAAATGTACAGCTTCTCCTAGGAAAAAACAAGCAGCTTTGGTCATCATAACCAGCTCAGGACGATTTGCAATTCACCTGAAAACCAACGCTGGTGCTTACTATCTCAATTAAACTTTACCTTGAAAAAAATACCTCAAAACTTTATTTTATCCCAATCCAGATTTGGAAATGTGGGCCTTAGCTCACTCTTTCAAAAGCTCGTACAGTCCTCAATTTAAAAAAAAAAAAGCTATGAAGGAAGCCCAGTTAATGTGAAAGATCTTGAGATGTTCAAGGGATATTGACATTATAAAACATGTTTTATATGAAGGAGACATAACAAGTAAACATAAAAAACTGAATAAACATCAGTGCATAAAATGTAGCTTATTCATAAAGCAACAATTCTGTTTAGGATGTGGCCTCAAAATGCAAAGTTTGTGAAAAACAAGGAATAGTGCCTCTGAACACATACTGTACATATTTGTACATTTGTCTTTTTTGGCACAATTCAAGCAATTCATATTCTGAATTATTCAAGTCAGGTCATACAGTATATAACAAATCAAAGGACATGTTCCAAGCACTGGTCCCCATCAGTTCCCAGCAGCTCAATAATTAGAAGCAAGGTGCCATGAAGTGCAATGATAGAACAGCATAAATGCACACAACAGAATATTCATGCACACTATTCGTCCATTAGAAATAAAGTTTGTGATACATTAATCCATCTTATCGATCTCAATGAGTTACTAGAGACCTGGGTCACATGAATTACTAAGTAATACAGTACTGTGGCTTGGCTTAGCATACCATCTCCACTCAAACCTTAGATCAAATGATGGTTTATTTATTTTATTTATTTATTTATTAGATTTTTATACCGCCCTTCTCCCGAAGGAGTCAGGGCGGTTTACAGCCAAATAAAAAACATAGACAAAAATTAAAAACGTATTAAAAAACTGATTATTAAATGGCCAAATAGAATTAAAACTAAGATAAAACCATCCTAAAACTCCACTTAAAAATTTCATCAGGCTAGCCCCGCACAGTGGAATAAAAAGGTCTTGAGCTCGCGTTTAAAAAACCGGAGGTCAGGAAGTTGACGCAACCCCGGAGGCAACTCATTCCATAGGGCTGGAGCCCCCACAGAGAAGGCCCTCCCCTTGGGGGCCGCCAGTCGACATTGTTTGACTGACGGCACCCTGAGGAGGCCCTCCCTATGGGAGCGCACAGGTCGATGGGAGGCTATAGGTGGCAGCAGGCGGTCCCGTAACTAACCCGGTCCTGTGCCATGGAGCGCTTTAAAGGTGATAACCAACACCTTGAATTGCACCCGGAAGACCACCGGCAACCAGTGCAGGCTGCGCAGGAGAGGTGTTATATGGGAGCATCGCGGTGCCCTTTCTATTACCTGCGCAGCCGCATTCTGGACCAGTTGGAGCCTCTTGGTGCTCTTCAAGGGGAGCCCCATGTAGAGAGCATTGCAGTAGTCCAGGCGGGAAGTGACAAGGGCATGAGTGACTGTGCGTAGGGAATCCCAGTCAAGAAACTGGCGAATCAGGCGCACCTGATAAAAAGCTCCCCTGGAGACAGCCGTCATATGTTCTTCTAAGGACAGTCGATCATCCAGGAGAACGCCTAAGTTAATGGTTAATTAGAACACCTTGACCATAATGCATAATCATGGACTGATTATGATTAGCAGACAGTCTTCCAAGAGAACAATGTCTGCCATGTGAGAAGCTACAAAGCAGAATCTCTACTGATCCTCCTTTATTAATCTCCCATAGGTTAATTGGAAATGGAAGTAGAAAGAGAACAGAAGCAGAATGGGAAAAAACACATGGTGCCTCTCACTTCTGCCAGCACAGGCTTATTGCTGTTGTGTAAGCAAACAAACACACATAATGACACACACAGAGATACACACACACACACCCAGAATAGAAGCCTTCCTGTGTAGTATATGTTCACTCGATAACCATCTTATCCATGATTAATTCCAAAGCAAATACAGAGATCAATGTAATCTTACAGCCAGGTTACTCATGTGAAGTCTAAATATACAATACATGTCTGAATTTGCTGACATTGGCCTCTTGTTATTTTTGCCTCTTGTCTGTTTCCTCCTCCTCTTGCCATCATCCTCTCACAAATATTAAGGGTATAATCTGAAATTATACTTGGCATTATCTTTTTAGAAAAAAATTATATTTCAATGGACTGAATAAATTATAAACAAATACAGCTGAAGTTATTTCTATTCCATTCCTTTTGCCTCTGTAGACTACAAATACACAGCTTCTGCCAACTCTTCAAAACTAATCTAAAAGCCATGATCCTAGACATACTTGCCAAAGTCCTCCTCTTGCTGGTAGGAATTACTTTGACATACAAAAGATGAGGTAAGTATAAAATTAAAAAACTTACATTACTACTTATTTTCCTATTTCATTGTTCTGTCAAGCTATGACACTATATTGCAATTTAAACTCCAAGGAAGAAGATAATCAGAATATACGCCTCTAAATTTTAATCTATAAAAGCAAATATATTTTAGTAATTAACTAAAGTAACTAACTTACTATTTAGTAAATATTCTATTTCTCATGAATATTTAATTAGATCTCTATCATCTTTTACAGTATATTCCATCAATTGGCTAACTTTCTCTTGTTCTATAACTCATATATAGGTTGTAAATATTTGGGACTATTAAAAGCAGATACAATAGTACTGATGGAAAGTGCCAATTTCTGCCAGATGGACTGACATTTAGCTTTATAGTGAAAAAACTGGTTAGCCCAGATGAGAAATTACATTGTTATAAAATATATATTAACAATCATAATAGAGCTAGTCTGCTCTAGTGGTTAAGATATCAGCCATAAGCCAGGAGAATGTGAGTTCCAGTTCTGCCTTAGGCAAAAAACCCAGCTGGGTGACTTTGGGCCAGTCACTCTAGTCTGGAGTTGAAACTCTAGGAAGAGTGCAGAGAAGAGCAACCAGGATGATTAGGGGACTGGAGGCTAAAACATTTAAAGAACTTTGCAGGAACTGGGTATGTCTAGTTTGATGAAAAGAAGGACTAGGGGAGACATGATAGCAGTGTTCCAATATCTGCCACAAAGAAGAGGGAGCCAAACTATTATCCAAAGCACCTAAAGGCAGGACAAGAAGCAATGGATAGGAATTAATCAAGGAGAGGAGCAACCTAGAACTAAGGAGAAATTTCCTAACAGTGAGAACAATTAAAAAAATGGAACAACTTGCCTCGAGAAGTTGTGGATGTTCAAATACTGGGAGTTTTTAAGAAGAGATTGGACAACCATTTGTCTGAAATGGTATAGGGTTTCCTGCTTAAGCAGGGGGTTGGATTAGAAGAAATCCAAGGTCTATTCCAACTCTGGTATTCTGTTATTCTCTCACTCAAACCAACTCACCTTCACAGGGTTGCTATTGTGAGGAAAATAGGAGAATGATGTAGAATGGTATATTCGCCGCCTTGAGTTTTATTAAAAATAATAAAGGTGGGATATAAATAAATAAAGTAAAAATAAATCATCATAGTATTTACTAGCAATTATCTTTTCCCATTAACTTTAAAGTGATTACACTGGAGATTACACTCAATAAAATCAATGCCTGCTTTTTAGAAATTTGTTTGACTCGAATGACAAAGATTTGCTAGGAATGTATTGAAACTATGCTTTTGGCCAGTAGTGGGTTTCAATTTTTTTTACTACCAGTTCTGTGGGTGTGGCTTGGTGGGCGTCGCATGGCATGGCTTGGTGGCATGGCAGGGGAAGGATACTGTAAAATCTCCATTCCCTCCCCAATCCAGGGGAAGGTTACTGCAAAATTCCCATTTCCTCTCGATCAGCTGGGACTTGGGAGGCAGAGAATAGATGGGGGCGGGGCCAGTCAGAATTTTTACTACCGGTTCTCTGAACTACTCAAAATTTTCACTACCAATTCTCCAGAACTGGTCAGAACCTGCTGAAACCCACCTCTGCTTTTGGCCCTCAGCACAGCACAAACAGTTCTAAGTAACTGCTATTCAATGGTGATGATGTTATCCATTCAGTCATGTCTGACTCTTGGTGATTCTTGGGCCAGGTCTCTTCACATCGCCTGATCTTGCTCTGCTTCTTTGAATTTTTCTATTCTCTGGCTGATTTCAACTTTGATAGTGTCCAGCCATCATGCTCTTTGGCGGACTGGTTTCCTTTAACCGTTAACTCTTCCAAACATAATTGCTATTTATCTCTATCAAAAAGGGCTTATTTGTTTTACTTTTACTTCTTTTACTTTTACCTTATTTTTAACAAGCATTTTATTTGCTCCAAAATAGCACAATTGCTCATTAAATGATGGCTTGAAAATCTCAATTAAAATTGTGAAATTACGTGAAATTTTTATGCAATAGTCAGAACCTAATAGATTACTAAAAGTGGTCTTGTCTCTATGGTAGTGCTAAGTTCTTTATTTATTACTGGAGTAACCATGCTATCTATGCTTTGGATTTCTACAACTTCTCAATTTCTGCTGTTTCAGTTCAGTTCAATTCAGCCCACCTTAAATTCCACTGACTCTTATCTAACGCCTATTTGCTTTGACCATTAGTAATTCAGATTCTTGTAGAGAGCTTTAACTTACAATAAACTTATATATAAATTTGAATTGATGGACTCCTGATTTTCTGCACTTGACATTCTGCCTCTGTATGCAACCTAATATATTTTTTACAATTTCCAAGAAGGTTTCTACATACATACATACATACTGTACATACATACATACACTCTTCTGTTGTTTCGCAAATAGTTACTATTGATAAAAATTATTCTGGTCTCAGCTCTATTTCACCGCCCTATATCTTCTCTTGTTATTACTCCTCTTTAACCCCTGGTATATTCAGTATTTAACTATTAGGCTGATGAAATGTTCTGTTGTCCAAGAAAATACATGACATAAACATTTATTTCTTTTCTAAGTATTATATGACAGTTTGTTTTACTGGGGACCCAAAGGGGGAGTACCACACTGGAGGTAGCTACTAGTTTGATAGCAAATCCCACCTTGCCCCCCCGCCCCTCAATTCCCTGCTTCCCCTGGCCTATCTTTTAATCTCATGTTCCTGTATTTTCATTATTTATTTCATTGTTTATTTTATACTTTTATTACCTTGCTACTGTTATGTTTATATTTCTTTTCATTTCTGGTTTTAAGCTGCCTAAAGTAACCCCATTGGTGAGATATATAGCAAATAAATTTAAAAATAAATAAATATTTTCCAGAGCTCTTTAGTTCTGTTTATTTATTTGAGAATCTATAAATACTGTGGCACTTCCTTTTCTATGCTGTATATAAATTTCAGTATGGTGGTGAAGTTAGTTTGGAGGGACTGTTATTCCCCCCTCCTCAAAATGTTTTAATTAAAGTATCTTCCTCTTCCATGAAGGCATATATCATAGCCACTCCTTAGTTTATCCTAACAAGACAACAGTGTTTAATTTTAGAAGTACCGTTTAAACATTAATAAAATTTAGCTGGCAACTGCAGAATTCATGTAACACTGTTACTTAAAAGGAAATGCCAATCTTGCTGAATCTTAAACACAGGCCCAGTTGGGATATGTAATGAGCCTTGATTTTCTGCATGGCAGATTTTTCATGCCACAGCAACAACGATTGGATGCAACTTTACAAAATGTCAAACCTTTCCTCGCCCAGAAGTGTCGCCAGAGGAGGTTGGGGGTGGGGATGGGGGTGAGAAGAAATCGAAATGGACAGAAAGTCTGCTTACCTTCCACCAGGGAGGTGAGTAAAGTGACATTTGCCGCTTTGCGCCTGCCGGCTGGTAAATTCAAACCGATTTTTTCTAGCCGCTCTCGCAACGATCGCCCCCCGTTTTTCGATTTGGCTCTGCAGTGACGAAAAAAGGAACGCGGGGATTTAAAACTCCGACGAATGTCCCCGGGAGAGAGAGCGAGAGAGAAGAGGAAGGGGGCTGGGGGGGGGGAGTGGCGGTAGGCACCAGAGCTCTGGCTTTGGGCACCAGGCTTGGCGTACAAGCAACGAGCACAGCGGAGGCTTCGTGGTGCCACAGGGCGAGAAAGAAAGAAACGCCGCCCTTGGCAAGAGAGTCTCGCCGGGCCCGTTGCAACCTGAACCCCTGTTGCTCCTTGGGCCGCCAGCGACGCTCGGGTTTGCTGGCTGCAAGTGGACGAGGAGGATGGGTTATGTCAGCTTTGGCCCTGCTACTACTACCAGGAACAAACTGGCTGTTCTTGGAAAGCTGCGTCACCAGCAGCATTTAGCCTTGCCATAAGGGTTGTGGTTGTGTCTGTTGTAATTATGCGTACAAAACACTCAAAGAGGCTAAGAAGTAAAAAGATTGGATTGAAGCCGAGGAATTGCCTGGTGTGGAAAGACAGATTATGCCATAACCCCCAGCAACATAGGGCACATTTGTGAAAGTATGTATTAATGGTGTGCAATAACAAAATCCAGTAAGTTTTCTGCATGCTTTTGTATAAGAAGTGTTTTATATAATAATAGTTTCAAAGCAGCAACAGTAATAATGCAAGGCAACAAATGCTACTTCAGAAATGAGGGTTTAGCACTGCCTGAAAAGATGCAATCCTATTGTAGCAGCTGCCTGGCACAATCAGTGGAAGCAATTCAAAGGCAACATAGCTAGGAGAAGTTTGGGCAGCAGGAAGTGCCTTTCAAGGAGTTTAGGGTTCCATATGTGTATTGTTTTTCAAATAATCATCACCCCCTTCCCCTCTGTTTGCATGCTTTTTATGGCAAATGAACTCATTCCCAAGGCAGGGATCCAATGAAATCTAGTGAGGTGGTCAGTGGTTGATCAATTTGGAAGGATAAGAGTGATCACTGACTTGGCCAACCATTGCCTGTGAACTACAGACAGGATCTCCACTAGCATCTTCTAGACTAAAGCAGTGGTTCTCAAAGAGTGGTCGGGGGCCGTCTCGGGGGACCTCAAAGTCAAATATTTTAACATTTCCCAGTTTTAATTTCTAATAGTCAAAATCAATAGATATAACCCACATAAACCAAAACTCTTTGCGATCCTCAGCGTTTTTAAGAATGTAAAGGGAGCTTAATGTTTGTGAACCACAGATGAAACCCCCCCAACCCCACCCCGTCCCAACCGTCACTGGCCGAATGTAGCAGTTATGACATATTTTATATTGCCTGAGTGATGCCAGAAAAATACTAGAAATCACTAATGGGGAAATGATCATAACCTTACAAAACTAGGGAGATATACTCATGCTCACAAGCATGCAAATGGTCCAAACAGTTGAGTAACATAGCCCCAGGTATACTAGATAACATAGATTTGGAAAATTGTGATTAGACTCTGGTTGTTTCTGGAAGACCTTACAGTTTTTCTAAAATTGGATGTGTTGATTTTAGGACAATCTTTTTCTGACCTCGTGCCTTCAAATGCTAAACTGAGAATTTCCAGCCAGTATATAAGAGCAAAGGTGTCTCTTATTATTGTTCTCAATGCTGGAGATAGCTACTATCATGACTAATAGCCACAGTGTTGTGGTTGAGGTGCTGGATTAGGATCAGGAAGATTCAGTTTCACTAAGTGACTTGGGGCCAATCAGTCTCTTAGCCCAACCTATGTAGCAGGGTTGCTGGTGTGGAGAAAATGGAGGAAAGAGAGTTGTGTATACTATCTGGAGGAAATCTCTCTGGCTAATCTAACTATTATTGCTTCCAGGGGAGGTAAGGTAGGTGTTCGTTGTTTTTAGGAGTTTTGTTATATGATGGGTTTTTTTAAAAAAAGAAAAATTAAATATTCTAAGCCACCCAGAGTCACCTATGTTTGGGCTGGCCAGCATTATGTGTTTGTTTAATAAAAAATAAAATTTCCAGGATAAAAATTTAAGAAATAAATCTTTTTCTACTCTTTTCAAGCCACCCATGCTAATAATCCTATGATAGATAATTCCATACTTCAACTACGGTAGGTGACTCCATTTTATTTCTGCTGCATATTCTATCATTCTACTATATTGATGATCCCAAGTTCTGGCATTCTGAGAAAGATAAAAGAATTCCTCTCTATCAACTTCTTCCCTATCACGTGTAATTTTATATTTCTGTTATATCGGCTTTACTCAATTTTTACCTAAGTTGATACTTCATAATAATGTTATTAATAATGGTATTAGGTCCTTCACTTATTCTGGTTCCTTTCCCCCCTATTTTCTCCAACATTACAATATTGTTTCTTGAGAATTGAATGATAAGAACGATGCAGTTTTCCAAATGTAGTTGTATTATAGATTGTCAGTGAACTGATACTGGAAATTTTATTTTCAGAATCCTTCCCAATGAATGCCTAGCTCTGAAATTCAGCTTTTTCACATTAAATTGATATTTAACAGAACCAAGACTGTATTCTTATTCTGATTTTCTATAAAAAAATAATTTTCCGCACTCTCATATGCATCACTTTACTGTTACTTACAAATGAATAACATTTTATAGTCATTTTTCCAGTTTAAAAATATCCATTCAGTTTTTATTAATCCCTTTTTGTTTTAATACCTTATCAGTTTTGGGTCTTCTGGTTTGGTCACATATCTATAAATTGCTTTTGAACTAACTGGGAACTCCTAATTGATTGTTTATTCTTGTCCATTGTGGAACTGTTCTATTTTATCCATTCTTTTTGATGTTTAAGACAAATACTGTGTCTATATTTACTCAAGGGCTTTTCATGAAAGACTTGCATTCTATAAGTCACAATAATAATATTTTGCCAATAATGCTATCATTAAAATTAAAGATGTACAAAAATAATCAGAAACGTATTCCTTCTTCATAGTTTCCAATCATATTTATAATTCTTATAGCAATTGTATAAAAGAAGTGAATATTATAAAGTTATACTGGAAAGAGAAACAGAATTCTAAATGATTGCTTAAGACATTTCGTGCATTTGAAACCTCATCTGTGCCTTCATTCTCCACTAGTGCAATATACCAAACTAAATGGTAAATTATAAAATTCATAACCATTAATTATTTAAAACTAATTCAATCGTAACATTCAGTTAAAACTTCCAGACAATTTGCAGCATAGCTTATAACAATATTCAGAAATGCAAAGAGGAACAACCCTAAAGTGAGGCACAATGTAATGAAGCACATCCACCTCCTTCTAAGGCAAATAAACATCCAGGTGACCTAAGAAACTCCATTCACAACTCAGCCACCCTGGGTGAGCAATAAAGGTGGGACATTAGTGAAAAAGCTTTTTTGCCATTTGTTACCTATATCTGCTTAACATCTAGGCAGCTCCATGTTGGAATACTCGTGAAGCTGCAAGATACTTTAAAAGATAAACTCCAGGATATTGATCTGAACTCTAACATACAGAAATAGCCAGTTTGATTATTTAAAGAAAGTGGCCAGTCTTACAGAATTAATGAACCATGAAACGTGATTGGGATAATATAATGGGTGCCAGTGGCAATGACCTCCAGACTGTTATGTATATCTCATATGCATTCACTCTTAGCCTCAACGGCTGCTTGTAGTAATCTTAATGCAGTTTTAATCCCATCAGAAAGTACAGATTGGCCTGCCTCATGACTTACCTTCTAAGGACTCCTCCAAGGAGGGAAGCGTTTAAGCACTCAGGAGGTGAAAGGCGCCGTTGAACTTCTCCAACAGTGACTTTGTACTTGGACGTCGAACTGAGCAAGGAGAGCCTCCCAGGTACCGAACAAAACACTTCACCTGTGTTTACAGACACACCACCAAGGAAGCCATCTTTGTTCATCATCAGAGAAGTAACAGATTTTGGAGGAACTGGAACTAGGAAGAGAGGAAAGCAGTATGGGCAAGATCAGCTTGTCAAGGCAGCCCACATAGCTCATAATTGCATTCATCCTGAAGAGTTTCCTACTGATTAATAAAAAGGCTCTCAGACTATTTTTAGAGAAATGGCTGTCATTCATTTCATGTTTCATTTATTTATGTCGCCTCCAATGGTGGGTTTCAAAAATTTTTTACTACCGGTTCTATGGGTGTGGGTTGGTGGGCGTGGCATGACTTGGTGGGCATGGCAGGGGAAGGATACTATAAAATCTCCATTCCCTCCCGATCAGCTGGAATTTGGGAGGCAGAGAATAGATGGGTGGTGGCAGTCAGAATTTTACTACTGGTTCTCCAAACTACTCAAAATTTCTACTACCGGTTCTCCAGAACTAGTCAGAACCTACTGAAACCCACCTCTGGTTGCCTCTCATGAAAACATCTTCAGGTATCATACAACATCAAAATAAATTCATTACATTATATAAAGAAATAGTTGCAATTAGAAATATATTAAAAAGCAATTACCAGTTTAGAATTGTAGAACATAATCATCATTTGAGAAGTCAAATGATTAGTGAGCGTAAGCATTTTCCTTATGTGTTTAAAGTATACAGATAGTTCTTGACTTACAATCACCATTACTAAACAAGTCACACTTTATTTTGCAATCTTTTTGCTGTAGTCATTAAGCAAATCACTCAGCCAGATTCACTTTAATGCAGCTTCCCCTGTTAATTTTGCTTGCTGGAAGCTACCCTGGCAAGGTGATAAATGGCGATCAAGTGACCCCAGAATGCTGCAACCATTGTAAATAAATGCCAAAGGCCAGAATTTTACAGTGGAGATATTGTAATGATTATAAGTGGAAGAACTGGTTCCAAGTCATTTTTTCAGTGATTTCATAACTTTGAACTTTAAAAGCAAGCGGCCACAAGTCAAGGACTACCTGTAATAAAAAAAACTGGAATGCTGATTCAGTTTTTTAATTCTCTCAGCAGACTAGATAACCTCAGAAAACATACATTTGGAAAAGTAAGCCACCCCAAAGTAATTTTCTCTTTATGTATGAGGAACCAAAGCACTTACTCTATTGAAGACTTTACCCTCTGCTCAGGAAGAAGAGTATGTAGGTAAAGTAGATGTGATCATGTTCTATTAATGTAATAGTATTTGAGAATGATCTTGTGAGACCAATAAAGAGATACTGTCTGGAGACCAGCCAAATAAGAGAGAAAATAGCCTGCATAGCAGGCAGAGCAAGGCTCTCAGGAGGGGCCATCCCTAAATTATCAGGCTATAAAGGGATGGGGGGGATTTTACTTTCAGACTTACAAGATACCATTAATGTAAAGGAGAATTAGCTTATCTGGTCATGTTTCTAATCTGGTCTATCTGATAAAATTAATTCAGTAGCACTTGACAAGAAAAAAAAACTCTTTATGATTATGCCATGGAGAAATAGGGGAAATCGCAGTTCTGATTGGCCCCAGATTTAGAGATTGATTTTTGCATTTTGAATTCCATGCTTGCATATGTGAAATTAGCAGATGTGCAAATACAGGCACATGCCCCACGGACTAAGTTATATACCGTAACATTAAAAAGATATGCTTGCTATGTTGTATATCTTAGTCAGTGGTGGGATTCAGCCAGTTCACATCACTTCGGGAGAACCGGTTGTTAACTTTCTGAGCAGTTTGGCAAACTGGTTGTTGGAAGAAATCATTAGGTCAGAGAACCGGTTGTTAAATTACTTGAATCCCAGCACGGATCTTAATGGATCCTAACCTCTTACATGTTTTTCTTATAACAATCTTTGTAGCTTAACAGTGAAAGTAATGTATACTGTGGCCCTAACATTCCCTTTTGTTAGTCATATTAGAATATATTCCCTATATTAGAATATTACAGAGAAAAGGTGATTCTGATAAAAAAATGTTTGCACTTTTTCAGCATCATGAAAGTTTGCTGTAGGCCAACCTTACTGATTCTTTCCTCAGCAAATAGCTAGAACAAAACTTACTCCATCTTCCAATTTATAACATAACTGCTAGTTTTCAAGTCAGAAATGACATATTTTTTCTGTGCCATAACTAACCTTGGTTATATTGTATTTTTAATTATACATTTAAATCAGGGATGAAATTCAAAATGTTTCCCTACCAGTTCTGTGGGTGTCGCTTGGTGGGAGTGGCAGGGGAAGGATATTGCAAAACTTCCATTCCCACCCCACTCGGGGGTCAGTCAGAGGTGGTATTTGGCGGTTCTCCGAACTACTCAAAATTTCCGCTACCAGTTCTCCAGAACCTGTTAGATCCTGCTGGATTTCACCCCTAATTTACATATATATCTTTATCAAACATGTACCTATTTTTATTGCATCTGGGTAATGTTTTTACAACATTACAAATAATAAATAGAAAAACCATAAACATTTAGTTCACGACAAGTAGCCCTCAACTTACAAACACAGTTTGGATTGCAACTTCTGTCGCTAAACAATGCAGACATTAAGTGAGTCATGCCCAATTTTACAACCTTTTTGCTGCAGAGGTTAAGTATACCGTATAGTCATTTAGCAAATTCAACTTCCCCCATTGACTTTGCTTGTCGGAATTCCCATGGGAAGGTAGGAAATAGCAGTCATGTCATAGGATGCTGCAACCATCATAAATACACGATGTCCCAAATTTTGATCATATGACTGCAGGGATGCTGAGAGACTGTTAAGTGCAAGGATCATTTTCCAGCTCCATTGTAATTTCTAACAGTCATTAAATGAATAGTCATAAGTTAAGGGGGTACCAGTAATGGGTTGCTACCGGTTCTCCCCAGTTCACAAGAACCGGTAGTAAACATTTTGAGTAGTTCGGAGAACCGGCAGTAAAAATTCTGCCTGGCCCCGCCCCCAATCTATTGCTGCCTCCTGACTCCCAGGTGATCGGCTAGAAGGAAAAAATCAAAACTCACTTGTCGAAGAAGAGAAAAAAAAACAAGACACCGTCCCTTTAAATTGAGAAGCCAAGAAGCCTCCCAACTAATCGGCTCGCTTCTCAACCAGGAAATCACTTGGCAAAGAAGAAGGAGGGGGGGAAACACTGTCATTTTAAATTGACAGAGCGGCTAGAAGCTCCTTTCGGGTCAGCTGAACAACAAATTGGATAAGAGGAGGAATTCTTATATGGTTCGATGTTTTTAAGTTTTAAGGGTTGTGCAACATGGGCTTTGTGTTTCTAAAAAGGTTGGGGCGATTTCCATTGTGAAGTATCCTGTCTTGAATGAGTTTTCTCTCTGCTTGTAAATGGAGCCAAACTTCCGGCTTCCACTTTCTATGATCTCTGCTTACAAAGTTTCCTTTATGCAGCTGGCAGGAATGTGGAATTCCAGGCAGGTTCCTTGCTAGCAGCTTGATTATTCCTTAATTATCTGGGATATTTTATTTGGGAAATGAAGAGGAGGAGTTTGATTCCTTCCCAGAATAGATTAGTGGGGTGGGGAGGAAATGGGGATTTTGAAGTAACTTTCCCCTGGAGTGGGGAGGGAGTGGGGATTTTAGGCTTGCTGTCAAACATCAGCCATAATACTAATGATTGTTTTGAACAATATGCAGGTTGTATTACATGAATGGCTATTTTATATGTGAAATTATGACTGAAACCTATATAGGTTCACACTGTCAGGAAGTTTGTCCTTAGTTTTAGGTTGCTTCTCTCTTTGTTGAGTTTCTATCCATTGCTTCTTGTTTTGCCTTCTGGTGCTTTGGAAAATACTTTTTCCCCCCCCTTCTTTCTAGCAGCCCCTTAAAAGACTGTTGCCTATCACACTCTTAGGCAAAGCATGTGAGCCATTTCCTCCTTTCAGTGGTCCATGAAAGTGCATCTATAGCAGAGGTCTCTAACCTTGGCCACTTTAAGACTTTAAGACAGCAAAGCTGGCTGAGGAATTCTGGGAGTTGAAGTCCATAAGTCTTAAAGTGGCCAAGATTGGAGACCCCTGATCTATAGTATGTAGATAATAAAGCTGAAAAAAGGTGAACATTTTTGCAGAACTATAGATACGTTGAGGCTGGGTGTGCCAAGGAATGGCTGGGAGAGGAGGGGCCAGGCAAGGTACCCCTTGACATGAGAGACATTGAGTTGGCCACGCCTACCCAGCCACATGACCATCAAGCCACACCCACTGTCACATGACCATCAAGCCACACCCATAAAATAAGCCACGCCCACAGAACCGATAGTAAAAAATTTAGAACCCACCCCTGGGGGGTATCTGTATTTTGCTTTAGAGCATAATGTTCAGAACAATTGCAAAAAAAAAAGTATGATACTAAGAAAGTATTAAACTATAATCAGTACAGTATAGTAGCTGAAGTGTTGCTCTTAGACCAGGGGAGCCATTTTGAGTTCACAAATAACCACAATGCACCCTGGGCAACTTCATTCTTTTTCAAATCAGCCCTCGTCAGAAGAAGTTGTTTTTGTAGGAAAAAAATTAGGGGAAAACTTACTGTGCCTTGAGCTACCAGAGAAAATGAGGGTGTGAATAAATAATAATAATAACTACAATCCTGTCTAACTAGGGATCTCTGCTGATGAAATAGGTTGCAAAGGTTAATATGTACTGATAAAAAACACATTTTGTTGTAAGCTGTTTATTATTCCACTAACAAGAGAAGAAAAATAACCCAAAGAGCTTGTAATTTAAATTTGAGAAAGAGAATGACCTAGCTAGATCATTTTTCATTCAATAGTGACTTAATATGCCTTAAAATATTTTTTCTTTTTTTTAATTTAACAAGCCAAAAAAGCCAATATATCTCCTTTGAAAACATTCTTTCTTATGTATATATTTAACTGGGAAGGGGAACAAAGAGAATAAATTTAATTATGCAAAATGAATAAAAATTGTTTGTGGCATATGTGAAATTGTAAAATATACTATTCATACTCCTTAAGAGGAGTAACATGTTTTGTCAACATGTTTCTTGCAGAAACTAGGAATGCTAAGACAATTACATTAAAACAAATTTATTTCTTCAAAGGTGATTTAGATATAAAGTTCTCTGTAGTCCTCTCTTTCCCCTTCAGAAAAGAACCTCACAAAAAACAAATATAAGCAATTTATTTCTGACAGGAATTTTATTTACAACTGAATCTAAAAATAAACCCTGTCATGTTTTGGAGGTTTGTGTATAGTTTAACAGCAAGTATGCTGATCAACCAACAAATCACTTTAATTTACATAAAGGCTCTCTGAATATCTCCACTCTCCTTATTTCTTTTTCTGCCAGTCATTGATAACAAAGTATTCAGGTTTCTGATATATTTGTATATCTTTGGTAGAATCCCAATCTATACAGAGCAAAGAAAAAAGCGCTTACAACAGGATTTCCAAATCTACTCCAACATCTTCCTAGCAAAGAGTAGTACACCATGGGCCTTCTTGTAAGCAGAGAAGGAAATCCCGCTTATTTAATTGGGACTATTGACTCTTAAGAATGTGTTTAATAAACAACGTAATGGAAGTACTATAAGATAAGTAGTGAAATATCTGGATACAAGAATCATCACCCTCCTGGGTATTCATGCCAGAAGACAAAGTAACTTAAACACTATCAGGCACAAGTAGTGTGGAATAGCAGTACTAGAACCTTTAAGCAGAAAATAAACTTTCCACTGTTTTATACAAATTCTATGTTATTACCATGACAGAGGCTCTCAATATAGCCTGTGACAATTACAGAAATCCCAGCTCTGAGAGAAATGTCCTAAATCTGAGTTCAGTGTAAGCAAATGACCAAAAGGGCCTTCTTCATAGAAAACTGGCTATGTTTCTGATGTTGGTTTTTCCATTGCTGTTGACTGTGATCTCATACTTAAGCAGATGAACTTTGAGTCTTCTAGGGTGAAACTCTGAAACTTCAGCCAATTCATTCTCCATCCTAAACTATTTCGAGGCCAACCTTTCTGATCACCACCAAGCATTCACTTTCAAATCAGGATCTAGGATGAAGGCACCAGCATCTAAACAGGTAAGCTTTGTCCAGTTTCACTTAACATATGGCAGGCATTAGGGGCAGAGGAGTCATGGGATGAAAGACAAGGGAGCTCTCAAAATGCTTCTTGCAATCCCTCCTCCAGTCTCTGCTCCTGTCAACTGGGCTATTTGTATTCATCACCCTCAATACCATATTCTTCAATAGACCAGGTAACAGGCATAGAAAGAAGTGTGAAATGAATAGGAGTTTCCTCAATACCCCTGCTAAGTTCAGTCCTTTCTTTTGCATCTGTTACCTGCCAGTCACGCTATTTCAGGACACGGGTGCAGCACTAAACCTATGTTCAGAAATAGCCCAACTGCCAGATAACTCCTTGGTAACGAAGGAGAAGCAAGACAGAAAGAAGAAGGATCACTGAAGATACAATCCATAGCATGAAAACTTGGTCTTCAACTAATGTTGGAAAGCAAAGGTGGTAGTGACAATGAGTGACCAAGGACTCCAATTCTGATCTTGTGCCCAGCTGCATCCTGATGGAGCCAAGGAATAGCTAAAAAGACTTCTGGAATTGGCACCCATATATCAAGGACAGAAGTAACCACAATGTGTTACAGACAGAGAGATAGGAACCAAGATCGGACCAGGGAGATTAAATGGTTCATTAACAGGTCATGGTAATAGGTATAGCACTCTTCCATGAGTCTTTGGAGATCATTTTTTAAAAATAATAAAAAGTGTAGTTCTATGAAACTGTTTTGGCAGAGGCAGCAGAAAACTTGTAATGTACTTGGGATGGCAGAAATGGCAATCTGCACTTGGCAGAAATTAGCTTTCTTTCACAGCTTAAATTGACCGCCTGAACATCATGGAACTAGCACTCTTTCTGAACAGCACTATTGGTAGCCTGCGCCTGACCTGTCAAAGTGGTTGCTAAAATATGGCTTTTGCTGTGCTTTTAATCCCTAGTCAGTGTATTCTGAATTGTGGCAACCCTGGCCAAAGTTCTTGGAAACTGTGAAAGGTCACATTTGATTAAATATTCAGAACACTACCAGGCTAGATGGAACATTTTTCTAAAAAATAAATAAATATGAAGAACAAAATGGGAAACTACTTCTGTATTGATGTGAAGAAAACCCACATAGTTGTACCTATGTAGTTAGCTGAAGTTGAGTTAAGCCTGAGGCCATCTTTACCTTCATTCTCCATACTAGCTAGGTGAGCTTACTAGCAAAGGATTTCCCCATCGCAAGATTATGTAGTCATTGTTGAAATAGGCACTGAAATCATTATGAAATCATAATAGGCATTGATCATTGAAATCGTTATGAAACTGCTTCTTCTGGATTTGCTAATTGCCCTTGCCAGCTACAGTTGTGAGAGAGGACAGCTCAGAGAGGCCTTGCCTATTTCTGATGAAAAAACCCCATTGCCTTCAACAAGATTTACAAGGGAATCAGGAGAAAGTCTTAGCTACTAACACTTCTACTATAGGATTGCTATTTACAACAAAATACACTCCTTCAGCCTGATTCTGTCCAGACTCACTCATAATTGTGCTATGTGGGTCTTCCTATCAAAGAAGCACAAGCTTATCCGCAGCCACGTAAAAAGAATCAGTCTAGTTAAATCAATAATCGCATCCTGCTTAAACTACAGGCCAAAATTAAAATATAGCAAGACTAACAGCTATCAGTCCATGTTCTCTTTCCCCCAGATAAATGACTGTAGCCAGATGCCTGTTACTGGTAGGGCATCAAACAAAAAAAGTTAACTTCAGTTTTCTCCAGTGTGGTGCTCTGCATCTGATCTCAAATCATCATGAAATTTTGGGAGTTACAGTATATGATGCTTCAACAAATCTGGTGTGGGCTCCAGATGTTGGCGTTCCAATCTGTTTCAAAGCAGATAAATGGTTTGCATTTTTCCAATCTCTTTCCACTTATGACTGTATCACTATAACTTGTTGCTGGCAATCCTTATGATTTATATTGATATATTGACCATCAATTGTGTTGTAAATATTGTACCTTGATGTATCTTTTCTTTTATGTACACTGAGAGCATATGCACCAAGACAAATTCCTTGTGTGTCCAATCACACTTGGCCAATAAAATTCTATTCTATTCTATTCTATTCTATTCTATTCTATTCTATTCTATTCTATTCTATTTAAATGTGGGTAGTGTAAGATAGGATAGGTGTCCTTAGCTCCCCTCCCCAAATCATTCTACTGAAGCACTGCAAGCTCCTGGCTGAATCAGGAGTTATCTGAATCAGAGGTTGTGGTCCAAACCAGTTAATGGCTTTGTGTTGAGAGGACAAGGGAAATTTCAGTACTGCAGACACTGCTTATTGGCTTTGAATATTTACAGGCTGCATTTAATTTTTGTCGAATATATATCTTTACCGGAATAGTTTCCACGGAGACAGATGAGACTGTGCCTGCCTGCTTCCTGTTTTATGCATCTTGGGAGAAAGGAAAACCCAAAAACCGCCAGTCCTTTGGTAAACAGCTTGATGACTTGTGCAAATATACCAAGAGTTCCTCCAAGTCTCTGCCTCATATCTACTGCTACTTCATAGCACCAGGGATACGAGCTCTAATCTGTATTCCATCTTTTGTACATTACTTAACGCTTCTTAAAAGAAAAAATAAATGCAAGTTTCCCATGGAAGAAACAAGTGGGGGGATCAAATTCTATAGATCTGTATAATTATTTTAATATTAAAGCTGTTGCCAGAGGTAATGCAATTTGGTGATTTCAGTTACTCAAGATACACACATTAGGTGTATACATCAGAGCAAGGCGGTGTGTATAATAAGATAAAGCTATAAAACAAGGCTCATTTGGTAATTGATGCTTCATTTTAATTTACATGTCTCTCTTGCCGGTTTTTTTTTTTTTAAGATCAAGGGACATTTATTTTGTTACTTGTTTCAATATGCAGTAAAGATTCCAGACGTCTAGATTTAGCTGAAGCTACAAAGCCAATTTAAAATCCTAGAATTAAGCTTCAGAACATGGGAAATAATGACAATTGTTCCAGAGGGCTAATTAGGGTATGCTCCTGTCCTAAAATTGTAAGGGCAAACATATCCATATATACACGAGATTAAAATCTCATTCTAAGAAATATGATTTATTAAGATTTATTCTTTGCATTATATCAAAAAGGCAACAGCATTCAGAAGCATTCAGCTTCAAAACTGCAGAATTTCTCAATGCTTTCTCCAATAACCCTTGAAAAGGCACAGCAGACCAAAAAGTCGATCATCCTTTCTCTCCCCCCACCAATGAATGTGTGCTGCGATTGCCAGGAATCTCAAAATCCCTTGTGTAGGTGGATGAGGCTGGTATCAAAAATACCAGCCTCATCCACAATCTGGAGTGCTCTCCCCTCATTTTGCAAGGCATTGATGTTCCTCTAGCCGCACGTCCATAGGTCCGTCCTTTAGACAAAGCCTATGACTTGTAACCCCACTAATCCCGGAATAAACTCCAGGCTAGGCTTGTCCCGCAACGCTTTTTATGCGTGGAAGAAATCGTTACAAATATTTACACCCCGATAATTGGGCCTCTGGACAGGATGCAACGGTCGCAGCTCTCCCTCCCGCCTCAGTCCTGCAAATAATTCATGCTGGAGGGGAGGGCGGGTCGATCCCATAACTTCATTTGTAGCGTTCATCCATCCTCACCGCCTCCGCTTTCAAGATTCAAACTTCCGTTCACATTGGAAACGCTTGCTTTGCTGTTTCTCCTCTCCGTTCCCCTTTCTAAATGGCAAATTTGTGAAGAGAATGGCTACTTTTAATTTCTTCACCCGATAGGGACCGTCCCCATTCTTGTTCCGCCGCCTTCCCCCAATCCCAACCCCCCCCCCCCATTTCTCTTGAGCTTCTCGATAAAAGTGAGAAAGTAAGTTAACCGCAGTCGCCGCTTGGTTTGTTAGTAATTACGAACAGTGTTGTTCCCGAAAACGGGAGCTGGTCGTCGAGCGAGGCTGGCTTTACAACGACAGCAGCGGGATACAGCAAGGAAATGGAGCATGAAGCAACCCAGCGTGACACTTTTCGCTCCTTGACATGTTTACCATTTTCCGCGCATATATTACAGCTAGGTTGGAAGGCGGCGGCGGCGGCGAAAAGGCAAAAAACGCATCTCTCTTGGTGGGGCTCCCCCAATGGCAGAGCAGAAACCCAGGAAGCAGTTGCGCCTCAGAGGATCGCTGTGTGTCTCTGGCTCCGCGAATCGCGGGGTGGTGGTGGTGCTGCGGGAGGGGCTTTGGCTGGCTCTTTGGCTCGTACATTAAACGTTTAATCTATCCAAGTAAATACCTTCACGTGTGCAATAGTGAAAGAGTTTCTTATGCGGGTTTGGTTTTCTCCCCCCACCCCACCCCGCTCCCAAAATGGAATCCGGCAGAGATTGTATTTATGGGGCTGGCGGTGGGGCATGTAGATTCATTATTTCCCCCTTCTCCCGAGGAAATATATTTTGAAACACTCGTTGAAGCAGCACCACCTCCCATATGAAACCGTCTAACCTTACTCATAGGTAGGCAAGATGAAGGCTCCGCCGATTGCCACCCGTTTATTTATTAAATTTCTATGCCGCCCACCTCACAAAGACAGTGATTTTAGGCGGCTTACAATGTAATAAAAAGTTTAAAAGTGTTAAAAAAGAAATAAAAAATGAAAAGATTAAAAGTTAAGAAGCAAGATTTCGGATATTTGATTAGTCTTACCCTTTCAGGCCACTAAAAAACCGCCCACCCCACTCCCAGTAGCTTAGAGAGTCTTCATAGCATCCCCAGTTTTGATATGACATATCTGTCCTCTCAGCACACAGAATAATTTGGGGAAGTGTAGAAGATGCTCTAAGTTCTCAGCACATCTCTACTACCATTTTTAAAAAGCTTCTTCCTCTCACCCTCCCCTCCAGCCACAAACACTGCAAGGAACATCTAAGTTTATCTATAATTCTAGATTATAAAGAATTCAATTTGGTTAATAAACCTGGTGGAAGAGGTAGGGGAGTAATAGGCAGAAATGTGCATGGTTTAGTTCGATGTCTTGGGCTTGCAAACTCCAAATTTACTCGAGTCAGTCCTTTGTCACAAAAGGAGCCTTTTTCGCTCATCCCTTGGCACTTCTGACTAGCTGGCAGAAAAGCAGCTCAGCCACTTTCGGCAACCAACCAAACCAGGGGAAATTCCGAGTGCTGGATAGGCGATCCTAAACCGCACATGATGCACGACCTGGAATGTGCGTGAAAAACCACAGCTGCGATCCTATACCAGCTCCTTTCAGAGTAAATCCCATTAAAGGATTTAGACTGCAATTAATTTTTTTGAGGACATAAGTATCTCAAACTGGCATGTTAGAACTGGGTCTGCTCCTTTTCGCATGGAGTGGGTGGAAGATTAAATGTTTTCAGATTCACCTGTAGTACGAAAAAGGCAGACTTAACTAAACTTCCGTTCCGACCGCGACGATTATTAGTAAGGCCGGTTAGATCTGGGCTACAGAATACCGGGACTCTACGTGAAACGAAAAAAAAACCGCGAACTCTAGGCTGCCCACTAGCGACCATTCAGATTTTGACAACACAGACAATGTAGCTCTAGAGTTAACTATTCCTTATTGACCCGGAAGGTGCCAACCTTCGTATTGGCAGCAGGCAGCAATTACGCCCTCAGGCTGTTAATGCCATCCTAGGATTATGCTTCTCATTCGCTTGTGCCGAGGTCATCACCGGGTCCCATATTCCAACGCTAGTTTCAGGAGCTTTCTTTAAAACCCCCGGGGAGTGAAGAATGGCAAGCTACTGGCTACCCCTTATCCTCTTAAGACACTCAGTTTGCCCGCGGCCTCGGGATGAGTAGCTGGGATTCCTTTAAAGCTTCGCTGCCTCCCCCTGTCAGTCATCCACATAACATCATTTCCCCCTAAAGCCAGTTCCAGCGATAACTCCACTTGGCCGGGAATAATTGCACCCTTGCCGCATCCAGAACGATCAAACCATCCAGCCTATTGTTATTTCCTACGAGAGTAACGGCGATATGGCACTAGAGTCAAAACCCTGCATTGTCTCTGAAGGAACCCATCTGGGCCGGGCCAAATATTCAGGGTCACCCTCCATCCTTGAACGAGAGACCCCTTCCTCGCCCACAGACCAGGTGTAGGGGCCTCACCAAAGCGAACCTCTCCAAATCCTATTGCACCTTGTAAGGGCATATGGGGTTGCAGTCTAAGTATCTCGCCCCCATCCAAGACTGGAAGACTACTCCATTCCGTGAAGGGGGGGTCCCGATCTACAGTTCCATATAATCAATGAGGAAGCCGAGCTGGGAAGTGGGGAACGAGAGGGGAGGGGTGGATAAATTATCCCAGGATAGAAGAAGCACATGACCTGGCAGAGATAATTGCATGAAAAAAAGCTTGAGTGGAGAACCAATTCTCCCGCTTAATTCAGATTAGTTCTCCCTTAAACACATACAATTAGTTTAAGGGAATTAGTTACTTATTAACGACTCATGAGGGTGCAGGGCTGGAAAACATGCTTACTCAGAAGTAAGCTCCATTGGAAAGTATGCGAAGCCAAGTCAGGTAAAGGCTGGGAGGAGTCGCTTTTTTCCCCACTCTGAATGGGTGAAGCTAATACCCCTTTTTCTCTCTCTAGGCGAGAACCTCTGCAAATTTCGTTCCACAAGCCATGCAAATTAGAATTTCTGCGATCGGGGTCTGGCATCACACAGAGCCGGGGCTTCCTTAGCTTACCGACTAAAGCAAGGTTGCCTGAGTTCACACAATATCGAAACCACCAGCTATGATTTTCTTTACAGGCCACCAAGATAGGATTTGCATAAACTGTTAAACCCAAGGAAACACACACACACACACACACACACACACCCTACCCTCAAGGGGGAAGCCTCCCTTGAACCGCCCACCCCCGTCGCGGTCAACTTTGGCTCAGGGGTTTGGGTGCCTCTCTTTCTGGGAACAACCATTAGTCCCTCGCCGAGCCGCCCGTCTTAACACGGTAGCGACGAGAGTTGGGAATGATTCTTTAATGTCTCGTTGGATTTCTAGCCTGCTAATGTAGCGCGTCCCTCTCATTATTACTTTATTGATTGCTCATTGACCAGCCCCCTCCAAATCGTATTAACCCCCCCTTCGCCACTTTAGATTAAGAGAAGGGTGGGTGTCTCCCCCCGCCCCCAAGACAGAGCCATTCGCTCTTCTCCTCCAGTCCGGTGGTCAGGAATCAGCTCAGGTGCTCTGCGGGGGCTTTCCTGGCTGGCCCGCCCCGAGCCGAGGAGTCACGCTCGCCGCCTGGTGCCTTAATAGCTCAAAGGGGGCTAATACGGAAAATGAGCCTTAAACGAGCTCTGGAGATCTCCAAATGAAAGCGCCGTTTATCACGCTGGCTACCCTCCCCTCCATTCGTTTGCTCTCTCTACTGGGAACAACTCATTTCCCCTTAACTAAATTACTTCAGAAATGTCAAGGAAGCCCGAATCGCAAACATCACCAGACCGGGAGGGGGCGTGGGGTGGTGGTGGTGGTGGTGAAGAGAGGGCTGCGCAGCCGCGTCATATTGCATCTGAACCCGGCAGCGATACAAACAAATAGAGTCAACGAACCCACCTTTTTTTAAAGAGAGAGAGCGAGGCCCTAAGAGGACTCCGCAAGACCAAGTCTTAAAACACGGAAAAATCAGTGTCAATTTAGCATTGATGTATTAGGAAAGAAGCCCTGTACTTTAAATGTCTGCTATAAAGTCTGACCAGGGCGAGGCAGGAATAAACTTCTAGGCAGCTGAATTTTGGATGCCACGGAAAAAGCCAATTTTTATTTTGAAGTAGAATGCAGAAAATTAGTATTGCGATCCGGATCGCCTGCTCTTCATGTGTAAAGCTGTCTCTTTAAGTGTCCTACGGTACTTGGTGGCTGGGTTCACGCAATCTGATAAACCGTGGTTTACAAACCGCATTGGCTAAATTAAAACCCAACGATTAAACGTTTGGGAACCAAATTACCATGTTGTTCATTGTGGCTTAGCAAATCGTGCAAACCACGCAAAATTATTATTATTGCTGGCGATGGTAGAAGATATTAGATTGTGACTGAGGAGACCTCAGCCATGGAAACCCCCTAACTGATTTTGGGCCAGTCAGATTTTCTCAGCTGTCTACCTCGCAGGGCTGTTGTGTCAGGCAAAACAGATCTTGCACTGGCCTCAGATATAAGAGCAGGCTAAATGAAAACAGTACAATACTAAACACCCCCACTGAGGTTTGTTAACCATGATTAATAGAGCGCTTTGTGCCAAGGCAGCCACGAGTGAGCTGTCCCTCTTGAAATGGAGCTGTGCTTGAGCGATTTTGGTGTGTGATGGCTGGTAGAATGTACTATTGTTGCTCCGATTACAGGACAGGTTGCTATCTTAAACTTTTACTTGAATTTTAATCCAGTTAGCTGTATATTTTTTTAATCTGGGAGACAAGGGAAGAAGTGGATAGCTGAAGG
Source organism: Ahaetulla prasina (assembly GCF_028640845.1). NCBI lineage: Eukaryota > Metazoa > Chordata > Lepidosauria > Squamata > Colubridae > Ahaetulla > Ahaetulla prasina. The sequence continues at coordinate 178,667,747 of NC_080539.1, read as the reverse complement.
AGGAAAGCGGGGGGGGGGCTGTTAAAAATGTACAAAAAGCGATCTGGGAGAGAAAGGAGGGCCACACATTCCGAGGCCAAAGAAGCAATAAAAAATGACAGATACGGCCATTGCTTTTAGAGCAGGGGTCCCCAACCTTGGCAACTTTAAGCCTGGCGGACTTCAATTCCCAGAATTCCCCAGCCAGCTTTACTGGGATTTGAAGCCTGCCAGGCTTAAAGTTGCCAAGGTTGGGGACCCCTGTTTTAGAGGCCTCAGTTCCATAAAAACAAGGCTCTGAGGGATGGGTTATTTGTATTTAATAATTTATCTTTTTAGCCTATCTTGGTCACAATAATATTTGTGTGCTAGGAAAACCGGGAGAGTTCTGGGTAACACAGGAGTCAACTCCATTTCCCATGGATTCAGCGGATTGGAGAGAAAGAAGCCACCGGAGGCATTCCGATAGGGAGGCTCCACTTCGTTGTAGCAAACGCCCAAAAACAACAAAACAGAAGAACCGTAAATTAGCCAAGGTATTCTAACCAAATGCGTCGTGCGAACCTGAACATAGTTAATTAATTGGACAAGTTACTGTTCAGTTAACCAAGTTAAAAATCCCACGACCCGAGATTTAGTGGACAATAGAGCCTGGTAGGTGGTAACTAGCGTGGAGATGACGGAAGTTCTCAAGCTAGAGAAGGAGTTACCTTCCCAGGAGGTATTATAAAGAATAGTTAATACATTTCAAGACGAGGATAATAAACTTATTCACCTGGAAATTAAGCCCAGAGGCTTTCAGTGAAACAGATGTCCGATAAACACTCTATTCCTAGGCTATTTATTCCAAAGTAAGCTCCACCAAGGCCATTTCTTAACTCGTGATTTACAGCGTTATCCACCCATCGCGGGCCCGACAGAATAATGAAGGCAGACTTCTGTGGCCACACCGATAGTTAGGGTGATGCTATAAATCACTTCTAAGAAAACGCCTCAAGGCCTATTTTCCAATCCTAAACACCCTTAGTGTTCATGGGTGAAGATACACTTTCCGATTCCACTTTCTGTTCAAGCAACAGCATCTAGATTTGAATTATTGAATAGATGAGCAGACATTATTTCCATTTTCCATTTCTGATTTCTGAAGGCTGTATCAAGGTAGCAAGCAGCATCTGGATGACATCGCCGCTGGTTCCCCCCATTCTGCTTCTTGCCCAACTATCATTTACTTAAGGGTCTGAAAAGAATGGAGCTACTTATGTCAAGCGTTCCTGAATGGGGGTATTTATTTTCCAAATTCTGCCTCGCCGTTCCAGAACGACGCCTCTTACTAAGCAGGCGTTTTGTGTAAACTCTGCTGGAAGGTTGACTTCAAAATTGGCCAGAAAACTAGATCCCAAGTTAAGCCTGGGGAGATCAGTGGGACCTTACGACAGGTGGCCCATAGCAGAGCGAGTTGCCTGCGCCTGCGCGGACTTTGGAAGTTGCCAAGATTGGAGACCCCTGCTCTGGAGCATCCAAGTCAGCCTGCGGACCGTGCAGACGGCCCACGCGTGAGACAAGACCAGGTCCTAATTCCACCCAAGGGCCAGAAGGAGGGGGAGGAGAGGAAGCCCTTGAACTGGCCCAAACCCCGAGACCTGTTCGATTTGTTCTCAAACAAGCATTCTAGGTGAGGAAAACTCCCATTAGTTCGGATAAGGTTGTTCCTATTTGGGGGTAAGCACAGAAATAATAAGGAATGAGCTTTCCCCACTTCTCGGGGAGAGAGATCAGCTGAATTTCAAGCGCGCCTTTCCGCTGCTAATTAAAGCTCGCTCCTTCCCTCCTTCAGCAGCTTTGCGCAGGGAGGGGGCGTGTCTCTCCCCGAGCCTGTCAAAGAAATTCAAAACGGGAAATGGGGGGGGGGCATGAAGCAGCTGCAATACGCCCAAAATGAGTTATTGTAATTACATTTAATTAGTTTAATTAGTTAATTATTTTGCTTACAGCTGTACAAGAGATTGCAAACATTTGTTAAGATCACGTTCCCTCTACTAGAGTGGGGCGAAGCCGCACACTTACACTAAATCACGTATGCCTGTGTAGACAAATGAAGCGCGGGGGGGTGGGGTGGAATCCTGAACAGAGATGCTCGGTCCCCTCATTCCGGCCCACAAGTACTGGGCGGCTATAAAAAATCCAACATATCGCCAAGGAAGACCGACGCCTCCCCCCCACCTGCTTATACAGAAGAGAGTGTACGTTTACTATACTCCCAAGGGCAGCCTTCTGCTCTGGGGGTGGATGAAATCTTTTCTACCTAGATATAGGTACATCCGCACAAGAGAGGTGGAATCCCCAGCCTTCAAATAAGACGTTTTCTGTGAGTGCTAAGCTCTCCCTCCCTCTTCACAGGAGCTAAACTTAAACAACAGGGCAGATTTTCACCCATCCTGGAAATCACCCATCCTCCTTGGAAGCAGATTCCGCTCATATTCACACAACCCCTAAAATATTGCTTGGAAAGAAGCTCCAGCAAAACCAAAAGCACCCAAGTCAAGAATTCGGTCTCTTGCAGGCGATGCTGAGCTAATTCCGCAACGACGATGGGCAAAGAGGGGAAGTTATTTCCCAGAACTAGAGGAAAAAGGCTTCACGCAAGCAGTGTGGTGGGCAAGATTCCCAGCCAATGGGCTGCTTCGTTCAGTATCTCTACTTCCTGCTCCTGATTACAGTGCTTAAGAATGGTACCGTTATGTTGCAAATATTGAATCAAATCCGGATAACAAGGGCTTTCCTTTCTGGGATTTGAATAGCTTTCTCTGTATACAAAGCACACAACCCCATCCTCAACGCTACCTGGAAGAAAGCCCCTCGTGAAGCTTACTTCCAAGTAGGCCTTTGTAAAGTGCCCACAAATACTCAACAAACACTGCAACAATTGAAAAGTTACCCATACCTTTTTTGATGACCGACTGGTCCAGCAAGTTCATGCCGCTGTTATTAGCATCTTCTACTGCCTAAGGACAGAGGGGGAGAAAGAAGGGAAAAATCACTATTCAAATTTCCCAGCACTTAGCAAAAGAACAAAGAGGAGCAGAGAGCTGGACAAAGTCCCACACCATCTCAAATTCATTAATGAACCCTCATTATTTCCACGAAGAACAATTAATTGGGGAAATATACTTTTCCCCATGTTAAAATGGTATGAAAATGAAGCTTCCTTTTCTTTGGGGATTTAGGGTGAACAGAAAACGTGCAGCGGCGTGATCCGTGTAATGATTTAAGAGGCCAAGTAACACATCAATGGTGCTCAGCCTTTATTCCCTGGAGCCTTACAATTTTGGCTCTGGTATATGTGCAGCCCACTGACACCTGCAACTAAACTTTTGACGGGCGGCAAAAAATTAGCAGTGGGTGCAAGTTTGCTCGACAAGAAAACTCTTGAATTTATTGCTATTTATCCACTTCCCTTCTGACCTAGCTTTTATTGGAGTTCCCTGTGCTCAGTAGGTTTTGTCCCAAGAAAATAGGTACAGAGTTTTGCTCTGGGAGAAAATAAACGAGGGACTCTGCATTCCTCCTTATAAAGATCAATGGCTTGCTATAAGTTTATTGCACAATTTATGCCGCTGAGTCTCTGATGGATGTTGGAAATGGATTTAGACCCTGAAGTCAACCAATTAGCACAAACTTACATAAAAGTTACCCAACTCCTTCCAGTCCACCAACTTTAAGGATTACTGACTGGAGGAGGGGCACCACCCCAAACACAGTTCAGTATTTAACATGATCAAGCATTTAAGATTTTGTTTTCTTTTAAAGCAGATAACTGAACAAAGAAAATATTATTTCAAGAGTTATTTCGGCATTTTAATTGCCACACTCCCTTTTGTGGGACAATTGACTTCAATGGATGAGAAGAGAGGGAGAGGGAGAGAAATTATAATGACATAGAAGGCAATGCAAAGAAAATGAATTGTGGCAGGTCTCAAATATACATTATGACACTGAGCCACACGTAGTGGGAGTAAAGAGGTGATTTCAGCTTTTATTTATTTCTGTACAGTTGGACTCCAGCCCTTCTGGAGTTTGAGAGGGAACAAAGAATAGATGGGATGGGAGTAGTAACTGATTGACTTATCATTCTCCCTATAAGGGCAACTTTTACTTTTGACAGCAGAAATTTCCTTACTACCTTGTGGCTGCTACCTGAGGATAAGGAAACAAGAGGCCCCTCAACTTTTACAGGGAACTGCCATGTCTATAAAAACGGAATTAGCTCCAATGATGCTTAATTTTAATATTGCTTTAGATAGCCTGAGCTTTGTTATTTACCAAAGGCTGATAAATCTGCATCTGATATGCTTAGAATGCAAATCAAAGAATGGTAAACTCTGATTAATCACTAGTCAGTAGGGATGATAGAAGACCAACATTTTGGACACTGTAGGGGGGAGAGCCTTTTTAGTGTAAGTTGGCAAAAAAAATCAAGAGTGACAGCATCTTTTCTGACCAATACATTTTATAAGAGGCCGTTAGCTTTCGTGATGTGCAGCTCAAATAAAGCTCATGCCTTTTGATGAAATGCTTTCAAACACTTCAGAAGAGCATTTTGGGGAGGTGTCCTTTCTATATTGGCAGATGCAGCGTTGCACCATACTGTACTCTCTTATTATGGAAGGAAGGGGCTTCTTCTGCTAAGCAATGGGGCTGTGCTCTTAACATTCTCCTGAATGATAATTGCAGACTCCTTACATGTAGCAACTCGCAGTGGACAGAAGCATCTTGAAAGGAGCAGGGGATCCCCCCTGCAATCAATCAAGTCCCTCCCATTTGTATCAGAAACATTTCCTGCTACAATTGTATGAACCTAGCCAGCCTGAATCTGCCTCAGTTTATCAACAGAGAGTCTTAATTTCAGAAGGAGGTTCCCTGTTTTCTCCGCCATTAAATAGGCAAATTAGCAACCGTGGCTCAGTGATAAAGAAGAACAAATAGAAAGGCCATATGGAACTAGAATATATCATTCCCCACTTTCTTACAGATGGCAAGAACATAATCTGGTCACACCCTTTCTCTTCTGCCTCTCAGCCCAAGTTAAATATTAAGTTCCCTTAAGTTTACATCAATTTAGGTTGTTGTTTTATAAAAAAATATAGGCTGTCTCGCACTGCCCATTATCTCAAAAATGGTTAATATATTTTAGATCAAGGCATTGTGTGAAGCCAACCATGGTAATGAATTCAGTGCATCCTAGAAATTCAGAAAACAGTGTTGTGTAAACCATTGTTCAATAAACCTTAAATGCCTTGAAGTAACCACAGTCCTATTTCAGAAGAGGACAGCTGAAATCTAAGGAATTAACTTTGTTCCTCCAAGGCCCTAGGCTCATTCAGTTGCTCCAGAGAACATAAGAAAGCTTTGAGCAGGACTCCCAATAATTATGCACGATAGTCAAGAAATAAGATTCAACATAGAACTTGTAAACTGAACATCTATCTATGAAATCAACCCACCCAGAGTTTTGGGGCTGAGCCAAGAGGCCAAGTATGGTTCTAGGCACCTTGTGTCCTAAACCACAGCCCACATTTCTGACTCTACATTTGGCTGGCAGCCACCATGCCATGCCAATTCAAGATTTTCTGCATCACCCAGGTCCAGTCACTTATAATTTGGTCCCAAACACATTGATCTGGAAGCAGGCACGACAGATTGAACAGACCAGAATTCCAAGCAGCCTTCCTCCAGCTCCAATGTCAAAGACTCATCTCCACCATCTGGAAATTTCACTGCCAGAGAGCTTGTGATCTTGGGCCACATTTTACTATGTGGCTTTTCTTGGCAGTGGCACATTGGCATGACAGAACTAATATGTCATAAACTTCCTTTCTTCCTTCCATTCATATAGCTGCTCATCACATGGGGTTTGCATCCTACACTGACCCCTAAACTCAGCCGGAACACCGTATCCCATCCCCAGAACTCAGTGTGTGATGGGTGAACCTCACCAATAGTTCTTGCACCTGCAGTGCTATTAAATCTGGGGTGAAAAACTTGCCCACCGCAACCTCTCAGCTGGGAGGAAGTTAGAAGCCCCCATAAAGTGATTAAAGATAAAGTGTTGCCATGCTCCTTCCCCCTTCCTCCCTTTTATAGTTTCAGGTGAGCTGTTAAGAATGTAAAAAGAGTTTCACTGGCTCAGCAGTCCTATAGTGACTCTCCGAAGACCCAGAGTTGTCCAAACAAGATCCCACTTTCTTCATTGGTAGGTTTACTTTATGTCGGCAGTGTTTGAGGGAGAAGGTGGGTTTTCAACTGCGTGTGTCATTTTCTTCCAGGGCAGAACGAAATGCGAATCTGCCAATTTGGCATTATTCTGGGTTTCTCTATACTAACTTCCTTCCATCTTCGAGGGGATGGAAGGCGGATGAGTGGTGCTAACTTCGGACAAGGGTCACACACGACCTCCGACTCCTTTCCCACTCCCCTCTCCCCCACTCCACAATGTGGTTGAGCTGTTGTAGTTAATGAGAAGAGTCTTGTCTGATTTTCTATCTAATTACGGCCGCCTGCTGGGTTTTTGTACAGGATATTCGCGCAGCATGCTGGCAGTTAATAGTCACAGAGAGAATCGTAAAGATTTAATTAGGACTGGGCGCGGAAACGTGGAAAGCAGCATGCGCGTGCACGGATACCCACCCACCTAGCACAAACTCCCACACACCCCTCACACTTTTTAATTGTTGGGTTTCTTTAATTGCAGGGTTCAGTTCCAGAAGTCCTGTCCAGAGGCACTTCAGTTCCCAGAATTCCCTGGGCCTTTCCGGCGAGGGAAGATGGGAGCTGAAGTCCAAGCTGAAGTGGGCATCGGATTGGGAAAGATTCTAGTCTTTCGCCCGCCACAAAACTTGATCTCTTCAACTCCTGTTAGGAGAGGCGGCAAGACAGAGGAGAAAGGTTGGAGCGCAGAAGAAGAGAGATCACTAATGACCCACCACCAATTGAAAATATTTCTCCCCAGTCGATTTAACAAAATCAGGGTGAAGGGGAGGGACGGAGCGCGAGGGGAGACATCTCTAGCCCTTTGCTTCCTCTTGAACGCTTGCTCGGAAGTCAGCATCTTGCATTGCCAGGGGATTCGTTTTCACATCAATTTGCAAAAGTGGGGTTGCAACCTGATGCACGCTCCTTGAGCTCCGTGGGAGACACGTGCATGAGAACGCCCCATCAAGGGATTTCTGCCAGAGGGAAATTACTGGGGCTACCCTTCTCGAGGCTAAAGAGCGCGCGGCTGCAAATGAGCATTTTGTTCAAGGCTCCATCCAATTGGACGGCGAACCTGTCTCTGAAACAAAATTGACCCACAACGAGAGAAGCCGAAATGCACGCTTGGCAAACTTGCAACGCCATCTACTTGGGAAGCAGTAAGGCCCACGGCTGAAAACTGTGGCGTGGGGAGTAAACATCCTGGTTTCCCTTTCATCTTCTTCCAGGTAATAAAATTTGCAACGGAAGTGATAAGCAAAGCAAAACCCAGTGCATGGCTCACACGGAACTGTGAATGGCGATGTGTACCTGAAAGAACTATCCGATGTTTCTAATAATAATCTCATACATATTTACCTTAATCTCTCTCCCACACACACAGACACCTGTCATGTAGACAGCACTCTGCATGAGTATATATCAAACTCGATATCAGAGATAAGTTGACCTTCATATTTTAATTAGAGGAGCCAGAATTGCAAGCATCTTCCTGGCCTTCGCACGTGTGTATGTTGTAACCTTCTATCGATCATATTCTCCTTTCTAATTTTAATTTACAAAGGAAATTATGAAATACCAAGCTCCCGATATAACGTTTGTTTACCTATAGGTATACATATATTTTAAGAGTCCAATCCTATATTTAGAAATAAGTCTCACTGAACTTCGAAGTGAAATTTTTATTTTGAAAATTACAATTCCACCTAATAACCGAAACTGTTAACCATTCATGAATTCCTGCCCGCAGAATTCTGCAACTCTCTTTAAAGAATCCAGCTTAGAATGGACAGGTCATATAGTGGTACCTCTAGATGCAGCAAATTTAATCCGTTTAACTATGGCACCTGTCAGCCTCAGTTCAGTCAGTGTACTTACAGCAGAATAAATGGAATGGTTTCTTCAAACCCATTAACACCAACATACATTTTTTTTAAAAAAAAATCGTCTAAAGCAAATTAAAATCGGATCTCTTAAGGGGATAACGGAATGTTTGGACAATCTTATTCTCCGCTCTTTCAACAGTGTTTTACCCTTACAGGCCAGCCATTGTTAGAGGAACCCAACTTCCACCGAATTGATGGAAAAGATCCTAGTCTATTAACTTTCCCCAGATTACATAGTTTTTAAACCGATCCATGACTTAAATAACTTCTTGCCACTACTTCTCACAGAGAAATCTAATTTTTTTAAAAATAGAAAGAGAGAGAGAGAGAGAGAGAGAGGCTGCATGACCGGGGCGATGTGTGGAGGACCCAATCTTATTGACCCAAGACCCTGCAACTTACACCCTCCCGGTCTTGATTACAGCAACCCACAGGCCCTGTTGGATCAACTTTCGGGGCACTGTCTCCGCTCTGCCGCTCTAGGCACCTTTGGCTTAGAAGCCAGTAGCTTGGAACGCAATTAAATTCTCTTTAGAATAAGCCTGCAAAAGCCTGAGCTGCACGTGGCCAGGGGCAGAAATCTACACACCGGTGGCGGGGGGGGGGGGGGGGGATCCGTCTTTCTTTCAGAAGCACAGAAAGGGGCGCGGGATGCGTATTTCTCCTTAATTTCTCCCATCTCTGCTTGCCTGATTTCTTTGGGTCACAGTCAGACACATTCCAATTCAGCCGACTTTAAGTGAAAGGGAACAAGATGTATTTTCTTTCAGCTTTCTCCCCCTTCCCATCCCGCCCCAGAAGCCAGATAAAGTCGTGTATTATAATATGGGAGCCGCCCCAGGTTCTCCTTATAAATTCTAAATAAACAGACACTCGACTTAGAAGGATGAGAAGAACTACTAGAAGGGAAAACAAGGCATCTAACTTCATCTGGCAAACACCCTTGAAAATGTAACATATCGCAGGGCCTTCCCTTTCCCTGCTTTTACTCCCGAAGGTGATCTCTAAGCGGGCGTGTTGATTTTCTACGATAATTCCTGCTAAACAGTTTCTTGTCTGCAAAGGAATAGTTTCAGAATTTTTTATAATAAGTGTATTTCAAAATTAAATTGCCTTCCTTTGCAAAGACCCTTACACCTAATGGGGGAAGTAAGGGAATAACTGGTTATTAGAATATCGATCCTCGATTAGAGCCCTCCGGGACTCCAGGTTTGGGATAGAGCAGGGGGTAAATCTATGGTCAAAGTGGATAGTCAGGTTCTTTTTCCAAGAAGGCCTTTTCTTATGATCTGGCTCGGTTCATTGCCATTCACTCTGGCAGTTTTAAGAAATAGAAAAGGAAGGCTCCCTTTTGCCTAGCCGAGGTTTCCCTTCAGGGAAAAAGCCAGGATCATGTCTGTTAAATCGCAGGAGCTTGCCTCGGGCAATTAAATTGCACGCCAAAATCCGGAAAGGGTGAGCGGAAAACGCAGCAGAAAACCGCCCCAGTTGTGGAGAAACGCAAAACCTTCGTGCTCCCCGCGTCCCACTTCCTATCGGTTGAGCTGCTAAACATGCGGTGAGCCCCTGTTTTCTCCATACTGTTTGCTTCTCTACTTTTCACAGCTCCAGTTTTTGTTTTGGAAGGTTATTTACATATACACAAATATACACACGCAGCCGGCCATGGGAACCAAAGCCGCTGGGGGAGAGAGAGGGCGAGATAGGGATAGATAGATAGATAGATAGATAGATAGATAGATAGATAGATAGATAGATAGATAGATAGATAGATAGATAGATAGATAGATAATCAAGGCCAGAATCCATCGAAGCTCAGTAGCTAAGAAGCCCCACACAATATAGGCTGAAGGCGACACCCTTTTCTTTTCCCTTCCCCACCAAAAGACACCACATTAACACTGCCAGCTTCTTTGGTCAGGTTAACCTGTCAAGTTCTTCAGACTTGTTTATCTAAATTGGAAAAGGGGAAAGCCAGACTAAAATTGAGCCAGCCACCCCACCCCACGCTAGACGGACTGGGACACAAAGTCCTGGACTTCCCCAAGCTGGCCTGGAATGTAAATTTTCCTGCCCAGCCTTTTCCTTCGAAGACCCGGCGGTTCTAAGACAGCCTAGGAACATAGGAGGGAATAGCGTACTACAAGGACTAGCAAGATTGGAGTTGGGATCTCGCCATTTCTTTGACCATCCTCCAGAATCCGGAGTCGGCCAGCTGGGTGTTCGCCCCGTTTTTGAGAGCAGCTTCTCCTTAGAAATGAGTTCCTTGTAGCTAGGGAAAATGCGACAGGACAAGGCCTTCTAAGATTGGGCAGAAACTTTGCCGCCGCACTGGGTTTGGGTCTGTAACTTGGCAGCGCAGCAGTTCCAGTGGAACCCAGTCGCGCCTCCGGCAACTGGCCGCCGAACGAAGGCGGCGGACTCGCCTCTTGCAAACGCCAGGCCTCCTCCGGAGCCTGGTCCGTCAAAGTTGCTTGGGGCAGCAGAGCCCTTTTAGGCCACTTCGCCGGACTGATGGATCGTGGCATCCAATCCAGCTTGTACTGGTATCAGGGTGGCTTTCTAGCCTCAAAAGGCTCCCGAGGTTCCGAGAAACTCTGACGGGGCAATGACCCTAGCCTTAGCCGGTCCCGGAGCGCGATCCCCAACACCTCACAGCTCTCCCGCGAGGACTTACCTGCACATCCTCCATGCCGGGATGCCCGATGCCGTGGAGGGAAAGCGCGTCGCCCATGCCGGAGTCCAGGCCATGGTGAGCCGAATGGAGAAGGACGTCTGGCCGCCGGACGGAGTGGTAGTCCCGTCGCGGGTCGAGGCCCGAGAGCTGCGGCAAAGAAGCCCGTGGCTGGGGCAGCAGCGAGCCGGCCTCTGAGCCCACTTCTTGCCGCTGTCGCTGCCCCCAGGGATGCTGCTGGGGCTGGTGCAGCGGGTTCAGGGCGTAGGGGTCATTGACGTGGGAGTAAGGGTCCTGGCTCTGGTGGTAAGGAAGAGGCTGGTAGGGCGGCGGGAAGTAGGGCGGCTGAAAGTCCGAGGAAGGGGTGTGAGAGAGCGGAGGGGCGCTGGAGTAAGGGCCTTGCGAGACCGAGCCCAGCTGGGACAGCCGGGAACTGTGGCTGGGGACGCCATCGTGCCGGTCCTGGAGGGAGCAGTTCAGGCCCCAGACAGAGATACAAACAAAAGAAGCAGAGAGAAAGAGAGACGCGTTTTAAAAAGTTATCCTGTGTGATTAAAAAACAAACAAACACCCATCCTAAAGTGCTCCTGTTTCTCCCAATGTAGTGACGGTGATGGTCGCCATGTGCCACCATACCAGTCAATGTAAATATTTCCCTGGGATTAATAACAGTTTGTTTCTTATCTTCTCCCCATACATTCCACTATAATCATAACACACCTAAATGGTCTTTTAAAGTCCAACGCTCAAGTGGGACAATGAGCATGAGGTTGAGGAAGATGATAAAATTGATTATTATTTTTTTAAAGTTCACCAAAAGGCTTAAATTGCACCAGGAAGAATGATGACAACAATAATAATAACAATATAATGTGCTTGAGCAAACTGATAGCATATGAATAAATATGAACCTATATATAAAACCATCAATTGCTTCAGGGGGGAAAACAATCTTTAAAACGTGAGAAGAAATCAACAAAGGGGCCATCCACTCAGGATGGCAGGACATATGACCAGGAGGCTATAATTCCAAGGGCAGGAAGATATAAAAACAGCATTAACCAAAACGTTTCTCGAAGAAACTCAGCTTCAAAAGAAAATGGTCCCATGGACAAATAAGTCTGGTCCGAAACAAACATATTGGTCTTGGACTCTTTACACTCTTTCCCCAAATTACTTTTGCCTCTAACAGAAAAAAAAATTACTAAATGACTATAAAAAAAGAGTATATATTAACGATTATCCCTAACAACCTGAAAAAAAGAATTAAAAGGTCAACGAATATTCTTATAACACTGATACAGTGTATAACACTGATAACAGTGATTATATAACTGAAACAAAGCTGCAATTTTAGACCCCCTCCACACACACACACCAGAAAATGTAGCTCCTTTTCTTAACAGCAATATCTCCCACCTTCCCTGAAAAAGTTTCCCCTCACTGATCCCCCCTCCCCATCCCCAGTTCAAATGAAGAACACACAATGCAAAATGGAGAAGCAGCTGCAAGCGTCTTCCAATTATTGTGCTAAATTACCAAGCCAAAGGCGTTGGGAGAGAAGGAGAGAGAGGGAGGCTAAGAGAGAAGGAATGAGAGACGGTCTAGAGGCAAGGCACCGGGGGGGGGGCAAAGAGAATAGGGCAATTTTAAATCATAACACAGACCCAACTCACCATAGCGGAATAGGTGTGGACTAACATCTGGAAAATTGTTTTAAAAAATCTTGAAACAGGTAAAAATAAAATAGCAGTAGAATACTACTACTACTACAAATAAATTAATATTAATAATTCTAATAACAAGGAGAGGGGCGGTATCAAGAAAATCTGCAAAGGACTTTGGTGCACCCAGGAGAACAGCTGGAGGTATTTCCGAGTCTATCCATCAAAACCAAAATTTGGAGGAAAATATGTATGGAGTCAGTCTACGGTCGGCGAGGAGCGTCCTCGTGTTGGCCCCCCCTCTCCCCGCCCGTTGCGCTTCCAAAAGCAATCCTCTTCAACCCAAGGCAAGCTTCAGACTGCTCCAGTGCCCCTTTCTCCTTTCCCTTCCCTACGCCGCCTCATAATAATTGATATTCATGACTATTAATATTACACGACTACTTTAAAGGGAGAATGCAAGACCAAATGGAGCGTGAAGGCTTTGCAGGCAGCTCGAGAGCTCCCCTCGTATTGTAAATGACGTTCATTCAGTGGAGAATTACTAGATGTAATCAGACGAGGGGGCTGGCGGAGGCAGAGCTGGGGGAGAGCGAGAGGGAAGGGACAAAAAGTTGAGCGGGCAAGAGGCAGAACTTCTATTAATTTGAACAGGGGAAGACGTGTAAACGAGGCACTACTGATCTGAAGCAAGGAAGTGATCTGGAGCAACGCTAGAGGCAAAAAGAAAGGAGGAAGAAAATCATATTTCCCTTCTCTCTCCTCCCCCCCCCCCGTTTTTTACATTTAATTATAGATTCCAAATACGAAGGAAAATCGATTGCCCTCGGTACTTTTGATCTGATTTTTAAAGCAAATAAGAGCTTCTCCAATCTTATCATTTTTTTAAAAAGCATTTAAAAGTAGCCAAAGCAATTTGTTTACAGAAGCAATTAAGCTTATGAAAAAAAAGAAAGAAAAAAGGGAACTCAACCGAACCCTGCTATAGAGATTGGCGACGTTTTGCAGCGGGCTACCGAAAGCCAGCCAGGGTACCTGGCCGAGTGTGCGCCCGCCCAAGGTACATTTACTTTGCCTCTGGCAGCTGCTGTGCCAAAAAGGCGCCCAGCAGTCACCTGGACAGAACGTGTATGCAATGATTCCAAAGAGAAACCAAATTTATAGTTCTGCCGCAAAGCCAGAGGCGACAGAAAACCTTTCTCACGTTACAAGAGCCGCTGTCCTACTCTGGTAACCGCACCGGTTAAAGTTCAACCGAACACTGTTTCCTAAACGCCTCCTCGGTCGGCAAAGCCCCAAATCAGTTTCAGGAGAAACTTGGATGTTTGAGTTCCAAAAAATTATCATTACTTTACCACTATTTTAACCTTGCATTTGAGAGCTTCGCCGATTTGATGTAGGCAAGGAAAGCGGAAGGATTCCCTACACGAGGGTGGGTGCGTTTACACGCCCGGGCCGGCGCACACACATACACACCTGTCTTAAAGAATGGCATAGTTAGAAAACTCTAAATAGAGCGGTTTTAGAGTCCTTCTAGTGTTTCGGATCCCTTTCTAGAATTTGCAAGTGTCTGTCGATCCATCCAAAGACAGTTCAACACTATTCGGGTGAGGAAAAAGAACAAAGAGTTGACCAAAGGAAATACCTCGGCGTACTTAGAAACCCTCGCTAGCCGGCTGAAGGACCCATAATTTGATCTTGAAGGGTGGCAGAAATTGACAGGCGGAATGAATCTTTGCCTCGCTGGCTCGCTTTCCCTCCGATAGAGACGCGGCTCACTTTGAACCTTGCATTTAAGTGAATCGATGGGAAGTGGGATTCCGAGGGGGAAGACCACCGAGAGCGGTGCGGAGAGGAGAGAAGTCTGCAGTGGGGAAATGGAACAGAACCTGAGCACCTTTGCCGGCGCTCCATTGATCCCTGTCCTGAAGGGCGTTTTTTTGACATCTGGAGAGCTGTCCCGGGGCTGCAAGGCAAGCTACACGAGTACCGCAGCCTAGCGCCTTGGAGGGAGACGTGGCGAGGCAGTCCCATTTCTCCCACAAGTTTAAGCTTTCAAACATTAACTGGTAGGGGCAAGCCGGCGGCAGACTTTGGGTTCATTCAGAAAGAAATGGTCAACTTAACCGGCCGGAGGAGACTCGGATCGTCCTGTTGCCTCGGGCGCGATGCTTTCTCCAGGGGCTCCACCTGGTCGCCCACCCGAAAGAAAAGGGTCTCGGGGGTGGGAAATCACCCCGAAACTATCCGGAGTCCAAACGTTGGAAATTAGAAAATTCTCTTTTCATCAGCCCGGAATAGACGCTACAGTCTAACCTAAGGATGTGGAACTTAAGCGCTTGGGGCAAATGGATTTATTTCGTGGCAGAGCAAATGGAACTGGATGGCAACGCTTGCCCGGTTCGGAGAAAGCCGGATAGCGTCTGGCAATTTAGACGAGCGGTTCGAGATGAGAGAGCAGAAAGTGGGAAGTAAGCGAGCCCGACTCTCTGCCTCTCGGGCGAGGAAGATGCCTGCAAAGCCCAGGGAAAAGAGCCGGGATCATAGCAAGGGCTCTTCTGGCGGGCGGGGGGGGGGTCTCCGGGGCACGTCTGGACTTGTGCCTTTCCGCCCTGCTTCGCACTGCCTCACAAAGAAAAGCGAGCCGAGCAAAGCAAGCCCTTCGGTTCCGCAGGAAGCTGCCTTTGTGAAAATATACGGAAAAGGAAAGGTGGCTGCGGTCTAATCGAATTCCGGTGGATCTAAAGCGAGCGCGGCGGTTCCAGGGAATCCCTGCTTTCCCCGCCAGCTGAGTGCAGCTTGCCTGCCTCTTTCATTTCTTGAGAGGGAGAAGGAAACGAAAGCAAAAAAATAATAATGAGAAAATAAAGTTCCTCTTTGGATCTAAGGCGACGGTTAAAGAAAGCCTCCGAAATCCCTGCCTGCCTTTCCCCCTCCGCCCCGTTTCCCTTTCCCCTCCACGAGGCAGGCACTCGACTCCAGGACTCCTGGAGTCGAGCGCCCGGCTAGCCTCAGACCTCTCTCTCTCTGGTTTGCCTTCCCGAGATTCTTGCCCGGTTCTGTAAATCTTCTTTGCCCCGCCAAGGTGCCTCTTCTCTCCATACTGACCTCGTAGATGTCTTCGTATTTCACATTTTCCACCAGTTTCCAGAGCATGATGGCGGGCTGTCCTCTAGGAGGTGAGTGCATTCATGTGAAGAGCAGATGTCTGGATTCTCAGGACTTCTCTGTCTGTAATGATCCATCTATAATTGGAAATGGGGGACAGACACCAAATCCGACGTTCCTCTCCCATCGCAACTTATATCTGTTGTCTGAAACAATAGGCTGGAGAAGGAAGCCTCAGACAGAGAGGAAAAATCATTCCCATCTGTGGAGTTTATATAGAACACATAGACATATTGAACACACATAGATTATGCATATAATTACTCACCCACCCTTGATACGGCTATATGTTCATACACACACGCGCGCGCGCACAGGCAAGTTATGAAAAAGAACGCTGGAGATATTTCTGTAGGTAAACATTCCGATTTGTGCATATGTTTGCACACATATATATACATACAAGTAAGGGACACACTCAAGGGAAGGAACAAACGTGGATCTCAACTTTCTGACCACAAGGAGTGTGTATTGCACACATTTACTTCTACAAATCGATTTGTTTATGCAGTATATCCAAGCACTCTTTCAAATAATTTAAAGTTATAAGTTTATATTATCTGTAATACGGGCGCACACACCTATTTCATATGTGTGAAATTTACAACCAAAAAGACACACACACACGCACACCTAGGCACATACAACACAGAGAATTATTTGTGATGTAAATAGACATTTTCCTCCTTTTTGGTGAGGTGGGAGAGAAACAGAGTTTTATAAATTCCGATTCACTGACAAATGCAAAGACAAGGGGCAGCAACGACCACAGAGGCGAAAACGCTGCTTAAGTTTACACCCCGTGTCCTTTCATTTCAGACCATTTGCTCTCTTTTCCTCGGTTGAAAACCAAGGCAGTCCAAACACTAGGACCATTCCTACTCAGGCCGGCCGTATTTAACCCAGGGAAGCGAATTTCAAAGATTCCCTCTCATGAACCGGTTTCTCTTTGTTTTATTTTGTTTCCACACTTGCCTGGTTTTTTTTTGAGCGGACGTTTAACGAACTGCACGTTTTAAAACGAGCTCCATCTCAGCTAGACAAGCTGGTAAGCTTTCGCCCCTTACGGAGGGGAAAAACCGACCCTGGGCTGGGTGCGGAAACAGGCCTTTCGCACTCGGATTTCAGAGAGACTTTTCGAGAGGTCTGCGAATTTCGCAAAGCCTCCAAAGTGACTTAGGACGAGAACAGCTGCCTTAAAACGCACCCTTCTAGAGGTCTTTGCAAGAGTGGGCAAGCCATCGAGTTGTCGCCTTCTAGGAAGGGGAAAGGGGTGAGCTGCTCAGCGCAGAGTCCAGGTGTCCTTGCCCACCCCGATAACAGTGAGAAATCCAACTTTCTTTTTTTCTCCCTCTCCCCCCTCCCGGTGCCCGTAACCTCAGAATGCACCTTTCCAGCAGGAGCTGTCGGAAAGGGCAGGAGGAGGGAGCAGGTCAGACGCTCTCGCAGCCAGCAGGTAGCTGGAATAAGAGGAGCAAGGCAGGTTGGCCTTTGCACGGAAGTGATGAAAGCTGGGAAGAGGGAGCCGCGGCAGCAAAGCTTGTCGTCTTATAAGCGGGTCTGGGCGGGAGGAGGAGGAGTGGGAGGAAGAAGAGGCGGCGGCGGCGTTAGGACGGGAGCGGCGCAGCCCTGAACACACCGTGCACAGCTTTGGGGACAGGAAAAAAAAAAAAGAGAGAGAGAGAGAGAGAGAGAGAGGAAACGATTTCAGGCTTCCAAGCAGAGCCCATTAATTGGTGAGGGATGGGGGGGGGTGTGAGGAAGGAGAGAATGCACGCGCGCATCTCTTTCTCTCTCTCACTCTTTCTCCCTCTCCCTCCCTCCCTCCCTCCCTCTCTCCCTCTCTCACACACACGCGCGCGCACACACAAGGAGGAATGTGCATTTTTCAAAGCTGCCAGTATTACAATAAGTGAAAATCTTCACCCCGAGCTCCAAGTCTGGGTTCCAGCCGCTTCAGCTTCTACTTACTGGGGAGTTAGTCCTGCCGCTTTCAATGGGGCCAACCCCAAATAAGTGTGACTCGCTCCTTGGCACCGGGAATGGACTCCCCAGTTTTCGAGCTAAGGATTATGACCTTGCCATCGGGCAGAGGACAAACTGGAAAATGATTTGTGTACCCTGTGTCCTCCCACTCCACCTCCCCCCTTCCTCCCGGTTCCGAATCGTTAGCGCGGTTTCTCCTCCGGTTGCGACGGGAGCCGATCCCTTTGGGCTGTGTTGAGGTGGAAGTGATCCCTGTTGTCCTCGCAGTGGTGAGGTCAGGTTGGTCCTGTTGGGAAAACCCACGTGCATAAAAATACTACAAAGGGTAAACCGGATTTGTAACCTTATTGGCTGGTTGGCCAACAAAAGATATTACTGCCTTTCCTGCACGAAACTGTGCCCCGGAGGTGTTAAACTTAAGCGTGCGAGCTTCTGGCTTCCAGCCTTCCTCCAGAGCCCGGGGGTGGGGAAAGAAGGCCCAATTTGCGCTGAAGCAGACAGTTAGTAGTCAGGTCGAACTTCCCCTGCAGCTCAACTAGACGTGCAGTGCGGTCGAATAGGAAATTGAAGCGTTTAAGGCTTCACCACTGCAGGATAGGAAAAAGAAAGCATAGTCTTAATTTAGGAATGCGTTCTGATTCCTCTTCCTTACCCGCCCGGATCAGCCTGCAATCTTACACTCACGAACTTGGGAATAAATGCCTTGAACGAATTGGGGCTTCCTTCGGACTGAGCGTGGGGAAGATTGCTCAGGCAATGCTTTACTGTACACAGGTAGCGATTTCACTTTTCACTCGCCTCTAGGTGTTCCAGCTGAATTGGCTGTTGGACAGGCCCGAGAATACTGCACGATCCAATTTAGGTGAAGACACCAGAGAAATTCGTCTCCCCGTGAAATGTTTCTCCAGGTGGGGGTGGGGCGAATAAAAGTTGGGATTTAAACACACTAAGACCGTAAGAGTCACGTTCCTTGGGACTTCTACCGCACTGTATATTTTAGTGCACTGCCTCTAAAATGCGATGTAAGGTGTGGGAAACGCCAACACACCGTTGAAGGCAATTTAGCCGCGCAGGTTTAATATGTCAAGAGAACTTGGCACGGCAGAAAAATTACAGTCGGGGGACCTGTCTTTCTACGGGCTACAACAGATCTTCGAACTCCTATTAATGGGAAGCTTGAGTGTGAAACAAGCGGCGGCGGCGGCTGGGGTGGGGGGTGGGTGGGGTGGGGGGAGAGAAACCTGTAATTCAACAGGACAACAGCGCCCTCTATGGGCTCTTGCAAGCTGCAAACTGTGGAAATCAACCTTCAGTTTTTTTAAACGAGGACGGGGGGGGGGGGATGGCAGGAAGCGGTCCTCTCCTTTATGAAAAGAAAGATGAAAGCGAGCATGGTATTTTAACAACGCTTTGGTGTAAGGTGTTTGGCTAGGTTTAGATTCAAACCCGTCCTCAGCAACAGAAGAAGCCAATCTACCTTTATCTAGTGGTTTGTTGTGAGTGGGGGAGAGAAATGGAAGCGGGAGCGCTGCGCATGTTGTACTTGCGCTCCTGGGGAACAGAAATCTGACAAAAGAAAGAACGGTGGTTCGAGCTGCAGCCATGGATGTGGCTGAAGAACGTTCGTGTATGCAAAGGTTCGGAGGACCGCTAGTTATTCAGCTGTAGTAACCCAAGACACCTGTGGCCACTCCGCAATTCAAAGGCGTCTCTAAACGCTCTTTCCTCCACCCTATCCCGCTTTTACTTTGGGGGGAGGGGGACGGGACACGGAAAGATATTTTTTCCCCCGTTTGCCGTTTCCAATGCAGTGAACTGTTTGGTTCCACCAAAGATCAGCTGGGAGTTTTCCCATTCTTTCTTTTGAGTAAGCGGGTCCCTATAGAGTCGACGAACGCAGCCCTGGAACGCCGAGGTCATCGGAGAAGCGGCCATTTAATTCGGCCTTGGTTTTGAAACGATTTCTTTTCGCGCCCTCTGCTGGAGGTCGTAGGCGTTTTCCCGCGCTGCTCTTTAAAACAACTGCAACTCGATTTTAATCTCTTGCAGATAACGGGAGGATTCAGAATAATTGCATTCTTCTGTTGTCTAGAAACTGAATGATCCCGTTCAGCACAATGGTCCGATTTTGGTTTTATGGAAGCAGGCGCAGGCGTTATTGAAGCTAATCCGAATCCGAATGAACAGAACCAAATTTCTAAATTAGTGCTGGACCTCGGTCCCATTTTCAAAATAACATATTTATTTCGAACGTCTTAACTACTAAAAATGCCAGAAAATGTAGGAAATAGTGACACTGAAATTTCAGCGTGCTGTTATTCAGGAACATGTATATGTGGAGTGCAAAAATCTGCCACTGGATGGAAATGAATAATACACCAATTATTTCATTAAACTTGCATTACCCTCAATCTTAATCAGCTCGGAGACATTCTTTATATCTCATATTTTTATATGTCATATGATTTTCACAGAAGCATAAATTCATCTGCAAAGCTGATTTTCAGATACAAAATGTAAAAAAGTATCGTTTTAGCAGAAGACATTTATTTTTTTTAAAAAACGGGATACTGAGGCTAATGATTAAATGTGTGAGATTGTATAAAAGATAGCCTCAAACTCCAGAATGTTCTCTTTCTATTTCAGGCAGCAATTCATTAGATCAAGAATATATTCTTACTTCGTTGAATACAATTGGGAAGGGAGTGCATTAGAAATGTGATCCCTGGGGGTGGGGAGAACCGAAAACAGTGGGAATGGGCTACTTAAGAACAGGGTCTGATGTTGGTATAAAATAAATTTTCTCATGTCTTACTTTTTCAGGAGCTGTCCCATGTAAATCTAGGAAAATAATTCAAAGTGGATATAACTAAAGCACCAGACTGTTTAAGTATACCAAGAACAGATGCGCCTGGGCCACCAGCCCAAACTCTTGATACCAATCAATGACTGAGCATCTAAATGAACTTTCAAGCTATGAGTCTGATCGCTTCAAGGGGGTGCATTCCCCAGTACAACAGCTGACATTGCCACTTTGTAAATTTCCTATTCAGTATGCCCCTGTCTTACCAGGATTAAATTTTAATTTGTTTACTCCTGTCCAAGTATCCGCCACATTTCAAGTGCTGACTCAGAACGTCCATGGAATACAATGGAATTGAAATACCAAACACAGTGAGTAGAATGAAAATCCAGTGCCTGTCACTGGGTGGAGCTTTCTCCCTCCCAGGATATCTAAACAGGTATTGAAAAGCAAAAGAGGCCAAAAGCACAGGCCAATGATTAGCTGTGCAGCCCTCAGAACCATTTTAATATTTATCTCTATAGAAGAAAAGATTTCTGACTGATTATGTCCCATCAAGTGGCTTTCAACCCCTAGGGACCACATAAAAAGCTATCACAAAATTGAGCAATCCCTCCAAAAAGCTGATTCAGAAGATACCATGGGCAATATTTGAAAGTCAGGTCATAAATCAAGGCACTGCCTTATTCTGCTCCCACTTTGTAAAAACCCAGGACAAGATTTTCTGTCCATACAACTTTCCACCACCAAAGCAAACATGTCAACATTCTTGCACAAGAGTTTATGGAATGCATCAACTTTTAAATCACTGAGCTGTCTCTGCAAAGGACACCGCTTGCAGATCAGCCTGGAGTTTTTTCCAAATACCCAATAGAGTTATAAGACACTGTAGCCTATTCAGTTTAGCAGTTTTTGCTATCTTCTCAAAGCAATCTTGATTGGCACTGGTAATGGCCAAAGAAACTCCTGTACGAAAATATAAAGCCTCTGTGAGCTGTTGCAAATGCTAGTCAAGACTGAAAAGCTATGCCAAGCATCCTTTGAAGCAAATTAAGTTTCTTCTTTGCTTCCATATTGAGAACTGCAATGTCCTGTTCTCTGCAATGAAACAAATTTGGGCTAATGTGCATATCCCTAGTATTTATTTTGAAACACACATAATTATTATGGTTATTATTGTGCACAGTCAGCCAGATACTTGGACTAGACTTGGCACTGAAATCTTCCTATAGATACAGGATAGGCAGATACTGTTTAATAATAGTAAAGGTATTGTCACATGATGTAAACTGTTTCAAATAAAGTTGCTTTTGCAATCAATTTGTGATTTTATCACTGTCAATGTTATTCAAGTGATGCTTCACAATGCTGATATTTTGGCATTGTATCCAAGGCACATCTATCTTTGCTTTCTTTTGCAACAGTCGTTCTACTTCTTATAGATTCTTGTGACCTCCCCCACCCCCCACAATACTTTGTTTTTCTTCTGCCATGTCCAAGTACTACAATGTCCACTACCCAGACATATTGTTTGGTCTTTCTGATCAATAATTAAGTCTGAGGTGTTATGTGTCAGGTGCTTGTCTGTTTGAATAATAAAGTCCCAGAGCACTTTAGATTCTTCATATTCTATTACTTTCTCTATTTTGTGGTCTTGCCAGTTCTTGCTTGCAGGCAAGTGATATTTTTTGCATCCATTAAAATGCACCATATCTGCTCTTTTGCCATGCTATTGTTTGTAGTCAGACTATAGGATTTTCTTGCAGCAGCTAAGTATGTGGCTCACTGTTTCTTTGGCTTTTTTGCAGAGGCAGCAATTGCTATCAATTCTGGCTTTGTATATATGTGTTCTAAAAAACAACATAACAAAGAAAAAATAACAGGACAATGACATCAGCATCAATTTATAATACAAAATAAAGTATTCAGAGAAATAGAAATGGAAGAACTGCAGCAATATATTCAGAGCTAAGAAACTGAAGCCTTGCCAGAAGTAACTCAGAAGCAAACCAGGGGAGTTGGAAGAAGCCAGCATAGCTGTTGAATCATTTGTAGAATAGAATAGAATAGAATTTTTTATTGGCCAAGTGTAATTGGACACACAAGGAATTTCTCTTGGTGCATATGCTCTCAGTGTACATAAAAGGAAAGATATCTTCATCAAGGTACAATACTTACAACACTTAATGATAGTCATAGGCTACAAATAAGCAATCAGGAAACAATATCAATATCAGTATAAATCGTAAGGATACAAGCAACAAAGTTAAAGTCATAAGTGGAAGGAGATGGGTGATGGGAACAATGAGAAGATTAATAGTAGTGTAGATTTAGTAATAGTTTGACAGTGTTGAGGGAATTATTTGTTTAGCAGAGTGATGGCGTTCGGAAAAAAACCCTGTTCTTGTGTCTAGTTGTTCTGGTGTGCAGTGCTCTATAGCGTCGTTTTGAGGGTAGGAGTTGAAACAGTTTATGTCGAGGATGTGAAGGATCTGTAAATATTTTCACAGCCCTCTTTTTGATTTGTGCAGTATACAGGTCCTCAACGGAAGGCAGGTTGGTAGCAATTCTAATTACAGTTCTAATGATCCCTTGAAGTCTGTGTCTGTCTTGTTGGGTTGCAGAACCAAACCAGACAGTTATAGAAGTGCAGATGACAGATTCAATAATTCCTCTGTAGAACTGTATCAGCAGCACTTTGGGCAGTTTGAGCTTTCTAAGTTGGCGCAGAAAGAACATTCTTTGTTGTGTTTTTTTGATGACGTTTTTTGATGTTAGCTGTCCATTTTAGATCTTGTGATATAGTAGAACCTAGAAATTTGAAGGTTTCTACTGTTGATACTGTGTTGTCTAGTATTGTGAGAGGTGGAAGTATGGAAGGGTTTCTCCTAAAGTCTACCACCATTTCTACAGTTTTGAGTGTGTTCAGTTCTAGATTGTTCTGATCATCATTGTCTCAAATGAGACCGATCACTGTTGTGTCATCTGCGAACTTCAGTAATTTAACAGATGGATCGTTGGAGATGCAGTCATTGGTATACAAAGAGAAGAGAAGTGGGGAGAGCACACAGCCTTGGGGGGACCCTGTGCTAATTGTACAGGTATCTAATGTGATTCTGCTTAGCTTCACCTGCTGCTTCTTGTTTGTTAGGAAGCTTATGATCCACTTACAAGTCTGTTCAGGTACCCTTAGCTGGTTTAGCTTAGTTAGAAGAGTGTCTGGAATGATGGTATTGAATGCTGAACTAAAGTTTACAAAGAGGACCCTTGCGTAGGTCTTTGGAGATTCAAGATGTTGTAGGATGTAGTGCAGAGCCATATTAACAGCATCATCTGTTGATCTATTTGCTCGGTATGCAAGTTGCAAGGGGTCTAACAGCAGATCCATGATGGTTTTCAAGCACTAGCCTTTCAAAGGTTTTCAAACTACAGATGTTAGAGCAACTGGTCTGTAGTCATTCAGTTTCTTGATGGTGGGCTTCTTCGGCACTGGGATGGGTAGAGCATTTGAAGCAAGAAGGAACATCATTTTCATTTCTAAACCAGGCACCTTCTCCTCTACCTTTTCCTCAGAAGGAACAACACCATCTACCCAAATAAGCAAAAGTAATGGAAACAAAGAATAACTGAGCATCTAAAATAGCACAAAACAACCGAATAAGGTTGCCTGCATTGTAATGTGTTACAAAGACACATCTAGACAACTATTAAAAGAGGCCAATGCTGTAATATCAAAAAATAAGCACTTTGTCAGAAACAAACCATGGTTGCAGTTATAGTTGAATACCTTGGCTGCAAAATCAAAGGAACAGGGTAATTCTGGGCACAGCTATGGGACAAACCAAAGAAATAAAACAAAAATGCAGCTTAGATAAAGGAGATGAAAAAAGTAGAAAAAAAAAGAGAAGAAGCTGAACTTGTAATAACAGCAGAAATGGTGGCGAAAGCAGCACAGAAGATGAATTGCATAGTTTTTGGTTGAAACATCTGACTGGTCTACACACACTCATTGTCAAGCAGTTAAATATACTGCAAGGAGTTGCAACTGAAGATTGGTTAACATCTAGTAAAACATATCCAATAATGGAAGATCCAGCAAAAAGGGGCAGCCCCAGGCAACTACAGACCAGTTACCGTATTTTTCAGAGTATAAGACGCACCTTTCTCCCCCCAAAAAAGTGGGTGGAAATGTCTATGTGTCTCATACTCCAAATATTATGGTGGGGAGAGGGCAGTTGGTGCGGCACTGATTAGCTGTTCTAGAACGGGCTGCAGTGGTGGCAGTGAATGAGAGAGGGTGAATGGGTGGCAGTGGTGAATGGGCTGTGGTGAAGGGGCCATGGTAAACGGACTGCAGGAAATGGGCTGCGGTGAATGGCAGCAATGCATATATGACTCATGGCAGCAAACATACCTACTAACTCAAAGCAGCAAATCTACTTAATACTCCTTCTTCCATTTTCCCCACAACCACCATGAGGTTAATTGGGCTGAGAGAGAGAGAAAGAGAGGGTCTGGCCCGAAGTCACTCATCCAGCTTTCATACCTAAAGTGGGACTAGAACTCACAATCTCCTGTTTCTAGGTCAGCACCTTCAACACTATGCCAAACTAACTCTGGACACGTGATCATATTTGTGCTATGTGGTAGAAAGGACTCTCTCCATCTACAGACAACCAAATTTCAATAACAATGGATTTCAGGAGGAATATCCTGCATGCACACACGTGCACACAAACCCCCCACACCACACATAATTAATATCCAATCCATAGGGTAGAACTATTATTTTCTCCTACTGCTATCTTCATGCTGTGCATCATCAGTTGAAAGTAAGCTTCATTGCTTACACATTATAGACTAATTCAGAGATGGAAAACATACCATCTCCCTACCCTCAAACAGTTGGAAGGCCAAAAATGACAACTGGGGGTGGAGGGGGGAGAGAGAAGTAACCAGCATTCAAATGTTTAATAGTGGGAATGGAAGCCAGAAATAAGAAATTTGTGAGAAGAAATTTGCTCTTTCCCCACTTAGGTTGTTCCTCAACTGTCCCAAAGTTCTCAAAAACTGCATTGTTGAAATTTGGTGTCAAAATGGTCAAATTTTGGTGTTGCCTTTAATCTGCTTAGGGAAAAGGGGATTCAGTGATGGGATTCAGCCAGTTCGCACCACTTCAGGAGAACTGGTTGTTAACTTTCTGAGCAGTTGGCAAACTGGTTGTTGGAAGAAATCATTAGGGCAGAGAACCGGTTGTTAAATTACTTGAATCCCACCACTGAGGGGATTGTATCTTTTGAGCATGGGAACTGAGCCACAAACATTTCAAATTCAATTATTGATTTTAGAATGCAGATAATGAGTACTTAGTGCCATGGCTTGACTCTTAACGGTATGGAACAAAACATTAAACTTTATTGTTTATTGTTTAGGTTATGCCATTTCACAGAAGACATGGTTTTGCTTGTTTTGTCATTTTATTCTCCTTCAGATAATACTCCAAACCATCTGTCTATTTGCATCCTGTTATATACGGTATCTTCCCTGGTTAATTTTTTTTTAAAGTTTAGAATGATTTAAAATTAAATGCACAAACACAGTTACAGTTATATTCCTGAATCATTCCCCCTCCATTTAATATTTTTAAATAAAGCAGCCAGAAACTGTATAGTATAGTGTTGATGAAATATAGTACAATATGTCACTGAATACTGAGCAATGTACTTAGTTTGTCTTGTTTAGGTCCCTCAGCTGCAATAAAAACAAACAGATTTTTGACAACTCAAAGAGTGCCTCCTTTTTATATTGTAAATTGAAGTTTAGTTTAGTTTAGTTTTAGTTTTATTTAGATTTTTATACCGCCCTTCTCCCGAAGGACTCAGGGCGGTGTACAGCCAGGTAATAAAACCGTACAATATACACATTAAAACAAAAAACTTAAAACCAAGCATAATTATATAAATGGCCGAAATTTAAAACAGTCAATTTTAAAACCCTAAAATTCATACATAGCCCCAATAAAATTTAATAAAAAGAATGTGCCCTGTAATCCATTTAATCCAATGCAGCTGGGAAAGGAGGCTTTAATCTACAAAATGAATCGTTATAATACGGAATATCTCCATAATATCTCCAGCCTCGCCTGAAGAATCCAACCCTGTTTGTGTCATAATGTAATAACTGCTTCTCAGTTGCTGCAGTTTGGTTAAAAAAGGTAGTCGTCTTATAGCTTTCATAGACTCAGTAGTGCAATACTTGTCTTCTGTATGGGAATGTATTTTCATTTCATGAATATACATTAACCACTAGGGGGCACTGAAAATCTCCCAAATAATATTTTGAGTGCAAGAAGATTGTTAAGAAAAAGGTATCATCACAGTTTTGGTTAAGGAAATAGAAAAAAAAAATACATGAAATCATAGAAGGAGAAATTAGGTACAACTGCAAAAGTAGGTAATGTAATATGACTTGAAGAGGACGGATACATGTGTGTGTGTGTGTGTATGTATATATGCTCCCAGAAGCACGAAGCTGAAGCCTGAAGATGACGAATGAGACTTCGTCGAAACGTCGCCAAGACACTTCCAATTTTACATGGGAGAAAACCCGAACAACCAAAGACCTACATACAAACACCCGTGAAAACCTCAGAAAACATATATATATATATATGATTTGCGCGTGCGCGCACGTGCACACACACACACACACACACACACACACACACACACACACACGAGTGTGGAAGAAAATTGATAGTAATTTATCAGGATCCAGGAAGGCATTTCCCCTTGGCCCCTGCTGCAAACTGCTAGCATGTTCCCATGATATTTTAGAATAGCAACCTGAGATCTTTATGATACCAGGCATGCGATCTTTCCCTATGAAAGCTGTAAGGCTACACTTATCAAAGCAGACATCCTCTTAGAAATGACCTTGATGTCTCCTGTCTCTTATTCATACCTTTTTAAAAATAAACAAACACACACATACACACACAAAAGAAAATGTCATTTCACAAAAAGAAAAGAAATCTAAATGTATTTAATGATTAAAATAAACTAAAATAAAAAACACCAATATAGGACCCATGTAATAATTACAGATCATCATATAAAGTCAATTCAGTCCTGAAAGTTATGATTAAATCTAGAAAGATACAGAAAGATATTTCACCTTTCCCCCCCTCCTTTTCGGAATACAGAAACTTTTCACAAATAGGTCATGAACTCATATCCTAGATCCATTTCTCAAAATCAGAGAAATAAGTTCATTTCCCAGTAAATTCCATGTTTTGCGAATATCGTTCAACAGCACATTGAGATTCTTTACCATAATATTTATTTTAAAAATTGTACTGGTGTACAGTATATAGCTATTTAAAACCAAACAAGACTATAGCTGCACAAGACTGAATCATACAAGTTTTAAAAACTCCTGCAACTTGCTTACGGTCCCAACATTAAAAAAAATTGTGGGGTTTAATATATTACCAATGGTAAAAAATTGGAGGCTGCTAGAGTAGATGAACGGTATTAATTAAATTAGTATATGTTTCAATTGTATGCCTTACTAAAAGAATATTGCAGGTAATTGGTACTCAACGTGCAATCTCTCAAAAAGCCTTTAAAACAACCATTAGAAATCAATGTAAAATGTTGATCAATGTTTAGTCCAAACATACAAAAAAAAATCCCATCTTCCAAGTATTTGTTCTACAATGTCTATTTCTTTTGTGATTCTGGATCAAAAAGTGACCTCTACTTATTAATAAACGAAAAGTGCCTGTCAGGTTTCAAAACTAAAAATGATCATCCCTGTTTAATATACCTGGATGATAAACTTGCCAAAATTTGAAAAATGTTACATGTTTGCTTTTCATATGACTCCCAAAGAAGAAAATAATACAAGTTTAACTCCAAAGGGGAAAAGACATTACAATAATATCCCTATAATATAGTTGAAAATCTGGAAGATTAAAGCTTCCATCATCATAAAATAACCTGGATTTGGCCAAAGGTATTTGAGTAAATTTAGCTTGTCATAAAATTTTTCTCATTAGCTTACTTATCTGAGAAAGATATCGAATAGGAAGTAACATAAGAACCTCTTTTTAGGTTGATATAATGTTCATTTTGATAACATTACATTTGCCCCAAAGGATGGATTTTTTTTACTATTGGGTTATAGCTACTGAAATTGCATTTATACTTTTAGAAATATTTAATTCAACATATAGTGCTCAGTACTTTGGAATACCCAATTTAAGCTTTGCTATTATAAATGCTTGATATGGCTCATCGGTGGGTTTCTAGCATGTAACAGAATCTTTAACCATTTTTTCCCATCTGTATAAGATTATAGTTTCAGAGTCTCCCCTTTGCAAAGGCACAAGTGATAATGGATCCCTTGGTGCCTCCATCAGGGATCCCTTAAATGCATTCCAGAGAGTTAACAAGTTGGTTGCGTCTGGTTTATTTTTCCGAAAAAGAATATATTTCCTTCTTAATATATTCCACAAATCGACAATCTCTTAGGAGGGAAATATTCTGATACCATCTAGAATTGACTGATTTATGATGATTAAATTTTAGTATTAAGGATCACTGGAACACAAACTGAGATTATGATAGGGCCTTTTGTAGAGTCCATAACTTGATTTACCAAAATAGAAAAAAAAAACCCCCACCTAAATCTTAAGGCTGAAGAATTTTAATGCGCATATGATAATATTGGTCATGGGTGTCAAACTCGCGGTGTCATGTTGTTGTAACATGATGTTTCATAATGTTTTTCCCATTTGCAGAGCTGGGGTGGACGTGGCCTGTGTGTGATGCATCCAGCCTGCGGGCTGTCGTGTCCCACTCCTCCGCTGACGGCCGGGTCAGGGAAATCCGAATCAGGCTTGCCTCTGCAGCTCTGCCCAAAGTCCTAGCAAAGTCCTCAGAGCAGGCAGGAGACCAGAAAGTGACTTCAGCAAGATAAGTTCGACTTTGCCTGACTCAGAGACTGCCAGAAAGCAGATCCTTTATATAGGCCATGGGGTGTGGCTCCATGACTCAGCACTCATTAAGGCCTGCCCCTCCCTTCCTTCTGTTGCCTCCGCCTATCCAATCTTCTGATGCGAGGGTCACTCCAATCAGCAGCTGTTGGAAATAAACTTTCCTCAGGCTCACATGCTGTGGAGGAGGGGGAGGGGTCTAGCTGCTCCGTTTGCCTGGGCATGGAGCCAGGGCTGGGGCCGGGGGGTGCTCCCTCCTCTGCAGCTTGCTTGGGCATGGAGCCAGGGCTGGGACCGGGAGGTGCCCCCTCCTCTTCAGCTTGTCTGGGCATGGAGCCAGGACTGGGGCTGGGAGGCATACATTCCTCCGTGTTCGGGAGCAGATAAGAAGGCCCCGGCTGCGGTGAGAGCGGGCAAGACACAACACGGGCTGCCAATTTGACACTCCTGATATAGGTAGTCCATGCTTAATGACTACTTGTTCAGCAATTGTTAAAAGTTACAGTGGCAATGAATAAGTGGTATTTATGACTGGTCCTTGAAGTTCCTGCCTTCCCAGCACTCCCAGAGTCATGTGATTGCAGTATGAGTGCTTGGCAACCTATTTGCACTTATGACAGTTGCAGTGTCCCACAGTCACAGAATTGTCAATTGCAGCCTTCTCTGCCAGTTTTTCACAAACAAATGAGGAAGGTGGCAAGGAAAGTTGCAAGTTGCTCCATTAAGTTGCTCACATCCTTTGCCACTAAAGCAGCCAGACCCAGCTCTGCCACACTCAATCCTTGCCATATGCATATTTGGGTTATGCCCAGGGGTGAAATGCTCCCAGTAGCTATGGTGGCGGGTGGTTCGGAGAACCGGTAGCAAAAATCCTTGGCCCTACCCCCTGCCCCAGCTGAGCCACGTGATCATCAGAGTGTTGTTTTTTTTACTTTTAAAAGCATTTTTTTTTCGGCCGAAAAAATGCTTTTAAAAGTAAAAAAAAAACCTTTGATGATCGAGCGGCTCAGCTGGGATCATCAGAACCCTTTAAAAGCCGGCCCTGCTGCCAGAAAGTGACTTGGAGCCGGGCCTGCTGCCAGAAAGTGACTTGGACAGTGAGGGGGAAGGGCCGTCAGGACTTACCTCGGGAGCACTGGCTTCCCTGGCTCAGCTCCAGGAGCCAGAAGCAGGCCAGGTGAAAGAGATAACGAGGCCTCCTTCCCCAACTCTCCCCCCCCCCCAGGCCATGCCTGCAGACCCAGCTGACAGCAATCAGGCTTGGTTGAACCCTAGGTTTTGTAGGCAGGAGAGGAGGGAACAACAGAAGCAAGGTTGGGGCAGGCCTAGGAAGTGCTAAGTCATGGAGCCACACCCCACAGGATATAAAAGGCAGCGAGAGCTGCTGTGTCTCTTTGTAACAGGCAAACCCACTGATTAAGAGCTGAAGTTTGTTTCTGGGTGACTCACTAGCGTTGTGGAAGATAACGGAGGCTCTTGGCAGACGCTGGCTATTCTGCAGCCAGAGCTGATAGTGCCGGCTAATTAAGCCATCACTCGGATGGAGGTGAGGGAGGACAGAACATAGAACCTTTAAAAAGCATGTTTTCTACAAGCTCTTCAGCCGAAGAGGTTATTAAAAAAATCCTTTAAAAAGATTCAGAAGAGCCTTTTAAAAGGTTTTTTTCTTCTGGCAATCCCAGCTGAGTTGCCTGATCATCACAGGCTTTTAAAATCATTTTTTTACAACCTCTTACAACAGCCCCCGCCCATGCCCACCCAATCGCCCGGTCCCCACTTGCCTTCTTGCTGCTTCTTTCAGGCTCGCTCCTGCCTTGCTTTGCTTCGGCTGCTGCAATCAATTGCATCAGCTAGCAACTGAATCTGCCCGCCTGCAATCCATCTCATCAGTGAGCAACTCAAGCTGCCTGCCTTGTCCCTTGAATTGGGTAAGTAACGGGGGGTGGGGGAGCTTTAAAAATAGTTAATTGGGTTTTTTTTTAAGTAGTTTTTTTTTAGACAGCAATTTAAAGTTAAGGAAGTTTTAAATTTAGCTGTTTTTATCTAAAAATATAAAAAAAATAAAATAATAAAATAAAATATTTGTGCAGCTTTCTGAGATTAGGTGTGTTTCTGTAGTGTTTCACTCTAACTACACAAACACACAAAATCTCACAAAGCTGTATGTGGCATTGTGTGTGTGTGTGTGTGTGAGAGAGAGAGAGTCGTGTTGTGTTGTGTGTGTGTAAAATGTGAAAGTTGGTTTTTGAGCTTTTTGTGGCTGTGTGAGGTTCCTGCTTGTAGCAGGGGCCATTTTGGGTGAAGTACAGCTGCTTTTACATTGTGTGTGAGTCAGTTGTGTTGTGTGTGTGTGTAAAGTGTGAAAGTTGGTTTTTGGTATCTCTTATTGTTTTGTATACTTTGTTTATTATTTTTATTATTTATTGTTATTGGCCACGCCCACCTGGTCACCTAACCCCCTCAAGCCACGCCCACCAATTAAGCCACGCACACAGAACCGGTAGGGAAAATATTTAGATTTCACCCCTGGTTATGCCCCAATATCTATTAATTCCAATATCACTAGTCTCCCTATGGGTGTAATTTATATTTTGAATAGAATGCCCTTATCTCTCCCCACTAAAGTCACTCATGGGGATGCATTGAACCATGCTAGGATTAGAGCCTTCCTGAGTTTAGGGATAGCAATTTGACTTAAATATCTTAAATATCTTAAATAGGTCTGGAAACATTGTGGGACCTACTTTTAAAAATTAGGGAGGAATATCATATTCAATTAAATTTGGATGTTCTTAAGACCTTGTTTGAGTATCTCTGTTGCATGCTCATGCCCTAACACACATTCTAGATTAAAAAAAGCTAGTAATTTTGTTGCTTGTGAACTGTCTTAGCCCAAGTCCAAATAGGAAGTTATATATGCTGGGACAAAAATGACGTAAAGATATATATCTAAGCATTAGCTTCATCTTACTAATATTAGCTTGGAGATGTACAGTTACATCTGAAGTGTAACATGGAATTTCCAAAATGCTTCTAAGAAACTTAGCCTGGACCTTTTGCAAGGGGTCAAAAGAGGTTTATAGAGCTACCTGGCCATGTTATAATTGTGCATGAAGTTGAACTGAATGTACT
The DNA here is from genome assembly GCF_028640845.1 of Ahaetulla prasina. Lineage (NCBI taxonomy): Eukaryota > Metazoa > Chordata > Lepidosauria > Squamata > Colubridae > Ahaetulla > Ahaetulla prasina. The sequence goes on along the minus strand of NC_080539.1, from coordinate 178,635,205 downwards.
GCAAGTACAGCAGGAACGTGTGATACAAAGAAATGTTTGCCTGGCGGTGGCAGATCTTCAGGCCTTTGGAACTGCATGTTCCCTATGCATGCAATCCAATGTTTGGTTGTGAACTGGCATATGACATTGAGATGCTTAAAAGCACTTGACTTGCCTGGTAGAATCAAATTAAAGGGCAAACACATTGGCTTTATTATAATTAATCCCTAGTGTCGCTGCATTATAATATACAGCCAGGGTCTACAATGTTCTTTTTAGACCTGATGAACTCTAAACAACTCTGCATATAAGAGAACTGTTCCTATGCAAATTCTAGGGATGATGAGAGAGATCAATTATTCTAGCAACTAAAGGATTGATATAATAATTAAACAGTGATGGTGGCAGAATGTATCCCTTCCAGACTCCACTATTGACAGGAATCTCCTTAGTATAATGTCCCTTGGAGTTGAAGTTGAATTTTATAACTGAATTATCATATAATTTATACATAAAGAGAAGAAGCTTAGGCTGGGAAATTAAATCAAAGACCATTCTGAAATCTCTAAAAGGTGCATGTAGCTTAGCACATGGTTTGCAAATGTATCTTTTGGCCAAGTGGTCATGAGAGCAATTCCAATTCACATAGAAGAAGAAGGAGATGAAAGGGAAACAAAACTGTTATTCATCATCCAGAGCATATAAAACTTCCACAGCAGCCTATCAACTTGTTCATATGGACCACTTGGATCTCATACTCAAGAGAGACAGAAGATTGACAGATGCAGAAAAAATATTTCACTCTCTTAGTTCTTGCAAGCAAAAGCACCAAATATAAGTCTTGCTGTAATTGGAACACTGTAAAAAAGATCTGGGTAAATCACATTTTTTCATCCATGGTATTTCAGCTTGGTGGGTTGTCTTGAAAGTTGTAGGAGCTGACCTCTATACTAGATGTTAGAAATTTAACAATTATAGGGGCAGGTCTCAGTGAGGGATTGCCTATTGCCCTTAATTTGTAAGCATCCATTATTTCAAGTTTAAAATCAGCCAGCAGTGAGAAGATTTCCTGAAGGCATCCTTCTATGTAATTTAACAGCAGCTTCTGCTGCTTGGTGTGTAAAGGTTGGTTAATTATTTTTAAATTATTTCTGGAGAGTTGCCCCTGCACTCTATGTAGTGCAGTTTGTAAATTTGTAATGAGTTTATCAGGGGATTGGTTCTTTTTTTTTTCCTTTAAAGTTTTAATTATAATTTCAAGAGAAATAGCAATAATGCTCTTCAAGGCGTCCAGATCTTTATCAAATTTAAAGCCTTGGGATTTCATGATTTTGTGTTTCATGGATCCTAGATTTGCCACTTTCCAAACATACTGCAAATTTACCATCTACCATCAATAAAATCAATTTGAGTTTTAGGATTAATTGATCTTGATCTTGCTGAGATGGGGATTCACTGGAAGTTAATAAAGTTATGGAAGTTTTCTAATCTACCAAAGATTAGGAAGAGAACATCATTTCTTTTCTGAAATTTCAATGGAGTGCATTGGCTCCTCCAGCTTTTCTCCCTTGCCACCTATCCAGAGTAGAACTGTTAGTTTGAAATGTTGAAGGAGGAGCTCTTTCAATGTCATGAGGCATGTTGTAAAATAACATTGCATCCATGTTATAAAGACAAGCTGAAAGAGTTACAATAGCAGTAATAGCAGTGTGAATAACTGAAAAGAAAATTAAAGTCCTAATGGGCAACCACTTAAATATGAGCCAACAGTGTGCTGCATCCACCAAAAATGTCAATGCTGCCCTAGGCTACATCAATAGAGAACATGGGAAGTGGTAGTACCAATTTATAATTGGTATAATTGGTAAGACCACACTTGAAATATTGCATCCAGTTTTGGCCACTACGATATAAAAAAAGATGTTGGGATTCTAGAAAAAGTGCAGAGGAGAGCAACAAAGATGTTTAGGGGCCTAAACAAAGGAACAGTTGCAGGAATTGGGCATATCTAGTTTAAAGAAAAGAAGGACTATAGTGACATAGTAGCAGTCTTCCAATATTTGAGGGACTGCCACAAAGAAGAGGGAGTCAAGTTATTTTCCAAAGCACTTGAAGGCAGAACAAGAAGCAATGGATGGAAACTAACCAAGGAGAGAAGGAGAACTAAGAACTAAGGAGAAATTTCCTAATGGTGACAACAATTAACCAGTGGAAAGGCTTGCCTTCAAAAGTTGTGGGGGCTCCCTCACTGGAGGTTTTTAAGAAGAGATTAGACAGCCATTTGTCTGAAATGGTATAGGGTCCCCTGCTTGAGCCGGGGGTTGGATAAGAAGACCTCCAAGGTCCCTTCCAACTCTGTTATTCTGTTATTCTGTCTGGGGATAGATCACTCACTATTCAGCTATCTGTATGAGTAATTCCATTTATAAGTTCATCTCAGAATAAAGAAAGGCAGCCAGCCAACATGGCAATCATAAAAACTAGAAATCTGTCTCATTCATGTCAGTGGGTGCACTTGGAATGCTGGTTGGTTCCAGACAAGAGTGGAATATGCTCTACCCCCAAGCATATATACATGTTAAATGTTATTCTTTATTTCATTTTGCACTGTCAGCATTTACAAGTGCAAGAGTTGATCACTATATCCAGAAAAAAATTCTCATAAGAGCTACTAAATCTCTAGGGCAGCTGAATTGCATGGGAATTACACAAAAAAATGTGATTCTGTAGTCCATGGTAGACTGGAAACACAAGGGGATGTCCCTTTGTCAGCTGTACCCATGGAGGAACTTGGCCCACTAAAGGACCATTTGAAAATTTAGGGAATCTTCATTGAAAGATTCATTTCTTATAGAAAGATTTAACTGCTATCAGTTATGTTTAGTCACTACACCAGCAGTACTGGAATGTTTCATTTTGGCATTGATTGATTGATTGATTCCTTTCAGACTAAACTTATCTGCGTCCTGATTTGATTTACAGACAACTGTGTTCATAAAAGGTAAGACTACCTGTTCGTCAGGACCCTTCCCAAATTCCAGTGCAAAGATCCCTGAATCATTCTTACTGGCACAAATCACTAGAGGGAATATTGTATGTGATACAACCCGGTAAAGTGAAAATCTTTGCCCTTTTGCGTATTGCTGAGATATAATCAGGCCAACCTAGTGACTGAAAATTTTGGGGATTGTTATTCCGATATAGCTAGGAAGCACTAAGTAGGGAAAAAAACTGTCTTTTCCTCTGCTATTTTCCTGCAGCCAATTTTGTACTAGGAGAATACATTTTTCGCTAAGGTTCCACCAGTACTAATAGCAAATGGGCCAAATTAGATCCATGACATGATGTTTTGCTTAAAGACAGTGGCATAGGGGATAAAAGTGAACATGAAATGGTTCTGCACCCTTCCTTGATTCTATCTGAAATATCTCTAAAGTACCTTTCTCTCCCTCCACAATCATTTCCTTAGCCAGTTTGTGATACTATGTACTATAGTTTTTGGAGTATAAAACGCACCTTAGTTTTTGGGGAGGAAAATAAGAAAAAAGCTGATTGGCAGGTGGATCGGCCTCCGGGAATACCCCCAGTCAGCTGTTCCAGAGGTGAATTTTAACAACAGGTTCCTTGGTTGTGAGCTCTGTGCCTTGCTTTTTTTAACTATTTTTTCTGCCTCTGAAAGCCTCTGAAACAGCTTCAGAAAAAAAGCCACTGAAGCTCTGTTTGGGGGCTTCTTTTCTGAAACTCTATTTGGGTTTTTTTTTTCTGAAGCTCTGTTTGGGGGCTTCTTTTCTGAAGCTTCTTTTCTGAAGCTTCTTTTCAGCCTCTGAAACCTCCATTTGAGAAGCTGGGTGGGGCTACATTCGAAGTATAAAATGCACCCAAATTGTCACTCTCTTTTTTGGGGAAAAAAGGTATGTTTTATACTCTGAAAAATACGGTATCTAATAGGGCAAAAAGACCCTTCCGACCCAGTTTATACTCAGGAATCAAATAGACCTTTTGTTTCTGGATGGATGTCAACCTTCCTGAGTGGTAATTTAGAGAGATGGGTTGAATTACTGTGAAAAAAAGAAGATGAAATTTGAGCATCAATATGTGGTAGGTTGTGTTAACACAACCGTTAAGTGATGAGGTTAAATTTATTGTTGTGCCTGGAAGTATATCTTCAAATTGTACTGTAAATACACACACCCCCAACCAAGTAATTTCATTATTTTGTCTTCTCAGTTTTCTGATCATGAAAGTGATCAGACCCAGGAATATTATGTCTTACAAAGCTTTCAAGTCTTCCCAGGACTACTGTTTCTGGTATCTGTAACAAAGTCTTCAGGGCTCAGAGTAGTCAAGAGATCTTTTACCTTTATGCCTAAGTACAGTTACTTGGAAGTAAGACTCACTACATTTAGTGGAACTCTTGAATACAGAAGAATAAGACAAGGTCTTCTCATTATTCTACTTGATACTGTTTTGCAAGCCATTCTAGCTAGATTAACACATCCCACTGATTACTTTGAAGCAGTGTTTGCTCACTAGGACATAGTAATTGAATTCACATGTCTTGCTAAGTTATATTGAAATAAACCACATACCAGCTTAATAAATATGAACTGCATGTCCTTACATTGCTTGGATTCTCACAACTTGCAAAATTTTCTTTGTATCACTCTGGTTTTTAAACACTAATTTACAATGTTTGGCAAATTCTGCTTAGATGATTTCACAAACCCTGGTTTCATATGTTGTGTGAACACAGCCATTATATAAAAGGTATCAATTTAACCTGGCAGGAAGATTGATTGATAGACAACACAATTCTACTTGCATTTCTCTTACCCAGAAAGGTGGTGGTAAAGGCAGCATCTCTGCCGTTCACATGTTATTGCTGCTTAGAAATTATTTCCAAGTACATAAATCAGCATTGATTTTATTGCTGTGAAATGTTCACTTAAATGTGGTCATATTTTCTTAGGGTCATGTCTAATAGACAAGTCATATAAGAAACAGGAAAAAAAAACTATGCATTTCATTGCCAAATTATAAAGGATCCCATCAAAATGGGAGGGGAAATCACAAAGTCTTGCTTGTGTCCATGTGCTCACTCACATTTAAATACAAGTACAATGATTGCTATATGGAGTCCATCATACAAAAGGAAAGCCATGGGTTTAAATTACAATCATCGTAAACTGGAACTGAAACCGGATCTTTATCTGATGTGGGAAGACCACCTGCTCTTCTCAGCCTCCTGAACTGCAATCCAGCCAGGAGAAAAATGATTTGAACATCACCTCTCAGAGCATTGCTATTGGCCTGAAATCTCTTGCTGCTGGTTTTTCTTGCCCTTTTATAAGTCAACTGTTGGGGCACGATCTCTTTGAAGATCAATTGATGGAGAATAATCCTCATCCCTTTCTGGTGGATTAGTGTCCAGAGCAAAGAGGGCTTTCCCCCCTTTTCTTTTATTAAAATCACCAAGAGTAGAGAAGAATACAAGTATATATATATATATAAAAAAACCAGAAACAAAACAGGGTGCCATCAGATTAGTGCTTCTACAAAACAATCATGCTTGTGAGGAAATCTTGAAAGCAAGGTATGAACAGGGTGCCATATTTACACAGAGGTTTGAGCGAGATCATTCACTAGATCCCTTTGTGTTTGTTAGATCATCAAGTTATAGGTGAAACAGTCATACTACACATCAGATGGCAACGAATAATTTTTTTCTTTGATATGAAGCCTCAGGCTATATTATATTCAGCCGCAGCTTACCTCCTAGTCTCAGACAAGTGGTTTCCACACTATTTAGTTTTTAGATATGCATTTTATAAACATGTAATATGTGAAGGATGCCCTAAATATGGTTGCATGTCAGACAGAGATCTTTGGATGCTGAGCTTACTTATTAATCAATAATAACAACAAAAAGAGCCAAATTGGTCATTAAAGACCAAGTGAGATATTTAAATGTGGATTGAACAAGGAAAGGACTGAAAAGTTGCAATGAAGTTTTTACCAGAATTTCACAATTAGAGAAAGGGTCTTGATTGTTGCCATCTAAAATATAGGCAATTATTTAATGACAAGTAGACCTCTGAATGCTGAACGTACACTCTCAAGAGACCTAGCCGTTCTGATTGAAAACATCTTCTCATTCTTGAATGTAGAATAACATTTCTTAGTAAAAGCAATCATTGACGATCTTATTCTCATTGTTTGTTGGTTGCTGTCAGAAACTAACAAGTGACAGATCAGACCAGATACTTGTGCCTCTTACCCATCCCAAAGACATGAAATTCTACCTAACAAAGATAAGCTTGTTAAACTCACTTTTGAATCCAAAAGTACAAATAATACATTCATATGGCCTACCAGACATGATTATAATACTTAAACAATCATATAAGTTTAGCCATATTTTAGTGAAATTACAATTATTGCTTAGTGTGTAGATTTTACTATAGCATCAATTGACTTTGATGGAACTACCTTTGTACCTTTTTAATTTTGATTGTGTGTTTGCTTTTTTGGGGAGGGGGAAGACAAATGTCTCCAACTGAAATAACATGCTCACTATATGGCAGCATACTGGCCCCATAATTGCTTTGTATAATAGGGCAGTAATATGCTTAGGCAGATCAAAGGCTTTGAATGAACTATGCCAGGATACTAGATGAGATTTCAATGCAGGTAGTCCTTGTTTAATTGCTTCCTTGTTCAGCAACCATAGTTATGACAGGGATGAAAAAGTAACTTTACAACCAATCCTTGCATTGGTGACCTTCACAGATCTATAAAGCAAAGGAAAACTGAAGTAAAATCTTAAGCACAGTAGCAGTTTCACATAGTGACTGCTTTGCTTAATTATTGAGTTGCTGATCCCAATTGTGTATGCTGAATGAGGATTACCTATACTGCTAATTTGTGACTCAGTCCTGACAAGTAAATCTAACCAATCTTGGCTGATCTCAAAAAGTTAATGGGAGCAGGTTAGATTAGTACTTAGGTAGGCAAACAAGTCTAGGCAAAATTAGATAGTTATAAACTGCCACAAACAGGAAGCTGGGCATTAATTTCCTGATAAATATAATATTTTAAAAAAACCTTGAAAAATGGCAATGGCAACCAAGTTCTATATTATTATCATATAAATTTTGTGGGTGATTTAAATGGGCAGATTTTACTTTTTGAAGTTTTACTTTCCTCCTGGATTAAAAAGAACTCTTCACTGCTTCTGTAAGCATATCACTCATATCACCATGGCAATATGAGAGCCAGGAACCCATACATAAGTATGTCTTCTAAGGATGGTCACCTTAGTTTATTTTTACATCCTTAGTTTGTCTATGACAAGACAACATCTGCAGCAATGGGCACTCTTTATGCAGGCTGTTCTAGGAGAACCTTGCCTATTCAATGATGCCCAGAGCCTACTTACTTTCAACAACTCAGCATATACTGTTATTCTTTCAAGCATTCCTGGAGATATGCCTCAGAGAACTAGAACAAGGAAGACTAACCTAGACCTGTTCTCTATCACCACCTGGAGAACATATGGTGTTGAATCAGAGCTGTTATGAAAAAGAAGGCAAACCCCCCCAGAAATATCAAAATAATACAATAGTCTTCTCCATTCCCTTCTTTTGAACCAGAAGAATATGTGACTGTATACCATTTCTTGCTGAGATGAAAATGGGCTAATAAGTGGAAACGCAAATAAGAAAGATACTCATTGAATGTGTCATTTGACTTCTACTAAGCAGAAATAAAAAGGCGATAGATTAAAGTCCAGGCTCATTCATTCTAATCTGTGATGTCATCCTGAGGCTGATCCTTGAATGAGAAGGATTCGACCTTGGTGGACTTTGACATAGCTCTGATGAGGATTATTTATAAATTCCCAGGCCTCAAATCATCAGTCCTGGCAATGCGGTGGTTGTACTCTTAAGAGCTCTAAGGTTTTTCATCTTTCAGTCAGGGGTCTTTTGTATGTTGTCAGAAGTGAAAAGAGGTGTTCTTTCATCAGATGGGTGGTGCGATACAATTTTCCCCACTAGTACAAGTGTATCCCATGATCATATATTTTCATGATCCTGAATGGCATTCTTGAGTCTGGAAATGCCAAGAAAATGTGTATTGATGTAATGTTTGGAATGATTGAATGAATGTGTGCACGCATGTGCATACACACACACACACACACACACACACACACACACACACACACACACAGACACACACACACAGCAGTTTCAAGAGCAACACTTAAAAATGGATAGTCTCATCACATGGTTGATGTCCGTAGAGTTGGTAGATTTTTTTTACAACTTTTTTCTTCCCCCCCCCTTCAGTTTGGTCCACAGGAGCGAGATGACCTTCAATGAAATATACAGGCATATATAGATATAGTTAGATAGATATATGTTCTTTTTAAAAAAAATAACAGCAGCAAAGTTCTCTGGAAATAGATTCTGTCTGATGTTGCTAGTCTGTCTTTTCTGTTTTGCCCTCTTTCACTGCTGCCTCTGACGTTTTCCTCAGTGGGACTTTCTCTGAATTGCTGTGTCCTTGGCCGGATTCTGCTGCTCCACCATTTTTGTGCGCTGTGTGTTTTTCCAAGTAGTTCAGCATTTCACTTAGAACAGTTTGGAAAGTGCTTAGGGCAGCACAAATCGCAGGAGTTCCAAAGCCATGAGTAATCAAACTGTAAAGCAGGCAAAAAAGAGAGAAATATTGAAGAGTTTACTATATATGTGATATATATATATATATATGTTTTCTGAGGTTTTCGCGGGTGTTTGTTTGTACGACCACGAACACGAAGCCAAACAACAGCAATGCAGCTCACCAGCTCAAATCCCCCTGCAACTCAGACTAATCTGAGCACAACCAAGCCCCCACCCAAACAGGACACACCCCCAGCCAATCAGAGCACAAAAAAAACCCCATCCAATCAGAGCACAGCCAAGCTCCCACCCAATCAGTTCAAACTCCCACTAGCAGTTAAAAAGGAAGAAACAATCACACTGCAATCACACATTGCTCCCAGAAGCACGAAGCTGAAGCCTGAAGATGATGAATGAGATTTCGTCGAAACGTCGCCAAGACACTTCCAATTTTACGCAGGAGAAAACCCGAATAACCAAAGACCTACATATATATATGTATATATATATATATATTCGTAGGTTTTCACGGGTATAGGTATGTAGGTCTTGGCATATTTAGGTCTTTTTCCGTGTAAGGTTGAGAGTATCTTGGCGTCGTTTCAACAAGGTCTCACTCGTCATCTTCAGCTCTTTTTGCTATAAGCACCAGCCTGAAGATGATGAGTGAGACCTCATTGAAACGTTGCCAAGATACTCTCAACCTTTCATGGGAAAAGACCCGAATACGCCAAGACCTAAACACACACACACACACACACACACACACACACACACACACACACCCCTCTAAAATATTTATTATATTTACTTACTATTTATAAATATTTATTACTCTTGATAGAAAGAAGATTGACACCCCCCCCCCAATTAACACATCCAGGCAGATATGGTGTCAAAGATGTTTTTTTTCTAAATGAAGATGCTGTGAACTCCCATGGACGCAAGTCTACATAAACGCATGCTCTCTAAGAAATTCATATGATTGCCAATTGCATATGGTTACCAATTGGATTTGCCTCCTTGGGTGATAAAGGGTACATTTCCACAAAATAAATAATTCCCACCCTCAAAATGAAGGTATTTCATTTGTTTCAGACATAAAGGGCACAAGGGGTAAGTATCATATGTCAGCTTCTGTGAAGACCTATGTGTACCTACAAGGAACTTGCGAATATACAGTAACAACAAACCTTGGTTTACACCTAAACTTAAGCAGCTACGACATTCCAAAGAGGAAGCCTACAGAAAAGGTGATAAAACGCTGTACAATCAGGCCAGAAATGCACTAACAAGGGAGATCAGAGCAGCAAAAAGAAGCTACTCTGAAAAGCTAAAGAATCAGTTTTCAGCAAATGAACCAGCAAACATGTGGAAAACTCTTAAAAATATCACCGGCAAACCTCACTTCTAAGAGGAACTTATTCCATAAGGTGGTGCAACAGAGAATATGGTACAATTAAGAGCTTCTTCGAGGAGAATCACACTGAACAAACTGATTCTTTTTAGAGAATGGAGTCCAGCAGATACATAGGCATCACAGCATCTAGGGTTTCATATATCAAATGAGCTTGTTAGACTGCACAAGAAATTTAGTGTAAACAATGGAGAGCCCATAGTATCATAGGCTCTTTGCAGGGAGCACCTGCCAATAAATGGGCTTCTTCAGACAGAATGCACTGCAGGAGTCCAGCCATGTAGTAATGAAGTTTCTCCATTTAACCATAGAGTAATGTTTGTAAGCCACCCAGAGTCACCTCTAGACACGATGGGCATCCAATCAATCAATCAATCAATCAATCAATCAAACAAACAAATAAATAAATAAATAAATAAATAAATGAGGTCTTTTGTGAGATCTTTTTGCCTCAGGTATGACTCTTGGCACAAACTGGCACCCGGCTATAGCCTCCACCTTTCTATCCAGTAGTAGGTCTGATTCCAAGAGGACCCAAAATAATTGATCTAATCCCTCAGTGCTAGATGAACAGGCAGGAGCTGATTGAGAATCTTGATGAACCCTCCATCTTACCTGGGCCCAATTTCAGTCAATTTTGTCCTAGACAGAACTGTTACAGTCTCCAGGCAAAATTCCCATAGCATCAACCATAAGGCCCAGAGTGATGATGCACAACTGGCTATTAGTGCAGTGATAATATTGAACTGATGGATGACTTTCCTTATTGGTTTTATGTAGATGTTAAATAATAGGATCAAAAGAGTAATTTTTTGGGCACTCTACAAGTGAGGCACACAATGCATCACAGTGATGCACAAAATAGTCATAATGGCCAGGTGAGATATCTGCCTATTTATTTCTCCTTGAAAAAGAGCTGACAACCCTATTGGCTGCATCCCTGCCCAGATGTCTGCATTGCCATCTACAGGGAATGGATTAAAGGTACCTCAAATGTTTCAGTTTCCCAAAAGTCTTTTCAATTGTGGTGGAATAGAAATATGTTAAATAATAAATTGTATTCTGCTTAAATGTTGCAAGGAGAATATATAGAACATTTTCATAGTATCCAATGGCTATTCCCTTAATGATTTGTGGCCTCTTTTCTAGGAAATCAGCTGACAAGCCAACAAAAAGCCCATGGTATTCAACAATACATGACTCTGCATTGCAGCCAGTCCTTTGTGGAGGAATCTAGGAAAAACTTCCTAGACTGGAATTCTTAAGGCTACTAGATCAGAGTTACAAACTCCAGGTGACCATTTGCACTTAGTAAGAATTTGTGTTTTCCACATCTCTAATGATGATCCAGATTTGTGTAACCAAAATCTAGGAGCCCTAGGCTTTCTCCACTCAGAATTGTTTTGGAAATTGCTGTCAGGATTTTTTGAAATTGTCTGTGCTGATGGGCTATATTGGTTGATATATTGTATGATCCAGTATGCCCAGATCCATACTGGGCCAATATCATTCCTTTTATAGAAATAGCAAACGGATCATCACCTGATTTAGTTCTTGTGGGCAAAGAAGGTGTCTCATCCTCACACTGCCATTAAGGTTTTTTTTTAAAAAAAGCATTTCAATTATTTGGTTATACTGAAAGGGTTCAATGAGCCTAGCAAGTTCTCCGCAAAGGTTAGAAGTCTACTCTTTCTCTTGGATAAAGCTGAGATTAATTATAGAGAAATTCCTGAACATCATGAACTCAGATTGTTCACATTTGCCAAGAATCTTCAGAGATCTTAAAAGAGAAAGGGAGCTTTACTGCTAGTCTTTTCTAGTCATTATGCAGTTTTCTCAGAGCTTGATGGAAGGGATGCCTCTGTTATGTTTTAATGATATTCTTTCATTGTATGTCAAAGCAGCCAAACTGCCCTCAAGACTTGGACTCTTCTTTGACAGCATCCACAAGGTACCTCACATCCTACCCGACCCTTCCACCCCCACCCTTCAAGGCTGACACAATTTAGTCTTTCTGCAAAGGAAATACTGTCATTTTCCACCAAGAAGGGGGAGAAGAAGAGGAGGATGCCATCTGTCTATCTCCAGTTTCCAACAATGGCCAAGTCTGGGTATCGTTAGCAGCAGAAGTTGCTATCAAATATTTACAACATACTGTGGCTGGTGGATGATACTCAAAGAGACTCACTTTTTTTTTTGCTACGCCTTGCTCATGTGAAAAACATCTGGCCCCAGGGATGGACCATGTGATTTCAACAGAATCTACCTGCACACCATAGAATATCTTAAAAGATAATTGTAATGTTTCACCTCAGGCTTCAACATCAGAGAAACTACCAGCATTCCTTGGAGTTGATAAAATGGTGACCTGCAGTAAACTACTCCATTCTTTACAGTAATCCACACCTTCAGATTTTTTTTAAAAAAATTACAAATGCCTTTTTAACCAGCCATGCTTATTATGGATGGCCATCATTGTTTCACTCATCACGTAATAGTCCTCGGATTAGTCCTTATGATTAATTACAATTAAACCAACATAAAACTTATTGTATCTAGTGGATAGATACAGCAGAGACACAAAAAAGGGGGCAATCTAAATGATGAGGCGGCTAGAATGGCTCATCCTAGTACTTGTACTTTTTAGCTTAGACAAATGATAGGTAAAAAGAGATATGATACAGGTACATGAAATCATGCATGAATTGCCCAGGGCTAAAGGTAGGAAAAATAATGCAATATAGATGGAATTAAGTTTTAATCCCGCAGAATTTAGGGTTTTCCACTGAAATTAAAGGCAGACAATTTCAATATTGAAAAAAGGAAGTTAGCATGTAAACAATATGATTTAGAAATATGAAAAACTGATGCCAATCCCGGTAATGGCTACTAATTAGGATGGCTTCAAAAAGGGGAACTAGAAAATATAATGGAGGAATTGCAAAGAGCATACCCTAAATATTAGCTGCTAGAAAACCAAAGTAGAGAAGGGCTATCATCCCTTTATTAATGCTCATCAGCTCCTTGAAAACATTTAATGGGCCATGGTGTGATGCCGAATGGCCAATGACTTGATCCAGTTAGGCTCTTCTTCGGATTTTAGGTTAGATAGTGTCGTGTTTATAGCAGGGAACATAGATCTTTACAAAAAAATTAGTTACGAGTTTAGAGAACAAAGGGTAGGCATCTTTTTTTCAGGCATTTACCCTGATGTTGGAAGTAAAGTCAGAGTAAACTGTGTAACTCGGTCATGTGGCTATTAATGGGAATCCTTTCCTCTTGTCATACTCTTTGGCAGAAGTCATACAAAATTAATTATTTTTTTATTTATGCTTTTATGTCAGTCTTGACTCTTGCAACTACATGGACTAATCTATGAAAGTTCTCAGCAGCATTTTGGGAAGAAATTTACCAGTGTCCCCCTCCTAGGCTGAGAGAATGACTAGCCAAAGGTCACCCAGCAAACTTTGTGCTGAAGGTAGGACTAGAACTCAAATGTCTTAACCATTAGACAAAACCAGCTCTGAAGACACAAATTAATCCCAAATGCAGTTCTGGGGGTTATATGGATGTTGATATGACCCACAAAAGTTATAAACATTATGCATTTTAATAGTGTCATTATTATAAAGAGGATATTAGGAGGATGAAGAGATTACTAGGGAGATTTGGCAACTGGAGCTCATAATTATTCTTATAGTACTATACTTGATCTTAGCCAAAAATTATATTGGCTGTTATTAGAATAAACACATGAAATTCAATTAAATCAAGAAAAAATACGGGTGTTCTAAGGGTAGTGCTTATATTAATATTTGTTTTGAAGACAACATAGAACATAATAATCGGGGGAAAACTTACATGCTATTATAGGATAGGGAGACCATCTATGTGGACTAAATTAAAATTTGTATGATTTCTAGAATTTATAAAATAATTGTTAGAAAAATCAAGGCCATCTTTCCATTATAGATATAAGATAATGTTTCATATGTATTTGTTCCAACCATGGTACTGTTCCACCATATTTATGTAACTGATATCTGGGGAAAAACTAAGCAATTTTTCTCACATTGTTCTACTTAGATAAAAGTGGAACTGTATTTGAAATAAAATGCTCTTTTAGAGGCAACAGTGAAAGTGTAAATTAATATTCCTTCCCTTCATGCTTCCTTAGATGTGACATCAACTCTACTTCCTTCGAACAAGAAACATTTAGTTATTTCAAGGATCACTAGAGGGCACCTGACCACTTATTTATAGCAAAACTGTAGACTGGGATTAAATTTGACCAATCTATTCTGTTACTGTAGCTTTCCTCAGTTGTGTGGTCTTCAGATGTGCCATAATCCCATGCATTTTGGGATGTTTCATCTTTGAGGGTACCAAATTGAGGAAAACTTCTCTGTGGAATCCTAGCTTATGTGAGTTGAGTGCGAAGTTCCCTGGATGTGGGCTTTGTGTTCTCTGACAAACAAAACCCTGTGTACTCAACTAGACAATTTTTCATCAAAAATCCATGCAAATTCTATAAAAATACATATTGATTATGTATGTTGAGATAAATGAAGAATCAATTACTTTAAAAAAAAACATTAACAGCAAATCACCAGAGCAGCTTGAAAAGCATTCATGGTCCCAACCATTGTAAACCAAAAGATTTACTACAAGATGTAGCTTTCCCTGGATCGCTAGTCTCTGGAGTATTCTGACATTTCCTCATCTTTGTCTTCAGTGGTGGGATTCAAATTTTTTTACTACCGGTTCTGTGGGCATGGCTTGGTAGGCATGGCATGGCTTGGTGGGTGTGGCTTAGTGGCTGTGGCAGGGGAAGGTTACTGCAAAATCCCCATTTCCTCCTGATCAGCTGGGACTCAGGAGGCAGAGAATAGATGGGGGTGGGCCAGTCAAAGGTGGTATTTACCGGTTCTCTGAACTACTCAAAATTTCTGCTACCGGTTCTCCAGAACTGGTCAGAACCTGCTGAAACCCACCTCTGTTTGTCTTGGAAGAAGACATGTGCAAGAAGGGCCAAAACATCTGTTTTGGGCAAGATCTTCATATATAAAACACATTTAATACTTCTGCACAGAGAAAGTACTCTTAACACTTCAGAACTGATTTTTAAATAAAGTTATTCCATTCGATAGATTTTGGTGGTCATACCTGAAATGTGTTAAATGTCTCTGAATATCCAGATCTAATATTGGAGTAGGTCTTGAGGAACCCAAAGGTGACCTGTCTTGGCTTAGGAGATCCTGGAATTCTTTACATATTTGCCTAGAATCAAAATAGATGCATACTCATTAAGGTTACTTACCATATTCATTGAATAAATGCTTTAAGTTTCGTACCACACATGCTTCCCTCAGCATAATTATACAAATATAATAGATAACTAATACCACTTTATGTAAATTTCTACTAGAAGAACGGATTGCACTAGAGGCAAATGAATGCTATTCACATAGCAGAATAGCTGACTTTCTTGCTTTGTCAGTGATCGATAGAAAAAAAAAATACTGGATGACCTAAATATTAAGACTATCAAGAACAAGTGTGTATCCTTAAAAATTTTGGCATATCCCTCTGAACCTTTTCAAAAGTGGTCACTGGGTTTTTTCATTTTTTTTTTAATGTGCCAGAAGGCAGACATTATGAAAGAGGTGGGAAGGAATCATATCAATTGTGTAAATTTAAAGAAAAAGTTAATTTTTGTCATGGCATTTTTCATTATCCTGGCTCTGTTCACTTTTTGGTATGCATTCATCTTCTCCCCTCCTCTCCAGTCTCCCCCTCCCTGCTCCTGAACCTGCTATGTAAACCAAAAGCCAAGTGGTACTCATGGCTTGAGTAGTATCATTCAAACATTGTAAGTCACTGGGTAGGGTGCACCAGAAAAGATCATCTAAACTATCACAATGCACACCCACAACATCAAGTGGAAATATTATTCATTCAGAAGCCACAAAGACTTCCTGGACACATTTGGATGGCATCCCATAGATGCCTGGCAAAGGGCTTTCTTGTCTTTTTCATTACTACCTCTTAAACTGTATATTTAAAAAAATCAAATTTAATAAACCCAGTACTACTTTAAAATGAAAGTAGAATGCACATAGCTTCAGTGGTGGGTTGCCCCCAGTTCAGACCGGCTCTATAGAACAAGCAGTAAAGCTGGCAGGAGGGTCCGCCCACTGACCCGGATGTCATCATAGGCGATCTGCGCCGGCACAGCAGCTCGGCGTGCACACGAGCGAAGCAAGCACATGTGCATGATCCCGTTGTGAACCAGTAGTAACGGTAAGTAGAACCCACCCCTGCATAGGTTGTGTTATTCAAACCGTACAGCCTGAAAAGCTGTAATGGAAACCACTAGAGTGGGTGAGCCTTCCTTCAGAGGGAGCAGATTAAGCAAAGCTATGTACCTCTTGGCAGAAAAGGCTCACTTTGAAAGGGTACCCTGCCACATATGCAGATGCACCAATTGGCTTGCTTTTGTCTTAGTAAATGTTTTAAGATTCTGTTTGGTCACGGCAGCGTAATTGTTTTTTTTACGGTTCCTTTGGGAAGCTACAGAGCCCTTTATAATAAGGCCAGCTTGCCTCTGGTATGTTTGTGCATTTTAGAACTTCCAATTGTAATGCCTGCGTGTGGCCTAATAAAAGGGGAGGCTTGTTTTCTGCCACTTTAAGTCAGTTTGGTGATTTTTTTTTGGATCGTGGCATGCTGATATAGCCAAAGGGGATCCTTTGAAGAGGGGTTACACATCAAGTAGGGAAGAGGTTTCCCTTTCAAAGGAAGCAGAAAGCTTGCTACTTTTATGAAACCCTTTGATACTGTATGTATTCTTTTCAGTAACCTCCTTCTTGTCACCAGGTTTCAAGTCGTGGCCACGCAGAAATACAAAGACACGCCTTAGTGGACATGGCTGTCCTTGGCTATAATCACATGCTTAGAACTAGTGCAATATAATGTAGGCAGCCTGATTGACAAACACATTGGACTGGATTCTTATCAATTAAACCCTATACAGTCGCATAAGACCACTTAAATCTGGATTATGTCATATACTTTGAATGGTTTGTGGATCAGATTATAATCTTACAATGAACCGCAGAGTTGTGAAGAAACCACTTTAAAGTCCTGTTGCAGTCAAAGGAACTACCTGAGTCTTTTGTTTATATGCCAACAGCATGACTTCATTCAATGCAACCAATATATTTTGCCCACTGTACTATAAAAAATGATGAATTGGGAGATCAAAGAAACCTTACTATGTCCCATGATTTGGTACAGATTTGTGGGGGGGGGGGATGAATCAAACCTGGGCATATTTGGTTGAGTAAATTCATAATCTCTAGAACTGGCCTGAGAATTATCAGTAGAATTTACTTGTGAATCAGACTAGATTCAAATCTATGATTAAGGTGATTTGATCGATTATTATTGATTAAAAGAGCCACGGTGGCGCAGTGGTTAGAATGCAGTATGCAGGCTACTTCTGCTGACTGCCAGCTGCCAACAGTTTGGCAGTTCAAATGTCACCAGGCTCAAGGTTGACTCAGCCTTCCATCCTTCTGAGGTTGGTAAAATGAGGACCCTGATTGTTGGGGGCAATAGGCTGACTCTGTAAACCACTTAGACAGGGCTGTAAAGCACTGTGAAGCAGTATATAAGTCAAAATGCTATTGCTATTGCTATTATATTACTACAGAAAGTATGTATGAAAGTTTCCCCCCCCCAAGAATACCTTCTTAAATCCAGAATACCTGTGCATAGTTTATCAATATTTCTTAAACTGTTTATTAAATGCTTAATTTACATAATAATATAAGAATGCCATGGATAAAGAATAATTGATTTCTATGTATCATTGCAAGAGCAAATCACTGTGGCAGCAGTTCAGCTCTCTGGTTTGTCCCTCACTGTTCTTGCTAACTGCAGAATCTACAATTTGTTCATCTAACATGCTGACATTAATGATGTTAGAATCCAAAAAAAATTTGTTCAAAGTTCAAACCAACTGCTCCAATTTTACTGGAACTGTTTCAAATATTCCAGAAATATTCTGAATGAAAAGGAGGCTCAAGCTCAGAAAACTTTTGGAATGATCAATAAGTATTAGTAGAAGGATGATAAAGGTGGCACAACCCATTTTTGAACTTGAAACATCTTTTGTATTATATAGGCTTTGAGTCCCTAATGGACATATCTATGGGGAACTTTCTGAAGCTGTATTCTTACACCATTTACACATTTTTTTTCTAAATAAAGCTTTCCAAGAAATAAATAAATAAATATGACTCTTTCTGGCTAAGTTCTAATTAACTGCAACAGGGTAATGATGATATAAGATCACAAAGCCATCCATTCATCACTTAATATGAGTCATCAGATGGTTGATGCTTCTAGACATCATCAGCAAGTTTGTGAGGGTAAAAAAAGTCTAATTCTCTCTCAACTGTCCTTTGCCACCCAATTAGCCTAGCTAAACAGTAGAGGTATGATGCTGGATGCAACTGCATTTTTCCCCCTATGAAAATAAAATCAAGAGAAAGAAAAGGAAAGAATTTCTACATTTTAAAGATAAGGAAAAGTACCCTGCCAAGTGATTTGGCATCCTATATTTGACAATGTCATATAGACCTTTCAAAAAGTTTTCTTTCGACTGCCAATATATTATTAGAAATTATTTATAGAGCATATCCATTGTTATTTTTAAATAAATCTCAATCAGTTCAATGTAAATGGATTTATTAGTAACTATGGTCAGAATAGTTACCACAGGTGCATACCTGACTATATTAAGTCATATATGAAGGATTGTTACTTTGTGCATGTTTGTGGGACCTCAGCATCCCCTCTGGGTCTGTGAATACCTTAAAGTACCAAAATATAAATAATTTTCACCTTCTATGCATTTATTTTTTTTATTATTTATGTATTTGACTTGTTAAATCCACCCAACTTCAAAATCATTTGTCTTGGAAGCCTAAAAAGGTAAAGGTTAAGGTTTCCCTCATGCATAAGTGCTAGTCGTTCCCGATTCTAGGGGGCAGTGCTCATCTCCGTTTCAAAGCTGAAGAGCCAGTGCTGTCCAAAGACGCCTCCATGATCATGTGGCCGGCGTGATTCAACACCAAAGGCGCACGGAATGCTGTTACCTTCCCACCAAAGGTGGCCCCTATTTTTCTACTTGCATTTTTTACGTGCTTTCGAACTGCTAGGTTGGCAGAAGCTGGGACTAGTAACGGGAGCTCACCCCATAACGTGGCACTAGAGATTCGAACCGCTGAATGAACCGCTGAACTGCCGGCCTTTCGATCGACAAGCTCAGTGTCCTAGCCACTGAGCTACCACATCCCAGTTGGAAGCCTAGTATAGTTAGCTTCTAGACTCACAGGTGAACAAGGTAGCCTTTAAACAACTTACTTTGTTGCTAGGATCATTTTTTTCCTTGCTGTCTGTTCCTTCTGTTCCATGTGTTGCCTGGCAAGATGTTCTCCGACTGCCTTGGCTGGGAATTCAGTTTCACACGTATAGCCAAAGTCCCTGGCCAAATGCAAAGCTTCTCCTGTGACCAGACAAAATACCAGTGAATTATACAAGCAGCATGTTTTGTAAGTGGGCTTTTTTAAAACCTTGGTTAGTTAAAAAAAAAATTGGTTTTTCCTGAGATGAATCATTCAAGAATATCACTGCCCATGAGAAGACAGCACCCTCTTATCCTTTTACAATTCATAAACAGCAAGGAGGAAAATCTGCAGCAGTTCTTAACATTGGAGGATTCACCTGAATAGAACGAAATGGAGTTAACTTGTCAGCTGAATTATTGCTGCCATTCCAGCTCTTCCAGTGCTGGAGTTGGATGGAATGAAAGCTGCTAGCCAAAAGCTAATAGGGGGATCTAATGGAAGTTGCCCAAAGTGGGGAGTGAACCTCCCTCAGTCACCTCCCAGTGAGAATATGATTTGTAATGCTCATTTAATACCCTCCCTAACTAGAGAGTTAGAAACAATTACCTCCTCCCTAGGTGTCACCATATTTCTGCGGGATTTTCCTACTGTTTTCTATTATTTTTCAACACTTACAAGCACTTTGTGAGTCTGTGTACTTTGTCACTGTTTTGTTTCCTTTGGATCTTTCATGTATTATTCATTTGAAGGGTCTCTACACTGCGCCATAAGCCAATGGGACTGAGATGCTGGATGGTTTGCTCAAGATTGTGCCTGTGGCTTGACCAAAAATAAATCCTCACCTCTAAAGCCAACCTTGAGCTAAATGTTTGGTTCATCCCATCACCCAGGTGTCAGGAATGTACTCCGTGCCTTGATAGTCTTTCTTGAGAATTGAAATCCAATTTTGAAGCAACTATATGCCAATATTAGCTTGTCACAATTTCTTACCAATATAAATTGGATGAATTCAATTTTTCCTCAACTTTTCATCTGTGTGACTCAAATTCAGTTCACCGTACTGAAGATTTGTTTAAGATTTGCATTTGTTTTAAGGCATAGCTCTCCAAACAATGAAGTTTTCTTTGTATATTTCTTTGTTCAATTTCTATAGCTGCCCATCTCAAAGAATTGAGCCTGGGCAGCAAACAATCATAAAACAATTAAAAACAATTACAAAATTATATATGTATCTCTGTCTCTATATCTCTCTCTACCTCAACCTATCTACCTATCTTTCTATCTATCTGTGGCAGCCAAGAAAAAAATGTCATCATAGATGTCAATACAGCCAGAAAACAGGACCCTTAATACGACCCTTAATAAGAGCCTTAGGCCTGGGCACAAAACCAGGTCTTCTTATAAAAAGGCCAACAGGGTTGGGCCATCCCCAACTCTGAATGGAGAATGTTCCAGAAGGCAGGGACTGTGGCAGAGAAGGCATATCACCTAGTCTCCACCATCTGATATTCCTTGGCGGATGGGACACAGCATGCCCAGCCTAATATTAGCATTTTGCCCAATCCAAATTAGCATTTTGCCTAATATACCCAATTCTTTTAAAATATTTTCTAGCACTGTGTATGTGTTGATATATTTGATTTCTATCTTGCATACATTTTTAATTGGAAAATTTCACAGAAAAATTAAGAAATGTGTGGATTTTTAAGTCCAACATGGCTCAGGAATTTAGTCATAAAGGTGAAAGTAGAAAACTCTGTATCTGAATACAAGACAAACACATTTTGATGTTATCTTATCACAGCCAGAAGTGTGGCCTTGTGGCTCCACTGACATATAAATAACATATGAAAGAACTTTATTCAAGAAAAAAATTGCTGAGAGAACTCTTAAACAAATTTGCTATTTTTAATGCTTGGCAGCTTGGGCTTATTTGATAAAATGGTGGTAATCTTGGGAAAGTGCCAATTCACAATCATCCCTTCTCTTTCTCTATTGTTATAGGTCTGTGAGTAAATATGAGCTTTGTATGTATGCATGAATACATGGGTGAATACATGGGCAGGCTGATTTCCTCATTCGATATCTTAATCAGGAACACGGATGTATCGTGAAATTTTTCAATACTCTGCAATCTTACTTGCGAAAAGGATGATATAGGGTGCATTCAGCCCAAAGTACTAGAAGAATATATGTTGGCTATAATGCCTGGAAAGAAATTTTATAGTAAATAATTACAAGAACAAGAAAAGCAACGAGGAGCAGAATTCTCTTCCGATGTATTGCTATCCTAGCCACATCTTTGCTCCAGAGAAGCAGCCACATAAAGAAAGACTGATAGGTGAGCAGGCACAAAATCCAGTCTTTAAAGCACAAATGGGAGGTAGATATTACACTTCTCCAAGAAAAAAGACCCTTCTTTGATAAGCTGTAGGAGGGCAGTGGTTGAAAATGGTGATGAGCGAGTAGCACATCCTGATTTGTGGAGAAAAATTGGGTTCTTCTTATAGAGTTAGGGAAGACCCCCAAGGAAGGACAAAACAAGACACCCATGTAAAAAAAAATCCTTTTGTCCCCCTTTCTATTTCCTAGAATTGCTATGGACATTGCTGGTCCCTTGCCAAAGTCAGCCAAAGGAAATCAGTCTAGCCTTGTAATTTCTGATTATGCTATGAGATGCCCTGCGGCAATTCCCTTCCGCAGTTACCACAAAAGTCAGTGCCAATGAGTTGCTTAAACTGTTCAGTAGAGTGGGTGTACCTAATGAGATTTTCACAGATCAAGCCCCAAACTTCCAATCTGCTTTGCTAAAGCATTTATATATAGCACTGGGGATATCTGGCAGGAGAACCCACAGACAGATGGATTAACTGAATGATTAAATCAGACTCTGAACAACATGTAAAAGAAACCTGCCCAGGATGATTCAAACCCTGGAATGTGTGCCTTCCTTATATAGAGAAGAGTCACAGGCTTTCCACAGGAAAGCAGCCCTCCTAAGTTATGCTGTGTGGAAGAAATCAAGAAAAGTCATAGATGGGGTGAAGGAGAGTTGGACTAATAAAGTTCCTAATAAAGTTCTCAGTCAAGGAGAAAAATTGCAGAAACTAGGTGACAAGGCAAAGAACACCCAAAACTACTGCCAAATATGCAAAAGGCAGGTAAGGTATGATAGAAAAGGCAGAAACAAATCACTAGAAGGGGGCAGATAGAGTGTGGCTTCTGCTGCCTGCCAGGAATGCAAAATGCAATTCACAAAGCAGAACCTGCCAACTGCAAAATAGACTTGAGGGTGAAGGAACCACAGCCTGTCATGTCAAGCAGTGGATTGAAAGAAAAAGAGCCAAGTCTAGAATTGTGAGCTCATAGGTTGGATTATTCAGCAGGGCAATTATAAACCTGCTTGTCACTTACACTCATACCGAATGCATTGAGACATGGGTAGAATTCAGCTTATCTTCACAACAAAAAGCAGATCTAAGAAGTCTTCAATGATATTTTTACAAATAAGCCACGCACTACTACATTAGTAGAGCACAGAAACAGAGATCATATTACATATCGTATTACAGAGATGCCCTGAAGAAAGACAAAGAAAAAATCTGTTCTTGACTAGTAAAAATGGTCTTCACACATAGTTTTAGTTCCTAAGACAAAAAAGAAGTTAAATTTATGGAAAATATGTGTTTACTTCGTATTTAAGGAATATTGACAAATTTCTTTCAAGAAAACTCTCAAAGTGAAATCAAAGGTGCTTTTTTCCAGAGGCAACTGGACTTTCTGGTTGTCAAGAGGCAAATGGACTTTCTACCAGAAAGTCCAGTTGCCTCTTGAAAAAAGCACCTTTGGGACAACCATAATCTGGATGACTGGGAATCTCCATAGACTCTCCCAAAGTGAAAGCTGCTTCTGTACAAGCCTCATATACTGTAGGAATCACAACTGGGAGCCACAACTCAGTCATTAAGCAAAATGGTTACTATGTGAATCCATGACTTCACATATAAACTTCAGCTTTCCTTTCCTTTACAGATCAGCAAAGCTTATAAATGTGAGGATTCATTGCAGAGGTATATTTTCATCACCAGTGTACTGTAATTGCAAACTGCTGCTGTTTGAGGAATATGCTAAACAAGGACTATCTGTACTTCATATACCCTCCAAAGTTTTTGTGGGCCAGGGAAAATGCTATGAACCATATTTGGCTGATATTGTTATTTACTGCAGAAGAACATGGGGAACAATTAAGATTTTTTCCAATCTTAAAGTAGCCAAATTAACTATTAAACTAGATTAATTTCAATTGGGCTTTTCTGAACTGTATTACTTGGGACTCCTTGGTGTTTTCTGAACTTGGTTGTTTGTTTGCTTGCTTGCTTGCAGATGTTTCATTTCCTAATTATTTGAGATAGTCCGGGGGTGTCAAACTTGATTTCTTCAATGGCCAGTTCAGAATTGTAGTTGTCCTCTGTGGGCTGGCCGGGAGGAGGAGGGAGACAGGATGGACGGCAGATGGGATGGACATCTCCTGCAGCATTCTGCCAGCCACCCTGCACCCTGGATGGCCTCCTGCAGCACCCTGACAGCTAAAATGGGGCTTGGGGGGCTGCCTATGCCCCCCAGCCCATTTTGGCCAGCAGGGTGCTGCAGGAGGCTGTCCAGGCCAAAAAAGGGGCGCTGGGGAGGCTGTGCACCACACCCCCGGACCTCATTTTTGCTAGCAGAAGCACCATGGTCCGATCCTTTGCTATTTCCAGGCCGGCCCCGCAGGCCACATCTAAGCACCCCATGGGCCTGATTTGCCCTGTGGGTCTTGAGTTTGACACCTCTGAGATAGTCGGTGTGAGTGAGTGTGGGGTTTGCGTCCCCTTGATATACAATAGCTTGCCCTACCAGTTTTGGTGGGAGTGTTGTTTTCTTTTTGGCAGTTCCTTGATTAGGGTATTGTTTTCTGCTTGTAATGTTAATCCCTGTTTATTTGCATGTCGGTTGTTAGAGAGGAAGTGTTATGGTCTTTTTTTTTTCTTCTTAGCTTTTTTTATTGCCTCTTTTGAAAGTGCATAAATATGGTTTATTTCTATGTGCCTGTTGATGGCCTATGTCTTATTTAGGTTACACCTTTAGCTTAATGTCTGTCTTAGGTTACATTATCAACTAACAAAAAGTTAAGACAGAAGAGTAGAAAGTGCAAACTGTTCAGCAACCTCCAACATCCCAGATCCCCAGAGCTGTGAGATTCTATGACTGATTAGTACCTCATTTTTCAATCGAAGCAGGGATATTTTCAGTGGGTGTGTATAGAGTCAATGGCATCAAAACGGTGAACACAGCTAGGCAATCAAACCCCTGCCTCTTTTTTGTTTGTGTCCATGATGCATATAACTTACCTTAAAAGGAGGGGGGGTCATCAATCATCCAGCTGCATCCACCATTTTGATGCTGGATATCCCTGCTGCAATGCAAAACCTCTCTACGTGTAACCAGGCAGTACCTCAATAAAGTTCATTAAACTCCCAAGTGCAAACAGGCATTTCAAGATTTAAAAGAGAGCTTTGTGCAAGCATCCTGTGTTAAGAGGGAACCTTTCTTTTGTTCTGTGCATTGATGCTTCTGATGTAAGGGTGAGAGCAGTGTTAATGCAATAATATTAAAATGAGATACATTGAACCTTTTATCTTTCAAAAAGTTCTTACCAAGGGAAAAGGGGTATGTGGGATCAAAAATTCACAGCAATCACAGTTCACAAACTTTAACTTTGGTTAGAAAAGAATGAAATACTCTTAACAGAGGAGTGGCAAACTGGTATTTGACACTGTAATCATACAAATTTGTTCTGTTGCCTTGTTCAGGAAAACAGCACCACATTGCTCATTTCCTGCCTAGATAGGGAACTGACCTATCTATAGCAGAACTACAAATGAAACATTGTGAAGGCCTCAGAAAAATAAATCTTCCCCAGGAGGAAGTAATATGATGTGCCTCTAGCTGCTGTGGCTATTTGCTGGCTCATCATACTCGTCCGCAACCACTATATCAGGGGTGAAATGCTCAATTGTGCAATCCAGTGGTGATCATGGCCGGTAGTTAGGCAATCTGGTAGCGATTGCGGAGCAAAGCTCCACCTACCCGCCCAGGTGTTATTGCTTCCTGGTTTTAACCAGGAAGTAATGTGTTTTTTTATCTTCTGTGCATGCGCATAAAGTTTTGTGCATGCGCAGAAGGTCTGTGCGCGCATGTGACACATGTGTGCAGGGCACCTGCACTTCTGAACCAGTAAGGAAGGTAAGTAGATTTTACCCCTGCACCACATCCCTTTGTGCCGGAATGGAAGTAGTAGCAACCCAGATGAACTTAGCTATTGATTTATAGTTAAAGTTATAAAAACAATGTGCTGAAGGTTTGTTACACCAAGGAAAATCTGAAGACGTTTGCTGAAGATACTTGATGTGGAGAAAAATGCTAGAGTTCTACAGAGGATGATGATGCCAATATATGATCTATTCTGTGCAGATCAATAAAGATAAAGGATAAAAGTCAAATTATTTTATCACCCCAAGAAAAACCAGCTAATAACCTGACAAATGATCTTGCTTTGCAGAATAAAGTGCAAAAGGCATCTCTGCATTATCAAGATTTGAGAGGAAGGAAGAATTCACAATGGGACCTCAGTGTAGTTAGTTAAGTTTATCAAGTGAGGCTAAGCAAAAAAGACTGTTGTTGCCTACAAATATTCTGGAGTTGTGCACTGAATTTTTAAAAAAATCAAATCCTAAAGGCCCACATCAGCCATAATCTGATTTGTGGAGAAGGCTGAAATATTAAAACACTTTCTCCTAAGCCAGGGGTCTGCAACCTTAAACATTCAAAGAACCATTTGGATCCATTTCCCACAGAAAAGAAAACACCGGGAGCCAAAACCCTTCCGGTGCCTGACTATTCCTTGAGAGGCCACAAAACTAGCATATGTAGTTGAATTAAACATTCTGTTTTCTTCTGAAACTTTTCTTTTATTGGATTTATCCATGGTTGGCCTACTGGGGGTTGAAATAAATCGGGTGCCGGCGGGTGTCGCACATTGGCAGTTGTGACGCATATTTTGAGCGACAAGGAGCCACAGCAGAGGGGTGAAAAAGCTCCTGACCCCTGTCCTAAACCATGGATGTATTTCATATTCTCCTGTCCTCTATGAGGAAAATGTAAACAATGATGGAGAAACCCAAGACTCCCTTGTCTACTCTGTACCCATCCTCCTGCAAAACTAAAGCTGAAAAAATGCTGTACATTATTTCTAGCTTACAAACACTTTATTTCTTATCAGTTTACCCAACTGAGGCTGTGGGGGGGGGACTGAAAAAAAATGCTTGCTATCTTACTGAAAGAAAAGCTAGCCATATTGCTAGGACAAAACATCATTTCTGATTTTTTTATTTCTCAATTGCTCTTGTAAGAACAACACATTGGTGCCTAAACAGTCTCTCTCATACATAGATTAACTGATAATTCCACTAATAAAAGTGGATAATATTCTTTAAACTGCTAAAACATAATCTGAGTGTTAATTTTGTGTGTGTTTTAAGACCTATTTTGGAGGCTGATCATTGGTTTATTTCTACATATTGCTTAATATCATAAATGTAGACATGTGTCAACAAAAACATTTATGTGCCACAATGACTATTTTGTCAATTAACTTTTGTAATTGAGTGCATCCTGCTAAGGATTTACAATAAATATTAGCATGATTCTATTATTTTTTTAAAATTTCTCTTTCTATCCTTGCCCCCCCAGCTCCATTCTCTCTCCAATTATTTTTCCACCTCACATAAAAATTTAGAAGGGAATTACCATGGGAATCTTCAGGAATCATGCCACTTATAATAAATTCCTGATTTTACAGTCTTTGTCTAATGATTTTTAAGAGTTTTCTCATTTGTTTCCGAGTACTCCGAAATGTAGGGGATGTGGTGGCTCAGTGGCTAAGATGCTGAACTTGTGGATCAAATGATCGGCAGTTCAACGGTTCGAATCGCTAGTCGAAAGCATGTAAAAAATGCAAGTAGAAAAATAGAGACCACCTTTGGTGGGAAGGTAACAGCGATCCATGTGCCTTTGGTGTTTAGTCATGCTGGCCACATGACCACAGAGACGTCTTCGGACAGCGCTGGCTCCTCGGCTTTGAAACAGAGATGAGCACTGCCCCCTAAAGTCGGGAATGA
Source organism: Ahaetulla prasina (assembly GCF_028640845.1). Lineage (NCBI taxonomy): Eukaryota > Metazoa > Chordata > Lepidosauria > Squamata > Colubridae > Ahaetulla > Ahaetulla prasina. The sequence continues at coordinate 178,607,508 of NC_080539.1, read as the reverse complement.
CTAGCACATATATGCGAGGGGAACCTTTACCTTTTTTACTCAGAAATTAAGTGTAACCCAGGAGCAGAAGCTAAAAAGTCTAATATCACAGTTAGAACAAATCTTACCTTCCACCAAGGATGTCAAGAGGGTGACATTGGCAGCTTTTCTCCTTCCAGCAGGCAAATTGAGGCCCAGTCTGTCCAATTTCTCTCTTAAACACCGCCCTCCATTTTTGGATTTTGCTCTATCGGGAAAGAAATGTGAAGGAAGTGAAGACAATCTTCTCTTTAGCTTTGCTAGCATTTGTTTTCGATTATTTGATTATCGGGAGTTCCAGGCTTCCATGACGGCCTTGGACCTGATTCAAGTAACTGATGGCCCTACGCACAGTGGGGGAGGCGCACTGGACCTGATTTATATCTCTGGACAGTGGTTAAATGATCTGGAATTAGGAGATTTAGTAATAGAACCTGTGTCATGGTCAGATCATTTTCTCCTTCGACTGGACTTTTGGACCGCCACCCACCACCGCAGGGAGACGGAACCAATGTGTTGGTTCTGTCCCAGGCGCCTGATGGACCCTGAGAGGTTCCTGACGGAGCTTGGGCCATTCCCTAAGGATCTGGCCCACGGCACGGCCAAAGAACTAGTTGTGGCCTGGGAACAGGCCGCGGCTGGGGCTTTGGACCGGGTCGTGCCTTTGTGGCCTCTGACCCGGCGTAGATCTCAACTGGCCCCTTGGTTTTCTGAGGGGCTGAGAGAGATGAAACGCCGGAGAAGACGCCTAGAGAGTACCTGCAGGTCCAGCCGTTCCAAAGCTGACCGGACACTAGTTAGGTCTTATTCTAAGACCTACCTAGTGGCACTAAGGGAGGCGAAGCGTTCCTATGTTTCCACCCTCATTGCGTTGGCAGATAACTGCCTGGCCGCCCTGTTTCGGGTGACCTGCTTTCTCCTTCATCAGGAGGGGCGGGATGACCCCTTGCAGGGACGTGCCGAGGAGTTTAGTGGTTATCTATACGATAAAATCATTCAGCTTCGGGATAGTTTGGACCAAAATTGCGATGATCCAAGTGAGAGGATGGAGACGCGTCTTGCTGAGATTGTTTGGGATGAGTTTGACCCTGTGGCTCTTGAGGACGTGGACAGGCTATTGGGGAGGTTACATGCCACCACATGTTTACTGGACCCGTGTCCCTCCTGGTTGGTGCTGGCCACACAGGAGGTGACACGAGGCTGCCTCCGGGGTATTATTAATGCTTCCTTGTTGGAAGGGGTTTTCCCCGCCGCCTTGAAAGAGGTGGTGGTGAGACCCCTCCTCAAGAAGACTTCCCTGGACCCAGCTATTTTGGGAAATTATCATCCAGTCTCCAACCTTCGCTTTGTTGTGAAGGTTGTAGAGAGTGTGGTGGCATGGCAGCTACCCCAATACCTGGATGAAGCTGTCTATCTAGACCCGTTCCAGTCCAGCTTCCGGTCCGGATATAGTACGGAGACAGCTTTGGTCGCGTTGGTGGATGACCTCTGGAGGGCAAGGGACAGGGTTTGTTCCTCTGCCCTTGTCCTATTAGATCTTTCAGCGGCTTTTGATACCATCGACCATGGTATCTTGCTGCACTGGTTGGAGAGTTTGGGAGTGGGAGGCACCATTTATCAGTGGTTCTCCTCCTATCTCTCTGACCGGTCACAGACGGTTTTGACAGGAGGGCAGAGATCGACCGCGAGGCGCCTTACTTGTGGGGTGCCACAGGGGTCGATTCTCTCGCCTCTCCTGTTCAACATCTATATGAAGCCGCTGGGCGAGGTCATCAGTGGCTTTGGGGTGAGATACCAACTATACGCTGACGACACACAGCTGTACTTTTCCACCCCAGGCCACCCCAACGAAGCTGTCGAAGTGCTGTCCCGGTGCTTGGAAACTGTACGGGTCTGGATGGGGAGAAACAGGCTCAATCCCTCCAAGACGGAGAGGCTGTGGATGCCGGCACCCCTGTACAGCCAGCTGCAACCACAGCTGACTGTTGGGGGCGAGTCATTGGCCCCAATGGAAAGGGTGCGCAACTTGGGTGTTCTCCTGGATGGACGGCTGTCGTTTGAAGACCACCTGACAGCCGTCTCCAGGAGAGCTTTTTACCAGGTTCGCTTGGTTCGCCAGTTGTGCCCCTTCCTTGACTGGGATGCCTTATGCACGGTCACTCATGCTCTTATGACCTCTCGCTTGGATTATTGCAATGCTCTCTACATGGGGCTCCCCTTGAAGTGCACTCGGAGGCTTCAGTTAGTTCAGAATGCAGCTGCGCGGGTGATAGAGGGAGCCGCACCCGTTCCCATGTAACACCGCTCCTGCGCAGACTGCACTGGCTGCCTGTGGTCTTTCAGGTTCTGGTTACTACCTTTAAAGCGCTCCATGGCTTAGGGCCTGGGTACTTACGGGACCGCCTGCTGTTACCTCATGCCTCCCACCAACCCGTACACTCGCACAGAGAGGAACTTCTCAAGGTGCCGTCTGCCAAGCAATGTTGGCTGGTGGCCCCCAGGGAAGATCCTTCTCTGTGGGGGCTCCTACCCTCTGGAACGAACTCCCCCCTAGTTTGCGTCAATTGCCTGACTTTCGGACCTTCCGCCGCGAGCTGAAAATGCATTTATTTATCCGAACGGGACTGGCTTAAATTTTTTAAATTCTTAATTTTTAATTTTAAATATTAATATATATTAATTTTAACTGGGGTTGTAATTTATATGAATTTTAAGGGTTTTTAGGTTAAACAGACCAATTATATAATAAGTTTTTTAATTCTCTGTTTTAATTGTACACTGTTATTGTTTTATATTGGCTGTCCCTGAGTCCTTCGGGAGAAGGGCGGTATAAAAATCTAATAAATAAATAAATAATAAATTTACAAATATCCGCGATCTCTGCTTACGAGTTGCATGTTCTTAGTTTGCAACTTAACAACTTTACTTCTACAAGAATAAATAAAATAAAAGAATAAGCAAGGATATGGATGCTCTTCTTCCCTCTTCTGATCTTTATCTGCCCTCATGCGCCTTGTTTTTTGTTTCTTACCTTCTCAAAATCCCTCCCAAAAGAGAGGCATTGAGACATTCTGGTGGAGACAATCGCCTTTTCACTTCTGCAATGGTCACTTTGTATTTGGAAGTGGAGCTGAGTAATGATAAGCGACCGGGAACTGAGCAAAAGAGATCCGTGGGATTAACAACACACGTACCACCTGAAATGTAGATTAAAATACATTGTTAAGAGGTTCAGCCCAAGAGCTTGTCACCTGAAATGGTACTGGTGACACTGAAATCTTTGGCAGTTTTATCACTTTCAAAAGCACATCTCAATAAGCAATTCATAAATAGAGATACAATTTAGATTTGTGGTGGAGATCTTCATTTCTTTTATAGTGAGTCCCTACAAAGGAAAACCACACATGTGGGCTTCCATTTAAAACAACTGCTGGTATCAGAAGAAGGTAGAAATACTGGGTGGGAAGAAATGCCTAGCACACTGCAATAGCCACAATAAATTGCAATTAAGCCCACATAATGCCATATGCACAAGGATGCCATGATCCAAATTATAATTCCATTATAATTCTTGTGTCCCAGTGTCTGGTGCAAGCCTCTGAACAGTGGGATACTGTCACTACACTGTGTTATTTGCTTCCCCTTTACTTCCCGTATGGATCCATAAGCCGTGGATCTAAATTTGTGGCACACAAATTCATGGCCCTTTAGATTAAAAACAAACAATCAGTACCCCAATCTATATATCCATCCCAGTTCTGCCTTAGCCAGCTGTGTGACCTTGGGCCTGTGTAACCTTGGTACCTCTCTAGCTCCTTCCTCAGCCCTAGGAAGAAGGCAAAGGCAAACCACTTCTAAAAATCTTGTCCAGGAAGTTGCCAGGAGTCAAAAGTGACTTAAAGGTCCATCTTTATTTATGCCATCTCTATCTATCATGCCTTTGCACTCAGGAATAGCCTCCTTTTAAAAATTCAGTCAGTGTTGTTGGCATTCTGACATTTTTTATAAATCGAGTTATTTCAGGAAACCTTTGAGATATAAATTGGCTCCACTTTTTATTGGTTTGGAAGTGTATGGTGTCGTTCAGATCAATTTTATCTTTTTTATTTTGTTTTGATGTATTAAATGGGCTGTCTCATTGCTGCTAAGAGTCTTTTTTATTGTGTCGGTTATAAATCTAATAAATAAAGAAATACAATTTGTTACCATTAACTTCAGATATTTGCCCCAATTCTTAGCTGTAAATAATAATAGTTATATACTAAAATACCAATATGATGAGAAGGATCGCAGAAACACACAACTGATGGATGTTTATTATCTTTCCTTGACATCACCAATTTAAAAGAAGAGAAGTGATTACATTATTATTTTATTTGTTCATTTCACTTGGTAACCATCCTGCATTAAAAAGGTAGCAAAACAAATTAAAAACTAAAAATATCATGAAGGATAGTAAAAAAAAAAAAAGTAATAAAATGAGCACCAGGGAAACCAAAACCACATTTGCTATCATAGTTTTCAATTAATCATGAAAGTTGAATCAAAGATTGGTTCAGCACCATATCAATGGAACCAATAACTTATGTATTTCTTCACATAGGAGTTCCACATTTGGGACATCCCCACAGAAAGGGCCTTGTTATATATGTCACTCACCTTATATATTTTCTTCATTTTCTTTTGTGTCGTTTAATTTTTTTTAATATATATTTTAAGTCCTTTAACCTAATGTTTTAATTGTAGCCTGATCTGAGATTTTTTTTAATAGGAAGTGATATTGAACTGCTTCATATAAATTCATAATGCTATTCCCTTTTGGAATAAGCAATATTATGCAAAGCAGAGAAAAAGTGTTACAAGTAAAAAGATTAAAAAGTTAAAGGCGAAAGAGAAGAGAAAATAAAATTTACTTAAATCCAAACTACATGAACATCACTCATCATACCTCTCCATGTATAACCATAACTCTCCATAGCTTTCTATTCCTTTAAGCCATCTTTGCATTCAACCAATCAATTCATACAGTGTCTTTTGTTTTCTTAATTCTTGTCCCCCTTTTTTTAACCCCTTCAACATCCACTCTTGGTTTTCCCAGTCTTCCCTTCCTCTTGACAATTCAACTGCTGCAGAATGCACAAATAAAAAATAGCACTGAATACTCAGCACACGAGGCACAATGTTTGTTGGTGTGCTTCCAGGTGCAATTCAAAGTGTCATTTGTCTCCTTTGAAGCCCTTCTTGGGTTGGAACTGGATCATTGGAGGGACTGTCTTTCCCCAGTTGTTCCTTCTTGTCCAATCCTATCTGTCAGGATGGGCATTCTCATTGGGTCCCCTCAACTAAGGAACTTTGGATGGCAGGTTGATTTATATTTAATACACCACCATTTGTCGAGAGGGGCAGTTAAACATATTGAATAAATAAATCCACTCTTCCTTCATTATTTGTTTGTGGCACAATCCTCGTTTATTTTCACTATATGATCGAATCACTAGGGCCTCGTTTTATTTATTTATTTATTTTATCTGGATCACATTCATTCACACACATTTATTCTCAACCTATCTCAACCTCTTTTTGTATCATTCATACTGAAGCAACTCATTCCCATTACACTCAATTTACATTTATTTATGTTTCTACTGCCCTGTCTAGTTCTCCAGGTTATATAGTAAAGTGAGCAGAAGCACAATTACACAAATTGTTTCTCTTGTCAAATACTCATTCTACTGTCTGTCTATCAACATATTCACTTCTTCAAATTTCTTCATTTTTCCAATAAACATTGTATCAAGAAGTATGACTAGTTATTTTATCTATTTTTTTCCAGTTTTTTCTTCTTTTTTAAAAAATATTTTTATTAAACATTTTTTAAAAACAAAAAGAAATTTTGACAATTTTTTCTTTTCAACAGGTTCCCGTCGGTAACAAATTTCTTACTTATACATTTTTTCTTCCTTATTCTAATGTATCTTTTATACATATACTTCTAATATTAATTTATTTATTTACATATATACATATAAATAAGCATGTACACAATTTCCTTTCTGCAATGTTTGTTTCCTCCTATTTGTTCTTGTATTTCTACTCCTATTTCAACCATTATTTAATCTTTTCTTGCCTTTTATCTCTTTCCTCCAACCTCCAGTTTTTTCTATATCTTTCAAACGCTTACTTTTTTTTTGTCTGTCAACACAACTATATTGGGTGTCAATATATTGCCTTCCAGATCCGTTTGTCTTATTGCATCATACTGCCTATCTAACATTTGCTGCAAAGGGCATCATTTTTTAAAAAAAATTTTTTACATTTATATCCCGCCCTTCTCTGAAGACTCAGGGCGGCTTACATTGTGTAAGGCAATAGTCTCATTCTATTTGTATATTTATATACAAAGTCAACTTATTGCCCCCCCCCAACAATCTGGGTCCTCATTTTACCTACCTTATAAAGGATGGAAGGCTGAGTCAACCTTGGGCCTGGTGGGACTAGAACCTCCAGTAATTGCAGGCAGCTGTGTTTAATAACAGGCTTCTTACAGCCTGAGCCACACCGCGGCCCTCCATCTCCATACAAAGTGACATGTACCTTCATATCTCAAAACAACACACCTCTAATATCACCATATACATTCCTTATACTTTATTCATGAATAGATTTAACAAGCAAAGAGGTATGGTACTTTCTTAGCACACTCCCTGCTTCATAAGATTCATTCTTACATATGCTATAATTCCATTACATACTGCTCTTTTTACATATGGCAACCAACTTTAACTCCATATTCAAATGGAATATTTTATAATTCAAGCTATCCAATTTCGTTGTGGGAAAATGCTCACTTTTTAAAAAAAGAACCAAAGTGTTTGGAGATATATGGCATAAAAACTATAGTGATTACTGAGCTCCTGGCCCAAAGAATGCAAAACAGTCCCCAACTAACCAATGTAATGGGTTATATACTTCAGCACTATTCCACAGGAATAAAGAAAACAATGTACTGTAACTTCTATGACCTTTGTAGCTAGATTTATGGTCTGATCCGATGCCTTTAAAAAAGGTTCCAAGCCCATCTGCTTTTACTGATATTAGCACCTTCTAACATGTACAATGTCCTTTAGAGTACCCCTATAATGTCTTTTTTATATCAGGAAAAAAGGCAAAAATCCAATTTCTTTTATCAGTCTCCTTCCCCAGCAGAGTCATCTGCTTGTTTCAGTCCATCTGTTCTGTTAATATATACTTCAGAAACATAAGGAAAGGGTAAGATATTATTTATTTCCCACACTTTACGTAAAAAAACTTAAACTAAACTTTCATTCACACATTTTCGGTACAGGTAGTTTTTGACTTACGACCAGTCGCTTAGCAATTGTTTAAAGATATGACAGACCCTGAAAAGCTACTTAGGATCCGATTCTGAAATTATGATAGTCATACTGCCAGAGTCACATGATTGCATTTTGGATACTTGTCCTCTGGTTCATCTTTACAGCCATTTGCAGCATCCCACGGTCATGTGACTAAGATTTGCTGTTGTTTTCTGGCATTTACTTCTGGTTTCTGGCAAAAAAAAAACAGCCCATCCATTGGATAAAATAGATCTGGTTGATGTCACTTAACTGCCACAAAAATGTCATAAAATTGGGTCCGATCACATGTTGACTCATTTAATGACCCCAACAACTTAAGACCATAATTCAGAGCCCAATTACATCCACAAGTTGAGAACTACATGTGAAGAGCAAAAATCTGCTTTGCATACTCAATTCTGCTGTGCTCTTACACTCTCATACACTGTTAACCAGAATTCTGCTCAACAGTTTCCAGCCATACTTCAAACCAGCAGCCTTAAAACTAACTGTGAAGATATTGCAGTGATGGAAGGCTTCTGCCTTTTAGGATCAACTATCAATTATTTTTATTATTTTATTATTTTATACTGAGCATATTCACTGATTTATTGACGACCATATTTTAACTTCTAGAAGATAGCAATTCTGTAATTGTTCTCGGATCTACCTGAAGATGCAAGGAATGGAACCAAAAACATTTTCATACAAAGCAGGCATTCAATTGTTGCACTAGAACAAGCCAGTATCATAGGAGTGGGGAATTGGTGGCCTCCAGAGGTTGCTAAACCACAAATCCCAGCACTCCTCATGCTTTTGGCCATGCTGAGTGAAGCTATTTTAATGCTTCTTGTTTTATATGAGTTGCCACTGAGAAATTGCATGGACATTATTTGAGACCAAACAATGGCCATACCTTGGAGGACTCCCCTGGTCCTTAGTATATAGGTCTCACCTAACTTGCTTTATCACAATAATGGCATTACAATCTCTAATAGATATAATAGTGAGTGTGAAGGACCTTCAAGAACAGACTCCCAATCAGATATAGTCTTTTCTTAGGGAAAAGATTCTGTTCTCTATTATACTTGCCCATGACAAAAAGATTTACTTATTTATTATTTATTTATTTATTTATTTATTTATTTTTATTTGTCGAGTATGTATTAGATCAGGGGCCTGCAACCTTGGCAACTTTAAGACTTGTGGACTTCAATCCCAGAATTCCTCAGCCAGCTTTGAGGAGTTGAAATCCACAAGTCTTAAAGTTGCCAAGGTTGCAGACCCCTGAATTAGATAATATATATAAGTATAAGCATGAACTGAATACATAAAATGAATACAATTAAAGGGAACATTAGGACAGGGACAGTAGGTAGTAGATGGGACTTCTTTGTTTGGGAATCTCTTTCCCAAAGGACAAATTTGACAAATTTCAGGTGTTCCACCTGAATTGGCATTCCCCAACTTAATTTTCCCTATCATTTCCATTTAAGTGATTGTTTTCAAGTATTTAGTCTATACCTATGTAGCTTCTACTTACTTCTACCTTGTTTTACTCTAGAATCACTTCATAGTCATTGTAAACATTCCAAGAATTTCTATAATGAGAAGCAGCATAAGAAAACATCTTATATACTTTCAAGAGAGATATAAACAACCACATGGAATGTTCAAAAAGATATTTCCTGAAACAGAACACCTCTTGTATAATATGATAAATAAAAACAATTATTTCTGAAATCCAATTTTCTTAATAAATGTAAGGGATTCAAATGATAATTCCAGACTAAGTTAGTTGAATGTATATCCCAGTAAAACCAACAAGTTAATAAAACATAGCATTCTAATGACTTTAAACAGTAAATGCAATAAACAATGTGTGTTTGATTCACCTGCAATAGAAATTGGCATTTCAGAGAAAGCTAGGCTCGCTTGTCAGTGATACAGTTGGCATGTAAATTTAATAAATAAACAAAATAAATAAATATTTAAGTGTTATATTGTGCCTACACTAGATTTCATCCAGTCAAAAAATATTTAATGAACTTAGTTGAAGGCACAATATAGTTCACAATACAGGTTATTTGTATACTTGCATGCAAGTAGAATATTACCTGCAGTATGGTTCTTTATATTGCAATGTCAAAGACAAACTAAGTCAGATTTTACCGTCAAGGTAGAAACAAATCAATGAAATATTAATATTTCTTTTTTATAGTCCAGCCTTATTTGTACAAACAATGTGTACTGAATTCATAATTATACCATTTATTAACAACATTTTGTTCCAACCTTTTTCATTGAAAACTTCATCATTTGGTATAAACACAACCAATTGCGCAAAGTTTTAAAACACAACTGGCTCATAAAGCAGTATCATTTGAAATGGTAAAAGTAGTGAAGATTAAAAAAGAAAATAAAGGGCTGAAATCGCAAAGACTGTACTAGGTACACTTCCAGAATTTAGTGGGCTTACAGATCGTCTTTTGGACTGTTCTATCACATGACTTATTCTGCACTTCTCTCTTTCTCTCTCTCACACATCCCCCACCCCCAGCTGTAGGATCCAAACTTGTTTTGAAAGCCCCCTCAGATTCTAAAGGCAGTTCCCTTATGGAATGTCCACTACTGCTATTATTTGACAACCTCCAGGCCAAATTTGCTTTGGGCATGAAGACCTAGCTGTGCATTTCCTTGAAACTCAGCCAGCAAGAATAAAGACACATCTTGAAATAGGGGGATATCTTCTCCATTTAGACAATTCACCAGTTAAGTTAGTAAACTGGAATGTGAAGTTCTAAGCAGCCTTTTTGGTTGCTGGTACCATGCAGCTGTTATTCAGCAAAGAGAGTACCAGCTGAAGGGCTCAGCCATTGAATGAAGGGTAGAAAATGCCTCTGGAAGGAAAAACTGGCATGGTGAGCATGCCCACCATAATGGCCTTCAGAATATTGCTGTTTCCCTCCGTATATGGTGGTAATAGTTCCAGTTCGCAGTTTCTCTTCTTTCATTTTCCTTAACCAGACATTTTTTATTTGACTACCATGTGTTTCATGTCAAGATATAGAAGATGTTGACATTGACCTGTTTTGCAGTTATGAGCAGAGATGCTTCCAAGTGCAATTCTAGACCTGCAGAATTGACAATGCACAATTTCCCTGTCTCCCCTCTTTTTCCCCCCCCTTAACAGCAAAAGCACAACTGCCCAAGGTGGACGTGTCATTTTTTTTGGGTCCTATTTTCCTGTCTGACTAAGTAGAACGAGCAAATTTTATGTTGTTTGAAATACTACAACAATACCCAATCTATTTGCAACAACTGACAACAAGTGGAAAATACTAACTTACATCATAATCTTACTAGCTCCAGCTGTCTGCCGAACAACTCTAATTCAGCTCTGGTATTTTCTTTAGCCTTATTCAGTTCCACATCTTAAAGTAGCAGTTGCTATAATGGATACCTAGCTGAATAGTTTTCAGTCTAATAGGGATTTAATATGTCACCCAAATAAAATATAGTTTTTATATATTTTATATATTCAAAAATAGGAAAACCAATTCTTTGTTTGTTCTTTCTTTCCTGAAAGCTTTGATTTTTTTCTGTGAATAACAATTTTATTGATTTATGATATTACATACAAAAAAAAACCCCTTTGAGGATCCTAATGGTACTTTTGCATATCTGACTCATGGCTTAGACTCCGGCTGTATTTTTTTTTTTCTGCCACATTTTTCCCTTTGGCATTTTTTATTTTTTTATTAGAAATTTTGAACATAACATAATATACAAAATAAATCAGAAGAGAGATAGAAAATAAGAAATAGACATGCAAGGAAGAAACTGAAAAAAGAAAGAAAGAGAAAAACATTCAGTTGTGCCTTCCATCCTATGAAGTAATACTCATCATAAACTTTTCCGCAAACTTTTGATCTCCTGGATTTTAATTGTGACAATTAATTGTAATCAGTGCCATTTGGAAATTCAAAAGGTTATAGCTATTTTCTAAATTTTCTGTTTCTCTACTAAAATATTTTGGATTTTTTCCCCTGGTGGTCAATGTATCTACTTTTGTTTATTATGTTCAATACATTTTTTATTTCATTCCCTATTCTTAAATAGCCAAACTCAACTGAAACACATTTTCTAAATTCTTAATGATGTTTCTTATTAACATGGATTTTAGTTCATTCAATTCTTTATTATAACTGACTATAATATCACCAAATACCGGTAGTGTTTTTGAATTCTCTAGAAATCTTCATCAAAGTACATTATGCTAAAAAAAAGCAGTGGAGGAAGACAAAAATAAAACTAAATTTACACATATTTAATCAAATGTTTTAGCCCTACATTCCCAAGAAGAATTGTGAAGTGTTGACGGGAAGGAAACAGAAAAAGAAATGGGACATACAGTTTTATTGTTCTTTAGCTTACAATTCCATTTACTTCTTACAGTGTTTTGAGATTCAGTAAATACTTGTTTCTTAATAATGCTAATATATACAGTGGCCTTATTTTAAAAGCATACAGATCTTTCTATAAATATATTTTTCCCTGATTCATTTAGGGGTTCCTTATCACAGTTTTGATATGCTCACTCCATTAGGCAGCTTCATCACTTTCACTTCTTGGCCTTGCCTTGAGTTTGTAGAGAAGAATGAAAGAAGGAACAAGAATTCTTTCTTGAGTTTCTTAGAATTCCAGGACTTTTGTCAAGCTGCCTCAATGACATCTGATTTATCCTTTCCAAATGCTGCAGTCCACTCTGTGGAACACTTTCAAAACCTGCTTGATTGTGCGGTAGGCTCAGCTACAGATTCCTCCACCAGCTGTGATTGGATTCACACAACACCTCCACCACACATAGAACACCGGCAATGTCTAATAGCCAACAACAACCTCCTCCATTGCCTAACACTTCTGCCCTTTCATACATTTTGATCAAAAGTGCATTATATCTGTTCTCAGGTGTCTGAATTAAGCAGGAAGCTTCTAAGCAATAATGCAACAGAAGCAACTTTTCCTTTGAGACCATTTTGCCATCATCTCCTGCCCAATGGAGCAGCTCACCCTTCCACAAGACAGAATTAATCCCTGCTGGATATTGCTTGGTACCAATGATGGAAAGGCAGTGTCCAACCCCAGATCCAGTCCTCTGCTATCAAGAGTTACCTTCTGCTCTATATCCAGTTGATACATATGTAAAGAGGAGAAGGAAAGAAAAAGATAACTTCTTCGTGCAAACAAAGTCAGATACTGTTTTTGCTAGTGCACTAGTTTAAAGGAAGGAGTCAGTTTGATGTAGTAGTTAAGACACCAGGCTAGAAATCAGGAGTCCATGAGTTCTAATTCCACCTAAGGCACAAAACCAACTGGGTGACCTTGGATCAGATCTTCTCTTTCATCCCTAAGAAGGAAGCAGTGGCAAACTATTTCTAAGAAAATTGCATGGATTTGTCCAGACAGTTTCAGGGATCAATGCTGACTCTAAGACACACATTCACGTTAGCTTAAAAGATGAATAGGAGTTAAATTACATCGTCTCACATAGTGATTAGAGTCATTTAATTTATTTCAATCAAAAGATTTGTAAGGCAACCCATTTAAAAACACAATCCTGGGCAACCGTACAAATCTAATTAATAATTGTAATTAAGGAATTCTTGAAATAAATTACTATAATTAAAGTTGCTCCAAAGGAAAGTATATTTAGGAGGGAAGTACATTTTAAGAAATTAGAAAAGTGTTTTTCTATATTCTATAATATTCTATAAATTCTACAGTGAATCAATTGGGTGAAATAAAATGAGATATTAAGGCTACAGATTTATGTTTATTTGTTTAGCAATAATTCTCAATCAGTTCTTTTAAGAGTTGTTTTTTTTTTAGCTTATGTTTTTGGTGCATAGCGTTACAAACAATAGAAAGGATGGAAAGGTTGTGCTAGAAATCTCTACAAGTGAATTGTAGATGGATAGATTTCTACATTCACCATCCAGACTTTCTTTTCTGCCAATAAGGATGCCCAGAAAAAGATAACACTCATTATGAAACTTTATTCATAGCCTGGGCAGCAGGAGCAGGAGCAGCAGCATTACTTTCAAATCCATGCTATTTTCTGGCCCTTGAAATTTTCTCTAGCATCAGCAAAGGTTTCTTCTTCTTGGAGGCTGCCAAGAAATGGAAAGATGCCCGTTCAATGCCAGGTCACCTTGATCAGGCACAATGATGCATCCTGCATTGTTCAAAAAGATGCTTCCAATCCTTATTGCAAACGTTTATCCCAGTTATCAGGATTTACAAGGGCAAAATGTTTGCTCTCACTTTGTTGTCTCCCTTTGGTCCAGGGGACAGAGAGACAGCAGAAGGAAGAAGGGCATTTTGGTTATCAGTGTAATAACAAAACAGTTCAATAAAGACTAAGATCGTTATTTTGTGTGTGTGTGTGTGAGAGAGAGGGTGGGGTGGGGTGGGTGGATGAACTCTAACTCCCATCAGTCTCAACCAATTCTGGCAATACTGCGGAATATTGGAAACTCAACATGCAACAATGTCAAATTCAACAATGTCTGGAAGGTCACAAAACCTCATCTCTATTCTAAATAAAAAGGATTGACCTCTTGATTTTCCTTTATAAGGAAGAATTCAATGCTCTGATCAGTAAAAAATTGTCTCCTTCTGACTCGTTCTTTGCCTGTGATATTCCTATTCCTTTTTTAAAAAAAGTAAAGATCACCTTAAATGGACTTAGCCTGTGGGGTGTAATATCATATATCCCTTCCAGCTATATACTGGCAAACAGGAATGAAATACTGTCTGGAACAGCCTTGATACGATCTTTTTGTAATGGCACGGAGGTTCTTTTTATGCTGTGACCTGCTGGTACACATCATACATAGTTGAATGCCATGAATATTATTTCTTGCAGTGCTTCATCAATATGCACACGTGCAATGAAAATGCATACCAAGATAAAGATATGTGGGAACCGAAGGACTGGAAACCTGTTAAAAATTGTGGAACACTCTTTTGAATAAGCAAACGCTTTCTCAAATACAAGAGGTACTTCATCTAATTCCAAACTTTTACATCTGAAAGGGGGGGGGGGAAACAGATGAGAATTTTGGAAGCGTGCCTCTTCAATACAACACAAATTTATATATGCAGGTATTTGCTGCTACCTAATATGACCCGATCTACAGAGAGGGTCATCCACCACAGTTGCACTTTGGATCAGAATAACAGCGCATAGACTTAAACCTGAATGTTGCCTATCTTAATGTTGTGTATTTCTTTTTCAAAGTGAATCCTACCTGCTTCAAATTAGGTTGACTATGTTATGAATTACTTCATAACCTGCCGCTTGATAAAGTTTGTAACCCCTCCATTTTAAATGCACTCTTTCCATTAATTAAATTCTATTGACTTCGAAGACTTTATTGGGCAATATTTAGAGACGGTTCAATCCTATGGAAATCAATCACTCTTAGAATTAGTTTCCTGTACTTTGGGGTGGAAGTAGAGAGCATGATGAACTCCCTGAGTATGTTTCCCCCCCACCCTATGTATTTTATTTTACTGATTTTAACAGAAATTTAACTGGACATTTCCTCTGAATTCCTCCCAGACAAAAGAATATAACTGTAGATAACAAGGATCCATCTTACTTTCCATTTTCTCTCTCTAGTTATATATACATACTATACATGTACCTATAAACACACACACACACTATACAGTATGCTTCCTCCCTGACCAGCTCACACCAAACGTGAATGAAGTGGTTTCTGTATGTTCAGAAAGCCATTTATCAAAGCACTTTGGCTATAATTTCTGATAGACGTTTGTGTTCGTTTCAGGTTGCAAGCGTCCAACGATGGACTTGCATGCATAGGGTGATTCAGAGTTGAGAGCTCTGTTGTACCCTTGGGCTCGGAAGTGAAAGACCTGTCTCAAAATGCTGTTTACCAAGGGATCCAACGAATTAACACTAGCCACAGCCGCCTCTACTCCGAAGGCTCATGTGACCCACCAACCCGGCCTGAGCTGCCAGCCCAACCACCTTGGAAACCCCAGCAGCGGCGTCACGGCCGGCCACCCGCTCATTTCGCCAGGTTTCCCTCGTCCTTCCCCCAGACCATCCGGTCAGTTCCCCGCACGCTCCTCTTTTTCTCCGTCCCCCCCGCCCCGCCTGCCTTGTTGTGAGTCCATTTGAAATCTGCTCGACTGGAGCTATTAATTAACCTAGCGCATTAAAGGCTTTTCAATGGGACGCAGATTAATAGCTTCTTGAAAAAGAGGCAGCCGCGTTAAGGACAATACAGTACGGACAAATTATACGTATTATGGGATTATCAAGATGCGGGCAGCCAAGAGCTGAAAAGAGGGGAGGGAATTGGGACGACAGGCAGAAAGGCTACAGTTTAAGCGTGGCGTTGTTTTCTCCTGGCCTCGCGCCGAGCTCCAGTCGCAACTAAACCTTCCAGGCGGCGCAGCAAAAGGTGGGCGGCGATCCTCCTTGAGCCCTGGATCCTACGGCGAGAGAGGAGAGAGTGCCGGACCCTGTCACTAAAGGTGGCGAGGGCTTCCTCAGTGGAAGTCCAGCCATGCACCGGAGCTGTTTCCTGCGTGGCTTTTAAATTAACCGCTGAGCGTAGCGCAAAATTGGGAGGGGAGGGAACGGAAAGAAGGATCGCGACGGGGCAAGAAGAAAGCGCGCAACCCAAAGAGAGGGAGGGGGAGGGGGGAGAATAGGGGGGAGAGGGAGGGAGGGGGAGGGAGAGGGGAGAGAGAGAGAGAGAGCATTCTTTACAAAACGGGCAATAAAAGGCCGGCCCGCACAGCTTGTGTGTAGTATCTTGAGAGTAAAAGGGCTCCGAAATCTGGGGAAAGAAACAAAAGCACAAAGCAATAAGGGCTGCAGGCGGCGCATTGCTGTACCTGCGCGAATTGACCCTGCCAGCCTTAGTCGCGAGGAACTAGGCATAGACTTTCGAGAAAACAGGCGTAGGATCGCTTCGAACCTCAACTCTGCCATCATCTGTCCTCTCTCTTTCCAGCCCTGATTTGGAGGGGAAACTGCGCCCAAATGTCTTTTAAGTTTCGGTTAAACCCCACGAACCGCTGCCCCTTCCTGCCCAGCTTGCGTCCTTTTCTTAATCCTCTCTTCCACACGCCCGGGTTTCGAGGAGGGCGGCGGGGAGGAGAAGCTGAGTTTCTCCCAATACGGCATGTGCGATGAGTCGTTGCGCTATATCCTATCAGAATGAACGCATAAGCAAAAAAAAAAATGTTGATAAAATGCTAGGTCTGAGATATTGCCCCCTGGAGCTGTAGTCCACCCCATGCTGGAAAACTCCCTTAATTCCCTTTCCTCTCCCCCTCTTCCATCCTCTCTCCGCCATCCCGAATAACCATTAGGCTTAGTTTTCATAATTAAGTGCCTCAAATTAAAATTGTAGATCAAAGGTATACAATCAAAACCGAATAGGCTGCGCCTTAAGTAAACACATCAAAGGCAGGAAAGGGGGCTGTCCATAGAGGTGCTTTATTGGATAGACTGCTTTTTGGTGACTGATGCGCAGTCCTTTTCTACGCCTTTTTTTTTTTAAAAAGATATTTTTAATCAAATAAGATCTGACAATGTTCCTAGCTCTGCATTAATACCTCAGCTTTTTCATGTCAGTCACCTCTAAGCGATTTGACAAACTCAAGATCTCTTAAAACGGGAAGAGTTCAGATCATATTAATTTCTCCAAAATGTTTTGATTCAAAGTAGTTTGTATTTCACGTTGCCAAGGGCAATCGGGGAAAGAGACAGTGTGGATAGCCTGGGTCCCCTTTTTCTTTTTATGGCCCAGAGGCGATAGCAGTATTTAAGCTGCTGAAATTAGCCTGGGGCAGGGAAAGATAGACGATCACAAAGTGAAACAAGAGGCAGGTTTTTTTTCCCTTTCTTTTTTTGGGGAGGGGGAGGGGGAGGGAGATTGCCATTTCATAAAACGACATAGGAGGGCTAAATATCACCATTGGCCTATCTTCCCCTCCCCTCCCCACCCCTCCACTCCCTCTCTCCCTCCCTCCCTCCCTCCCTCCCTCTCTCCTTCCTTCCTTCCTTCCTTCCTTCCTTCCTTCCTTCCTTCCTTCCTTCCTTCCTTCCTTCCTTCCTTCCTTCCTTCCTTCCTTCCTTCCTTCCTTCCTTGAGACTACTTGTTTGGTGCATTTGGTTGCCCATTCCTAGACTGGCTCCACAGAAGAACTAAAACAGAACCAGGGAAAAAATTAAGGAAAACAGAGAGACACCCATGTGTGTGCACGTGCATACACACCCACAAATACACACACATGCCCTAGATTTATAATTAGAGGGTTTTTAAAAAAATAAGAAAATAGAAAGGGGGGAATGGCTGGAGATTATATATACATGTATGTATGTATGTATACACACACACACACACATATATATACATATACATATACGTACATACATACACACACACACACACACACACATATATATATTCATCCCATCCACTGTGATTAAAAATCTCAGACATCTTCTGTAAATAGGAAATTCGTATCTTTGCAAGTGATTCCTTTTGAAACAACCGATCTGAATATTCAACTTTTAAAGCAAAGCTGTGCCAGTCTGTATGTACAACATTAATATGATCTCTGCAGAATTTGGGTCCTCAGAAAGATTACCATATCAAAGCTTGATGCCTGAGGCTAGAGAAGCTATCGATACGCCCGCAGCAGGTAAAGTAAAGATTATTGGTTGCGATGGTGCAAGGAGCTGAGCTCCAGGCGAAATCCTGCACGTCATTAACTGGAAGTGATAGCGGTGGGAGCTGGGCCACCTAATCAGTGGCTACTGTTGGCGCTGGCTGGTAATTAGCTCGCCAACATTGAAGGCCTGCCGTCCCAATCGCCCCTCCCCCACTGCAATCTTCAAAAAGAAACGTCCTCCTTGTCTCGACTCTCATGAAAGCAACGAACAGGCCAAGCCAAAAAATCCAGGCATTACGGGGCCCGGACCAGCCAAGTCAGAGGAAGAGACGGGCAGGAGGCAGCTTCTTGGGTGGGATGGAGGTGCTGGGGGCCCGGAAAGTGGGTCTCCAAGAACACAGGAAAACCCTATGTGCAGCAGCCCAGAGCCAAGATAAATCCGGAGTAAAATCGTCTCCACTATCATATCCCATCATTTTATTTCGCATGAGTAGCTTATGCTTCACTCGTCAGTTGCCCCATCTGTTTAATAATTATTCGTTTCTAAAGCCAAGTCTTTGTATCCTTCTTTCCTCACCCCCCCCTCAAATTGGGAATTCAAATTACTTGTTTTTCTTAAACCAAACAAGATTTTTCTCTCCCTCTCTTTTCCTCCTCTTGGTTTCTAAGTGAAAGCATTGTCTTCTTTTCCTTCTTTCCTACCATATGCCTTCTAAAACCTACAGTGCCTTCCTTCCTTCAAATAATCCTAACCTACCTTTGAGAGTTTTAACAAAGAGTTCAAAATATATGATGCCCCCCAGCTATATGTTTTAAAGTATTAGTGGCCAAAGTGGAGACAATCTGGATGATTCCATACTGAAAATTTCATGATCCGTCTAAATTATATTTCATTCTTTGAATGAAGCAGTTATGATTATTTCTATCATGTTTTTTTAAAAAATATACAGTATTTATTATACATTTTAGGCACACATTTAAAACATACAGCGCTGTCTTCCTTAGGAAGGCAGATGGGTGGCTCATAGAGCCAGAGCATGAATTTTTTTAAGATTAGTCAAGAAACAGCTTTCCATTTTCAGACAGGATTTCTTCATTATCATTCTTTAATAGAGAAAGAGAGAGAGAAAGAAAGAAAGAGTTTTTCTTTCCTGCAATCAGTAGTTCTAGTAATTATCAGGAAAGAGTTTAAAGAAATTGTATGGTACTATCGGAAGAAAAATATCCTTCAGATGGGAGATTAGAGTGCAGTCAAGCAATACAAGCATACAAGCGTAGCACCTCAGTTGAAGGCAACACAACTTCTTTATCTTTTGGCAGTAATGATCTAGCCCAAAAGACAAAAGCATTTGTTTATCTCTGATATATTGAGTTCCTAGAAACTCAAAATCCCTCCCTCCTGTGGTGAGAAATAGTTATTTCACTGAGAACGAAGAAGTAGTTTTTAATTATTTTAAGTGGCTTATGCCAGATAAATGACTCTTTCATATCTAAACTGCAACTAACCCTTGGAAAAAGTATTTTATTCTTAAGCCACTCCCTTTTCCTATTGATTTCCAATGTCCATGTAGTTTAACCACAGGACACCACAAATAAAATTATTTGTGGAACTCCAAACAGAAAAACAAAAACCTTGGTTGCAGAGGATCAAAAGTCGGAAGGGTCAAAAGCCGGAAAGAAGGAAGGAATTTACAATTGAGACTGTGGTTTAGAATGGATAGTTCCATCGGCCTACAGTTAGGGAAATACAACATGCAAGCCATAGCAGGAATAAGCCTTGTAGATTCCCACTCTTCCAAGGACTTAAGCCGAGAGACCTGAGAGAGCCATAAAACCTCGACTTTGAAGGCGTAGTTACCAAAACCGTCAACCGAATTGTCTTCGACAGAAAATGTCTAGTCAAGGCGCTGTCCATTTCAGCACCAAAAAGCTATCCCGATCGTCTTTCCTCAATTAATGCGATTTTGGAACCCTCGAAGTTTGACGGTTTTAAAGGAGATTTCATTGCCAGCCTCAGCTTGTGCTTCTTTTAGAATAACACAGTTCATATTATTTTTATAAACAATCATGATTTCATAGATCTAGATCTAAATTCCCTGTGCTCATTGTGGCCCATTCTTCCTAGAAATTAAAATTCAATCCAATAATTTCTTCCACAATGACATTAAACTGAATGTATAACATATATAGTACAAAAGCAAATCTGGAATTTGCTTAGTTGTATACATGAGCCAATTGGAGAACGCGATAAATCAACCTATGCATTTCTGTTCATTTACTTTCAGTTTAGTCTATTCACTAATATATTTCACAGCATGATAAGATTGAATAAGGTTCTGCCGTCATATTTTCCTTCACCTTCATTCCGATCCTGACAAAGTAACTCTTGTGCCTAATAAAATATTGGTGACATAAGATCATATACTGGCACCTCCTATTCAGACAAATATATCTCCATACACTTAAATTATTATGAGAGGAATATAGAATTTGGACTGCAAAAACTCCCCAACAGGTTACCGTTGCTGCACTTTTCCTGCACCTGCCAGTGTTTTCATTTGCAAACACTGCCTTCGATTTTAAATAGAATTGATTGAATTGCTAACAGTCATCATGTTCCTTCCCCTGGCTTTCTGTTTTCTGGTGCAAATTGTTCCAGCCAGAAGCGTGACTGGAACGCTACAAGACACTTACCAAACAGTGAAATGGAGCCAGTAGGTGAGAAAAGGTCCACACAACATCACTATGAAGTCGCAAAGAGAGCATGTCTTTCGTTCTTGAATTTTCCACTTCAATATGGCCATGTCTGAACTCAAAAGCCCTCCAAGCAGCACAGATCACTTAAACTTGTTTCTTCCCTCAGTATGATTTCTGAGGTTTCTTACAAGATTCCACCGATGGGGAGCGGAGGGAGAGAGAGTGTTACAGGAATACAAAAGACAGTTTTGTAAAGATCCCCAAATACTTTTTAAAACTAAATTTTGGACACATGGCTTGTCCCACAAAACTTGCCCCAAATTCCACGTGTTAGGCAAACAACTTGATTTTTTTGTGTGTGTGGGAGGGGAAGAGGAGATATATACCTATATATATATATCTATATATATTAAAAAGTGCTTACCTCTCCTTATCACCCCACCTTGTCCATTCAATACTAGCCCACACTGGGCCTCCACCGAACCCTTGAATAAAGAAGAGAAAAACCAGATTCAAAAATCCACACAGGTAAAATGCATATGTAGCTGCAAGGCTGAAATGGTTGGGATTTTAGTAGATGCCGCAGTCGTTGCAATGGATATAATAACTGTCCTTTGGAATTGTGAGATGGGAAGGAGAAGCCTTAGAAAAGCACAGCTTGTGCCCAAAACAAATAAGCCCTGTCTTTTTCTTCTTTTTTCTGTTCTCAAATATGACAGTTCTTTGACGGACGGATTGATTGGCAGGCAGACAAAGAGGAAACGAGTAGCATGGACACAGACAGAACTTGCCAAAGGGATATTTGGCACATGAAAAAAAAAGAAACAATAAAAATGAAAGTGACTCTCTCCCTATTTGTGCATATAAAATATGCACGGCCTCTGGAAATGTAGCATCTCTGTGTCACAAAATTGCCACCAGTGAATCAAATTAGAGAAAGACAATGGACAGATCTAAGAATGGAGTTAAGTTGGAGGGATGTACCCATATAAAAATGGATGCTTCTAACTAAACAATATACTTCTAGTCTAAGCTGAACAGGAAAATGACCAAGACAGGTTAGGTACTGCCCATGGAAGTACATAAAGTGAGCATCACTGCAAAGGAGAATTCTGATTTTTTAAAAAAACAACAACAATAACCTTTCCTTATGTGTATGCATGTGTGTTCTTATATTCTCTGTCCAATTACATCCCCCAATTCTTTTTCAGTACTGCAAATTTCAACAAAGACACACACTTCCCTCCACAAACAAATGAGGTTTTAAGTATGGAGTAAGCCTTTAAAGGTGTTTCACCTACACAGCAGTCTGTGATGAATTAAGTTCATGTGGAGAAAGAGTTGGTACATAATAATCGTACTACCCCCTCCCCGGGAAAAACCCTTTTACAAAAGCAATCTTTATGGTCCTTCTTCACCCCACCCCCCTTTTCACCATCTTGATGCTGGCCTAAAACCCCCTCCTTTTCCAAGGCCTCTTTTGAGTTTAAATGTTCTGCCTTAAAGTGATTATGAAATCAATATGGACAAAACTGGGCGACTGAGCATAAATTAAAGCAATGATGGGAAAAGGTGTGACAGTTTCTTTTGTTGCCCATGGAAAATCTTTTTAGGGGGCTGAAAGATGTCCACTGTGGTTTCAAGAATCCTTGCATCTGTTAGGCTGACTTAAACAGCCTTCCAAACAGCCTTCCAAACTATTGGACTTTCACTTAACATTCTGAGCAGGGGAAAGTATATTTACATTTGTTGCATTAGAAATGAGACATATGTTGATGAGGAAAGTGGCAAAGAAGGGGGGGGGAGGAGATGAAAAAAGAAAGAGACTGAAAGACTTGAGAGTAACACTCTTCTAGAGTGGTCTTTTCACTTTGGGTCATCAATCTGATTATTTGCTCCTATAAAACCTGGAAGTGAAATGAACAAAGCATCAATAAGCTTATAAGCTGCATAAATAAGTTACAGGAGTCCCGTCCCTCTTTATATAGTTCTATTGCTGATTTGCAACTAAGGAAGTAGCCACAGTGGCACGATCCAAACAAACCAGCATTTCTGTATCCTGATTAGAAAGTTGGCCAGGCTGCAAGTATAATTAAAGAATCAGAGAAACGTTTTGTTTAACTGAGCTTTTTAACAATCTTGCATAGGTCAAATACCCAATGAGCACACACGCACCTATTTAAAGGAGAGAAGATTGATCTTCTTTTCTCCTTTCTTAGCTAGAAACAATAAAAAAAAACTTTTTTAAAAATGGAAATGATTCTTCGAAATGAATCTTCTGTCTCCAGGCTGGAGAGGGAAAAGGGAGGGTCAAAGGGGGAAAACGTTGTTTGGTCGGATGACATTGCACAAGTGACCAGTTGAATGGCACTAAGTCGAAAATTGGATAAACTATGGTGCTTTCTCGCACAGGATTTACGCATTGTGGGTTTCCTTGCAAACGACGCTAATCCCTTCTTTTGAAAAAAGATACAAGGCTTTGTGCTTGGGCATAGAAAAAAAATGTACAGCTAAAAAAATCAGCAGCAGACGTGGTTATAAAAAAGGGGAGTAAATAGGTCTTAGTGAAGCTAAACAGTGAATGGCAGATTTGGGAGAAGGAGGAACATAAGGGAAGCTCTTGTTGAAAACGGAACGGGGGTGGGTGGGAAGGGGGCAACAGACGCGTAGAAAATTATTGAGTGAGTTTCAGCGCAGAAAGTCAGGTTTTAAGGAGTTTATGGCCCCTGAGGATTTTATTCTTCTGGAGATTCCGCCGTGTATGAGTGTGAGAAGCTTTCGTTTAGTTAGCGTTTAGTTAACCCGTCGGTTTTCACTTTAGGCTTAGAAATTCTTTTCTGTTTTTCGCTGAAAATAGAAAACCACTTTTAAAGGAATAATTTAATATTAAAGTATTATAATCTATGTCGTTTGAGGGAGGAAATAGTGGCAAGAAAAACTAGGACATTAAACGATCGCGGTGTCAAGCGCGGTAACTAGAATCACTTTATCAGATGTACCCGGGAAAATTATTCTCTCTCTCTCTCCTCTCTCCTCTCTCCTCTCTCTCTCTCTCTCTCTCTCTCTCCCCTGTACCGAAATTTTACGATGGAAAATATGTGTAAGCAAAAATAGTCGAGTGCTTCGAGGTAGGCAGAGCTGAGAGGTAAGCCGAAACGTAGGGAGGTCTTTATTGTTTACATTTCTAAGGCGCCCATAGAAATAAACCCCCTTCGCCGTAAGGCCAGGAAGAGATTAAACAAAAGAAATTGGCTGGATTTGTGAGTGGATGGAAGTTCAGATATAATCACACCCGGCACTACTTTCAGAGCTACTTCACCTACTAACACCTCTGGTCTTATTTTGTAACCTTTGGCGGTTTCCTCATTTCGGGACTTAGTAGGAAATCCACCTTTCCTGTGTTTAACGTTTCCTGGAGGGGGGGCCGATCCCCCCCCTCACTTTGTGGGAAAGGCTGCCATTCGGTCGCGACGCGTCCTGCCTGACTCTTATACCGGGTTCTCTGTAGGACCGAGGGCTGCGGACGAGGGAATACTAGTCTGTCTGGGCAGGGCAGGAACATCCAGGGCAGGAAAGGCGAGGCGTCGGGGAGAGTTAGTGGAGGAGAATCGGGGCGATTCCGCGCGCCCAGGAAGCGCATGCCGTTTACCTGCAAATCGTCCGCTCCTGTGGCCGCCAGCCCAAGGCTTGGTCCCGGCAGGAGCCTTTGATCTGGATGCATCCCATATTGGGTTCCATGGCCCATAAGAGAGAGGTCGTGCCGGCGGTAAGCGTCTAAACACCCAAGTTCGCGCCTCTGCTCGTCCAAGCAGGAGGATTTGAGCGCCCGGGCATTGTGCAAATTGATGAAGTCGGCGGGTTCTCCGTGGTGGATCTGCTGGTAGTATTGCTGAGAGTGGTGGAGTGAATTCAAGGAGTAGGCGTCGGGGTTAACAGCCGGGTGGCTGTGTTGGAACTCGTAGTGGAAGGACTGGTGGTGTAGGGGAGCGTATTGGTGGTTGGCAGAGAAATAGGGGGTGGCGAACTCAGTGCCGGTGCCGGAATAGGTGAGCGGCGACGAGGAAGAGTAGGCGACGGTGGAGTTGGCCACAGACTCCAAGCATCCCAGCTGCATTAAGCGGTAACTGTTTGATCCATCGTGACGTATCTGTAAAGGCAGAATGGTGGAAAAAGGTAACCCAGGGATGGCAGGCCGGGCATGGGGAAAAAGCGGGGCGGCCCGAAGTACCCCGTCCTGTCTAACGCTCTCCCCGCCCCCAGCCCGGTTTTCTTAGCCTTGGCCCTCGCCTACACCTTGGGCTGATGCCGGGCAGCTCTGAGCTTTGCTTTGGTTTCTTTTTTTAAAGGAGAGAGACAAAATCAAAGTGTGAGTATGGTATTTTTTTTCGGGTGGGGGAGGAAAGGGGAGTAAAACCTGCGCCTGAAAACGAGAATCAACACCGACTGGCCAAAAAGTCACTCTTTCCCCGTGTTCGCCATAGTTGCTTTGGCGAAATCGCCCAACACAAAAGCCGCTCCGTTCCCCCGTTGGTGTCAGGCGCAAACCGGCGCCTTTTCGGATCCTGACTCCTTGGCTAAAGACGCAGGGCCCCCTTACTTTGGAGCGCAGGTTCCACGGCTCCGTATTGAGGCTCTCGACACGCCTTTACCCTTTCTGGTTTAAAAAGATCTCCGTCCCGTCCCGTAACAAGCCCATACCCAGACCTCCCCTTCCGACAATCTGAAGGGGAGTTGTGGGTTGCTGGGCTCCCAAGTTCCCAGAGACTACTTTTTCCAGCGTTGCCAACATTTCAGAGCATATTCTCGCGCCGCTCAGTCTGTTTTGGTCCGGGCAACCGTTTGAATGAGGCAGCGGTTTGCCCCTTGCCTGTTCCCGGCGACAGATGTCATAACGAATTTTCGCCCTTTATTTCCCCAAGTTCTTTCTGAAGCCGGATTATAATTAAATGTAACGGTCCAACGTGGATTAACATACATACCCAAAAAAAGAAAGCGTGCGCGAGAGAAAGAGAAGAAAACCCAGCCGTACACCCGCGCGCACATAGAGGCTCATTCGAACACACACATGCATAAGCATACACGCACACACACACTCACACGCGCACACACCCGCGCGCTCACACACACAAAATACCTCCGCATCGTGGACGAGTCCTGGAAAGGTAGTTGACATTTTGCGTTCTTCGAACGAGGCGTAAAATTAAATTCCTTCTCCAAATTTAAAAAGGAAAGAAAAGAACCAAAGCCACCATCAAACCAAGAATAATTTCTTTTTTTAAAAAAAAAATATTAGAAAAATTGTCGTCGTCTCCCGTTTCCCCCAAATGTGGCAAAAAATAGAGACACATATATATTCTGTCTAAATGCAAAAGTGTTCCCCAATCTGCTTGTCGAAATCGCCAGCCCTTTTTCCGCCATACAAGCCTTTTAAAAACCTGTAGGAACAATTTTCCCCTCTGCACAAAAGCGGCTCCCCGGATCAGATTTTGTACTTGCTGGGTATTTCTTTGGCTGATGTCGTAGGTCCCTTGGTAATATAGAAGTTTTGAAAATTAAGCATCAGCACTGAGAACTGGGAGGACAATAGATAGAGCAGCTTCATCCCAGGAGACAAGGAATAAATATTGTATCTTCGCCTAATAAGGAACTGGAGGTTCTTTCAACGTTTTTATACATTTTCCCCTTCGCTCTTTCAGAACGCTTTTTTCTCACCCGTACTTAGCCAAATGTGGGATCCCCACATTCAGCACTTCCACGCCGACCTTTTAAAATTCATATTATTGGGAAGATCTAGATCTATTACATCAAACAATATAGATGAATTTAAGCTAAACTATCCTTTTCAATTGGTAAGTTGCTTCTTTTAGCGCACTGTATTTGTTTTGTATTTGGGTCCCCCCCCCCATAACACACACACACACACACTTTTGACCAGGGCGGAAATTTGTTTTGTATGTAATTGAATTTCTACCCCCCACCCCAAATTAGAGAAAACCAATTAGCCGAGTTGTTTTTGTTTTAAAGAACAGAATCGAAATTAGGCCCCCATCACAGCCTAACTCTTTAATGTGGGACATCCTAAATGAAATCACATTTTGTTTTTTTAAAGAAAGCGTTTCCAAGGAAGAACTTATCTGAAACCTGGGTGCTGTTGCGATGCGTTTTATTTATGTACTGCACATGCAGTCTCACACACGCTGACATAGAGTGGAAATAACATTGAACGTGGAACATCTGTAAGAGAAAGATGGTCATTTTCCACTGGATAAATATACCGGCAGTGCCACATACTTTATATTGTTTGGTGGAACGCTAATCAAAGCTGCCCCCCACCAATCCCCCTATTGATTCACTACAATCGGCCAAGTTCCTTTCGGGAGGTGGCCCGGTAGAAGCATCCCAGCCCCGCTGCCTGAGTCCAGGCGCCTGCCCGCCTGGTTCTGCGCTGTGCGCTGTCGCCGCGCCTGGGCGAAAGCAGGCGCGTGGGCACCTGGCATCTCCCTTCTGCTGCCGGCGAACTGATATTGCCAGCAGTGGCGATAAGGAGCGGGTGGTACTGGTTTTTAATTGCCATTTAATTTGCTTGGCTTTTAAGTATTTAAACCGCGAAGGGTTTTTCGGAAGAAGCCGCGGGCGAAGAGACAGGTGGGCTCTGTTTGAAGGTCCGAGGTAGGGGAGGGTTTCTTGCTATCTGTTTGAGTCGGCTAACAAGAGCTGTCAGTCAAGCCGTTTTTCTTTCTACAAATGGACCCGGGCACACGACCAGAATGGCAATGCGTTGTCGGGAAACGGCCAAGGCGAGTTACCATACGGGCCCTTTCCAGGACTCAGTAGCAAACCCTTCAGCTTGGCCAGACTTCTCCGAAGAAAGATCCTGGCGAAAGGAGTTCTCGCTTAAGTCATCCGTAAGAAAGAAAAGGAGACAAAGAGACCGCCTCACATTTTGATCTTGAAAAGCTATTTATTAATGAGACTCCGACGATCGTTTCTCAGCCTTCGGGCGCTGTTCGAGTTTCGACTAATAAAGATGGGCGGAAAAAAATCGGTGCATGGACCAGGCTGCCCTGCAATTATTTTAGGACGCTTCTAGTTGTATGTTCTGCGAGCAGAGCAACCTTCTACACATTTCTCCAGCGGGCGATGACATCCCTCTGGCCGCTTGCTCCCGAGTAAAGGTCCTTGGGTCTCTCTCCCTCCCCGTCCCAAACGGCAGCCCTCCTCCCAACCTGGCGCTGACTCCTTTCGAATTACCTCCTCTTTTAAACGTCTGGGTGGCCTACCCAGACCTGGAAAGCTACCTGCCCCTTAGGATAATGACAATGATTCAACAGTCCAATTCGGAAACCTAAAGGAGTCCCAACTCAAACCGCAGAGTCCTAGGACTCCTCTCCTCCTCCAGCCCCGTCCCTGTACAGTATGGATTTTTAAGCATTTTTCTCTCAGTAGGAATTCATAGAAACTCCGAACTTTGCATACAGTTTTGTAAACCCTTCCTTGACTAAATAGAGGTGCTGTTTTATATGGATTTAAATCCCAGATGCCTCGCCGTTCCCCTTTGGAAAGAAGCCCTGTCTATCTCAATGGAACTTCCTTCCTTCTCCCCCCCCCCCAATGGAAACGTGAAAATAACGCTTAGGATCAGGCGGCCATACTCCGATTTCCTTCTCAACTGGACTGAAAAGGAAATCCTGCCAGATCGAACCAAAGATGGCCTTAAGATCAAAGCTTTGGGAGTAGGACCAGATGAAACCACAAGAGTTCTAAATCCGGTGCCCCAAAGACTTCAGCGTCCTGCAGCTCTAAGAAGAATCTTCTCCCCAACCTGCAGTTGAGCTTTCTCTCAATTTGATTCCCATAATAATCGTTGCTGTCACAGAAAGTTTCCTTCGTTCTCCCCCCACCCCCCAAGAAAAGCGAGGGCAGCGGGAGCTGGGAGAAGAAAGGGCCAACTGGAAAGGAAGTCAGAAAGTGCTACATTTTAATCTTCCTTGTTTTCGTTTAGGCTGGTTAGCAGTTTTCATTTCCCTGCAGCCAAAACAAGGCAGAGGAGGTGCACAGACCTTGCCAATCTCCTCCTCGGCTTCCTTGGCAAAAGAGAGATTCCTCCAGAGGAGAATGTAACTCCTCTGGTCCAGCAGAGGAACAGCAACAGGGGCCTCTTTCCCTAATGGGGGAAATCAGGGGTTGAAACAAATGATCTGGGCTCTGGAGGAGGATAGGAAAATTCTGTTATGCCAGCTGCATTCTCCATGCTTTGAACGTGCTTGGTGGTACCCTTTCAAGGAAACCATCCAAAATTACCCATACCCCGCCCCGTGCAAAAATTGTCTACATCCAAGTGTAATTAATAAAAACTGTAGAATGGCTTCTCACTTGCTACCCCAAAGCCATCTTTCTAAAGAAATGAATCACAGTTTTCACTTAGCTAATTGATTCCCTCCTGTGCTGTCCTGGCTACAAGAGCAATTCTGTAAAGCTGGGACATGATGGGTGATAATAAATGAATGGCCTACTTTAGAGCAACCTCTCCCAAAGTTTTCACAGCTTTCATCCAGGCAGCCTCTGAGAAAGGATTTTGAAGGAATGAGGAGGGATGCAGCATGGTCCAGTATGAATCCTGTGCTACAGCGGCAGGGTGTTGGTTGTTGGTGAGGAAAAGGAAATCTCTGTGTTTTTTCTTATCAGAACAACATGTGAGAACCAGTCTGATGTAGTGGTGGAGGTGCTGGCCAAGAAATTAGCAGATGGTGAGTTCAAGCTCCACCGCTGGGTGACTTTCAGCCAGTCACTTTTTCAGTCCCAATCCACCTCACAGGATTGTTGTTGTTGTTGTAGGGAAAATAGGAAGAGGAAGGTGTATTAGGTATGTTTATCACCTTCAATTATTTATAAAGTAATAAAGATAGGGTAAAATAAATAAACCAAGATCAATATGCAATCAAAGGAAGATCTAAGTAGTGGGGAAAATATTACTGTTGCTTCTTTTCTGATTATTATGTTTCTTTATCAAATGTATAACCACCCGACTCCTTGAGAAGATTAGCAACATAAATCAAAACTGTTCATAAAAGTTCAAAAATTACAAAAATATATTACAACCCCAAACTACATTTACACAATCCATAAATAATAGCAGTATCAAAACAAGACACTGAATTGCTTCAAACTTAAATGTATTAGATGAACATTCTTAAAAATGATTTCTGTGCTTTTGCCCGTTTCCAGTGTTTATTTCCCATTTCCAGCCAAAAATGGCCATTGGATAAAATGGATTCATTTAATGACTGCAGCATTTCCTCAATGATCGTAGCATTTGTTTAATGACTGCTGTGTTCATTTAATGACTGCTACAGAAAACCAGGCATAGTCACAGGCTGACCCACTTAACAATTGCCACACTTATTGTAATTCAGATGAAACAGAGAAGTAGATGTTAAGAGTCATCTATGTACAGATGGTGCACAACTCTATATCCACACTAACAACTTCCAGTAGCTTCACTGAATTATTAAAAAGCATGGGGGACAGGATGGGACTCTGTGGTTCAAGGACTGTGGAGCAGTGATCCTCTCCATCAGAAATCCTATCCTCATGGAAGAAGCTGAACCGTTACAAAATCACACCTCCACCTCCCAATTCCACAAGACAGTTCAGGAGAACATTATACTGAATGGTATCAAAGCTGTCCAAACATCAAGAAGTGCAAGCCAGAAAAACACTACCACTTTCATACTCTCTGAACAAAAGTGTCCACCTGATCAAGGCTGCTCCATACCATACCTTGACCAGAAATCAGGATATTAAAATATGATTCCAGACATTTCATCCAGAATTACCTGGAGCGGTGCAGCCACCATCCGCTTGACTAAGAATAATAAAACTGAAACCACTTTTTAATTGCCAACAGGGGAGGGATCCAAGGATGCCCTTCGACAGAGAACATAGCGCCCTCCCTTGATTGAAGGAGGCATTAAAAATCAAATATGAGGCCTCCCTCAAGGGGCCCCTCCTGAGCAATATCTAGGAAAAGAAAGCTAGGTCTAAGGGTGATGGCCTAAGCACAGCCAAGCACCCTGCCCAAGAGAAAATAACTCTAATAAAAGAAGGCAAACAAGTGCATTGGCTTCCTCCTATTATATTTTTTTAATGGTGACATCAATCTTCTGGCAAATACCAATGCTTTGATCTGTGAACAATGAAAAGAAAAAAGTAAAACCAGCCATTTAAAAACAGGAATTATAAACTTATGTGAAGATCTTTGGAAGGTCTTATGTAGAGACATAGAAGACCTAAATGGTATGGCATCAAATTATGTTTAAATTCAGCTACCTGTATTTTCCAGTTACCACCAACTGGCTTTATTAGGCACGCCATAGTTTTGAACACTAAACTGAAAATTAAAGGAGTTAAAGGTTGATGGTTGAGTCATTTCATAATGCATTTTGATTAACAATCATATATTCTTGTTAGGAAATCCTCAGGTAGAGGGATTGGAGGAGTTATTATCCAAGAAATAAATTACATAGGAAATTTAAACTCCAACATCCTTTGATCCAAAGCGTTAATTGTTACCACATGACAGGTTTTTTCTTGTTTTCTGTGATGCTAGAACTGCTGATTCATGTTTAGCAGCAAAGGTATTATAAAGCCCAAGAGTCTTATATTATATGAGTTTTGATGATGCCCTTTCATAAAACAAGATTATGCCGGATGTATTATTTAGGTAATATATTATGTAATTTTCTTATCAAGGCTGTTGATAATGTACTAAACAATCTATTTCAAAATTACAAGTATATTAATTTCTTAATATGATGTATCTCCAACACTAGAGGGGATATACTCTCTCCTTATTTTTTTGCAGAATTTTCTGCACTACTTTATACTTATTCCATCTAGCCCTAAAGCCCTTCTAGATTTCACCATTTCAATAATGTTGAATGTTCACATTCATATCTCTTTAAGCAAATGCCTTCGATGAAATATGTGCCCCATTAAATGCACTTGGAGAGCAAGTTTGGTGTAGTGGTTAAGGCATCAAGCTAAAAATTGAGAGACCATGAGTTCTAATCCCACCTTGGACACAAAGCCAGCTGGGTGTCCTTGGGCCAGTCATTTTCTCTCAGCCCTAGGAAGGAAGCAATGGCAAGCCACTTTGGAAAACCATTGCCAAGAAAACTGCAGGATCCTTTCCAGGTAGTTAGAGAATAGGATACAATTGATGCCTAAGATGGCGCCGACGAAGGCTGCCTCGGTGAAATGCTCTCTAATTGTTTCTTTAAATATCACCGGCTATGGCAAACCTCCTTCCCAGGCTGAAGGTAATCAACAACTGGCAGATGACCTGAATGAGTTTTACTGCAGGTTTGAAAGGAAACTACAGCCACCTATCTCCACAACCCCCATCTCAGACACACCAACAACAGCCAAGCCTCCTACAACTGACCCCATTTCATTGGGTTCACAACCCCTAGTGATCACAGAAAAGGAAGTGCAGGACCTATTTCACAGACAAAAGCCAGGAAAAGCTCCAGGCCCAGACAAGATAACTCCTTCTTGCTTAAAAGTCTGTGCTGACCAATTGGCCCCCATCTTCACCCATATTTTCAATAAATCACTAGAGATGTGCTATGTTCCTTCTTGCTTCAAACGCTCTACCATCATCCCAGTGCCGAAGAAGCCCACCATCAAGGAACTGAATGACTACAGACCAGTTGCTCTAACATCTGTAGTCATGAAAACCTTTGAAAGGCTAGTGCTTTCTTACCTGAAAACCATCATGGATCCGCTCTTAGACCCCTTGCAATTTGCATACCGAGCAAATAGATCAACAGATGATGCTGTTAATATGGCTCTGCACTACATCCTACAACATCTTGAGTCTCCAAAGACCTATGCAAGGGTCCTTTTTGTAGACTTTAGTTCAGCATTCAATACCATCATTCCAGACATTCTTCTAACTAAGCTAAACCAGCTACAGGTACCGGAACAGACTTGTAAGTGGATCACAAGCTTCCTAACAAACAGGAAGCAGCAGGTGAAGCTAAGCAAGATCACATCAAATACCTGTACAATTAGCACAGGGGCCCCCCAAGGCTGTGTGCTCTCCCCACTTCTCTTCTCTCTGTATACCAATGACTGCATCTCCAATGATCCATTTGTTAAGCTACTGAAGTTCGCAGATGACACAACAGTGATTGGTCTCATTCGAGACAATGACGAATCCGCATATAGACGAGAGGTCGAACGACTAGCCTTGTGGTGCAACCAAAACAATCTGGAACTGAACACACTCAAAACCGTAGAAATGGTGGTAGACTTTAGGAAAAACCCTTCCATACTTCCACCTCTCACAATACTTGACAACACAGTATCAACAGTAGAAACCTTCAAATTTCTGGGTTCTATCATATCGCAAGATCTCAAATGGACAGCTAACATCAAAAACATCATTAAAAAAGGACAACAAAGAATGTTCTTTCTGCGCCAACTCAGTAAGCTCAAACTGCCCAAGGAGCTGCTGATCCAATTCTACAGAGGAATTATTGAGTCTGTCATTTGCACCTCTATAACTGTCTGGTTCGGTTCTGCAACCCAACAAGAAAAACACAGACTTCAGAGGATAATTAGAACTGCAGAAAAATAATTGCTACCAACTTGCCTTCCATTGAGGACCTGTATACTGCACGAATCAAGAAGAGGGCCGTGAAAATATTTGCAGATCCCTCGCATCCTGGACATAAACTGTTTCAACTCCTACCCTCAAAACGACGCTATAGAGCACTGCACACCAGAACAACTAGACACAAGAACAGTTTTTTCCCGAAGGCCATCACTTTGCTAAACAAATAATTCCCTCAACACTGTCAGACTATTTACTGAATCTGCACTACTATTAATTGTTTCATAGTTCCCATCACCAATCTCTTTCCACTTATGACTGTATGACTATAACTTGTTGCTGGCAATCCTTATGATTTATATTGATATACTGATCATCAATTGTGTTGTAAATGTTGTACCTTGATGAACGTATCTTTTCTTTTATGTACACTGAGAGCATATGCACCAAGACAAATTCCTTGTGTGTCCAATCACACTTGGCCAATAAAATTCTATTCTATTCTATTCCATTCTATTCTATTCTATGGAAGGGAAAATATATATATTTGTAGTTATAATAAAAGAGTGGGGTTTGTTTAGTAGAGAAAAGAAATAAAATTAATTGTAACTCTAGAAAAATAATTTTATATTTTACAATTAAATCATTCTTCTTGCCCAGCTGACTGTTCTCCTCCCTTTTTCCAAGAAAGCAAAGGAGATTTTCTCTCCTAATTCTTACTATCAGTAATATCTTATTTAGGAATAATAGTTGTAACTTATGATATATCTATGCGATAACATTTGTTCTTCTTTGGACGGGTGTGTGAAAAAAAAATCAGTATTTTTCTTTAGGTTCACCTATTGCCATCTCTGCCCTACGTCAAGTATTTCACAGACTGTTCACAAAGGGATGTCACATCATATGCTGTATGATGAACAAATGGAATAATGTATGAATTACAGTACTTCACTGAAAGACATGCATGACTTATGATGCACAGTAAAATTAAAATTCTTTTGAGAATGTGATGTGGAGAACGTGATGCTGAGATTGATGGTCATTCACATCTGGAATTTACTTTATGGGTTTTACAATGAAATTACTCCATGCAGATCTTGCTTCAATTAAATAAAATGCACAGAACACTCTATGGGGGGGAAATAACACACATCACCAATTGAGGCAGTATTTATTTATCTATTTCTCGCTTACTTACTCTAGTCAATAACTGGAGAAAGTATTTTTTAAATATTGCACAATAGTGCACAATAAAGCCAAGATAAGACCATAAAAAAAGAGCAAAACAATGCATCATATAAAATCAAACTAGAGCCATCATAGAAATGAAAGCATTCACTGTCAGGTGAGTTTCTTGCACTGGACTGTGCATGGTGTACAGAGAAGGTCCATGCAATATTGAAAAAAAGAAAGTTGAGAGGAATAAAACTTCAATGAGTCAAAAAAGATACATTTTAAGCTTCTAAAACAGTGGTCACCACCATTGTGGTCCACGAGAAAATTTTGGTGGTCCCCAGAAAAATTATTTGCATTTTTTTATATTGCACTAAATCAGGGGTCCTCAAACTACGGCCCCTGGACTGGATACATGTAATGAATGCTTGTGTTGCTGCAGAGAGTCTTCCCCTTCAGGGTCTTTTTGTGTGGGCTGGCAAAGAGCTGGAGGACCTTATGCCAGTGGGACTGCATCATGGCCTGGAACTGGCTGACTATCTCAGCCTGCTGAGCCTCCAGGCTCCGGTACCTGGCCTCACACTCCTGCAGGTCTTCCCTCTGCTTGGAAAGCCTATGCTCCTAGTCCTCAGTGAGGTGCTTCTGCTGAGCCTCCTTCTCGGTCAGATCCAATTTGAACTGAGCCAGCTGTTTTGCCAACTCTTTCTCATGGTGGCTGCTTAGCTCCAACAACTGCTTCCTGTTGGGGCCCTAAGGAGCCCGGGCAGGCAGGGGAGGAGTGGGTAGGAGGGGAGGGGCGAGTAGAGGCCAGCAAGGTGAGTGCCCCTCAATCAAATTGGTCATGCCCACCCAGTCACATGACCACCTAGCCACACCCACCCAGCTGGTCATTAAGCAGATCATATGAGTGGTCCACGAGATTTAAAATTATGAATTTAGTGGTCCCTGAGGTCCGAAAGTTTGGGGACCCTGTTCTAAAACATTGAATGTATCTGTGAAAAAACGAACAGTATCTCTCCATCTGTTATTCTGCTGGTTATAGTTCTTCTTCTTCTGGAATTTCTAAAGTGCTCCTCAGCAAAGTTGTCCTTAGGAATATTGAGTGATCCAGAATGTATGGCCTGATGCTGGCTGTGGTTAGCATCTTCTCTACCTTGCAGGTTTGACATAAGCATAGTTCATTGATAGCAATTAAAGTACAATTCTATTCCTGAATACGAATCAACATTAAAGCAATAGCAGATTGGATTGACGGAAATAGTTTTCAGGTATAATAATGTTAGAAAAGTAAAGAAAAATCTTCCTGTACACATTTGCTCAACCTTTCCCATGCTAATGCCTTCTCAGTGTGTGAGGACGGTTGTCGTGTTTTCACAGCAGTTACATTGATGCTGCAGGGGGAAAACTGCATTTGTTCATCTTTCCATCTACATCAATTGTTGGTTTAATTTGTTTGCTTATGTCACTGCTTTGCTTAACCTGTATTATTTAAGGTCCCTCCTTCAGCCGATTAGAATTACCAACAAATTACTTTACTTTTAATGGTCCTGCAGTTTTCTTCTGCAGCAAATATTGGTGCACATATCTTCATGGTTCATCTTACATGTGATTCTTGGCGCCTTTTGCCTAGGTTGTCCAAGGACTCCATTCCTTCAGCATAAGATTTTTTAAAAAAAATATCCAAATCTTTCCTAAGATTCTAAATTATTGGTTCACAGAATCTAAATCATACAACTTTGAATTCATAATATAGCCTTTTCTATGACAATGTTAAATGCAGGTTAGTCCAAAATTTGCAAGATGAAACTTGGAATAGCAAAGCCATTATGCCAAGCCATGAGCAATTGTAGAAAAGGAAGTGTCACTCAAGATAATCAAGTCATAAAAGAGTTTGACATTGCCCAGTTTGGATAACAGATTGATGTTATCCAGTAGCTGAGGCTTGGAATAGTGAAGAATGGCAAAGGATCTGCTCAAGATAGGTTTGTGAAGGTCCATATACCGTACATCAAATGTGGAAGCCTTTTTCAGAATTATCACATAGGCATGCTCTAAGAAGCACAGTAACGGATGACTGTTTCATCCATTATACCAAGCCATAAGCAATTATAGAAGAGAAAGTGTCACTCAAGATTATCAACTAATAAAAGAATTTGACATTATCCATACTTACCTAGAAAGAAAAAGAGCAGAGGAAACTGATCTGTGAATGCTGATGTGCTGATTCATTGTCCTTAAATTCTCAAAGACCTTCGTCTAGAAAGGCCTTCAATTCTTTTGGGACAACCTGCTTTTATCTTGACTTACTTAATATTCACTAAGAAAGAAAGAAAGAATGTCCCAATTACTCAAAAATGAAAAACTGACTAAGAGTCATAACAAAAGATTCCACACAGACTCTTCCAAGTTCTCAGCTAGAACCTGGTCATACTTCTCATAAAAGAATTATCTGTTAAAAAATATCAGACCAGGTGACAAGCTGTTGCTCCATTAAAAAAAAAACCCTAGACTTATGTCATTTTCCAGATGCATTTTAAGGATCCAATTTTTACATTTCTCTATGGTAGTTGAGAAAGAAAACATCAGTAAAGTGTGATTAACATCAGATTCTTTAGATTATTGAGAATTATACCTAGTAATAACAAATTTTATACGTTTTAAATCCATAGCACAATGGTAGGACCATCAAAATTATGGCATTACTTTAAAATAATTCATTGGAAGACAAGGCTCAGCATTGGAATTCACAAATGTTGGCAACTGCAGGTGAATGTGGTAGGAGTCAAAGGAACCTCAGTGAATAATGAGATTCACCTAAATATAAAGCTACTAGCTAAGATCCAGTTTGGGAAGGAGTACACAGGTGAAAGAATGCTATGATTTCCATAGTTCGTCTGAGATTAACAGTCACCCATAAATGTGAAACATTTTGATATTGCCATATTAACTGATATAAATAATTTTTTCCCCTCCCAATCACCTGTAAATTGGATTTTGGGGGAGGGGTCATTTTACGTTACTTGAGAAGAATAGATAAGCTATTTAAAACAAAGGATTGGGCTGTAAGTGCAAAGATGATGAAAAGCCTAGATGCCTTTGAAGATTAGCTTGAAGATTAGCCCTTGCTTGGGAAGGGTTGCTTTCCTAGTGAATTTTAACCCTTTTTGTAATCCCTAAAGAGAGGGCTTCTCTCTCTTGTCTTTCCTTTTCCATCTAACTACCTTTTCCTCTCTCCTAATTTCCATCCAGTTTTGCTCTCCCCTTTCTCTTTATTTTCTTTCTCATTGCAGCTGCTCCTTCCTTCCCACCTTCCTCCCACTTTCTTGTTGTTTTTCCTGTTTCTCTTGGAAGAAAGGAATACAATGTCTTGATGTATTTCTATATGTAAGAGTAATCTGGATTTGTGAAAGAGACTGATTGGCATATGCAGATGGGGATCAATTATTTTATCAATTAGCTGTCTTATTTTAAAGTCAATTTTCCTTCCTTCCTTCCTTCCTTCCTTCCTTCCTTCCTTCCTTCCATCCTTCCATCCTTCCATCCTTCCTTCCTTCCTTCCTTCCTTCCTCCTCCTCCTCCTCCTCCTCCTCCTCCTCCTCCTCCTTCTTTCCCCTCTCCTTCCCCATCTCCCTTCTCTCTGGACTGTGGCTTCTAACAAGTACAGTGTATACAGTAGATAGGTCCAATAGACACATGATCACACAAGTGTGACATAAGTTGGCCAACCTAAGTTGATAGGCATTGTATACGATGTGATGTTTGTCTGTATTTATAATGTTTCCCATCCAATCTTTTATTTGGAGGCTCACCTTAAATTCAGGGTTGTCTTCCTTTCAGATAAATAGTTGCATTTCACATATGACTCATTTGCAATATTTCATACAAGGATATATTTTGCCAGATTTCTGTAGCTTTGCTCTACATCTAGGGTTTGTCAGTAAATGCTCACTACATGAAGGGCAATGCTATTAATATTTTTAAGCTATTATTCTCCCAAGGGTATGAGCAGCTTGAATAAATCTATGATTAAGGTGGTGTTTTTGTCAAAATTTGAATACATATTTATTCATGGTTTGAAACATGAGGCTTTTATTGACTCAAGAATCCAAGATATATTGCACATATTTTCCTTGAATTTTTGCTATTAAAATGCATATGCTGCATTCCCCAGACTGAAACCAGCTACTTCAGAGATAGTGGAATCCATCAGGGGATATGTATTTATGTTTTTAAAACATATTTTAATTTCCCCATTGATCATAACTCATGAATAAAATCAAGATATTCCCTGAGAATTACCACTTAAAATTAAGAATTAAATATGATATGGAAAAAACCACATCTTCAGCAGCCCAGCAATAAAATAGGCAGTGAAATTTCATTTTTAATCAGCGAGTGATCATTACTGAATGTGAGTTTTTGTTTTAACAGGAAGAAAGGAGGGATTTCAAAAATAACTTTTCTTTGGTAATAACTAATACCTCATTGTGTGTGCTGACAATACAAACTATGGAGTCAGTTCGGTAATGTCAGCACATAAACTTTAAGCCAATTGTCTTGTTGACAGTTGGTGGATTCTCATGAACAAAGGTTGAACAATTAAAACCTTAATACTTTAGAAATCTCAGTTTTGAAGACTGAGGGTTTGGCCAAAGCTCATATTAAATAGAATT
Organism: Ahaetulla prasina; assembly: GCF_028640845.1. Classification (NCBI taxonomy): domain Eukaryota; kingdom Metazoa; phylum Chordata; class Lepidosauria; order Squamata; family Colubridae; genus Ahaetulla; species Ahaetulla prasina. Next base: position 178,568,236 of record NC_080539.1, on the reverse strand, counting down.
CTTTCCATTGATTTGAGATGGGGTCAAGATGTGGTCCCAAACATATCTTTGAGATTCTGTGCTAGAATGAAAGAAGAAATAGAAAATAAATATCTGAGAATTGATTTTTAAGGAGATCAGGCACATCATTTGGAAGTAATTTTACATGACAGTTAAACTTGGACATGCCATCTGGTGAGAACAGGCTACATCGTACAGACAAACAGGAATATTTGATCTCTAATTCCTTTGCTATAGGTATATTTAAAAGGCTATCTCTTGAGATGGCAACTGAGAATGCAGATGCATCCTTCCATCTTAGAGAAGTTGTTTGCCTTGAATATAGTATAATATTTTCATAGGAGAGAAAATCACATTACTGATAGAGATGGAAATTCACAGAGAAATATATGACACTAAGAAATGTATACAAAAAATAATACATTCCTCTTTTCTGCTTTCCTTGTAATTAAAAAAAAGGGCAAATGGAAAAAGGGTACCTGTTTTGCTATATGCAAAATAATATATTTACAATCCTGAGCAATAAACTAGAGACAGCTATAGTTCCTACCCAAATAATCAGCATTAAAGTTTTTACCAGTCTCCTATATGGACTTTTGCAAAACTGGAAAAGAAAATATTTTACAGTAGCGTTTGCACATTCCAATTCATTTACCATTTGAAGTGGCCACTAACGGGAAAAAAGAATCAGTTTGGGTAAATATTTTGGAAGATTTTATAATTTTAAGGATGTGTGGATTGACTCCATTTTAATCGCAACTGTTGACTTGATTTGGATTGATTTAGAAAATGAGTCAATTTGAAGCAGTAATTTGATTTTCCAAATAGATTTTAACCAGGATCTTTTGCATATGCACAAAACCATTCTGAATCATTATATTGATCTGAGGCTGTTCAATTGGATTCACTGATTTGCTTTGGAAAGTCAATTTGATTCTAAGGTTCAATAGAATTACTTTCAGATCATATCTTAAGAACAAAAGTAACATGCAGTCTCAATAATTTCTGTATCTAATACAGATTTGGAAATCTGTAGCTTTGTCACTAAAATAATAACTCCAGCTTTTTAATAAAGTTTGGAAATTTAGATAAACATATGCAGTCCTAGAATTATCATAAGCATGGAGTATCTATTCAGGCGACTATGTTTTATTTACATGGTGTGCCCAACGTACATGGGAATGTGATCTTATAGCTCAGAATTAGAGTAAAGGAAATATTTTTTAAAAATAGCTTATGCTAATTGATGAAAATTAAAGAAAGCTCCACAATCATTTTCTTTTTATTTATTTTTCAAAAACCTTTATTAAAATTTAAAATATTAATACAAATACATCTATAACAAAAATACGTCCATGATAGTTGTACAATTCAACATAGTTCCAACAGTACACAAGTCTCAACTCTATTCATATATTCTCAGATATTCCATCTTGATCAAATATATGTAAACACAATTTATGTCTTATTTTAATCTATATATTTCCTATTTTTATTTTCTATCCACTGATACCAGTTTTCCCAAGTTGAGTAATATTCCAAGTCTTCCTTGTTATTTAATTCTATAGTAAGTTTGTCCATTTCTGTACACTCAAAATTTTTCCAGATTATTACACAATCTGTCAGTGTAGTGGACATTTTCCAGGCTTGTGCAAGTAGAATTCTCGCTGCTGTAATAATATGAATGATCAACTATTTAATCTTTTTAGGATATTTTCCCTTAATAATCCTCAGGCTTCAATTCTGTTTGGCAAAGTGTAATTTCATTTAACCATTTTTGTATTTTAATCCAATATTTTTTTATTTCTGGACAAAGCCACCATACATGAAAAAAGGTACCTTGTGCTTTTTTACATTTTCAGCAGTTAGGGTTTAGATTGGGGTACATTTTTGCAAGTCTTGTTGGAGCTAATGCCACCAATAGAACATTTTATACTGATTTTCTTTATATGCAGCAGTTTTTGTTAATGTATAATTTTTCTTCCATTTTTTTTCCAATCTTCTAACTCAATATTATGTCCCACATTTTTAGACCAAGCTATCATTGGCCCCTTTACGATTTCCTCTTCCAAATCAAAATTAAATAAATAATTATATATTTTAAATAGTAATTTCTCTTCTGAGCCTGTTAATAATTTGTCTAGTTGTGTTAAATTTGATTCAAATCCAAATTCCTCTAAATATTTTTTGTATCTCAGTTGTAGCTGGAGATAAGGCCACTAATCTGTAATTATTCCCTGCTCCTGGTTGGATCCAATTCTTGGCTGGATTTTAATCTTCCCCCGTTATCCAAAATTTTGTTATATTTTACCATTTTACCAATGTCTAATGTGTTACGGTGAATCATTTTCAAGATGATTGTTTCAATTCATATTTCAACCAACACAAATGCTTTCTTATGCAAATTGTCCATAGTTTCCCATTTTGAAACAAAAACAACAACATAACACTTGAAACCCAGGTGTTATTTTTGTCTACACTCATTCCATGGAAATGTTGTGACACTTTCCTCAGGAGTGAGTCATTGTGAATTATTCAGAGTGAGCATAAATCTGCTCACAAGTTTGTGAACTTGCAAATATAAAATTTGGTTTACTTAATGAACTGGAAGATAAGTGATAAAATCACATGCTTCTATTATATGTGTGTGTGAGAGAGAGTATGTATTCATCTTGTACCTGGCAAAAATCAAATTCATACAATTTAAAATTGTCCATAGTTTCCTTTATTTATGTGTTTGAATCATAAACCACAGTTCTGCTCTAGCAATTGATCAAAGTAACTATCAAATACACACCCACACACCAAAATTAAGACAAAACCGCTAGCTGAATCATTTAACAATACAAAGCTTGAGAAAAGAATGGAGGAAAGGAAGGGAAGAGGGCAAAGAGAGAAAGAGAAAAGGAACTCCCAGGAGAATAAACTGTTATTATGATTTGGATTTCTATCCCACCTTTCCAATGAATAACCTAAAATTGCGCCTGACAAACCTTTGATAACTGGTGTGTATCTTTTGGAACAGGCTTCATGAGACAATTTACCTTGCAGAAATTAGCAGCCAAACTGCCATATGGCACTTTCCCCCAATTGCAACTTTCAGGCACTTTTCAAGAGAAGCCCCAGACAGTGCATGCTGCAACAGTCAAGCTGTGGATAATTTAATTTGACAACCAGCTTCCTCCATTCCCTTTACTTTCTCCTGCTTTGTTGATTAGAGATGGTTAGGGAAAAGCAACTTTACTTCTAATTTACTAGTGCAAAACAAACGGTCAGTGTGCAAAACCCTCTGGGTTCCCCTCCCCCATTTTCCCCCCAATCTGCTCATCTTTGCCTGCTTTTGAGACACTATCAAGTCACTTCATTTCTGGAAGAACCTTTAAAAAAAGTGTGGAAAGTATTGCCCCCTTTTATTGTCTCCCAAAAAACACCTGGTTGAGGATTATGGAGAAGTAAATTGGTTGGTAGGCAGATAGATGGAAATCTGCTCGGTGTATTTGCCTTTAAATCTTGTGGTTGGAAGACGCCTTTGTCGCCTCCCTCTCACAAGGCCACTTCCCCATTGGGCTTCTGCAGGAGCAATTCTTTTAGTGACCCTCCCAGCCCTGCAGCACATGGCCTCTTGTTTGTCAGTCCGACTTCAGCAGGGAGCTGTCCATTCAGAACCAGACAACCACGTGGTGCTTGCCCGCGAAAAAACAAAAGCAGTGAAATATTAATTAAGAGAGCTAAAGAAAGAGAGGAGCAATCTGTTCAATTCTACGCCTGGAGGCAAGCTCTAACGGAAACCACATATGCTTTCCCTCTCCCCCCCACCCCCCCACTCCCAAGAAATCTTCATTTGGGCATTAAACTACTTAAAAGGATTAGTCATTAAACACTGGCACATTTAGTTTAATTTGTTCGAAACTCTGTGTCACAGAGTTTGATCAGCAAGCTACGGGTTTTAGTCTCATTTGCCGTATTTACCTAGATGTTTTATTTCTTCTGCTGCTTGTTACAGGGATCATATTAATATATCCCATGTATCCAGAGGGAAGAGGCTTTAAAAAAAAAAAAGAGCCGGATGCTCACCGATGGCATAGAAATATCAAAGGGCCTTTTCAAGTAAAACAAAAGATGTTAGTGGGAATCCTCTGTTCCCTACAGCAGACTGACTCTGACTGATTATTATAGGGATCTGTAAAAGTTGCCTAGGGAGGCAGCAGAGCTCAGTGGCTAGAACAGTTTTGGAATGTTAGGAGATTTGACTGTTGCTCCACCATCTTACCACATCAGAGTTAGTATCTCCTCTTTGCCTCCCCTTCCCAAATTTCATATAAAGGCTATTCAGTTGTTTAATGCACTGGATTTTAGCAAGATACCAAGCATTAATGTCGTCTCATCTACATTCACATCTTAAACTGACGCAGTCACCAAATAGGATTTATCTTGTATTTGCAATAATTGTGTCTAATTATAATCAGGATACCTGGATGCAGGATGCCCAATGCTACTCAAGACAATTTTCTAAACATAATCCATTCACTGATCATTGGTAGCCAGGGATAACCATGATGTAGTGGTAAAGCCTTTTATACTAGCTTTAGTTTTCCTGTATCTACAGGCAGAGCCTGGGAAATGCTGGCTGGGGAACTTTATACATCTTCAAATGACCAAGGGTGAGAGACACTGCTATAGACTTCTGAAGCAACAGCAGAACGAATATCTGATGGGTCAGAGAGAACATCTGGGAGAAGATTTCCCATCATAAGCATTCTACTTTGCTACCATCTCACCTTCTACCAAAGCAGAGCTGGGGTGGAAAAATAGCATTGACAAGCAGCTCAGAGGAATATCACCTGGCTATATAAAGTATCTGGAGGGATGCAGTGGCTCAGAGGCTAAGACACTGAGCTTGTCGATAGAAAGGTAGGCAGTTCAGCGGTTTGAATCCCTAGTACTGCCGTGTAATGGGGTTAGCTCCTGTTACTTATCCCAGCTTCTGCCAACCTAGCAATTTGAAAGCACGTAAAAAAAAAATGCAAGTAGAAAAATAGGGACCAACTTTGGTGGGAAGGTAACAGCGTTCCGTGCACCTTTGGCATTTAATCATGCTGGCCACATGGCCATGAAGACATCTTCGGACAGCGCTGACTCTTCAGCTTTGAAACGGAGATGAGCACTGCCCCCTAGAGTCGGGAACGACTAGCATGTATGGGAACCTTTACCTTTTTATATACAGTATCTAATTTTATTATTGTGGATCAGAAAAAAAGACAGCACTGTATAAGGAGCATTAATACATTAGCACATCATATCAGAATGAAAGTATCAGGCCAAAGATGGGTTTCCTAGTAAGATTAGGATGTTCTGTATGTTAAGAATTGCCTTGAAATGTATAAGTAAATAAAATAAAGCATGAAGAATGGATACAGTTTTGAAAAGCATGTTTTAATTTCTGTGCATGGTTTAGAAATCTATTGTTTTATTATTTTCAATTACTTCCTGTATTCTGTAAAAGACTAATCATATATAGAAAGCTGATTTGCAAAAGAGAAATAATCATCTAGACCAAATCCACTTTGAATGATATTGTTCATTTGTTTGAAGGAACATTCCTCCAAGTGAATTTTCAAATGCAGTTTCAGTGCTTACAAGGCAATTAGGTCAACACAGCTATGGCATGCTTCATAGAATAGAATTTTTTATTGGCCAAGTGTGATTGGACACATAAGGAATTTGTTTTGGTGCATATGCTCTCAGTGTACATAAAAGAAAAGAAAAAGAAAAAAAAATACCTTCATCAAAGGTACAACATTTACAACACAAATGATGGTCATAGGTTGCAATTTAACCCTTAATGATAGCAACAAAAATTTCCAGTCATACAGTCATAAGTGAAAAGAGATGGGTGATGAAAACGATGAGAAAATTAATAGTAGTGCAGATTTAGTAAATAGTTTGAGAGTGTTGAGGGAATTATTTGTTTAGCAGAGTGATGGCCTTCGGGAAAAAACTGTTCTTGTGTCTAGTTGTTCTGGTGTGCAATGCTCTATAGCATCATTTTGATGGTAGGAGTTGAAACAGTTTATGTCCAGGATGTGAGGGATCTGTAAATATTTTCACAGCCCTCTTCTTGATTCATGCAGTATACAGGTCTGGAAGGCAGGTTGGTAGCAATTATTTTTTCTGCAGTTCTACCGTATATACTCGAGTATAAGCCGATCCGAATATAAGCCGAGGCACCTATTTTTACCACAAAAACTGGGAAAAACTATTGACTCGAGTATAAGCCGAGGGTGGGAAATGAGGCAGCTACTGGTCAATGTAAAAAATAAAGATAGAGCCAAGTAAAATAACATGAATATTTATTTGAACGAAAAACAATAAAAGTGCAAAAGGGGGAAGGAGGATTCCCAGCTTTAGAAAATTTAGAACTACGCCGCCTTTGGTATGACCTGAGCATAGCTCATAAAATTATCTGCTACAATGTACTTCCTATCAATGACTACTTCAGCTTCAACCACAACAATACACGAGAACACAATAGATTCAAACTTAAAGTGAATCTCTCCAATCTAGATTGCAGAAAATGTGACTTCAGTAACAGAGTTGTTAATGCCTGGAATGTGCTACCTGACTCTGTGGTCTCTTCCCAAAATCCCCAAAGCCTTAACCAAAGACTATCTAGTATTGACCTCACCCCTGAGATTTAGAGAAGGGTTGAGAGTATTTTTATGTGTATGTTATACTTGTTCAGTAAAATTTCAAGGTTTCCTGCAGATTTGGGCTTATTTTTTATTTTAGAATAGAATAGAATAGAATTTTATTGGCCAAGTGTGATTGGACACACAAGGAATTTGTCTTGGTGCATATGCTCTCAGTGTACATAAAAGAAAAGATACGTTCATCAAGGTACAACATTTACAACACAATTGATGATAATATATCAATATAAATCATAAGGATTGCCAGCAACAAGTTATAGTCATACAGTCATAAGTGGAAAGAGATTGGTGATGGGAACTATGAAACGATTAATTAAATTAATTAAATTAAATTAATTACTGCAGATTCAGTAAATAGTCTGACAGTGTTGAGGGAATTATTTGTTTAGCAGAGTGATGGCCTTGGGAAAAACTGTTCTTGTGTCTAGTTGTTCTGGTGTGCAGTGCTCTATAGCGTCGTTTTGAGGTAGGAGTTGAAACAGTTTATGTCCAGGATGCGAGGGATCTGCAAATATTTTCACGGCCCTCTTCTTGATTCGTGCAGTATACAGGTCCTCAATGGAAGGCAAGTTGGTAGCAATTATTTTTCTGCAGTTCTAATTATCCTCTGAAGTCTGTGTTTTCTTGTTGGGTTGCAGAACCGAACCAGACAGTTATAGAGGTGCAAATGACAGACTCAATAATTCCTCTGTAGAATTGGATCAGCAGCTCCTTGGGCAGTTTGCGCTTACTGAGTTGGCGCAGAAAGAACATTCTTTGTTGTCCTTCTTTAATGATGTTTTTGATGTTAGCTGTCCATTTGAGATCTTGGGATATGATAGAACCCAGAAATTTGAAGGTTTCTACTGTTGATACTGTGTTGTCAAGTATTGTGAGAGGTGGAAGTATGGAAGGGGTTTTCCTAAAATCTACCACCATTTCTACGGTTTTGAGTGTGTTCAGTTCCAGATTGTTTTGGTTGCACCACAAGGCTAGTCGTTCGACCTCTCGTCTATATGCGGATTCGTCATTGTCTCGAATGAGACCAATCACTGTTGTGTCATCTGCGAACTTCAGTAGCTTAACAAATGGATCATTGGAGATGCAGTCATTGGTATACAGAGAGAAGAGAAGTGGGAGAGCACACAGCCTTGGGGGCCCTGTGCTAATTGTACAGGTATTTGATGTGATCTTGCTTAGCTTCACCTGCTGCTTCCTGTTTGTTAGGAAGCTTGTGATCCACTTACAAGTCTGTTCCGGTACCTGTAGCTGGTTTAGCTTAGTTAGAAGAATGTCTGGAATGATGGTATTGAATGCTGAACTAAAGTCTACAAAAGGACCCTTGCATAGGTCTTTGGAGACTCAAGATGTTGTAGGATGTAGTGCAGAGCCATATTAACAGCATCATCTGTTGATCTATTTGCTCGGTATGCAAATTGCAAGGGGTCTAAAAGCGGATTCGTGATGGTTTTCAGGTAGGAAAGCACTAGCCTTTCAAAGGTTTTCATGACTACAGATGTTAGAGCAACTGGTCTGTAGTCATTCAGTTCCTTGATGGTGGGCTTCTTTGGCACTGGGATGATGGTAGGCGTTTGAAGCAAGAAGGAACATAGCACATCTCTAGTGATTTATTGAAAATATGGGTGAAGATGGGGCCAATTGGTCAGCACAGACTTTTAAGCAAGAAGGAGTTATCTTGTCTGGGCCTGGAGCTTTTCCTGGCTTTTGTCTGTGAAATAGGTCCTGCACTTCCTTTTCTGTGATCACTAGGGTTGTGAACCCAATGAAATGGGGTCAGTTGTAGGAGGCTTGGCTGTTGTTGGTGTGTCTGAGATGGGGTTGTGGAGATAGGTGGCTGTAGTTTCCTTTCAAACCTGCAGTAAAACTCATTCAGGTCATCTGCCAGTTGTTGATTACCTTCAGCCTGGGAAGGAGGTTTGCCATAGCCGGTGATATTTTTAAGAGTTTTCCACATGTTTGCTGGTTCATTTGCTGAAAATTGATTCTTTAGCTTTTCAGAGTAGCTTCTTTTTGCTGCTCTTATCTCCCTTGTTAGTGCATTTCTGGCCTGATTGTACAGCATTTTATCACCTTTTCTGTAGGCTTCCTCTTTGGAATGTCGTAGCTGCTTAAGTTTAGGTGTAAACCAAGGTTTGTTATTACTGTGTATTCGCAAGTTCCTTGTAGGTACACATAGGTCTTCACAGAAGCTGACATATGATGTTACAGTATCTGTGAGTTCATCCAGGTCTGCAGAGGTATCTTTAAAAATATTCCAATCAGTGCAGTCAAAACATGCCTGTAGCTTTAATTCTGATTCCTCCGTCCAGGTTTTCACTGATTTAATTATTGGTTTTATGGCTTTAAGTCTTTGCCTGTAAGCAGGTACAAGGTGAATCATGCAATCATTTTATCATTTATCATCAAATAAATGCCTCCCTTATTATCAAGAAATTGTTTAGGCTAATTAAATTTGAAATTATTAATCACATGTGATGGGAAGTGAATAATTTTACAAATTATTTTGTTAACCAAGTGATGATAAAGATCATGACGATAAGGGGTGGATTGCCATTATACAGAACAATCTTAAGTGGAGATGAGAAAAGGAATAGAAGATGTCTTCATGTTCAAAGTCCCGTCTTTAATTCCTTAATGTTGAAAAGAAAGATATTTACACCAGTTTCAGGCTGTCCATACTAATGGGCCTAATCCTGACATTTCCTAGGCTTTGGAGTTAGTATTTCCAAGGAGAACTCTTAGATGTTCCTAGAATAACCCATTTACAGTGTACAATTAGCAATCCAATCATTAATAAGGAAACTAATAAATAAATTTATTCATGTTATCAGAAATTAGGATTAGTATTTTAACTACTAAAATCTGCTATGGGGGATAGATAAGCCTCTTTTAATATCTTGAAAACCAATGCTCTGGATCCTGAACAAAAAGTTTACTCTAAAATAAATAGCATTGCCAAGTATGAGAAAGGATACTAAAACAAAAGCTAAGTATTATAGTATATTTTACTTAACTTTGGTGCTTGGAGTTTAATTAAAATAATTGCTTGGTTGAAATAAAATTTTATGATTTGTGACTCATAAAAGTTTTGTCATACTGATCATCAAAATTCTTAAGAAACATAGAGCTTTGGCTTCTTATTTCAGTAAACAAATATTCAATTCCAGGTGGGAACGCCTATTTTAATGAATTACTTATGTAAGTTTTTTAAAATTATATTTCATCTATTTATAATATACTTCTGAAAGCATCTGATGAATCTTTTAAGTCAGACTTCCTTATGCTTTAATTTTGTGTTTTAGGGATAGTATAATATGAAACATTATTATGCCAGCTTTAAACATTTGCATTTTTTTTGCACCCAAGGAATCATATCTCATCTCTTATCTATAAGCAAATTCATAAAACAAACTTTTAAATTTTGAATCAGTAGGAAAGTCCATAAAGGGTTGGCAGAAGTAACAACATAGTTTGTTTTAAACTTGATCAAATAACTGAACTTTTCCTTCTTTGTAACAGTCTTAAACTTTAGTTTATTCAAATATTGTTATAAGATTTGATTTATCTTGAGTTTTTCTTTATGCCGTCGCACACAGTTCTTCAAGGCTTTAACAAATTCTTTTATAAATCCAATAGGAAAAATTATCCAGGTCAGTCTCTTGGTTTATTATTGCATTTCTCTTTTAAATTTTGAAACCTTAGTCAGCTTATTTTGTAGATCCAGTGAAACATACTTTTCTAGATAATTCTCTTGGCCAGTTAGTTGTAAATACTCATTTAATACCATCTCTATCTTGTCAGATAAAATTTGTACACCATCTGTTGTTTCTTCAATATCCTCTTAGTTGAATATCTCACAGTTGAACATCTATGTCTAACTCTATCTATAGAAGCAGATATTAGTACTAGCATTGTCAATATTGTGGCTACTATTTTCTGATTCCACTCTTCAAAAGTCTCCTTTAATATTTTTATTGTTATAATGGTTTGCACTTGCGGGTCTGTGTATCTATGTAAAATCTTTAGTCCCCTTTAGTGCCCAGTTTTTGAAATCATGAAATTGCTTATCTTTCTTATGTCAAAATGGAATCTATTTCACACATAAAGTTTTTTGTTCTTTATAATTAGTTCCAAAATTGGGAGGGGGAAAGAGTGGCTCATGTGGTAAGACACTGGGCCTGTGCACCCCTGAGGTTGGAGGCTCGATTCCTGTGACTGAATAAACAGCGTAGGGACAAGAAAGGAGCCTCCCCAATTGCCTACTGATTGCATCCCTCGGGTAAAGATAACACCACCCAAAAAAATTCCTTTCACAGAGGCAGCCGGCCACCTTGGTGATCCCTGGCTAACATGTGCTATACTCTTTTTTTAAAAAAAGTTCCAAAATCATGTTTCAATTTTTCAATTTTATCTGGCCCATAGTTCATTTATAACATTCCAAGATCAAAATCTGTAGGCTTTTTCTGTTTATTTCAGATTTTTAAATTTTTTAAACTTCAGATTTAAAGTTTTATTCAGGACTGAAAGCAGACTCACCTGGCATTTTCAAACTCATCATTACAAAGGTCTCTAATAGCTTACAAGTAGTTAATGAGCAATTTATGAAAGTGATTAGAAAGTGAGGCTTGCAAACCTAATGTCCTTTAAATGTCTGCTGTGGTTGTGAACAAGATGGCTAATCTCACCATTTCTCAGTGCTAAAATGCACAGAAAACCACTGTTCTGCAGTCTTCTCATGAGAAGCAGCCATCTGGAGCACATGTGGTGATCTCTTGACTTCTCCTGATCCAGAGTGGTTCCAAGAAACTGATTTACACACCTGTTGAGGGATACATGCTTTGTCAGTTTATTTCCATGTCTTACACCATATTGTCAGTGGTACAATGATACAAAATAGCACTCTGGGCATAACCTTACCCTCACAAGCTATTCCGTGCATATGTGCAGACACATTGCTTGACTTTGAAAGAATTAAAAGTATCTTCATACAGGTAGGGCTCAGTTTAGGATCATTCATTCAGCAACTGATGCTGTATGAGTTGTTACGATGAGTCCTCAAAGTTCTGGCTGTCCCAGCACTCCTATAGTCATGTGATTATACCCTAAATCTGACAACAATTTGACAAACATATTTATTTACATTAATTTATGAAATAGCTCCCCTCTTAAATATGTAACTCTGGGTGATAAACAATCCTTACAAAAATCATCCATCCCTCCTTCTCTCCCTCTATCCATCCCACAACAAATTAAAACAATCCTACGCAAAAGAGAAAACCTGAGGCAGTGCATAGCAATTTCACAAAAACAGATACCTGTGGTTCCACTAACATCCTAACATCCCATCCTAATACCTGGGGTGAAAGCCAGGTTTCAACAGCCTTTCAGTAGGTCAAGGCTCCTTTGGAAGAATCTTAACAGAGTCAAGACTCTGCAGTTTGAGAAAGGATGAAACGCCGGAGAAGACGCCTAGAGAGTTCTTGGAGGTCCAGTTGTTCGGAGGCTGATCGGACACTAGTTAGGTCCTATAATAGGACCTACCTAGTGGCATTGAGGGAAGCGAGACGTTGCTACGTCTCCTCCCTCATTGCGTCGGCAGATAACCGCCCGGCCACCCTGTTTCGGGTGACTCGTTCCCTCCTTCAACAGGGGAAGTGGGATGACCCGTTGCAGGGACGAGCTGAGGAGTTTAGTGGTTATCTATACGATAAAATCGTTCAGCTTCGGGACGGTCTGGACCAAAATTGGGTAGATCCAGGTGAGACGTCGGAGGGCGGTCTTGTTGAGATTGTTTGAGATGAGTTTGACCTTGTGGCTCCTGAGGACATGGACAGGTTGCTGGGTAGGTTGAACGCCACCACGTGTTTACTGGACCCTTGCCCCTCCTGGTTGGTACTGGCCACTCAGGAGGTGACACAAGGCTGGCTTCAGGAGATTACGAATGCTTCTTTGGTGGAGGGGGTCTTTCTGGCCGCCTTGAAAGAGGTGGTGGTGAGGCCCCTCCTTGAGAAGCCTTCCCTGGACCCAGCTGTTTTAGGTAACTATCGTCCAGTCTCCAACCTTTGTTTCGCGGCGAAGGTTGTAGAGAGTGTGGTGGCATGTCAATTACCCCAGTACCTGAATGAAACTGTCTATCTAGACCCGTTCCAGTCCGGCTTCCGGCCCGGATACAGCACTGAGACGGCTTTGGTCGCGTTGGTGGATGATCTCTGGAGGGCCAGGGATAGGGATTATTCCTCTGCCTTGGTCCTATTAGACCTCGCAGCAGCTTTTGATACCATTGACCATGGTATCCTGCTGCACCGGTTGGAGGGATTGGGGGTGGGAGGCACCGTTTTTCGGTGGTTCTCCTCCTATCTCTCCGATCGGTCGCAGACGGTGTTGACAGGGGGGCAGAGGTCGGCCTCGAGGCGCCTCACTTGTGGGGTGCCGCAAGGGTCGATCCTCTCGCCCCTTCTGTTCAACATCTATATGAAGCCGCTGGGTGAGATCATCAGTGGTTTCGGTGTGAGGTACCAGCTGTACGCTGATGACACCCAGCTGTACTTTTCCACACCGGACCACCCCAACGAAGCTATCGAAGTGTTGTCCCGGTGTCTGGAAGCCGTATGGGTCTGGATGGGGAGAAACAGGCTCAAGCCCAATCCCTCCAAGACAGAGTGGCTGTGGATGCCGGCATCCCGGTACAGTCAGCTGCAGCCGCGGCTGACTGTTGGAGGCGAGTCATTGGCCCCGATGGAGAGGGTGCGCAACTTGGGCGTCCTCCTGGATGAACGGCTGTCCTTTGAAGATCATTTGGCGGCCGTCTCCAGGAGAGCTTTTTACCAGGTCCGCCTGGTTCGCCAGTTGCGCCCCTTTCTAGACCGGGATGCCCTATGCACGGTCACTCACACTCTCGTGACGTCTTGTCTGGATTACTGCAATGCTCTCTACATGGGGCTCCCCTTGAGGAGCACCCGGAGGCTCCAGTTAGTTCAGAATGCGGCTGCGCGGGTGATAGAGGGAGCCCCTCGTGGCTCCCATGTGACACCTCTCCTGCGCAGACTGCACTGGCTACCTGTGGCCTTCCGGGTGCGCTTCAAGGTTTTGGTGACTATCTTCAAAGCGCTCCATGGCATAGGGCCAGGATACTTACGGGACTGTCTACTGCTACCGAATACCTCTCACCGACCCATGCGCTCTCACAGAGAGGGACTCCTCTGGGTGCCGTCGGCCAGACAGTGCCGGCTGGCGACACCCAGGGGAAGGGCCTTCTCTGTGGGGGCCCCCACCCTCTGGAATGAGCTTCCCCCAGGACTTCGCCAACTTCCCGACCTTCGAACCTTTCACCACGAGCTTAAGACACATCTATTTATTTGCGCAGGACTGGACTAGATTTTAAATTCGAATTGGTTTTAATGGGGATTTTATTATTTTTATTGTCATTTTTAATTATTCGGCCATTTGTAATAAGTTTTTTAATGGATGTTTTATTTGTATTTATATGTATATTTTTATCTGGCTGTGAACTGCCCTGAGTCCCTAGGGAGATAGGGTGGTATAAAAATACGAAAAATAAATAAAATAAATAAATAAATAAATAAACAAAAATCCCCACTTATTTCCTATTGTCTATCTGGTATCACATGACTTCATTGCACTAATGCCCCATTCCCCCTTGACCAAACAGGAAACAGTGGGTGTGCTCCTCTAAGCAGTGCTAGGCAGTATGTTCTGTGGTCACTAGGCCTTATAAAGAAGTGCCGTAATTGAATGTGGAATGACCTTGGGAGACGTGAGGAACAGGAACATGGCCAGAGGAATGGTTGGACAAGAGGAAGCTTAACGAATGTGGGTGAGGCAAATGTCTTAGAAGGGCCCTTCCTAGTTTCTTGTGCTGTATAGATGAAAGGGGAGAAATTGCTTCAATCGCAATAATACAAGAGCAAACAATAGATTCAAACTTAATGTCAACCGCTTCAAACTTGATTGCAGATAATATGACTTCTGTAACAGAGTTGTTAACGCTTGGAACTCACTACCTGACTCTATAGTCTCTACTCAAAATCCCAAAAATTTCAACCAAAAACCGTCTACTATTGACCTCACCCCATTCCTAAAAGGACTATAAGGGGCGTGCATAAGAGCACAAAAGTGCCTACTGTTCCTGTCCTATTGTTCCCTTTCATTATATCAAATTAATATAGTTACTGCATACTTTTACTTATATATATGTTTTTCTTTTATGATGTGTTGTTGTTTTATGTCAATGTTTATGTATACTGTTATGACAAAATTAAAAAAAAAAGATTTGCAAGATTCTATTAAAGTAACCTTAAAATAAAGTAGAATTAGTCCATCTGGTCATGGGTCTTGTCTGGAGAACCTGGCTAGGCTGACAGCCATGCCCTGTGACTGCTGTATACTCCTGTCTCATTTTCTAAGAATGATTCAGTGAACCTTGGACTCTCAGTGTTGTCTGGGATTTGAGTAAGCACAACAAGGGAAGGAAGATAATTTGCTAATTGATCCGCTACAACCCAGTTTAGGGTTGAAATGGACCCTCTCTTGACCCACTACTAGTTGAGTGCATTGTTTATGCAACACATGGGATCATTAAATGACTCAGGTTCATTCTGTAAACCCAGACATGCTATAAGAATCCTAGCCTTCATAGATATAGGACATGGGATACAGCTTGAATCAAAGTTCTCCCAAGTTCTCACATTCTTGTATTTTAACTCCTGTCTCTTCCCAACTGATTTCTACAATAGATGCAGGTGGCTCCATCCTACTCTCATTGGCACACTTAAGGGAACAAGAGAACCAGACATTAATGACTTGTGTGCGTGGAAGGCACTCAAAGGATTAAAGAAACCAAACCCAGAAACTGGAGATTTCTAATTTGAGGTTAGATTGAGTTAAGTAAAGAACTCTTTCTCAGCTCGACTGAGAACATCAGTGAAGGACATATGCTAAACCATTTCTGGCACTGAGACAAAGCACCTCACTAAACTGCATCAAGGAAAAGTTTGGATCAAAATGTGCATAAACAACCAGATGAACACGAAACAACAGAATGCTCATTTTGTACAAAATTGTCTTCTGTCAGATTCCAGCATATTGTCCTTTCATTCAGTGAGTTGCACTTGGAGAGCCCTGCGAAGTGTCAGGTAATGTAATTAATTTAGTGTTTGTTAGGAGATCTAAGACCTTCAGCTAGAGAAAAATGCTAGAACAGCACTTTAAAAAAATTAAAAAGAGAAAACAGTCAAATAATAAACCTCATCACAAGTACCTCTGTCTGAAACTGCCATGACTTCAGCAGTGATTAAAGGCTACAAGTGGTAAGAAACTGGAGTGATAAACTTCCTTTGTAGCAGAATACTACTAATCTGTGATACACAGCAAGACCTTGGAGTTCATTAGCAATAAAGCTCTTATTGTGTGTGGGTGAGTGGGTGGGTGGAAGAGAGCAAGGGAGGGAGGAAAGCTGAATGATTATGACAGTCTATTCACACATTCTTTAAATAATGAAAGTGGTCTTTACAAAGGATCTTTCGTTATCTCTCATTTGGCATCCACTACTTTTCTTCTTTCAGTATCTGGAACTAATAAGTAAACCACAAACATAGTTACTCCTCAGCATTCTTCCCTTGCCTTTCCCGACTGGCATCCCATCCACCAGAATTTTCTTCCATTCCCATTAATTGGTCCTTAGAGAGTCTCCCTCTCCTACCTTTGCTGTGACAGTCAGTGAACATTTCTTCACCATCCTGAGTCAGAGGCCCTGTGATAGCTCACAAGTCATAGATTGAACTGGAGCTGTTCTACTCCCTTCCATAATGTTTAATGCATAAGGCTTTTAAAATGGCACCATTAAGGGGATCGCACATACTTTATTTTGAAAGGATAATGGATTCCTTCGGTTATCGTGTGACTGTGTTTATTAAAAAATATGAAATAGGTTTTTGTATGTCTTACACACACACACACACACACACACACACACACACACACACACACACACACTCAAACCTAATGGGAAATCCTAACAGGCAGTTGTCTGTCATATGACTTTTTGGTTTCTGAAACCTGAAAGGTGAGAAAGCTCTAAAGGAGGACTTCTCTCCACCTCCACCTCCCAAGGTAATGCATTGACTTGAAAGGAATGCTCCCCCCCCCATTAATTTATCTTTAAAATAGGAGAAACATTTTAGATTCTCTGAGAATGTGAAAATGGAGAAAATGGAGAGAGATGAGGCTCCCCTCCTCCTCTCTAATCGTCCTTTTGGCAAGCAGGATTGTCTAAAATTCAAGGTCATCTTCCTTCCAGGTAAATACATTTTTTATTAGATGCTTGCAATTTGGGGCATTAAATTAATTCTTAGGGTAATATTATTTTCAACTTTATTGGAAGTCACTACATTTTTATAGTTCAACTTTTCCAAATTTGTTGAAGTTTTATTTAAAGAAAATCTGGTTTTACAATTAAATAATTATAGGTATTGCCATTTTACATCCTTTTATTATCAATTCCATTTTTAGATTAATCATTCTAATAAGAATTATGATCTGTGGAGGTGTCATGAAAATTTCATACCCATGAATCATAAAAACTTTCTTAACTATGGAACAGCAACATATTATTTTTTTAAGGATTTGAATTTTGGTTGTTTGCTACAGTAAATTGATGCTGCTGAAACCCATCTTTTCTTTCATCTGAATCCCCAAATTTGTGTTTGCTTTGATATCCATCAACAGTTCAGAACTGGATACAGGTAAACCTGAATTAAGTCAAGACCAGATCTGTAAACACAGAAAAACAGAAGTATGAATAATATGTCTAAATTCTCATTAGAGATCCAGTTTGATGCAGTTGTTAAGGTGCCAGGTTAGAAACCAGGAGAACATGAGTTCCAATCCTGCCTTAGGCACAAAGCCAGCTGAGCAACTTTGGGCCAGTCACTTTCTCTTTCTCAGCCCTGGGAAGCACGCAAGGGCAAACCACTTGTGTAAACTGCAGGGATTTGTAGCTATAGGTCAAGGCTATCTTGAAGGCCAAATATATATGAATTTTTATTGCTGTCTCAAAATGTTAATTAAGCAACAAGCATATCAAATTAAGTAATTGAATAATAATATATATGTTATACATACATATATAAACAATTAACAATAAATAATGCAAAGCAAGGATAATCAAAATAAATTTCAATTGTTGGAGTTCATTTGTTGATGATATAAGCACTGAGATCATATAAAAAGCAAAGTACTTGTTTAATAATGCCTGTCAAATCAAGGAAGGGTGATAAACCTGTAGACTTCCTTCAGCAGGTGATCAGGGAAGAAACAGAGGAAGATCAATTTGAGAATTTTTGTATTGTATGATATGAGCAGCCATCCCAAGGTTTAATATTATGCAGTCATCTTACCCATATCCCATTCAATATTTTTGGAATTGCTTACAGCTTACACAAGATTTAGTATATTGGATGAATTTGGAATGGCTTGCATTTATGATTGCAAAATCATAGGATTGCAACCTATGATTTTTCATTTCAATTTCTGATCGATCAAAAGAAATTCTCAGGGTATTGTGTGAACCAGGGATCTCCAACCTTGGCAACTTTAAGCCTGGAGGACTTCAACTCCCAGAATTCCCCAGACAGCAAAGCTGGCTGGGAAATTCTGGGAGTTGAAGTCCTCCAGGGTTAAAGTTGCCAAGGTTGGAGACCCCTGGTGTGAACCATGTTTACTTCCATCTCCTCCTCCCCCTCCTTCTCCCTCTCCTTTTTCTTCTTCCCTTACTATTAGCAATGGTATTTTCAAAAATCCATTGTAGCATATGCGGGAATAGATATTGCATATGAGATTTGCTAAATCAATTCTTATTAAATGTATTAATTGTAATACATACAGTATTTTAATAATATTTCATTCTACTAGCTGCATTCTTCAAAACCTTGTCAACAACAAGGTATTTACAATGGCTTACAGAGGGCTAAAGCAATAAAACTAAGCTTTAACAAACAACCATGCTAGGGAGGAATGAATCAGATGTATTACAACCATTAGTAATGCTTAATAAGATCAGACCTAATTTAGGATCATACCTAAAATTAAGACTTGTAGGAAAAGCCAGGTTATGAGTTCCTTCCTGAAGATCACTAGAAGAGGACCAAGTGGAGCTCTATAGGGCAGACACAGCAACCAAGAAAACATAACTCTTAAGTCATATAAAATAGCATGGAATTGATGTGATCCAGAGCCTCCCAAATTTGCAAGGATTTATTTTTTATTACTTGTTAAATTTCTATACCACCCATTTCACTTAAGTGACTATTAGACATTTTTTCCCCAATCTTCCCTAAAAAGAGAAGATGGAGACTAGCATTGTTGGGTTGAAGAGGAGATGTAACATCACTTTATCCAAGGCAAGCAAGATCATTTCCTCACTCAAAGATGAATTCACTATTTATTTATTTATTTATTTATTTATTTATTTAGTCAAACACAATATATATAAGCATAAGCATGAAATAACCACACAAATTGAATACAACCAAAGGGAACATTAGGACAGAGACGGTAGGCATGCTGGTGCTCTTATGCATGCCCTTTACAGACCTCTTAGGAATGGGGTGAGGTCAACAGTAGACAATCTTAGGTTAAAGTTTTGGGGATTTTGGGATGAGACCATGGAGTCTGGTAGTGCATTCCATTATCAACTCTGTTACTGAAGTCATATTTTCTACAATCAAGATTGGAGCGGGTCACTTTAAGTTTGTATCTATTGTGTGCTTGTGTATTGTTGTGGTTGAAGCTGAAGTAGTCTTCGACAGGAAGGACATTGTAGCAGATGATTTTTATGAGTTATGCTCAGGTCATGCCGAAGGCGGCGTAGTTCTAAATTTTCTAAATCCAGAATTTCAAGTCTGGTGGCATAAGGTATTTTGTTGTGGTCAGAGGAGTGGTGGACTCTTCTTGTAAAATATTTCTGGACACGCTCAATTGTATTAATGTCCACAATGAAGTGTGGGTTCCAGACAGGCGAGCTGTAATCGAGAATTGGTCTAGCAAATGTTTTGTATGCTTTGGTTAGTAGTGTAATCTTTGATTAGTAGTGTAATCTTTCTATTTCTTGGACCCAACCACATATCTTATCCCAGAGGGCCTTGACCAGCAGGAAGGTCACATACCTAAAAAATACAGTAGATCCCCAGCCTCAGGGACATTGCATTAGAGATTTATAGGCTCAAATTCTCCACAGCTAACAGAAGAAGTCTCGGGTCAATACACTCAGAAAGATCTGTCCAGCTCAAGTCCAACTCAAAGAAGATTCAATTGTATCCATCAAAAATTTAGAGCAATCTTCAGAGTGGACCACATTGATTCATGAATTATACCCCATTTCTGATGTAATCTCTCTATCATAGTTTAATCATTAACACTGAGCACATGATATATATCTCAAGCTGAATTACAACACAACAAATATACTTTCAATTTAAGATGATCTATCTATCTCTAAAAAAGGAAATTAGAAATTTTCTAATTAGAAAATCAGAAAATTAGAAAAAAAGCATTGTCTGTCTGTATTACTGTGATACCTTATTTAAAAAAACATACTATTTGGAAGGGGGTGGGGAAACCAGCTAAGATCTTGCTTTAACTTGGAAATGAGTTCCATGTTGCCTTGGCAACATTTAAGAGTATGCCAAAAACATATCCCTTCCATTACCAGTGAGGATTATATATATTTCTCCAAAAATAAAAACCATGAATAGTATCAGTAGCCATTTACCATTAATATCTCCAGAAACCTCCCTCAAGGTTTGTTTGTCCTTGCCTCCCATTATTTCCTCTGGCTTCCTTGTTCTTTGATGGTGTTATTTTTAATGTTTCATTGTTTGTTAAGATTTACCCTTAATCAGGATCTGTTTAGTGAATGTGAAGTCAGCAAGACTCTGGAAGAAAAGAAGAAGGTAGGCCATCAGCTTTTCAGATGCCTTGTTCTTATTATAAACAATGCAATGATCCTTAAAGGAAAGGAAGGAAGGGTGGCACACCAAAGACCAGCTCAGAATCTTGTTCAGCTGAAATTTCCTCTCCCCACCCTGACCATAGGGTGTTCTCTAACTGTTCTCCTTCCCATAGTGTCTCTCTATCTATCTACTTACCTACCTACCTACCTACCTACCTACCTACCTACCTACCTACCTACCTATCTATCTATCTATCTATCTATCTATCTATCTATCTATCTATCTATCTATCTATCTATCAATCAATCAATGGTTTGTGTGTATGTTCCAGCATAACTCCGGAACGCCTTCAGCAATTTCAACCAAACTTGGTACACAGATGACTTACTCTCTGGAAAGAAATACTGTGGGGGTAAGACACCCCTAACACCCCTCAGTGTGTGTCTGTGTGTCTCTGTGTGTGTCTGTGTGTGTCTGTGTGTGTCTGTGTGTGTTTGTGTGTGTGTGTATGTTCCAGCATTACCCTGGAATGCCTGGGCTGCTGAAATGAAAAGGAATGAATTACCGTATATACTCGAATATAAGCCGATCCGAGTATAAGCCGAGGTCCCCAATTTTACCCCAAAAACTGGGGTAAACTGGGGACTCGAGTATAAGCCGAGGGTGGGAAATGAGGCAACTACTGGTTGAAACCTCCTCCCTCAGCTGAGAAGGCTGGCGGCTCCCCCGCCCCGCCCTCTCACTGCACCGGCAGGGCTTCCGTCCGGTAAAATGTGAAAAAAAGAAAAAAAAACAACTCGAGTATAAGCCGTATATACTCGAGTATAAGCCGAGGGGCTTAAAAAAAACAAAACTCGAGTATAAGCCGTATAGACCCGAGTATAAGCCGAGGGGACGTTTTTCAGCACAAAAAATGTGCTGAAAAACTCGGCTTATACTCGAGTATATACGGTATATCTATAGTGTCAAATCACAGTACTTTTCACAGTGATAGTGTGCATTTTTGATTCAAGTTCTGTAAAGATACAGCCTGCTGTGCCTTAAAATGGCTTCTACTGTACAGCACATGGTAACAGCTTCACAGTACTCCACAAGGGTGCTCCCTCTGGTAAGGGGGATTTGTTCTTAAAAACAAACACAAACAAACAACAAACAAACAATCCTGTCTAATACAGGATTGGGATAAATAAATACCCTGGCAACGCTGGGTTATCAGCTAGTTACAAATATTTTCTCCTACTTTACACATTCCAAACTATTCATCTATGCAAGGTAATGTTATCATAACAAGATCATGAAAGATGGAGGTTACATTAGAACACTATTTTCTTTCTATTGTACATAGACTTTGTCATGAATTTTGGTATCCTGCAACACTGTATTATGTAGCATTGGAAGCTATGTTCATTTAAGGATTCATGGCTGAGACAACACATTACATCTGAAATCTGGAATCATCTACTGTGTATAGAGCACCTAAGTTATCTGACAAATGATGACACTTTCATTTGATTGATGCTGGCTATGAAAGCCTACACCAATATAAATATGAGGTGACACAACATACTACGACACTACATTATTCTTTGCTATGCCTGATATGAAGTAATTGGAAGACACATACAGCAGCTTTTCTCTGTCAATAGTTTGGACACCAACATCTGTCAACCCCAGCTAGGTTGAGGGGAGTTATAGACCAAACTGCTTGGGGGACTAAGGTGTGGACAGTGCTTGAACAGTTCATTTAATAGTATGAGTTTTTCCTGTGTGTAATCTTTTCATATAAGCAATACTAAATGTGAAATGCAGCTGAAAGCATGTTAGCAATGTTTCTACTTATTTGTGAATGCAGAGTTTTGTGTGAAGTTCCTTTTCTCTAATATACCCATCAACAAATACTTGTATTTGTAAGATATAACGGCACAGCTTGGTATTTTAGTTGAAGATCAAAACTAAGACTTTCTATTATTTACAGTGGAAGAATAGGCCCCTCTTTTATATGTATCATTTAATCCCATTACAGGGACAGCAGTGGACCCAAAGCAAGCATAGATGTTTTCCTATGCTTCAGTCTACTTCTTTCTGAAAATCTCTGCTTCTCTTCTATCCATTTCTGGGCCTTGGACTAGCAGTTTTTCACTAGCATAAAATTCAAATAGGATCAATTGGGTGTCTTTTCTATTTGTATCATGAGACAGTCCCTCCCTCCTCCCTCCCTCCCTCTCATATGGGGTTGTATTTTAGTTGTTCTGGTCATTTCACAGCAATTCTTTCACTGATTCTATTTCTTCAGAAATTAATCCCTCCATATGTTTTCCAAAAGTCAGTCCTCTTAATCCTTAAGATAAAATCATAACAATGAGCCTAACAATGAATAACAAAGCTTTACAATAAAGTAAACTTTAAAAAGATGTTTTAAAAAGATACAAGCATTGTCAAGAATTCATAGATATAACATCTGATCCTGTCTGATCCTGCAAAATTCTGATTAAATGAGGAGGAAATCCATAGTCTCATAAAGACTTTCTGTTATCTGTCTTTAATAATACTCTTTGGTACTGTATATAAACACTAGTAGACACTTCTTTGTTACTCATGTTGTAGCAGCTCTCCCTTAATCCCAGTTCCCAAAAAACCTTAAAAAAAACCTGTCAGACTGTAAATGTCATTTTTTACTATTCAGAATTTTCTTACAGATGGTGTTCCACAGTGGCTCAGTCATTCACATATTACTGTTCCCGTTTGGCTCCACACAGAAGTGTGAATATTTCAGTGTGGTGGTGTGCAATCATTTTCACCTTTGTTTCTGAGTGTCTTCATGTCGGGAGAGGTGTCTTTAAAAATATCACAGCAAAATGAACAGTAGCGTTTATTTCCCGCATATTAAAATCAGAGACATGCTTGCTCACATAGGCATATAGACAGTCTATCCAATTACCTGTAGCTTTATTTGGAATCTTTAGAACCAGACCAGCCTTGAACATCATTCTATTTAGAATTAATCGAAATTTAAACATTGTTTTATAGTAGGGTGGCATCTAACTTCAAACAAACAAACAAACAAACAATGTAGTTTTTATACTTAATCATTTAGTATTTTATGGTAATTATCTATCAGAATGAAGACTAATGAAAGGATACTTTTTATCAAATAAACAGGACATTTGGTTTTGGACACATATTCCTGGTATTTATTCTGTGGTAGTTTCACCTATTTATTCTTACGTTAATTATATTATTCATTTCCTCACAGATTGGTTTCTACATGCATCCATGAGCATGCATACACACATATCACCACATTTCTATATGCTGAATGATTGCCAGCTCAGTATGTGGATTGATTTCACTGAAAAATTGGCTTCTGAAGGAAGATGATCTAAATAATCTGCAAATTGGAATACCATAGAGTTGGCTGTATATAATAAGTTGCAAATAACAATATTTCTATTCAGGGAAAGATGCACATAAAATGCATTTATTAAGAAATGTTATAGGCAGATTCGGTGACAATTATCTTGCTTTTTAAAAAAACAGAAGATGGTGCAAATAAAAATGATTGAGGGGATTGGTGATTCATTGTATGCAAACTGAAAAAGGGCAGATGTAGATTGAGCTGTACGTTCATGTGAATATTGTATAATTCTGAAATGTTCACAGGACACAACTATAATATAAGCTGTAACTTGTCTTTTAAAGCTTTTTTGCTTCTCCCAAGAATTTTGCTATCTGAGGATAATCTGAATTCTTAATTTTCACAATAGTAAAAAACCCGGGTCTCCTTTAAAGAAACAAGGGTATTAAGCTGTATATAATACGCACATTTTCATTTCTTATGCTGAGACTAAAGTTGAAACTGGAATTTTTGACCATTTAGAAAATTTCTCACTCATAATTGGCTGACCTTGTACTTTATTTTACATCTGTCTTTATCCAAATTTCAAGGCAACACCTAGCCTTATAAATTCTTTACAAAGTGACACTGCATTCTTCATTCATTCTTAATAAACAAAATGTGCTCTCTCCCCCACCCCTAAACATTTCACTTTTAAAACTTTACAAGCTGTTAAATTTCACATCCCTTCTGCTCCATTTCCCTACCAAACTTCTAGCACATGCCATGTAAATTGTTAAGTCAAGCACCTGGCATGCAAACAACCTTGTTAAAGTTGGAAAAGAAATGCAAAGACAAAGGAGTGGCAGAATATATACCTAGATATTTAACTCATGATGAGTAAATTTCTCAGAACTATGGATGGAGAGTTCCATGCTGTTGTTGAGAACAGATCATATCCTCATTGGAAATCTGATCATCATCCCCATCATCTCATTATTTTAACACTTATGTGGCAACTTAGGCAATTAGAAGTGTTATAGATATATGACTTCATCATTCCTTTTTTGCTTAATTTTGTTTGGAACAGTGTAGAGAAGCGTCTAGCCCTTGAAGCCCTTGATTTGAACTTTTGTGAATCATGTAAATTATGCACTTGCATCTTGATATATGGCACACAGTTATGTACATCACACTATTATGCGTCTCATCGTTTGCCCCCTCCCTCCCCTGATGACTTTGATACCCCAGCCTTACCCTTTTATTAGGAGTTATTTATTTATTTTATTTATTTATTTGTCACAAAATAAGCATAAGCATGTAATAACTATACAATATATAAGCATACATATAAGTATGAGTATGTAATAACTATATTAATTGGATATAATGAAAAAAAACAATAGGACAGGAACAGTAGGCATGCTTGTGCTCTTATGCACACCCCTTACAGACCTCTTAGGAATGGGGTGAGGTCAATAGTAGACAGTTTTTGGTTGAAGCTTTGGGGATTTTGGGAAGAGACCACAGAGTCAGGTAGTTTATTCCAAGCATTAACAACTCTGTTACTGAAGTCATATTTCTGCAATCAAGATTGTAGCGATTAACATTAAGCTTAAATCTATTGTGTGCTCGTGTATTATTGCAATTGAAGTTGAAGTAGTCTTCGACAGGAAGGACATTGTAATAGATGATTCTATGAGTTAAACTCAGTTGTAAGCCAAAAAGTATAATGGGCTATAAGATTAATCTTGGGAGACTGGAGGAAGAGCCAGATAGGGTGAAAGCATCTCAGAATTGACCTTCTCTAGTTTGCTGGAGCATAAAGTCAGAGGAGAGAAAGTGCTTTCAGACTTGCAAGAACTTGTTACTCCTGTAACCTTACAAGAAAGGTAGTAGCACTTTTGAAGTGTCATGATTTGGTGTTCTGTCTGGACTATTTTGAAGTGCCATGATCAGGAGAGTGCATCAATCTTTTTCCAATAATCTCCAAGATCCTATTGGAACAGCAACCCTTTTTTCCAGTGCCTGGAAAGCCTTGGCTACAAAGGATGCTGCTTAGCACTCTGAAGGGAATGACGATGAATAAATAGCACAGTTGTAGGGTTATGTGGGATGCCTTGTGGTTCTGGGGGTAGGTAAGATTTTCCTGCATTGAGGCTAGACTTTTCTGCCAGCCATCCCACATAAGTGCTGATGTATATCCCTGGATGGATGCCATACATGGACTGAAGCTTTAAAAAATTAATTTTTAGAGGGAATATACTGCCTAGGAAACTACACAGAACTTACCACGAGCCTCATTTTTATTTGTTGTTATGGGATACTAGTCTCCAAATTTGTTATGATGGGGTATTCCAGGGTTTATTTTATCCCATGCAAAGAAATTGACAGGATAGTGGTCCAAATATTATTATTATTATTATTATTATTATTATTATTCATTTATTATCCTTTTGGGGTTTCTACTATTTCTTCCTTCTTTTTTCTGTCTACAAACAAAAAATCTAGATGGAAAAATTGAACGCTTTATTTTGATTGTAAAGCCTTATATGTGGATGCACTCTGAGTGTTCTATTCAGATAAAGTGTGTGAGCATCTAGGGAGTTGCAGTATGATGGAGTCACTAGCAGATCTAATTAGTGCCAAACCAGTAAAACAAAAATATTTCTTCAGAATGTGGAGAGCTGAAGTACATACTTTAAAGAAGTAACATCAGAGGAAGAATCACATCTTATCCTATGGTGCCTTTCTTCCTAAAAAAAACAAAAAACCAAACCAAACCAGGAAAGGTCTTGATTTATTCTTATATAAGTGAATTAAGTCATGCATCCATGCAAGATGGTATGCAACACCTAGAATCTGTGAAATGTTTAATTGTGCACTAATTAATTACTGTATTTTTCACTCCATAAGATGCACCTAGTGTCAAGGTTCCAGAAAAACCTCTTCTGCATAAAAAAACCTCAGAAGCCATTGTTTTCCAGAGTTCTTTACTAGCATGAGGAAACTGGCACACGATGAGTGAAATTCCAAAACTGAATTTCCGGATTCTTTTCCCAGTTATACAAACCCCAAGAGTCCCACCCTCCTGACCCCTTTGATGGTCACATGGTCCCACGTTCTTCCAGTTCATTTGAATATCTTCTTGCCACTCTTCCTGCAGATGTGAACACCATCCGACCTTGACCGCTTGAAGAATGTTATCATACCCCTCAGCCCCCCTTCCTCCCCTCAGGGAAAAAATGTGGCAGTGTCTGGAACCCTAAAGTCTAATATGGTTTCCAGGCCTGACACCTAGGTTTCGAGGAGGAAGGAAAAAAATATGAATCTAGAGCAGGGTCTCCAACCTTGGCAACTTTAAGCCTGGTGGACCAACTCCCAGAATCCCCCAGCCAGCTTGCTTGCTGGGGGATTCTGGGAGTTGAAGTCCACCAGGCTTAAAATTGCCAAGGTTGGAGACCCCTGATCTAGAGTGTGCATATGGAGCACCAAATATGGGGCAGCAGTGTAGTGAGGGCAGGAGGCAGGAGGCAGTGTCCTCTCATGTGCCAGCTCTGCCTATTGACTCCTGCACTCCGGTGAGTTTCAGCGCTGTAAAAGGACCGCACCACTGTGGCCCGGCTGCGATATTCGCTCCATAAGATTCACAGAAATTTCCACCCATTTTTTTTGTGGGGGGTGGGGAGGAGTGTGTCTTATGGAGTGAAAAATATGGTATATTCCGTTCTTGTTTTCTTCCAACAATTTATTCATTTCTTAACAATGCTTTAATCTGCCTCAATCCTGAAGGATTTGGGAATATAACAGCAAAGCTAACAAAACCTTCCGTAACAAAAGAACCTCAATTAAAAGAAAAGATAATTCCACCCATCAGTCATGTGGGGTGGAATTTCATTAAAACAATATAGATTTAATGTCCTTGTGGAATATCAACACTTCTGGACCACAATGTTCCACCAAATGGCAGCTGCCACAGAAAAGTTCTGTGGCCTTGCTTATATCCCATGTACCTAGAGAAAAGGAGCACTCTCCGCTGACTTTTCTGGGTAATTGAATTGGACAGCCATATTCAGTTTCATCAAAGCATTGCCTGGTACAGTATATCTAGTGCCATGATATGTAGAGCTTTAAAGGCAATGACCAACAATGTCTTTTTTTTTTAATTAAAAAAGTTTTACAAAAAAGAAATTTTTAACAATTATTCCCCCCCTTCACCCTCCTCACCCTCCTTTCCCCTCCCTCCCCCCTTCCCCCCACCCTCCCCCTCGAGATTTCCCAGAACAAAATACAGGGTATAAGATCTAACAATCATAAACTAAATTTCCACATAAGTCATAATCCACAGTCCCTCATCTCTCTTTACATCCTTAACTCCCTAAATTATTCCTAAATTCACTCATAAGCTATTTGATACTTTCTAGTCTGATACTTATTTTGAATATAATCTATCCAACTTCTCCATTCCAATACATATCTTTCTTGCGAATAGTCTTTCAAATACGCAGAAATTTTAGCCATTTCTGCCAAGTTGGATAATTTAAGTGTTCATTCTTCAATTGTAGGCAAATCTTCTTTCTTCCAATATTGCGCAACCAAGAGTCTTGCTGCAGTTATTAAGTTTAATATCAATTTAGTCTCTCTTACTGTACAGTCCATAATTCTACCCAATAAAAACAACTGTGGAGTAAACTTTATCTTCTTCTTCAAAATATTCTGCATAATCCACCAAATTTTAATCCAAAATGCTTTGATTTTTTTACAAGTCCACCATATATGATAATAAGTAGCATCGTCACAATTGCAGGGACATGCTGAGGAGTTTGGAGTGTATTTGCATGATAAAATCACTCAGATCCAGGACGGGCTGGACACTGATTGGGTGGATTCAGGTGGGATGACGGAGGTAACTCTTGAGAATATTACTTGTGGGGAGTTTGACTCTGTGACTCCCAAGGACATGGACAGGATTCTGGCGAAGCTGAATGCGACCACATGTTTATTGAACCCGTGTCCCTCCTAGTTGGTACTGGCCATGCAGGAGGTTACACGAGGCTGGCTCCTGGGAATTACTAGGGCTTCTTTGGTGGAGGGTGTCTTCCCACCTGCCTTGAAAGAGGCGGTGGTGAGACCCCTCCTTAAGAAGCCTTCCCTGGACCCAGCAGTATTAGCTAATTATCGTCCGGTCTCCCACCTTCGTTTTATTGCGAAGGTTGTTGAGAGTGTGGTGGCATGGCAGCTTCCCCGGTACCTGGAGGAAACTGTCTATCTAGACCCGTACCAGTCCGGCTTCTGGCCTGGGTACAGCACGAAGACGGCTTTGGTCGCGTTGGTAGATGATCTCTGGAGGGTGCGGGACAGGGGTTGCTCCTCTGTCCTGGTTCTATTAGACCTGTCAGCAGTTTTCAATACCATCGACCATGGTATCCTGCTGCGGCGGTTGGGGGGTTTGGGAGTGGGGGCACCATTTTTCGGTGGTTCTCCTCCTACCTCTCTGACCGCTCGCAGACGGTGTTGGCAGGAGGGCAGAGGTCGGCCGCACACTGCCTCACTTGTGGGGTGCCACAGGAGTCGATCCTCTCACCTCTCCTGTTCAACATCTATATGAAGCCGCTGGGATCTCGTAGCTCCCATAACACCTCTCCTGCGCAGGCTGCACTGGCTGCCGGTGGTCTTCCGGGTGCAGTTCAAGGTGTTGGTCATCACCTTTAAAGCGCTCCATGGCTTGGGACCGGGATATTTACGGGACCGCCTACTGCCACCAATAGCCTCCCATCGATCTGTGCGCTTTCACAGGGAGGGCCTCCTTAGGGTGCCGTCAGCTAAACAATGTTGGCTGGCGGCTCCCAGGTGAAGAGCATTCTCTGTGGGGGCACCTGCCCTGTGGAATGAACTACCTGTACGCTTACTCCCTGACCTCCGGACCTTTAAGCGTGAGCTCAAGACTTTCTTATTTCATCGAGCAGGGCTGGCCTAATGGGAATTTTAATGGGGTTTTATAGCGTTTTTATAATTTTATTCTATTATTTTTAACTTTTAGCCAAATTGAATTAGATTTTTAGTGATATATGGTTTTAATTGCTGTATTACTGTTTTATTTTGGCTGTACACCGCCCTGAGTCTTAATAATAATAATAATAATAATAATAATAATAATAATAATAATAATAATAATAATAATAATAATAATAATATTTTAATTTGTATACCGCCCTTCTCCCGAAGGAGTCTTTGGAGAAGGGTGGTATAAAAATATAAATAATAAATAATAAATAAATAATAAATAAATATAATTGCATCTCCAACATTTAGCTTGCATATTCGGGTACATACATGCCAGTTTTTTAGGATCTAAAAATGACCAACAATTTCAATTGAATCTGTATCTATTTTAATGACTTTAACACATATGTTATCCTTATGGGTTGTTCTACTAGTTATATAGTCACTATATGTTGTCCAGTACCGGGTGCAACTTCCTGGTCACCTCAAAAGGCTGTCCCTTGTATAGCACATTGCAGTAGTCTGGCTGGGTGGTGATCAGGGTGTGATGTTAGGACATCCAAGTTCAGATAAGATTGCAAATGGAAACCAGTAGGAGTTAAAGGTTAGTACAACTAGAAACTCCATGTTGGAGGAGCTTTGAGTTCTGTGGAACCCCGCATTGTAGTTCCCATGGACTCAGGGGCTTCCCTCCCTTTCCTCCCAGACCACTGATTAGAACCACCCACTTAGGTAAGAATGAAGTATTCCTCAAGTCTACTGGATTTTTGAGAATAAAACATAGAAATCAACACAAAGAATTAGATTCAGATTCATTTTTTTTGCTCCATTCTATATTATTTCTCATGACATTGTTTGGCTTCAAATAATAAACAATGCTGCTTTCACGTTAATAGTCATAACGAATCATATTATGACTAATCACTAATCTCAATTGTGTAGAATTAAGGACTACTTTTTATTTCTTAATGCACAGAGGTGCTTATTTTTATCCTGCAGTGCTCAGTCTACACGTGGTACTTCGTAGCAGCTTTCAAAATCAAAATTCTACAAAGTAGGATCATGCCATCAAAATATACACATTTTAGTTATCTTTTGGGAGGTATCTCATAGCTCCTTTACTATAATTGCAAATTATACAGAAACTAGCTTCAAAAGAAGACTACTTTCCCAATATCTGTGGGGGACAGAACAATATCCTAGGCTAATATCAAAATTAGTCATTTTAAATAAATCTACCATTCCCATAGGATAATTACAGATTATTACTTACTGAAACAAAAGTCAACACTCATTGTCTGATGGTGCAATTCTGTATGTACTTGTCAGCAATGGTTCCAACTCACTGGATTTTCTTCCAATTCAACTTACATCTTGACCATTTAATTCATAAAATAAGATGAGATTTGAAACAACTCTTTTCGTCTACTGTAAATAAGACATCAGTCATCACTTCTGTATAAGACATCGCACTTACATAGAATAAATAAATTATTTAGAAGCAGTTGGACAATTGTTCTGATGAACAATCCTATAATTTCTGCCATTTTTCTCATATCAGCATTGCTTTGAAAGGATATAGTTTAGAACTTTCTTAGATCAGCAAATAATAATTACAAAAGGACTTATTAGTTGATAGTACCTTCTCAGGCCATAGTAAAACAAAATTACCACACAAAATTAAATTAAATTATAATTACAAAAGGGCTCATTAGTTGTTCTTATCTTATATATTGACAAGGAAACAAACGTTTTCAAATATATCATAAACATCTAAATTTGAAAAGGATTCACATAAATTGGGAAAGCCCTCATGTATTAATTTAAAAATGTCACTTTACTTTTTTCCTGAGATAGGCTCCTAACAGAGGATAGGATATTTAATTAATTAAATTGTTTAATTACTTTACTAGAAAAGCAACTCTGAACACACTAATTGGTAGGCTTCTGTGAAATATTTAGTATATTAATTACATCATTATTGAGCTATTAAATTATGCTGCTACATACAGCAGCAGTTTGATAATACTCCACACTTTGACAGAATGGGCTTTCAAGTTAGATTTTTTTTTTATAAAAAAAAACTAAATCTGAAAGGTTTCATTTCATATAGAATAGAACAATATTTTGAAGAAGTATCCTCCTTTTCTGTCACAATGATAACTGTAAAATCGTTGTACTTTTTATTCCTTTTCTTCAGTCCTGTCTCTAAGTGGAAGGTTACCAGGCAACTTCTCGTTAGTATCTGGGGTTCTGTGGTATCTTCCCTCCAAGACAGAAATGTCACAGCACTATGTGTTAAGGTACACTGAGGTA
The DNA here is from genome assembly GCF_028640845.1 of Ahaetulla prasina. Taxonomy (NCBI): domain Eukaryota; kingdom Metazoa; phylum Chordata; class Lepidosauria; order Squamata; family Colubridae; genus Ahaetulla; species Ahaetulla prasina. The sequence goes on along the minus strand of NC_080539.1, from coordinate 178,535,906 downwards.
AATGACTTGCCACAATCCTTCTCAGTATCTTTTTTTAACTTCTTGGCATCACAAACTGAAAGAATATGATAACTGGGCATTAAACAACAAGAAAAAAATAATGGCTGATAGTTTCATTTTGAGAGATGGATAGCACAGATATTGACAAAGTAGTTACAAGCTTCCAAAAACAATATGCTCAATCCTATTAGCTCTTGAATTAAATCTATTCCTTGCGGTGAATTTTGATTCTAAAAGTTAATTTTTCAAAGGAATGGAAATATAAATCAGGGCAATAGAGTTTTCCAGAGTCCAAAGAGTCAATTTTTTCCACAGGAATTATAGTCTGTACATAATGTATACCAATAGAATGTCCTTGTGTTGTCTTTGTGGAGGCTTTTTTTTTTAGCTGTCTGTGTGTTTGATTTTAGGCATACACATGTACACAACTGCTGTGAGCATTTTTCTGTTATATACAAGTGAATGCTTGACAGATTTTCTTCTCCTTCTTACTCCCAAAACAACTTTGATAGCCCATAAACATAGTAAATCCTGCAGCTGCCTTCATATTTTCATGACAATTGCCCAGTAAACTATTCATTAAAAAATTTCAACCAATCCAAGTCCATAGAGACTCCATCCCAGAAAGTTACTATATCCATCTTTTCACAGTTTAAAAACTGTAAAATGTAGGCACTCTGGATTATATACAACCACAGTTAGGGAGTTAGTGAGCCTCTTATATTCTAGCACTCATAAAAACAGAAATAAAACTCACAAAGCATATTGAAGAAAGCAGTAGTGGAAGATCACTTGCTAAATTGGAGGCAAAGTTTTTATTATAGTGGCAAAGGCTCCATATATTTGCAGGAATCTGGAATGTGATGATGGTGGTGGTGGTAGTGGGAAAGAAAAAAATAATCTATGAGAGACCATTCAGAAACTTACTCTCTAAATCAGTTCCATCAATGGTGTCTTAGGACAGCACTTAAGAAGAAATTTTCAGTGTCAACATACTCATTCTGACATATACTTTTTATAGTTTCACATTATAATTTAAAGGAGAAAGCCAATTTTGTGTTCTTTTTAAGGGTTAAATGCAGTCTTTGCACTAAGAGAAGGTTGTTCATTTCTCCCTCTATACCTGTGATGGCGAACCTATGGCATGTGTACTTGAAGTGGCATGCAGAGCCATGTCGCCTGGCACGCATGGCATTGCCAGTTCCTCTTCTGGGTTTTAGACGTGCATGTGTGCACAACGATCAGCTGGCCCATGTTGCATGTGGCAATGCCGGAAACTAGAAGAGCTGGTCTTCCATTTTTCTGCATGAGCATGCACACCGGCCAGCTGACTGTCGCGTGCGCATGCACGCCAGAGACTGAGAAGAGTAGCTGGCGGAAACCAGAAGTTTAGTAGCTGAAACTGGAAGTTCATTTTTGGGCGTGCGCATGTGTGCTGGGCAGCTCCTTTTATGGGTTGTGGCCCAGACAAAAGTGCGCTCCTTTTTCACCATTCAGTGCCGAAAAGGTTCACCATCACTGCTCTATACCATTCTTTTACTCAAAATATCACCCCATTAATGTTCCTTCTTCCCTGCCTTCCTTCCTTCTAATTAATACCAGAATATCTTAAAAAGCAACATCTTTCCTGTGACGGTTTTTTACTTTCTGGGGTAGCACCAACTGAAAAGCTTCCCCAGTAGATGAACAGACAACCCAAAGTAGCAGGATACCTGTCAATTCTCTGCTGTTTATCTACCTCCATATGGTCAGACTTTGGGCTAAATTTGGGGAGGCAAGGAGTTTTATGCAGAAGGCTAATGCAGCTTGAGTACAGTACAACTTCTGGGAGTGACACTTCTTTTTGCTCTAGACCAGAATGATATGCCATTAACTGCTTGGAATGCTGCCTGTTGTTGCAACAATATAGTGGTGGAAAAATGCAGTCACTGATGGGATTTGCCAAGATTCTACTATTATTGTTCAAGTGGCCATCAATATCATCTCAGAAAACAGGCTTTTCACAAAAGACTATGCTGTAACTAATTATCTCGGTCAACCCCCAATACAGAAATTGATAATTGATTCAATTGTATTAGCATTTTGATAAATGATAAATTTTTTGCACCTCTACCAGTAGTGGCAGTGTGGTCACATTTAATACAAGTGTGTGGGCATGCAGAGGTTAAAAAGTTAAATGTGACTCCCACACTTGTATTGTGTGATCCAATTCCTTTTTGCCCTAGTATTTATTTATTTATTTATTTATTTATTTATTTATTTATTTATTTATTATTTACATTTTTATACCGCCCTTCTCCGAAGACTCAGGGTGGTGTACAGCAAGATAAAACATAAATACCAAAAAATTAAAATACAATATTCATTAAAAATCTAATTTGATACGCTGAATATTAAAATAGATGTATAAAATTTTAAATAAGTTAAGTAGTACTTGTTACTTTATAAGTAACACATGTAGATGTCCTAAGTGTGATATATGTACAAATCTGTTAAATTAAATATAGCCTGGAATGTGTATTTATGCTTGAATTTGCACTGGCCCTTAGAACAAAATATATGCTTTTGCTTTCACTTATCTACTTCCGCTGAATATTGAACATAATCTTCTATTGAACACAAATATCACATAGGAACCAATGGCCACCATACTAACATTCACTATACATATCTATGCTGTGCATGCTTTATTGACACCAGAAAATGAAAAATTTGTATAACTGTGGCTTCCCAATCAAGAACTGCTTGTCTAAATAGCAATAGTACTTAGACTTATATACCACTTCACAGTGCTTTACAGCCCTCTCTAAGTGGTTTACAAAGTCAGCATATTGCCCCCAACAATCTGGGTCCTCATTTTACTGACTTTGGAAGGATGAGTCAATCTTGAACCGGTGGGAATCCAACTGCCAAATTGCTGGCAATCAGCAGTCAGTAGAAGTAGTCTGCAGTACTGCATTCTAACCACTGTGCCACACAGCCTCTAAAGCGAATCAAGGAACCCTAACAATCTTAAGGTCTCTTCACAACATGAAATCTTTAAAAGTCTACTTGTTTTTTAAACACAGTCAAACATAAAAATACAGATGTAGCAGATATTAGTAAAATAAATCAGGGGTGAAATGGACGGGTTCACTTGAATCGGTAGTAAAAAAAATGCTACCGGTTCGGGAAAACCAGTATTTCTGATGATCAGCTGTGCCATGTGATTTATATTAGCTAGAAAGCATGAAACCCTACTTTCTAACGAATCTAAATCATGCAGCACAGCTGTTCCCCCCCATTTTGCTGTTCTACTTAACTTTGCTGACTCAGAAAAGGCTTCTTAATCCTCCTTTTTCAGCGTTGTGCAGTAGCGCCTGTGATGTGCCTGCACGTGAAGCGCACGTTTGGTGCGCACTTTGCGTGCTCCCACGAAGCAAACCGGTAGCGAAGTGAACTGGTAGCAGACTTCAGAGCATTTCACCCCTGAAATAAATGTGCACAAATGTGAATGGCTGCAGCTCCTGTTAGATGTATTTTGAGTGTCAAATCTAGGTTTGTATCTGTGCAGATGGACAAAGAGCTAAGAGTCAAAAGGAAGGGTAGAATTTTACTTCATTTTGTAGAAGGCTGCAATTTGAGATCTTGTCATAATTTAATTTCCACCAATGTTTAGTTTCTGTTTTATGCCTTCAACCATTTTCTTTCAGTCATATCCAATTCTTTGAGACCTCATAGACAAGTCCCTGCAGTTTTCTTGGCAATTTTTTTTCAGAAGTGGTTTGCCATTGCCCCCTTCCTAGGGCTCAGAGAAAGTGACTGGCATAACGATGGATTCATGCCTAACACCAGACTAAAACTCACAATCTCCTGGTTTCTAGCCTGATGCCTTAGCCACCAGACCAGGCTGGCTTCCTGCCTTTAACCATTAAATTTATGTAGATCTCTGCATGGATTTCCATGTGTGTTGTCCCATTTCGTTTAGTCAAAATGATATTATTTTGTGAAAATACTCCATGATTGAAGTAGCAATAAGGCTGCCAGATGTGAATTTAGGATAGATAGCAAAACATTAAAATTAAGCAAGTTTAGTTTTCACATTTTCTTATAGATATTTCAGTCCTTCTCACTCAAATGGACAAGCATATAAACTGATATTTAATTAAACTTTTGGTACACTGTTATCTTTCTGAAATTAGCACACTCTACTGTATAAAACCCTTCTGTGTTTTCATCAGAACACCATTCTAGGAATACTTGGGAGTAAGTCCAATTGAAAGTCCTGGAATATTAAGGATGAATAGCTGTCTCACTGAATTTAATTGGATGGGATTTAGTTCCAACTATCTTGATCAGATTGTTTCTTAAATGCTGTTTGTTTCTTTCATCTGGACTGCTACTGTCTTCCAAAAGAAAAACTCCAAAACAAAAAAGGTGTTTTCTGACTTTCCCTTCCTTCTATGTCCAGAATGCATAAAAGAAGGCTTCTAAATAGGTATACACAAAGAGGCTCTTTCCAGACCTTTTTCTGAACAACTTTTCTCCTTTTACACAATCAAGGTTACATGGGAAGCTGTTTTTAAAAACAGAAGCATTTTCTAATTCTACCATCTTGTTCCATAATTAGAGGGGGGAAATTGTTTCTGTGCTGTCTTTAAAGCATTTGCTAAAGCTCCTTGCTAAGATTTCTTATGAAATAGGATATTATTTGCTCCTTAGCTATACATATTATCAAAGACACTAAAGAAGAAAACTTGGGAGGGAATCTCTACTGAAATGTTTCTTAGAGTTTATCTATGTTATCTCAAGTTCAATATATTGCATTCATCAGATATATAAATACATTACTTTTCCTTCATTTGCAAACAAATGCTTCATTAAAAAGTGCAAATTAGTACAAATATACCCCATACCATCACCAAAGACACATCAGTTATAAAGAAAACAAAGGTTAAGATCTTAAACCCTCTTATTTAGACCCAATTCCATTGAAATAAACAAGCATCATTTCCAAGTAAACAAAATTAGAAGCAAGTTGAAAATAATATACAGTATTCCATCTGAAAAAATGCCATTCTGTAAAGAGCATGATGCAACTATATGGAAGTATTTCTGGTAACTAAGTATTTAATTTCATGATTAAATAATCTTAAACCAAACAAATGAATAAATTACAGGCTAAATGAAAAGGATACTGCTTTTCACAATACTGTCAAAGGCAAGCATGTTAAGCAAACAAACATAATAAGACTTCAGTTAAAGACAGCTTCTTTACATAGGAAAATTTGGATTCGTGTGATTTATACTACTAAATGATTAACAATTTACAAATTGTAAAGATGAAACTATGAAATACAACAGAGAAGGACAGAAAGGGAAAAAGAAAAAAAATTAAGTAACAAAAGCTTTATTATTTTACTTTTCCATGAGCCATTGCATTTGATTTTTTTCTTTTCTATTGCTTGATGACAATTTAATATGTTAATAGCATTAAACATGAGTTTTATACAAATATCAGTAGCAGTTATATAATTTCCTTTCCTAGTGACTTTCAAATCAAACGTGACAATAGAATTTACTTTCTAATTGAGTGGAATTTCCGCATTTTATTATGGAAGTGGTTTAGTATTTTGGGAAGACATGAAATTTTATTCTGTCCCTTCTTTAATTCCACTGCATTCTATAATATTGTGTTGGAAGGAAGGTAGAGAAATCAAGATGATGATAAGGTAAAACTATTCAACTTTTAAAAAAATCCCCGTATCCATTGTTAAAAGATCATATTATCCAATTCAGTGGAAGTGAACTTATTGCTAACTCATTAGATTCCCAGGAGATGCCTTACATTAATTGTTTAGCAAAAGCACCCTTAGGCTATAACTAGGGAAGAGCATTAAATGCATAAAAAGAGAAGTTGACAGAGATCCCTGTAGAACAAGCTCCATCTACTCAAATAAAACTTCTCTAAAAGGGTGGGAGGGGGGATGCTAGAATCCTGAATGGCTATTTTGGAGTTAGATTCCCACCCCCACATATTCTCTGCAAGCACAAGCACAATTAAGGCAAACAAAAGAGGTAAAAAAAATCAATGATGTGGCAACACAGAACTCTTTTGGAAACAGCCTGAAAATGGTAACTATGGAACAATAAATTAAAATTTAAAAGAAAAGATGTACTAGAGTTGTTTGTGTGGCTGGCAAGGATGGAGCAAGAGGAAAAGTTGGAGGACACCGTAAAATCAACACTGCAGATTAGGGAAACGAAGCAGAAGAGAGTGTTCAGGGACAAGAGACCATGAAACATTTCCAGCTGTAGGAATACATTCTTTAGAAATCTTCTGTTGAGAATCTTTTGTTGAAAATCTTCTGTTGTGAGCAAATGCAACATTCACACATAAAAAGTTATGACTTTAAGATAATTTCCCATCTGACATCCTTGCCATTGCTTGTTTTATAACTCTGAGCACTGTTTTGAATGGCTATTTTATCATTTTGTCTGTTTCTATAGATGTTGTTCAGTGTATTTTAAAGAAGAAATTTTGCTGTGAGAAATATTCTGAAGATTAGTATTAGAAGAAAGCATCTGTCAGAATTTAAGTTTTTAACGTGTATTTCCCCCCCCCAGTATTGCTGCTAATATACCACTAGAGGGACCACTGGTTAAACAAGAGGCAAAAATGGAGCTTTTCATTCTGTTTTTTAAAAATGCCGTTTCCATGGAAAAAAGCCATTTTCATCAAATAGTCCCATCATAATTATAGTATAGTTTATTGCTGTTTGTTACTACAGTAAAGTTGGTAGTAGTGTTGCTACTTTGAGGCTACAGAAGAAAGAGAAAAAGAAAGAAAGAAAGAAAATAGAAAATAGAAGTGCTTTAATTACATATACAGTAAATACATAAAGGAAATAAGTATTCATACGTACATTTAAAATATGGCCACATATTTTTAAATTTATACTATCAGATTGTTATCCTGAAATATTGCAGCTTTTCACATTTTTAACACCAGTTGTTTATCTTAAGCACAACTATTAACTCTAAAAGTAAGTTGTTATTATTACTAACAAATGTTTATTTTAAAGGTTCTCGTAGAACATACTCATTTTTGCTACCCAGGTCTAGTTTGCTCCATATACATAATACCATGATTTCAACTGACTTTAAAAGATTATTTAGCCAGCTCATTCATCAATTAAGCAACTATACCTACATAATTTTGCATATTACAAAAGCCTCAGCAATAATATATGTGCTTTTGTTGACACTCTTAAAGGAATGTGATATCCTAAAACATTAGAAACATTTAAATAACTAAATTCATTAATGGAAAAAAACCACATTTAATATATTCTTCTCCTCGTGTTTTCTTAAAATAGTACATCACCATAAATATTTCATTACAAAATAAACTGTGCCTGTAATTCACGGTCTCACTGATTAATTGTTGCTTTACTTGATGGAAGATTATTTAGAAATTATCCTACTTATTCAAAAGTTTACTTAGCAGTACCTACACAGTGCAAATTCTATTGGAAACACTTCGAAGTGTTTGAATCACTTAAATGTGCTGCTGTAAGCTTTCCTATAGGAGTAAGAGAATATCTCAAAGGCATCTGAAGCTCTGAATCTACATAAAGTTACATTCTACTGACTAGAAGAACAGAACACGTGAGAAATAAACTAAAGATGCAAAATAGCCCTCCTGATCAGGCCAAAGATTCACCAATTCAACACTGGTGTGTCATGGTGGACTAGTGGTGAAGATGCTTACTCCCACTCGGAAGGCTAAGACTTTAATTCTAGGTAGTGGCAGATGCTTCTCTCTCAGGGCACAAAGAAAAACTATCTGCTGTGAACTCCACATAAGCATCAGGAAGGGCATCTGGCCAGTAAAGTTCAGCTCCATTCAGTTGCCCTGATTCTCCCCTGAATTAAGGGGCAACAGGATTTTTAAAAGAAGAAAAAAAAAGCATATAGAAATGGCCAATTGGATATTTTTTAAAAGCAGTCATGCCAGGCATGACGGTCATTAACTTTTGAACACATGTTATTTAGGGAATCATGCCTCAGATTCTAGAATTGATACAGTTAACTGTTCGTGATGATGGCTCAGTAGACTGCATTATGTGTAGGCCAATCAGAAGACTGTATGCTACTTTTTGCTGCACTGATGACTATATCGGTATAGATAAAAATAATGCCCTTAAGTCATTGAGCTGTGGTGGCTCAAGGCTGTAAGAAGCCTGTTATTAAAACCAGCTGCCTGCAATTACTGCAGGTTCTAGTCCCACCAGGTCCAAGGTTGACTCAGCCTTCCATCCTTTATAAGGTAGGTAAAATGAGGACCCAGATTGTTGGGGGGGCAATAAGTTGACTTTGTAAATATACAAATAGAATGAGACTATTGCCTTACACACTGTAAGCCACCCTGAGTCTTCGGAGAAGGGCGGGATATAAATGTAAACAAAAAAAAAATTATATTAAAAAATGATGTTGAATACAGATTTAGCAAAACATAGAACAGCACAATTCATTCAGTGAAACTTAAGTTATTTATAACTTATTTAACCTTGGATTTTAATGGATTTCTTCCATCTATGTTTGGGTATCCAACTCAGTGTAGCAGCAATAATACCAAATTCAATAGAAATGCCTTTTATTAGGAACAACCAAATCTCAATGCTGGGAGCAAGTTTGCAAATTCACTATGCCTGGTCATTTGGTAAGATATAGCATCAAAAACATGGAAAAAAGAAAGATGGAAAAGGTAAAAGATCAACAACGACCTGCTGGTAGGTAGGATGGAAAAGCCTAACAATTCACAATTTCTAAGAGTCTTACAGAGAACAGGAAGCACTAGCTAGATGTAGTTAGCATACAGATAACTGAAGGCTGTAGCAGGAGCAACTAAGATGGACATAGATACCTCTGTCGTTCCCTTGAAAATAAACAAGCAGACCTTCAGTTTTGCTTAGAAATACATAGTTCACTTGTAAGGTAGAAAGAAGACAAAAGAAAAATGTAATTTGTGCACTACCAGTTAACACAATTGTAGGATAATATTAGCTTTGCTAAGATAAAGATAAAACTTTCCTTCCTTCCTCCCTCCCCCCTCTCTCCCACTCCCCCTTCCTTCCTTCCTCCCTCCCTCCCTCCCCTTCCTTCCTTGCTTCCTTCCTTGCTTCCTTCCTTCCTTCCTTCCTTCCTTCCTTCCTACCTTCTCCATCTCTCTCTCCCTCCCTCCCTCCCTCCCTCCCTCTCTCCCTCTCCCCCTCTCTCTGCTTCAACAAGCACCAAACACTTTCAGAAGGTACAGCTTGGAAAAACAGCTGGCTGAAAAGTCATCAGAGCAAATATACTAACCAGAGGAGCACAACCTGAACCCTCAACAACCAGGCAGCCTCAGAAAGTCTTAGCCATAACCCCTCAAGTCTTAGCCATAACCCCTCAAGTCAACAAATGGTGCTAGCAAATTGTGAAGAAGGGAAGTTATTAAATACACAAGAATCAACCTAAACACAATCACATTTTGCTATCTTGAGTTATGTTTTAACAAATCTCAGCTTGTAGAGGTGCATACATATGTATTTGTTTGGAATAAGCTATTGAGAGATAAATTATACCTATTGCCCATTAAAAAGTATATTTAATTTCAAAATATATGCTCCAAAACGAGAGTTTTCTTTTCTGGAAAGAAAACATTGGTTACTTCAGTATGCTCTGTTTAACTCATGGAAATGTCTGTGAAAATGTTTTATTCTCTCTCACACATCCCAGGTTTCTTCCCAGCCCATAATAACTGATTATGGAGATGGTCAGCACAGCCTCTGCCGTATGTCTAGGTTGTGTCCATCAAATTTTCCCAACCTCAGGAAGAGGAGAAGATGGCATTAGGAGGCAGATCTTTCTGCTTCTTTAGGAGCAGAACTCCCTCGCTCCATTGTATGCACCTAAGATTCTATCACAGAGGAGTAAAGGCAGCTTTCAGGCAGATTTTACGCAGGTCATTGAACAGCCATATTTCAGCTGCTACAGCCCTAGGACAGATACAAGCCAATCCAGGCTTTTTTGCACCAAAAGCCTGTGTCCTGTTACTAAGCCCCCAGGGTTGTCATCTAGCCTCAACCCCAAAGGATATACAGTCAAGACACAGAGTGGGATTCATACCAAATCGCATCATACCCGCCAATAAGTTATCCTCAAGCTGAGATACCTCCAGGGCTTAACTACCTTTGAAAATGTTCACTGTAGCTGTCTTGGGAAAACAACCATCATGCTGCACCATCGTTTCAGTTTCATACATGTAGACAATGGTTGCATGTAAAATCCTCTCCCCAAAAGGCTAGTAAGGAACATCTATACAAATACTGAAAAGGAAGGGGCATCTTCCCACATCTTTTTCTTAACACGGGTTTAGCTGAAATACCCATATGAGGATCCTTTACTTCTTTCGAAGTCTGCCTCAGTTCATTGAATCGTTTTACCTTCTAATATCTCTCCTCCAAAGGCCCAACAGCCTGTGAAGAAGCTGAGGCCTGGCGCTTTGTGACATTGCTTCCCCTGTTTCCCATAACTGCAAGCAAGAACTGCCAAGATTTCAGGATCCTCTTCATGCTATCACTTCACAGGCTGGAAGGTGACAGCTTCACCAGGGAATAATGCAGTCCAACATAATTGAATGTGGCCTGCAGCAAAGCAGCAGCCTGGAGCCACTTGTGATTGTAGCTGTCATCAGGTGGTACCTACTGCAAGAAGACGTGTTCCACTGGAATGCCAGCCTGCCATGCAGTCTGTATTGATAGCTTATTTACTACTAACCAGCCCACAATAGTTTGTAGTAAAGAATTGTCAATCATGTCATCACAACTATATGACTGTTGGGTATTCCAAAACACCAGACACTACACTCTCAGGGCCAAATAAGATATTTGCACTCCCCCCACCTCTCTTTTCCATATATTCCGTGCTTATCTCCCCAATCCCTGTCTCCCCCTCCATTGGAAGTATACTGAATGCATGCTTTTTTACCACCACATGGTAATGTACAAAAATAATTAGACATGAAAAAGGACATTCAAGAGAAGAACAAAATTAAACCTCCTTGATTTCTCCCTAGTTATAAAGAATATAAACTTCTTTACAACTTCAGATAAAAGAGCAATCAATCCGAGCAGTTCATTTCTTTCAATTGACAATTCCTCACTAGAGAATTGTTTCCACTTATTCATTTGCCATAAATTCCCTAGAACGAATATAAGAAAATAAATGTTTTTGTTCAAGAGAAGATTGTGTTTCCTGAAGAAAACGTTGCATGACTGTTGACCATTCAGATTACGTTTCTGATGCAGGACTGTAGCAGTATTCTCATGTTTATCAGCATTTGGCATCAAATAGACTGACATGAGGTCGAAGCTGAATTTGGAGGTTCAAAGGATGTGTTATAGATACAATTTGGATTCCACCCATGGTTAAATAGGAGACTGCAAACACTTAAATTGGAAGAAAATGGAAATAATAGTCTTATTTGCAAAGCACATTCACAAAACTATTATTCTGTGATAATACAGCAAATGGATGCAAAATGCATTTTCCATGATTAAAAACTAAAACCAATGTTCCTATTCAATATAGAAGACACTCTTGATTATGTCTAGTTCAACTCTTTTACTTTGGAAGCTCTCTTTAATCCCTTTGTTCACGATTATTCTTGAACATTTTCCTGCTTAATTTGAATAATGTGATTTATTTATGTTGAATGTATATCTATTTTTTCTTTTCATAAAGATAAGCTTGTTAGTGTAACATAAAGTGAAATGCATCATAAATGATAAATAATGGCGGAGGGACAGTCTAAATTTTACTTAGTTTGCTTAGGCTCAGTAAACCTCAGTTCAGTTGCTAAAGAAAGTTTAGTCAGTAAGGATTTTTTCATTAACTACTTGAATCAATATGCTGACATCTTCCAATGAAGATTCTCAGGCATCCAGGTAGAGTTGTTTGTAAATTAAATCATGGCAACTGGATTTTTCTATTTTTGGTTTGAAATGTTTTACTGCTTACTATTTTCAATCTTTATTTCAGAGGAAACAAAACATTTCATTTAAATATTAGAATTTGCCATTTCAGATTTTTCTGGGGGGTCATTTTAAAGAGCCAATTCACGCATGGCTATTCACAGTTGGTAACCTGTTAACTCATACAAGAATTTGATGCTCAAGTTTTCTCAATTATGTACACTGTAACTGGAATTTTGATTATCACGTTGAATTTCCTTGCACACAATTATGGAATATTTGCAATTACAGCTGTCAGCCATTACTAAATAGGCCCAGGGTAATGAAATATGATATCTATATGTATGAATTAATCCTAAATTTCCAAGTACTATATTTTAATTTATATTAGGAGTTGAAGGTCCTTAATGCTGATAAATAAAAAAGTTGTTCACAACTGAGTTAAAGACTGAGCAGTATATTTATTCACAATAAAATTTAAATATCAACACTTCATTCTTAATATTACTTTTTTAAAAAAAACTACCTCCATATCAGTAACTTTTAGACATCAATAGCCAATAGGCCCATCAACAATCAAACAGGCATAAAATTATACACACATCAAAGAGCTGAACATTGAATGATTAAAAAAAAACCCTAAGGGATATTTCTAAGAAAAATTTTTTTTGAAATGTAAGAAGAAATATTGTTCATTATTGCTTATTGAAATGAGAATTTAAATGATTTGGATGATTGGTTAAGTACCATTGCCTTCAGAAATATTTTAAGTTAAAAAATATTAAGCAAACCAAAATGATTGGAGGCTGACTTTTTTCTAATTCAGAAATGTATGTATGTATGTATGTATGTATGTATGTATGTATGTATGTATGTATCTATCTATCTATCTATCTATCTATCTATCTATCTATCTATCTATCTATCTTGGAAAATTGTTTAGGCATGGGAGAGTAATATAACACATTATATGTATGAAGATGATACATGCCAACAATTTTGAACAACAGTATACTGCCCATGCTCCTTTGCTATTGGCTGTGTTAGTTCCAGCTAATGCCTACCAAAGTCTTGTCTACAGTGCTGATTTAACATAGCCTGGCATCTTTCAAATCTGCTGGACTACTCATCCTCAGAATCTCTAAATGGACTTCTAGATGCCCTAGATTGCCATATTCAGAGCATATTAGGTCTGGATAGATTGTCATGAGGGTCAACATCATTTACTGAAACAAATAGGATAGTAAGACCAAGGTAGACTTTTTATGCTTAATTAATTAAGCAGGAAGAAAGATTTACAGAAGTACTTATTTCTGAATACTTCAAAATTGCAATTATAAAAGGATATGAGTTTGAATCAGTATCTTATGTCCTTGATACAGAAATGGAGAAGAAAAAGAAAAACATTGTAAGTGGCTTATTTCCTTTTCGAAATAGTTCAGGGGTTCCATACATTCTGATAGATTTGAATCACACAAATTGATAGATTTATTAGGAATTACTTTTATTGAAATAAACTTTCATTTAAAATAGAGCATTTCAAAAGAAACACAGCCTCGTATTATTTAGCCTTTAAGTGAAAAATGAAAGCATTGCAAATTATTAACCAATTTTATTATGTCTGAAAAGCTGTTTGAATACATATTCTTCAATGATAATGAATAGAATGAGGTTTATGTTATGAATAGAAACAAATTTATTCTAATATTATTTATTAAAGTTTATCTATTTATTCTAGTAACCTTTTAGAACTCATGTGTTATGAGTTATGTTCCCCCACAACCATAATTGCTACAGTAATCTTTTATGCAATTACTTGTGACTAAACCTTACTAAATGCAATCGCTTTAATAATAGGCACATACCTATTTATACTGTAATGCACTTAGTAAACAACATGTTTATAACAGTGATTCCCCAGAATTCTGTCCCCTGATCCCAAGAAATACATGCCATGGCATGAGCATATATTCCATGCCCTGTTACGTATCTCTATCTCTACACATTTATTTGTATCCTGCCTTTATTATTTTTACAAATAACAACACACCTCCCTCCTATTTTCCCTACAACAACAACTCTGTGAGGCGAGTTTGAGGCAAGAGAGCCAAAGTCACCCAGCTGGCTTTCATGGCTAAATCGGACTGAGGAAGCGAAAGAACGGCGTGGGGGCTGGAACTGTAAAGAAAACCCAGATATATCTTCTTCATTTTATCCCAACGGGGATAAAGCCAATGTTTTCCTAAAGCACCAAAAAGAGAGCCTCAGAGGGTTTCCGCAGCGGTCTCATCTCAGAGAGGCTGCGAGAGGCTTGGGAACCACTTGTTTTCCTCCTTCCTCTTCCCGTCCCCAACTTGTCAGAGCCACCAAGTTGGCGCCGACCCTGGGGAATCCTCTGAAAAGCACCTGCCCTGGGCTACGCGAGCTGCAGCCCTCGCGAAGTGATATACGAAAGGGCCGTAATTAAGCTCTTTAACATTTCAAGGCGGTTCTCACGGCTGGCCCGCAGACCGAGTGGCAGTCCGTCACCTCCGATAGCCCACCCAGCCCCTAACAGGAGTTGAGTCGAGTCTTTTGTACCGGAGGCGAGGTGCCTCCAGGCACAACCTGCTCCGCTGACCCTCCCGGAGACATTTCCCCCGCCGGAAGGGATGGATATCGGATGTGACAACACTGAGGATGGGAGAGAAGGAGATCATTTCTTTCTTTAAATAGCCTCGGCTCCCCCGCCACCCCCACCCCACCCCGCCGCCGCCGCCGTCTCCCGCGCACGTACGGGGGGGAGAGTCGGTGCAAGCTTGGCGCTTGGCGCTCAATCTGTCTGAAGCCGAAAGAAGAAAGCAGCGGGAAAGTGTTGGGAGATGTTGCACCCTGGCCCGAAAAGGCGCGCGCGCTCCGGTCTCGGGCCAAAGCCTGCACGCGAGGAGGAGGAGAAGGAGGAGGGAAGGGGTGGCAAAGAGAGAAAAAGTTAGTTGGAGAGAAAGAAACTTATCCTTCGTTTTTCATCATCCTAATCCTCTGGGCATAGGAGCATAAAACCTTGGGTGGCGGAGATGTTTATCTTTGCATTAAGGAGGCGGCAAGGCTCTGGCGATATTAAAATGGAAAGGGTTAATGGAATGAACTATAGATTAAATTGTAAAGCAATCAAAGGGGAGGGAGAGAAAAGACGCGCGCCTGCGCACACCAGACTGTTTATAGCAGACAACCATCTTCTGATGTTTGGGTCTATGTCAAGCCATGGATGTGGAAAATTAAAGCCATACTGAGAGAGGAAATGAACCATGTCTAATACATCCACAGCAATAAAATGTTTTCACTAGGACTGTAAAACTGTGGCTTACATTAGGAAGGAGAAAATCAAACTATATGTCAATTCCACATCATGGGACATGAAGTGTCCACAAAAATTTATATTACTATTTAGAAGTGTTTCATTCTGGTGTTTTATTGTGATTGGATGCGCCCTTCTCGGTATCTTTTGACTGGTATGAAAATGATTTGAACTACTTTTTTAGCATTTATTTTACATCTATTACCTGTTCTATTACTTTTTATTATTTTATTGTGCTTGTGTAGAGGATTTTGCACAGTTTCCATTATAATGTAGCATTAAGTCAATTTATTTGTGTATTACACGCTGTATAATTGCACCTTTTTCTGGAACAATTTGGATTTCATTATACAACAAATCAGCTGTGTTACATTTCAGAAGGCTCCTGTTAGAAACCATGTACATTTTTAAACTATGAAAACAGAGGTTAAGTTTGCATTAAAAACAAATCAAACTGTGCAAAAAGAAATTTGCCAAACCAGTCATTCAGCTGTAGAAGATCAGGTTGTAGACAACTAGAGACAACGAGGAGTAGGAGGAAGAGGAAGGTGGTTAGCCTTCATCTTAGCGTCTGGCAGCCTGTCTAGAAAAGGAATAAGAGAAAAGTGTATTTGATATGGAGTAGAAGAAAGAGCACAGGAAAAAAAATCCTCCAAACCAAATAAAATAAATATATCAAATATAATTGGCATCATTATCCTGACTTGAAGAAATCATTTTGCTTTTTAATTTAGAAACAGCATAAGATGCATCAATGGCAACAGGCAGAACCAAAACCATTGTAAGCAACAATCCATCTGCTAGAGAAAGAGGGAGAGAGGAAGAGAATGCTTTGCTATCAATTAACAGATTTGAGCCTCTCCCAGGATTTGGCAGAATGACTTGTAAAGGTAAAACTGACAGCAATTTAAAATTAGTAGGTAAAATATTCTTTGATATATACCAAATTGTCTGTAGATGGCATGTTTTATGTGCTGTTTGCTCCTTGAATTGATGGCTATAAAACTTTACAGGAAAGTGAAAATACTGTACAGGAAACAATTCCCAGTAGTTCATTCAGTCCACTGCTCATTCTTTGGAAATCAGCCTCTTTAGCATCAAGGGCTACAAAGAACATCAAACCATAGCTGGGCTGTAATAACTTCACCATTATTCATACGTACAATTATGTGAGCAAATTATCTTGGAGGCCTGGATCTAGATCTAGAACAGAGGTAAAAAACTAATTCTGCAGAATTCAGAGGAAAGGCTTTGGTGAAGACAAGCTCCTCCCTTTTCTCAAGTCCAATCCCAAGTCACCAGTGACTCATTTGATTTTTTCAGCCAGCATCTCCTAGATTCTTTTGGCTTGGAGGACATGGCAGCTGGCACTTGCAAACAGTCCCAACTGTGAAAGCCGATAAGCATTATTGTCCCATCACATTGAACTAGCTTCCTCCAGTCCCCATCTGTACTCCTTGCACAGATTGCTGCAACTCAAGAATAGCTGCATCAAAGGAAAGACTTAGGCCACAATGCAAATGTGTAAGAGGTATGCCTGGAGTAGAATCATACAATAGGTGTGTGTGATAACATGTATACACGTGTATATTCTTTCCCCCCCCTCAAATAGCAGAGAAACACCCAAGGCTCCTATTATCCAGCAATATCTGTTTCCCATAGTGAACCAAGGAAAGTCAGGGGAAAATACTAACAAAGCCAGGGCATAAAAGTCTGTAGGACATAAAACCGAGTCTTTTTGACTCTGTCCTTTGAACACCATTGAAAGGAGGGTGTTTTTTATTTCATTTGTCTATTGATTTGGAACAGTTACATGCCATTTTTAAAAAAACCTCAGTTCAGAATAAGAATCCATAATTAAAATAATAAAATATAACAACTGAAACATATCAAAGCATTATATTTAATATATAGAATAAAGTAGGGAGAAAATAGCAAACAATATTCGAGGGAAAAAAAATCATAAAGACAAAAATCCTTGGTATTCCGAGGAGCTGAGAGAGATGAAGCGCCGGAAAAGACGCCTAGAGAGTGGTTGGAGGGCCAGCCATTCTGAACCTGACCGAACACTAGTAAGGTCTCATATTCAGACCTATCTAGTGATGATAAGAGCGGCAAAGCGTGAGTATTTCTCCGCTCTTATTGCGTCGACAGATAACCGCCCAGCAGCCTTGTTTAGGGTGACCCGCTCCCTTCTTACTCAGGGAGCTAGGGAAGATCCCTTGCAAGGTCGTGCTGAGGACTTTGGACAATATCTGCACGATAAAATCGCTCAGATTTGGGATGGGCTGGACACAGATTGGGTAGTTTCGGATGGGATGACAGAGGCGGATCTTGAGACGGTCATCTGGGAGGAGTTTGATACTGTGGCTCCCGAGGACATGGACAGGATACTTAGGAGGCTGAATGCAACCACATGTTTATTGGACCCGTGTCCCTCCTGGTTGGTACTGGCCACACAGGAGGTTTCACGAGGCTGGCTTCAGGGAATTGTTAATGCTTCTCTGAGGGAGGGTGTCTTCCCTACTGCTTTGAAAGAGGCTGTGGTGAGACCCCTCCTCAAGAAGCCCTCCCTGGATCCAGCTGTTTTATCGAACTACCATCCAGTCTCCAACCTTTGTTTTGTGGCGAAGGTTGTTGAGAGTGTGGTAGTGTACCAGCTTCCTCAGTACCTGGATGAAACTGTCTATCTGGACCCGTTCCAGTCCGGTTTCCGGCCTGGGTGCAGCACAGAGACGGTGTTGGTCACGCTGGTGGATGATCTCTGGAGGGCCCGGGACAGGGGTTGTTCCTCTGTCCTGGTCCTATTAGATCTCTCAGCGGCTTTTGATACCATTGACCATGGTATCTTGCTGCGAAGGCTGGAGGGGTTAGGAGTGGGGGGCACCGTTCTTTGGTGGTTCTCCTCCTTCCTCTCTGACTGGTCGTAGACGCTGTTGGCGGGGGGGGGCAAAGATCGACCGTGAGGCGCCTCTTGTGTGGGGTGCCTCAGGGGTCGGTTCTCTCGCCTCTCCTGTTCAACATCTATATGAAGCCGCTGGGTGAGATCATCCGTGGTTTTGGGGTGCGGTGTCATCTGTACGCTGATGACACTCAGCTGTACATTTCCACCCCTAACCATCCCAACGAAGTTGTTGAAGTGATGTCCCGGTGTCTGGAGGCCGTGCGGGTCTGGATGGGGAAAAACAGGCTCTGACTCAACCCTGCCAAGACTGAGTGGCTGTGGATGCCGGCATTCCGGTATAATCAGCTGAGGTCATCGCTGACTGTGGGGGACAAGTCATTGACCCCCACAGAGAGGGTCCACAATCTGGGGTCCTTCTGGATGCACGGCTGTCGTTGGAAGAGCATATGACGGCCGTCGCCAGAGGAGCTTTTTATCAGGTTAACCTGATTCGCCAGTTGCGTCCCTTTTTAGACCGGGATTCCTTATGCACAGTCACTCATGCCCTCATCACTTCTCGTCTGGACTACTGCAATGCTCTCTACATGGGGCTCTCCTTGAAGAGCACCCGAAGACTTCAATTGGTCCAGAATGCGGCCACGTGGGTGATAGAGCGACTCCTTGCTCCCATATAACACCCCTCCTGCACAGGCTGCACTGGCTTCCGGTGGTCTTTTGGGTGCAATTCAAGGTGCTGGTTACCACCTTCAAAGCGCTCCATGGCATAGGACCGGGTTACTTACAGGACCGCCTGCTGCTACCGGCGGCCTCCCATCGACCGGTGTGCTCCCATAGGGAGGATCTCCTCAGGGTGCCGTCAGCCAGACAATGTCGGCTGGTGACCCCCAGGGGGAGGGCCTTCTCTGTGGGGGCACCAGCCCTCTGGAATGAGCTACCACCAGGTATTCGCCAACTCCCTGATCTCCGGACCTTTCAACGTGAGTTGAAAACATTTCTGTTTCATCGCGCAGGACTGGCCTAATGGTTTTTAATGGTTTTTAAATGGGATTTTTATTGGTTTTAAATGGTCTAGCCAACTTTGAATTTTTGCTTTTAAATTGGTTTTAACTTTTATAATGATTGTTTTATTTTATTTATTTATTTATTTATTTATTTATTTATTTATTTATTTATTTATTTATTTATTCGTATTTGTATACCGCCCTATCTCCCGAAGGACTCAGGGCGGTTCACAGGCAAGTAAAAACATATATGTACAAATTAAGAAAACCATTAAAAAACTTATTCTAAAAGCCAAATTATTAAAAATAGTATAAATATTAAAACCAATTAAAACCCCTATAAATTTAAAAACTAGTCCAGTCCTGCGCAGATGAATAAGTGTGTTTTAAGCTCGCGACGGAAGGTTCGGAGGTCCGGAAGTTGACGGAGTCCTGGGGGGAGTTCGTTCCAGAGGGTGGGAGCCCCCACAGAGAAGGCACTTCCCCTGGGCGTTGCCAGACGACACTGCCTAGCTGACGGCACCCTGAGGAGTCCCTCTCTGTGAGAGCGCACGGGCCGGTGACAGGTATTCGGTAGCAGTAGACGGTCCCGTAAGTAACCCGGCCCTATGCCATGGAGCGCTTTAAAGGTGGTTACCAAAACTTTGAAGCACACCCGGAAGGCCACAGATAGCCAGTGCAGTCTGCGCAGGATAGGTGTCATATGGGAGCCACGAGGGGCTCCCTCTATAACCCGCGCAGCCGCATTCTGAACTAACTGCAGTCTCCGGATGCCCTTCAAGGAGAGCCCCATGTAGAGAGCGTTGCAGTAATCCAGGCGAGACGTCACGAGGGTGTGAGTGACCGTGCATAGGGCTGTAAACCGCCCTGAGTCCTTCGGGAGAAGGGTGGTATAGAAATTTAAATAATAAATAAATAAATAAATAAAATAAAATAAAATAAATCACAGCTGTATTTTTGTTAGAGGGCCACAAGAATAAAATGATTGCCTATCACAAAGCATAATGAACGTAGTGCCAGAGGGTAGCCATCCAGGGGTGAAATCCAGCAGGTTCTGACAAGTTCTGGAGAACCGGTAGCAGAAATTTTGAGTAGTTCTGAAAACCGGCAAATACCACCTCTGGCTGGCCCCAGAGTGGGGTGGGAGTGGAGATTTTGCAGTATCTTTCCCCTGCCACACCCACCAAGCTACACCCACAGAACCAATAGTAAAAAAAAATTGGATTTCACCACTGTAGCCACCTGTTCAGCAAGCCTTATGCTGATGGTTCTAGGATATAGGTAGGTAAGAGCCTGAGAAGTTCTATCAGATACTTTATAGATTAAAACCAGCACATGGAATTCAAATCAGAACTGGAAGGTAGTGAAGATCTTTAAAAAAAATTGAGATGCTAGTCCCAGTGAGCACTTTTGCTATTTTTGTACTAAGTTTCAAGGGTAACTCCCCATATAATATATTGCAGTAATCTAAACAGGACATTTTTATGAATAGCTGTTGTTCTATTCAGGCAGGACCCACAGCTGGCACATTAGCCTATAGCCTAAGGTAGTGAAAGATACTTCATACCATAGAAGCTATCTGTGTATCTAATGTCAAAGATGTATCTAAAAGCATCCTTAAACCGCAAATCTGTTTCTTTAGGAACTGTAATCCCATGCAGAATAGGTTGAATTTTGTTCTTCTGGGTAGATAATCCACTCACCAGTAGTACTTCTGCTTGCATTTTAGTTTGTTTTCCTCATCAAAATCATTCCAATAGCCAAGCGTCAATTCAGCATTTTAGTGTCTTGTCTGAACCTGGTAAGAGTTGATGACCCTTTACATCTCCAGATGTTCTCATCCAGGAGTTTTTTAAAGATGCTAACCAGCATCTTTAAAAAAGGATAAAGTAGAATCTTTCAGAAGAACATAGAGTAAACACCTTGGGGTCAAGCAGAAATCCTGAAGCACCACTTTTTTGGGATGGCCATCCATGTATAAGTAGTACACATTAATGATGATCCATCCTTATCTAATCCGATGGCTTCTCATAGTTAATGGTAACAAAAGCCACTGAGAAATCTAGGCAAATCAACAAATTTGTACTTTTCTGTCTGTCTCCTAGGAAAGATAATCCAACAGGTTTACTAAAGCCATTTGAAATGGCTCTAAAAACTCATTTAATCAAACAGTTCTTCATCTGATTAACTATCATATGCTCAGGCACCTTATCCAAGTAAGTATGTTGACCATTGGTCTACAGTTATTTAGATATTCAGTGTCTAATAGTCAGGGGTGAAATCCAGCAGGTTCTGCCAGGTTCTGGAGAACCAGTAGTGGAAATTTTGAGTAGTTCGGAGAACTGGCAAATACCACCTCTAGCTGGCCCCAGAGTGGGGTGGAATGGAGATTTTGCAATTTCCTTCCACCAGGAGTGGGGAGGGAATGGGGATTTTGCAGTATCCTTCCCCTGCCACAGCCACCAAGCCACGCCACACCCACATGGCCAGCCATGCCCACAGAACCAATAGTAAAAAAAAAATATTCCACTATTGCTAATAATCAATGTATTCCATTGATTGAATACTTGCCTTTAATTAGATATCTATAAATGTTGAGTTTTATACTTTCCTTTCATACGAGAGATCATGGCAATATCAACCAATAAATCTAAAGTATATGATGTCTTCATTGTCAGCGGGAACTTTCTTTCAAAAATAAGTTTCTGGCTTGATGAAGATTTGCCTTGATGAAGAGTATCACACTGTGGAAGCTCTGCAAATTCCTTCATCCAAGCAAAGAGATACTTGATGTTCTTCAAGGCACACTTTGTATTGCATCAACTGCCTTAACCAGCTATAAAATGTGCAGTCAAGCCTGGCAAAGTGGAACAACATGGCCACTTTGATTTTAGAAGATTGGTTTTGTATTTCTTCACAAAACAGGTTCAATGAGGTATTTTGCTTGACTGATAGCCAAAGTCTCCCCCTAAAGACCTACATATCCCAACCTTACCCACTTAGCTCATTATATGTGAACAGTGTAGTCACATTTTGACAGTATGCAATAAATTCTAGCTTTGACAACTATCAAAACCTCTAGCCATTTTTGTCCACAGTAGTTAAGAATGTTGGAGTCCCAATAACATCTAAATGCTTTTAGTTTTCTTTTATTTTCCTAAAATAGATACATGATTTGTAATGATTCTTTTTTCAATTGCACAATTTATACAAAAAAATAAATAGTATTGAAAAGTGCTGTGTATATATACATAATTATCACACTATAATCATTCGAGATAAGCAACATTATGCAAATTACAGCAAAAGGATAAGACCCTGTAATATACAGTAAATTAATGTGAATAGTATTGTGAAATAATGGGAATAGTAAACGTAAAGGAAACAGAGCTGTAGCTAAGGTACAGCAACACTATTCACTATAACTTTCTGTGCTTTTTAACCATTGGTTCCAGCCTAATCCAAACATGGCTTCATTCATTGCCTTGTGGTCTTTAAACTCTTTGTGTCTCTCTTTTTGAACATCTCATCAACTCCATCCATCAATGACTTCTCAGACGTCTCCTTTCTTTCAGTCCTTTCACTTTTCCATTATGTATTTCCTCTGGAGTTCAATTTTTGTTCATTCTCTCTCCACAATCACACTATCTCATATTGATCATTTATTTTCATTCACCACCACCCCTTTATTCTTGATCCTATCTTTGGTCTCCTATAACAGCAATAATAGTAATGACAATAATGTTTTCCTGAGACTGCCCAAGATGAAAAGAAAACCACAAAGTTAAACAGGTCCATTCAATAAAATTAATTCACATGTTAAAAACAATCTAGTCAATATTTAAGACTAAAACAAATAAAACACAAGAACCATACATTTTAACGCAATACCCATAGTTAATATTACGTGTGTGTGTTTGTGTGCCTGTGTATGCATGTACACCTTCAAATCTTTCTTGGCTTTTGGCAATTGCATGGACAAGCCCACATATTTTTCTTGCCAATAAATATTTTGACATTTCTTACTCCCAAGGCCTGAGAAAAAGTAACTCACCAAAAGGTGTAGAGAGAAGAAAAACAAATAATAGGAATTTTGTGAATGGAGGGCCAATTCTACCCAAATGCAGTTTTCATCCCATCCAGTTTGCACCAGTTGGTTTCCAGAAAGGCTTTAAATGAAACTCCCATACACCAAATGGCTACTAATTCCTGCTACCAAGTAAGATGAAACATGGGATATTTCTTTCCAAGAGAAGGGGAGACAAAACAGGGGAGAAAAAAAAAATCACAATTATATGAGTGAAGAAGCAAAGG
This sequence comes from Ahaetulla prasina, assembly GCF_028640845.1. NCBI lineage: Eukaryota > Metazoa > Chordata > Lepidosauria > Squamata > Colubridae > Ahaetulla > Ahaetulla prasina. The sequence continues at coordinate 178,512,356 of NC_080539.1, read as the reverse complement.
AAGCTCATTGTCCATGTGCTTCAGTAGTCTATCATTAAATAATAATAATAATTCTGACTTTGCATCCCATGATCTCTCATTAGGTAGTTTGGAGTGCCAGTGAAGATTAAGTGAGAACTAAGCGAGCCACAGGCACGTGTAGCAGCATTATTTTAACTACAGCTCAGCCATGCTGTGTGAGAGTGTGTGTGTGTGTGTGTGTGTGAATATTCTGTTCTCCTCCTGCCAGGGAGGTTCAGAATCGAACTTTCCAGCATTACTTGCACGTAGATGTTTCCTCTCTTGTGAGAAAGATGGAAGCTGACATGTCAGTACAATTCTTTGTCAGAAATATACATCTGCATGAAGAGGGTAGAGTTAAAAATTTAATCTGCAAAGCTATTTGGAGAGTGGATAGGCCTTGACAGGCCTCCCAAATGTATTAAAAGAACAAGAACAGCAGAATTATGGGCGGAGGGGAAAGCTGTTGCAAGCAAACAGAATGAACCTAAGCTTTCTTGACAGAATCAGTTTGCCAAATGACTTTAAAATGTCTTGTAGGGGTTTCCTTCCCCACCCCCACTTAAACAGACTTTAATTTAAATTATAAACCAAAAGAAACTTCCTTAAACTTCAGAGGTCAATGATCTGTCCAAAGACAAAAAATGAAAGCAAGAGGGGCAAATGACAGAGACAAAGAGAAAGGGCAGACTACGGCTAATAGTTGAGTCAGAAGATAGAGGAGTGTGGGATTTAGGAGGGGGCGTTCAGAAGGTTTTTTTGTCTCTAACAGATTTTCCAAATGATAATATTTTTTTAAAAAGGCATGTTTCAAAACCAAGGACATGATCTTAGCAAGCTCTTTGAATTCCTGTTTATCTTGTCTTTACTCAAGCTATGTAAACAGAACTGAGGATCTCTATTAGTCATTGGCAAAATTAGAATTGCAGGAAAAACAATTGCTACCAACCTGCCTTCCATTGAGGACCTGTACACTGCACGAGTCAAAAAGCTGTGAAAATATTTACAGACCCCTCACATCCTGTACATAAATTTTTTCAATTCCTACCCTCAAAACGACAGTAGAGAGCACTGCACACCAGAACAACTAGATACAAGAACAGTTTTTTCCCCGAACGCCATCACTCTGCTAAACAAATAATTCCCTCAACACTGTCAAACTATTTACTAAATCTGCACTACTATTAATCTTCTCATCGTTCCCATCACCCAGCTCCTTCCACTTATGACTTTATGACTGTAACTTTGTTGCTTGTATCCTTACAATTTATATTGATATTGCTTGTTTCCTGATTGCTTAATTGTATCCTATTACTATCATTAAGTGTTGTATCATTAAGTGTTAAATTTGTACCCTATGACTATCATTAAATGTATTGTACGTTGATGAAAGTATCTTTTCTTTTATGTAAACTGAGAGCATATGCACCAAGTGTGATTGGATGTGTCCAATCACACTTAGCCAATAAAAAAAATCTATTCTATTCTATTCTATTCTATTCTATTCTATTCTATTCTATTCTATTCTATTCTATTCTATTCTATTCTAAAATGTCATTGCCCAAATAATTAAGCTCGTCCACAAGGGTTATCACTGGGGCTAAACAAAGCATTTAGAAGAGGCACTTCATGAAACCTGTTAATGTCATTTGGAACACCCTTCTCATACAGCTGTTTGAGAAAGCTTTTTCTACATATATGTGGCCACACAGGATAAATGTGGTTTGAAGACTTTGAAGCTGGCTCAACAAGTCTTCTATAAGCACCTCTTCAAGTGTTTGTGCAGACTCCTTAACAAAAGTGAGGGGATGGGCATAAATTAGATTTCTTTGGCTGAGGGAACTGAATATTGTGAATATTTCTTCTGTATATTTTCACCAATTTTTGTTTAATTCAATGGAAAGAAAACTGCCAGTGAACATTGAGTGAAATATTCAGTTCTGATGTGTCTAAGGTGCCTGAATGAGTTTTTCACCGAATAACAGTCTCTTTGGAAGTGTACAGCCTCCCTGACTTCCCACACGCTAAACTTCAATAAATTTCATGACCAGCTTGACAGAGATATTTTATTATACTGGATGTTAAAAGTTTTATGATGTTTTCAATAGACCATATGCCATTGATACAATTAAAGAAAATGATTTTTTGATCTTCAGAATATATGACATTTTTACAAAAGCAGCATTTTTAGATCTTTCTTTTTCTTTTACCCAACCAAAAGCAAACATTCTTAAAACTAAGATTTTAGATAACTTACATTTTGTTTCTCAAAGAATTGCATGATGGTAGTGGTATTTGCTCCTATATTTAATTAAACAAGAAATTAGTCAGAGAGAAACTTATTAAAATTACTTCTGAGATATGAAAGATCATCCCTTTTGAAGAAAGCAAGTCAGTATTAACTATTTTTAGAACTATAATAATAACAAGATAAAATGAGAGATGGGCTTTTAAAATATTTGTGAACACTGGAATTAAAGGGGAGATAGTTGTGTAAAGGATGGTCCAAGATCTTGCCCCTCATGCAGCCCTATTAATAGCAATCTTTCCTAAAGATTAAAGAACTCTGAAACACACATCAAAACAACTGATACATACTCAGTGTGTTCTGAGCATGGTACATACCCTTTCAGTACTAGTTGTGCTTTCAGAAAATATGTGACAGTAATTTAGTTTGGATGTAGTCTGCATTTACGGACCAAATCTTGGTTACCTATCATGCCCTGTTTCATTGGAAATCCCTCTCCAAAGCATTCTGCATTTTCTCCTTGTTCCTTCCCCAAAGTATGATCTGCTATAAAATTATTCCTTTGATAGGTGATTCTGAACCTTTTTTAAAAAAAGCTCCAAGCCCAGAATCCTTCACTGGGCAACCCACTTCCTCAATGGTGAAGTCTATTTTTTTTTTACTACTGGTTCTATGGGCGTGGCAGGAGAAGGATATTGCAAAATCTCCATTCCCACCCCATTCTGGGGCCAGTCAGAGGTGGTATTTGTTAGTTCTCCAAACTAGTCAAAATTTCCGCTACCAGTTCTCCAGAACCTGTCAGAACCTGCTGGATTTCTGGCAGTGCTAAACACACAAGAAAACATTCCTTCGTTTGGTATCCTAATCTTCTGACTCATTAGAACAAATATGCATGTTCCTCCTTTTTAAATTCGGAGCCAGGGTCAAATTATTTTTCTCTGCCCAGATAAATATGATTGCCTAGAGTTGTTAATAATGATATGAGCCTAAAAGGGCTTATTTTAGGGATTTAATCATTTTTTTTGGACCTGTGGACAAGGATTTGGTGGGAATTCTAACTTTCCCTTTGTCAGTAGAGGCAGACAGAAGAAAGGGCATTGTTTTGATGCTCCTGATCCGAGAATTTTACTTCTCTGGCAAAGATCATTGATTAGTACTACAATTAGTACAACTGAGTAAGTGCAAAATTCCAACTCCTTGCCTATCACACTTTTGACACTGCACATCTTTAGTCCTTAGGCTTTCTGTTAAAGCCATAGCTATACCTGAACAATATTATGCTATCACAAAATGTAATGCAATGCCAACACAGAACCTTGGCACAGCCCAAATGTATTTTAAAACAATCTAATTCTTTGTTTATTTAAAAATCATATTTATATAGCTGCCCAACGCACACAGAATGTGGCTTACAATAAAACCATAAAATAACAAACCAACGGATGTGAGTAAAAGCTAAGAATTCACATTTCGCTTTTCAATTGTACATTTTAAAATGTTAAAATTGTACATTTTAAAAAGTTAAGGAAAGGGGGCATTGAGTGAGTTACAGGGGCACACCCATGCAGTTTTATTGTATATGGATTGTCATTTCTCTCTTTGGGAATGGGTTTTTTTTTCCATCTCCCAATTGAGGGGGGTCCTTATTGTAATTTGTTTTCTCATCTTGATTACTATTTTTTAATGCCAACCTTGACTAATCTAGAAAGCTAAGCAGGGCCAGTTCTGATGAGTATTGAGATGGGACTCTACCAGCCTATAGATCTGTCACTTCCTGGTAGACTCTCATCTCAGTATTCACCAGAACTGATCCTGCTTAGCTTTCTAGATCAGTCAAGGCTGGCATTAGAAAGTAGCAATTAAGATGAGAAAACAAATGACAAAAAGCAAGAATATTTATTAGGAGGATACTCTTTTAGATGTGTTAGGCATCCTGGGCAATGAATTGGACAGCTGTTCATTTGCACCAGGAGGCTCTTAATCATGCAAAATATCCCACCAGCTTCAGCAGGTTTTTTATCCTCAAGGTCACTCTGTAGGATGCTGTTCATTGACCAGCAAGTGTAATCAGGTTTGACAGCTTGATGAACCCTCATGCTGACCAAGAACATGCTTTGAGCACATGCTTGCAATGCATTCATGTCTAAAACAGCAGGTTTGTTAAGGTCTCTATATAAAACTCTTTGTCAGCTGCAAATTCATGCAACACATTTTGAAAGTTTATATCGTAATGTGCATCCCAGTATTTCTTTTAGCATTTAGAAGAGAAGCAATATAGACAACAAACTTGTCTCTTCATCTAAAGAATAGTCCCAAACATTTATTTATTGATAATTTGGGAATATTGTCTATTATTTAAAATTAGAAGAATAATGAATGTTATAGTTCTGTATTGTGTACATTTTAAGATGTTTCAGGTTGTTTGGAGATGTCAAAAGTAACAGAATTGACTAAAGCCTGAAAGACAGAGAACACTGAATTTGATGATCAACCAGGCTGGATCTCAAGTCAGTCTGAGCTTTTCGATCAGATCACCATCAAACAGCCAATTACAATGTTGTTTTTTTAAGGAGGAGAGATTGTGAGGAATGGTGGTGGTGGACTGGGAGCTTTCTTCTTATCATGGGTTATCTAGTCTTACCCTGAAACATTGTGATTTTTTTTCCTGGTTTCATTACCCAACAGACTGCCAAATAAATTGAATGGAATATGCTAGGGAATTCATCCCTGATAGGTCCAATATAACCAAACCTCAACAATAAATTCAGGGAGGACCATAAACAGTTTTTTTCCCTTTGGAAAGAAACTCCCATTTTGGGGTTATGTTTTGTGCCAAAATAACAATTATAGCTTCACACAGCAACACAGCTTCCACCCCGCCCCCTACTACTAGTTTTGCTTCATTTTGCATTGTGATGAGTCTTCTACCAATTCCACTTCTAGCTACTGGAATTGTCCAATGGAGTGACCCAAAGTGCCTCAATAAATTATGCCATACAGAGGTGAACTTTTTCTTCCATGGCACAAACAATGATTTCTATATGATACATTGAATTATTGTGTTGCTCTTTTGTTCTTAGCATCTGCCCTGATTAGTTGTAAGATTTTGCATTGTGTTCACCTAACTCTTGCAGTGAAATTATCAGTGCATGTTGTGACATGTGTGTGTGTGTTATTTATCAACTGGCATGTCACAGAGTCTGATAATGATTTGAAGTGATTGACCTAGCATCACCCAGCTGGCTTCCATGCTTAAGAAAGGCCTGGAATCTGTGTCTTTCTACTCCTAGTCCAGCAAATTTACCATTATACCACATAGGCTTTTTAGTCATTTGGAAATGTTAATGTATTTAAATAGATTACTGTTATTTCCTCATTACCTGAAGGTATACTAATTAGTAAAGAGTATTGGCAAACATAGGTTGTTGTCTCCCCATGTAAATGATGGTGTGGAGAGGCACTTTTTTTAAAAAAAATTGTTCATCCTATAATGTAAAAGATTTATTGCTTTTTCACCCGCTCTCCTGCTCTTTCTAGCTCCTTTTCTTTTTCTTTCTATAAAAAGAAAAGCAAGCTCATAGGATCAGTTAGACAGTAAAAGCACAATATGTTTCTCTTCTTCCAGCATTCATCCTGTCATTAGGCAGCTGCCAGGGTGATGAGAGAGTTGATCTATGATAGCAGTTTCACACATTTCAGGAATAAAGTAATAGCTGCAATTATCACAAAATAAACATAAGCAAGCTCATTTTAAATGTCAGTAACAAGGGTCAGCTTTGCAATTGCTCTTTGCTGCAGTGCAGATGCAAACTGATAAACTACTTAAAATGTGGCATAATTGGACAAATTGTGATCACTAAAAAAAAAAAGAAGAAGCAAAAATGGCAGGCAAACATTCACTCTTCTCAACATTGTATTTGTGTCAAACTTGACTAACAAACTTAGGCCAGGGATATTTTGCTACTGGGAGAATTGGACTAGAGTTTTAGGGATTGTCATTGGCCTTTGATGAGGCAGCCATCCTGTGTGAATGTTGCCATGGAAACAGTCCTGAAATGTCATTAGGAAGACTTTGGTTCTGTCCCTGCTCAACCATAGGACTGAATGGGTGCCTTTGCGTCAGTTTACCATTTCTCAGCTAGCCTATCTCGCAAAGCTGCCTGGGGATTAGGCAAGGCTTTAAACTAGGGTGCTTTGTTCTAGAAGGATACAAAACAGGATGTAAGTTGAAAGGAAGGAAAGAAGGAAGGCGTTAAATTCATTTCCCACTTGTGGTTGGAGAGGTAAATAAATCAATAAATACTGATTTATAGGCAAGGACTCAAATATATATGGAGTTGCCATGCTTTGCATTCTTATTTGAGATCAACCATTGTTTAATGACAAAGCCTGGCTTCTCTTGTGTGTATGTTTATGAAAAGGACTTCAAATATATCCAGTAGTGAAATTGTTATACGAGTGGAGAAAGCTGTCCCAATACTTGGTTTGTATTAACATACAATGCAATAAGGCAAACCAAGAATTAGGACAGCATGCTCCATTCCTACAACATAAGAAATATTATGTTGTAGTATATTACTTTGTACTAATCAGCACAAAGAAGTATCTCATGCAAAGAATATTCACCCCCAGCCTATGTTACCAGTGCCAAACATGGACACTTACAACAAAACACACCAGTGAATGAAAGATAGTCACCACAGAAATGAGATATTTGAGGAAAGCTGTTGGAGTGATCAGAAGAAATGAGACCATAAGAGAAAGAATTGGCATAGAATCAATCTTAAATTACATAAAAAAACAGCAAATAAAGTGTTTATTCACCTGGACAGGATGTTGTGGAATTCCATCCCAAACAAGGCACATACAAAAAACAAAAAAGGAGAAGGTCAAAGGACACAAGGCTGATCCAGAAGAAGATGGAGAGACAACAGCAAAGACACATTACCACATCAATTAACAATGGTTGAGTTCATTGTTGGTTGAGAGCAAGAGCCAGAACTTTGTATCTGCCTTGACACCTGAAGCAATAAGTAAAGAGGAAGTAAAGAAGAAGGGAAGACTGATAATAACAATTGCAAGATGAGAGATGGCCAAACCCACAGCATATACCTGGCACTTGGAAAAGTAAATTATTGGATCAAAATGTGCCTTGAGTAGGGCTATTCTTGTATTCTTGGGGAGAAAATATTCTGAAAAGCCCTTAAGATCTTTTTATGTGACTAGACCCAGGATATCCATGGAACTGGAGTCTTCTCTAGATGGCTCCATTGTTGATGGGACCATTTTTAAATTCTCCTTTTCAGCTACGGTTTGTGTTTTTGTTTTTAATAATTATTACTAATTTACTATGGTTTTTAAAATTGGTTTTCATATCTTCAGTTTTAGATCTATTGTTGCATGCTGCTTAGATGAGATGGGTGGCTATATAAATTTGATGAATAAAAAAAATAAAATAAACAGTTGCTTAGTCTACTTTTTCATGTTTTTCTGCTGAAAACAAATGCAGTCAGCTGAGTGTAAGAGGAATTAACCGGAATGTACTACTGACATCTCATGCTCTTCAGGATGAAGATTAGTAGGACTGACCTGTAAATGGAAGTAAGTTGCTTGTTCAGATATTCTGCACAGTGTGGATAAGAGCCATGTGGAATCTGTTCTTTGTGTTGAGGCATCTTCAGTCACTGACTTGTGTGTGTATATATGTGGGGTGGGGTGAGGTGGGGGGCTGAGACCAGGTGATTGTCTCTGAAAAAGAGCTGGGGTTGGATGTTGAACCCATCGTTTTGATGTCAGTGACCATTGTGGTCACTGCGGACATTCCTATTTGCATGCTTTTCTCGTTTATCTAAAAACAAGCCTTGGCTTGCATCTTATTTCTGCTTTTAAGAGCCAGACAGGGTATAAATAAAATAATTATACATATGCTTCAGGGGTAAATGAAGGCTGACAGTCTGGAGAAGAGTTTCTAACACAGAAAATGCATTGAAAATGGCCATAAGAAAAGGACCATAAGAAATTCTAAACCCATAAGAGGAAGTTTAAAAATAACTAATATTCACCATTTAGGTTTTTTACAGTCCCTTATTTAATAGAAGGTGAATATATTGTGTAGGTGTATATGCAGAACAGAGGGACTTTGCATTAAAAAAAAATCAGATAAAAATCCTGATGTGTTTTTGTAATGTTCACCATAAATACAGTTGATCTATTAAAGAATGTTATTTTACTAAAGTGCTGGAGATTTTCTTGTACAACCTGCTCCAGCAGTCATAATTTACTGTATGTACAGCATGCCAATCTGATCAATAGGCCACTCAAGCATGTGTGTCCGTCTTTGCTCATCCCCACCATTTGCAACCTAATTAGCAGCTGCTCAGAGATGGGAAACAGGTGCAGATCCAGGCCCAGACTGGGGAAGCTTGCCTGTAATTAACAAGAAAAAAGGGTCAAATATTGGGAAGAATATCAAATCTGGGTCCACAGGGGATGCCACGCCAGCCTCAAAGGCATAGTCACCTGAGATCTTAAGCATGCTAATGTATATTATGCAAGCTTTCAAACAACATGGCTGCATAATCAGCTGGCAAGGCTGTTGCTTTCTCTCCTGTCATCCAACTGTGGAAAATGTAGTAGCTTTCAGTATTCTCCCCAAGTTTCTCTTTGCTTGGTAAATACTAAGATCCAGCAATTGGGAAATAGAACTTAAGAGCAGCAGGGAGAAAGACAAGGAAATGGGGAAACATTACTACCTTTGTTTTTGTTTTCTTTCTCAAAGAACATGTGCCTCTCTGAGAGAGTTGCCCAATAATAGTCTTTTGTAAATGGCAACTTTCATGATAATTAGCTTTCTGAAGATGCTCTGCAGGTTTAAAGTCAGAAGCACAAGGAAAATTGTTCTAGTGGGCTGCAGGCATGGGAGAAATTTAATAATTTTGGTGCCCAAGGGAGAATAAAGGAGGAAACGGGTGGGCATGGGATGCTTATACCATTTCTCTTGATAATAAGCCTTCCATATCGGTGTTTCCCCAAAATGACAGAATGATCTCAGTCTGAATCCAAGGCAAACCATTCAATATCACAGTAGTTCAAGTCTATGCCCCAACCACTGGTGCTGAAGAAGATGAAATTGACCAGTTCTATGAAGCCTTACAGAATTAACACCAAAAAATGATGTCCTTATCATCATGGGAGATTGGAATGCTAAAGTAGGAAGCCAAAAGATTACCGGAATAACAGGCAAGTTTGGCCTTGGAGTACAAAATGAAGCAGGGCACAGGCTGATAGAATTCTGTCAAGATAATACGATGGTCATAGCAAACACTCTTTTCCAACAACCTAAGAGACGACTCTACACATGGACATCACCAGATGGTCAACACAGAAATCAGATTGATTATGTGCTCTGCAACCAAAGATGGAGGAGCTCTATACAGTCAGTAAATACAGGACCAGGAGGTGACTGTGGCTCAGATCATGAGCTTCTTCTTGCAAAATTTAGGCTTAAACTAAAGAAAATAGGGAAAAGCACCAGGCCACTCAGGTATGAACTAAATCATATCCCTACAGTAGAGGTGACAAATAGATTTAAAGAATTAGATCTGATAGACAGAGTGCCTGATGAACTATGGACAGAGGTTCGCAACATTGTACAAGAGGTAGCAACTAAAATCATTCCAAAGAAAAAGAAATGGAAGAAAGCAAAATGGCTGTCTGAGGAAGCTCTGCAAATAGCTGAGGAAAGAAGGGAAGCGAAAGGCAAGGGAGAAAGAGAACAATACACCCAGTTGAATGCAGAATTCCAGAGAATAGCTAGAAGAGATAAGAATGCATTCTTAAATGAACAGTGCAAAGAAATAGAAGAAAACAATAGAATAGGGAGGACCAGAGATCTATTCAAGAAAATTGGAGATATGAAGGGAACGTTTCATGCAAAGATGGGCATGATTACTTAAAGACCTTCTTGTTTCGCCATGCAGGGCTGGCCTAACGTATTTTAATGTGGGTTTTTACTATGGTTTTATTACTGTTTTATTCGTTTCGGCCGAATTGAATTTTAGATTTTAAAATGTTTTTAATTTTTGTATCTTGCTTTTTATTTGGCTGTAAACCGCCCTGAGTCCTTCGGGAGAAGGGCGGTATATAAATGGAATAAATAAATAAATAAATAAATGATAAAGGACCAAAATGGCAGGGACCTAACAGAGGCAGAAGAGATTAAGAAGAGGTGGCAAAATTACACAGAAGAACTATACAAGAATGAGCTTAACATCCCTGATAACCACGATGGGGTGGTCACTAACCTTGAGCCAGACATCCTAAAATGTGAAGTCAAATGGGCCTTAGGAAATCTGAGCAACAACAAAGCTAGTGGAGGAGACAGTATTCCAGCTGAGCTATTCAAAATCTTAAAAGACGACGCAGTAAAAGTGCTACACCCAATTTGCCAGCAAATTTGGAAAACTCAACAATGGCCACAGGATTGGAAAAGGTCAGTTTACATTCCAATTCCAAAGAAAGGCAATGCCAAAGACTGTTCAAACTCTCACACCATTGCACTCATTTCACATGCTAGTAAGGTTATGCTTAAAATCCTACAAGCTAGGCTCCAGCAGTATGTGGATCAAGAATATCAGCAGTACAGGCAGGATTTCGTAGAGGCAGAGGAACTAGAGATCAAATTGCCAACATACGCTGGATCATGGAGAAAACTAGGAAGTTCCAGAAAAACATCTACTTCTGCTTCATTGACTATGCTAAAGCCTTTGATTGTGTGGATCACAACAAATTGTGGCAAGTTCTTAAAGAGATGGGAGTACCAGACCATCTTATTTGTCTCTTGAGAAACCTGTATGCGGGTCAAGAAGCAACAGTGAGAACTGGACACGGAACCACTGATTGGTTCAAAAATGGGAAAGGAGTCCGGCAAGGCTGTATACTATCACCCTGCCTATTTAACTTATATGCAGAGCATATCATGAGAAATTCAGGGCTAGATGAATCAAAAATTGGAATTAAGAATGCCGGAAGAAATATCAACAACCTCAGATATGCAGATGATACCATTCTAATGGCAGAAAGTGAAGAGGAACTAAAGAGTCTCTTGATGCGGGTGAAGGAGGAGAGTGCAAAAGTTGGCTTGAAACTCAACATTAAGAAAACTAAAATCATGGCATCCGGCCCTCTCAATTCCTGGCAGATAGATGGTGAAGAAATGGAGTAGTGACAGATTTTATTTTCCTGGGCTCCAAGATCACCACAGATGGTGATCTTGCAGCCAAGAAATTAAAAGATGCTTGCTCCTGGGGAGGAAAGCTATGGCAAATCTAGACAGCGTACTAAAAAGCAGAGACATTACCCTGCCAACAAAAGTGCGTATAGTCAAGGCTATGGTTTTCCCAGTTGCAATGTATGGCTGTGAAGGTTGGACCATAAGAAAGGCTGAGCGCCAAAGAATTGAGGCCTTTGAACTCTGGTGCTGGAGAAGACTCCTGCGAGTCCCTTGGACTGCAAGGCGAACAAACAAGTCAGTTCTAGAGGAGATCAACCCTGACTGCTCTTTAGAAGGCCAGATCCTGAAGATGAAACTGAAATACTTTGGCCACCTAATGAGAAAGAAGGACTCACTGGAGAAGAGCCTAATGCTGGGAAAGATTGAGGGCAAAAGAAGAAGGGGACGACAGAGAACGAGGTGGCTGGATGGAGTCACTGAAGCAGTAGGCATGAGTTTAAATGGACTCCAGAGGATGGTACAGCACAGGAAGGCCTGGAGGAACGTTGTCCATGGGGTCGCGATGGGTCGGACACGACTTCGCAACTAACAACAACAATCTGTGTTTGACGTAGTGGAAAAAACATCAATATAAGATTATAGATCTGCAGGAATTTCGCAAAATCTAGCTGTAAATCTTGGTTGTAAGGGATGCAACAATGAAAAACCATTTTGAAACAATTTTGCCTATGTCAAGGTTATGACACTTAAAGTTAATGCCATGGAAAAGGAAGAGTATCTTTTGTTTCCTTCTTTCACTGTTGGATCTGTAAGGGGATGTTGACCCTTTGTGGGATTCACATCATTCAATTTCTCTTGTTATCAGCTGTAAGAAAGTTCACTATTACATATAGCCCTTATCTCAAAGATGAGATATAAAATTCTTTTTAAGGTTTCTGTAGTTTTTCCTTAGCTACTTCCACTATTTCTGTTGAATGCTGTTGAATGTTGCTACTTTCCATTTTTAAAAACTCTGGCATGATGGACTGTGTGCCAATTAACATATCTAAAGTTTTTTGGATTTTGTTTGTTTGTTTTGGCAGCAAAGAAGGAGGAAGGTCAGAATTATAGCTCTGACTTCTTTCTGATAGAAAACACCTTTTAGGAAAATCTGTGAATTGTGAAAATGCCTTGAACATATAGCTTTAAAAATACAAAGCAGGAGGAAAGTACAAACACTGAACCCCTATTTTTCAGTTAGCTTTTTGTTTTTGTTTTAAATCTTCCATTCTAGCAATTGATTAGCAATTTTCTGGCAGTATGCAACCTCATAATTCAAGACATGTAGCTAAATCAGTAAATTATTCCTGGGCCATTTGCACCATCTGCTGTGTTAAGGGCTGTCTGATGGGTGGATGGAAAGACACCTGCTGACAGCAAAGTGGATCTCTGATCATGAGAGAAATAAACAGATGATGGCTGGCAAAGGGACAAGGAAGTAAAAATTTCAACAGACTTGTAATGAGAGGAACTGAAATCTAAGTTATAATCTTATGCATTAAACTTCCAACCAACCAGCCAACCAACCATAAATACTAATCATAAAGGCAAACTCTCTTTTCAGCTTGCACAACTATGGGGCATGTCTGTGAAATTTTCTTGACAGCATCATGGAAATGCTTTGCAATTGCCTTTTTCTAAGATGTTTTTCAACTTCCCAGTCTAGTCAAGAACCCCAGAATTCTCAGTCAATGCCCATTCAGTATTAAGCAGGCTGTACTATGCTTAACTTTCAAGTTCAGAAAAGGTTAACCCCTATGGTAAAGAGTGTCAGGCTTACAGGAGCACATGTACCACAGGTGAATTCATAAGCAAGAATGAAAAAATTATTGAGGAATTCCATGGTAGACAGTTTTGGTTCCCAGATCCAGAAAACGATTAAGATAAGATTCATGGATGGGGGTCTGTTCAAATCCAGAAGCCAAAGAACAAGGCAATCGAGGAGAGAAAGGAAACAACAACAACAACAACAACAACAACAACAGGTAATTTATATGTGGGAATGGTGAAATGCATGGATGAAAATACAAGTGTACAATTGTTATGAAAAAAGAAAATCGTAATAAAAATAAAATTAAAAAAAAGAAAATACAAGTGGATGAATATAGTACTGGTTTATAAAATGAAAGGTAAGAATGAGCTATGAGAATGCAATATAGACAGAAACCAAGAAATGCAAACAGAAGTGAAGTAGACAATCAATGGGATGAACTGTTTTTAGAAGAATGTCCATGGAGATTCTCTGTCATCCAGGTCATGGTTGTCCCAAATGTGCTTTTTTAAAAGGCAACTGGACTTTCTTTACAAGCAAAAGTTACCTTTTGAAAAAGCACCTTTGGGAAGAAACACAAAAGTATTAGGAAAGAGATTAAATTCAACAAGAGAGCATGTGCTGGCTTCCATATTATAGACTAAAAAAATCTCATAAGTGTTCATTCATAAATATTTACAAAAGGACTTGTTGGTATACAGGGGACAATGGCTAAAGTCTCTTCTGTCTAATGGTGCATTTGTCTAGAATATTTTCTACTCTCTTCCTTCTGGGAACAGATATTTTTAATACCACTAGAACCATATTATGACAATAAAGATGATACATTTCTAGAAGCAGGAAATCAATACTATATAGTGCAACCAGACTCCCACCCCCTCATTTCTCAGTTTATTTGACTAAAATGGAATCTTAACTGTTTGTTTGCTGTGAGGGCATTTCCAGAATACTAGTGGGGAACATATATAACAACCTGATGCTAAAATATCAGGTGACAAATACCAGTCTTTCTTAAATTATACCAGCAACAAAGCTAGCACGAGAGCTCACTGAAAGAAGGAGGCGACTAAAGAATCATTTTCATGATTTTAAAATGTTCTGAAGTTTAAGTCAAGCTTTAGGGTTTTATATCCCCAAAAAAGTCAAAAGATAAGTTGTTCTCATAAAATAATATCTGAACATCTGGGATGATTCTGTCATTCCCATGCTCTATGCTAACTCCTATTTGCCTTATTTTTGTAATAGCAGAATTTGCCTTAGGGTGTTCTTCTCTTAATTAATCATGTCCAAATATTAACTGAATCAGTTCTTGGGTGTGAATCAAATTTCCCGCCTCAGGGCACTTCTTCTTTGGAAATTGGAAGCATTTCCAGGTTGAAAGCCAATTTGTTGAAAGGCCAGGATGCTGCTATTGAAAACAAGAGATGTGAATGCCTTGGACACCAAAAGCAGAAAGAAAGGGAGGGAGAATTGCTCCCAGGAACATCTTGAATAGGACTATGGGTTTTGCCCATTATGACAGCAATCAGTTCAAAAGGCAGCTACCAGATGTATTTGGCCTAATACTAATTTTTTTCAGGGATTCCAAAATAAAACTAATGACATTTAGAGAATATGGCATCATATTCAAACTATTACTATGCAGTCTAAGAATATATAATATTGCAAGATAGGAAAAGATTATTTAATCCTTGCTGAAGTTAACTGTAGTAATAAGGAGAGGATTTGGTCAAAGTCACATGGAAAATATGTGGCTAATCTGACTTGTATGGTTTAAAATTCTCTTATATTTCAGAAAATCCCAGCCAATTTTCTTTGGTCCTTCATACCTGAGTAATAAAGTTCTGTTCAGTTTGCAACATAATGTCAACTAGTGCCTCCTTAGACTGCAGCCCCTGAACCAGGGGTGAAATGCAAAATTTGTTACTATTGGTTCTATGGGTGTGGCTTGGGGGGTAATATGACTGGGTGGGTGTGGCCAACTTTTTTTTAACTTTTAAAAGCATTTTTTTCTATAACATCTTCGGCTGAAGAGTTTGTAGAAAAAATGCTTTTTAAAGGTTCTGATGATCCTAGCTGAGCAGTGTGATCATCAGAGGCTTTTTTTTTACTTTTAAAAGCATTTTTTTGGCTGAAGAAAAAATGCTTTTAAAAGTTTTTTAAAAAAAACCTCGGATGCTCACGCGGCTCAGCTGGGCATGGGGGGGCAGGGATTTTTGCTACTGGCTCTCCAAACCACCCGCCGCCATGGTTTGGAGAGCCAGTAGCACTACCAGATCGGGCGATCCAGTCCGAACTGGGAGCATTTCACCCCTGCCCTGAACCCCAAAGCTTGCCAATGCATGCTGTACCTATTTAGGATAGAATAGAATAGAATTCTTTATTGACCAAGTGTGATTGGATACACAAGGAATTTGTCTTGGTGCATATGCTCTCAATGTACATAAAAGAATCATTCGTCAAGAATCATAAGGTACAACACTTAATGATAGTCATAGGGAACATATAAGCAATGAAATCATATTAGGAAACAGTCAATATAAATCATAAGGATACCAGCAACAAGGTTACAGTTACAGGAGATGGGTGATAGGAACAATGACAAGATTAAAGAATCATTTTCATGATTTTAAAATGTTCTGAAGTTTAAGTCAAGCTTTAGGGTTTTATATCCCCAAAAAAGTCAAAAGATAAGTTGTTCTCATAAAATAATATCTGAACATCTGGGATGATTCTGTCATTCCCATGCTCTATGCTAACTCCTATTTGCCTTATTTTTGTAATAGCAGAATTTGCCTTAGGGTGTTCTTCTCTTAATTAATCATGTCCAAATATTAACTGAATCAGTTCTTGGGTGTGAATCAAATTTCCCGCCTCAGGGCACTTCTTCTTTGGAAATTGGAAGCATTTCCAGGTTGAAAGCCAATTTGTTGAAAGGCCAGGATGCTGCTATTGAAAACAAGAGATGTGAATGCCTTGGACACCAAAAGCAGAAAGAAAGGGAGGGAGAATTGCTCCCAGGAACATCTTGAATAGGACTATGGGTTTTGCCCATTATGACAGCAATCAGTTCAAAAGGCAGCTACCAGATGTATTTGGCCTAATACTAATTTTTTTCAGGGATTCCAAAATAAAACTAATGACATTTAGAGAATATGGCATCATATTCAAACTATTACTATGCAGTCTAAGAATATATATATTGCAAGATAGGAAAAGATTATTTAATCCTTGCTGAAGTTAACTGTAGTAATAAGGAGAGGATTTGGTCAAAGTCACATGGAAAATATGTGGCTAATCTGACTTGTATGGTTTAAAATTCTCTTATATTTCAGAAAATCCCAGCCAATTTTCTTTGGTCCTTCATACCTGAGTAATAAAGTTCTGTTCAGTTTGCAACATAATGTCAACTAGTGCCTCCTTAGACTGCAGCCCCTGAACCAGGGGTGAAATGCAAAATTTGTTACTATTGGTTCTATGGGTGTGGCTTGGGGGGTAATGTGACTGGGTGGGTGTGGCCAACTTTTTTTTAACTTTTAAAAGCATTTTTTTCTACAACATCTTCGGCTGAAGAGTTTGTAGAAAAAATGCTTTTTAAAGGTTCTGATGATCCTAGCTGAGCAGTGTGATCATCAGAGGCTTTTTTTTTTTACTTTTAAAAGCATTTTTTTGGCTGAAGAAAAAATGCTTTTAAAAGTTTTTTTAAAAAAACCTCGGATGCTCACGCGGCTCAGCTGAGCATGGGGGGGCAGGGATTTTTGCTACTGGCTCTCCAAACCACCCGCCGCCATCACTACCAGATCGGGCGATCCAGTCCGAACTGGGAGCATTTCACCCCTGCCCTGAACCCCAAAGCTTGCCAATGCATGCTGTACCTATTTAGGATAGAATAGAATAGAATTCTTTATTGACCAAGTGTGATTGGATACACAAGGAATTTGTCTTGGTGCATATGCTCTCAATGTACATAAAAGAATCATTCGTCAAGAATCATAAGGTACAACACTTAATGATAGTCATAGGGAACATATAAGCAATGAAATCATATTAGGAAACAGTCAATATAAATCATAAGGATACCAGCAACAAGGTTACAGTCATACAGTCATAAGTGGGAGGAGATGGGTGATAGGAACAATGAGAAGATTAATAGTAATGCAGATTTAATAACTATACAGTGTTGAGGGATTTATTTATTTAGCAGAGTGATGGCGTTGGAGGAAAAACTGTTCTTGTGTCTAGTTGTTCTGGTGTGCAGTGCTCTATAGCGTCATTTTGAGGGTAGGAGTTGAAAAAGTTTATGTCCAGGATGCGAGGGGTCTGTAAATATTTTCACAGCTCTCTTTTTGACTTGTGCAGTATACAGGCTCTCAATGGAAGGCAGGTTGGTGGTAATTATTTTTCTAATTATCCTCTGAAGTCTGTGTCTGTCTTGTTGGGTTGCAGAACCAAACCAGACAGATATAGAGGTACAGATGACTGACTCAATAATTTCTCTGTAGAACTGGATCAGCAGCTCCTTGGGCAGTTTGAGCTTTCTGAGTTGGCACAGAAAGAACAATCTTTGTTGTGCTTTTTTGATGACATTTTTGATGTTGGTTGTCCATTTTAGATCTTGTGATATGGTAGAACCTAGAAATTTGAAGGTTTCTACTGTTGATACTGTGTTGTCTAGTATTGTGAGAGGCGGAAGTATGGCAGATTTCTCCTAAAGTCCACCACCATTTCTACGATTTTGAGTGTGTTCAGTTTCAGATTGTTCTGGTCGCACCATGAGGCTAGTTGTTCAACCTCCCATCTGTATGCAGATTCATCATTGTCTCGAATGAGACCGATCACTGTTGTATCATCTGCAAACTTCAGTAGTTTAACAGATGGATCGTTTGAGATGCAGTCCTCGGTACACAGTAAAAGAGAGCATTTCACCGAGGCAGTCTTTGGTGGAGCCATCTTGGATCTATTTTACACTCTTTTTACACTTAAGATGAAAATTAATTACACATGGCAACTTTTAATGATGTTCCAGGAAGATTGTGCAATAAATGATCCCAAATATTGTGTGATCCATCCCAAACAACTGTTGTCTTCCTTTCTGTTAGGATTCAGCAGAAGCTCTGCTTGGAGGATTTAAGGACAGAAATGGGCTTTATATTTTGTTGGATCATCCTTGTGCTCGGCTCAGGAATGCTAATTATACCCCAATCATCATTTTATTAATGTGTATTATTTTATTGATTATATAATCCTTCCACTTATTACTATTGAGTTACTTTCCTTTGCAAATTTCACTGTGTTTTGACCCATTTGCTCCAGATTCCTGGGCAGAGCAGCCTTCTTCCCACTGCGTAAAAATGAACTTGTGGGGTGGAAGAAAAGAAGATGGAGAAGGAGAAAAGGGATGAGAAGAAATCATTATTAGTATAAGGATGAAATATTTGCATACACTTTCTGGAAATCATTAGAAGACGGCAGAAACATTGGAGCCAATCTAATCTCTGGGGATGTTTTGTCCTAAAGGGCAGGCACCATGACATAAAAGGCACCTTGTCTTCCTAGGCTCCACAAGATGACATTTCTTAATAGACGGTACCAATAATGTGCCTCTCCTTGCCAGATTCCTAGAACATCCCAAATATTTTCCACAATCTCCCCCTATATTTTTTTGTAGCTTCTCTTTACTTTCTGTAGTCTTATTATTGCACCTCAGATTCTAAAGTCAAATATCATGCAATATTTCACAGTAGAATGAATTCATTTTCCCATTTTTGGTGAAGCTTTTTTTTTTTTTTTGGAAGATGAGACAATTATGACTCACAGGAGTATTGAGAGATTTTATTATCTAATAGAATAGAATAGAATAGAATAGAATAGAATAGAATAGAATAGAATAGAATAGAATAGAATTTGTTATTGGCCAAGTGTATATGTTAATGTTTACGTGAAAGCCATGCTGGAGCGACAAAAATCATTATGTCTAGAAGTATCATTGTCCTATTCTTAAAGAGAATCCTTCCAATAATGATCATCACAACCTAATATATAAATTAATTGACACTTGTGACCATCCTGAATTTCAAAGGCTCCTAGAAGAAAATGAATTCATAGCAATGATATTTATGAGACTGTTAATTTCTATTCATGCCTGCTTGGATTCTTTAAAAGTGGTGAGACAAAATAATTTATTAGCTAGAGTTTATTTGCAAAGAAGTTTCAACTGCCCTTTATATTATTATTATATCTCAAGACAGTGTTTCTTTACTTATGAGCAGATGTCTGAAATCCTCCAGGAGATTTTTTTTTTCCTGGTATAAGACTATGGAAATGAACCTGGCATGGGTACTGGTCTCCCAGGTGGAGAGGGTGCCGACAAGCCTTCTTAGAAGTCTCAGATCAAGGCTAGTCGGAAAGAGCAACAGAGCCCAGCCACCAAAAGCTTGTGCTTTGGTGACTGACAGGTACAGGCTCTTTCAGAAGCATAAAAAGGAATGCTAAATGATCTCACTGACAGAATAAATCTTCTATTTGTTTGGTCTGGTCCAGATGTGCTACAGGCTGATGCAGAAATGTCTGCTGATGCCAATCTCGGTTTAAATCACAATTTGGCAGCAAGTTTAGATTTATTACTACTAAAACAACTACCACAAGTCATCATCGTCATCTTGTAATTATGTGCCATTTAATGTAATACAATTTGTTGGAAAAGATCAACTTGTCTTAACTACAAATGCTATGAGCCTTACCAGAGAAGATGCAGCGATATCTAGATAGGCTTAGATGGAAAACCAGAACTTGGCCTTTAGGGAGGCTGTAGATGCAGCTCAAGGGGGCTTACCCAAATGTTACCTGACTAAATCCAGCTGCCTTTTTGAAGGTGGATACAGCCCAGATTTCAAAGGATCTGTTGCATTCCCCAAATCTGGCCACTGAGGCACAATAACAGGAGGTACTGCCTCACAGATCTAATTGCTGTCATACGGAATTCATCACTTCAAAATTACATAGTCTCTAACTTAAAGATAGATTTTAGACAGGACCACATACTCCATAGAGGATATATTTAACATAACAGCAAAATAACCAATTACGTTTGGAGAGCTGCCACACAACCACCCAGTGATGCAATTCTGTCTCTCTCCCCTCCCTCTCTTTCTCTTTTCTCTCTCTCCCCCCTCCCATCCCACAGAATTTGGGGTTAATATACTAAAGGGTAGTTCTGAATAGGCATATCTGACAACCATTTTAATTTTATATTTTTAGAAATTGGAAGGTATCATATGACTTGAATGGCATGGTGGCCTAGTAATGATGCTCACTTCTCACTTGGAAGGTTGACAGTTCAATCCTAGGTAGAGGCAGATGTTTCTTTCCTAGGGCTCAAAGAAAAAATATCTGCTGCGAATTCCAGATGGCATTCTCTGACCAGTAAATGCTTGGCTTCATCCAGTCACTTCGACGCTAGCCTGAATTAAGGGATTACAGGCTCATAAAAGGGGAATTTAAGGTATCATATGATTTTGAATCACTTTAAACATTAAGAATGGTTGAAATTTCCTGAGAAACCACATTTTGCCTTGAAATGTCACAACCTTGTCATCCAAAACCTTGCAACATTTTCTGTGGGAACCTCACTGATTTCAAGAATCTTGAGGCAGATATTGGTGAAATGATCCCTGAAGTTTCATGTGATGCCAATCTTTCCTTTAGGGATTATAGCTTTAGGAGAAACCTAAGGAAGCCCATCTGAAGAGAAAAGCTCCTCTCACCTTCAAGTTTTGTTAAAGCTTTTCTCTATGATCACCACGCAAACCACAAACATGCATTCATTTTGCAACAAATAAAATGTTGAGATAAGTAGGGCTCATTTGTTATTGCTGTCAAGTAGACAAATGTCATGTTTTCCTTTTCTTCCATTTGTTCCTCATTCAATATACATTTGTTTTGTTTTTCCCTTGCAACCATAACACATCAGATAGCTACTGGGGATAAGGAAGGAGGAAGAGAACTGAATAGTTTAAAAATCTATCTGTAATCCAAGTTCAGGATACAAAGTACAGCTCACAAAGAAAAGAAGATAACCAATGGGGATTTTGAAGAAAGGCTTCAGGGATGTGAACAAACCTGGTTATACAAGGGAAGAGCATAGGGAGAAAACAATAGCAGTCTTCCTATATTATTTAAGGGGCAGTCACCGAGAAGAGGGGGTCAACCTATTCTCCAAAGCAGCTGAGTTCAGGACAAGAAGCAATGGATGGAAACTAATGAAGGAGAGAACCAACCTAGAATTAAGTAGAAATTTCCTGACAGTGAGAACAATTGATCAGTAGAAGAACTTGCCTTCAGAAGTGCTCCATCACTGGAGGTTTTAAAAAGAGATTGGAGAGCCATTTGTCCAGAATAGTATAGGGTCTCCTGCTTGAGTGGAGCCTGGACTAGAAGACCTTCAAGATCTCTTCCTAGTCTGTTATTTTGTTAAAATTGTTCTGTAGGTATCCCTTGAACTTGTCTTATCAAACTCTGGGGAAGGTTCTTCAATTTACCATGAACGATCTTGTTAAACATATTAGCTATATTATAGCATTGTTTCCTTGATATCTTTAATTCAGGATGAGATTTTTGAGAGAAGGTATACAGACATCAAGCTGCCTGGATTTTTTTTTCCAGGTGTGTCTATGAGTTAGAAATTTCTATTAATAGTAACAAAATTAACAAATATACTTTATTGCAAATCACTTAGCAGAAATGATGATTGAAATAATATGCTTTAATTTGTCTTATTTATATCAAGTTCATTGTGTCCTATTTTCTAATTTAATTTGCAAATAATGAAAAATGTAGAATTGTGTTAATGTCTGTATGCACTTTTTGAAAGCAATATAGTTTGTGTACTTCATAATTACACATTATATTGTCTAATATATAGCTCTTGTTCTGCCATATTATAACAAGCCAATGGTATATCTTTGAGATTTTATGTACAAAGCAAACCTATTTTGTAAATCAGTTAATCCTCCAATGATCTGGTATGAGGTGTGAGTATGCATGCACAAGTATGCATAACTTTGCATCCTACCCTATTATATAGTTTGCACTTATCTACTTCCTACTATATCTACATGTCTCTTGTTTAACATTTGTGCTTACGTTACTTTCACAAATTACACAGATTGGGCTGAATGATAGTCTGTTGCCTGAAGTCACACAGTGAGCTTAGTAGCTGAATGGGGACTTGGCATATTTTTATTTTAGACATAGTTTTATGTGATTTCTGATTATGTGAAAGTCCTATTGCAAAACATGATAAAAATACCTAAATTTGATCTCAATGGAATATTTTTAAAACCTTCTGCGGCACTAAAACCTTTCTCTTTAATTGCTTGGACAAGGAAGACACAAAATCCAGATTGCCAAAGCATGTTCACTTAGACCCAGGCTCAGATTTTAGAAATTACAGACCTATCAGCCTGACCTCAATACCGGGGAAGATTCTGGAAAAGATAATCAAGCAACGAATCACCAAACACCTAGAAGCAAACAAAGTAATAACCAAAAGCCAACATGGGTTTGTCAAAAACAGATCATGCCAGACTAATCTTATTGCAGTCTTTGACAAAATGACAAAATTAGTGGACCAGAGGAATGCTGTCGATATAATTTACTTGGACTTCAGTAAAGCATTTGATAAAGTAGACCATAACCTACTACTAGATAAAGTAGAAAAATGTGGGTTAGACAGCACCACCACCAGATGGATTCGTAACTGGCTGACCAACCGCACTCAACATGTAGTCCTCAACGGAACTACATCCACATGGAGGGAAGTATGCAGTGGAGTACCCCAAGGCTCTGTTTTAGGCCCAGTACTCTTCAACATCTTCATCAATGACTTGGACGAGGGGATAGATGGGGAACTCATCAAATTTGCAGATGACACCAAGCTGGCAGGAATAGCCAACACTCCAGAAGATAGGCTCAAGTTACAGAAAGATCTTGACAGACTTGAACATTGGGCGCTATCTAACAAAATGAAATTCAACAGTGAAAAAAGTAAGGTTCTACATTTAGGCAAAAAAAAAACCAAAATGCACAGGTACCGGATATGTGGTACCTTGCTCAATAGTAGTAACTGTGAGAGGGATCTTGGAGTCCTAGTGGATAACCATTTAGATATGAGCCAGCAGCATGCAGCAGCTGCTAAAAAAGCCAACATAGTTCTGGGCTGCATAAACAGAGGGATAGAATCAAGATCACGTGAAGTGTTAGTGCCACTTTATAATGCCTTGGTAAGGCCACACTTGGAATATTGCATCCAGTTTTGGTCGCCACGATGTAAAAAAGATGTTGAGACTCTAGAAAGAATGCAGAGAAGAGCAACAAAGATGATTAGGGGACTGGAGGCTAAAACATATGAAGAACGGTTGCAGGAACTGGGTATGTCTAGTTTAATAAAAAGAAGGACTAGTGGAGACATGATAGCTGTGTTCCAATATCTCAGGGGTTGCCACAAAGAAGAGGGAGTCGGGCTGTTCTCCAAAGCACCTGAGGGTAGAACAAGAAGCAATGAGTGGAAACTGATCAAGGAAAGAAGCAACTTAGAACTAAGGAGAAATTTCCTGACAGTTAGAACAATTAATAAGTGGAACGACTTGCCTGCAGAAGTTGTGAATGCTCCAACACTGGAAATTTTTAAGAAAATGTTGGATAACCATCTGACTGAGATGGTGTAGGGTTTCCTGCCTGGGCAGGGGGTTGGACTAGAAGGCATCCAAGGTCCCTTCCAACTCTGTTGTTATATTGTTATATTGTTATTGTTAAATAGTTTTCACTGGATTCAATGAACCATTAATTTTTTAATTTTGGGTAATCATTATTTTTGGAAGCTTGTTTTCCTAGGGAATTCAGAAAGTTCATTTTGGTGTTTTTTTTTTAATTCTCTTGTCCAACAATACAAAAAAAATCCGCCTCTTTAACTATACTGAGCATAAAATTTCATTTCTATCTATTCTGATTCAACATTATATAATCCATACTTAAGAGATACCCTAAGAAGTTTCGGTTGCATATGGATATGGACAGAGTGCTTGAGGCAAATCATGTATAGTTCAGTCACTGTCTGGTTTAAGACTTCTAGGAGTAAACAGGTAATTTGGCCAAGGATGTGTCAAAGCCTTTTCCAATCAGAGAATCATAGTCACTTGCCTTGAACAACTCCAATGTTTCTTTTAGACCTAAATAGCTACTTATTGGCCATTATTCAAATTCGCAGGCCGGATGTGTCACACACCCACCATGCCCACCTCCAGTTTAGCAAAGGGGGGAAAAAATCATGATACATCACGTGATGATAATGTGACACCATGAGTTTGACAGCCCTGGTATAGGGTCTCCTGCTTGAGCAGCAGGTTGGACTAAAAGACTTCCACGGTCCCTTCAAGCTCTATTCTGATTGATTTATTGATTTATTGATTGCTCAAGAAGATTCATGGCTAAAGGGGTATTCAAACACAAGTTTTATAAAACTAGTCCCTATACCTTTATTCTACCTCCAACAGCAGTGAAAACCTCAAAACAATGATAAAGCAAGTATTGTGTAGGAAATTGTATGGCATATCTTGCCATTTTACCTCCTTTACTCAATAGGAGAATGAAACTTTCTCCCGATCTCTTCCCATTCCTGAGTGATCATTGCCAAACCAGCTAACTTTAAGTTAAATAATAATATCCCTTTTCTTTAAATTATTCTACCTCATTTTGAATCTAGGACAGGAAGAGGAATAAAATAAATAAATCAATAAAGCTCAAAATCCCCAGGCTGAAAATGCCAGGAAAGCGCACGGCACAGGTGGAGGTAGTATCTCTGATAAATTATGAAACCCTATAAACAAAAATGGATTTTTTTTTCAGACTTATAACCAGGCAGATCAGCTCATCCTATAAGATTGGCCTGGGTATTCCAGATCCCCAGGCAGTTGAAGAAAAGCATTTTAATTCATAGCAAATGTATCTCCTCTTAGTGGGTGTCACAACAGCAGGAAAGTAAAACTGGGGCAACTAATTTGAGGTTAAAGAACAATAAGAGCAGCATCATTATGTCAATTCGATAAGGAAGGTTAGCATTCTTATTTCCATACTGTATTACAGGTGTGAGAAGACAAGGCTGAAACATGGGTGGCTTAGCTAGGGTCATCTTGTGAATACATAACTCAGTTTGAATTTCAGATAGAAATTTCCTATTTCCCACTAAGAGAAGTACTTAAGAATCTTTGTTACTACTTCCTGATGTGAGTGCTCAACTTGAAATAGGTTGGTTTCTTTAAAGTACCCCATCTCCCTAATTGTAAAGGCAAATACAGGCATTAAACCAGTAGTGGAATTCAAATTTTTGTAATACCGGTTCTGTGGGTGTGTTGTGGCTTGTTGAATGTGGCTTGGTAGATGTGGCAGAGGAAGGATATTGCAAAATCTCCATTCCCACACCTGTTGTGTCTTGCCCGCTCTCACAGCAGCCGGGGCCTTCTTATCTGCTCCCGAACATGGAAGAATGTATGCCTCCCGGCCCCAGTCCTGGCTCCATGCCCAGACAAGCTGAAGAGGAGGGGGCACCTTCCAGTCCCAGCCCTGGCTCCATGCCCAAGCAGGCTGCAGAGGAGGGAGCATCCCCCGGCCCCAGCCCCAGCCCTGGCTCCATGCCCAGGCAAATAGAGCAGCTAGACCCCGACCCCTCCTCCACAGCATGTGAGCCTGAGGAAAGTTTATTTCCAACAGCTGCTGATTGGAGTGACCCTCGCATCAGAAGACTGGATAGGCGGAGGCAACAGAAGGAAGGGACGGGCAGGCCTTAATGAGTGCTGAGTCATGGAGCCACACCCCATGGCCTATATAAAGGATCTGCTTTCTGGCAGTCTGAGTCAGGCAAAGTCGAACTTATCTTGCTGAAGTCACTTTCTGATCTCCTGCCTGCTCTGAGGACTTTGCTAGGACTTTGGGCAGAGCTGCAGAGGCAAGCCTGATTCGGATTTCCCTGACCCAGCCGTCAGCGGAGGAGTGGGACACGATATCACCACTCCAGGGTAAGGATACTGCAAAATCTCCATTCCTACCCCATTCTGGGACCAGCTGAAGGTGGTATTTGCCGGTTTTCCGAACTACTCAAAATTTCCACTACCGGTTCTCCAGAACCTGTCAGAACCTGCTGAATTTCACCCCTGTATTAAACAATCATGTAATGATCCTCTGACAGTGTTTCCTGAAGGAAGTCTTCACGAATAGATTGTCCAAGTCTTCAACTCTTTCAGCTTTCCCTTTATAGCTAACCGGATGTCAACTACAAAGAAGACTAAGTAATTTTCTTTTTCTTTCCCAATAGAATGCCCATCCATTACTTCCCACATTCAGATTCATCAGATTTAAGTAAGAATGGCTCTTATACACGCAACATATCATGCAGCATGGCAAATGTAGAATTATCTACAATCTGGTTTTTAAGGAGGCTACAACTGGACAGGGGAAACATTTACCTTTATTATCTTATGTGTACGTGTCTTATCTTGTGTGAGTGAGTTTGTGTCTGTGTCTTTGTGTGATGGTTTACATGTTAAGAAAAGGAAAAATAGATATGTAGATCAGAATTAATTGTTGGGATTCTACTTCCCCCTTTTTGTATATCTGCTTCCATATTATAGACATTTTAGCCTCCTTAAAAACCAGATTGTGTAAAAGTAGATATATACTTTCTTTTGCGAGCAGGCAACAGAATATCATTTTTAATGTGGGCCAATGTTCTCACAGTAAAAAATGTCAGTAAAGGTTATCTTATCTGTGAATATTGCTGGCAGCGTGGGTTTGAGACCCAAGCACCACGTGATGGGGTGAGCTCCTGTTACTTGTCCCAGCTCCTGTCAATCTAGCAGTTTGAAGGCATGTGAATGAAAGTAGATAAATAGGTACTAATTCATTGGGAAGGTAGCAGCAGTCCATGAGCCTTGGCATATAGTTGTGCTGGCCACATGACTGTGGAAATGTTTTCAGACAATTCTGGTTCTCTCAGCTAAAAAAATGGAGATGAGCATGGACTGCTGCTACCTTCCCAATGAATTAGTACCTATTTATCTACTTTCATTCACATGCCTTCAAACTGCTAGATTGACAGGAGCTGGGACAAGTAACAGGAGCTCACCCCATCACGTGGTGCTTGGGTCTCAAACCCACGCTGCCAGCAATATTCAATATTCGCTGACATTTTTTACTGTGAGAACATTGGCCCACATTAAAAATGATATTCTGTTGCCTGCTCGCAAAACAAAGTATATATCTACTTTTACACATACATAACATACATATATACACATGCTTTGTGCATACACACACACGTATATACACCTGTGTGTGTGTGTGTGTGTGTGTGTGTGTGTGTGTGTGTGTAGGTCTTGGCATATTCGGGTCTTTTCCCATGTAAGGTTGAGAGTATCTTGGCGATGTTTCGACGAGGTCTCACTCATCATCTTCAGGCTGGTGCTTTCGGCTTCGTGCTTGTTCGAGCAAAGGCTTTGCTTGCACAAGCACGAAGCTGAAAGCACCAGCCTGAAGATGATGAGTGAGACCTCGTCGAAACGTTGCCAAGATACTCTCAACCTTACACAGGAAAAGACCTGAATATGCCAAGACCTACATACCTATACCCGTGAAAACCTATATATATATATATATATATATATATATATATATATATATATATATATATATATATATATATATATATTGCTCCCAGAAGCACGAAGCTGAAGCCTGAAGATGACGAATGAGACTTCGTTGAAACATCGCCAAGACACTTCCAATTTTCGTGGAGAAAACCCGAATAACCAAAGACCTACATACAAACACCAAAACCTCAGAAAACAAATATATATATATATATATATATATATATATATATATATATATATATATATATATATATATACATACATACACACACACACACCACGAACGTGAAGCCAAACAACAGCAATGCAGCTCACCAATTCAAATCCCCCTACAACTCAGACTAACCTGAGCATAACCAAGCCCCCCCACCCAAACAGAACACATGCCCAGCCAATCATAGCACAGCCAACTCCACCATCCAATCAGGGCACAGCCAAACCCCCAACCAATCAGAACACACCTCCACCCAATCAGAACACAGCCAAGCTCCCAACCAATCAGTTCAAACCCCCACTAGCAATTAAAAGGAAGAAACAGTTGCGATCACACATTGCTCCTAGAAGCATGAAGCTGTAAACACCAGCCTGAAGATGACGAATGAGACTTTGTTGAAACATCACCAAGACACTTCCAATTTTACGTGGGAGAAAACCCGAATAACCAAAGACCTACATATATGTGTGTGTGTGTGTGTGTGTGTGTGTACACACACACACACATACACACACACATTAATCACTGTCCATTTTGAATATGTAGCAGAAATAGGAAACTTCAGAGTTCACAAGGTTGATGCTATATGGAACAAAACTGTGACTGAATCTCGATATTCTGCTTTGGCTACCACGAAACTCTTTCCCAGAAGCTAACAAGGAAAACCAGTCATGGAGAGGATGTGTAGCCTCCTAGACAATACTACAGACCCTGGTCAAGCATCACTTATATGCTATGTCCTGGATAGAAGGAAGTGAACTTCCAATAATCTTTTCTGCCATTCTCACCACCACAGACACCACCTTCCTGTCCCAAGCAGTAATGCTTCCAAACCAGACAGTAATGCCATATGGCCAGTTCCAGACCATCCCTCTATAGAAAGTCATAAGGACAGTGGAAGGAAGATGCATTTTTCTCATGTGGCACAGAAAATGCAGGTGCTGCTTTGCCTCCTTCACAAGTGTCTCACTGTTGAGCGACCAAGCTAGCCTACTCATTAGCTGCACACCCAGAAACTTTATGCTGCTAACCATCTCCACACGTGAATCATTAATACACAGAGGTGTGTGACTGTACCTGCCTTTCTTGAAATTAACAATGTTCTCTTCCGAAGTTTAAGACAGCGCTGTTTTTATTACACCAGTTCACCAAATCTTCTATCTCCTTGCAGTAAGCACCCTCATTGTCATCCTGAATAAGGCCCACAACTGTTGTATCATCCGCATACTTCACAATGTGGTTGTGGCAAACCTTGCACAACAGTTCAAGACCGACACCAGCATTGTAATATAAACATTTTGAGGTAATCTGCAGCAGCTTCATCTTTCTAACATTATACTCAATTTTTATGAAAAAGTCAATTTTATGTTTGTAACATCAATATTCTTAATTATAACTAATATTGATACACTATATCTTTCCTTTTTCTCTATTTCCATTTCTCCAAGTTATCTCAACAATAGCATGTTAATAGCTTTAATTAATACTGTACAAATATCGTTGTACTGGAACAATATAATGTATCAAGATTTATGAAAATATAATAAAAAAGAAAAAAACTGCCTCTGAGAACATGAAAAGGTCGGTAAGTATTATTATAAATAAAGATGTGCTGACAATGGGTATGTTGCTTTCTAGTGTATCAGCTTTTCATTTTTAAAGTTAAAACGAAGCATTTACTTGTGGCTATGTTTGTAATATAATAATATTATTGTATACTGTTTGGTATAGTATTTATGAAAAGAAACTTTCCTTCCAAAGAATACATCTTTCATCTTTAGCCATCTATGTGGCTTCTAAAAGTATCTTTTAATTAGAGAATTGTATCATTGAGGAAAATTAGTTAAATATAGCTATCAGAGGGCCTTTGATCTCTTCTTTACTCAGGATTTCCAAACAAGCATTTCAGCTTAAAATGGAGGTACCTGCATATTAATCCAAACTATGCAATGCTAAGGCGCTAAACTTAAACCTAATTATCCAACAATCGCGTTGAATTATTGAATTGATACAGATAGGGCTGAGGTGTCAGTGCTCTGTCTCTAGCTCCATGCTCATCTGCCTGGAATCCGCACTGTGTATCGGACATTAATACAATTTAGTGAGTCCAGAGGTATTTCATGAGAAGAGTACTTCACTCCTCCGCTCACAGCAGAATCTCTTCTGACACCAGGCTTGAAATTTTCAGCTTGGACAACCTAGAACTACGTCGCCTACGGTCTGACCTAAGCATCGTACACAAAATTATCCGCTACAACGTACTACCTGTCAATGACTACTTCAGCTTCAACTGCAATAATACACGAGCACACAATAGGTACAAATTCAATGTAAATCGCTCCAAACTCGATTGCAGAAAATACAACTTCAGCAACAGAGTGGTCAAGGCCTGGAATGCACTACCTGACTCTTTTGTTGTATCCTCAAACCTCCATAACTTTAACCTTAGACTGTCTACTGTTGACCCCACCCCATTCCTAAGAGGTCTGTAAAATAATCGCACCAGCATGCCTTCCATCCCTGTCCTACTATCCCCATTTATTCGTACCCATTTCCTGTACTAATATCCATATTTATACTTATTCCTGTTATCTTGTACATGTTTGACAAAACAGACCGACAGACCGACAGACCGACAGACAGACAGACAGACAGACAGACAGACAGACAGATAGATAGATAGATAGATAGATAGATAGATAGATAGATAGATAGATGCTGGCAACAAGGGCCTAGCAGTACCCAGAAATTCCCTATGGAATAGGCCAAATGTCCTTCCCAAACCATGCAAAACTCTTTATCAGTAGAATCAGCACTTACTGATGAAGAACTTTCTTTCCTGGTTTAAACTGAACTTCGATGCAGCCCAGGACTAGTGCTTTCTGGAGCCAGGGGCAGGGGGAAGCTAGTTTTGTTTTTCAAGAAAGTAGTTCTTTCAAAAGAACACTAGACTTGTATATGAAAGAAGCCCACATAAGAACTGGCAAGCACCTTGGAACACACTGCTGGTTGAACATTAAGTAGGCACATGCTTGGTCTCTCCTGCAGTGAATGGACATGGAGAGCAATGTTCAGAAACCAGAGGGAAGTGGGCATACTTGCAGCATCCTAAAGTAAGCCAATATAAGTTGAGAAGATTCCAGGCCTTGACTAAATTATCAGCTTCCTGATTTATGAAGCACTGTGGATTATGTTCACCAAGAACTGTGTCAGGAGAAGAAAACAACACTATACATAAAAATTACTTGAAGCTACCTTTACTGGGCTAGAGATGTAACAAAGTCAAAATACTGACGATGTGTTTTCTAGAAATAGTTATCAGAACATGCTGCAGTTAGAAGTAAGTATGAGCTCAAAATCCAATCATTCAGCTATTCAAGTACACCTACAGCTCACAGGAATCTAGACAACATCATTCTACACATAGCTTGTCATAATAAACAGGCATTTCTTGAATAGCATAACTATCCCAGTGGCTTAATTTGAATGTGATTATAATTTAGGTTTTGGCATTTTGTGTAATAGACCTGGTCATCATCATCATCATCATCATATATATATATATATATATATCCCAGTTTTGCAAAGCTATAACCTTACAGCTTTAAGATACTCTCAACCTTACACGGGAAAAGACCCGAAAATGCCAAGACCTACATACATACATATATATATATATATATATATATATATATATATATATATATATATATATATATATATATATATATATATATAAAATAAAAAAGTTTTAAAGCAAAAGCTACACTTAGAATTATTGTCTTACATGCTGATAAACTGATGTGAAAGGAATGTGAAAGCTTTCTTTCCCAAACATTGAGAATAAAAGATAATGCTGAGCTGTCACTCCTCCACTTTGTGGTTTGGCATGTGCATTGTGCAGAAAGAAGAAGAATGCAATATTTCAACTTAAAAAGAAGTATTCAGAAGAAAAGGAACCATCCATATTCAAAAAGCTCTTCAATGCAAAACGTGTAAGCCTGACATGGTAGGGTACTAATCTCAATTTAGCTTCTCTTTGCTATTTTACCAAATGCTACCAGAAATTACTCCCTTGAAATACATCATTTTTTGCTGTACTGGTTGGGGGGAAAAGGAGCCTGCAAATATCACTTTATGAGTTTTTAGGAGGAATTCTCTGTAGATTGAGATATCTGACAAAGTGCAATTGTCACCATTTTTTTTTTTTTACACTCAAAGTGAATTTGGAGAGAAAACAAAGAAGCTAACCCTTATTTTCTCTTTCTTTACCTCCAAAGGAAATAGTGGTTTGAATAGCACAGGCTGGGAACAAACACAACAGAAGAGAGTGAAAGTTAATAAAAATGTAGCAAAGAAACTTCTAAGTAATTTGAATGACTACATGTCTCCAAACCCTGATGAAATACATTTGCGAATATTAAAGGAACTAGCTGGAGAGCTGTCAAGAGCTCTATAGATTATCTTTTTGTACTCCTGGAGAACTGAGAGATATCAGAAGACTGGAGAAGAGTAAATGTTGCCTCCATCTTTAAGAAATAGCTATAGATAGATCCCAGTAATTATAGATCAGTGAGCCCAGTAATACTTAGGAAGATAATGAAGCATGCAATTTGTAAGCATCTTGAAAACAATGCTGTCCATGATAGCTAGGTTAAAACCAGATCTTAAGAGACAAAATCTCATCTCCTTCTATCACAAGGTAATTACTTTAACAGATAAGAAGAATGCTGCAGATTCATTCCATTAAATTTCACAAAGATTTTATCAAAGTTCCCCATGACATTCTCAGTGACAAATTGTTTTAAGTATGTTTTGAATCCTCTATAGCAAATATGGGTTTCTCTCAAGCCACCCAAAGTCTTTTTTGGAGTTGGGCAGCCTCAAAATCTATTAAATTAAATTAAAATATTAAATTAATAATACTCAGTCACCGTTGGGCACTATGCATTGAGTTAGAGTTAGCAGTGGGTTCCTGCAGTGATCTATCTTGGGGTTCATATTATTTAACATTTTATTAATAACCTGGATAATAGTATAGCAGAATGAGATTATAATCTAATGTGGAAAGGTTGGAAGGCTGGGAAAAAGATGTCATTCAGCAGGGAGAAATATAAAATATTATATTAATAGAGAAAAACATTGAGGATATATACAAGATCCACAGGTTGGGTAGAGTGGTCACACTCCAGGTCCCTCCCATGAAATATTGCTATCTACGGGGATTTAGAAAACATAGATTTTTCTGTGGTGGCCCCTATTCTGTGAAAAATCCTTTCTTCAGTAATTTGACAGTCCCCACCTTTTCAGCCTTTGAGAAAGTCATCAAGACTTGGCTGTTCCCCAGGCAGATGAGGGGCTATAGATGGATGCCAGGGCATCCCAGGAGAATGCCTGAGGCACCAGGTTTTAATCTTTACTTGTCTGACTGTTACAATTTTGTAGTTTTATTGTTGTGACCTCCAAATTTGTGCTCCATGATGAGTCACCATACATATTGCCTAATAAATAATTAAAAATAAAAGATGAGGTATTTATAGAAGCACTGCTTTTGAGTACTTGAGTGTGGTCAAGTTGATAACAAGCTGAACATGAGCCAACAAAGTGAGAAGAGCTAATGCAATTCTGCATTAAAAGAAGCATTCAAAAATACAAGTTCTAATTTTCCTCTAATTAATATTGGTGAGACCACATGTAGAGTATTATGTCAGTTCTGGGCATAATATTTACATACAGGCATTGTCAGGTTACTATAGGTTCAGAAAGGACAACAAAGATGATAAAGGGGCTTGATGGTCACACCCTATGAGGCTAGAATAAAGGATCTTGGAATGCTTAATCTGGAGATAAGAAGACTAAAGAGAGGTAGGGTATTAATGTTCAGGTATATAAAAGAATGTGATAGGAAATGTGATAATTGCCACAAAAACACAGGTTGCAAATACCTTGATTTCATTTTAGTACAAAAAAATTTCTGACAGTAAGATATGTACAACAGCAGAACAGTCTACCTATGGAGTTTGTAGATTCTCCATTTAAGGAGAAGCTGTACTCTCAAGGTTGGTTTAATTGCATTCCCTGCACATTGTGATGGTTTTGACTTGATAATTCTTCTTGTGCTTCCAATTCCACAATTCTATGAAACTGATTTTTCCCTATAGAAAAATATGAAGTGATTTTAAAATGATAGACAACGTTTTCTCGGAATATATAGTAGTCTAGCTGCTTTGCTCTAACTTCAAATTGTGCCCTGTGATTCATTTCTGTAGCAAACTTTCCTTCCATCTATTTGATTCTACTCTTGTACCAGCCACGTGTGCCACATATATCCCTGCCTTTTCTACTCTTATCAGGTGAGACCACATCAGGTGAAACCAACTTTATAGATGGTTCTTTTATCTGAAACTTCTGGCTATAATCTTCAAATGTCTTCACAAACAGAGAAGAATGGTAAACAGTACATCTGGGTTTCTGAATGGATGCTCAATTTTTGTAAGAGCGATGAAGAGATCCAAGATGACATATTTAAGGAAAACTCATCCTCATGAAAATTAGTCAAAATTAAAGCTCATTTTGGACTAGCATTGATGATGTTACCTAGTTTGGGTGATGAAATGTCTGCAAGGAAAAACAACCAAGCTCAGAAAGCACCAAGAACTCTTCATTTCAACCCAATGCTACCAATATTCTCCTTTATTGGTATCATGTTGGACTTGCTGGGAACAAGGCATGATTGTAGCTCTTAGTGAACCAGAAAGACTATCTTGGAATGAAATTGTTGTCAAGCAAAAGCAATGTGTGGCCATGTCCCTCATGCTACTTGGGTGGAACAGCCCTATGTCAAATGACTGTTGGTTGTATGAACAGTGGAATTTGGTTCTTGATATAATACAATTAGGCTATGTTGGAAGCTTTTCCTTTTTGCAGCCTGGAAAAACATCATTTGTGACACATGATAACAGACTCTGTAATTTTACAGAAAGTATTTTCAGCTATTAGAGCCAGTTTGGTATGGTACCAGGCCAGAAATCAGGAAATCATGAGTTCAAGTCCTGCCTTAGCCAGCTGGGTGACTTTGGGCTAGTTCCTCTGTCTATAATCCTCACAGGATTATTCTTGTGGAGAAAATAGGTGGAGAAAGGTGTGTTGGATATGCTTGAAACCTTTAGTTATTTGTAAAAGTAATAAAGGCAGTATACAAATAAAACAAACAAACAAACAAACAATTCTGGAATATTATCTATACCAAAATCTTTATGGAAAGGGGAGAGAACCGGAAGTGTCACGGCGAGACTGGCTGGAAAATAGCAGGCTCCGACAAGCCTTGCGAAAATCCAGCCAGAAAAACCTCTGTTCGGGGGTCTTCTGACCAGATCCATCTTGTAGGGATGATGAAGAAGGAGAGGCACCTCCGACGACCAAGAGGAACAGGCAAGTTCCTCGGAGGTCGGAGGAAACGCTTTGATCCAGCAGCAGGGGCAGCGGCCATTACGACTGTCATGAAGCTGGGGCAACCGGTATAAGAATTGTGCAGGAGTGGTGGTTTGGATATAGTATTGGTACCAGGTGAGTGATTGGCCAACTCACATGTAAAAAAGAAGTATTTGAAAATTTTAAAAAGAAATCCCGGTGAAGAAATAGCAGCTAATTGGTATTGGGGAATGTTAATGGGGGGGAGAAGAACAAAACGGAAGTTAAAGCACTAAAGCCCAGAATGGAGCTTGATATTTGGATTGGAAATTGGATTTAGAGATATTAAAATTAGTATAAGAAAAAGAAACCCAAAAGAAAATAGTTTCTGAACAAGATTGGGCATAATCTTAAAAGTTTTGAACTTTGAAGGAAGAATAAAGAAAAATTCAAAATAGAAAAGCTCTGTAAAGGAAATTTTTCAATTGGATTTGAAATTGGATTTTAAACTGGAATTTGGCATATATAAAATTAAGAAGAGAAAGAAGAAACTTGAAAAGCATTTGATAAGAGGACTTAATACACAGATTGGATATTTTGCGACTTTGTTGATTTGAAACTTGTGGATTGGAGAGAGACATCTGTTGGCAGAAAAAAGAAATTTGGAAAAAATTACAGTGACCTTGAGCTACAAGAGCTGTGAGAAGTTTGAAGGAGGATTTGTTTTCTTTTAAACTGTTTGATCTCAACAACCAAAGGAGGTAGAAAATAACAAAACTGTAAATTGAAGTTAAAAACAAACCAGAACGTCAAAATGTGGCAGGAACTAATTGAGATGATCAAAATGATGTGTGTATCATTTAATCTTGATAGAAAATGAGAAATTGTGTCAGAACATATTCAATTGGATAAAGAGTCTAAGAACGAGTAGCAAGAAAACAGCACTGAAGATAAAGAAAGACATTGATGATGAAAAATTAAATGATTACATTGGGAGTAACAATGAAAAAAAGAGAAGGGATAGGAGGAAACAACCTACAAAAAAGAAGCAAACTAAGGTAAGAAAAGGAAAGGGGAAAAGACTAGAGGAAAATATTTTTAATTATTACACTGGGATTAACAGTGGCAAAAATACAGAGGATAGGACGAAGCAAGAGAGAAAAGAAAAGGGGAAAGGATTAAGCACAAAAAAGTTTAATGATCACAGTGAGATCAACAGTGGGGAAATAAGAAAAGTGAGAGGAGAAAAAGGAAATAGATCAAATGGGAAATTAGGGCAAACTAGACAAGTAAAGGATTTAAAAGTCAAAGGAAGGATATAGAAGAAAAGACATAATAATTATAAAAAGGAAAAAAGGGAAAAAAGAAAATGAGAGAATGGGATAAAGGGAGGAAAATTTTAAGAAGTGGCTTGTTGGATGGACCAAGAGAAAATGGTTAAAAGGAATAATTAATGGAAAGGAGGAAGGGTAATAGGATATATATCTATAGTAATAAGTGAGCTGTATTATTAATATTTATGATTGTAATATAAATGAAATGAATTGTATTAACATCAGTATTGTAAAAATTGAATTATGATATAAATTGTGAAATACAAAAAGAATGGTAGAAGGGTTAATATGACCTTATTATGATGCCTTTAGAAGGGGTTAAGATATGGAAATTCAAATGAAATTGAAATTGAATAAGATATTAATAGAAATTAAGAAAAAGATGATTAAGAAATTAAGATAATGTTTGTATCTGAAAAGGGTGGTGTGAAAAACAAATCTGAAAAAATATATTGTTTTTGGTAAAATTGTAAAATGGTTATTAGGGAAATAATACTCACAATACTTGACAACACAGTATCAACAGTAGAAACCTTCAAATTTCTGGGTTCTATCATATCGCAAGATCTCAAATGGACAGCTAACATCAAAAACATCATTAAAAAAGGAAAACAAAGAATGTTCTTTCTGCGCCAACTCAGTAAGCTCAAACTGCCCAAGGAGCTGCTGATCCAGTTCTACAGAGGAATTATTGAGTCTGTCATTTGCACCTCTATAACTGTCTGGTTCGGTTCTGCAACCCAACAAGAAAAACACAGACTTCAGAGGATAATTAGAACTGCAGAAAAAATAATTGCTACCAACTTGCCTTCCATTGAGGACCTGTATACTGCACGAATCAAGAAGAGCCGTGAAAATATTTGCAGATCCTCGCATCCTGGACATAAACTGTTTCAACTCCTACCTCAAACGACGCTATAGAGCACTGCACACCAGAACAACTAGACACAAGAACAGTTTTTTCCTCAAGGCCATTACTTTGCTAAATAAATAATTCCCTCAACACTGTCAAACTATTTACTAAATCTACACTACTATTAATCGTTTCATAGTTCCCATCACCAATCTCTTTCCACTTATGACTGTATGACTATAACTTGTTGCTGGCAATCCTTATGATTTATATTGATATATTGATCATCAATTGTGTTGTAAATGTTGTACCTTGATGAACGTATCTTTTCTTTTATGTACACTGAGAGCATATGCACCAAGACAAATTCCTTGTGTGTCCAATCACACTTGGCCAATAAAATTCTATTCTATTCTATTCAACTCCTACCATCAAACCGACGCTACAGAGCATTGCACACCAGAACAACTAGACACAAGAACAGTTTTTTCCCGAAGGCCATTACTTTGCTAAACAAATAATTCCCTCAACAATGTCTAACTATTTACTAAATCTACACTACTATTAATCTTCTCATCGTTTTCAACACCTAATCTCTTTCCACTTATGACTGTATGACTGTAACTTTTTGTTGCTATCATTAAGGATTAAATTGCAACCTATGACCATCATTTGTGTTGTAAATGTTGTACCTTTGATGTTTTTTTTCTTTTTTTTCTTTTTCTTTTTCTTTTATGTACACTGAGAGCATATGCACCAAAACAAATTCCTTGTGTGTCCAATCACACTTGGCCAATAAAATTCTATTCTATTCTATTCTATAAGAAATGATAAATTGGTCCACCTTAGAAAATAATTGACATTAAGAGATAAATGTAAAATATTAAGCTACAATAAAAAAAATAGAAACTAAGGATGGAAATGACTATGTTTAATTTAAAGGGTTTCAATAGAATAAAGGAAATAAGAGAAAAGAAATTGATGATTTACAAATGTGGTGATTTTGAGAAATATATGTGATAAATGGAGAAATAAGATAATGAAATGAAATAAGATTAAGATTGGAGATTAGGGTGGATGGTAATATTGATTATATGTTAAATATTAAGTAGAGATGAAAAATAAAAAAGTAGAAAAAAAGAATATTATGGCAGAACCTGAAATGTATAAATTATATTTGGGAAATACTTACGTTATAAGCTGTATAAATGTTGACTCGGTCAATACTCTATTCAGAAAAAATGTACTGTTTGTATGTATGTATGTTTGTTTTAAAAAATAATAAAAAAACAAAATCTTTTTGGAAAGCAGTACAGTAATAGCAGCATTTTTTCTGTTTTCAGGTTTAGATTCTTTTCTATTTTCTGTTTTCATTCTACAACAAGATTATAAATGGTATGGGAAATTTCAAAAAGTATAGCGATAGTTATATCAATGTAAAATTATCATTGTGATGTGTGTTAAAAATATCTGTCTAAGCAAGAAATTCTTTTTGAGAACTTATCAATGCAATTTTTAGTTATGAACTTTTATATGGCTCAGTTGTGTGAAACAGTAAAAAAAAGAATTATCATTCTAATGATAGTAAGGTGGAAAGAGAATCTTAATAAGACAAGGAAGAATTCAGAAATGAGAACTGAGAATTGAGAGAAGTTTAAAGAAATATACATTTAGGATGTATTTCTTAGATAACAAACTTCTAGAACAGGGGTGTCCAAAGTTTTTTGAGTGAGGGCCAAATACAGAAAAATAAGCAAAGGCCCGGGCCACGGGGGCTAAAATTTAGTACCGGTTTTGTGTGCGTGGCTTATTTTGGGGTGTGGCTTGGTGGTCATGTGACTGGTGGGCGTGGCTAACTCCTCATGTGACTGAGTGGATGTGGCTATGGGCATAGAAACCTAAATACATAGAGACCTAAATACTGACAGCGGCTACCAGTAATCCTCGGCTTGCAACCACTCATTTAGCGACCAATACAACAGCACTGAAAAAGTGACTTACCACCAGTCTTTGCATTTATGACCTTCAGCATCCCCAGTTACATCAAAAGTCAAGCTTTTGGCAACCAGCATGTATTTACTGGGATTTTCCACCGTCCGTCATGAACTCTCTTCCCACTGAGGGAGACACAGCAGCCAATGGAGGGACTCGGGAGGCCCAGGCGAGGCCCGCACCGCCTCGCAGCCACTCAGGTGTGCCACGCGGCTCCCACCCAGGCCAGAAAGGGACGGGCTAACTAGGGGCGAGTGGGCGGCACCGCCCTCCTCCGAACGCCGAGTGGCGGCGCTGGCGGAGCGGCAGGCGCGGGCGCCAATGGGAGCGGCGCGTCACGGGCCGCACACGGGCCCGGCTGAGGTAAAGCGGAGCGTGGTGGCGCCGCGGCGGCTGCTTCGGCGGCGCATGGAGGCGATGCCTTGCCGCGACCGGCGCGTGGTGGGCCCGGCGGGGGCAGAGGCCGGGATGCCGGCGAGCGGCGAGGGCGGGCCTCGCAGCTGCGCCGCCGACCCGCCCGGCAGCGGTGACAGCCTGAGCCCGGACAGCAGCAGCAGCAGCGCCGACGGCAGCCGATGCCGCGCTGGCGGAACGGCTGCTGTGCGGGCGACGGGGCGCCGAGGAGGCCACGCCACGCCGGCGACGGCGACGCGCCACGACTGGCCGGGATCGGCGCGGCCCAGCTCAAACTCCTGCCCATGAACGACCAGATCCGGGAGCTGCAGACCATCATCCGCGAGGGCAGCGCTTCTGAGCGTGCAGAGCGCCGCGCCTGGAGAGGATCCGCTGGGCTGGGAAGCAGAGCGCCGCCCGCTTGGCTTCCGGGCTGCAGCCCGCTGTGGGGCGATGGCGTCGCCGCCCGCCCGCCTCTTCCTCTGTCTGGTGGGCCGGGCTGGAGCCATGGGCCTCCTGGGCGCCCCCTACAGCCCAGTGGCGGAATGGCCGGCCCGCAGCCCCGGGTGGGCGGGGATCGCCTCAGCGGAGCCACTCCGCATCTGCAACCGGGCGAGCGGCGGCTTCCTTGGGGGCCAGGATGGGGGCCGCACCCCACTGTCCACCGAGAATTTGCTGCGGGCCAATAAAAACTGACCCGCGGGCCGCAGTTGGCCCGCGGGCCGTAGTTTGGACACCCCTGTTCTAGAAAGAGGCAGAATTATAACAAGAATTTAGAGTACAAGGATGATAAAGCAGAACACAAAGAATTTACCAGTAGAAGAAGTGAACATGATTTGGCTTACATTAATCTGCCTTAAAAATACATACATTAATTTTTAAAAATTGCAAAATGGATAAATTATGAATGTGTCTATAAAAAATAGATCACATTTTATTGTCTATGAATCATCTATATACCACTAAAATTCTTGCTGTCATGACATTTAACTGGAGGAAACTAGCACATCATAGAACAATAGTTTCTGGCAACAGTTTTTGAACCAACGTACATCAACTTACAAAATGTGTCCAAAATCTGGAACCCATGACTCCCAGGAGAATGAATTTTGGGAAAGTTGTGGCTGCTTGGGTACTACTGACTAATGGTATGCTACGGGTCTGCTGAAGTGGTCATGTGATCTTCATTTTCAATTTTCTGTGACAAGTTTCCCAACCAGCCTCCCAATCTCTCTCCAAAATTCTGACAATCAGAATTTTTTACTTTATATCAGCTGCAAAAGTTATGAATATTTTTCCATCATTCTCTATTCTGAACAATAGCTTTGAGTGTCAGAGCTTTAAATGGCTGTCATAGTGCCATGACAACCCAGGAGGGACCTGGATCTAATAAATAC
Organism: Ahaetulla prasina; assembly: GCF_028640845.1. NCBI lineage: Eukaryota > Metazoa > Chordata > Lepidosauria > Squamata > Colubridae > Ahaetulla > Ahaetulla prasina. Next base: position 178,470,774 of record NC_080539.1, on the reverse strand, counting down.
ACCAAAACTCATCCAAGGTAAACCCACAAGTCTATGCCTCAGTCATACTCAATCACATTATTCATATTATTATTCATATTACAAGTAATTGTGTTCTCTTCGCTGACGATGTTAAACTATTCAACACTAACAACAATACAGCTACCCTTCAAAAAGATCTTGACTTTGTGTCGGAATGGTCAAAAACATGGCAACTCCAAATCTCAACCAGCAAATGTTCTATTTTACACATTGGAAAAAAGAATCTGAACACTAAATACTAGCTTGATGGTAATTACCTTGTAGATGACCCCCACCCCATTAAAGACCTTGGAGTTTTCATATCAAATGATCTAAGTAACAAAGCCCACTGCAACTACATCGCAAAAAAGGCTTTAAGAGTTGTAAACTTAATCTTGCATAGCTTCTTCTCCAGAAACACTACAATACTACTAACCAGAGCATATAAAACATTTGCTAGACCAATTCTTGAATACAGCTTGCCTGTCTGGAACCCATACCTCATTTCGTACAGTAACACAATTGAGCGTGTCCAGAAATATTTTACAAGAAGAGTTCTCCACTCCTCTGATTACAACAAAATACCTTATACCACCAGACTTGAAATCCTGGGTTTAGAAAATTTAGAACTCTGCCGCCTTCAACATGACCTGTGTTTAACTCATAGAATCATCTGTTACAACGTCCTTCCAGTTGAAGACTACTTCAGCTTCAATCACAACAATACACGAGCACACAATAGATTTAAGCTTAATGTGAACCGCACCAATCTTGATTGCAGAAAATATGACTTCAGCAACAGAGTTGTTAATGCCTGGAATGCACTACCAGACTCTGTGGTCTCTTCCCAAAATCCCCAAAGCTTTAACCAAAAACTATCTACTATTGACTTCACCCCATTCCTATGAGGTCTGAAAGGGGCGTGCATAAGAGCACAAAAGTGCCTACCGTTCCTGGCCTATTGTTCCCTTTCATTATATCAAATTAATATAGTTATTACATACTTATGATTATTTATATGCTTTATATAGTATAGTTTTTCATGCTTATGCTTATATATACTGTTGTGACAAATAAAAAAATAAAAATAAAATAAATAAACATTGAATTCTAGGTGGATCTATATGACTTTATCTATCAGTTAGCTAGAATATCCTTAACAGAGACTTGTGGATGTTCCTGTGGGTCCATCCCTCCCCAAGCAAGGAATTAGCCACCCCAAATATGGTTGCCAATGCTGTTGTTGGGATTAATATGACTGGCAAAATAACTTTTTTTTTTTGCACTTATGACCATGATGCGATTCATTGTCCCGGAGAAAGATACCGTACTTTCTTTCCTTATTCATTGCTGCCACAGTTCTTATAAAACGAATGTTACTACTAGCAGTGGTGGGTTTCAAAACTTTTTACTACCAGTTCTGTGAGCGTGGCTTGGTGGGCGTGGCTTGGTGGGCATGGCAGGGGAAGAATACTGTAAAATCTCCATTCCCTCCCCACTCCAGGGGAAAATTACTGCAAAATCCCCATTTCCTCCTAATCAGCTGGGACTCAGGAGGCAGAGAATAGATGGGGGCGGGGCCAGTCAGAGGTGGTATTTACCGGTTCGCTGAACTACTCAAAATTTCTGCTACCGGTTCTCCAAAACTGGTCAGAACCTGCTGAAATCCATCTCTGATGTGATTCCAATAATGGGTTCTTACTGGTGTTTGATCAGAGTTGTTCTGTCTTCCTCCAATAGCTTCTTATGTTCCATCTCCTGGAGCTCCTTGGAGAATCATAAGTGTTATGTATTAACAGTTGTGCCTTTAAATATTTGAGCGGGAAATCAGCACGTTGCTGATTGGACGAAGCCTCCAGCAGAACTGTATAAAAGGAGAGGTTTTTGGCCCCAGCCGTTGCTGGGTTCACCCTATATTAAAGAGCTGTTGTCACTACCCTGGTCTCCAGCCTCGTTACTTCCCGAACTTAACATTGGCGACGAAGGTGGGATCTCGAGGCTAAAAGAGAACCAGAACCGAGCTGAAGCACGCTAGTTCCGAACCCAGCAAACTCAGGGCAGAAACGCGGAAATGGCAAACACGCCACCCGCACCGTACAACCCGGGCAAGGAGAAATGGGGAACATATATGACCCGTTTCGAAAGCTTTCTAGAAGCCAACGAACTACAGGATCCCTGATAACGCAAGCGGGCTTCCTTCCTAAGCCATTGCGGGCCGGAGGTAACCGAGATTGCGGAAGCCCTGGCAGAGCCAACGCCGATACAATCGGTATCGTGGCCGACTCTGCAGACTTTGCTGAAGAACCATTTCGCACCGACGCCGTCCAAATACGTGCAGCGGTTTGAATTCGGAGAACGTAGACAGATGGAGGCGAGTCCATCGGTGACTACATGGCGCTTTAAGAAGGCGTCCAAGGACTGCGGATACCGAGACTTAGGCGAAGTGCTACTCGAGCAACTCATCCGAGGGGTCAAGGACATCCGCCTCGGCGGCGACTGCTAGCCAGGAGCAACCTGACACTAGCCACCGCTCTGGGCGAGGCCAGAGCACACGAAATGTCTACTAAAGCAGCAGAGACTCTGCAAAAGCCTCTTCAATCCAAGGCGGCGCAAAGCCAGCGCCAGTACACCAGGAGGAGATTCAGTCCGAATCCGAAGGTGAGGCGAGGATGAGAAGGGTCTGCCGGACGAAAGCGACACGGAGGACCGTGGCGTGCGGAAGCTGCGGAGGGCAGCATCAGCGCCAACGCTGCAGGTTTAAAGACGCAACATGCGGCGGTGTGGGAAGAAAGGACACTTAGCTCAGGTTTGCAGAGCGGCCCAACCTTCCGCCGAAAATTCAAATCGGCCAATCAAAGCGGAACCGGAAAGGCGGCCGCGATTGGTTCAAACAAGAAAGGCGAAGTCTAACCAAACGACTGTCATTATAGGCGCGCCTCAACCAAAGTGGAAAAAGAAGATTTTCACAAAGCCCAAGATCGAGGGAGTACGGTGCAGGCTTGAAGTGGACACGGGATCAGCGATCACCATCATGTCCTGGGACACCCTGGCGAAGTCGCTGCCGTCCGGCGCGGAGCGCCATCTGCAAGCACAGCGGCTACGAGGGCACGACCACCAGGGAATCGCATCCCTGTTCGAGGACCACCTCCGTCCGAGTCGGTCGGCCCTCATAAAAAGACCCTGCCCATCACTATCGTCGAAGGAACTCTGCCCAGTCTGTTGGGACTAGACTGGTTCCGTGCCCTGGGCATGGGAGTGACTGGCATCTACAGAAGTGACTGCAATTTGAAAGACATTCTCTTTAACGAGTTCAAGATGTCTTCAAGGACTGCCTGGGCAAGTACAAGGGGACCCCTATTTCCTTCAACTTAGACCCCAGGTAGCCCCATTAGGCTTAAGGCGAGGAGAGTCCCTTTGCCCTAAAACCAAAATTGATAAGGAGCTGGACAAGCTCATAAATCAGGGATTTTGGTGCCAGTCGATCACGCAAAGTGGGAGACGCCAATCGTCACCCCATCAAATCGGACGGGTCAATTAGAATTTGCGCTGACTACAAGGCGGCGCTTAACAAAGCCTTACAGAAAAGCGTGCCGGTTCCGTGGTGCAACATTTATTGCACTCCTTGGGGCAAGGGCAAGTCTTTGCAAAGTTAGACTTGGCCCAAGCCTACCAACAACTGCCAGTAGACGCCCGCTGGCGAAGCCCAAGCGATTGTGACGCACAGGGGCATTCAAGTGCACCCGATTACAATTTGGGGTTAGTGTGGCACCAGGGTTGTTCCAAAACCTGATGGAACGACTACTGCAAGGGCTCCCTGTGGTAGTTCCCTACTTCGATGATGTCCTAATTTCAGGGAAAACATGGAGGAATTGGGGAGCGGTTAAGAAAGGTCTTGAGCATTTTCCGGACAGCGGATTAAAAGACAAGACAAATAAATGTCAGATAGGGGTCGAATCGGTCGATTTCTTGGGCTACCGGATAGACAAGAAAGGAATTCACCCTACTGAGAGCAAAGTTAAGGCAATTAGGAAGGCTCCAGCGCCCAAAAACAAAGCAGAGCTGCAGGCATTCCTGGATTGGTTAATTTTACGCGGTCTTTTAAAGAACAAAGCAACTGCTATGGAACCGCTGCATAGGCTCTTAGGGAAAAATACTGTTTGGTCTTGGGAAAGTCAGAAAATAGGGCTTTTGAAGCAGTAAAGAACCTGCTCTCAAGTGATAGCCTGCTCATCCAATATCACGACTCACTACCCCTAGTGCTGGTTTGCGATCGTCCCCTTATGGGGTGGGGCTGTACTCAGCCATAGACTTCCAAACGGCACAGAAGCCCCTATAGCGTTCTACTCTAGAGCGATGTCCTCCCCAGAGAGGAACTACAGCCAATTAGACAAAGAAGCATTAGCCATTGTATCAGGGTCAAAAATTCCATGAGTATGTCTTTGGGCGGAATTTTGAAATCGTGACTGACCACAGACCGTTACTGGGATTACTGGCTGGCGACCGCCAACGCCTGTGGCACTTTCGCCACGCTTGACTCGATGGACTATATTTTTAGCCGCTTACTCATACAAGCTGCAGCATCGACCGGGGAAAGAAGTGGGGCATGCAGACGCATTGAGCCGATGCCCACTGCCAGGGGCGACCGAAGACCCCACTCCGGGGACACCCATCCTCCTTATTGACTCGTTGGACTCTGGCCCAGTCACATCAAAGGAAGTGGCTCGGGCATCATACCGGGACATTGTGTTAAGGACTGTACTCGGTTGGGTACAGAGAGGGTGGCCCGCTGCGCCGGGCGAACGGTTCAAAGAATTTGTTAAGAAACGTGATGAGCTCTCGGCTCAAGGGGGGTGCCTGTTATGGGGTGATCGTGTGATAATTCCTGCTAAGTTAAGGGGCAAGGTATTGGACCTCCTCCACGAGGGTCACCCAGGCATCGTAAGGATGAAGGGGTTAGCTAGAAGCTATGTATGGTGGCCACTCATGGACGCAGAGATTGCCGAGAGGGTAGGGAAATGCCAAGCTTGCCAAGAGTCCAGACCGCTACCCCCAACGGCCCCAGTCAGAGAATGGGAAAAGCCCCAAGGGCCTTGGTCAAGAATCCACATTGACTTTGCTGGCCCCTTTCACGGCCAAACGTTCCTAGTGGTGGTGGACGCATTTTCCAAATGGTTAGAGATCATACTTATGAAGTCCACCACAGCGAAGCAGTAATCGCAACCCTCGCCACCTATTCGCAACTCACGGGTTGCCGGACACTCTGGTGTCCGACAATGAGCCCCAATTCACGGCAGCCCAGTTTGAAGAGTACCTGGCAGAGGAAGGCATCCGACATGCCTCTCTGCACCTTTCCACCCTGCGTCGAATGGCCTTGCAGGCGTTCCGTCCGGGCGCTAAGGAGGCATTGTCCAGGCTCAAGCCAGGTGACTGGCAAACAAAATAGACTTTTTCCTAGCCGTCCAGCACAGAACCCCAAGCACAGCCACGGAAAAGCCCAGCGAATTGCTAATGGGACGAAAACTCCGGTGCCCACTTGACGCTTGAACCCCATTACACACCCGAGGGTTACAAGGGGAGCTAGTAAAACAAGAGAAATGAGCATAGGCGACCGGTGTGGGCCCGAAACTATGGGGACGGCCCGAGTTGGGTCGCCGGACAAGTAACAAAGTAACAGGGCCAAAATCGTACGTGGTAGAGCTACCAGACAACCGAGTGTGGCGGCGCCACATAGATCAGTTAAGGAAACGAATAACTGACCAAACCAAACCAACAGAGACAGGTAATGACCAATACCACTTTGAATCCACAGCTGACAATGACCCGGGGGAGGCGCAAGACTTAGCTGAGGTTCCAGAGTTCCAGCGACGCCATCAGGTCCCCGAGGGAAACAGCAAGGAAAATTCCAAAATTAATCCAAGGCCGGATGGCCAAGAAAAAGAGTCGGCCAATAATCCAGGGCCCGATGGCCTAGAGAAAGAGCTGGGAGGAGAAAACAGCCCCTCCGACCAGCTCAAAACACCACCCAGAACTGAACCGCGCAGGTCAGAAAGAACTAGGAGACGCCCAGGTTATTTGCGTGACTACGTCGAAAAATAACATGTGAATAAATATGTAAATAAGACCAAGTGTTTTCTGGGAGGGGAGGAGTGTTATGTATTAACAGTTGTGCCTTTAAATATTTGAGCGGGAAATCAGCACGTTGCTGATTGGACGAAGCCTCCAGCAGAACTGTATAAAAGGAGAGGTTTTTGGCCCCAGCCGTTGCTGGGTTCACCCTATATTAAAGAGCTGTTGTCACTACCCTGGTCTCCAGCCTCGTTACTTCCCGAACTTAACAATAAGATGCCAGGATTGCCATGCAGAAAGATACCAGACAGGGGTAACCCGGTCTAAGGCCTTACCCATCTCTATTCCAGGCTGTCCCCAAGGCTTAACAGATCCTCAGGGAAAACCCCAGGCTTTTTCTGGAACCCAACAGGATATAAAAGTTGTGCTAGCTAATCTAACAGGCCTGAACTCCGTGATGGCGAACCTAGGGCACACATGCCAGAGGTAGCACACAGCACCCTTTCTGATGGCATGCAAGCCATCACCCCAGTTCAGCTCCTCTGTGCATGAGTGCACGCCTCCCACTGGCCAGCTGGTCTTCAGGTCCCTGCCATGCATGTGCAGGGCCCGGGGCACGTGCGGTGGTGCGCATCCATGTGCATGTAGCGGACATGTGGACGGCATGTGCATGCATGGGGGCGGGGCCTGCATGCACATTACATTTTGGGGGTTCGGGCGCTCGCACACGCATTCGCACACACACACACGTGCTTTGGGCACTCAATCCTGAAAAGGTTAGCCATCACTGCCTTAACTCCTTACAAGATAGGCTGAAACTGACAGTGGCCAGCCAAAGACACCCAGAGACTGAACCAACCTTATCAGAGGACTAGCAGTAATGTCCTACAATGTCAGATAATGTCACAATTGCCCTGAGGCAAAATCCTGATCCAAAGAATAATCTCCAGTATGTATCAACCTTTAGTAATATGGGGCATATTCCTGGTAGCCAAGGAAGTAGTGAAAGGAAGTTGATCAGAAATCACTCAGAGTTCAATATAAAATGGGCACCTATGTAAATAAATAAATATTAGTGCACAACAATCTGAATAGTTCATACAAGCCCAAATGAAGTCAGAGGGTCTCACTTTCAGTTATTTGCAGCACAGATGATTCATACATGGGAACAGCCACCCAATCACATCTCCTCTAGGCTTTCAGTTAATGACAAACCTGAAACCTGAAATCTGGATGGGTCTACCTTCAAGAGTGAAAATCCCTGTTCTGGGCCTACCCATGTCTTATACATGCCAGGTTGGTTGCTTCATCAGTGATCCATGAATGAAGGAAACTCTGTTACAGACTGATGGGTAGATAGACCTACAGTCTTACAATTTATTTTTCCAATCTGCTGTGCTCTCTCTCCTCCCATGAATGAATTATTGATTTATGTAAGACAAGAGAATTTAAAATTCAGTAATTCAAAAGATAGGAAAGATGGAAGGAAGAGAAAGATACAAATGTATGTATGTGTCCGTGTTAATACATGCAGACAGACAGACAGACAGACAGACAGACTGACTGAATACAAAGCATAATAAATTTGGTACAGCCATCAAATATAACATAAGAATTCACTCCAACATATCAAGATTTTAGGCATCCTATTGAGCTGATCTTAATAAAAGACCTTTTTAAACCTTTTGACAGCTTTCCTGAACTATGGCTTTCCTGAATTCCAGTGCCATCTAATTTAGAAAGGAATAGGTTGTACCATAGAACAATAGATTTCCTACTATCCTCTGAATTTCCTACAGGGAAGGAATATTAAATATAGGTATAATCCACTCAAAGCAGACAGTTCTGTATGGCCATAGAGAGCTTTATAGATCAAAAACAGCATTTGAATTGTACCTGGAGGCCTACAGGCAACCAGTTCAGATCTCAAGGTGCTACTGGGGTATGCAGGCAGCAACTCTCTCTGCTAAAAAGCAAGTAGATGCATTGTAAATTAATAGTAGTTTCTGAGTAGTTTTCAAAGGCAACCTCATATAGACCAATCCACTTGGAATGTCACAAAAGAGTCTGAGTTTGATTTGGATTCATAGGTTAGGCAGCAGGGGTGAAATGCTACCGGTTTGCACTAGTTCGGGCAAACCAGTAATAATAAAAGCTACCATTTCAGGTGAACCAGTAGTAAAAAGTGCTACCAGTTTGTTCAAACCAGTATTTCCGACAATCAGCTGTGCCGCGCGATGTATATTCGCTAGAAAGCAGGAAATCATACTTTCTAGCGAATCTAAATTGCGCTGCACAACTATTCTCCCCTCACTGTTCTACTTACCTTCTTAAGCCTCCTTTTTCTGCGCTGCACAGCAGTGCCTGTGCGCACAGTGTATGTTTGGTGCACACTGTGTGTGCACGCAAAGTGTGCGTGTTTGGTGCACAATGTTCTCTTTGCCGATTTAAGGACAGAACTGTGATGAAGCTTCCGTTTCCTCTCTCCTGCTTTGTCTCTATTATCATTTATTACAGTTGTTGTTCAACCGATTGGGCTTCATTTGTTTAGTGTACAGAAAAATCTGTCCAGCCATTAGTAAAAGTTTCAAATGTTTACCACAGGAAAAAAGAAGATATCCTTCTGTGTACAAGAGGGATAGTTTAAGCTACCTTAAATCACTCAACCTTCAGTACATGTGAAATGTTAATTAAGCAACTTTTTCCTTTTCTCACCTCTGCTCTGCTGGCTTTAGTGAAAGCTCGTCTGCCAGTGTAACTCTCTACAGGTGCCTCCAATTCTGTTTGAAGTCAGTGAGCTGGGTTTGGCTCATAACTTTCACAGTAGATTTACCTGAAAGATCAATAACAGCATGTTCAAAGCTAGATTGGCTTCATACAGACCAGGATTTTATTAATTTATATAAACTTCCTAAAACTTTCACTATAAAGAAAAAAAGGAGAGGGGAGATCTATTCATGTTGGGTAGTCGTGTAATAATAATGGCAAAAAAAGAGAGGAAGAATTAACAACTTCAATGTGTTGGCTGGTTTTACTTTATTTTACTTTGCAAGCGTTTTTCAGAATGAACTACTGACCAAATAACACCTGGATTGATTTGAAGGAAGAGAACAGATTTTAGGTACAGAATAAATTTTTCTGCCCATTTGTCACCCCAAGGAAACAGCTACTTTAAACCTTTGTCTATAGCTGTGTTGGCGAACCTACGGCAAGCGTGCCAGAGGTGGCACACAGCATCCTCTCTGATGGCATGCGAGCCGTAGCCCCAGTTCAGCTCTGCTGTGCATGCACGCATGCCTCCTGCTGGCCAGCTTGTCTCCGGGTCTCTGCTGCGCATGAGTGGGGGGCAGGGAAGATTCTTACTCAGGGTTGTTGCATTTCTTTCATCTCTTTATTAAGATGGATCTGAGATGGAGCAGGAGGCAGAATTAGGAGGGATTTTTTTCATGCTTTCTGCTCCTGCCATATTTTAAATAACTTGTATAATACTGCCTGAAGAATGTTGATGAGATCTCAAAAAAAAAATTCTCCAGTTTCTAACTATGCTTTCTTGTTTTTGGAATGTTATTGCCCAAGTCCTTATTAAATGTTTCCCAAAGTTCCCAAGAAAGTGCATGGTTATCCATAGATTTCATCAGATGCAACAACAGAGTGTTTTGAAATGAATATAATGTGTTCCTGGGCTCATGCCTTTGAGTTTCATGAAGGCTCAGCTAGTGTTTCCCCCATCCATGACCCCCACAGCCCCAATATGAATAGTTTGGCCCTGAGTCCTTGTAAAGGAGTAGAAGCAACCCTCCTTCTCTCATTTTGGATACTGCTCCTTGTAGTACAGTATCATTGCTTTAGACCTACCTGGAAATTTCAATTAATATAAAATATTTTGTCTGGCATTCTTAAAGTTCTCATCCATGAATGTCATCTTTTTTCTTTTCTTTTCTTTTCTTTTCTTTTTTTGCAGGCTTAGTCCAGATAACTGATAACATATATAACAACAGCTTGTTTCTATAAAAGCCTGTATGGAAATTAACCCAATTGTAACAGCAGTTTTATTTCCGTTGCCAGCTTGGAAATTCATTGGTTGGGATCTTCAGATTTCTCTACATCATAGGAAGGAGCCCTAGGTGTCCATGGGGCTCCCCTAAACATTTACACCCATATTTTCTTTGACCTCCAAATCCTGCAACCTTTGCAGTTCCATAGAGCTAACCTCTGTCAACAGCTATTTTCTATGCATGGAGGATGAAATGAACAGAGAGGAAAGAATGTATGACCTTCCCACCCTTTTATAGCATGAAGAAAGTGCAATATCTTTGTCCTGGAAATCTCTCTTAAATTAAGATCCACCAGGCTTCCTGATGCTTCTTTCTGGGCAGGTTTACAGAACAAGCTGAGAAAGAAACATTAGTTATTGAAAGCATGTGTTGTGGCCTGTGGCCTGCAGAGCTAGCAGCAGAGTTGGACAGTGAGGAAGCTGGGGAGGAACATAAATCAATCCTGAAGCCTGAATGAGGGCTCTGCATCGGAGGCAGGGATGGGGCAAGGACCATCTGGGAGTTATGTGCTGACTCTGGACCCTCCAGAGTATGACATCAGTAAGGCAGAGGAACAGGGGGAGCCTGTTCCCAGTGCGCATATGCACAGAGCTGCCAGAAGACAAGAATAGTTAAGACAAAAAGGGTGACTCGGGAGTAAGGCTTTGAGATGATTGGCCCCTCCCATAAGAAATAAAAGTGGAGCAAAGGGACATGAGCCTTTGTAGGAAGCAACTTTACTTTGTTAGTTCTGGTCGGTTTAAATTCTGAAGCTCCTTTTTGACTTTGTGCTCCGTTTGTCCTTGCAAAGCTAATTGGTAATTAGGTATTTGGCAGTGTTTCAAGGGAGATAAAGGTCGGTACTTATCAGCCTTATCCTGAAAGACTGTGGCAGACTTCTTTCAGACTATTCACAAACTGCTTGGGACTCATTATGGGCTGTGAATGAACATAATTCACAGCCATTGAAATAAAAAGAGGGTTTTGGGGACTAAGCATGTGATTGTTACTGTCTCAGGAAGCCTTGGTCAGAACAGCGTGTTGCACCATGTTATCCATATGCATTTAACCAAGTTTTCCAAATATCATGCAAGGTCTAAATCAGGGGTCTCCAACCTTGGCAACTTTAAGACTTGTGGACTTCAACTCCCAGAATTCCTCAGCCAGCTTTGCTTTGCCGGCTGCGAAATTCTGGGAGTTGAAGTCCACAAGTCTTAAAGTTGCCAAGGTTGGAGACCCCTGGTCTAAGTGGACAGCACCTTGAATCACTTTAGCGCATACACTGCACAATACAGTGGCATTCCAGATAACCTAATTTCCCCCATTTGTAGCATGCAAATATTATTTTTATCCTTTAAAAAAAACCCAAGCAGTCAGCTAAAAACAATATCCTTAGAAGATATTAAAAAGAATTAATATATTGAAACAATATAAAATTTTGCTATTTAGGCCCTGCTACCACAGCCATGAAATGTTTTTCTTAGGAGAGCTTTCTGATAATTTTGTCCCCTTTCACCAGCACAGTCTGCCACCTTTCAGTTGTCTATTCTGGTTGTTTAGGATAATTTCTTTTATAGGATCATCGCATATGATGCTCGTGAAGAAGCAATTCACACTCCATTTTTGCTTGATGGACAGCCCTATTGCAGCATGTAAAGTGACGTATTGAATGCTCTCAGTGGGTAACTTCAAGAAATTATGAAAAAAATGTGCTTTTTATACAGGCCTCGCTATTGCAAGGAAAAGAGACACGGCAAAGACCCACTGCTGATTAGTGTGGATGACCATAGCCTATTAGAATCTTTCATAGTCCTTGACTTTTGCTTTACAATCTCTGAGGCTCTTCAGACTAAGCATATTAAAATAGTTGATATGCTCTTGGCGTTCTGGGAAACTCAGACTGACATTTAGAGGCTGCTGGGGCCCATTCTATTAATATCTGAACTAATTAAAATCAATTCATAATTGTATAAACTCATTCATGGCAGTCTAGTAAGCCTTGGAGCTATACACGCTGAATGTTATTACGTTATAGGCAAACAATGCAGTATATAAGAATATCATTTTCCCAGAGAAAGATACGGTACTTTCTTTTCTTATTCATTGCTGCCACAGTTCTTATAAAACGAATGTTGCTACTAGCAGTGGTGGGTTTCACATTTTCTTACTACCGGTTCTGTGGGTGTGGCTTGGTGGGCATGGCAGGGGAAGGATGCTGTAAAATCTCCATTCCCTCCCCACTCCAGGGGAAGATTACTGCAAAATCCCCATTTCCTCCTGATCAGCTGGGACTTGGGAGGCAGAGAATAGATAGGGCCAGTCAGAATTTTTACTACCAATTCTCTGAACTACTCAAAATTTCTGTTACCGGTTCTCCAGAACTGGTCAGAACCTGCTGAACTTGCTGAAATCTGTTGAAACCCACCTCTGGCTACTAGGTTTGAGGTAAAAACTGAAACTTCAAGATGATATGAAAGAAATATATTGCAGTTACTTACTTATTGTAATAAGATTTCTGTGGATGGGAAAGCTTGTTTGGAAAGTCAGGAAAATTTATAATGGGATGCAGGTAAGAACTATCTTCACTGAGAACTTTCAGTAAACATCTTTCAAAATAATCTCATGTATTATGTGCAAAAGACATAACAAATTCTCCAAGAATTAAATCTATAAATTTTCAACCAAGCCACAAAATTAATAAACATTAAATGGGGTGGAATGAGGTGGGTGGGTGAAGGTAGAAAGACAAAAAGAGCTACCATCATAGTAAGGCATGCCAATAACAAGAACATAGTGGTATCTGTAGCTCAGTGTTGCACTATTGTTAGATTCCTGGTATTCTCTGAGCCTGGTTGATTTCTTGCAGATGTTTCATCATCAGGCTAGATAATAATAATAATAATAACAGAGTTGGGACCTTGGAGGTCTTCTAGTCCAACCCCCTTCCCAGGCAGGAAACCCTACACCATTTCAGAAAAATGCTTATCCAACATTTTCTTAAAAATTTCCAGTGTTGGAGCATTCACAACTTCTGCAGGCAAGTCGTTCCACTGATTAACTGTTCTAACTGTCAGGAAATTTCTCCTTAGTTCTAAGTTGCATCTCTCCTTGATTAGTTTCCATCCATTGCTTCTTGTTCTACCCTCAGGTGCTTTGGAGAATAGTTTGACTCCCTCTTCTTTGTGGCAACCCCTGAGATATTGGAACACTGCTATCATGTCTCCACTAGTCCTTCTTTTCTTTAAACTAGGCATACCGAGTTCTTGCAACCGATCTTCATATGTTTTAGCCTCCAGTCCCCTAATCATCTTTGTTGCTCTTCTCTGCACTCTTTCTAGAGTCTCAACATCTTTTTTACATCGTGGCAACCAAAACTGAATGCAATATTCCAAGTGTGGTCTTACCAAGGCATTATAAAGTGGTATTAACACTTCACGTGATCTTGATTCTATCCCTCTGTTTATGCAACCCAGAATTGTGTTGGCTTTTTTGGCAGCTGCTGCACACTGCTGGCTCACATCTAAATGGTTGCCCACTAGGACTCCAAGATCCCTCTCACAGTTACTACTATTGAGCAAGGTACCGCATATCCGGTACCTGTGCATTTTGTTTTTTTGGCCTAAATGTAGAACCTTACTTTTTTCACTGTTGAATTTCATTTTGTTAGATAGCGCCCAATGTTCAAGTCTGTCAAGATCTTTCTGTAGCTTGAGCCTATCTTCTGGAGTGTTGGCTATTCCTGCCAGCTTGGTCTCATCTGCAAATTTGATGAGTTCCCCCATCTATCCCCTCGTCCAAGTCATTGATGAAGATGTTGAAGAGTACTGGGCCTAAAACAGAGCCTTGGGGTACTCCACTGCATACTTCCCTCCATGTGGATGTAGTTCCGTTGAGGACTACACATTGAGTGCGGTTGGTCAGCCAGTTACGAATCCATCTGGTGGTGGTGCTGTCTAACCCACATTTTTCCACTTTATCTAGTAGTAGGTTATGGTCTACTTTATCAAATGCTTTACTGAAGTCCAAGTAAATTATATCGACAGCATTCCTCTGGTCCACTAATTTTGTCACTTTGTCAAAGAATGCGATAAGATTAGTCTGGCATGATTTGTTTTTGACAAACCCATGTTGGCTTTTGGTTGTTACTTTGTTTGCTTCTAGGTGTTCAGTGATTCGTTGCTTGATTATCTTTTCCAGAATCTTCCCTGGTATTGATGTTAGGCTGATAGGTCTGTAGTTTCCTGGATCTGTTTTTTCCCCCTTTTTTGAAGATGGGAACTACATTAGCTCTTTTCCAGTCCTCTGGCAGTTCCCCTGTGCTCCAGGATCTTTGAAAGATATAGTTCAGTGGTTCTGAGATCACGTCTGCCAGTTCCTTCAGAACCCTGGGGTGTAATCCATCCGGTCCTGGTGATTTGAACTCGTCTAGGGTAGACAGATGTTCACTCACCATTTTTTCCCTATTTTAACTTGTGTTCCTAATCTGTTTTTTGTGGTGCTGTTTTTGATAGGTTGGATTGTTTTTTCCTTTTGTGTAAAGACAGATGCAAAATATGAGTTAAGTAGATCTGCTTTCTCCCTGTTGCTTGTCACCTTCTTGCCACTTTCTCCCAGCAATGGGCCAATTGTTTCCTTGACTTTTTTCTTGTTTTTAACATGTTGGAAGAAGCTTTTTTTGTTATTTTTTACTTTTGTCGCTAGCCTTTGTTCATTGTGAGCCTTAGCTTTCCTCACTTCATCTTTACAGGCTCGGGCTATTTGCTGATATTCTGCCTTAGTTATTTGCCCCTCTTTCCACTTTTTATACTTGTCCTTTTTGTCTTTCAATTTGTCAGATAGTTCTTTATGCATCCATGCTGGTTTCACCATATCAGATAATATCATCAATGTGAGGGAAAGTAGGGTTTTGCTAGCTCTTGCACTGATGATGTTGCCAAACCTGGTAATGAATCTGGTTTGCAAGAAAATAACCACTAGTCTCAGAGAGGATGAAGGATTCTTTATAATTCAAAAATTTTATTTCATATTTATCTGGACAGTTAATCCATTTATAACTTTCTAAAACCAAAGTTTTAATTAGCTTTTTATTTTTGTTTATTTCATTTTTTAAAAAAGATCTTAAGCTTCTGATTCATTTTTTTTTCATTGACGATTGAAGACAGATTCACTTGGGATTTTCAAACTTGTCAATCCAAAGATTTCTAATAGCTAAAAGGTGGTTAATTTCTGGATGTCATTTGAAAAGAAAGTATGCAAAGAGTATCTTTTTAAAAGTGCCAAATTACATTTGAGCAAGGTATTTCCTTGTTTCCCAATCCTTAAAATCCCCTAGAGATTGCTGTTCGGTGGTCCCGCAATGAGGAGAAACTTCTAGAGCATCCTGTCTTCATCCAGAGAAGTTTGAAGAGCTGATTTACTCATTGGTGCTTGATTCTTCGCCACGGTCATCTGTTCTGTTTTTCACAGAGCCATCTTTAATCTCCTATTTCTTTCTTCAGAAGACATCCAGTAATGGTTCGCTTTCTCTGATAGGATTGCTTTCCAAAATTATTTCCAAAAAAATTGTGGAAGACTTCTACCATTGTAAGAAGAATAAAAATTATGAACTGCTGAGAAAGATGGACTGAACTTGCTCTGAAAACAATGTCATGGAACGACTGAAATAGGAAAACAGCAACAACAACACATTTTGTTATTTACTGAAGGGAAGTTCTCCACACCTTATTTCTGTAATGCATTTTCCAGCAAACAATGGTCTGTTTGCAGATTGGTATCACTTTCATCACACTTCTAGTATTGGTAATTCAGGTCCTTGAATAATTTTAATTCTGGAAATGTTGGATAGTATGTCAACACATGACATTTTTGCAAGCAGAAATCTTATTTAAAGAACTGAAAGAGCTTCATGAAAATTTTCCCTCAAAATGCAATTCTTGGCTCTTGACCTTATAGAGCTTCTAAGTGGTACTAGGACTTTTTACTTCTCTTCCTACTTTTTTCCTACTTCTATGTACAACTCATAAATAAGAGACAACCTTATCACTATCAAACACTCTAGCTCCTTTTTAAATTCTGCATCTCCTTTCAAAGGAGTTCCTTCTTCAGAGAACATTATTTCTGACCTTTGTGATCTATAGAAAGAGAATATTCAAAACTGCTAAAATAATTTCCAATATTTTATTATAAACAGCAAGCATAGCGAAGTATTACAAAGCAAAGCATTACAAAGAGCAAGAAATAAACTATTCTTAGGCTGTATTTCTGTACTCAAGATATCTGTGTTCTGATTTTAACCAGGAAGTAACCTGTTCTTTACCCTCTGCGCATGCACAGAAAGGTTTGTGCATGTGCAGAGGGTCCACGCACGCATGTGACATGCACACGCAGTGTGTGCACTTCTGAATCGGTAGGGAAGGTAAGTAGATTTCACCCCTGAACTAGATAAATAAGCAAACAGGGTCTGCAAGCTTATATTGTATGTCTTAACCCAATATTGAATCAAATAAGCCATGGTGGCGCAGTGGTTAGAGTGCAGTACTGCCAGCTACTTTTGCTAATCACCAACAATAATCACCAACCAATATCCAAAAACTTTCTACTATTGACCTCACCCCATTCCTAAGAGGACCATAAGGGGCGTGCATAAGTGCACAAATGTGCCTACCGTTCCTGTCCTATTGTTTTTCTTTTCTTCTTCCTATATATATGCTTATACCTTCTTATATTTACTATATAATCTTTTTGCATGATACCTACTGACAAAATAAAATAAATAAAATAAATAAATAAATAAACAGCCAGCAGTTTGGCAGATCAAATCTCACCAGGCTCAAGGTTGACTCAGCCTTCCATCCTTCTGAGGTTGGTAAAATGAGGACCCAGATTGTTGTGGGCAATAGGCTGACTCTGTCAACCGCTTAGAGAGGGCTGTAAAGCACTGTAAAGTGGTATATAAATCTAAGTGCTATTGCTATTGCTAATGTCCAAATCCTCCTCCCTTTTCTAATGAAAAATAATAATCAATACAGAGTGCTCGGTAGTGTCCCTAATAATATGGTACAGATGAGTAATTATCATGGGCACTTTAGTGGATCAGCTCTGAGACAAAAATGTTTAAGGGATATGGATTCTTGGCTATTGAGGAGAACTGACTGGCAGTTGTCTTTGGAATACGTATATGCATAACCAGTGGTGGGATTCAAGTAATTTAACAACCGGTTCTCTGCCCTAATGATTTCTTCCAACAACCAGTTTACCAAACTGCTCAGAAAGTTAACAACCGGTTCTCCCGAAGTGGTGTGAACTGGCTGAATCCCACCACTGTGTATAACCAGAAGAATATTGATCATTTCCTAAAATTAGGTCTGCTCCTCAAAAGAAAAATAGTATATTAAACTCAATGAATAATTCTTAAATATAATTGTACGCCATTCACCCTATCAGTTAGGACTATGTTATCTCAACGGTTTGAGATATTGTGAGTGACTGGCATGTATTTGATTTGTCATTCTTTTCCAGACAGTCACACATCTATGAATGAATGTGTTTTGAAAAACATCCCTATTGTTAAAGATGTTTGATTTTACTTTTAATAGCCTGTATTTGAATTCTACCCAGTACATGCTTATTAAATCAACTCTTTGCTCCCTTGGGCACTTTTGAATGACCTTTCCTTTATTCACTGATAATTAAGGCAATGAAAATGAAAGTGAAGGTAAAAATTTCTCCTTTTCAGTCGAGTCTGAATCTAGGGGACAGTGCTTATCTCTGTTTCCTAGCTGAGAGAGCCAGCACTGTCTGAAGATATTTCTGTGATCATGTGGCCACTATGACTCTTTGCCAAGACACACGGCATATTGTTACCTTCCCACCAAAGTGGTACCTATTAATCTACTCACATTTGCATGCTTTCAAACTTCTGCTATGGGCAGGAGCTGGGGCAAGAACAGGAGCTCATCCTTTTGTATGACACTCGGGTCTCGAACCTGGGCTTTCAGCTTTCTAGCTGACAACATCAGCATCTTTAAACTGCTGCACCATTACACCACCTTGGAAATGAAACTACTGGATATTAACACAGAATCTATGAGATTCATATTATCTTCTTATAAAACTATTTTTGTGATCATACAGCATTGCTGTACATTTTCCTAAATTAAAATATTCTTGTGTCTTTTTAATGAAAAGTAATGAAAAATTAAAATATTAACTAACATATACCCAACATATTTCCAATTTAAATGTCTTTGTTTACTTTTTTAGAAAACTTCCTTCCTTCCTTCCTTCCTTCCTTCCTTCTTTCCTTCCCTCCCTCCCCCCCACTTTTCTTTGTGGAAATTGCTAACATAAAGAGCACAACACTAAGAAGAATCATGTTTATTGGGGGAAAAAATTGGTTCTGGCTTTAGAAAGAAGACTAATCCTGGACAATGAAAAAGCAAAGATGTTTATAGAAGTTGAAGTTCATAAGGCAGGAAATCCTGGGGATCTGATTGTCTGGCCAGTTTGGGAAGCTATGCAGGTCCTTGTCCATGTATTTGGAATTTTTTCCTTTCTTGCTTTTAGTATTTTGATCTAATAGTGCCTTTTTCTTCATGAAACATTGTTTGGATACCGAAATGGATACGCTTCACCTAGACAAATATGGCAGGGAGATATTAAAGGCAGTAAGGTGATGTTTCATATGCCTTTCGTAGGGAAGAACTGAGGTTCACTGATCAATCTCAAGTTTTAAATGGAAAATGTCTTGTACTTCTAAAGGAGAAAATCAAGAGATCTATTTGGAAAAGATGAGAGTTATTACCATAATTCAAATTATTCCACTATTCCGAAAATTCTACTGAATCAAAGATGCTAAAATTAAGGTAATTTTATTTCTTTAAAATAAAGATTTCTTTCTTAGAAATGAAGAATTCAAGGGATGGTTAACATAACAAGCCAATTGCTAGGGTTAATATCACAGTTCATGTTAAATGTACAACAGCCCAAACCTCAGTTGTCTCAATTAGATTTTAATTAGTTCCTATGTTGCTATCTCATTATGTAGGCATAACCTCTACATCATAATGCAGCTGCTAACAGGAAGTAAAAGTCTCACATTTTTGTTTTCTTCCAACTTTTCATTAAAAAGACAGATAGAGATAGAAACACTGATTATTCCAAAACCTTTTTGATCATATTCTAAAGCCCAAGTGAGGCAAAAGAACAATCTTTAAGATATTTTTAATATTAAAAAAGTAATTAGACCTTTCTAATCCTACGTGAGCTTCTCCCATGTGCTAGCTGGCAGAACTAAGTAAATAACTCAGTTTGGCATTTGCATTTTAATTTTCATTAATATAGATGTTCATTCAGGGAACGCATTTTCCTTATACTTGTATAAATAAATGTCACTCAAGCTGTCATTTCAAAGATCTACAATGACTTGATTCCTAAAATCCAGGAAAAAGAATTCATGAAGAGAAACAAATAAGAGCTATTGTTTGAACAGCTTTCAAATAATAATGAGTACATATTAAGGAAGCCTATCATCAATAAGAATTGCAAACATAGGCATAGAATCTAAGTTTATATTAATATATTATGTATTCTAATATCACTTGTTAAAGAATATACAGGTACAGATATAATATATTGCTTCTCAGCCATTTGCTAAAATTAAGTGTAACATATTTAAGTAAAGTATATTTGCAGCAGATTCTTCAATAACAAATGAAACTGATTACATTCCTGATATGTGGACTTCAACTCCCAGAATTCCCAAGCCAACATAGCCATTGCAGAGATTTCTGAGAATGTCAGTCTCCACACATCTGAAAGGTGCCCAGTTGGGGAAGGCTGCCCTTGCAAATAATTATAATCAAATCTCTCCTTTTTCCCCCCTGAAGAAATGAAAAGAGCTTTTGAAATGCAGTTCTGAGGAGTGGGAAGGGAGGAGAGCCAAAACAGGTGACCCTTCCCTTGCTTCATACTTTCTGCTCAACATCATCCCTCAGCAGCATTTCCCTCTGCAGAATTCCAGATGCATAATTCATCTTGTCAACCTGCAGCAAGAATCCAGGTGTGTGTGTGTGTGTGTGTGTAATAAACCAGTTGAAATGTGATTTTGAACAGAAACTGGGGTCTGGAAAGATTGAGCATTTCAGCACTTTTGATCAAAATAACAGCCCTCTAAAACTACCTGGCATTTTTTAAAAATACTTCGGCTTTGCACATTATAGTGTAAAAACCTGGTTTTTAGCGATAATTGTGTGTGTGTACTAAACTATTTTAAAATAGTATTTATATGTTCTCTTTCTCAAACACACAGATGCACACATGCACACATGCACACGCACACACAAACACACACACACTTTCTCCCTCCCCCCTCTCTCTGTGTATCTTCCTTAAAAGAATTACAAAAACTGTAAAAGTCTGCTGTCGATCATGTTTGGTCTACTAGCCAGCCGGCATATCCTAAGGCTGGGTTTTTCCTCAGATGCTAAAAATAATATGAAATACTTTTTTTTCCCCTTTCAGAGTTACCTTTGAATTTACATCATTTATTTATTTAATGCTTATATCATCCAGTGACAGAAATTCTGTGTTAAAGTGTGTATAGTTCTGTCATAATTTCCCATTTTAAAAAATTGTTGGAAAAAAAAAACCAGGAGCCCACATCTCATCAGAGTTCAGTTTTTTACTATAAATTATGTAAAGGATCGATTTAAGTGGGAAAGAGCCATACTCAAACTGCTCTACAAATGATTCCTATACAGGGATAGGATATTCACACAATACATAATAATATGTTATGCCCTTAATAAACAAACAAACAGAAGTGACCTGTGCTATATATTCTGCTGCAGACAAACAAGATCCATTGAACATTTGCATATCATACTTTAATTAGTGGCAACTTGCAATAGCTGAATGTTCTATGAATTAAACAGAAACTTCTCTGCTATTTCCTCCCCCTTCCTTTACACCAGCTGAAGCTCTTTCTGTAGAGGGAAAAGATTTCAACTAAAGACTTTCCTCATAGACCTGCCAAAGTACATTTTTCTCTCATAGACCTGACTTGCAGTCGAAACTGATGTGAGAGTTTGTCATGGCTGTTTTGACATTCTGGTCAACCTAATCCAGGGATACAGTCCCTGTGGTTTGTCAATTATCCTACTAACCCTACAGCGAGAAGAACACTCCAGGCGCAGAAATGTCAGCCAAGAATGGGGGGAAAGAATAATGTCAGCAACTTATAAGCAGGGAATTGGCAGTGGAGGAACATGGATAGATTCTGGCAGTATGGAGAAGGTTCCGGCTGAGAAAGGCATGGAGAAAATGCATGCTTTATTCATCCACAGAACACACATGTGTTACTACTACCCCTGCCATTTAGAACAGGCATTTTCCAGTCTGGGTGAAATATTCTGGCTTCTCTCTAGATTGTATAAACCCTTCATATTTTATTGTATTGGATGAAGCCTTTCTTTCCCAGCTCCTAATCTGGGATTCATCTAGAAAGCATAGTTTTGATTTAGATGGTAGTGCTGATTAAAATTGTATACATGCCTTGATTGGTTCTGCAACAACAACAAAAATTAAAGATTGGACTGAAGTTTCCAGCAGTATTTAAATGGTATTCGGGGGAAAAAGTTTGGGAACTTCTGATTTGGTGAATACTAGTCCCATGTTATACCTGATGAAAACCAAGCCATGTTAATGAATGCTAAGGGGGGGGGGGGACCAGATAATTCATAGCAGAACCATTTCAAAATGATCAGTGATATCATTGCAGAACCACTTGGGTTATAGATACAAAGCTTTTTGCTTGCCACTGAGCAATTAAAATTTCCTTTCCCCATACATTAAGAAGCAGGATTTATACAGTGATGGAATAAAACATAAGTTCATAAGCTACAGTAAGCACTAAATGTTTAGAAGTCCAGTTCAGGTTTTGAGGTATTTGTAACTGAGCAGGATTTGGAAATAATCCAGCCTGGGCTTGGTAAATGGCAGGAGGGTTTTAGATAAGAGAGCAAGAGAGGAGACTACAAGAAGAATAACAATGATGATGATCTTTTGTTGTGTATTAGCCTTTAATTTGGACTTTAATCAATCACACAATTCATTTTTCTTGAAAACAAAACTGTGTTATGAAGCTGATGTAGTTTATTGCTCACTGAACAAAACAAAAATTGGTTTCTTATTATTTTTTAGCATCTTCATTTCAAGAAATTATTTTTCTTCACATTTCCACCATTTCCCTTTTCTATTATTGGAATGTAGTTTGATTATTGAATCCTACCCATCAAAACCTCATCACAATTGAAGAGTTTCCATTTATATCAGCATTATGCTCTTCAGTAAGCAAAGAATAAAGGCATAATGCCCAATTATCAATGTAGCATTATATTTTTTTTGTTTAGTTGAATGTAAATTTAGGTTTCTCTTTGCTCTGCTCTTAACTGTCTTTCCTTTCCTTTCACTTTTTGGGCTGTGATCAAAAGTTTTCCATTCAAAGTATTTGCCTCATTTCCAGAAATGAAATGCTCTACATATTCTTTATTTCATAATGCAACTTGGCATCAGTTTTTGGGTGGGCTCTGGAGACTGTCCCTAAGAAATATAGATGGAGTAGCTCATTGGACAGTCTATTACCTAACTGCTTCACTATCATTATTAAATTGATATAGATATGTTAAATATCTTCTTTTATCTTCTGAATATCTTTTCTTCATGCAGTTACATGATTATGTGAAGAAAAGCTTTGAATGTTGACTCCTATCACCCCTTGTCACTGGTCATTCTGGATGGAGTAATGAAGAAGTAAAATCCAAGACATTCAGAACATTAAGTAACTACAGTAATTTAAGGTTCTTTCATTTAAATGTATTGATTTCAGTGTATTTATTATAATTTAGTCCAGTCAAATATCCATTTATGTGATTGTTTGCTACAGCTGTATAAATTATACAGACATTTTCTATTATAAGACTGGAATGCCTTCACCTAAGATTCCTTGTTAGGCATTAAATATTGTTTCTGGAGGGGACTTTTTAAAGGCATCACTGTGCCTTATTCATTTTTTAAACAATTGAACAATAGCACTTTATTCCTGCTGCAATAATAAAAAAATATAATGCTACCGATCTTCTCACAAACAGTTCTCTCTTTGAAGTCTGCTCAAAGCTCAATGAAGGTTAGCATCAACTGACCAGGATTACATATTTGTACTAAGTGTTCTAAGTCAAAAATATATCATAAATTATTACATCTCTTTCTATATAACAGATGTTTTGAGCTTTAACTTTGGGCACATCCACGTTTTGTCTATTGATTAGTTTATAATATAAAATACAAAAATACAAAGGAAATAGTAGGAAAATAAGGGAAAAGGGAAGGGAAAAGTGTAGGAAAAAGGAAAAAGGAAGGAAGAAAGGAAGGAAGGAAGGAAGGAAAGAAGGAAGGAAGGAAGGCATTGACTTCTGACTCCCTTTGCTGCAGTAGAATAAGATGAAAGTATCAAACCTCAACAGTCGAACGACTAGCCTTGTGGTGCAACCAAAACAATCTGGAACTGAACACACTCAAAACCGTAGAAATGGTGGTAGACTTTAGGAGAAACCCTTCCATACTTCCACCTCTCACAATACTAGACAACACAGTATCAACAGTAGAAACCTTCAAATTTCTAGGTTCTATCATATCGCAAGATTTAAAATGGACAGCTAACATCAAAAACATCATTAAAAAAGGACAGCAAAGAATGTTCTTTCTGCGCCAACTCAGTAAGCTCAAACTGCCCAAGGAGCTGCTGATTCAGTTCTACAGAGGAATTATTGAGTCTGTCATTTGCACCTCTATAACTGTCTGGTTCGGTTCTGCAACCCAACAAGAAAAACACAGACTTCAGAGGATAATTAGAACTGCAGAAAAAATAATTGCTACCAACCTGCCTTCCATTGAGGACCTGTATACTGCACGAATCAAGAAGAGGGCCGTGAAAATATTTACAGACCCCTCGCATCCTGGACATAAACTGTTTCAACTCCTACCCTCAAAACGACGCTATAGAGCACTGCACACCAGAACAACTAGACACAAGAACAGTTTTTTCTCGAAGGCCATCACTCTGCTAAACAAATAATTCCATCAACACTGTCAAACTATTTACTGAATCTGCACTACTATTAATCTTCTCATAGTTCCCATCACCAATCTCTTTCCACTTATGACTGTATGACTATAACTTGTTGCTGGCAATCCTTATGATTTATATTGATATATTGACCATCAATTGTGTTGTAAATGTTGTACCTTGATGAACGTATCTTTTCTTTTATGTACACTGAGAGCATATGCACCAAGACAAATTCCTTGTGTGTCCAATCACACTTGGCCAATAAAAATTCTATTCTATTCTATTCTATTCTATTCTATTCTATTCTATTCTATTCTATTCTAATCTAATCTATTCTATTCTTTTTCTTTTACATAATAATATAAACTAGTTGTTTATATAACAATAAACACTGTGCCTTATTCATAACTTGTTTAACGGGGGAGAATTTAAGACAGGGGTCTCCAACCTTGGCAACGTTAAGCCTGGCGGACTTCAACTCCCAGAATTTCCCAGCCATCTTTGCTGGCTGGGGAATTCTGGGAGTTGAAGTCTGCCAGACTTAACATCGCCAAGGTTGAAGACCCCTGATTTAAGACGACTTTGGTTTAATTTGTAGTTGATTCTAACTGCATCCATTTTTTCTTTGTAACGAAGTTTCTGTCAGAAGTTGTATTAGGATTTCTGGAAGTTCCCCAAGGCAGGTTGTACCAGACATTCCTGATATGAACTAGTAGATCTACAAAGATGCCTAGCACCCAAATATTTCACAATAGCTGTGCCACTGAAACTAGCAAAGCTGAGATGGAGGGAAGCAAAGCAAGGATGGATTCTGTTTGATGAGACACTAAGGTTGGTTTATTTCATATACTCAGGATAGTAAAACTTCTGGTCAAAATGCCACGAAAAATTCCACAGTCTGCTACTGTGCTTATCACCCAATAATGATGAGCTGTAAATTTGATGATAGATATAATGGACCATATTCAGCATTGGAAGATTTCAGAATACCAACTCCTGTTAGGCAGATATCCACCCTGCCATAATGAAACAGATGGAAATCTTTCAGGTTTTGATTCCCATTTATAACTGAAACACCAGTAAGCATCTCTTTCCTTCCAAATATCATACTATAATTGATTAGAATAATGACACAAATTACAGTTTAGTGAACAGTCTTTGGCAAAGTTCCTCCTTATTCAGTGATCTCTGCCCAGGGTTATTCCTTTGCTTTCATTAGTAGAGCTCTTTATTTCCCATCTGCATCAGGTTTCTGTTCCAGATCTCCATTAGCTAAACTTCAACAACAAAACTCAAAAATCTAAGACCAAGTCTGGATGAGGATTTTGGATGCATATTTCATAGGCACAGCACCAGGACTCAGTGATGAGTTCCTGAAGGTCAATGTACACTGAGACATGTGCAGATAATTTAAAAGTGAAAACTATGAGATATTTGTGGGAAGGAATCCAGGGCTGGAATTCATACATTTTTCTGCTTGCTACCATGGAAGCTCCTTGAACGAGGCCTGAATGAACTTTACTACTAAGTCTCTAATTCCAAAGGTTGAGAAGCTCCAGATTGTCGCATTCTCAGCACTTTGCCAAGAAATGATAAACTGATAAAATTCTCTTGGGATTGCTGGAAGTGGCAGAATAAACCTCTAACTTAACTTTGGCTGACTCTCTCACACACAATGTATTGCCATGCACATGCTTGGGTACACAAGCATGCTAATTTCAGTGTAGTCTGTCTTCAGATATGGCCCTTGTGACATAATTTGCAGAAAAGTTAGATTATCAGCAAGAAAACTTTAAACCTCCAAAAACTGCTCCTTGACAATTTGTCACTCAACTTCAGCAAAACTATAGAGGCTGAAGCACAATGAATTAATGAATAGCAACAAATCCCCATGGCAACATGTTTCTTCATTAAAATTTTATCAGCATTCTTCCTAAGGAAAGCAGTGCCTTCTGTTCTGTGCTGAGTTTCTTCTACAGTGTTTTCACAGACAATCCGTTGCATTCTGGTGTTTCAAAATTAGTTCCTGTGGAGAGCAAGCTCAGTCAGATTCTTGATTGTGTCACACATGACTCTCCTGGGTTCTGTGATGAAATTTTGCCTACATTTTGTGATATGTGTGGGTATATCATCAGCCTGAAACATTAATCACTCATTTCCCAGATGCTTTCTTTGAGAATAGGTTAATTAGCTGTAAATACATTTCTGTGTTCATTTTCAGCAACTGCTTTTAAGCACGTATCATAAACAACGTCTTGCTCTCCAAGAGAAACCGTTGAAGGCAAAAATAAAAACTACAGTATTCAGTTGTGAATGCAAACTGTTTTAGCTCTTTACTGGAGAATTGGATAGCCACAAACATCATTGTCTATTATTGTAGTTGTTGATGCTGCTGCTGCTGCTGTCACGACTATTATTCCTAATATTAGTTGTAGTAGATCTAAAATAGACAGCTAACATCAAAAACGTCATCAAAAAAGGACAACAAAGACTGTTCTTTCTGCCCCAACTCAGAAAGCTCAAACTGCCCAAGGAGCTGCTGATCCAGTTCTACAGAGGAATTATTGAGTCTTTCATTTGCACCTCTATAATGGTCTAGTTTGGTTCTGCAACCCAACAAGACAGACACAGACTTCAGAGGATCATTAGAACTGCAGAAAAAACAATGGCTACCAACCCGCCTTCCATTGAGGACCTGTATACTGCACGAATCAAAAAGAGGGCTGTGAAAATATTGACAGACCCCTCACATCCTGGACATAAACTGTTTCAACTCCTACCCTCAAAACAACGCTATAGAGTACTGCACACCAGAACTAGAACAGGTTTTTCCCCGAACGCCATCACTCTGCTAAACAAATAATTCCCTCAATACTGTCAAACTAGTTATTAAGTCTGCACTGCTATTAATCTTCTCATCGTTCCTATCACCCATTCCCTTCCACTTATGACTGTATGACTGTAACTTTGTTGCTTGTATCCTTACAATTTATATTGATATTGATTGTTTCCTGATTGCTTATTTGTACCCTATGACCAGTGGTGGGATTCTGCCGGTTCTAGATGGTTCTGCCGAACTGTTTGTTAAATTGCCAGTTCGCCCCACCCCTTGCCCCTCCCCTTCCTACCATTACTTACCAGCATCGCAGCACCATTTGTTAAATTACTGGCTCGCACTCTCCTCCCCCTGGGAGCATACCGAACCGTTTGTTAAATATCTGGCTCAGCTGCCCCTTGCCCGGCCCCGCCCCACCACTATTTATTGGCCTCGGAGCACACTGAAGCATTTTTTAAATTGCTGGCTCGCCCGCCCATTGCCCTGCCCCATCACTATTTATTGGCCTTGCTCGCAGAGTTGCACAGTTTGCCTTAGTGACACACTGAGGCATAGCTGTAGCTATCGCTATCCTTTCACTCATGGCCCAGCCTTTCCTACTTTTGCCACGGCCTACCACTCTATTCTCCATCTTGGACTGCCCCACTCGGAGTGCCCCGACCGCTCCAGCAGCGGAAGGGAAGTACAGCCGAGTGCTGTCCCTGGGGAAGCGGGACTGGGAAAGGTGGTTGACCTGCGCCCACCCAGCTGCCAGCTGTGACCTACTCCCATCCAAGCACCTCGCTGGCCACATGGCTGCTGACCGAAGCCTGCCTCCATCCAAGTGTCTCGCTGCCCACCCAATCCAAATGCCATGCGGCCACCGACCAAAGCCTACCTGAATCCAAGCCTCTTGCTAGTCAGCCGATTCAAGCTCTTCACTGGCCACATGGCCAGTGAGGTGCTTCAATTGCTGGCTAGAGAGACACTTGGAAGCAGGCAGGCTTCGGTTGGCGGCCACGTGGCGCTTGGATTGGGTGTGCAGCGAGGTACATGGATCAGGTGGACAGCAGCTTGTGGCCGCTGCCCACCCGATCCATGCACCTCGTTGCCCACTAGATCCAAGCGCCACATGGCTACTGACGGAAGCCTGCCACCGTCCAAGTGTCTCACTAGCCAGCCAATTCAAGCACGGCCAGCGAGGATCGGGTAGGCAGCGAAGCGTGTGTCAATTGCCTCGGCCTGCCTCCCACCCAGCAGGACTGTCCTGCGGTCGCCTCCCACCTACGCAGCGCCAGCCTACCCTACCCCATCTGGAGAAAGAGTGATGGAGAGAAAGAGGGGGGCAGAAAATGATGAAGGAGAGAAAGAGAGATGAAGGATAGAAGGGGGAGAAAGCTGAAGAAGAGAAAGGGGGGAGAAAGAGAAGGAGGGAGAAAGAAAGATTAAAGAGAGAAAGATTGACAGAAAGAGGGGGGAGAAAGATGAAGGAGAGAAAGAGAGGGAGGGAGAAAGAGATTAAGGAGAGAAAGAGAGAAAGGGGGAGAAAGAGATGGAGAGAAAAAGGGAGGGAGAGAAAGAGGGAGGGAGAATGGATTTGTTCTGGTAATTGCTTTAACAAGCATGACACTGAAAAAGTGACTTATGATCGTTTTTCACACTTAAGAACATTGCAGGAAACAGTCATTAGGGCAAAGAAGCTATGTCACATGACCACCTGGACATGCCCACCCGGTCACACGAAGCACCACAGTTGTGACATGAGTGACATGGTTATTAAAAATGCTGCAACAGGCATAAATGATGACCGGTCTTAAGTGTGAGGACTGATCAAAAGTGCGAGAACCTGTCAGACGGCTGAAAAAAGTGATTTCTGACAGGTTCTCACACTTTTGACCAGTCCTCACACTTATGACCACTCATCATTTATGCCTGTTGCA
This sequence comes from Ahaetulla prasina, assembly GCF_028640845.1. Taxonomy (NCBI): domain Eukaryota; kingdom Metazoa; phylum Chordata; class Lepidosauria; order Squamata; family Colubridae; genus Ahaetulla; species Ahaetulla prasina. The sequence goes on along the minus strand of NC_080539.1, from coordinate 178,441,794 downwards.
GCATTTTGTGCATAGGGACTACTCAGAGGGCTGAAAAAGTTATTTTTGACCTGTCCTCACACTTTTGACCAGTCCTCAAACCTACAACTGTCCTCACATTTTACATTTTGCGCCCTATCTTGTAACCATGGTGAAGAGAAGCAGTTGTGAAATGAGTGACATGGTTGTTAAAAATGCTGCAATGGGCATAAGTGAGGATGGTCATAAGTGCGAGGACCGGCCAGAAATGACTTTTTTTAGCCCTCTGAGTATTTCTATGCCCATAGCCATGGCCACCCGGTCACATGAGCAGCTAGCCACACCCACCCAGTCACATGACCACCAAGCCACAGCCCAAAATAAGCCATGCCCACAGAACTGGTTGTTAAAAAATTTGAATCCCACCACTGCCTATGACTATCATTAAGTGTTGTAAGTGTTGCACCTTGATGAAGGTATCTTTTCTTTTATGTACACTGAGAGCATATGCACCAAGACAAATTCCTTGTGTGTCCAATTACACTTGGTCAATAAAAAATTCTATTCTATTCTATTATTCTAAGTTGTTCCCTACCATAATGCTCCCTGAGCCATGATATTTTTGCCCTGTGTTATCTTCCCGTTCCCTAATTTCCAAATGTCCCAGTATGTTGGCATGCTGTCTTCCCCATGGAACTTCCCTCAGCTGGAATATCATAGAAGGGAGAAAACCTGTTACATGAAGTTGCCTCCTCTTGTACTTTACAAGCTAGGAGGATTGTATACTCCTAAATGCACTTCCAGATTATTATGACTTGCACCAGAATTAGAATTAGATACGTCAAGGTTTTTAGGAACTTGATGGTTTTTAGGAACTTGATGGTTGATGATCTCTGGAGGCCACAGGACAGAGGTTGTTCCTCTGTTCTTGTCCTGTTAGATCTTTCAGCGGCGTTCAATACCATCGACCATGGTATCTTGCTGCGGTGGTTGGGAGTGGGAGGCACCGTTTTATGGTGGTTCTCCTCCTACCTCTCCGACCGCTCGCAGACGGTGTTGACAGGGGGGCAGAGATCGACCCCTAGGCAACTCACTTGTGGGGTGCCGCAGGGGTCGATTCTCTCACCCCTCCTGTTCAACATTTATATGAAGCCGCTGGGAGAGATCATCCGTGGTTTCAGGGTGAGCTGTCAGCTATATGCTGACAATACTCAACTGTACATCTCCACCCCGAACCACCCCAACGAAGCCGTCGATGTGATGACTCGGTGTCTTGAGGCCGTTCAGGTCTGGATGGGGACGAACAGGCTCCGACTCAACCCATCCAAGACGGAGTGGTTGTGGATGCCGGCATCCCGGCACAGTCAGCTTACCCCATTGCTGACTGTGGGGGGTGAATTGTTAGCCCCCAGGGAATCGGTGCGCAATTTAGGCGTTCTCCTGGACACACGGCTGTCTTTAGAAGACCACTTGACGGCCGTCGCCAGGGGAGCTTTTTATCAGGTCTGCCTGATTCGCCAATTGCGCCCTTTCCTGGACCGGGACTCATTATGCATGGTCACTCATGCCCTCGTCACTTCTCTTCTGGATTACTGCAATGCTCTCTACATGGGGCTCCCCTTGAGGAGCACCCCAAGGCTCCAACTGTTACAGAATGCGGCTGCGCGGGGGATTGAGGGAGCCCCTTGTAGCTCCCTTGTAACACCTCTCCTGAGCAGGCTGCACTGGTTGCCGGTGGTCTTCTGGGTGCGCTTCAAGGTGTTGGTTATCACCTTTAAAGCACTCCATGGCATTGGACTGGGATATTTACGGGTCCGCCTGCTGCCGCCAGTTACCTCCCATTGTCTGGTACGTCCAGTGCGTGCTCACAGGGAGGGCCTTCTTAGGGTGCCGTTGGCTAGCCAATGTCGGCTGGCGGCCCCCAGGGGAAGAGTGTTCTCTGTGGGGGCCCCGGCTCTATGGAATGAGCTGCCGGTGGGACTCCGTCTCCTCCCTGATCTCCGGACCTTTAAACGCGAGCTCAAGACTTTCTTTTTTCACCAAGCAGGGCTGGCCTGATTGATTTTAATATGGGGGGTTTTAGCGGGTTTTTTAATAGGGTTTTAGTTTCTGAAAAATTTTAGCTAATATTTTAAGTATACAGCGGTTGAATCAGATTTTTAAACTTGTTACAGTATTTTAATTTGTTTGGGATTTCTGTTGTTTTATTGGATGTACACCGCCCTGAGTCTTCGGAGAAGGGCAGTATAAAAATATGAAAAAAAACAAACCTGGTAGTTGGTGAAATATAAAAGCCATGTCTGACAGGCAACATTTGGTACTGTAAAGTCATGTGCTGCATGTGATGATTAAAAGACCACAATATTATCTTTGGCTAAAAAACCACACTTTCAGTGTAAGGCTCAAAGCACCAAGGTGAAATTTATTTATATATTTTACAAATAATTTTAAAATGTTTTGACAAAAAAAGTAGATTAAGTGTCTTTAAAAATGGTTTGGATAACAATTTTAATTATGACAATTGTATGGGTGAACTTGGTGCAAGATTGTCATGTATATTCATTTATATATATATATTATTTCTTTTTTCCTTCTAAATAGTTCAGTGTCCTTATTGTAAGGGTGGGGTGCTGCTGGTGGTGTTTGAAGGTGTATATGTCAGAAAATGTGTGTGTGTGTGTGTGTGTGTGTGTGTGTGTGTGTGTGTGTGTGAAGAAAAATAGTAATCACATTCTTGATGCTTATAGTATCTCAGCATTGGAAATTATTAGGGTGGCTAAGAAATAACTTCTCTGTATTGAGTCATTTAATACATTGGCTGAGACCCAAAGGATTTCATACAGCAGTCTTTTTCTACCATACTCACTGTTCCACCTGAAAAGTTTCATCAGAAAATCTGGAGATACTTCATAATGGCATTCAAACCTGGTGAAGGTATATAATGAATGTGAAAATGTATACACTTGCACCACAACCCACATACATTATCAACACATGTAAAGTTTTTGTTTATGTATGCCCCTGAATGATATTGTGCTCTATTGCTAAGATTCAATACAGTATCATAGTATATGTTTTTATATATTTTATGGAGCACCTTTTATTCATTCCTCAAAACCCATAAATGTTAACACCTTATAGGACAAATAATTTGATCTGAGACACACAAAACAAAACCCCTGGCATTCTTCATTTTAAATGATAGGTTTTTTTAAAAAAAAGAGTTTTAAAAGATCTTTCAGAATAGTGATAAATACCCTTGACTTCATAAAATATCATTGTACTTGTACATCAGGCGACACATGTAAACCTGACTCCCAAATATTAGCAATAACATCTTGAAACATTTTTGTATTCTACCTGCTGTCTTACAGATGCTGCAAATCACTCCCTTTTCTCATGTGTTAAATTGTTCTTATTCTTTTGCCTTTTGCTTCCACAGATCCTGGAGGTAGTGTTATCTTATGAATTAGAAGTTGCTGAGAGAAACAGTCTTGGGGAGCAGATGGGGCTTACCTCTTGCTTGCTTGCTTTGTGTTGCCTGCATTTCACATCCAGTAAACTATTATAGCTTTATCTGTGTGGCCATGTGAACATGCTGGCCCAGGACCAGGGGAATTAGACAGACTCCCCACCTCTATCAGATTCTCAATTGGTGTTATGCTATCCGATATCATCTACACATTTTTTTTAACAAATATGCATTTTGTCAGCAATGTTGATGTTGCACACAATGAAGATTAACTATGACTTCTCAGCATTTTCTATAGTTCATAAAAACAATTTGCCATGACACCTGTTCATATAGCAGACTATCTCAGGCAATATTTTAAAAACCAACATATTAACATCTTAAATACATGGGAACAAATTCATGAATTCTGAAGAGGAGATTGTTTGCCTCCCTTTAAACCATTGTTTGTCTTTTTGCTGTTTAGCAATTCACTGAGTGCAAGAAGTGGGGGAAGAGCTGTAACCTTGAAAAAATGAAATGTTTGAGGCTGAGAGTATGAAGATTGATTGCTTGATGTTCTCAAGTAGGCAGGACTGCCATTTTCTGCATTCTGCAAGCTGGCTCAAGCTGAGCAGTGATTGGTTGAAGTTGCCTGAACTTGACAACTGAATACTAAGTGTGTTTTGGGATTGCAAAGTAAGAATAATAAAGGGTAGATGAAACATGGCACAAGAAGCAATGGTAATGCTTGTACATGGGACAGATGAAAATTGTACACACTTTCTGTGAAGACCCCTACATATGAATGTATGAGTATGTATCTCTCCAAGTCTCCACCATCCAAAGAGAAGTCTTTCTAAATCCTGAAGATTAGGATTTGGAAATATTAAGTGCTAAAACTAGTATCTTGGACTTGATATCAAGAGGTTGTACTTTCTCCATTTCTAATTACCATGCACCTGCATGATTAGTTCTTGCAATTGATTCACATTTACCCATTTGCATGTCAAGTAGAGTCAAAATTAGTTGGAGAAAAGTCGTGCAATGCTAAGGATCCAAAGCATGTCTTTACAACACTCCATGGGACTAGGTTCCTGTATCAAGGATTGCAATCTTTTGGGAGGCTAAACACCATAAATGTTTTTGGGTATCTTGCCATACACTGCATTACAAAAAGTGAGCAGAGCTACAATAAGGTAGGCAGGACTAGGATAACACTAAATTTTATTTATTCTGAATAACATTAAATATAAAGTAATTAAATGCAAATGATATAATTACTCCCCAAATACGTAACAATTTTATTGTTTCAATGATTATTAAAATTTGGGAAGCTATTGGAGATAGCTGTAAAATATCTAGTTTAATCTCTCTCAGCCTCTTCTTTGCCAATATTTTCTTATAATCTATATTTGTTTCTATAATTGTTTCAGGAAGAACACAGTGCATTGCTCAAATCTTAAGTGTTCTTTCCAGAATTAGTCTTGTTTTGCCAGCTTTTCAAACTATTCTGGAACAGTTCCAGTGGATGACACTTGGAAATCACTGCTTAAAATTCCCTAAGTATGCATATTGACTTCAGCAGGTGTCTGTTTATACAAACCTAGAAAATTTGAACAGACTGTCAATGGTTAAGCAAAAAGGAAGCCACATGCACCAAGATGAATACCTATTATAATTTATCTTTTCTTGACAGTTATCCCTACAGCATTTTGAATGTAGACATTGTAGACACTCTTTCATTATCACAATACTCCTGAGTATTACTTTTCTAAAATGAGAAACAAAGGAACTATGTGAGGAACAAAGACTAAATTCTGGCTTATTCATTGACTTGCTTAAGTCAATTACTTATTTACTTATTTACTGGCTTGTTTATTGATTTACTTAACACTATTGAATGAATGTCATACCCATATCATGTTCTTAGCTATTGGATCCATATTCCATAAACAAGAGAAATATTTTTAAAATGTATTTATTTATTTTTATCCGGCCTTTATTATTTGTATAAATAGCTTAGGCAGCAAACTTACATAATATTTCTTCCTCTTCCTAGCTTCCTCACAGCAACAACCTTGTCACATGAGCTGGGCTGAGAGAGACTGATTGGACCATGGTCACCCAGTCAAATTTCATACTTAAAGTGAGACTAAAAATCACAATCTCTCATATTTATGATACATTCATCTGAAAATGAAATCCTCCTTTCCTGTGAAAAAGCACTAAAAGCAGCTGGCAACATATAATTGAAAACAAAATTAATAATTCAATTTCCATTTAAAACCCAAGGTTAAAATGTAAAACATATAGATTTAATTCAACAGTTGAGATGGATGGGAATCAACAAACAACTAAGTAAAAAAAAGGCCAAGGCTATACAATATGCCGCGGTGGCATAGTGGCTAAGACGCTGAGCTTGTCGATCAAAAGGTTGGCAGTTCAGCGGTTCAAATCCCTAGTGCCGTGTAACTGGGTGAGCTCCTGTTACTTGTCCCAGCTTCTGCCAACCTAGCAGTTCGAAAGCATGTAAAAAATGCAAGTAGAAAAATAGGGACCACCTTTGGAGGAAAAGGTAACAGAGTTCTGTACGCCTTTGGCATTTAGTCATGCCAGCCACATGACCACGGAGACGTCTTCGGACAGCGCTGGCTCTTTGGCTTTGAAACGGAAATGAGCACCGCCCCCTAGAGTCAGGAATGACTAGCACAAATGTGCAAGGGGAACCTTTACCTTTATACAATATGCCAGAAATTGAAAAGAGCTTTTCTCAATTGTAGAGGTTAGATCCTCTATGAACACCTTCTTAACTTATTTCAGAGAGATATAAATTTCTTATTGACACAGGCCAGTCTGAAAATCCCATTTATCAGGGATCTAGAACTCCAAGGAATTTCTGTTAGAGCGCTACAAAAGACTATTTGCAGGTGGTAGAGATAAATTCATCCGAAGGACAAAACAGAAGCACCAAAGCCCTGAGACCAACATTCTTTTGGAAACTCTCCAATACATTCTGGGGAACTATTTCCCAGCTCTAAGCAACTGTATCAGGTTCCATAGTTTTAGATGCCTTCGTTAACCTTTGGCCAAGAGAAGGAGAATGGCATTGCCCTAAGCCAGGGGTCTGCAAACTTGGCTCTTTTAAGACTTGTGGACTTCAACTCCCAGAGTTCCTCAGTCAGCAAAGCTGGCTGAGGAACTCTGGGAGTTGAAGTCCACAAGTCTTAAAAGAGCCAAGTTTGTAGACCCCTGCCCTAAGCCTACTGGAATCATAACCAAAAAGTGTTAGCAGGCTCTCCTGTCCCACCAGTAGCACTTATACATTTTTTTAAAGAACGTTGTCATTTAATTCTTTTCCCCCTCAAAAAAGCTCATGGGTATTATGCTTCCAGCAATTTTCTTTTCATTAATGTAATGCTTCCATGCTGACAGCTTAGAGAGGAACAGAAGACATTGAAATAAGGGGCAATAGGCAAACAATGAAAAGCTCTCTAAAATGAAATGAAGGGGGAAAAACCCTGTTTTGACTTTTTGCATTTTAGTCTCAAAGAGAGGTCTTTTATCGACTTTGGCTCAGCACCTTGGAGAGAAAAATGACATCTTTAAAGAGGTTTTCAGACCCTGAGGTTGGCTGGGGCTTTTTTCTACCTTCCCCAGACATTGTAAATATTTTTTCCCCTTTCTGGGAGCAACATACATAATTGTGGGAAATTCCTATTATTTTGTAAAAAACACCATCTATCATTTTCAGAAGGAAGAACATTTTTTTAAAAAAAAAATGATGGAAAGTACGAATGGGGAATAAATGATAAGCGTAAGAATGTCAATTTTTTTTTCTTTAACAGATACATTTCTTTGACAATAAGGTCACTTTAAAAGGTTTCTATTGTGCATGTAGTCACAGGGGAGAAGAAAAAAATGATCAATTTCTGTTTCAGGTTTATCCTTTAGGATTTTTCCAGAGTTCTATTTTATGCTCTTATCAATCTGAAGACTTTAAGCGGGGCTGTTTGAGAGGGGAACGAGGATACAATGGAGAAATGCATCCAGTATGCAATCCATAAAGTCATCCAGATTTCTATGGTTTTGCATGGACACAATGGATCACCTAATTGGGATATATATAAGCTTGATTTTGGCTTGCAGTGAAAGAGAGCAATGTGTGGATATTTGCAAAGCATAAACTTCCACTCATTTGACAGAGGCATGTCTTTTCTATCATTATTAAAGGATGATAAGAACTAGAGTGATATATTATGCAATGAGGTTTCATCAATTCTTCCGCTATCATAATTTCCAAATGTCAGAATTTGGGGGTAGGCCAGGCACTGTGCCCTCTTATATGACTTTCTTTAATTGACAGAACCTACAGCATTATCCTCCTGTTGCCCATAATGAGATAAATTGAAACAATCAGAAAAATACCATCCCACAAATAATCCATCCCCGTGCCACAAAGAGCTATAGGTTCTGTCAATCAGAATCTTGAACTTCACCCAAAGCAATTAGGGTGTCCATGCCGCTGGAGGAGTAGAGCAGGAATATGGCTGTTCTGAGATATTCTCATTACTGCTTGTGCTGCTGCATTCTGGATCTGTGGCAGCTTCTAGATGTTCTTCAAGTGTGGTTCCATTGAGAACTCATGTTATCAAACTACTTGGCGGGTTACCAAGGTAGGAGTAACCATGAGCAGTACTTCCAATCCAGAAAAGAATACAATTAGCACACAAGATGAAGCTGTGAAGTTAGTTAAACATAAGGTGTAAGCCTAAGAGAGTCCCCAAATTACGTACTGTTTCTGTGTGAGGTAGTGCCATCCATCCAGAACTTGAAATGGAAAATCGCCATGTCCAGGAGGTCCTAAAACCTAAGTAATACATGTGGATATTCAATAACTTTGCAATAATAAAGGAAAGAACATAACATTCTAGCACAAAGAGAAATTAATCTCCATTTCACAAACAGGAACATCATCTGGTCTTTCAGCTTTCTTAAGGTAGAGGAGTTTAGATAAGGGCTGAAATAGTAGACGTTATTGGACTGAGTTTGAAAGAAGTGTAAAGTTCTCTCCGCTGAGCTCTCCAAGGTTCTATTCGTACTTTATTTTGCTAGACAAAATACCTGCAATGCTTATTCATTGTGAGTCTCTATCCCTTGCTGGCTTTCTTGAGGTCTGCAATCAGGCCTGATGAAAGTGATGTTGAATTTATGAGTGTAGGTGATACTTGAAGGAAGACTGCTAATCTTTACCACTTCGGGTGGGTAAAGGGGAAGGGACCAAGGTGAGGGCTAGGAGAAAGCTTATTCTAGGAGAATAGATATAATTTACTCTTAAGTATTTACAGATTATCATTAATATATTTTGATGGCAGGTTTTATTGGGCTACAAGGTAGTGAGTTGTAGTTAAGAAGGGGTATTTTGAAGAAAGAAAGAAAGAAAGAAAGAAAGAAAGAAAGAAAGAAAGAAAGAAAGAAAGAAGGAAGGAAGGAAGGAAGGAAGGAAGGAAGGAAGGAAGGAACATATGCATGCATAGGTGTGACTATATGTATCATCTGCCTGCCTGCTATCTATCTATCTATCTATCTATCTATCTATCTATCTATCTATCTATCTATCTATCTATCTATCATCTATTTATCATCTATCTATCTATCCATCCATCCATCCATCCCAAATTGCAGGGTAATATTTTCACATTTTTAAGTCCAAACTTTTGGATGGCAGAGACAGCTTCATAGGCTTCCAGTTGTTGCAGAGTAGAACTGAGAGTGGTTTCTTGTAAGTTTTCATTGTTTCATCTTTGAAAGCTAGCCAGCATTTTATGCTCCCTTAGCCAGAGCAGAGTAATAATATAATTGCAACATTAAATGTGTTGCCATCCCTGGCAGAGCATCTTAACTGCTGCGTGTAGCAAGCATGAACGATCACATCAGAAAATATGGGAACATAAACTCTTTTGAGTCAACATTGTAGTTACTGTTATTACCCTCTTTCCCTTTTCCTTTGCGGTCAGATGGTTAAGTGGCTTTTCACTCAGAATCCCAGTCAGGAGAGGCACATTCAGTGGAGAAAATTACCAGCCAAGGCAAAGCACTTTTACAATGAATAAACTGAGTGGATGACAGTTTCCCCAAGAAAAAAGATATCTTTTTTCAGAACCACTGAATAGGCATATTTCAGAGAATAAGGAAAGTCTCTGCAAATTCATAGCATCACCTCATGTTCTCTTTGTCATGGTTTTCGGCAAGAAGGCTGCCTGTGGATCTGTAGGCATTGCGGAATGAAAATTACCAAGAATCCCAGCCAGCATAGGCAATGATCAGAGATGTCAAAATTGTCACTCTGCAACATCTGTGAAGGGCTTCAGAGTCTCCAGTTCTGGATCCACTGAACTGACCAAACCAGCTAAATTTCAAGGAGACCAAGCAGTCTTTGAAACAAAATCTGGTTCAACTTTAAAATCCATCTATTAGTTGAAGTCTTGCATGTAACTAAAATCTGGGGGAAAGGCATACATGAGATTTAATTTTGGAATGATGCAAAGAAAAAGTTGCAGAAGAGGAAGAGATAAAAGATAAATTGCATGTTGAATGATCTCTTCTATTTTTAAAGAGGACAAAGAGTTACTGTATTTTACATAATGTGAATACTGATGCCATTACAGTGTAAAAAGGAACATCAGTGCAAATATAGAATATCTGCTGCCTTTGGATAATCAGGTGATTTTGGACCTTGCCTGAAGCTATTGCTTTTGATTATTTAGGGGGCTACTGATGTACCATAGGTAACTTATGAAAAAGACTTATCTGTAGTTATGGTATACATTTTACAGTTATAGCAGGCTCACAGTATGTCAATGTTTGAATGTTTTGCTGTTTTTTTCTCATTATGTTACAATAGCAGATCTCATAGGTTCTGATGGCAAGACAGTTATTGTGATGTGCTTTTACAGATGGCTTAATATTAATTGGTGTTGTAATTAACTATTTCAATACGATATTACTTTATTGGTTCATCTCAGTGAATATCTATGATATACATTCCTCTGTTTTATTTGACTTTGTGGGGCTGACACACAATGTATACTTCAGTATTTTAATTTACACCTAATGAATGAATTCTCTTGTGGTACTCAGCCAAACATAAGCAACTTTATGGTTTAATATTATGTGTAAATTACATTAGTATTACTGAACCTTACACATGGATTTACATGAACAAATTAACATTATTTTAGGTATGGATCAAGATTCTTTAGAGCTAATGGCTTTCCATTCAAGCTCAATTTATTTCAAGTAAAAAAAAATATTGATTGTACAATCAAGTTATTCATATGTTCTACAGTGTGAAACACACAAGCTAGGAAATCAATTTATAGTTCTATCATCCACCTTAGCATCTACTGGATAACCTTTTTACTGAAAGTGGTCAGACAACTTCAAAGGACTTTGTCCAACTCTTTGTAAAGAATGGATTTAAAAGGGGAGAAGCAATAATGTAAACAGTTTTGTCCTAGAGTATTTAGTGTCTGGAAAACAATGGAGCAACATATTCTTTCTGTATTAAAAGAAGATCATTTCTGAACCTGATTGCAGGAGAGTAAGATGGAATTTCCATCATCATCTTTTTGGCTACTTTGTGGTAGAATCCTGGACTAGAAGAGATTTTTATATGACCTAGTTTGAGTCTTCTTCTATGTCTATCTTAATTAAATCTGTTTTGAAAGTGTGGAAAGCTTGGACATAAAGCAAGAGGGATTAATGATAACACATGCATGATGCTACAACGGTAATTATTTACAGATGCAAATACATAATCACAGCAATTGTATTTATGCCATTGTGAGTGTGATCATTTCTGTTTGCTGTAGATGCTTCTGTTGGAAGAAGCCATACCATTCCAATAATTATTCAATAAGATAGAAAAGCTTTAGTAACATGTGTCCTTAGTAAGGATAGAGTAATCTATTTCAGTCCCTTTCAGTTTCTAATATTTGTAAATAGGTCAAGTTTGATTAATTGAATGTGATTAAAAGTAGTTGGCACTGAATATTGGTAACATTTTTCCAAATGTGCACACTTTTGTTTACCATTTTGCTGTTTACCTAATTCTGTTTAATATATTTTGTGAATAATTATATGATTATGTACCCTTTCTATGGTATTTTTCCTAATATACTTTGGAATTTTGAAAAAAAGCATGAAAAGGAGTGCTGGAAAGGTGTAGCTTACCTGTTCACAAAAGGACTGCAATAGAAAATGTAATCAATTACTAACAACCATTGACTAAAATGCTATTTGCTATTCTATTAGTATCAGTTCCTGCAGAAACCTTCCTACCATCTTTGCTGTACTTTGTCCTTTTTTTCAACAGGTGAACACATATCCAAACCAAGCACAGGGAGCAGCTGCAAATCTTCTCATTTCCAAAGAAAGAGAAAGCTCATGGAAATCCTTTGGATTCCAAAAAGTATTCTTAGAACTAAAGATGAGTGGTGTAATGGCCTAGAGGTGAAGATACCCGCATCTAACTCAGAAGGTTGAGAGTTCAATCCCAGGCAGCAATAGATATTTCTCTGTTGTTGTTAATTGCGAAGTCGTGTCCGACCCATTGCGACCCCATGGAAACATTCCTCCAGGCCTTCCTGTCCTCTACCATCCTCTGGAGTCCATTTAAACTCATGCCTACTGCTTCAGTGACTCCATCCAGCCACCTCGTTCTCTGTCGTCCCTTTCTTCTTTTGCCCTCAATCTTTCCCAGCATTAGGCTCTTCTCCAGTAATATTTCTCTATCAAGACACAAAGAAAAAAAATCTGCTGCTAACTCGGCATAGGCATCAGGAAGGGCATTCAGCCAGTAAATACTCAGCTCCAGTCAGTCGCCCTGACTCCACCCCAAAACAAGGGATCGAAGGGTGATTAAAAAAAATCTTAGAACTAAAGATGATGCTGGAGGCTGGTGCCTTATTTTGCAGGATGCAAGATTTCCCTTTTTAATAAAGTTTGCTTTATATGTTAAATATTGTGTGGGATAGGTACCCTAACCCATCTTAATGAGGTGCTCCAAATGGTCACTACCAATAAGCATAAAATCCAAAAAGCATAAAAAATGAATACCACATTTTTATTCAAATGTAAAAGAACATTTTATGAATTTCTAGACACATCATTTCAAAGGGTTTATTTTAGTCACTGAAGAATATGATTAGAAGTAAATATGCACCACAGCTCCATTTTATTAACACTCTTAATTGCTTCCAGAAGGATTGTGATTTCCCCCCCTTCAAACTAGGAATCAAAGGCAATTAGAATATTAGTTCCCATACTGATAGCAGTTGCTCTGTGCTTATGCTTTGTTGATAGCATCCACATACAAACTGAAAAAACACATCTATTCTTTTAGAGCACAAAGTATTTGAACAAAATCCATATAATGGCTTGGAAATAAACAAGCAAATGACACACACTGCTATACTATCCCCTTGTATCACAGTTTCTACTGAACTTTGATTTTATAAACACATCACTCTCAGTATATTTTGATATATAAAATTGAGTGAGTTGCATCCTTTTTTAATACTTTCATTTCTCTTGCTCTGAATCTCTTGGAAGAATTCTGCTCAGATCATGGAAAGTGATTGAGGGTGGAGAGTTCAACAAGATTCCTTCTTATTTCTCGGGTTATTTAATTTCTAAGTGAAGATTCATGCATGGGCTTAGAGCAAGCTGCTGCCAGTATGCCGATGACCTATTGCTCTACTTTTTTGCTGAGAATTCACAACTGGATATGTCAATTCAGATGGGGAAGCTAAACTTCAAAATTTGGAAATGACAGAATTATCCACCCACATGGATAATTATGCACCTAACATTTTTTAAATTGTTCTGCTTTTTCTAAAGCAACCACAACAACAAAAGGTTGCTAAACCTTCCCTAGATGTTGTTACACTTTAGGAAAAGCTTATAAAAACTTTTTAATTTTTTTCCAATTTTAAAAACATTTTAGCCAGATTTTGTTGTTGTTCTATGGGATAATTGTAATCTACCTAGAACCAGAAAAGGGGGAGGGTAGTATATACAATTTTTACAGTTAATAGGATATAGGAGAGAGAGAGAGAGAGAGAGAGAGAGAGAGAGAGAGAGAGAGAGAGAGAGAGAGAGAGAGAGAGAGAGAGAGATTGTAAAATTAAAAAAAAACATAATATAAAATAGAACCACATCCTTAATTGCTGGAATATTGCAATATTATTGTTTGTTGTTAAATATAGAATTTATGTAGCACATTCAATTCCACAACAAATTTTAGATAACACATTGATTGCAAGGATTAAATTTAAGATAATAAATTAATAGCTTTGCCTCCAAAAATAGTGAAGGTGTGTGTGAGAGAAAACAAGGCTGTCTACTGGATCAGAACAAAGGCTTCCTTAATCTAGTATTTTTCCCCACAGTGGCTTTTCAAAAGGTTTGTTACTTTCCCCATCTTGCCCCCAGGTGAGTCATTAAGAACTGGCAAAAGGAGAAAGACCAAACCTTTAAACATTTTAAAAATCTGATGTTATAATTATGAATATGTTTACATTATTTTGTTTGAGATTTTAATGGCTTTTTTACTCTGTGTTTGTACACTGCTTGATATTCCCATCAAGCTAGAGGAGTGGGTTGGAAATTGACTTAATAACAAATTAAAAAATAATCTATCCAGGCTGTGATCTCTATGGGCAGTGTGAGGACATCATATGATGAGTCTTCAGATGGATATTAGTATAGTACAGGATCCAATCTCCTCCAGTAATATGTCCAAAAACAAAACATTTAATACAAACAGTAAAAACAAACTTGTCAGTTGTCTTTATTTACCAGCTATTTCCAATAATTTCATTCTTTCCATATAGAATAGAATAGAATAGAATAGAATAGAATAGAATAGAATAGAATAGAATAGAATAGAGTAGAGTAGAGTAGAATAGAATAGAATAGAATAGAATAGAATAGAATTATTTGTGATTGTGTGTCCAATTGGCCAATTATTTATTGGCCAAGTGTGATTGGACACACAAGGAATTTGTCTTTGGTCCATATGAGGATACATAAAAGAAAAGATACATTTGTCAAGAATCATAAGTTACAATGACTAGTGATAGCCATAGGGTACAAATAAGTAATCAGAAAACAATCAATATCAATATCAATCATAAGGATACAAGCAATAAAGTTACAGTCATGCAGTCATAAGTGGGAGGAGATGGGTGATAGGAACAAACAGAAGACTAATAGTAATAGTAATGCAGCCTAATGAGAATAGTTTGACTGTGTTGAGGGAATTATTTGTTTAGCAGAGTGATGCTGTTCAGGAAAAAACTGTTCTTGTGTCTAGTTGTCTTGGTGTGTAGTGCTCTATAGCGTTGTTTTGATTTTTTAAAATATGTTTTTATATATGTTTCTACATGTGTTTTATATGTTTCTATAATAGTGGAAGGATTCCATAGAAAGGAAAATAATAATAAAAATGTACTAAATTGTCTTGTGCCATATTCTCTCTGATGACTTTAGAGTTCTACCATCATCTTCATCACCAATTTTATCGGAAAGGGTAAGGAGACGACAGAAACCTTCTGGTGCACACACAATGAAGTTACAGAGCTTAGTAAGTTTACCTGATGAATTCTGACCACCTCCTTATTTGACGCCTTTAAATAGCCTGGGAATGTATTTAACACCCAGTGAACTAAACACAAGGAGAGAGACCTTCGTATGAAAGCTATTATCATATTCATTTCTTTTACACTTCTGAGAACATTGCTTATGGCACCTTACAAATTCCTGTGAATTTTCTTTTTAGTATCTTCAATAGAGGGTGTGAAAGAGAACATGATCAAAATTGATGCTGAAATATCTCCATGGGCAAAAAAAAATGTCTAAAGAAAATGTCTAAAGGAGAAGAAATCAGAGTTTTAACCTTTGCTTGGCAATAGTGCCTTCCCATAGCTTGGTTTCCTACAGATCTTTTGAATTGTAAATCCCATCCCCATATTTTAACGTGGCCATTGACCACTCTGATGATGGAGCTGGTCATGTAAATATTTAGAAGGCACAGAATCAAGAAAGAGTAAAGAATATAGCCTTAATTTGTTTTGTTAAATGATAAAGAACTTTACCTAATTATCCTTCTAATACTCTGGGGGTGTCCAAGGATACCACATAAAAGTCAAAAGAGGGAGGTCATCCTGGAAGAAAGCAGCAGGAAACTTTTCCATATACAGTATTTCAAAAAAAAGGTATAGTATGTCTGTAAGTCATAAGTAGCCAAGTTCCACCCAAAAAAGACTTTAGATCTATTAATTGCACAAATAATGGCAATATATCCAGGGAATAAATACCGTATATACTCGAGTATAAGCCGAGTTTTTCAGCACATTTTTTGTGCTGAAAAACGTCCCCTCGGCTTATACTCGGGTCTATACGGCTTATACTCGAGGTTTTTTTAAGCCCTCGGCTTATACTCGATATATACGGCTTATACTGAGGTTTTTTTTTTTCACATTTTACGGACTGAAGCCCTGCGGTGCAGTGAGAGGGCGGGCGGGGAGCCGCCAGCCTTCTCAGCTGAGGAGGAGGTTTCCCAACCGGTAGGTGCCTCATTTCCTCCTCGGCATACTGAGTCCCAGTTTACCCCAGTTTTTGGGGTAAAATTGGGGACCTCGGCTTATACTCGGATCGGCTTATATTCGAGTATATACGGTAATACCAATCTTTAACATTAAGACTTTTTGTCTCCCTTATGCTTATAACTTCCTCCAGATGATTTTTTAATATATGTACATCTCAAATTTTGATTTATGCCATTGAAATGTATGTGGTTTGGCTCTAGATGTGGTTCCCAACTTCAAAAAAGAAAAAGAAAAAAAAACCAGACCCAGGAAACTACAGACCAATAAGCCTAACATCAATACCCGGGAAGATACTGGAAAAGATAATAAAAAAACAGATCTGCCAACACCTAGAAATGAGTAAAGTAATAACTATCTGGCAGCACAGGCTTGTTAAAAATAGATCATACTAAACCAATCTTATTTCATTCTTCAACATAGTGACTAAATTAATAGATCAGTGAAACACTGTGGACATAATATACTTAGACTTCAGCAAGGCATTCAACAAAGTACACCTACACAACCTACTTCTTTGTAAGCTAGAAAAAAATGGGATAGATAGTTTCACCACCAGATGGATTTGCAACTGGCTGACAAACCGTACTCAACAATTAATCTAAGATAGGGTCTAAGTGTACATGGAGAGAAGTAAGCAGTGCAGTGCCACAAGGTACTGCCTTAAGCCCAATATTCTTCAATATCTTCATAAATGACTTAGATGAGGGAATAAAAGGGGAACTCACCAAATTTGCAGATGATACTAAGCAGGCAGGAATAGCTAACACCCTAGAAGATAGGCTCAAGAAAAAGTGCAAAGAAGAGCAACCAGGATGATTAGGGGACTGGAGGCTAAAGCATACGAAAAACGGTTGCAGAACCGTTCTGGGCATGGCTAGTCTAGTGAAGAGAAGGACCAGGGGAGACATGATAGCAGTCTTCCAATACTTGAGGGGCTGCCACAGAGAGGAAGGGTCAAGCTGTTCTCCAAAGAACCTGAAGGCCAGAAAAGGAATAATGGATGGAAACTGACCAAGGAGAGATTCAACCTAGAAATGAGGAGGAACATTCTGACAGTGAGAACAATCAATCAATGGAACAACTTCCCTTTGGAAGTTGTGGGAGCTTCATCACTTGAGACTTGTCAGAAATGGTGTAGGGTCTCTTGCTTAAAGTTGTCAGGGACTGCTCAGTGGCAGCCATCTTCATCTCACCTGTCTTTCTTGCCCACCGTATAATCCATTCACTCCAGATTTCAAAATTAACAAATCCTTTTACCAAACAATAACAATACAATACAACTTGGTTTTGAAATATATTTACTTCATTTCCAAGGACATGATTTCCTAAAGTGAGTAATTTTCATGTTTAAAACAATTAACTGACCCATTAATTAGAAGTGTTTCCAATATTTACTCATCTATCTCTCTCATTACATTGATCCTAGCCTTGCTGATTACATTTTTAAAAAGCTGAAAGAAAATGTGTGCAGATATTTTTTCCAATGCTTTGATATCTTTAACACCACATCAACTGCCTTGTTAGAAATGTACATCTGTATTCTAACAAACATCTTGAGTGCTTTATTGTGTATCTAGAAATATACTGTCATCCTTAAAAGTGTAATCATACTTATTAGGCAATAAATGATTAATATTGCTCAAGAATATTTTTATTCACTTCACATGCTACTTGTAAATGTGTTTATTATTTTATTAATCGTTTGTTAATATATGAAATCTTTACACTGGGGTGAAAAAAGAGCTACATGGAAACTAATAGCAATTAAATCATTCACTAACATATCAGCCAGTAAAATTGTTAAACTGCAAAAAACAAGAAACCAGAAGAAAAGAAAAGAAAGCCAGCTGGGTACCTTTGCTGCAGTCAAAGCATCTGTCCTATATTGAGCTTTCAAAATACATTTCAGCTGAATATACTGCCGTTGTTATGAACTAGAAAAACCAAACTCAATTTGAAGTTGTGAAAAATATTTTTAAAAATTATTACATAATAATTTACTTAAAGACACTGTCTTGGCGTTTTCCAATAAAACATTTTATCATCTTCTGTACCTTCTATAAGAACATGAGACTGCTTCCTAACTACTTATCTGGTAAAGTACCTGTAATGTATTTGAACTTTAGGAGGGAAACTTGGGCGGGAACAAGCACGTTGCTGATTGGCTGATGCCTCAGCCAAAATAGTATTTAAAGAGGGGTTTTTGCCTGTTGGCTTTTGCTGGGATCACAATAAACCAAAGAGTTGTTGTCACTTGTACCGTCTCCTGCCTCTTCATTGCCTGAACTTAACATTGGCGACGAAGGTGGGATGTTGAGGCAGTGAGACTAGGAAAAGAACTGAAGGAGTAACGGATTCTCAAACCCAGCCAGTATCAAGAGTGGATACATAGCGATGTCTAGCTATACGCCGCCAGCACAATTTGACCCAGCCAAGGAGAAATAGGGGTCATACATGGCTTGTTTCGAGTGTTTCCTCGAAGCGAATGAACTGCAAGGAGTCTCGGATAATCAGAAGCGCGCTTACTTCCTGAGCCACTGCGGACCAGAAGTTTTCGATACCGCCGAATTGCTGTCAGAACCAACAGTCAGTGCCATGGCAAACGCTACAAACGACACTACGAGCATACTACACTCCGGTGCCATCAAAGTTTGTTCAACGTTTCGAGTTGAGACAGAGGGTTCAGTGAGAGGGCGAATCGATAAGCGTGTACATGGCCGCGTTAAGGAAAGCCGCAAACCACTGTGAGTACAGAGACTTGGAGGACTCTTTACTAGAACAACTCATTTGTGGGGTCAGGGATATCCGACTAAAGAGACGGCTGCTGTCCAAAAGCAACCTAACCCTGGCAATAGCCCTGGATGGGGCCAGGGCACACGAGATGTCCACCAAAGTGGCGGAAACCTTACAAAAGCCGAACACACTGAATGCCGGGGCGAAAACAACGCCAGTCCACAGCGAGGAAATCCAGGCCGAATTGGAGGGTGAAGAAGAGGAAGAGGTTTTCCATACCGGGAGGCCGGAGAGAGGTGACTGGGACGAGTGCATGAGCTGCGGAGGCCAACACCAACGACAAAATTGCAGGTTCAAGGACGCAATTTGCCGGCGGTGTGAAAAGAAAGGACACATAGCTCAGGCCTGCTGAGCCCCTCAACCTTCCCGCCCAAAATTCAAACCGGCAAATCAGCAGAGCGCTGGATCAACAAAACGGCCAGGGATTGGTCCGTTCAAAAGAGGCGCGAAGTTGAATCAGACCACTGTAAGAGTGGTCCACGCATCGACGCGACTAGAAAAGAAGATATTCACCAGGACACACATCGAAGGAGTGCTGTGTAAAATGGAGGTGGCTCATCAATCACGATTATGTCTTGGGACACCATCGCGAGGGACCTGCCAGACGTCGCGAAATGCCAGCTGCAAACCCAAAAGCTGAGAGTGCAAGACTACCAGGGAAACCGAATCCCTATCCGAGGAGTCACGTTCATCAGAGTGAAATATGGACGCTTCAAGAAAACCCTGCCGATCACCATCGTAGATGGAAACCTACCCAATTTGCTAGGCCTGGACTGGTTCAGAGCCTTGGGCATGGAAGTGACCGGGGTTCACAGGAATGGAGTCAACCTGAAGGATGAACTGCTGAAAGAGTTCGAGGACATCTTCCAAGACTGCCTGGGCAAGTACGTGGGGACCCCCATCTCATTTAATTTGGATCCCCAGGTTGCCCCCATTAGGTTAAAGGCTAGGAGGGTCCCATTCGCCCTTAAGCCCAAGATTGACAGGGAACTAGACAAACTAGTAAACCAGGGAATACTAGTCCCCGTCGACCATGCAAAATGGGAGACACCAATAGTGACCCCAGTCAAACTGGATGGATCAGTCCAGATTTGCGCTGATTATAAGGCAACGCTGAACAAAGCCTTGCAAAAGAATGCATACCCCATTCCCGTAGTGCAACATCTGTTGCACTCGTTAGGAAAAGGACAGGTTTTCACCAAACTCGATCTGGCTCAAGCCTACCAACAATTACCAGTAGACAATAGCACAGCCGAGGCACAGATGATTGTAACCCATCAAGGCGCCTTTAAATGCACTCGACTTCAGTTTGGAGTCAGCGTAACCCCTGGGTTATTCCAAAACCTAATGGAACGTCTACTACAGGGTCTACCGGGAGTCATGCCATATTTCGACGACGTACTAGTATCAGCAGAGAACTTAGATGAGTTAGGGGTCAAACTGCGGAAGGTCTTGGGCATTTTCAGGGACTTAAGGTTAAACTCAACAAATACCAGAAAGGAATTGAATCTGTAGAATTCCTGGGATACCGGATAGACAGAGAAGGCATCCACCCAACTGAGAGCAAAGTGTGAGCCATTAGAAAGGCTCCGGCTCCAAAAAATAAGACTGAGCTACAGGCATTTTTAGGGCTCGTAAACTTCTATGCGGTTTTCTTACGAAATAAGGCAACAGTAGCCGAACCGCTTCATAAACTGCTAGCGAAAAAAGCTGTTTGGACGTGGGGCAAGGTTGAGGCTAGGGCATTTGAGGGCATTAAGAATCTCTTGTCCAGCGATAGCTTCCTCATCCAGTACAATGGGACATTACCACTAGTACTAGTTTGTGATGCATCACCCTACGGGGTACGGGCTGTTCTCAGCCATAGGTTACCGAACGGGTCAGAAGCCCCTATAGCATATTTTTCCCGCATGATGTCCGCAGCAGAAAGGAACTACAGCCAGCTAGACAGGGAAGCCCTGGCCATAGTTTCTGGGGTTAAAAAATTCCATGAGTACCTATTTGGGTGGCATTTCAAAATAGTCATGGACCACAGACCATTACTGGGACTCTTGGCGGGGGACCGTCCAACACCAGGTGCATTATCACCCAGGCTGACCTGTTGGACTATTTTCCTGGCAGCATACTCGTACAAATTGTCCCACCGCCCGGGCAAGGATTTAGGACATGCGGACACTCTAAGTAGATGCCCCCTACTAGAGACTATCAAAGACCCGACCCCAGGGATGCCCGTCTTACTAATTGACTCTTTGGACTCTGGCCCAGTCACATCTACGGAAGTGACTAGGGCATCTTACAAAAACGTTGTCATAAGGACTGTGATTGATTGGGTGCAGAGGGGATGGCCCGCTGCACCGGGGGATCGGTTCAAAGACTTTGCAAAAAAAGGTTCGGAACTGTCAGTTCAAAGGGGTTGTCTGTTATGGGGGGATAGAGTGGTTATTCCGGAAAAATTACAAGGGCATGTGTTGGAACTGTTGCATGTGGGCCACCCGGGGATTGTGAGGATGAAAAGCCTAGCGAGGAGTTATGTGTGGTGGCCACAAATGGATAAAGACATTACCGACAGGGTAGGGAAATGCCAAGCCTGCCAAGAGTCAAGGCCACTACCCCCAACAGCCCCCATAAGGGATTGGGAGAAACCCCAGGGTCCTTGATCCAGAATCCATATAGATTTTGCCGGGCCATTCCATGGGCAGACCTTTTTAATTGTGGTAGATGCCTACTCGAAGTGGTTAGAAATTTTGCTCATGAAAACCACAACAGCAGAAGCCGTAATCACAGTATTGAGGCATCTCTTTGTAACACACGGGTTGCCCGACACTCTAGTCTCCTACAATGGCCCGCAATTCACGGCTACCCAGTTTGAGGGGTACTTAGCAGAAGAGGGCATCTGACATGTCCTCTCGGTGCCTTTCCACCCGGCGACGAACGGACTTGCAGAACGATTTGTTCGCAGTGCCAAGGAAGCGCTATCTAGAATAAGCCCTGGTGATTGGCAAGCCAAAATCGATACCTTCTTGGCGGTACAAGATAGAACCCCCTGTGTGACCACAGGCTGCAGCCCATCAGAATTATTGATGGGTAGGATACTCAGGTGCCCCTTAGATCGGTTAAACCCGACATACTCCCCTGATGGGTACCAAGGTATAAAGGAAAAAACCAGAGCAATGACAACAGGTGACCTAGTGTGGGCACATAACTATAGTGAAGGCCCAGCGTGGCTAAAAGGAACAATTACAGGAGTAACAGGACCAAAATCATATGTAGTGGACATGGGGGACGGCCGAGTGTGGAGACGCCACATAGATCAATTACGAAAAAGAGTACAAAACAATCCAGAAACCAAACAGCCAGGCCCTGACTACCAAATGTTTGAATATACAGCTGACTCAACCCCGAAGCGATCGGAGGACTTATCTGAGTTTGAAGAAGTCCAGCGACGCCAACCGGCTCCTCCAGAAGACTGCAGGGACGACTCTGCCAATAATCCAGGGCCAGAGGGCCCAGAGGAGGAGCTGGGAGGAACAAACAGTCCCTCCGACCAGCTCGACTCACTCCCAGAGAATGAATTGCGCAGGTCAGAAAGAGTTAGGATACGCCCTGTCTACCTGCGTGACTACGTGGAAAAATAACATGCGAATTCTATGTAAATAGTGGTACAATGCATTCTGGGAGGGGAGGAGTGTAATGTATTTGAACTTTAAGAGGGAAACTTGGGCGGGAACAAGCACGTTGCTGATTGGCTGATGCCTCAGCCAAAATAGTATTTAAAGAGGGGTTTTTGCCTGTTGGTTTTTGCTGGGATCACAATAAACCAAAGAGCTGTTGTCACTTGTACCGTCTCCTGCCTCTTCATTGCCCGAACTTAACAGTACCCTACAATTCTGGGTTGATGGGGTTTTTTTTTTTGGTTTTTTTTAAAAAGACAAACATCAAGTACCTGAATAACATAATCCATACTGCACAAAAATTCACTACGAGTAAATAATAAAAGAGAAACAGGTAATAAACACCTTCATATTTCTGTTGCAAATATGCAATATACAAGAAAATATATAAAATCCATTCCAGTTGTTATAATCGTGGTCCCTTCCTCTGATGTTTCATTACTTTAACATTATCTGTAAACATGGCAATTGGCAAAGCACTGCTACCAGACAATACATTCTGATGTATTTTATATATAAAAACCTTTTTTTCCAGACCAGTATGATACTGTCCAAAAACCAGAGACTGTTTGCCTCAGTGATTTTGTAACAATTTTATGTTGTCTCATTTTATTTAAAATGGAAACTAATCAATTCTTTGTTTACTGGTAGCATTCTGGTTGTTGATCATAATGAAGATTATATACATATTGTAGCAAGCCATGCATAAATTGATACTTTACATGAATCCATGCCTCCAGTGAGCTTACATTTGTATACATTTCCACTGCTGGAGCAGCGGAGCCAGTTGGTTCTCCTTGTATCCTTAGCAGAAAAAGTGTGAATTTCTGGGTAATTAAACTTGGATTGGCATCTCACTGAAACTCTATAATTCATGGAGATCCCAAAATGTAGCTTTCTTCAGGTATAGATTCAGGCTGCATCTGTGTAAGACATATTTATTTCTTGCTAAGGGATAAAGATAACTGCATTTTCAAACTGATCTTTGTATTTGAAAGCCAATTCATAGCTTATTTTTGTAGCTGGTGTTTCCCCTTGCACTTCTCTTCAGATACTGTATATGCATATTAGCAATCATGTGAATGAAGTAACTAAATCACTGGTGCACCGGTTCGAACATCAGTGCTGTTTTTGCAGCCAAAGAACACCAGATGCAATTAATTCTTGGGTTGTGATATCCATGTGGCCAATGGCATATACATCACTGAGGACAATTACATAAAAGCAGATATAGCACTATAAAAATGGCAGGCCTGATTTAGTTGTCTAATTTGTTTTGTGTAAGAGAAAGCAGTGAATTATCTGTCTGTTGACAAAAGTAGTTTGAAGCCAAATGACTAGACTTGCAAAAAAAGCTAGCCTCTAGGCAGTTTACAATGCATCTAAAACCTTTTGGGAAGACATTCTATGTGGGCAGAAAAAGAAAGTGACTGTTAGGTTCTGGACCACAGCAACAAGCTTGCCCAAGTCCTGGCTCTATGTAATCCTTCGAGCTGGCTGAAAGTCTAAACCCCTTCTTTTCTTTACAACTAAAGAGCTAGTTCCATCTCCCTTCAGAGTTGGGGAGAGTACAAGACTTTCATTCTTCTTGAATGAATGATGTTCTCAAATAAAAATAGCTCACCAGAGTAACAAGCAGCAGGTTTAGAGGATGCCAAGCACTTCCTCCCACTCTGCCTCCCTCTTTTCCTACAGTGGTGTAAGCAAATGCAGAGCTTTTAATCCCATATTGCTAGTTGGGCTTCAGCAGGCTTAGCCTGACTTTTCAAGCAATGCTGAATCGCAGTGCAAATTCCATTCCATTGCAGCAACATCTACCTGTTTCATTATTTCCCTCAAATTGGTACTAGGCATATAAATAATCATGACAAAAAATTGTTGCTGTTGTTATTACTGCCATTTGCCTTCTTGAGACAAATGTATGGTGGGGAGTGGGAGGTTGCATCATAACTCCAAAGGCACCTTTTGGGTCAATGCATGAAAAGTCAAAGGTTTTGTCAGTAATGACATCAAAAGTTCACATAACCCTTTGTACAACACAGGAGAATTCTTTTGTTGAGTCTGGAGCTGTCTAATGCTAATTTTCTTAGCAGAAAGGTAGTGCAGGGCATTTCAAATAAAACATCAGCTCAAGTAGAATAGCTGGTTTTTGATGTTGCTGGCTTGATTAGGACATTGCTAACACCAACAAAGATGGGGAGCAAAGTTAATTACATTTCTTTTCATTTTATTTTGTTTTCTCAGTAAATTTGCTTTTTGATCTTTTAGCTATCTGGGAGTTTTATTTTATTCTGTCACCACATTAGGAAGATGGAAATGGGGCAAAAATGAGTATAAAATTTATAAAGGAGGTACTCTATTTGTTAAAGGGTGGCAAATGTTTATGAGTATACTTAAGAAGTCAAAAAATTACAATCCCAAATCCAAGAAGGAGAACTGACTGTTCTCATTTGTGTTAAAAAGGTCAGAAATAATTGCTGGAGTTGGATTTAGATTTGGCTCTTTATCCACTCCTAAGGAAAATTTATGAAGCAGAGAGCCTCTTCTGACCTATTTGTGAATATTCATATAAGCTTTCACTTTGCATCATAAAACAAAAGAGATTATTCATTTAGAACAAGTGGTATGGTTAACAAGGTACAGGGTACAGATAGTCTGCCAGAAGCCCCTTTGTGAATCCAACAGCCCACTAAATTGGACTGGGATTAGTTAGGATTGGGCAGATCAAAAATTTGCCTTCTTTTTTGTTTGTTTGGGGTTTTTTGGGGGGTTGTGGTTATTTTTGAGGATGGTTAAGAGATATCATGGATTCCTCAAACCACTTTACTTCTTAACAACCCTTCCCAAAAACAGCCCTCCTAGATTCTGGCTTGATGTAATTTTTGGGTGGATGGAAGTTGCTTATTCCTGTTGTGAACCACAGGTACAAACTACCCTATAACATCTGCAAATGAGCCATATGGGTTTAATCATAGAAGAAAGGTTTCTTCTTGCTGCAGACAAGATTTGGCTTGTAGTCTTATACACACAAATGTTTGTAATTAATTTAATGTCAAGAAAATGAGAGAAGTTCCCTCCAAATGAAGCCAGCTAAATATTCTTTTGTAAGATATTGCAATCTACCCTTTTCTGCTAAACAAATTACAGCCAGTGGTGGGATTCAGCCAGTTCGCACCACTTCGGGAGAACCAGTAGTTAACTTTCTGATCATTTTGGCAAACTGGTTGTTGGAAGAAATCATTAGGGCAGAGAACCGGTTGTTACTTGAATCCCACCACTGATTACAGCACTGTACCTCTTACAATTTTGCTGCCACCCAAATGGTGCAGCACAAAATGTTGTGTTCTGTCTTTTAAATGCAACTTGGCTCCTTGTTAAAATAAACCCAGAAGGGTATACCTGGGCTGCAGATGGAAGATTAAGCTATAATTAAAGTCAATATGAATGCCCATTCCTGCTTTGCCAAGTAATATATATTTCAGTCAGAATACTTTGGGGATTTCTCTCCATGCGGCCGATTCCTGGCCCAATCAGTGTGTCTTTCCCTTTGATATTCCCACAGTGTTCACAGATACCCTCAAACACACACAGCTCAGGGTAATATGTCTCTAATGCAAGGAAATCAATGGGAACGCCGCCTTTTTCGCCTGACAGTATTGTCAGGCTGTATTATCTGGTTGAGGCTGTGGCTTCAGTTCATAGCAGTCGTCAGTTAAATTTCCCTTTCTGAAGCTGAGCAAAGTGTGGTAATGTCACAGCCACAGGCGACTGCTGCTCATACGATGGTTTACTGGTAAGAGTTTAGCCTCCTGGCTTGTCATAGTGTATATATCTCAGGGTCTTCTTTTCCTTCATAGTCAGAGATTTCCAAGAATGTTGCCTGGAGCAGTCATGGGATGCAAAAAAAGAGAGATTTTTGTTCTGCACTTAGCAACATTACCACACTTCACACACCCTTTCAGATGAGAGGGGAAATTTAACTGACTGCTCTGAACTAGAGATACCAGATAATACACTCTGACAGTGCTGTGGAGAAAAGCTGGCAAACCTACTAATTTATATTTTAGTATCCCTGCACTCAACTCATGGATTATCTTTTGCTAAACATGAGAGAGATCACAACAAGGCCTGAACCCAAAGAAAAGAACACAGGACTGCAGCTTTACCTCAGAGAAGGTGCCGGGGTGGGGGGTGGGGGAAGGGAAGATGCCACTTGGATCCTGAACAAAAAACATTGGCAAAAGCTTATGTGGCCAAGCATGTTATTCTGCTTTAAATGGAAGTCTGCTGTTGGAACAGCAGAATGAGTGTGAAATTTTGTATACTTTCTTTTTTACAAGTTTATACTTTCAACACCATGCGTCTATTGCGGTGCGCCCTGAATGGGCTTTTGAAGGCATTTGGTCAAAAGCTGCTACCGGATCACGGTGTAGTAGCCTAAGATGTAACACCTATTCTACAGGTCTTGCACTGGTTGTCAATAGGCTTCTTTCATGATTGCTGACAATTAACAAGAACCATAAGATCACACACACACACACACACACACACACACACACACACACACACTACATTAGTCTAGATCATTCTGACTAATTTTCCTTTTATTTCACTCCAGCATTGTTTACATGACATTCCAAAAAATTTAAAGGAAACCTTTAAATCCCAACGATACCTTTAAATAGAAAACTGATAAAAACTATTTTGTCTGGACTGCCACAATCTGAACTGGCCACTAGATGTCGAAATAGAGGAAGAACAACTCTTTGTTGCCATCCTCTGGTTATAAAGATTTCTGCAGCCCAGATATATTTTTATTTTTATTTTTATTTTATTTGCATTTTGCATATTTGCCATTTGCATATAGCCAATATAGCCATTTGCATATAGCCAATATAGCCATTTGCATATAGCCAATATAACAGCCCTAAAGGGATAATTACTTCTATAAATATAAAGCATACTTGCCATGAGAGTTGGGAAAAGTAAGTCTACCAACAACATTCAGGAAGTGGTGACAATCATGTGCAGTTGTTGAGCAGGTTGCAATCTCAGCTGTTATCAGCTCTGTTTGTCATGCAAGTGATATTTGAATAGAATAAGACAGTAAATAGCCTGTGTATGCCCTCTTCCTGTTCCATGAGGTTTCTCCTCCAGGTATTAAACAGACTCTAGCTCCACTTTGCCTCTATAACAGCATTATGTACAGTAGTTTCAGGTCATTATTAGATAAAAAATGAAACAGTCTGGGTTTTAGAAGCTGGATCTTGAAAAGTATCAATATACTACTGAAACTTCAATTGCCATGATCTTTAACAGCGAAATGTGCATCATAGGGCATTATTTCTCAAGGTAATTCCCACATTCTATTATAGGAATATAGTACCAAGTAATTAACATTAGTGATCTTAGATATTTTAGCCATTTGCTTTTGTATTATATATTTTATGTTTTTCTCTGTTACATGCGATGACAATTAAGAGTGGGAAAGACGTTTGACAAATAAATCACAATAATTAATATCAATTATGCCTAAGATAACATCACTTTTGTCACTTCTAAAAAACTCTTCTTGAGTTTGTGGGAAACATCTGTACCAGCATCTGCCATTTTGACCTTCAAGAAATGACCATTGTTCTTAAGTCATTAAATAATTATGATCTCCTTTTTTCTTTATTTACCTTGATTTCCAATTTATTTATATAGATGACTCTCATGGAGTTCTCATCAGCCCTACTTTTTTTTTTTTTTTAAAAAGATCAAAATATGATTGACTACAGTTACTAAGCTTCAGATGAGATTAAGGCCTTGTTGGCTTAGGTTTTGAGTGATTTTATTGACTGCTTGGTTGTTTCCAAAGTTGTGAGATTGCTTAGTTTGAATCCACATCTTTAAAACAAATATGCTCTCATAATGAGAAAGTCCCATGTCTCCTTGCTCTACCCACATGCAGTCATAAGCTGTAATTGTAGATTGCACCAGAATTGCACTAGCAGTTAGACTAATAAACCGCTTCATAGTGTTTTACAACCCTCTCTAAGCAGTTTTACAGAGTCAGCATATTGCTTTCAACAATCTGGATCCTTATTTTACAGACCTCAGAAGATGGAAGGCTGATTTAACCTTAAGCACCTCAATAAAATAGAAATAAATAATAATTATTATCTGGTCATTATTATACAGAAATTAGACATATATATTAATAGAAAATCAAATTGTGCTAGTGAGATTGAAGGATAAAAAAATTGTAGCATTGGCATTAAACAGATTTATTATAACAATAAAAACCACAAATACCTCCTCACAAACTTAAAATAGAAAATTATAGTTTGTTCACATTTATACCATTTCTCTAATTGGCATAGGCCTCACTAGAAAAATGTTACAGTAAGTACCTTCCCAATCACCCAATATTTTCCCATTCTACTATCTATCTAGATATTATTATTATTATCTCTTTTATTCATTAAATATGAAACTCAGTCAACTGAACATTTAAAAATGTATCACAAATATCTTTGACTGGGGCTGATGGTTGATACGGATTGCTGCCAGCATCCTAGGTATCAACCAAGTGTCTTCTTAAAATGTACAATGTTTTTTGCAGTTCCACTGGTGTTATTGCAGGAAGCTGAAATTTCTTGATGTATTTTGTAAAATTTTTGGACATGGTACCAAGTGCCCCAATGACAATGGGTATCACTGTTACATGTTTCATCCATAATTGTGTTGTTTCAACGGCCAGGTCGCGATATTTCGTGATTTTTTCCAGTTCTTTTTCTTTGACCCTGATATCTCCTGTTACAGGAATATCAATAAATTGTATGCTTCAGTTTTCAACAACTGTGATATCTGGGGTGTTGTGTTCCAAATGGCGATCTGTATGTATTCAAAATCATTGTGGCTTAGGTTAGTTTTGAATCCTGGCAACTGCCTGAACTAGTTCCTGCAGTTTTCTTAGCAAGTTTGCATATGCGGTTGGGCCTTTTCCTGCTTCCTGAGAGAGTGTGATTGGCCCAAGGACATTTAGCTGGCTTTATCCTTAAGGCGGGACTAGAACTCACAGCCTCCATGTTTCTAGCCTGATACTAACTACTAAAGTAGATGTTAACCACTTCATTGTACTGGCACCAATGTAAATTTGGACAATCAAAATACCCTCTATTTTGCCAAAGAAACATTTTCCATGAATAACTGAATAACAGAGTTGGAAGGGACCTTGGAGTTCTTCTAGTCCAATCCCGACTCAAGCAGGAGACCTTGTACTGTAGCATTCTCAGTGCCATGCTTACTTTCATTCTAGAAACTGTCAAATAAATTATCTCTTGAGAGCATGATTTTATTATGCCAAAATTCAACAAATTGGCAGGAACCACATAAAGCTTCTGTTCATTTCACAAGCCAAGTTCTTAAATCTGTTGCTTAAACCACCCTAAATGTAGTTAAAGTCAGTGTCTCGTTTGCCTTTGTGGGAGCTCTCTGAGATGTCTTTCTCAGGATCTCCTTGTCATGTTGATTGAAGCAATATTTTCATATCCAAATCATTTGTCTATGCCTTTACTATCTTGCAAATCAAAATAATGATAAAGATAATTTTTTTTTATTGAAAGAGTTTTAAAACAAAACATTTCCTTTTCCCCTCCTCCCAAAAAACAAAACCCTTCCCCTCCCTCCCCGGCTTCCCGGGTCAATCACAAGGTATTGTTATACATAAACCAAACATAGAATAAAATGATAAAGATAATTTTGATTTATTTTATTTGTAATACAGCTCTTCCTCCAGAAAGGTCCAAGAGTAACAGACAAAATAAAGAATTCAAGCCTGCTATGTCAAACATTTAGTTTATTTATTTAGATTTATTTAAATGGTACAGTACTATGGCTATCCATGGATGTGCAGGCTGGTGATATGGAGAAGAAAGAGAAATCTAGAAAGTGTGCAGAGAAGAGCAATCAAGATGATTAGGGAACAGGAGGCCAAAACATATGAAGAATGGTTGCAGGAACTGGGCATGGCTAGTCTAGTGAAAAGAAGGACCAGGGGAGACATGATAGCAGTGTTCCTATTTTTGAGGGGCTGCCACAGAGAGGAAGGGTCAAGCTGTTCTCCAAAGAACCTGAAGGCCAGACAAGGAATAATGGATGGAAACTGACCAAGGAGAGATTCAACCTAGAAATGAGGAGAAATTTTCTGACAGTGAGAGCACTCAACCCATGGAACAGCTTGCCTTCAGAAGTTGTGGGAGCTTCATCACTGGAGGCTTTCAAGAAGATACTGGTCTGCCATTGGTCAGAAATGGTGTAGAATCTCCTGCTTGGGCAGGGGGTTGGACTAGATGACCTACAAGATCCCTTACAACTCTGTTAATTTGTAAAAAAAATTAATGAAATATGCATCATGACATCACAATATACATTTTGCAGCTTTTATATCTATGTTGATATGTTGCATACAAGGAATTAAAGGGTAGAGCTTGTGTTGTGATGCCCTGGTGGTAATTGCATTATTTTGACAAAGACTCAACCAGCTATGGGCACAGGAGAAAGTGCAGGAGGTGGAGAGAAGACAGTAAATCACCTTTTGCTTTTGATCACCATAAAAAAGGTATTGGACACAGAAAAACATATTTCCCATATCTCCAAATCTGAGATCATTGCATGAACCTTCTTGGAATACTTGCATACTAGCTTTTATCTATAAATCACTCAGAGTCACGCTGAGGATGAGATGGGCAGTATCCAAATCCGATGAACTTTTCCCATCATTCTGTTATTTTGTCAAATCCTAGTTTGCTGTTATTTATACCTATGCATTGTTAACAGTTCATCAGATTGTACACTTTTCTTTGGAGGAGAAAATAGTGTAAAGAGGAAAATCCTTCTGGATCAGCCATGTTGGGGATGAGGCTAGAAGGAAGCTTATTCTCAAGAGGGATGGGCTAAGAAGCAGTCAGCCCCCTAAAACATGCACCACTTTCTCTGCATAAAAGCATGGGGTTTTTTCCCTTCTGCTTTTAATGCAGAGAAGAAAAAAGAGCACATCATTCACATGAAAATGGAACAGATCCCTGTGGTGATTAAAAAAAACTTGTAGAATGATACATATTTAATGACCACATAAAGGGGAAAGATGCATTTACACAGGAAATGAGTTAAATAACAGATTATATTTAGGATTTATACATGGGGAAAGAGTACTGGTATTTAAAAAAGGAGAGTAATTAAGTTGCCTTATCCAAAGACAGGAACACTGATAAGATTAGAGGCACATCCACACGAAGAAAATATGCCAGTATTTCAGACATTAGAGCTTTCTATACTTTGAAAATGATTTGGGGAAAGTCCTTTAAACCTCAAGCAAGTCCAGCACTTTTTCCCTGTTATTCACTAAAGCAGCCTGACATTTTTCTGGCTTCTACACTAGTCTTAAAAACATGTGGTAGCTTTATGGGTCACTGTCCTATGACAGCAACTCCAAGTGCAGGAAGCCAGGCTCAAATGAGAGCCCGTTTGGTCTAGCAGTTAAGATGCCAGGCTGAAAAGCAGGAAACTATGAGTTTTAGCCCAGCC
Organism: Ahaetulla prasina; assembly: GCF_028640845.1. Lineage (NCBI taxonomy): Eukaryota > Metazoa > Chordata > Lepidosauria > Squamata > Colubridae > Ahaetulla > Ahaetulla prasina. The sequence continues at coordinate 178,409,677 of NC_080539.1, read as the reverse complement.
ATCCTCTCTCAGCCCAACTCCCTTCACAGGGTTATTATTATGGGGAAATAGGAAGATGAAGGAGTATTGGATATGTTCACCACCTTGAGTTGCTTATAAAAGTAATAAAGCAGAGGAAACCAATCTAATAAATAATAAACTAAATCAAAGGGGTTTTTTTCACAGCATATATCAATTTTACTGCAATGCAGGAATGAGACAATTCAAAATAATAAGTATAGTAAGCCCAAAAAGCTTACAATAGAACCCTGAGATTTGATCTAGACCACGAGTGTCAAACTCGCCGCAGCACATTGCTGTCATGTGACGTTTCACGACGTTTTTCCCATTCCCAGAGCTTGGGTAGCCGTGGCCTGTGTGTGATGCATCCAGCCCGCAGGCTGCCAGTTTGACACCCCTGAATTCTAGACAAATCCAACATTCAGGAATCGGAGCTGAGTATACTCTGGTAATAGTTCAAAGATCATAGAATCAGAAGCAGCACATGTTCAGGAAGTCAGGACAGGGGTGAAATCCAAAATTTTTTATTACTGGTTCTGTGGGCGTGGCTTGGTGGGCATGGTGTGACTTGGTGGGCGTGGCTTGGTGGGTGTGGCAGGGGAACGATACTGTAAAATCTCCATTCCCACTCCACTCTGGGGCCAGCCAGAGGTGGTATTTGCCAGTTTTCCAAACCACTCAAAATTTCCGCTACTGGTTCTCCAAACTGCTCAAAATTTCCAGTACCGGTTCTCCAGAACCTGTCAGAACCTTCTGGATTTCACCCCTGGTCTAGGACTTGTTTCCCAGCAGACATATGATGCAGAAGTTTTTCATTTATACCACTGACTCAGGCATGTCTACTTTCTTAAGTCATACCTCTTTTCTTTTTTTTCTTTTCTTTTTTCATTTTTTGAGGAGCTTCATAGAATGTCTCTGTTGACTCTTGGATCTTTTCCTATGTAGACTTTGAAACAGCCAACTCAGTTTGCTGCTGTGCTTTTACAACTGATGGCTGATTACCTGTTGCTCCAGATGTGTAGGCTCATTCTCCAACAGGTCCTGCCATTTGTGAGCTAAGTCTCATCTGCATATATCTGGGAGTCTGCTGGCTCCTGAGTTCAAACATCAGAATTTGTCAAGCCTTTCTCCCCAAAGTCTGATTCTTCAGAAAGATCTATAGCAGTTATTTTAATAAGCCAACACTTTAAAACAACTGCATCTATTTCCACACTAGACATACAGTAGCTTCTTTAATGAGTCACAGAGAGTGCTTATGAAAGGCATGCAGCATTTTCTACAAATCATTTTAGATGCATCGACAGCCCTAACAGAAATCAATAAAACCTGCCTGGATATTAAAATATTAGAATATTTTAAGAATAGAATAGAATAGAATAGAATAGAATAGAATAGAATAGAATAGAATAGAATAGAATAGAATAGAATTCTTTATTGGCCAAGTGTGATTGAACACACAAGGAATTTGTCTTTGGTGCATATGCTCTCAGTGTACATAAAGAAAAAATAAAATATATTCATCAAGAATCATAAGCTACAACACTTAGTGATAGTCATAGGTTACTAATAAGCAATCAAATCATACTAGGAAACAATAAAAACAATATACGTTGTAAAGATACAAGCAACATGGATAAAGCCATAAGTGGGAAGAGATAGGTACTAGTAAGGATGAGAAGAAGAGTAGTAATATAGTCTTAGTTGTTAATTTGACATTGTTGTGGGAATTAGTTGTTTAGCAGAGTGATGACATTGGGGAAAAAACTGTCCTCGTGTCTTGTGTCCTCGAGCCTTATAGTGTCGTTCTGAAGGTAGAAGTTGAAACAATTTATGTCCAGGATATGAGGAATCTGTAGATATTTTCATGGCCCTCTTCTTGATTCGTGCAGTATACAGGTCCTCAATGGAAGGCAGGTTGGTAGCAATTGTTTTTTCTGCAGTTCTAATTATTCTCTGAAGTCTGTGTCTGTCTTGTTGGGTTGCAGAGCCAAACCAGACAGTTATAGAGGTGCAGATGACAGACTCAATAATTCCTCTGTAGAACTGTATCAGCAGCTCTTTGGGCAGTTTGAGCTGAGTTGGCGCAGAAAGAACATTCTTTGTTGTGCTTTTCTGATGATGTTTTTTATGTTAGGTGTCCATTTTAGGTCTTGAGATATGGCAGAACCTAGAAATTTGAAGGACTCTACTGTTGATACTGTGTTGTCTAGTATTGTAAGAGGTGGTAGCATAGGTGGGTTTCTCCTAAAATATACCACCATTTCTACATTTTTGAGTATATTTAGTTCAAGATTATTCTAGTTGCACCACAAGGCTAGTTGTTAGAACATTATTATTAATGGAATGCATGATGAAAATGAATAGTTTAAAATGGGAATGTAAACCAATATATGGCCATAGAAGTATTTTAATATAGAATTTACAAATTTTGGATTTGGAAGTTATTCACCTATCTGCTACAAACTAGATTTGAAATATTGGGGGCAGGGGTGGAGTCATACTTAGCAGTGTATTTAGCAGTCAAACATTTTGTAATGGAGAGTATTAACAAGATTGCAAAATGATATGCCTGAAAGTGAGGCTATGGGCTGCATGTAGAACTACTAAGCTGAGATGGAGTGGGGGATATCATTGTTCCTAGCAGCACTCAGATACCAAATTCCCTCCCCCAATCCTGAATCCCAAACAGCACCCCTAAATAAAGGCTGCACCCATATTGGCACTCAAAACTAAAGAGGCAAGCAACTTGGGAGAAAGAACTGCCTCCCAACAAGCACTAGGGAGCCAACTGCAAAGTTTTTGAAAAGGAAGCCAAAATATTAGTCCTTAATTTAACTCCTTTCTTTTTAAAGTAGCCATTTCTGTAGGTGACTTTGTTTTGCTGTATGGAATTTTGGTACAGTATTGTAATGTTTTGGTTTCAATATAAGGACTGAATAATGTTCCCCTCCTCTGACTATTTTCCTCTGTAGCTTGTTGATTACAGAACATAACACCAGCATGTCCTATTTAGTAGAACAACATTAAGACTGCAATGGTGTTTCATATTATTTGTGCAAAAGCCAGCTTGCTGGAAATAGGACATTAAAATACATGGCTGTCCCAATCGCTACTTCCACAAAATGGAGTATAAATGAAATAGTCTCCATTAATGTGCTGATGTTCGGATATGGTCTGGCAAGACAAGACTTACAGATGTTGATTATTTACCAGCAGAACTTTGTATCCAAACTGATATTTGGCTTTCCCTGCTTCTGCCTTCCTCTCAGCTTTTATTGCAAGGATCAATCCCATAAAAATATTTAGGCAATAACAGATATTGAGAAATTACATCTGGAAAATAACAGTGTGCATGTCACCTAATCACAGGATGGCTGCATGCCGCAAGAGATTCTTTATCCATCCTTGAAAAGACAAATCAAGCTTAACGGTGTCACGGAGGCACAAGACACAAACTCTAGAGAGGGAGCTATTCCGTGGCAGCAAAAAAATGCCAAGTCTACTGGTTTTATCTTTAAAGATGAAGAAATATCTTATGGCATCAGCTGCACAGAAACAAACCATTCACGTTTCTTAAACCTTTGTCAGATAATACACTTAGACTCCTAGGACAAATATGGCTGCTACTTTAGACATGACAAAATTGTTCAGTGTTGTCATTGTTTTTTTCAATGGGCAGTCTCAGGCTAAACTAATCTTGTGTGTACCTGCGTGACAAATCAGTTGCCGAGTGGGATAGCAAATGATTTGCTGTCACTTTTCTTGTTCCTGATAAAAGCAAAAGTTCCTGACAACAGCTGAACATAAACTGTATTGTTTACCTATCCAAGAACTGGTTCTGATTAATGTCTGCTGAGGTCTAAGGGTCATGAAAAACTCCATGATGGGGTATAGCTTTTGTGGAGGAAAAAGGTAAAGGAAAGTCTCCAAGAATGGAAGCTGGAGCTACAAGCCAGAAAGGGCCTGCCTCAAATTTTACTCAGTAAGCCTAGGATACCTCTCACTTACTCATTCTGTCCTTGGAAATATGATGACATGGCTCATCTAGCATTAAAAACTACATATTATTATTACAACTACAGCTATGTCTGTTGGTTTTTGTTCCCCTAGAACAGGGGTCTCCAACCTTGGCAGCTTTAAGACTTGTGGACTTCAACTCCCAGAATCCCTCAGCCAGCAAAGCTGGCTGAGGAATTCTGGGAGTTGAAGTCCACAAGTCTTAAAGCTGCCAAGGTTGGAGACCCCTGCCCTAGAAGATGTTGTAAGCACAATACATTAAATGTGTTAAATGTGTCAGTGGCCTTATTTTATTTTTAGAATTTATCAAGACCTTGAAAGATTTGCTTAAGAAAAGGTAATGTGTATTTTGAATTTTTTTCCCACTCATCCTTGCCTCTCTTTCAAGGCTAAACTGATGTTTATGTAACCCCCTTTGTATTCTTCCTTCAGAGAAAAAGATCTATTGACTAGACCAGTGATGCCTAATCTTTTTGCCAGGAGAGGGTGGGGTGGCGGGTGTGTGTGTCATGTGCACGTGTGCCCACACTTATAATTGTATGTGCCCCACCATATGCATGCATGCGCAAACCCCCCCCCCCGCTTCCCTCCCCCCCTGCTCCTGGTACATGATGGCCCGGTAGGCTTGTTATTCTGTCACACCTGGCTCCAGAGCCTTTCTAGGACTCTGGGGGGGGGTGAAAATGGCCTTCCCCCACTCCAGAGGTCCTCCGTATGCCAGAAATGGTCCATTTGCCAACTTCCAGTGGGACCAGAAGGCTGTTTTTTGTTGTCCCCAGCCTCCAGGGCCTCTCTAGGAGTCTGGGGAGGGCAAAAACGACTTTCCCCACTCCCCTAGAGGTCCTCTGGATGCCAGAAATGGCCCATTTGCCAACTTCCAGTGGGACCGGAAGTTGGCAAATGGGCCATTTTTGGCTTCCATTTTCAGCCTGTCTCCCTACTTCTGGTGGGCCCAGAAGGCCCAAAAATCAGCTGGCTGGCTCGCGCATGCGCGCTGGAGCTGAGTAGCATGCCCATTGATATGGCTACATGTGCCATCTGTGGCATGCATGCTATAGGTTCGCCATCATGGGACTAGACCATTCCCCCCCCCCTGTAGAAAATACATTCATATTAATGCATCTACTTTAGATGAATTTAAGACACCAAGATTCACTCCATCCATTTACCTTTATAAACCACAGATTACTATATACTTCAAATGATCAGTGGCACAAAGAAAGTACTTTGGATTAGTTTTATATCTGCAGCTTGGGTAGCCTCCTCATTCCCTGCATTTTTTGACTTAGTAAAGAATAGAAAATGGAAGAGGACTGAAAGTAAATTTCTAGTCAGTGAAATGAAAAGAGAATTAGAAACTCCTGACTTTATACCTGCCAAAACACAGAAGTGTAAAGAGATATGCTCAGAAAATGTTTTTATTTGTTTTTACTGTCTTGTTTTCTATGTAGGTCTGCATGTCTATAACCTCTTTCTTAGATTTAATCCCCTCAGAAAGTCTTTTTACAATGAGTAGGAAACATAAAATTAAAATCCAGGAAGTTGTTTCTAAATAATAAATGGGCTTACATTTGGGGATAGCTTTAAGTTTATTATAAAACTCCACAAAACAATGAAAGCAAAACTAGAGGCTAGAATTACTGAGTTTTAATTAGCCCCTGTGGCTTTTAAGCCAGAAACTTCCTGATCCAGGGGGTCAGTGTAAGAGAAACGAATAGGGAATATCAGAGAAAATAACTGAAATAATTTTTAAAGCAAACTGATTTATTAAACACCTTAGCAAGATTTGCTGAACTGCAGAACTAGAAACTTCTGATTTCAAGAAGCAGACTCAGAGCTATACACCAGTGAGTTAAGAGACATTTTATTTCATTTATTCTGCACCAGAAGAATCTGTAAATTAAAGGCACTTAAAACCAGACAAACAAAAGGTATGTCACAGGCTTGCTTGGCACATTAAAACAAAGACACCATTTAGCTGTGTTTTGGTGTTTTATATTTTCCATTTTGTGTTTTGTGTTATATATTTTCCATCACTATGTTTTGATGTTTTTATTGAAGTACAGGTTGGGAAATAACATGTATCCCTCTCTTATTGTTCTCCCTCATCTATTTTTTAATATTAAAATGTATTGCTTTGACTGCATGCCTTTGATGCATTGATAAATAAAGCATATATAGCATATTGATAAACTATGGGATGGAAGTGAATTCCCAGTGGTTATTATTTAATCATGGTATGCATATAACTATAGCTTGTACCTACTTCCAAGCTGAACTAATATAGGGGAATGAAACTCTCCAGAAGGTTGCCAAAAGTGAGAATGACCATATAGGTTACTGCTAGTTAATGCATAAAATGCCATTAGTGCCCAAATCTCTTTGCAATTGTTGACACTGTAAGGAGCTGATTCTTTCCTAACCCTCATTGCCACCTGCAGTTGTTGTCAAGGAACATGAAGCTCTAGCATAACATTGGAGACTTCTAGTGACCAATGAGAGATAATTAAAGTGACATTTTGCATATCATTCCTACAGACTCTGCTATTAAAACTGGATACGTTTTTTCACTCAGACGTTTTTATGCCAGTGACCAGAATCACATGAAATGGAAGACTAATAATGTTCAGAAATACCCCCCTGTCCACCAAGCTCCCTTAAATTTTCATTACATTAATTCCAGGGCTAATATGAGTAGTGAGAGATTAAGCTTGTCCTTGCTTAGGGATCTTCTGATTACTTAAGTAGTAGTCTCAGAAACTACATAGAGCATTTGCTCCTAGGAGCCCACTGAAAATATTGTTTATAGACTATCATTTAATTCTCAATAACTTTGATCGTAAAATCTAAGATATTTCCAAATTCACTTCTAAACTCAAATTCTAAATTATCCTGGGACAATATTGCGTTGTGCATGAGTGTGTGATTAATTTCTCCAGTATTGTACTGGAGAGTTCTCATGGCCTCCTTCAAAATGTTACAATCTAAAAAGAGCCCACAATTTGCTTCAAATTTCATTTGCATAACTACTTTGTGATTCTTTCTGATACATCATGCAACGGCATAGCTCTCCAGAGAAGGATGTTGTTCTGTAAAAGGTAGAAGAAGAAAGAAGAAGACAACCATAGCAAAGTGGTTTAGTTACAATGGCAATGAGTACACCTGAAACACTGGGTTAGGTCTTTTACTCATCATGGAGAATATCTATGAGGTTGCTAAGAGTTGACACCAACCTGATGGCACAATAAACCACCGTGAATCTTAAAAATCTTTAATATCATGAATTGAAGAGCATCAAGAGATCCCTCCATTTCAGGGGGCTCACATGGGCTTTAAGAAAATACCAGGATTGTCTCAGAAACTCTTTGCAGGGCACAGAAATGATATTACTGTCATACTGTCTCATACTAAGTTGGACAACTATGTCTAATTTTAACTGTTCTTTTTAAGATTATCATGATTGTGTTGCTTTTTAACATATGTCACCCTTCCAACCAATTTTTCCCTGCAGCCATGTATTTGGCTGTAACGTATGCTTTCCCAGCCAAGTGATTGTGGCAGCTCCTTGTCAATTCAGGGGATGTTTCCTCTCATGATACCAATGAAAATGATTCTTCATAATTTCCTATCCCTTTCTTGGAGAGCATGGTGTTAAAAAGCACCCACGTTTTCCTCAGTACATTAATTTCGTTTTCTTTTGGCATCACTTCTTTCAGAGCTTCATTACTTTGGGGAAGCCATGTGCTCTCAAATGCCTTTCCCTGTGGCTTGTATGTAAAGATTTTTTTTAAATAAATAAATGCAGTATGGGTTGGGCACCCACTATTTGAAGGGCTAATGGTTATTGACTATCCTCTGACAGAGATCAGGGAGACTAGCCTGAGGCTCTTCTAACTCAGCCCCAAATACACTGAATGTTAACAAACATTTCCTGCATTTGGATGGGACTGGACACAAAACAAGGCAATCAAAAATGCACCGTTTAGTGTACAAATGTAGATGACAGAGTTGTGTTTAAGATAAAGAAGGCAATGGTTTTGCATCTTACTGAAACAGGCAGAAGAGCCCCGGGTGCTTTTGCTTCGTGATTCCACAGCAAAAAGGTGCTTGTGTCAATACAAGTCTATCTTCCCAGTTCCCAGCTGCCACACTGAATTGACCCTATTAGCTACAGACAGAAAAGGCTTCCATTGCCAACATTTTCTCTCAAGCTCAATTGAGAGGCAAGACAACTAAGAGAAACTAGCGCTCAGGAAGGGAGCCGGCTGGATTGATAAAGAACCGTCTTCATGTCCTTAGATATTTTGCCAGCTTTTCCTGATTCCAGAAGGGAAAAAGCAATCTCCATTGTCCGTATTTAACTTAGAGGCTGTTGTCACTAAAACTACTAAATTCTCTTCTTGAAATTCAATTCAAAAGTCTCCCAATTTGTCTTAGCAAGATCTCCATATCATTAAATTTGTTTGTGAATGCTCCAATCCTGGAAATTTTTAAGAAAATGTTGGATAACCGTTTGTCTGAAATGGTGTAGGGTCTCCTGCCTGGGCAGGGGGTTGGATAGAAGACCTCCAACGTCCCTTCCAACTCTGTTATTATTATTATTAAATATTCTCTTAGTTCTCATCAAAGCTTAACTACTTGAAGTGATCCTTCCTTCCTTCCTTCCTTCCTTCCTTCTTTCCTTCCTTCCTTCCTTCCTCCCTCCCTCCCTCCCTCCGTCCCTCCCTTCCTCTCATCAATTGCCTTCCCTTTGCCCATCCAAGGATGTCCATGGAAAGAATCTGTCCCTCAGAGAATATAAAGAGTCCACAAAATCTGAAAATCTGACTGATGATAAATATATTGAACAGTTTATTTCCCACAGAAGTTCTTAATTCTGAAATTATTCTGAAACCTTCAGTTTTCTACTGGTGACCTTAATTTTTCAATTAACACTAATTATCCTTGAAATTTCTGCAAAATCAGTTCTTTAGGGCGAGGAAGTGCTGCCTAGAAATGATATGCAAGGGGAAGGATAATGATACAGCAAGGCCCCAGGTTTTCTCGTGAAAAACCCAACTGCACTAGTATTGATCTAAATATGACCAAGACTCATTGCTCTTGCCATTTGTACATGTGTGAATTTGAACCAGATATTGCTTATCATATTATTTCACCTGCAAGATTTGAAAAGCTATTGCCACTTTTAAAAAACTGCATACTTGTGAAATACCCATATTTACTTATGAATTTCCTGGGTAATAAGTGGCAAAGCCAAACAAATTTTATACATCTTGAAGCTCTCCTTGGACAGTGTCAGAATAAGGGTGAAAGCACTAATTTTGGCATAGCAAAGGGCAATGTAAGATTTTTCATGTCAAGTAGACCAGATCTGGATGCCAGAGGTATGAATGCTAATACTATGTTGATTATAAGGTTACAACAACAGAATATTGCAAGTTTGAATGAGCTTCCCCACTCCACCCTTTACATTCATGAAAAGTAAAGGGCCATCTCTGAGATGCCTATTCAAATTTAATTTCTGCCCCAGTCTCAGATTCCTTTTGTCTGACTATTGGTTTGGTTGCTGCTCTTCCTCCTGCCCCTCAAGATTATTCCTTCTTTTCACTACAATCCCATTCATGGTCTGGGAAAGAGTTGAATTCAACATCATAGGATGATGGCAGTGAAAACCATTAGAGCATATTGCAGGCCCATTGCAGCTGAAGTAAACCGAATAAGGCAATTAAATTTACATTAATTCTTTGTATTTGCACAAAATAATGCAAATTGTACCATTTGTATTGTATCATTACGAGATGGCTGTAAATCACCCCAAGTGATATAATTCAAAACACAAGTTTGAGAGTACCAGTCTCCCCTATTTTATGGGTGAGTGATGGTTTGAAGTAAAGCAGAAGTTACATGTAAACAGAAACAAAATAAGGAGCTATTCTCCATCTAGAAGTAAAGTGCTGGTGATGAATGGAGGACTGTAATAAGAATCTGTCCTAATGGGATTATGAAGTTGATTGCTGGCCAATTTGTCTATCTGGTAGACAAATTGGTAGAGTTTTCATCTAGTGCTACCCAAGGCAGGGCTGGACCTGGAGGTTTGTACTGGCATTACATAGTTATTTATCTTTAAACATTCACCTATGCTGGAAATTACACCAGTGTTAGGAAGGAAGGAAGGAAGGAAGGAAGGAAGGAAGGGGAGAGAGAGAGAGAGAGAGAAGGGAGGGAAATGTATGATTTTAACTTTGGCCATGTACTGAGAAACATATGTTAGCATTTAACTATTCATTCTTTTGGAGAAAACTGGTTAACCCCTTAAGTGTTTTGCCCTGAAGGCAGACATTAAAGGTTAATTATAACCACATGGGACAAACCCCATGAGAACCATGACAGCATTAAACTGCTACCAACCAAGCATGCAGGATGCGCAGCCCTCCCAGGGAACCCCAAACACAAAAAGAATGCTGTCTCCTTGAATGAGTCCTGAGAAGTTAAAAACGTGCACTGTGAAAAGGCACATTGCAAGTGCTCCATCCAGAGTGGGAAAAGTTTCTGGTGGAAGGAGAATTAGAGCAAATGAAAGCAACGGAGCACTGTGATTGATGTAGCAGAGGCAAAGAGGTCCCTCAACAGTTTAGATGCATTTTGCAATTGAAAAGCACATTTCAAAGAGGTTGTATATAGCAGATTGTGATATAATTTTCACTTTTTTTTTAATGACAATATAAATGGAACCTCATTCACCAAGCACAAAAACAGCTTCCCTGAGCATTTGATGTAAATGAAAATGTCAGCTAATAATGTTAAAATACTAAGAAAGTTTTTAAATTTACAGATCTCTTCCCCATGTTGTATGAGGACTGAAAAAGCATTAACAGTCTGCAGATGGTCTCAGTCTTAAGATGTAATGCAAGGCATGTTACACAGATTTTCTTTCTTTCTTTTTTAGAAGGCTATTTAAGGCATCTTGAAATCTGTTTGAAACTTATTAAGTCTAGCTTAATAAGCTTGTTCAAGTTTCCATGTGACTGATTTAACGAGGGCATTGTAAGAAATGTGAGCGAAGAGGGGCTAGGACAGCAGAGTGTTCCTCCTGTGGAACTATACTGTAGGAAACCAGTGGGCAGCTGATTGTAAAAATGGCTTCCTGTCTCCCAAAGGCTAGCAGATCTGGGCTCAAAATTCTAGACAACTTCTAGAAAGTGGTAAAGAGAGTAGAGTATTATACATCTTTGCATCCTCTAATGGTCATCTTGATTCAGGCAGCAAAGGTGTGATTGCCTGACTAAGGCTACTTTTTAGAAGTTGGGGTCTACACTTCTGTTTTTTTAAATATGTATTTTGATCAAGATGATGACGCTTAGATTATTGAGGGAATGTCTGTCCTCGTTTATGGAAGACAAGAAACATGCAATGTTCCTTGTTTTGTTCCTGAAATGCAAACCCCCACCCACCCAAAAAAATAATGTTCTACTGAAATGAAGTTTTGGGCATTGAAACCTACACAACTGGGGATGAGAGGCCAACTGAAGCTCATAAATTCCATGTTGCCTGTCCATATCCCAAAACTTGGAAGAGGAGAAGAGAGGATTGATTGGATCTCTATTCATAGTGTAACTCCCTGCTTCTTGCTCTTAGGTGACAATCTATTATATTTCCATAAAGCTGGCCCAGGACTTTACCAGATGCAAAGCAGAACTTCATAAGAGAATCAGATTGTTAATTATTGTTATGCTTAGATATTATTATTGCTGCAGTAACAGGAAAAGAAGTTTGTTTTCTTTTCACTCTAGAAGCCATTCATAGAGTGGCCACAAGTCCCAATTTATAATTTAAAAGCAGCAGATTTCAATGTGAAGAATGGCGTCCGTTTTTCAATTTTCCTGAAAGATAAAATACTTTGAGAGAAGATTCATCCAGCTCATAGATTCTGAATAGGTAACTGTTTCTATATATAACAGTATTATAATCTGTATTATAGGTCTGTCTAAATTAAAACAATTATTTTTTCATTTGGATGTATACATCCAAAGTGACTTTTGTAGATCTCCATCTTGTTTTGTCCTCTGTTTAGGGGCTGTGTATATCCTCCTTTTATGCTCCAGCAGCACATTATTTTAATAACCATATACATATGTACAAATACATAAATAATCATCATGATCTTCCTTTTGGGTAAACAAAATTATACCAACTATTGAAATAACATTAGGTATGGTACACAAAAGAAATTAAAGGCAGGAGATAAGAGAGAAGAAAAGAATTGGAAACTAGTTCATGCCAAGACCATTCATTTTCTATATACTACTAAAACTTGTTGTTATAACCTTCAACTGTGTGAAATGGGTACATCATAGGGCAATAATGTTGGAACCAAGGTATGTCAAATAAGCTAACTTATAGAATGTGCCCAAAAGCTGGAATGTGGGAGAATTGTGACTGATTCAATGCTACTGGCTGTTGCTGTGCTGCTATGCTGTTGCCAAAGTCACCTGATCTTCATTTTCAATGTTCCATAACAGTTTCCCTGGGATGGGATGGGATGGGATGGGATGGGATGGAACGGGGCAGGACGGGGTGGGATGGGGTGGGGTGGGGTGGAAAGGGACAGGACGGGGCGGTGTGGGAAGAGACGGTGTGGGAAGAGATGGGGGCGGGGTGGGAAGGGGTGGGAAGGGACAGGAAGAGAAGGGAAGGGAAGGGAAGGGAAGGGAAGGGAAGAGTTTTTTGCCTGCTCTTGGCCATTCTGTTTTTCTGTTTAGGTAAGGAAATATCTCTGAAATGATGGCACAATGGGGCAATTGGTCGTCTGGTACCTCCTTATTCCTTTCTATCCTTGCAGGCTCTCTTTTCTCCCATCACATCCACATACTAATTCATACACTGCTTTTTTGTCTGTAAACTTTTCTTTCCTTGAGGATCTCATCAATTCAATCCAATCATTACTTTTTTGATCCTGACCCACCATGTAATGGAGGAAAATAATTCAACTTGCGCTTCAAGGTGCTGGTGACAATCTTTAAAGCGCTCCATGGCATAGGGCCGGGCTATTTACGGGACCGCCTACTGCTACCAAATACCTCTCACTGACCCGTGCGCTCTCACAGAGAGGGACTCCTCAGGGTGCCGTCAGCTAGGCAGTGCCGTCTGGCAACACCCAGGGGAAGGGCCTTCTCTGTGGGGGCTCCCACCCTCTGGAACGAACTCCCTCCAGGACTTCGCCAACTTCCGGACCTCCGAACCTTTCGTCGCGAGCTTAAAACACACTTATTTATCTGCGCGGGACTGGATTAGATTTTAAAGTTATGGGTTTTAAGGGGTTTTTATTATTTATACTATTTTAAATTTGGGGCAATAGAATAAGTTTTTTAATTGTTTTTTAATCTGTATTTATATGTATTTTAACTGCCTGTGAACCGCCCTGAGTCCTTAGGGAGATAGGGCGGTATATAAATTTGAAAAATAAAAAAATAAAAATAAAATAAACCCTCATTAGTTTTCTTAAAACCACCCCAATCCACTCTTTTCATACTGGCCATTTGCTTTTGTAAACAATCCAAATTAATTCAATATCCTTTCATTCTTATCATACTTTTTACTACACTTATTTCTTCAGTACAACATTATCACTGCATTCAACTTATTGTATATCCAACTCTGACTTCCATATAACAAAGTGAGAAGAAACACATTTTTCCCAGCTTCTAGCTTTCTTTCACCATTTCTTCCTCACAATAAACCACATACTACCTGCCATTTTATTTCCAGTATGTGAATATCTTAACATTTCTTTTCCCATTTTCTCATCTTTATTAAACATTCTACCAAAGTACACAGATTCATATATTTGCTGTGGATTTAAGCTTATATAGTTTAAGTTATATAGTTTGGAGTTCTTTACTCAGTTTCCCTGTGAAACATAATAACCTTGGTCTTTGATATGTTAATTTTCAGATCCATATTCCTGGTTGAATCAGATATCTAACTTTAACTTCAATTCATTTGCATTCTTGGCCACCAATATAGTCTTATATGCACACAAAAATACACTCATATGCATATATTCGACTAACACACATCTAATATCACCATAAGTATTCCTTTTCCATTTATACATAAATATATTAAACAACCAAGGGGACATCACACATTATCCTCCCTGCTCAATAGTGAATATTGGCTAAGCATTTTGTTTATTCTTATGCATACTTTATCATGTTTTGTTATTCTTATTGTATTCAGCTATCAACCCTCATATTTGGGCAAAACATAGTAATTCAAAGCAATTTATTTTATTATAAGCTTTCTCTAAACCAACAGGTGAAAAAGCATAATCTGTTTTATAGAGTCCTGTGGAAAAACATCAGTAAGATAAATTACAAATCTGAAATGGAAACAGTGTTAGTTCTTACCAGGCAATGAAGAAAATAAAACAATTAAGAAATAAAAATAATTAGTTCCACTGAGATATTGTATCTTCCAGATAATTTAATCCTTTAGTACTCTAGATATAATACTTTGTTTGTTTGTTTTGAAACACATAGAAAGAAAGACTTCTGCAAGGATGAGTCTTGTCTCAGTAACCTTGTTGACTTTGTGACATTTATCAGAGAAGCATGGGGATACAGTGATCTAACAGATATTTTATTCTTAGATTTTCATAAAGCCTTTGATAAAATCTCTCATCAAAGACTGTTGAGCAAATGGGCTAAGAGGACAAATGCTGTCATGGACTCAAAAGTGGTTAAAAATCTCTTGAAAAGATAAACATCACTTAAAAGGACATTTTTTAAACTGGATAAATATTCAAAGCTGTGTTAGTCAGCAACTGCTGTAGAGTTTGTGATTGTTAAGTTGTTTATAAACCATGTAGAGTTAGAGTTGCGAAGTTGGTTTATAATGGTAAGCTGTTCAAGGTTGAAAAGTTTTAGTAGAATTGTGAAACTTTACAGCAAATATACTTCAATATATTTAATAATTTACATTGTTAATCCAAAACTTCAGACTTGTATACCTTGTATATTAATAGAGCTGGAGCTGTCAACAACCGATCTACAGAAGGATCTTGATCAATCTCTCAATGAAAAGGTCAACACGATATTTAGAAAGGAAATTGAAAATAGCCTCCACAAGGTGGGACTTTTGAAAAAACCATTTAAGTATGGAAACAATGTGATTAAAAAAATGATGTGCTACTCTATAAAAAATTCTTTATATTTGACTAGCAGTTCTGTAAAGAGAAGATTGATTGAAAGTATTATGAGTAATAAGCTGCTGCGCATGTGCCATACAAGGGTCAAAAAGCTTTGTCCAGCTGTCAGATGTTCCAGAGACAATCTCAGAAGACAGATGATTCAAAGCTGTATGGGCATTTTGTTTCTTCCTTACTGGGAAGAAGGATGTTTTTCTTTGTGAAAGAGCTTCTCGGATAGATGTTTCAGACCTGCACAGCCCTACTTGAAAAGAATCAGAAAAGCAAAGCTTTGATATAAATCTGGTGTGAGATGTTGCAGAACTGGAAAAAGAACCAAAAAGGGAAAGAAAAATATGCAGGGGTGAAAAAGTGGGGATATGCATGTGAATGGGATGAATGACCTGCTTATATAAATAGATTGTGTGAAGAATGTATTTGAACATGATAGATGAAGAGTGTATAGGAATGTATAAGAAAAGAGCCAATGGTGTGTGCATAATGTATATCTGCTTTGGCCCTGGCCATTTTTTGATGTTTTCCTCCATAGGAAGACTAAAGAGGACAAATGTTTTTAAAATAATTGCATGAGGAGAATAGGTCAATATGGGAACTTTCCATGTTATTAGATACACAGCAGGGCAAATCAGAGTTTGCACTATCTATGAGTGAGAGAACAAAATGAAACCTTGTACATCTGAAATGGAAAATATGGTTCATTAATGTAAGTGTAGGCAAAGATAGTCATTTAACAGTAGAGCTTGAGAGAATAAACTCAGATGAATATTCTTCAAAATCTAGCACAGGCTATTCTAATATTCTTGAAGAGCCAACCTAACTAGAATGAAGCAACCAATACAGGATGCATTTCATCTCTTCAGAGCATCTGAATATTATGGTTTATAACCTAATAAATTATCTTACCTAAAAATCTATAATATCATTTTTAGAAATTTATACCAATATTAAAACTGTGTAAATTTTACTTAGTGGGGAAAAGAGGCAATGATTACACAATGGAGAAATAAAATGTATATAGATTATACCACCTTTTACAATACTAGACAACACGGTATCAACAGTAGAGACCTTCATATTTGTAGGTTCTACCATATCTCAAGACCTAAAATGGATACTTAACATTAAAAACATCATCAAAAAAGCACAACAAAGAATATTCTTTCTCCACCAGCTCAGAAAGTTCTAACTGTCCAAAGAGCTGCTGATCCAGTTCTACAGAGGAATTATTGAGTCTATCATCTGCACCTCTATAACTGTCTGGTTTGGTTCTGCAACCCAACAAGAGAGACACAGACTTCAGAGAATAATTAGAACTGCAGGAAAAACAATTGCTACCAATCTGCCTTCCATTGAGGACCTGTATACTGCATGAGTCAAAAAGAAGGCTGTGAAAATATCTACAGACTCCTCACATAACACATAAACTGTTTCAACTCCTACCTCAAAACATAGAGCACTGCACATCAGAACAACTAGACACAAGAACTGTTTTTCCCCAAACACTGTAACTCTGCTAAACAAGTAATTCCCTCAACACTGTCAAACTAGTTATTAAGTCTGCATTACTATTAATCTTCTCATCATTCCCATCACCCATTTCCTCCCACTTATGACTGTATGAAACCTTGTTTCTGGTATCCTTAAGATTAATATTGACTGTTTCCTAATATGATTTGATTGCTTATTTTTTCCCTGTGACTATCATTAAGTGTTATACATTATGATTCTTGACGAATGTATCTTTTCTTTTATGTACACTGAGAGCATATGCACCAAGACAAATTCCTTGTGTGTCCAATCACACTTGGCCAATATAAAATTCTATTTATTTATTTATTTATTTATTTATTTATTTATTTATTTATTTATTTATTTATTTATTTATTTTGTCACAACAATATATGTAGGTATCATACAAAAAGATTATATAGTATATAAACACATATATGAGAAAATATAAGGAGGTATAAGCATATATATATATATATAGGAAGAAGAAAAGAAAAACAATAGGACAGGAACGGTATTTATTTATTTATTTATTTATTTAATTCGATTTTTATACCGCCCTTCTCCTGAAGGACTCAGCCAAAGCCAAAAAGTAAAAAACAAACAATACAATATACAATTTAAAATACAAATTAAAAAACTTATTTTATAATTGGCCTAAAAAACTTAAAATATATAAAACTAAAACCCCATTAAAATTTGTAATAGAAAATTTAAAATCGATAAAATTTAAGCCAGCCCCGCGCGAATGAAAAGATGTGTCTTCAGTTCGCGGCGGAAGGTCCGAAGGTCAGGTATTTGGCGTAAACCTGGGGGAAGCTCGTTCCAGAGTGTGGGAGCCCCCACAGAGAAGGACCTTCCCCTGGGGGCCGCCAGCCGACATTGCTTGGCGGACGGCACCCTGAGAAGTCCCCCTCTGTGAGAGCGTACGGGTCGGTGGGAGGCATGTGGTAACAGCAGGCGGTCCCGTAAGGTAGGCACGTTTGTGCACTTATGCACGCCCCTTAATTTTTTTTTTTAATTTGAATTTATATCCCGCCCTTCTCCGAAGACTCAGGGCGGCTTACATTGTGTAAGGCAACAGTCTCATCCTATCTGTATATTTATATACAAAGTCAATTTATTGCCCCCCCAACAATCTGGGTCCTCATTTTACCTAC
The DNA here is from genome assembly GCF_028640845.1 of Ahaetulla prasina. Classification (NCBI taxonomy): domain Eukaryota; kingdom Metazoa; phylum Chordata; class Lepidosauria; order Squamata; family Colubridae; genus Ahaetulla; species Ahaetulla prasina. The sequence goes on along the minus strand of NC_080539.1, from coordinate 178,391,782 downwards.
CTTATAAAGGATGGAAGGCTGAGTCAACCTTGGGCCTGGTGGGACTCGAGCCTGCAGTAATTGTAATTGCAGGCAGCTGTGTGTTAATAACAGGCTGCATTAGCCTGGCGAGCCACTTCCCAGCCCCCTATGGTCCTCTTAGGAATGGGGTGAGGTCAATAGTAGAAAGTTTTTGGTTAAAGCTTTTAGGATTATGAGAAGAGACCACAGAGTCAGGTAAAGTATTCCAAGCACTGATGATTCTCTTACAGAAGTCATATTTTCTGCAATCTAGATTAAAGCGGTTGACTGGGCACAAAATTTTCAGGAGCCAATATTATTGGAAACTTGGGGAAAAATTTGGGTTAGAAATGTTAAATTCACGCAGGCACAGAATCTGAGGGAAAATTTTTATAAAATGTTTTATAGATGGCATCTAGATCCTAAAAAATTATCGTGTATGTATCCAGATATGCAAGCAAAATGTTGGAGATGTAATTGTGATAATGCTACATATTTTCACATTTGGTGGACTTGTAAGGACATAAAGGCCTTTTGGATAAAAATTTGGTGGATTTTACAAAATGTTTTGAAAAAGAAGATAAAGTTCCTGCCGCAATTTTTCTTGTTGGGAATTATTACGGATTGTACAGTAATTGAGACTAAATTGATTTTAAACCTAATAACAGCAGCAAGATTACTAATAGGACAATACTGGAAGAAAAAAGAAGTACCTACAATAGAAGAATGGATATTGAAGGTTGCCAATTTGGCTGAGATGGCGAAGATATCAGCCTTTTGAAAGACAATACAAGAAAGATACTTAAAGGAATGGAAAAATGGATTGACTATATTCAACGTAGATATCAGATTAAGAGTTATCAGACTGTTTTGAATGATTATGATGTATTATTCTTGATTGTTTTGGGGAAGTTAGGAATTGATGATTGTAGGGGTATAATTAAGTTGGGGTGAAAAATTTTTAGCATATGTTTGTTTTATTTTTAACTATACCTTGTGCCCGTTCCGGGAAGTCGGGGGGGGGGAGGGGGGTTGTGAAGGGAGGGGAGAGGAGGGGGGGAAAGGGGGAAAAATTTTTGTAAAACTTTTTGAATAGATTAAAGCGGTTGACATTAAGTTTAAATCTATTAGTTGCTCTAGTATTATTGCAATTAAAGCTGAAGTAGTCTTTAACAGGAAGGACATTACAATAGATGATTCTGTGAGTTAAACTTAGGTCTTGTCGAAGGCGACAGAGTTCCAAGTTTTCTAAGCCTAGGATTTCAAGTCTGGTGGGATAAGGTATTTTATTGTTTTCAGAGGAATGGAGAACTCTTCTTGTAAAATATTTCTGGACACGTTCAATTGTATTGATGTCAGAGATGTGGTGAGGGTTCCAAACAGGCGAGCTGTATTCTAGAATTGGTCTAGCAAATGTTTTATATGCTCTGGTTAGTAGTGTGGTGTTTTTGGAAAAGAAGCTACGCAAGATTAGGTTTACAACTCTTAGAGCTTTTTTTGCTATGTAGTTGCAGTGGGCTTTGGCACTTAGATCATTTGACATGAAAACTCCAAGGTCTTTAACGGGATGGGGGTCGTCTGTAAGGTAATGTCCATCTAGTATGTACTTAGTGTTTGGGTTCTTTTTTCCTATATGTAAGACTGAGCATTTGCTGGTTGAAATTTGAAGCTGCCAATTTTTAGACCAAGTGATTAGATGATCAAGGTCGTTTTGAATGATAGAAGTGTGGTGTTAAATAGTTTGACATCGTCAGCAAAGAGAACACAATTACTTGAGATATGGTCACAAAGATCATTAATGTATAGTATAAAGAGTGTTGATCCAAGGACGCTGCCTTGAGGAACGCCACTCTTGACAGGAACAGGATTTGATAAAGCATTGCCAATTTTGACCACTTGTTGTCTGTTAGACAGAAAAGCAGATATCCATTTGTGGATTCTATTCACAATTCTATTCACAATTCACAATTCTGTTCTGTTCTGTTCTGTTCTATTCTATTCTATTCTGTTCTATTCTATTCTATTCTAGTGATTAAATAAACTGTGTGACCTTCCCCCAAAAGAAATCTATTTGACAGAAGAAAAGAGAACTACAGTTCCATATATTAAATACTGATAGCAATATTAATTTAATTCAATTTTTAAATGATTTTTTAGCATTAAATCCAGACAAGTGCTGTAAGCTACCCAGAGTCATTTATTTGAGATGGGTTACTATACTCATTGAAATAATGAATAAATAAAAAATTAGAAACTTATTGCCTTCTCTTCTCATTTTTAGAACATAGTCTTTCAAAAATAGATAATAAACATATACAGTGGATCCATTACTTAATATCAGGGTTAATATCAGTTTCTGTCCAGTTACATAAAATTATCCTTTGCAGTGCCCCAGAATTGACAGAGCTAACATCTTCATGATATAATAGCTTCCATGTTTTAGGGATATAGTCAAATATCGCAAAAACCTTAATTATTTTCTTCCCGAAATTGGGTTGACTTATGTAGTGATCTGAAACAATAGGATTGTAGTTGGCAAAGATCAGATCATGTAAGTTAACAGAACATTAAAATTTCTTACAAAGCAAAAGGAACAAATGTCCACCTCTTTTTAAACATCCTCTAAGGCGATGAAGTAATATTATTTTTATGGACTAATTTTATTTTTAAATCATAAGAAACATGTTTTACATTTCTTATCACCCTGACCCATTAATTTTCCAGAATTGGATATTCAATTTTTCAATCCACAATTCAGATATATAACTAACATTAACTGTCATTTTACTTTTTAACTTCTTATAAAATTGAATTGTTTTCTGTTCAAACACTGCATCTCTTAAGGATCCTAAAATTGCGCCTATCTTGGAGGCTGGTAAAACATCTGAACCATACTATTTAAATAACACATGTCTCATTTGCCTACATTGTCAGGTGAATATTGTAGGCAAGTCATATTCAACATGTAATCTTTCAAGATCTTTAAAACAACCATTTGAAATTGTTTAATTTAGGTCTGACTTGTTTAACCCACACATTCATTAATCTTCATTTTTCAAATTTGAGTTGTTCCACAATGTTAATGTCTCATGAGGCTTGGGATCAAAACATGACTATTATTAATGATCATATGATCATATAGCTCTCAAGACTGAAAATAAAGATCCCCACTGAACATACTGGACCCTTCAAAAGTCTATGTATTAGGCGGGCATCTATATACCTAATGGAGCCTATGAGTCAAGGCCTTTGTATATATGAGATTGCCTATCTCACATTATACTCAGCCTACCCAAGCCAATTGCACACGCAAAAATGGCAGTTGAAAGTTCCTTCCCCATTTACCAAGAAATATGGCAGGAGGGAATCCAAAAGCAGACATTCAATGTCTTTGTTCCTCTGGAACAGCATGCTCCTAAGATGAGCTTGGCTCCCTCTCTCACTGTCTTCCAGAAGCTTATAAAATCTTCGCTGTTCCAAAAGGTCTTTGGAACCTGATTGATGAGGATCCAGATGTGCCAATGTCAATGATAACACAATACTTCAGAACCATTGTTTTTCCATATAGATAGATAGGAGGGGGGAGGGAGAAGGAAAGGGAGAGGGAAAGAGATTCTTTGCATTGGCTCGTTGCTGTTCTTCCTTGTCTAGAGTATTTGAAGACTGAGACAGTTTATAAATTTTACAATTAAGAGTAAAATAAATCTGGGGATAAATGGAAATATATTGTTTTTCATTATAATTTAGAGTTTAGTCTCAGATGAGTTTTGATTTCTAACAGAAAGTTCTTCAAAACTTGATTTTTTCTTATTGTTTTTATTGAAATTACACTATTAGTATCATGGGGAGGGGAAAGAGAAAAACTAAATACAAACTAAGATTGAACGTATCAGAAACATAACTCAGGTACATGTATATAAGTCTAGAAATTTGGTTGAAATGATGCTACATTCTCCTCCATGATTAAAGCAGGCAACATCTTCTCTGTGACTTGGCAAGTTCCCCCCCCCCATTTTTTCCCTTTATTTTAACTTTATCTTCATTAATTTTTAAATTTAAACTTAAGGAAGCAGCACTGAACGCACAACTGAAAAGAATCAAGGTTATCCTTTCCAGGTCACAAACCACCTGTCTAATTTCAAATTCAGTTAAGTGAATGTTGGAAAAAAACAAGTGGATTCTGGCTATTTGTGTATCAAGCCCTCTGGTAAACCAAATGGACAGAAAAGTCAAGGACACTTGTTGCAAATCAAATAATTTCAGTTTACTATAAGTAGAACATGTATTAATTTTAGATCAATTTGTATAATACAGTAGTCCATACGTTAAAGACAATGTTATTATCTTGTATAATATAGAAAGTCAGGTAGAAATTCCATCATCATTAATTTGGCTTTTTGCATGCAGTGTGTATGAATGTAACTGTTTATAGAATTTTGTATATAATATAATTTTTTTTAATGAAACTATTATAATAACATTTTTCCAGCAAATCAGTTGGCAGTAGCTGATATTGTAGGTTAAAATAAAAAGAAGTCTCGGGAGCATCTGAGAAAAATGGAATGCCATGATTGGGTTATTTTATGTCAATTGAATAAATTCACATATTATTTACAAAATGTATTCTGCTAGTGTTGTTCTTCAAGGGGGAACAAAAAATTGTGAACATTGCTGAAGCTCTTTTCTTCCCTCCAAAGATATATAAAATATATAAAACTGAGAGTGCTTATAGATTTCCATCACTTTTTTCTCATACTTGACGGCCAGAAGAAAAATATTCTCTCACACCTTTTCAAAAAGGCTAACTTTCTTCAAATAATAAATTATAAATTTAGGGCAAGATTTAAATGATCAAAATTTATTTATTTATAAAATTTATTGGCCACCCATCTTACCACAGGATAACTCTGGGCAGCTTATGAATGAAACTGCATCCAAAATTGTAATTGATGGTATATCTCATTCAAGAAGGTATGCTAGGAAAAATACTAGGACTTACTAGGATAGGGCTTACTTCAGGCTTACTATACCTTAGTTAATCTATGAACTGATTTTACCCATCAGAATAAATATTATATGGTATCATGTAGTAATAATATTGATACTTTTTTTTCCTGGAGCAAACTTTTGTTAGCTAAAAAGCTACTTCTAGTTTTAATTTTTAAATTGGTTTTTTAAAAACCAATTTTAAGTGACATGTATACACACATACACATTAAATTAAATATAAATTAAAGTCACATGTATACACACATACACATATGTATGTATCTATGGAAGTATAAATTCCCTTCTCACCTTTATGGATGATCTGTGTCTTCCTCAATCTTTGGTTCTCTATGAGAGACCTGGGAATCTGACAGGATCTTAACCATTCCTAGTACTGCACTCTTCTGAGCAAAGAATAGAATAGAATTCTTTATTGGCCAAGGGTGATTGGACACATAAGGAATTTGTCTTGGTGCATACGCTCTCGGTATACATAAAAGAAAAGATACATTTGTCAAAAATCATAATGTACAACAGTTAATGATAGTCATAGGGAAACAGTCAATATAAATCTTAATGATATCAGCAACAAAGTTACAGTTATACAGTGATAAGTGAGAGGAGATGGATGATAGGAACAGCGAGAAGATTAATAGTAATGCAGATTTAGTAACTGAGCAAAAGGGTCTGGTGTTGTTCCTGGGATTCATTAAAGCCACTCCCCCAGTTTAGGAATAACAGTCCTGAGTGCTCCTACCACCACTGGGATCACTCTGGCTTTGACTTTCCACATTGTGTCTAATTCCTCCTTCAGACCCTGGTACTTCTCCAGCTTTTCAAACTCCTTCTTCATGATGTTGCTATTACTTGGCATTGTTACATCTATCATCACTGTTGACTTTTGGTCCATATCTACTACCTTGATGACTGTTGATTGGCCAGTATTTTCCTTGCCATCTAGATCTGGAAGCCCTATGGAAGTCCCATAGCATTTTAGCCCTCTTATAGTCCATGAGCTTCTGTGGAATTGCCTGTCTGAACTTGGGACTAGACCATATACTATGCAGATAACAATAACAACAACAGAGTTGGAAGGGACCTTGGAGGCCTTCTATTCCAACCCCCTGCCCAGGCAGGAAACCCTACACCATCTCAGACAGATGGTTATTCAACATTTTCTTAAAAATTTCCAGTGTTGGAGCATTCACAACTTCTGCAGGCAAGTCGTTCCACTTATTAATTGTTCTAACGTCAGGAAATTTCTCCTTAGTTCTAAGTTGCTTCTTTCCTTGATTAGTTTCCATTCATTGTTCCTAATCCTCCCTTTAGGTGCTCTGGAGAATAGATTGACCCTCTTCTTTATGGCAACCCCTTGGATATTGGAACATTGCTATCATGTCACACCTAGTCATCCTTTTCATTATTTTTATTTATTTATTTATTTTATTAAATTTTTATACCGCCCTTCTCCCGAAGGACTCAGGGCGGTGTACAGCCAGAATAAAAACAAAATATATACAATTTAAAACAACAATTTAAACTAGACATACCTAGTTCCTGCAACCGTTCTTCATATGTTTTAGCCTCCAGTCCCCTAATCATCTTTGTTGCTCTTCTCTGCACTCTTTCTAGAGTCTCCACATCTTTTTTACATCATGGCAACCAAAACTGGATGCAGTATTCCAAGTGTGGCCTTACCAAGGCATTATAAAGTGGTATTAACACTTCACGTGATCTTGATTCTATCCCTCTGTTTATGCAGCCCAGAACTGTGTTGGCTTTTTTAGCAGCTGCTGCACACTGCTGGCTCATATCTAAATGGTTGTCCACTAGGACTCCAAGATCCCTCTCACAGTTACTACTATTGAGCAAGGTACCACATATACAGTACCTGTGTATTTTGCTTTTTTGGCCTAAGTGTAGAACCTTACTTTACTTTAGATGTTCCTGTACTCAATACCAGCTACTTGGTTGTGCCATTTGGTGTATGCTGTTCTTGTCTGCATCCTACACTCTGCCACTATGGACTGGCTGTGAGGTCTCTCTACATAGTCTTCACCTTGTGTCCTGTCTAGACAAGTGCTTTTATGGATCTGGTGCTTAATACTGTTTTGTGAACAGTGCCTCAGTGCTGCCTTTTAGTCCAACTTTTCTCCAGTCACTGGTAATATTTCTCAATGTCAGGTTTCTTTCAATGGTACATCCCATACAAGGTCTTGTCTTGCCATGGCAATTTTATGCTTGAACTTCCTTCTGTGTCTGCTACTGCCTCAGATATTCTCTCATAGCTCATCTTTGGGTACCATTATGTGTGTGTGTGTGTGTGTGTGTGTGTGTGTGTGTGTGTGTGTGTGTGTGCGCGCGCGCGCGCAATCATACACCTGTGCAGACATGTACACACACGTGCAAAAATGGAGGGGGGAGACACTTAAAAAAAAGAAAATCAAGGGAAGTGGACATACCATTCAGTGACCCGAAGCATCTTCCACCAGCTTGTGGAACCTTAAATAAGATCACTTTCCTTAAAAGCAACCCTCACCATCTCAACTAAATGTTGTTCTTTTTCTTCAGAAAAGTTGGAAGATGACTAAAGATGAGTCATTTGGGATCTTTCCTGCATGGAGATTGGCTCTCTAGGACTTTGCTTGACTTTCTTCTCTTCTGCTGGTGGCAATGACTTTCAGTACCCTCAAAATGCCACTTTGTAGATACAGATGTGTCCCCCTATCTGGAACATCAGGGTCCATGGAAATGGTATGGGGAAGTGGATGCACTTAATAGCTACTGTTCTAGTCACCTGAAGTGATTAATCATAGAGGATTCATAAATTCTTTATGAGTAGGACTCCTTCAAGCAGGAGTGGCTTCAGACAAGATGATGTCATATGCTCCCTGTGGACAATCTGATGATTGGGAAAGATCTTGACATAAGTAATTGAACATAAAAACATACGAATAAAAAGGATAGGCAAAGGGTGAGATGAATCATGTTGCTTTTTTAACTAGGGAATTTATTTTTCTTTTATGTGCTGGAAATAGCATCTACTTCATATTAAATCAACCATAATATACAGAGACAGCATGACCAAGGCTGGAAAAATCTCTTGGTTGTATGAGTTCTCAGCCATATTTCAGAGAAGGCTAAATAAGATCCTGGGCACTTCATAGATATCCTGTTCACAGTGTTTCACAATGCCATATATCATTTTTATATGATTTTAGCATCCAGAGGAAGAGGAGGAAGAGCATTTAGTGATACAAAGGTTAAAAAAGGAATATATTTCTCAGTGAAAGCTATTCAAAGTAGTCTGCTCTACTCCTGTATTATATTGGACCTCTAGTACCGTAAGTTCTTCTATATGACATGCCATTGAATACCATGACAAAGCAACAGTAGCAGCAAGAACAAACACCCCAGTGGCCTGGTTTTGATTAACAGCTGCATTGCTCTCTGTAAATAATTGGGACATTCCTATAGACGGAGTAGCGATAGCTCCGCTCTCCATCATTCCTCTCATTTCACAACTGTCTGATTTGTGATTCTGTTCCGGCAATACCAAATAGCGCAGCACATCAGTGGATCAGGCCCCATGGTAAGCAGCTGCCATTTGCAGTCAGGACACTACTGGGGCATGACCTTGCCACTATTCAAGTCAATTATAGCCTCCTCATTAAGTTAAACAGCAGCAGCCATGGAATGGAGCCTACTGTTGTATACCCCCAAGAGAGAGTGCTGTCAGCAAACTAATCAGCCTGAAAACAGGAACATGCAGAGATGTACATGTGTGTCGTACCGACTTTGCAACATGAGCAAAGGTTACTCTACGGTAAGCTCAGGTGACTTTCTGGAAGGCAACTGATACAATCATGTTTTGATGGATTGCAATGACAGCTCATTGTGCTGTTTTAATCCAGAGAGCACCAAAAGCACTTCCTCCAGTCTTCCTACCTGACAATCCTTTCCTTAAAATTACTCTTTGGTGATTTCCTTATCTAAAAGACACATTAAAAATGATGATTAAAATTTTTATTTTTCTGCCTTCCTCTCCTTCAGAAGAAGAAGAAGAAGAAGAAGCAGGGGTAACCTCTTGTGTGCAGGATATTTACTGCTTTAGGGCACAATCTGTTGCTGCAGAGTTGTAGCTATTGCTGATGCGGTTATTGTCATTATCTGAGCCTCAGCAACAAGGAATTCTGTCTTGTTTTTCATCTATGAAGTGTTGATTTATTGATAATACTAATCTTGTTTGAGAATTACAGAGCTAGCAAGTCAAATGAGTTTATACAGAGGAGAGAAAAGACACAAATCCTTTATTCCCAACTTGTCTTTAGTGTCAGTGATAGCCTATGAAAAGAATAATCCTCTTCCCATTACATATGGTGCCTTAGATTGGATTAATCAAGCTCTTTTTGATCCAGATTAGTATTGCATGTGCTTTTCATAACTCTGCTCTACCTGTGCCTGATTTTTCAAAAAGTTCTTCTTTTGTAACACAATTGCACTAAATTCCATTTTTAATCTTTTCATTCCTTGTTACTGAACCCAGGATGATCCAGAAAAGAGAAGGTGATGTTGGAGATGTTGAGAGAATCTCTAGTCCATGCCAACTAGATCTCCTTATACCAGGGGTGAAATGCTCCTGGTTCTGACCAGATCTTGCGATCCGGTAGCGATCATGTCCAATGGTTCGGTGATCCGGTAGCAATGGCAGAACAAAGCTCCGCCCACCTGCCCGGGTTTCATTACTCCCGGTTTTAACCAGGAAGTAATGTGGTTTTTACCTTCTGCAGAAGGTTTTGCACATGCGCTGGTCTGTGCGTGCATGTGATGCATGTGCACACGGGACGTGTGCACTTCCGAACCGGTAAGGAAGATAAGTAGATTTCACCCCTGCCTTATACCTATTCAACATACCAAGTTGAACTGGGATAGTGTTAACTTATACAACTCTTGGCTTTTATATTGTCACTCGATATACACTACAAGATTTAACTGTGGAGTAATACTGTGAGCTTTTTCTTTTTCCTATCAAAGCTAATAGTAGATCTTATTCTATAGCTCAGAGAAGAGAGTGAAACTTTCAAGGTCAAACTCTCTCTAAACATGCCTTTGACAGAAATCAGGAAACTGCATGATACAGAAAATCAGTCTGGCACTGTAAAAACGACTCCACTTTATTATATATAATATAATGAAATCAGTGTGTGTGTGTGTGTGTGTGTGATAGGGAGGGAGGGGGGAGGGAGGGAGAGGGAGAAACTGAGATTTAGTCATAACCAGACTCATGCACTGTTATGAAGTAATCCATTGAGAGAGTACCATGATATGGGTATAGGACAGGGGTCGATTCTACTTATCTTTACTACCAGTTCACAGTGGGCTTGCTTCTGCGCATGTGCAGAAGCTTCCTGATGATGTCAGGGTCAGTGGGCGGAGCCTCCCCCCAGTTTTACTATCGGTTCACAAGAACTGGTCTGAACCGGAGGCAACCCACCACTAATATAGGAGCCTGACTGAATAATCAATCAAAAAAGGAGACCAAGTCATACACAAGAGGAGACAAGATGTTTATAATGTAGAATGAAGCCACTGGTGATATTACATTGCTGTTTTCTTTTTCTTTCTTTTTTTAGTGGGCAATATGCAGGCACCAACCTGCAGACTGTGAACAAGCAAATAATAAGATGTTGGCAAACAGAGCAGTTTGTGCCATGCTCCTAAATTAGCCCATTTCCTTCAAGAGCATTGACAAACAATATTGTATCTTCAGATACAATCATCTATGTTATATCATAGCATCTAAGGTACATTTCAACTATCAGACTGCTTACATGGGTAGTATATAGGAAAGAATATGAGGCCTTCCTAGTGCTTGTCACACAGCAAAATATCTTATTGTAGCTCTGGTTGTAATTACATTGGAGCCCTAATGTATAGACTGCTGCTTTAGACGGCAATAAACCATGTTTCGATCCAGGATGTGCTGGATCCTAATTTCAATATAAATATATTTAGCGGTGTGGACCACAGCCACTGATGACAAGTCAATGTGTAATCCTGAACCTGTTTTTAACATAATTTCCCCACCCCTGCAAACCCACTAAGTTCCACAAAAGGGTTGGGTTTAAGTTGTGATGTCATGACATCTATTTCATCAATTTTGCATCTGCTTCATCATCACTTTACACCTAGAGCACCCCATCCTGTCTATTCCCTGCTGAGTCAAAGTCTTTGTTTCTTGATTTTTAATATTTTTCTTCAGACTAGTGGAGAAACTTGTTTTCTGACATGTTTATTAAAACCTCTTTCTCTTCTACCTATCAGAGCAAATTGTTACAGATTTTTAAAATCATAAATTATTCATGAGATGCAGTTTAATGTGATTGCTAATTTTAAAATCCATGGTGTGCCAAATAAGCATCTCATTGCCTAATATTACCTTCTGACTATTTTTTTCTCCAAAACTAATGATCTGTCAGAAATATGTGGGTACTTCTGTCCCTAGGAAGTAGAAAATTTTTTAATTGCTACTAATTTTTTAAAGCAAAGACTGGATGTGTTGTGAAAAACTGTCGGGTTGTTCTTTGTCACTTAGCTATGCCATAAATTATCATTTTGATATGTGTACTTAAATCTGAATTTGAAGATAGAAGAAATATCGAGTCTTTGTAAAAATCAATAGGATATTATCTCATCACAGCTATTATTTCTAACATTTTATTTGCCTAGGCAAATAGTGTGCATTGAGACATTGCACAGTAGGGCAAAACAAAATGCAAAATGCAATCTATCTGCAGATAAATGTTTATTTCCTAGCACAACAAGATTCTGAATTTGAATAGGAAACACATTATGTTTTAACTTGGAGGAAAAAAGAATCTGAGCTATGCATATACATAGTATAAACACTGGAATCAGGTTTCCTATGTGGATGGAGGGTAAATTCAATTCAAAGTTTTATGCATCTAATTTGCACTTCCTGAAGGAATATGTGAGCAGAATAATCATTATCCTGCAGTATGAGTGCTTTTTATAGTTTTACTGTGCAATCCTACAATCAAAATGTGCAGAAAAATTAAGGAGAAAAAATAAGGAGAAAATCGAAACTCTCAGATCTTCCTACCCATAATTCCATTTCATTTTATACAAGGTGGATTTGTAGTCTTCATAACTGAAAGTATAAGAAAGTATAAGAAAGTATTTGTAGTCTTCATAACTGAAAGTATTCTAGTTTGACACTAGAAACATTAATGAATTCCTGAAGGATTGCAAATTTCTTAGCCACTCCAAGGCAGGTTGAGAGCAAGAGGGGGCAAATGATGACATAACGCAAGCCACAGTTATTACATTTTTGCATCCAATGTGGGTGCAAGTATGAAAAGCACACTTTGCATTGTGTTATAACTCCCTCCCCCCTCTTCATTATTACAGTTTGCACTGGATTTCTAGGAAGGATTCCTGAATTTCTTATTTCAATTTATTCTTAAAACTTGTTTTTAATAACTACTATTCTGATCAGGCAGGCAGTATCTTGCACAGCATGCCCTGTTTTTCATTTTCATTATTTTCAACTGAACTCAAACTGACAGCTCATCTTCTATGATTAATTTTATTCTTCCAGGTTTACAAAGTGTTATAGCTCAGGGTACAGCCCATGTAGCACAGCTGGTTCAAAATTATTAATTTTTATGTTGCTCGGTTTTTAAAAAAACACCCACATACTGGAAAATCACATTGCCTTTCATTTATGATATATATATATGTACAGTGTGGTTTTACATATAGAATATAAATTACATCCATAAATACAATCAGACTGTTGAGCTGTCACACTGCCTTCTGTCAGCTTTTGCTCTGATGTCTTGTTTTATTGCTAGGATGCTATGATTTTTTTTTACTTTGATTGCTATAATAACATCAAGACACTGCGCAGCTTTTAAATATATTCCTTTCAGCCTTTGTTCTTAAAAGAGACCAGTTATTTATTTCCATCTTCTGAAGAATTCTACTCATAATCCAAGCAGTGAGTCAAATGTCAGGAGTGCTGGTAAAAGAAACAAAGAATTCTTGTCCCAGCAAAAGAGAGCAAATCAGCATGTAGTTTGAACCTGAGTGATTTTTATACGTGCTAATCTGTGCATAACAACATGGGACCTTATATTACTTTTGACTGTAGCTTATTGCTCTGAATGTACCAGTATTTTACTGACAGAGGTGAGAATTGCCTAGTATGGCTGCTTTTCCCCTAGCTAGGCCACTTCATATGTCATAGCAATAGCACTTAGACTTGAATACCACTTTACAGTGCTTTTACAGCTCTCTTTAAACGGTTTACAGAGTTATTATTTCCCCCAACAATCTGGGTCCTCATTTTATCCACCTCGGAAGGATGGAAAGCTGAGTCAACCTTGAGCCTGGTGAGATTCAAACTGCCAAATTGCAGGCAGCCGGCAGTCAGCAGAAGTAGCCTGCTGAAGTACTGCACTCTAACCACTGCAACACTGTGGCTCATGATGTCCCTCACAGCATTGCCCCAGGAGAACATAGAACTATCACCAGTCCATTTCTCCAGACTGTATCACATGAAGTAGCACCACAATCAGCAATGGGGCTTCTCTCTCTCTTTTTTTATGTGTTAGCATATAGTTCAAGCCTCCCAGTCAAGAAACAATTAGAGAAGAATTGTTATGAAATGCCCCAGTTTTGAAGAGTTTAAAAAATGATGATGAACCTTACATTTCTCTCTTTCTGCCTGCAAGTCAGGGATGTCCTGTAAAAGCCACACAATTTTTCAAAGAGAAATCACTATAGTAAATATTATGAAAGTGGGTTACATCATAGCATTCAAGAACTGGCCATTTGAAGAAAAAAAAATTACAGTACTAAAGTTTTTATTTTATTTATTTATTTATAATTTAATTTCTATACTGCCCTTCTCCCTGAGGACTCAGGGCGGTTTACAGCCATATTAAAAACCATCACAAAAATACAAACAACAAATTTAAAAGCAAAATTAAAACCAAATATTCACAATAGGCCGAATCAAACTAAAACGGTCACAGACCGACATAAAACCCAGTTAAAATTTTCCAGTTAAAATTTTCGCTTAGGCCAGTCCCGCACGATGAAATAATAAAGTCTTAAGTTCACATTTGAAGGTCCAGAGGTCAGGGAGTTGGCAGAACCCCGGAGGCAGCTCATTCAAAGGGCCGGTGCTGCCACAGAGAAGGCTCTCCCCCTGGGGGCCACCAACCGACATTGTTTGGTCGATGGCACCCTGAGAAGGCCTACCCTGTGGGAGCGCACAGGTTGATGGGAAGCTATCGGTGGCAGCAGGCGGTCTCGTAAATAGCCCGGTCCTAAGTTCGGTATCCCCATCAAACTCACCAAAAGTACTGATAGTTACAAATGGAGGAATTTTAAAAAATTGAATTGCCTTGGATGTCTTGCACAAGAGTTAAATTTTAAAGGTATCATTACTGCATCAGTCACCAGATCACACTACTATACACTAAAGGATGACTGCTGAATTCAACAATGAATTGCATAAAGTTTATGGCTATTGCACCATCAAAATATGAAGAATGTTCAGCTATGTGACAATTAAGCACAGGATAACTGACTAATTTTAGAGCATAGGCGGCTGAGGCAAATTGGCCTGATTTCATTATATCATGGAAATCATTCCTATTCAGTGTCAGTTTTGATTATATAGCATCTGCATTCAGTTCTATGTCCTGTAATAAACTATGAGCAATAAAGATGAGATTGCAGGTAAAATGTGTTTTTTGGCATTATTTGAGGGATGCCTTAAACAGTGAACACTAAAGTCTCACAATCATTTAGATATGCCTTTAAATTTGCTTTTTCATCATTATTGTCTTTTATATATATATATATATATATATATATATATATATATATATATATATATATATATATATATATATATATATATATATATATATATATATATGACACATCACTGCCTGCAATGAATTATTGCTTTCAGTTCAAGGACCCCCAAAATTTAGGGCGTAGTCGTGCATCAAACCAAGCCATATAGTGCTGGCCAATATCCAATGGCAAATCCCATGGCTCCTCTGCTGATACACAGCATTGTTCTACCTCATTATTCAGTTTATACCTGAAAGAAATTTGTAGTGCAAATTAGTTGCAGTGCAACATTCCATTTAGCCCAGCAATTAAAAATGCTGTTTAGACACAAAGAAAATATTGGCTGCCCATTGCTTGTGAATATCAATAAATCTGACAGCGTACTTAAACACTACTCAGAAAATGCAACTATTTGAATACTGTTCAAGGGTAAGTGATAAAATGCAATATTGAATGTGCTGCTGTTATTTAAAATTGTGCTTTTTGTTATTTGTCAATGCATTTTCAGGTCCTCTTTAAAGGATTTATATTAATCTCTGCAGCACCAAATAGTGTGGGATCAAATGATCCGAAAGGACTGCATCCACATTAGCTTCTCCACACACTCTTGAATCAGTAAATAATTTACAGGATTTCCATGCACAATCCTTTCTGTGATATTCAAGCTATGTGTAACCTGAACACATATTAATTAATTAAACTAATTCTATAAGCAGCTCATTGGGAAGAAGACTTCAATCATTTTAAAATCACTCAGTTGTAAATAATTACTGTTCTTAATGACAACAACATATAAAGTTAATTAGCAATAGTACTGGGATGGCCAGTGTGGATTTCCTTTTTAAAAAAAA
The DNA here is from genome assembly GCF_028640845.1 of Ahaetulla prasina. NCBI lineage: Eukaryota > Metazoa > Chordata > Lepidosauria > Squamata > Colubridae > Ahaetulla > Ahaetulla prasina. The sequence goes on along the minus strand of NC_080539.1, from coordinate 178,376,045 downwards.
AATGCATTTAATATGTGTAATGTTAATGGATGTAATGGCTATGGGTCATATATTCATTCAATTCAGAATATGCATATGTGTGTGTTTGGATCCTTCATATAGAATTACTGTATACTACATAATGTCCTGTCTTCTGATATGTGCTATCGCTGGAATGCAAAGACAGAAGAATCACTTAGTGAAACCTTAACTATAAATGCTGGATGTGTCACAAATTTATGATGACCTAATATAATAAGAATGTTGCATAGAAAGGTCTCCTTCTTCAAGGCAAAGTTGCAGAAAGTGAGAGGGTGATCATATGGAACAAGATTCACCAAAGAATTCCCAGTATAGATCAGGTGAATGGATGCTGTTCAGTGTTGCCTCAACATTGATGAAATGCTAAATACTTCATTAATTTCCTTTCATTAAGCTGAGGATAAAATTTTGAATTACAGAAACAGAAAAAGACCTATAATAAATATTTACTTAAAGGTAAAGGTAAAAGTTCCCCTCGCACACATGTGCTAGTTGTTCCTGACTTTAGGGGGCGGTGCTCATCTCCATTTCAAAGCCGAAGAGCCAGCACTGTCTGAAGATGACTCCATGGTCATGTTGCCAGCATGACTAAACACCAAAGGTGCTGTCGTGTCCCATTCCTCCGCTGATGGCCGGGTCAGGGAAATCCGAATCAGGCTTGCCTCTGCAGCTCTGCCCAAAGTCCTAGCAAAGTCCTCAGAGCAGGCAGGAGACCAGTAAGTGACTTCAGCAAGATAAGTTCGACTTTGCCTGACTCAGAGACTGCCAGAAAGCAGATCCTTTATATAGGCCATGGGGTGTGGCTCCATGACTCAGCACTTATCCAGGCCTGCCCCTCCCTTCCTTCTGTTGCCTCCGCCTATCCAATCTTCTGATGCGAGGGTCACTCCAATCAGCTGTTGGAAGTAAACTTTCCTCAGGCTCACATGCTGTGGAGGAGGGGGAGGGGTCTAGCTGCTCCGTTTGCCTGGGCATGGAGTCAGGGCTGGGGCCGGGGGATGCTCCCTCCTCTGCAGCCTGCTTGGGCATGGAGCCAGGGCTGGGGCCGGGAGGTGCCCCCTCCTCTGCAGCTTGTCTGGGCATGGAGCCAGGACTGGGGCCGGGAGGCATACATTCCTCCATGTTCGGGAGCAGATAAGCAGACCCCGGCTGCGGTGAGAGCGGACAAGACACAACAGGTGCACTGAACAAAGGCTGCCTCAATGAAATGCTCTCTAATGGTTTCTTTATTTTTAATTATTCTCTACGACTCACTACAGATTTCTTGCGAGACCCCCTGCAAAGAATTAAGCAACGTTTCTTTAAGGAGCAGCTTTCTGTGATCTTATTCCCCCCTTTCTTTACAAAGGCAGAAGGGATTCTAAAATAGGAAGAAGCAATTTCCCCAGAGCTATGGATTACCAAGAAAACCAAACGGAGGAAGCGGAGACGAGGTAAAAGGGTGGGAATTTTAATCAAGCTAAGAAATAGGGGAAACAGAACTGCTCTGCCTTTGATCTTCCTGACAAATTTACATTCACTTGCTAACAAGATGGATGAAATACTCCTTTTAAACAAATGCAACTCTGCTTTTCACAGAGCAGCTGCCCTATGCTTTATTGAAACCTGGTTACATGATGATATTGATCACAACAGCATGCAAATACCAGGGTTTCAGATACATAGAGCAGATAGAATTGCAGAATCATCAGGTAAAAAGAAGGGAGGAGGCTTATGCCTATATATCAACCACAGCTGGTCTCAGGATATAACTATAATGTATAAATTCTTTGATGAAAACTTGGATTACAGTTGATAAGTAAAGACTCTAAGTTTTCATCAAAGAATTTATACATTTTATTGTCCTCATTTCTACTAATTGCTGTTTATGTCCCCCCACAAGCCTGTGTAAACAAGGCATTATGAACTCTAGCTGACCAGATTATGGAGGCTGAAGTCAAATACCCCGATTCACTGGCCATTATTTTGGGAGATCTAAACAAAGCAAATTTAAAGAAAGAGCTACCAAAATACTTTCACCATATCAATTGTCCCACTAGAGGCAAGAATACTTTAGACCATTGCTACACACTAAAAGATGCTTATCAGTCCTTACCACGAGCAGCTATGGAACACTCTGATCATTGCATGATTCATCTTGAACCTGCTTACAGGTAAAGACTTAAAACCACAAAACCAACAAATCAGTGAAGACCCGGATGGAGGAGGCAAATTTAAGCTACAGGACTGCCTTGACTGCACTGATTGGAATGTTTCTGAAGATACTTCTGCAGACTTAGATGAACTCACAGATACTGTAACATCATATGTCAGTTTCTGTGAAGACCTATGTGTACCAACCAAGAACTTGCGAATATACAGTAACAACAAACCTTAGTTCACAGCTAAACCTAAGCAGCTAGGTTGTTCCAAAGAGGAAGCCTACAGAAAAGGTAATAAAATGCTGTACAATCAGGCCAGAAATGTATTAACAAGAGAGATCAGAGCAGGAAAAAGAAGCTACCCTGAAAAGCTAAAGAATCAGTTCTCAACAAATGAACCAGCAAACATGTGGAAAACTCTTAAAAATATCACCGGTTATGACAAACCTCCTTCCCAGGCTGAAGAAAATCAACAACTGGCAGATGACCTGAACGTGTTTTACTGCAGGTTTGAAAGGAAACTATCACTATCTATCTCCACAACCCCCATCTCAGACACACCAACATCAGCCTACAACTCACCCCATCCCATTGGGTTCACAACCCCTAGTGATAACAGAAAAGGAAGTGCAAGACCTATTTCACAGACAAAGGCCAGGAAAAGCTCCAGGCCCAGACAAGATAATTCCTTCTTGCTTAAAAGTCTGTGCTGACCAATTAGCTCCATCTTCACACATATTTTCAATAAATCACTAGAGATGGGCTATGTTCCTTCTTGCTTCAAATGCTCTACCATCATCCCAGTGCCGAAGAAGCCCACCATCAAGGAACTGAATGACTACAGACCAGTTGCTCTAACATCTGTAGTCATGAAAACCTTTGAAAGGCTAGTGCTTTCCTACCTGAAAACCATCACGAATCCGCTCTTAGACCCCTTGCAATTTGCATACCGAGCAAATAGATCAACAGATGATGCTGTTAATATGGCTCTGCACTACATCCTACAACATCTTGAGTCTCCAAAGACCTACGCAAGGGTCCTCTTTGCAGTCTTTAGTTCAGCATTCAACACCTTCATTCCAGACATTCAGCCAGCGGTACCTGAACAGACTTGTAAATGGATCATAAGCTTCCTAAAAGACAGGAAGTAGCAGGTGAAACTAAGCAGAATCACATCAGATACCTGTACAATTAGCACAGGGGCCCCACAAGGCTGTGTGCTCTCTCCACTTCTCTCTATATACCAATGACTGCATCTCAAATGATCCATCTGTTAAACTACTGAAGTTCGCAGATGACACAACAGTGATCAGTCTCATTCGAGCCAATGATGAATCTGCATATAGACAGGAGGTTGAACAACTAGCCTCATGGTGCGACCGGAACAATCTGGAACTGAACACACTCAAAACCGGAGAAATGGTGGTGGACTTTAGGAGAAACCCTTCCATACTTCCACCTCTCACAATACTAGACAACACAGTATCAACAGTAGAAACCTTCAAATTTCTAGGTTCTATCATATCACAAGATCTAAAATGGACAGCTAACATCAAAAACATCATTAAAAAAGGACAACAAAGAATGTTCTTTCTGCGCCAACTCAGTAAGCTCAAACTGCCCAAGGAGCTGCTGATACAGTTCTATAGAAGAATTATTGAGTCTGTCATCTGCACCTCTATAACTGTCTGGTTTGGTTCCGCGATCCAACAAGACAGACACAGACTTCAGAGGGTAATTAGAACTGCAGAAAAAACTATTACCACCAACCTGCCTTCCATTGAGAGCCTGTATACTGCACGAGTCAAAAAGAGGGCTGTGAAAATATTTACAGACCCCTCGCATCCTGGACATAAACTCCTACCCTCAAAACAATGCTATAGAGCCCTGCACACCAGAACATCTAGACACAAGAACAGTTTTTTCATGAACGCTATCACTCTGCTAAACAAATAATTCCTTCAACACTGTCAAACTTGTTACTAAGTCTGCATTACTATTAATCTTCTCATCATTCCTATCACCCACCTCCTCCCACTTATGACTGTATGACTGTAACCTTGTTGCTGGTATCCTTAAGATTTATAGTGACTGTTTCCCTATGACTATCATTAAGTGCTGTACCTTATGATTCTGATGAATGTGTCTTTTCTTTTATATACTCCAAGAGCATATACACCAAGACAAATTCCTTGTGTGTCCAATCACACTTGGCCAATAAAGAATTCTGTTCTGTTCTGTTCTATTCTATTCTATTCTATTCAAAGGTGGTCCCTACTTTTCTACTTGCATTTTTTATGTGCTTTTGAACTGCTAGGCTGGCAGAAGCTGGGACAAGTAACAGGAGCTCACCCCATTATGCACTAGGGATTTGAACCGCTGAACCGCCGACCTTCCGGTCGACAAGCTCAACGTCTTAGCCACTGAGCCACTGCATCCCACCTTTATTTATAATAAATAAATGAATGAATAAATGACTTATACCAATTGCTTTTGGTCCCAGGACTGGAAGTGATATTTGTTGGTCCCTGTTTTGTTTTGTTGATTTTGATTATTTTACTCTGGATGATTTAGTATTTTTAACTGTTTTTATGTTTTGTACATCAATCAAAGCGTATTTAAATAACTAAATTTATAAAATATGTCAGGAAGTTATAAAGATGGACTATCTGTCGCTAAACATAGGAACTTATGCTCACTTGGAGTCATACGATTAATTCTAATCTAATTTCTACCTCTTTCTTTCCATCTTACCTAGAAACTTAGATATGTACTTTTGAAGCAAAATGTTGGAGTCCTCCCTGATTCAGTCTGCACAATTTTGCATAAAATCTATATCTACCTCCAGTGAGACTCCATCAAATAATTGGCATTAATTCTTATATTTGCTGAAAGAGTTTCTTTTTTCGCTGTGCTACTTGCATCCAATTATGGGAAAAGGGAAATGCTTTAAAATACTATATTCTGGCATGACATGCTTGAAAATCTTTGGGGGATATTAGTTTGTCTTTAATAACTAGTCCCAAATTGTGCCTGGTGGGGCTTTTCTCTGAAAAACAAAGCCTTTCAAACTGCCATGGAAAGAAGTGGTATTATCATATGGTTACTATATGTCAAGCAGAGACTAATTCTGTAACAAGACAGAATGAAATAGAGACTATAGAAAGAAATACAACTAACTTGCAAAACAAAAGAAACACATTGCAAATATTTATACTTTCATTTACAGATCTTAATTTTTTTTTAAAAACCCAGAAGCGTGAATATTTAAAACAAAGAAAATGTTGACCTGCCAGAATTTTTTTAATATAGTTCTTTCTTCTGCCATGTGTTGTATTTTACGTTTAGAGAGTTATCACTGAGGACTTTTCACCTACCCTCAATATCTCATTTTGGGCTGTATGAATATTTTTTTATTTATTTTTTTTCCTCTCCTACAGAGGCTGTTCTACCGACACTTGGAGAATTTTGTTTCATTTTCTGTCTGAAAGAGGCTTGCTTCTGGGGGTATAAAAAGTGCAAATTAACATCTCAACATCACAGCAGAAGTTGGGGGGGGAGAGAGAGAAAATGAAGGAAATCTCTGATGAATAGAATTGTCTTGAAGCTGAAAACAGGGGTAGTCATCACAGAACAGCAACAGAGGAAAACACATCATAAGGAAAGTTCACACGCAGTGTTGTTGTGACAAGAATGAATATAGGCCCCTTTAAGAAAACTTGTTTATGTGTGTATGTTTTTAATTTGTGTTTTATTAATATTCCCTAGGGTAGGTCAGATGTAATCCAAATCTTCATTGTGTATGGTTTTAACAAATTCACTTGTATCCTCAGACCAACTTTTCTACCTGTGTAATAGAAGTTATATTGATTTTCTCCTAAGGCTTGTTGAGGAGAAACATAATTTTATTTATTTATTGAAATATTTCTGCATTATCTTTAAGCCGGAAAACCTTATCAAGACAGCACTTGTTTATTTATCAGATGTATACTCTGCCTATCTCCCTATCCAAGACTCAACACACATGCGCGCGCCGGAAATTGGAAAATCATCATCCCAACATGTTCATTTGCACCGGGCAGCGGCTCTTCTGGTTTTTGGCACGCACATGGTGCCGAAAAGTTTCGCCAACACTGTTCTCTACCTTGGAAGCCTTTAAGCCTCTTACAGAACACTGAGCCAGACAACAACAATATGGACTTGTTGAGAATAGTTTCTAAATCAAATTTAACAGGCAGCCATTGGTTTTTAAGTCTAATGAATATAGGCATAGTTTCTGGGAAATAAAGTAAATTTGAGGATATTAGGGGTTTGTAAAAGTTATTTTCAATTCTACACGTAAAATTACTGTGTTTCTCCAGGAACACGACCCACACTGTAAAGAAGCCCTATCACGTTTTTGAGCGCATGCGAACAAATTAAGCCCCACCCACAAAAATAGCTCTAATTAAGGGGTACAGAGAGTGGGGTGAGGCACACAGATAAAAAATAAGCTAGGATGGGGATGGGGGGTGGAGCTGCCCTATTTACTATGCCTCACACACCCCAACACCTGCCTTGCCTTCTTCTGTGGCTGCTTGCCACCACTCACACGTATCACCACCACTCACATGCATTTTGCCTTCAGATGCCTGCCGGAAGGCATCTGCAGCTGATAACAGAGATCCAGATCGCTCTGGAGCTCTGTTATTGGCTGCAGATGCCTTCCGGCAGGCATCTGAAGATGAAACAGAGGCTGGGATGATGCGTGCAAGTGGCAGCAAGCAGCTGCAGAACAAGTGGGCCAGCAGTGAGCGCCTGTTAGGTGGGGCTGTTGGTGCCACTGCCGCAAAATGAGTCAATAATTAGAACCGTCCAAAAAGAAGGCCTAGCCATTTTTTTCAGGGGTCAAAAGACCCATCCTTCTTTTTGGAGAAACACGGTATTACTAAATTGCTTAAGAGTTTAAAACAGTATTATGGAATACAGGTCTAGATGCAAACAATATTGAAATTATTTGAAATAACCAGCCTGTCTTTTTTTTTTAACTGCTGCTGTTTCTCGATCAAAAGAATTTGACCATTAATTAGATCAAAGGTAACCAATCCTTTCCAAACAAATGAAACTTTCATTCATCTCTCTTTAAAATAACCCAAATGATTATTTAAAGATGATTTGTACAATCTATCAACAATTAATATATTATTAAAATACATCTTTATCTTATAGTTCAGGCAATAACCTTGTAAAACTGAAGGTGAAAGAAGATTAAAAGCTATGAGGACTATTTCTAAAATTCAACTACATTACATTATATTACATTACAGAGTCTCATGGCAGATGAAAAGTCTAGATGGCTACAGGTATGTGGATTTTGCATTTCAGAAAACATGAAGCTTTCAAGATCCCAGTACTAAGAAATCAACCCAGTAATGTGCTCGCCCTGTACTGTTTGACCCAATGTATGCCTTAGTGTTCCAGAATTCTGCTGTAATTATAGAAAATGCTACAATTTTCTAATGCTATAAAGCATATGAGGCAATAATAGGTATTCTTCTTACATTGGCTGTTATCAAGAACTCTTTCAACATTTATCTAAAACAAATGGATGATAAAATGCGAAGAGTCAGAGGTTAAAAAGAATAATCTTATAAGGAAAGAGGAAAGATTCCTGGGGAGCCAGTAGGTGGCAACTGCACCTTTTTCTCCTTAGAAATGTTCCTTCTATTCATTTCTTCTCAGAATGACCTCAGTCTCTTTTCTAATCTACTTAGATCCAACTCAATCAGCCAATTATCAATCAATAATATATAAATATTATTTTAAAAATAAGTAAGGTGTGTCAATATTTGAATAGCATGAAAATATTATTTGTCCAGAACTTGACAAGAGATGTGGACATGGGAAGCTGTATACCCCAAGATGCTAGGTTCATCTCATACATACGTGCTAGTCATTCCTGATTCTAGGAGGCGGTGCTCATCTCCGTTTCAAAGCCAAAGAGCCAGCGCTGTCCGAAAACGTCTCCATGGTCATGTGGCCAGCATGACTCAATGCCAAAGGCACATGGAACGCTGTTACCTTCCCACCAAAGGTGGTCCCTATTTTTTTACTTGCATTTTTATATGCTTTCAAACTGCTAGGTTGGCAGAAGCTGGGACAAATAACGGGAGCTCACCCCATTATGCGGCACTAGGGATTTGAACCACTGAACTGCCGACCTTTTGATTGACAAACTCAGTGTCTTAGCCACTGAGCCAGCGTATGCTATTTCTGATTATTAGAACTTGTTAATTTTCAGTGTCCTCAATATCCATATTAATAATGCAGAATGCCTTGGTAACTAGTAGATTACTATAGCAGGTGTCAAGGAATGAGGAAGCCATTCAGCAAGGCCTTGGGGCTGCTGTTAAGACTGTCAGTATTGGCAAGCATAAAGGGAGGGGTGATATCTCCTGGAACAAACATCTGAATTCATATGGGATACAAAGTAAAATAGTTTGCCAAGTCCTATCAGGCTCAAAGCATTGGGCACTTCACTCATTATCTGCCTTTTTGTTGTATGTTCACTACCATACGTTCTGTCAGGTCAATCTGTTCCTGTTTATTTTTGATTATTATTTTTTTGGTGTTTATTTCTTCTTTCTTAATAACTCCAAATAATCAGGGATCACAGAATTACAGTAGAGAGCTGTTGTCATGATGCAGTATCAGATTTGAATTGGTGTTGGGCAAATAATGATTTTGAAAAATAGGAGGATTCCCTATTTCATTGTTATTACATTATATGGTTTGCTTAGCCCACTCTTTCCTTCATAACAAATCTATTCTTAAAAAAAAAAAAGACAAAAGTTAGCCTTTGACTTAAGACCCCAATTGAGCCCAAAACTTCATTTGTTAAATGAATTTTACCCCATTTTACGACTTTTTTGCTACATATGTTAAATGAATCACTGCAGTTTAGATACTTTTCAATATCTTCATCAATGATTTGGATGAAGGGATAGATGGGGAACTCATCAAATTTGCAGATGACACCAAGCTGTCAGGAATAGCCAACTCTCCAGAAGATAGGCTTAAGATACAGAAGAATCTTGACAGACTTCAACACTGGGCCCTATCTAAGAAAAAGAAATTCAGTGATGAGAAAGTAAGGTTCTACATTTAGACAAGAAAAACCAAACGGACAGGTATAGAATACATGGTACCTGGCTCAATACTAGTAATTGTGAGAGAGATTTTGGAGTCCTAGTGGACAATCACTTAAATATGAACTAGCAGTGTGCTGCAGCTGCCAAAAAAGCCAATGCAGTCCTAGGCTTCATTAACAGAGGGATAGAATGAAGATCATGTGAAGTGTTAATACGAATTTATAATGCCTTGATAAGACCACACTTGGAATACTGCATTCAGTTTTGGTCTCCACAATGTAAAAAAGATTCTGAGAGTCTAGAAAGAGGACAGAGAAGAGCAACAAAGATGATTAGAGGACTGGGAGCTAAATCATATAAAAAACAGTTGCAGAAATTGGCTATGTCTAGTTTAATGAAAAGGATGACTAGGTGTGGCATGATATCAATGTTCCAATATCCAAGGGGTTGCCATAAAGAAGAGGGTCAATCTATTCTCCAGAGCACCTAAAGGGAGGACTAGGAACAATGAATGGAAACTAATCAAGGAGAGAAGCAATCTGGAACTAAGGAGAAATTTACTGACAGTTAGAACAATTAATCAATGGAACAACTTGTCTCCAGAAGTTGTGAATGCTCCAACATTGGAAGTTTTTAAGAAAAGATTGGACAATCATTTGTCTGAAATGCCTGAGAAGGGCTTGGACTAGAAGACCTCCAAGGTCCCTTCTAAATTCTGGTATTCTGATAAATTATTCACCAGCCTTATCTGTTATTCTGTTAGTTGTTAAATTGTTAAGTTGTTAAATGAAGTTGGTTTCCCCATTGAATTTGCTTGTCAGAAAATTGCAAAGGGTGATCACATCCCCATGGGACACTGCTGTGATCATCAGTGAGTCAGTTTCCAAGCGTCTAAATTTTTTTAATTAATTTATTTATTTACATTTATATCCCGCCCTTCTCCGAAGACTCAGGGCGGCTTACAGTGTATAAGGCAATAGTCTCATTCTATTTGTATATTTACAAAGTCAACTTATTGTCCCCCCAACAATCTGGGTCCTCATTTTACCTACCTTATAAAGGATGGAAGGCTGAGTCAACCTTGGGCCGGGCTTGAACCTGCAGTAATTGCAGGCTGCTGTGTTCTAATAACAGGCTCCTTACAGCCTGAGCTACCACGGCCCTATTTTGATCATGTGACCATGGGATGCCAAAATTGTGGTAACTTTGAAAAATGGTCATAAGTCACTTTTTTCAGTGCTGTAGCAATAACAATTGCAATAGCACTTAGGCTTATATATGAGCAGAGATGATGCAGGGGTTAGAATGCAGTACTGCAGGCTATTTCTGCTGATCACCGGCTGCCAGCAGTTTGGCAGATTGAATCTCACCGGACTCAAGGTTGACTCAGCCTTCCATCCTTCCAAGGTTGGTAAAATGAGGACCAAGATTATTGGGGGCAATATGCTCACTCTGTAAACCACTTAGAGAGGGCTATAAAGCACTAAAACACCTTGTAAAACACTTGTAAAAATACACTTGTAAAAAACTTGTAAAGGCTGTAAAACACCTTGACTTATGTGTCAGATTGGTCTAACAAGTGGCAACTTCAAATCTCAACCAACAAATGCTCTATCTTGCACATTGGCAAAAAAATCAAAACATAAAATACAAATTAGATGGACACGACCTTGTAGATGACCCTCACTCTGTCAAGGACCTTGGAGTACTCATTTCTAAAGATCTAAGTGCCAGAGCTCACTATAACAACATTGCCAAAAAGGCATTAAGAGTTGTTAACCTAATCTTGCATAGCTTCTTCTCTGGTAATATTGTACTACTAAATAGAGCATACAAAACATTTGCTAGACCAATTCTTGAACACAGTTCATCTGTCTGAAACCTGCACTACATATCGGATATAAATACAATCAAGAGAGTCCAGAGATATTTTATGAGAAGAATCCTCCATTCCTCTACCTGTAATAAAATAACTTATGCCACCAGACTCCAAATTTTGGGCTTAGACAACATAGAACTACGCCGACTTCAGTCTGACCTAAGCATAGTACATAAAATTATCTGCCACAATGTCCTACCTGTCAATGACTACTTCATCTTCAACCACAATACACAAGCAAATAATAGATGTAAACTCAAGGTAAACCGCTCCAAACTCGATTGCAGAAAATATGACTTCAGTAACAGAGTGGTCAATGCCTGGAATGCACTACCTGACTCTGTAGTTTCTTCCCTAAATCCCAAAAACTTTAACTTTAAACTGTCTACTGTTGACCTCCCCCCATTCCTAAGAGGTCTGTAAGGGGCGTGCATAAGTGCACCAGTGTGCCTACCGTCCCTATCCTAATATTCCTTTTTATATACTCTTTTCATGTATTCAAATTATGTTTATACTTTTACCTGTTATCTTACATATGCTTGACAAATAAATAAATTAAATAAATAAATTATGACGTGGTATATAAGTCTAAGTGCTATTGTTATTGCTATATATCGCTCCATAGTACTCTCTGAGCAGTTTACAATCTCAGCATATTGCCCCTACAATTTTACCAACCTTGAGCCAGTCAGGATCAAACTCCAGACTGTGGACAGAGTTAGCCTGCAATACTGTGCCATCATGGCTCCTAACTTTGAACAGTCACTAAATGAACTGTTGTAAATTGAGGACTACCTTTTCTCTTTTTTATTGTGCGTTTCTATTGTTTTCCATGATACATTGTATAGTATATCTGAACAATGTATCATAGAAAACAATAGAAATGCACAATAAAAATTTCCTTTCAACAGAGGTTCATCAGGTTCCAACAATTTCAAATTTTGCTGATTGACTACATGTGGAAGCCTAAAAAGAAGAAAGGGAAAATATGCAAAAGCTATTTGCAAATTCGTTGCATGTATTTTATGCACATATATATTTTTCACATATCCTAAATATTTACAAAATGGGGGAAACATAACATTTTTACATTATTTCAAGCTTATTGGTCACAATCCGAAATACATGGCATTAATAATTTAATACAGTATTCTGTTAAGTAAAGCTTATAATATTATTTTGCCTTTGTTCTCAGTATATATAACTGAGACTGCAATCCAGCACCCATTTATCTGGAAGTAAGCGCTACTGAATTCAGTGAAATTTATTCAGAGGAGAGAACAATGACTCATACTGTGAGATACTTAGATAGGATTCAGGGGAGAGAACTTTAGTCACTCAGTGTAGAAAAGGGCCAGCTTTCAGTCAATTTTTCCTCTTTCTTGCTGTCTTTTAAATTACAATTTTATAGATATTATTGTAATTTCACAGTTCTAGGAAAAAGGGATGTCAGAAACCAGAATGCTTTGCTTTATTTGTACCCAGGCTGACGTCAATCAATAGCAGAGTTATTCCCATTTCCCAGGGCCCTGTCAATGCACTTCAACCCGAGCTTGTTGAGAGTCTTTCTTAATTGACTCCACCGAAGCAAATCCAATTTCCTTGTACACATATGCTAAGACAGCTAAATTTAAACCTATTTCTGTTCCATTCTGTGGGGTCTACTCTGACACACATGACAGAATGAGATCACCTGAGTGTGCTTTATGTCTCATCTTAAAGAACCTTTAATTGGAATGATTTCCTGCCATTGTTTCTGAATGATATTAAAGTGATATCCTAGAGGTGAAAACAAATATGTTATTAGACCCACATCATCCACAACCTTGAAAAACACCACTTTTACTTTTACTGCCAGGTATGATTTATGCTCAAGATGTAAGTGTCAATAACTTGTTTTTGATGGGCAAAATACTGCCGGAAAAAAATGGATCTAGTTGAATGTTAGGCTATAAAGTAGGTAAGAAACGTAATTCAGATGGGCTTCACATCACTTGTCCCTCATATGATACACATCCTTTCCATTTCCAATTTCATTGGAACAAGGCGAAAAAATGGTTTCCAATCTATCCCGCCTCATAAAAATAGACCTGTGTTTAATTCTTCAAGACCTGAAATTATCTTTTAGATATTGTCATCCAGTCACCCAAGGCAAACATCTGTGGACAAAGTAATAAAGAAATCTTGTAGGTATAGCAATTTCTAAAGCATTGCTATACTTTCTGTTTTAATGGCAACATTCAAGGCATTAAGGAGAGGCTAAACATATTGATAATAACAAGCAACTGGTATGAAAGTATGTGCGTTTGTGCAGTTTACTTCCTATATTGCTGCAATACATTATAACTATGGCCAATTCTGCAAAACGAATAGATGATTATTTTCTCTGTGAAGGAATCAAGTTCTAGGAAAGCTAATATTGTTGCATTTTGGGGATCACAATAACAACACAAAAAAATCAAAAGGACTGCTCTCACACAATAGGATTATTCGCACATAGCAAGAACGTATGCAACAAGATGTGTTAATAAAGTTTTCTTACCCTTTTCTAGTCATTAATTATAAGTTCTAGTTCACCATAGTAGCAGCTTCTGAGCCACATTCATCTCAAAAGGCATTTTTATAGGATAAATCCTACTTATTCATATACCAACTTCTAATTATTGAGTAGAGAGATTTATGAGAACAGTTCAACAATTGTTGGATTCTCTATGTTTTTTTGATGCAAGGCAGAATAATATCAAATCTACCATATTTGTGCTATATCTATGAGGTCTTAAAATATATTACTTACTGCTTTGGAAAATCCTTCCTTCCTTCCTCCCTCCCTCCCTCCCACCCTCAAAATCAGCAAAAGTGAAAACAATTATAAAGACGACAGAACCAAAACATGCATGGATCATTCAACCCATTATATATTGTAAATGCTGTGAAATCCCCATCCATCCACAGATCTTTCACACAGGCATACAAAGGTAAGCTCTAATGTTCAATTTGTCCATAGAAAAGGGCAGCTATATGAAAATGGCTTTGTAGTATCAGTGTTTCCTGGGAAGGAAAATTCTACCATTTATATAATTGTGTCACAGTCTGGCCCACCAGTACTTCTCCTGAGAGACAAGGTTATCATGAAATAGATATAAACCATAATGGATTCTTCATTCAATACTCATTCATTCATTCATTCATTCAAAGTTGTTTCATTTACATCCCACATTTTGTATGTTTAAAATGTAACTCCCCCCCACCTCTGGTGATCTCAGAAAAAGATGTGCATGCATAGACAAAAGATCAAAAAGGCCAGATGGAATAACTCCTTACCAAAAACCTGTGCTGTACAAACTGCTCCCCATCTTCACCCAGATCTTTAATAAATCACTGGAGATGTGTTATGTTCCTTCTTGCTTCAAACGTCTACCATCTCCCTGTTTCCTAAGAAATCCTCTGTTATAAAAATCAGTATAAAACCTTACTTTTTTCTTTTTTCCTTCCTAAGTGTAAAACCTTACACTTCTTCTTTCCTAAGTGTAAAACTTTCATTTCTTTCCTAAGTGTAAACCCTTACTTTTCTCTACATAGAGGGAGGAGCCCTTCTATTCTACCACCTCTTACTATAGTCAACAGCACAGTATCAGCAACAGAGTCAGTGATGGGATTCAACCAGTTTGCACCACTTCGGGAGAACCGGTTGTTAACTTACTGAGCAGTTTGGCAAAGTGGTTGTTGGAAGAAATTATTAGGGCAGAGGACCGGTTGTTAAATTACTTGAATCCTACCACTGAACAGAGTCCTTCAAGTTTTGGGGTTCTATAATCTCCCATGACTTGAAATGGACACCTAACACTAGAACCATCATTAAAAAGGCACAACTATGTTCTTCCTGCATCAGCTCAAAAAGTTCAGACTGCTCCAGAAGCTGTTGATACAGTTTTACAAACTTGAAGCATGGGCCAGCCTGTGGAAAATGAGGGGACTTGTTGGATATTGGTGGCACATGATGAGACTGCCCATTTTCACTGCCAAACCAGGAAGAAAATTATCTTTTTTCCCCCTTCAGTCAGTTGAACATGATCTGTAAAGGAGAGATACAAGAGGTTTTAATACATGATTATACACATACAAACAGTGTCCAAATACACTGTATGTATGCTCAGCATTGTTGTTGCTCAGCATTGGGGAGAGGTAGCTAAAAATCTGAGTTGTGGCTCTCTGAGTCACACCAATGAGAAGCACGAAATCAGAGGTGGGTTTCAGCAGGTTCTGACTAGTTCTGGAGAACTGGTAGCAGAAATTTTGCATAGTTCAGAGAACCGGTAGTAAAACTTCTGACTGGCCCTGCTCCCATCTATTCTCTGCCTCCAAAGTCCCAGCTGATTGGGAGGAAATGGGGATTTTGCAGTAACCTTCCCCTGGAGTGGGGTGGGAATGGAGATTTTACAGTATCCTTCCCATGCCACTCCCACCAAGCCATGCCCACCAAGCCACACCCACAGAACTGGTAGTAAAAAAAATTGAAACCCACTACTGAACCAATTTTCACCTTCCTTCTTGTCCAATACTGGAGATATTCAATGACATGGGGAGATTGATGATTCCATTTAGAGATGATTTTTGACCTTATCATGTTCCCAACAGCTTTAGTGAGAAGAAATGATAAACGTGAAGTAATAAGAAAATTCTGGATTCTCTACTTCAAAATGCATATTACCTTTTTTCTGGATTAATCTTATCTCATTGGGAATATAGCAAGGTGGTTTAAGGTGAAGAGATTGGCATTCTTTCTGCCCTGCTCTGCATAGAAATTGAGCATGATAAGGGTTTTGGATTAATTAATATGTGTAATTTGCATATATTACTGTAGTTTCTTTTGGGCTTTGTGAAAGTGAACACCGTAAAGTGTGCTTTTTGCAAGATGCCATTTTGAGCTTTCAGGAGGGAGAAGTAAAAACTGCTGACAGAAAATCATGAAGAAATTCAGGATTAGAGCATTGCTGCTTTTCTACCTAGCCAGCAAATAAAAAGTAGCAGGAAGGACTGTAAGATTTTTTTTCCCCCAACTCTATGTTTTCATATGAAAAAGTGAGTTATGGTTTGTCACATTTTTCAGCTACCAGAAATGAGCCATTTCTGTAGGCAGTTCAGCAGAAGAAAAGCTTCTAGAAGAAAAATGTATTATGAGGGGCTCCTGACTCCCAGAAAGTGATTTCACTAGATCTGGCTTCACTAATGAACATGGGGGCGAATGTAATAATAGTAACTCTCAACCCGATCCTTCCACTGAAGCACAACTTTCTCTGTTATTCTTCCAGTTTCCAATTTTTTTCATGTAAGAAACTTCTTGGGAAAGGGTCAGAGAATCATGGAAAGACAAACTTATTTTGATTTTTGCCGTCTGCTCTGCCACTGTCAGCCTCTGGCTTGGTTAGTCTTCCAATTAGTGTGACTCAATCTGGAAAGAGCTGGAAGAGACAATAACCCCTGGTAGATCCAAGAGACTCTTATTTCATTGTAGCATTCCTTGTTATACCCCAAGCTACATATAACAGTAAGTAAACACAGTAGTTCATGTAAATATATATTTTGAAAAACGGTTTGAAACATAAGCATATGTCCATATATTACATATTGTGTTACAATCAACACATATTAACATCATACATAGAGGTTCATAGCATAGACACACACAGGACACAAAACATACAAAATAAAACAACCATACCGGATAGTCTAACACAGGGGTAGTCAACCTTTTTATACCTACCGCCCACTTTTATATCTCTGTCAGTAGTAAAAAAAATTTTAGCCGTTCCACAGTAATGGTGATTTATAAAGTGTATTGTCCTCTCGCGCATCGTGGATTGGGTTGGGGGGGCGCTGGCTACCAGCTCTGCTTGTCTGTTACAGCTGGGTGGTGTGGGGGGAGATGCGCGAGCTATTCTGGGACGAGGGTCTTTTGTTTGCGGTCGCACTATAGCGCCATTTAGTTTCACTTACATAACGTGAACTAAACTTATGCGCGGGCAATACAAATAGTATATTTACAGAAATGTAAATTGTCCTGGGGAATTTTATGAAAACTTAATGAAAATGTTTTTAAATAATGCTATGATTTTTTAAAAAAAAAGTCAATTAAATTTAAAAAAGGAAAGTGCTTCAGTATTGGACAAAACCCCTACCGCCCACCATGAAAGCTGGAACGCCCACTAGTGGGCGGTAGGCACCAGGTTGACTACCACTGGTCTAACACTAATCTGAAAAACAGAACCCAAAGCAAAGAGGTTTTCACATAATATCAGAAAGGATTACAGCCAGCATCTCAACTGCTAGGTTGGCAAGAACTGAGGTGAAGATGGGATTCACCCCATTCACATGGCACTCGGGTCTCAAATGTGGGCTGCTGGCCCAGCTGACAAACTCAATGTGTTAACTGCTGTGCTATCCCTCCAAAGATCTTGTTGTGGCTCCAGCCCCCACCCGGGCCTGGCCCCCTGCCAGAAAGTGACTCAGAGAGTGAGGGGGAAGGGCCATCAGGGCTCCCCTCTGCAGGGCCGGCCTCTCTGGCTCAGCTCCAGGAGCCAGAGGCAGGCCAGGTGGAGGAGGTGATGAGGTCTCTGTCTCCTGTATCTCCCCCCGCCCAGGCAACGCTTCCAGACCCAGCTGTGGACAATCAGTCCTGGTTAGATCCCAGGTTTCTAGAGGTGGGAACAACAAAAGAAGGGGTGGGGCAGGCCTAAAGAGTGCTGAGTCACGAAGCCACACCTATCGTGTCCCACTTCTCCGCTGACGGCCGGGTCGGGGAAGTCTGTATCAGGCGTGCCTCTGCAGCTCTGCCAAAGTCCTATCAAAGTTCTCAAGGCAGGCAGGAGACTAGGAAGTGACTTCAGCAATCCAAGGTAGACTTTGCCTGACTCAGAGAATGCCAGAAAGCAGATCCTTTATATAGGCCATGGGGTGTGGCTCCATGACTCAGCACTTATCCAGGCCTGCCCTCCCTTCCTTTTGCTGATGCCACCTATCAATTCTCCTGAAGCGAGGATCTCTCCAGGCTCCAGCTGTTGTTAATTGACATTCCTCAGGCTCACATGCTGTGGGGGATGGGGAGGGGTCTAGTTGCTCCGTTTGCCTGGGCATGGAGCCAGGGCTGGGGGCTGGAGGCATGTCAGGCCCTTCTTCTTGCTCGGCCTGTCTGGGCATGGTGCCAGGGCTGGGGCCTGGAGGCATGCCAGGACATTCCTCAGCGTTCAGAAGGAGATAAGAGGGGCCCGGCTGCGGGGAAAGCAAGCGAGACACAACAACACCCCACAGGGTATAAAAGCAGGAGGGGCTGCTCTACTACTTCGTGACGGACAAAACAAACTGACTGGAAAAAACTTGAGCTGAACTATTTGACTGAGCATTTGGCCTTGATTGCTGTTTGTTCCTGACTTCCTGGTTGCTCCAGTAATGAGCTTCTGTGACGCCGGCATCAAGGAAGATAAAGAAAACCTTGGCAGACGATCGCTGGTTTGCTGCCAGAGTTGATAGCTGCCGCGGACTAAATTGCTGGCTGATTGAGTCAGTTCACGTGTCTCCCGGACTGAGGTGGGGACAGAACAGATCTGGTACATAAAAGAAAAGACACAACATGCTTTATTTGGAGGGAAGGAAAAATACAGGGTGAGTACATAAAGCATTCTTTAATGGGAGGCTCAGCTGTAATTCTTTAGGTACTCTGATTTTTCCAGTGAAGCACAAGCAGTGGATGGCACTCTCAGGCATAGGAGCAGAGTGGTTGTTGGGGAAATTTGGCATTCATCATCCCTACTAACAAAAAAATGATCTAGTTTGGAATTTATTTAAATTAAGCTTCATTAAAATCAGAGCACCAACATTCAGTTATCCCATCCTCTGTAATGCGTACAAAATACACTGATCAATGAGTTAGTTAACTGCAAAGCCAGAACTCATAGACTGGAAACCAAACAAACTGCAAACAAAATTTTAATTTGTAATTCACTCCTGCCACTGCAACCCACTCCAACCACAATCAAAATTAACTACTGTAATAAAAACTGGCAACCAAGGTTGACAGCAATAACATTAATATGCATCATGAGATATTTACAGTCAAATTTTTGTTTTTTGACTTATGGTCTGACTACGTGCAGAATCTGCCATATATAATGAATAGCTTAGGATCTAAGATAAAGAATTGCAATACAATTGGTGAGAAGGTAGATTGTCACCATGAACCACATTTACTTCAGGAAATCAAGATATTAGCAAGACAATAAAGAATCTCATTACTTTTTGGATGGGTTAGATGTTGAAGTTTCATGTAATTATAATTACCAAAAATAATTTTATAAAAATAACAAAAAACATACCTATGATGTAGAAACCATAATAATTACAACAATATAAATTATATCAATTATTTTAGTTGCCACACATTTCTTTAAACCTTGAAGATGAACAGACAAGGGAATCATCATAAAAGATAATATGACAGGTAGGTCCTGCTTTAATATCACAAACATTTCATAAAGTGTCCCTTGGATCTCTGACACCAACAGAACATATTAAACCTGTTTTGGAATGTCTTGCTTGCTTCTAAATTTAAAACTACAGTTTTGGGGTATTTTCTCTAGGGGTGTAATTGTCATGTACATATTAATATATGCAAATAAAACCAGGTTCTGTAGTGACTATTTCTCCAATGATTAGATTCTCTAATTAGACCCAAGCAATTAGCTCAGAAAAGTTTTATTCTCTTTTTCTGCCTCCAAAAGGCCTTCTATTTTCTCTTTAAAACACAACTTATATTTCAATTATTGCTTTTTTAAAAAAATTAATTTAACATAAAAGATACGTAAAAGTTACCATCACTATCTTGCCCATTAATTGCTTCCTTCTTGTCACATACTATTTTAGATGGCAGCCACTTGAATTTTTATAAGTACATAAGGATAGTTACATTGTTAATAAAATTGAAGCATCCCCCATCATTTTGACACTTTAAATCCCTTGTTACTGATTGATATGGCTAAGGGATGAGCAGTAACTGGCCTTTGCCTTTTTTAAAAACTTAATAAATAAAGAAAACTCTTTCGATGTTGAAATTGTTGCCCTAGCAGAACATGCCCTAATTCAGTGGTAATGAACAAAGGAAGATAAGGCAGGAGGCAAAGTGGACTACACTCAAGGAACACAATCTCTGTGCCTTGTAACTTGTCTCTTGGGTTCTGCACCAATGTTTCATCACTGGACCCTCAGAGGACCAAACCTTTGATGGTGGCTGTGGTTGACAGGTCAACCTTCTAGTCAAGCTTCCCTCACTTAGGATCTAATTACAAACAACAGGCTTGCATCGTGAAAGTCTGGATGAGCATGGAGGACATGTTTCTTCTTGAAAGTATGAGACCTATGGCTTGGATGTGGCATGGAGATTCCCAAAGCAGGGCAGAGGGGTATCCCATCATCCAAGCATTCTGAAGTGCTGCCCCACAGATGTGAGACCTTGTTTGTACAGTTGGGCTCTAGGCATTCGGGGTTGTTGCTCCGATATCCGTCTCCTTTTGGGGAAGGTTATTGAGAGAGTGGCTGGTATTCAGCTTCAGAGGATTCTGTATGAATTGCATTATCTGAACACTTTTCAGAGTCTGGGTTTTGACAGTATCGAAATTACATTGGTTGTGCTTGCTTATGACCTTTGGATTGTTCAGGAAAGAAACCTTCCAAGGACTCAGTTATTTGCTTGCTTTTAGTGCTTTAGTGCAGGGGTCCCCAACCCCCAGGCAACAGCCCATGGGACCGTGGCCTATTAGCAATAGGGCTGTACGTGCTTGATGGCCCCGCTGAGGGGGAGAGGGAAACCGGGCCGCATGAGCAGTGGGACAACACGCACATGCGCACATCTTAATTGGTCAAGCTGCATGCATGTGCTGGCCTGTTGCCACAAAGGTTGGGGCTCACTGCTTTAGTGGTTTAGATTTTTACAAAATCTGTGCCTGATGGGCATCTTCTGGTGTGGAGGATTGGGAACCCTAACCCTGCCCAAATATTTGATCCAAATGTCATCCATGGGTTCTCCCTTTCCTGGAGAATATCAAACAGCACAGAAATCAACAATGCCAGAATAATCGGTCCATTAGGTAGAGCTTAAGGCAAGTGTGAAATGCTCCTGGTTTGGACCGGATTTGTCGTGTCCCACTCCTCCTCTGACGGCCGGGTCGGGGAAGTCCGTATCAAGCGTGCCTCTGCAGCTCTACCAAAGTTCTGTCAGAGTTCTCAGGGCAGGCAGGAGACCAGGATGTGACTTCAGCAATCCAAATTAGACTTTGCCTGACTCAAAGAATGCCAGAAAGCAGATCCTTTATATAGGCCATAGGGTGTGGCTCCATGACTCAGCACTTATCCAGGCCTGCCCCTCCCTTCCTTTTGCTGACGTCGCCTCCCCATTCTCCAGAAGCGAGGATCTGTCCACTGCATCATTTCGTCCCCAGCTGCCGGTAATCCCAGCTCGTGGCTGGCTTCAGGTGCACATGCTATCGGAGGGAGGTTTGTTCGCTCAGTTTCTCCGGGCATGGTGCCAGGACTGGGGGCTGGAGGCATGCCAGGACATTCTCCTGTACTATCAGTGTCTGGCAAGAGATGAGAAGGGCCCGGCTGCGGTGAGGGGGGCGAGCGAGGCACAACAGGATTGCATGATCCAGTAGCGATGAGGGAGGTAGTTCGGAGAACTGGTAGCAAAAATCCCTGACTCCCCGCCCCCCCCACCCACCCATGCCCACTCAATCGCCCGGTACCCACTTGCCTACTTGGCAGCTTTCTGTTTCTTTCGGTCTCGCTCACTATTCCGGCCTTGCTTCGGCTGCTGCAATCAGTTGCATCAGCTAGCAACTGAATCTGCCTGCCTGCAATCCATCTCATCAGTGAGCAACTCAATCTGCCTGCCTTTTCCCTTGAATGGGTAAGTAAGGGGGGAAGCTTTAATAAAATAGTTAATTGGGGTGTTTTTTAGGAATTTTTTTTTTTAGACATAGCAATTTAAAGTTAAGGAAGTTTTAAAGTTAAGGAAGTTTTAAATTTAGCTGCTTTTATCTAAAAATACAAATAAAATAAAATAAAATAAAATAAAATATTTGTGCAGCTTTCTGAGATTTGGTGTGTTTCTGTAGTGTTTCACTCTAACTACATAAACACACAAAATCTCACAAAGCTGTATGTGGCATTTTGTGTGTGTGTATGAGTCAGTTGTGTTGTGTTATGCTGTGTATGTGTAAAGTGTGAAAGTTAGTATTGGGGCTTTTTGTGACTGTGTGAGGTTCCTGCTTGTTGCAGGGGCCATTTTGGGTGAAGTGCAGCTGCTTTTACATTGTGTGTGAGTCAGTTGTGTTGTGTTGTGCATGTGTAAAGTGTGAAAGTTGGTTTTTGGGCTTTTTGTGGCTATGTGAGGTTCCTGCTTGTTGCAGGGGCCATTTTGGGTGAGGTGCAGCTGCTTTTACATTGTGTGTGTGTCAGTTGTGTTTTGTGTGTGTGTGTGTGTGTGTGTGTAAAGTGTGAAAGTTGGTTTTTGGTACCTCTTGTTTTGTGTACTTATTATTTTTATTATTTATTGTTATTAGTCACACCCACCCAGTCACCTGACCACCAAGCCATGCCCACCAATTAAGCCACACCCACAGAGCCAGTAGGGAACATTTTTAGATTTCACCCCTGCTTAAGGCACAATATGGATGAGCTGAATATCACCATACAGAAGAAAGTTACTCAGATATTATGTTTCTCCTCTCCATACTTTTTGATTTATTGTAGCAAACATTAGTTGAACGTCACAACTACAGAAAGTGTGAAATTTCCTGTATAACTCACACAATGGTTCCCCAGCCACTGAACATTCATAGGTCTCATCAATAATTTTCCTGAAATAATACTGAGAAAGTTACAGGAAGCACATGCAGAATCAGACCCTTAAAACTCACAAGTTTTATTTAAAGTATTCACATTAAGAATAACATTTAATATTTTAGTAATTTTTTTAGACTTAAAAATTGTAGCTTTGGAATAGACCTTGGCAATAAATAGTACCAAAATTGCAGCATAGTCAGATCTCAATCTCACAGATTTATAAATTGTGATTGCCTGATCCAAATTCAGTGTCTGGATCTTTATACAAGATGTGCTAGTAAAAAGTCTTCCCAACCAAATAATGTTCCAGATACCGTAACATATACAGAAGCATCACAAGGCTTGTTCATGTGAGATGGTCTTCATAGCATCATTGCTTGCCAGACAGCTCATCCACTTCCTCTTCCATCCTGACAAGTATGAGAAGGTATCCACAAAGACAAGCTACAATTGT
Organism: Ahaetulla prasina; assembly: GCF_028640845.1. Lineage (NCBI taxonomy): Eukaryota > Metazoa > Chordata > Lepidosauria > Squamata > Colubridae > Ahaetulla > Ahaetulla prasina. Next base: position 178,352,531 of record NC_080539.1, on the reverse strand, counting down.
TTCATGATTGGTGACCTCAGTAAGTATTCAGAATTCTTACGGTGAAATTAAAGCACAATGTCTCTAATAATGATATTCAGAGTGAAAATTTCCCAAAGCCACAATTGCAGTTTCTATGTTCAGATTTCTCTTGAGTTCTCATATAAATTTGTTTTATTTTTGTAGGAACATGGTTTTTTATCATTGCAAAAAGCAACCCAAAGTAAATGGCTGGTCAATAAAGTAAAATTAATGTTAGTGAAATCTTTCACTGAAACTTTTAAAAGTTCTGTTTAAGTGCATTGTTTGGTGTCCATTAGTTCTACTCATTTAAATGAAATGGTAGTCCATCCGAAACCAATACAAATTGCTACCAAACATAATGCACAGAGCCAGTTTGGGGTGGTGGCTAAGACACTGGACTAGCAACTGGGAGGCCATGAGTTCTAGTCCTCCTTTAGACATGTAAACTAGGTGACTTTGGATCAGTTAACTCTCTTTCAGCCCAATCCACTTCACAAGTGCAGGGAAAATAGGAGAAAAGAATATCAACTCAAGATGACCCAAAATAAAGATGAGATAAAAATTTAATAATAAATGCTGCAGAAATTCAGGTTTGATTATTAATGCTAGTACACATGAAAGCTCACCAGTGAAGGAAGAGCCCCACAACTTAGTTAAAAAGTGTTGCTTTCTATCCCCTAAATGTTCCTTCCCTCAAAATCATTATTTACCTTCTTTTTTAAAGTCTTTCTTGAAAACTAAAAAGGAAGTCCTTCAATCCACTCTTAGTATCCCAAAAAAACAATAGCATACACATCAGTTACATATAATGTACATGATAGAGAGAAGGGATGTCAAATCCTTCATTTTTATTTTTATTGCAAACATTTGCTAAGTCACAGTATGCTTGGACATCAACTATTTCTGATGTGAATACCTTTTGAGGACTTTGCAAACAAAAATAGATACATTTAAGAAAAGGGCATATAAAATTAATATAATAGAGAAATTATATACTGTATATAATAGCAGAGAACTAGATATGTGAGATGTATGCAAATGTTTGTTTTAGAAAAGATATATATGCAGATTTTTCTCACATTTTTCAATGCAAAATAAGGCAAGACTGACAGAATGAAGTTTCAGAATTTCAGAATCAGAATAGAGCTGGAAGGGACCTTGGAGGTCTTCTAATCCAGCCCCTTGCTCAAGCAGGAGACCCTATACCACAGGTATCAAACTTGATTTCATTGAGGGCTGCATCAGAGTTCTGTTAGACCTCGGGGCCATGGCTAGGGTAGGCAGGGCCAGCTCAATGTCACTCATCATGGCCCAATTTTCAACTGCGATGGCCTTCTGCAGCGCTCTGCCAGTGAAAAATGGAGCTCAGAGGGGCCACATGCGGCCCACCTGGGACCTGTTTTTGGCTTTGACAGCCTTCTGAAGCCCTCTATCAGGAAAAATGGAGCTCGGGGCCCCTGCAGAGGGATGAAGGAGGCTTTCGTAGCTGAAAACAGAGCCCAGGAGGGCAGCATGTGGCCCTCCTGAGCTCTGTTTTCACTGGCAGAGGCACCACGGGCTGGTCCTTTGGGCCCCATCGGCCAGATCTAGGTGGATCCAGGTGGGCCCCACGGGCCAGATCTAAGCACTAACTTCTGAAGGCAAGCTGCTCCACTGGTTAATTACAGTTAAGAAGTTTCTTCTTAATTCTAGGTTGTTTCTCTCCTTAATTAGTTTCCATGCATTGTTTCTTGTCCTGCCCTTGGGTGCAGTTGGTATTTATTTATTTATTTATTTGCCCTCACACCTTCCTTCAGAATAATCTCAACCTACACTTCCCCTAAAAATTCAAGCACCATGCATAATGAAAGCAATACAATGAAACTTTGGGAAGGACAGATTTATTAACTACAGTAAAAGATCCTTTATACCTCCCCTGGACTTTGTCTTCTCTTTCACTCCTCACAGCCTAGGAAATCCTGATCTACATGGACAATATCCAGATTTCGGAAACAAGGGTTTTCTAGGTTTTTCTGCTTCTTGGATTGTAAAATGACATATGATGCTCCTAAATACCCAAAGAGCATTACTTCCAGTTAAGCAGAAGCTCTGTTGCCTTGTAGGAATTTAGCACCCACCCCCCTCCTAGAAGAATGAAATATTTTAGAAAATATTTAAAAGGCAAAATATATTTCCCTGGATGAGAAATGGAGAAACATGTTTTAAAGTCAAAGCAACTCCCCCCACCTTTGTCAATGGGCCATTAAGGCCTGAGCCAGTCCATTGTCTACATGACAAAGATAGGATTAGCCCCTACCCATCTAGCAACAGAATCTTACCACATGGCAAGGCTCAAGCAAGCTTGAGAGACAACCTACAATGTTAGCTAAGACCCCCACCCCCTGGGAGTCTGACAGCCAATCAGGATACTCTTCCTGTGCCCCAGAAAGTTCAAAGCTCAGAAAAAGCATAAAACCAGGGAGCACACAGGATCTCGCCCTTTTCTGTTCAGGAACTCAAGCCATGTGATCCTGACCACCATTAAACCATCTTTCCAAGCAGTCTCCATGTTTCCAGTGTCTTTGTCCCCACTTGGAACTGAACCCAGATGGATATTTCTTCCAACAGCCTCTAGCAAGCTTTCCCCACCATTGGTTACCTCTCTTTCTCCTACAAACCACAGGTTTTTTATTTATTTATTTCAGTGAAATTTCACAAGATGTACTGGAGGAGAAAGATTTTTGGTCCAGCTCAAAGTGAGTCTTTTGAACTTTCCCAGTTGTACATTGGCACTCACTACTTTGTTGCTAGTCTAGAGCTTAAAAATATTCTATTATATCTTAGCACTATTCCAGAATCTTCATCATTAAGGGAAACTTAGGTTTTACTCTAGAAACCTAATATTTCAGAAAACTAAATATACTTTTTAATTTTCAGGATACTGAATTTCTCTCTCTCTCCTCCATTCCCACTCCCAGACAGACAAACAAATGTTACTTTATCTCAGCAGGATCTTTTGGCCAATCTTTTTTTTTTATTTTATTGAAAGAGTTTTAAAAAAACAAAAACATTTTTCCCCCTTTTTTCCCCCTCTCTCCCAAAAAACAAAACAAAAAAACAAACAAAAAAAACAACAAAAAAAACAAACAACAAAAAAAACAAAAAACAAAAAAAACAAAAAAAACAACAACAAAACACCCCCCTCCCAATCTTGAGGGCATATGATGGAGACTCCCTGGAGTGTCCCCCTTGAACTGCTTATATTGTACATGCTGCCATTAAGCTGTCTGCCTCATGGAATATATTTGTTATGTAAATTATTACAGATTTACATATTACTGGGAACTAATCTTCATTGTCCTCTCTCTAGATGGATCAATTGATATTTTTTTTCTTTCCCTCACAAGCCTTCCCGTTTTACCCAAATGTAAAATAAAATTTTAAAATCCTCTTAATGAGTTTCCAGCTATTTTACAGAAGGTCGCTGATTGTCCCGTCCTGTTTATTAGTTGTCAAATACAGAGAAGTGATTTATTTAGAATTTATTAAGAATAGTATTTTATGGAAATCAATACAATATGTAGGACTTTATTCAAAACAAATTACTAACCAATATGTAATGGAATTAGTCTCAGGCTATTTATAAGAGATGTTCTTGTTTACATATCTGGACCTCTTTTATATTTTCTTCATTGAAGATTATTATTTGCTAAGGATAAGCTGATCTTATTAAAACTAATTCATTTTGTTGCTTTGTATTCTTTAACTATAACTTTGTTGCTTGTATTCTTACAATTTATATTGATGTTGATTGTTTTCTAGTATGATTAAATTGCGTATTTGTAACCTATGACTATCATTAGGTATTGTACCTATGATTCTTGACAAATGTATCTTGTCATTTTATGTACACTAAGAACATATGCATCAGTGGTGGGTTGTTACCAGTCTTCCCTGGATCGGGTGAACTGGTAGTGGCAGCAGCAGGAGGCTCCACCCATCTGCCCAGATGCTTCTGTGCATGCGCAGCTTTGCACATGTGCGCAAGCTCATGCACGCCCATGAGCGAACCAGTCGCAACAGGATTTGAAACCCACTACTGATATGCACCAAAGACAAATTCCCTGTGTGTCCAATCAAACTTGGCCAATAAAGAATTCTATTCTATTCTATTCTATTCTATTCTATTCTATTCTATTCTATTCTATTCTATTCTATTCTATTCTATTCTAGTGGTGCTTTCCTGTCAAGTAAGTTGAAACCATTCTACAATTGATCCGGTGAATCATTGTATTGCTTATTGTTTGATTTCTATAACTGTCCATTTTCAGAAAATTACTTTGAGCAGCTTACAAGTCAAAAACATGCATTACAATTAAAACCTTAAAAACATTTTAAAACAATAAAACCGTCAACACACTAAAAAACATTAAACCATCTAATTCAAAGTATATACAAAGCAAGATGTCTGTCCAGTATAGCCAAGAGGTGGGGCCTTTGGCGCATATTGTACCCCAGGCTCAGAAGCTTAGTCAGGTTTTTAAAGCTTTACAAAAGGCTAAAAGGATTGGGGCCATTCTAATCTCTGAAGGGAGAATGTTCTACAGTGGAGGGGCCACTGTAGCTCACCTCCTCATCCCCCGCCAGCCAATATTGTTTGTCTGATGGGATCCAGAGCATGCCCCTTCCATTAGACCTAGTTGGACAGGTAGAAACTCTTGGAAAAAAGATGATTCCTCAGGTACCCTTGTCTCAAGCCTTGTAAAAGCTTTATCGGTAACCACTAACACCTTGAATTGCATCCGGAAACACACTGGTAACTAGAGGGACTCACTTATTAATAGTTTGATCACCTAAAGTAAAACAAAGTCACTGTCAAACTAAACTTCATGGACCTATTTGTGTATATTTTTAATATCAGTACAAAAACAGCTTGCCATTGATTTCTTGGGATTTTTTTTTTCATTCGCAGACTAGACTATAGATAGCCCTGCTATTCCCTGGAAATCTGCCATCCATATATTAACCTGGTTTGGCTCTACTTAACTTTCATTCTGTGACATAAAATAGTTTTCTATGCAGATAACACACTATAACAATGTGTTACTTATTTGGCATTATCTAGTCCTCCAGTTTTACCTGAGAAACAGAAGGTTCTATATTACAGCACCTGGGTTAAAAGTGGTATTATCCTTTTCGCATGCCCATATTTATCTATGTGAAAAGGAGTTTGAGTAACAAGTTGCTCCACAATCACCATCCCACAGGTAATAAAAATGTTTATCATCAATCATACTATAAAATCATGTACATGAAGATTAAAACTGTTTTGGGATTCCATTTAAGTACGAACAGAATGAAAGAGTGGGTTTTAGCCAAAGGGAGATAAATATGGCATTAAATCTTTCTCCAAAACCAGGAAGACTTTATTGACGATATACTTCATTTTTAATAATGCTCTTTCAATTTATTATGATATCATTAACCAATAAGACATTCTGAAGTTGGTTCTAAATTTCCTACCATTTCTCATTCCATGTTAGCCCAGTGGCAATTACTGCAGGCCTTAGACTTTAATATCTAAGCACAGTTGAGTTTCATCTCTTGGAAGAAGCTTTTGAAATCTGAAAGTGCCAAACTACCTTATGTTTTATTTAAATTTTTTTTAAAGAAAGTTGAACCTGAGGTTATTCCCCTTCCAATAAGTTGGCTAATTATTTATTAACTTTCAAGGCTTTTCTTTAAAGGGAATTGAAAAGACAGAGGGGGAAAAAGAGGAAAAGGCAAAGATGGCAGGTGTTATGCTGCCAACAGAATGTCCAGGGTGAAAAAACTTGAAAAAAATGCATCACAGAAACATAACACAAAGGGATGCTCTACTTTGCAGAAAAGGTTTATGGGTAAATGTTTACAACCTACATATTATTCAAAAAACTACATTTACATTCCAAAATGTAAGAAGTGCTTTACATTTTATCACAGTAAGATGATCCTGATCTAAAGTTTGTATTTTATCTGCCTGTTCACCGCCCTGAGTCCTTCGGGAGAAGGGCGGTATACAAATTAAAATATTATTATTATTATTATTATAAAAGACTGTGGGGTCCTTGGTATTCTCTCAGCTTCCTTGTTTTCTCACAGACATTTCATTACTAAATTAAGTAATATCATCAGTGCTGGGTTGTTACCAGTCTTCCTGGATCGGGTGAACTGGTAGTGGCAGCAGCAGGAGGCTCCACCCATCTGCCCAGATGCTTCTGTGCATGCGCAGCTTTGCACATGCGCAAGCTCATGCACGCCCATGAGCGAACCAGTCGCAACAGGATTTGAAACCCACTACTGATATGCACCAAAGACAAATTCCCTGTGTGTCCAATCAAACTTGGCCAATAAAGAATTCTATTCTATTCTATTCTATTCTATTCTATTCTATTCTATTCTATTCTATTCTATTCTATTCTATTCTATTCTAGTGGTGCTTTCCTGTCAAGTAAGTTGAAACCATTCTACAATTGATCCGGTGAATCATTGTATTGCTTATTGTTTGATTTCTATAACTGTCCATTTTCAGAAAATTACTTTGAGCAGCTTACAAGTCAAAAACATGCATTACAATTAAAACCTTAAAAACATTTTAAAACAATAAAACCGTCAACACACTAAAAAAACATTAAACCATCTAATTCAAAGTATATACAAAGCAAGATGTCTGTCCAGTATAGCCAAGAGGTGGGGCCTTTGGCGCATATTGTACCCCAGGCTCAGAAGCTTAGTCAGGTTTTTAAAGCTTTACAAAAGGCTAAAAGGATTGGGGCCATTCTAATCTCTGAAGGGAGAATGTTCTACAGTGGAGGGGCCACTGTAGCTCACCTCCTCATCCCCCGCCAGCCAATATTGTTTGTCTGATGGGATCCAGAGCATGCCCCTTCCATTAGACCTAGTTGGACAGGTAGAGACTCTTGGAAAAAAGATGATTCCTCAGGTACCCTTGTCTCAAGCCTTGTAAAAGCTTTATCGGTAACCACTAACACCTTGAATTGCATCCGGAAACACACTGGTAACTAGAGGGACTCACTTATTAATAGTTTGATCACCTAAAGTAAAACAAAGTCACTGTCAAACTAAACTTCATGGACCTATTTGTGTATATTTTTAATATCAGTACAAAAACAGCTTGCCATTGATTTCTTGGGATTTTTTTTTTCATTCGCAGACTAGACTATAGATAGCCCTGCTATTCCCTGGAAATCTGCCATCCATATATTAACCTGGTTTGGCCCTACTTAACTTTCATTCTGTGACATAAAATAGTTTTCTATGCAGATAACACACTATAACAATGTGTTACTTTTTTGGCATTATCTAGTCCTCCAGTTTTACCTGAGAAACAGAAGGTTCTATATTACAGCACCTGGGTTAAAAGTGGTATTATCCTTTTCGCATGCCCATATTTATCTATGTGAAAAGGAGTTTGAGTAACAAGTTGCTCCACAATCACCATCCCACAGGTAATAAAAATGTTTATCATCAATCATACTATAAAATCATGTACATGAAGATTAAAACTGTTTTGGGATTCCATTTAAGTACGAACAGAATGAAAGAGTGGGTTTTAGCCACAGGGAGATAAATATGGCATTAAATCTTTCTCCAAAACCAGGAAGACTTTATTGACGATATACTTCATTTTTAATAATGCTCTTTCAATTTATTATGATATCATTAACCAATAAGACATTCTGAAGTTGGTTCTAAATTTCCTACCATTTCTCATTCCATGTTAGCCCAGTGGCAATTACTGCAGGCCTTAGACTTTAATATCTAAGCACAGTTGAGTTTCATCTCTTGGAAGAAGCTTTTGAAATCTGAAAGTGCCAAACTACCTTATGTTTTATTTAAATTTTTTTTAAAGAAAGTTGAACCTGAGGTTATTCCCCTTCCAATAAGTTGGCTAATTATTTATTAACTTTCAAGGCTTTTCTTTAAAGGGAATTGAAAAGACAGAGGGGAAAAAGAGGAAAAGGCAAAGATGGCAGGTGTTATGCTGCCAACAGAATGTCCAGGGTGAAAAAACTTGAAAAAAATGCATCACAGAAACATAACACAAAGGGATGCTCTACTTTGCAGAAAAGGTTTATGGGTAAATGTTTACAACCTACATATTATTCAAAAAACTACATTTACATTCCAAAATGTAAGAAGTGCTTTACATTTTATCACAGTAAGATGATCCTGATCTAAAGTTTGTATTTTATCTGCCTGTTCACCGCCCTGAGTCCTTCGGGAGAAGGGTGGTATACAAATTAAAATATTATTATTATTATTATTATAAAAGACTGTGGGGTCCTTGGTATTCTCTCAGCTTCCTTGTTTTCTCACAGACATTTCATTACTAAATTAAGTAATATCATCAGTGCTGCAGATCTAAAGGGCTAATAAACAATTTCAAGATTTTTCCCTCTCCCTTATTGCAGAAGGTCTTTTATCTTAAGAAATCCACAATTTAAAGCATGTTTGTGATTTAAGGCCATTGGGAAGAACTACAGAAAAATAAAAACCTTGATTATCAGATGCAGGAAATGTAAGAGAAGAATCCATTCCCCAGTCTTGAATAAAAACAAATGTCTAAATGTCTAAAAAACTACAAGCTTATTGGTTGATTGGCTAGCTGGCTGTTTAACTGGGACTGACAGAGAAAGAGGATGGGTAGTAAATAATCCATCCCTCAAGAGTCTAGAGCAAACAAACAAATAAACAATAACAAGTATTTTATTTTATTTTTCAAAAATGGAGGGGGGGGAAAGAAATAAACTTAGGGCTTCTTTTCAATATAAAATACTGAGAAAGACAGAGCTTTCTGAAATAAAACAGAAGAGTTCTCCTGCTACTAAGAAAACCTTAGTAATAAATCCAAAAGAAGTCATTATTAATAAGTTATAGCAATTCCTCATAAAGTTAGCTTGCTTTTTCTGAGGATAACTGATAGGGTAAATTCCAGTACCTAATAGGAGCAATTAAATATTGCAGGTGATAAATATTTAAGGATTCTAAAGTGTTCTTCTTCAGTAAAAACTTACTTTATGTGCTTAAATTAAGACCACGATTACTTAAACTGAGATTGTACTAAACCCTGTGAATTCTTCCTGCCAATGCCAAAAGTGTGGCGGGAGGGAGGTCTAAAAAAACGAAAACTGGTCTGCTGCATTGCCATGAATGTGTGCTGTAAACAAAGTTTGTTCTATGACTTTGAAGTCTTCCTAGTGGTTTCCCCCAACTTAGGGGGAAATTACAGTATTTATAAAAGTGCACAAATGTAATTTAAGTTATAAAAAAGCCTTGAAAATTTCATCAAAAGCATTCAAATTAGTCTCTCCCCAGGTCAGCTAATGAGTTGTCATGTGCTGGCCTCATAGAGCAAAGCACCTCCTGCAGACTAAGACAGTTAACCATGTTTTCATCAAAGAAAATGCTCATTAGTAGAGCTTTCAGAAACTGATTTGATTATAGTTTCACTTGTTAAAGTGAAATATTTTGAGCTCATTAGGATGATTATGATTCAAGGTCATCTTTTGAAGCCAGCCCTGTCAATATAAGATAAATGGGGCCTCATCTTTTTCCCTTCTTTCCGTCTGTGCTTTTAAAACTCTTCTGTGTAAAAAGTTCCATAGTCATAATTAATTTTTAGTTCTTCTGTTACAAAGCTGCTTAAAAAGAGAGAGAGAGAGAGAGAGAACAAAGATTTTTGGCTACCAAAAAGGCATTGAAGAACTATTAAGAGGAGGAAGAGGCTATCTTGTTTTACAGAAATCAGAGAAAAACCTTGAAAAGTTCAGCTTTTGAAACCCAGTTATTTTCTCCTTGACCTTTTCCAAAGTTTCTGAAAGGTACTTTGTACATATTTTTGCATTATCTTTTTATCTCAAAAGTATAAAACTAAACTGAAAAGGGCTCCGAAGAAGAAGTACCAGTGGCTTATTAAATATCTTTTCTTTTATGATACATGATAAAGTTAATACCTTTTAAAGTTTTTCCCCCTTTTTTCTTTTGTATTTCCACTTAATCTTTACATGGTTAAAGAGCCATTTAAGCATAAAAGGAAATGGCATTAACTTCTACACAAAGATGAAGAAATTATGCATTTGGGTAGGGCTTGCTTGGTCAAATACTGCCTCATCCTTTCGCTTGAAAAGAGAGGTCAGGAGGAAGGGTTTTCTGCCGAATACAAAAGAAAACTGAACTATTTTTCAACAGGCACATGATGTGGAATATTTCATACATTTTCCCAGGGAAAAAAGAACTACCCTGGTGGACCACAGAAATACTCCATCCAGCCTGAGATTATTATTTGGCTAGTGGCTGAATCCAGACGCTTGAAGCCCTCTGAGGCTCCCACAATTATTTATGCTTGTTCTTTTAAAACTGCTCATAGTCTCTGTTTGGGTAGCAGTGCATTTAAAATTCACACACACATACACACACACACACACACACACACACACTAAATTAAATATTTAGCAAGAAAATTAAAAATGTCTAGTGGCTAATGCATGGAAAGGTTCAGACTTTGGCAAGATGACAGTAGGAGAAAAATTCAGAAGTTTGTGGTAGCTAATGAGAATGGCTGCTTGACTGAAAGATAGTGACCCTAATGTAATATTTCCCACTGCTGTAAGACATTAGAAAAGGGGAGAGGAAGAATCCCTTAAATCCTGGGAAGGGAGAGGCATTAAGAAGGCATTTAAGAAGAAATTAGAAAATAGTTTTAAGCATCAGTGCTTGCTTGAATTAAAAAGATGCAACCTAAAACACAACCCAAACCACATTTACTTGAAGCGAAGTCCTGTGGTTTAAGTGTATTTCCTTGCAAGCTTGGAAGTGGCTTGCAAACAAAATTGGTCACACCACCCAATAACAGATGATGGTGTTTTCTGTCAAAAAAATATTGATACACATGATGTAACATGAAAGAGAGCAAATATTAAGAAGAAGAGTCATTGGGAGAGGAGGAAACACATACTCAAGACCTTCAGGATATAGTTATTATAGCTTAATTCAAGAAAGTGAGTTAAGAAATACAACTCAATAAAGAAATCTTCCTTCGCAGTTTGTTTCCTGATCTGAACTACCCTGAAGGGTTGATAGGTCAGCATTTTTTTTGTCATTTTGGAAAGAAATGAGGGTGTTTGTTCTCTAAAATTGTATGTTTGTCAATGTAGCAAAAGGAATGTGGAAGCTGGCACCATATTGGAATAATGTTTTAGTAAACTAGTCCGTCCTTTCTTTCTTTCTTTCTTTCTTTCTTTCTTTCTTTCTTTCTTTCTTTCTTTTGTCAAATACCTATTAAATAATATGTATAAGCATGAATTGAATACATAAAAGGAATACAACTAAAGGGAACATTAGGACAGGGACAGTAGGCATGCTGGTGCTCTTAAGCACACCCCTTACAGACCTCTTAGGAATGGGGTGAGGTCAATAGTAGATAGTTTTTGGTTAAAGCTTTGGGGACTTTGGGAAGAGACCACAGAGTCAGGTAGTGCATTAACAACTCTGTTACCGAAGTTATATTTTCTGCAATCGAGATTGGAGCGGTTTACTTTAAATTTGAATCTATTGTGTAATCGTGTATTGTTGTGGTTGAAGCTGAAGTAGTCATTGACAGAAAGGACATTGTAGCAGATAGTTTTATGAGCTATGCTCAGGTCATGCCGAAGGCGGCGTAGTTCTAATTTTTCTAAACCCAGAATTTCAAGTCTGGTGGCATGAAGTATTTTCTTGCGAGCAGAGGAGTGGAGAACTCTCCTTGTGAAATATTTCTGGACACGCTCAATTGTATTAATGTCTGATATGCACTGTGGGTATTCGAGAATTGGTCTAGCAAATGTTTTGTATGCTCTGGTTAGTAGTGTCATCTTACCGGAGAAGAAGCTATGCAAGATTAGGTTTACAACTCTTAATGCCTTTTTGGCGATGTTGTTACAGTTGGCTTTGGCACTTAGATCATTTGACATGAGTACTCAAAGGTCTTTGACAGAGTGAGGGTCATCTACAAGGTCATATCCACCTAGCTTGTATTTTGTGTTCTGATTCTTTTTGCCAATGTGTAAGACAGAGCATTTGTTGGTTGAGATTTGGAGTTGCTAATTTTTTGACCATTCTGACACAAAGTCAAGATCTTTTTGAAGGGTAGCAGCACTGTTGGTAGTGTTAAATAGTTTAACATCATTGGTGAAGAGAACGCAGTTATTTATAATACAATCACAAAGGTCATTTATGTATAATATGAAGAGTGTTGGTCCTAGAACACTGCCTTGGGGGACACCGCTATTAACAGGTGCAGGATTTGATAGAACGCTGCCTATTTTGACCACTTGTTGCCTATTTGACAGGAACACAGTTATCCAATTATGAAGGGGTCTGCAGATGCCATAGGATTTTAGTTTTAGAAGGAGTTTGCCATGCGCCACTGAATCAAAAGATTTACAGAAGTGTATGTAAATTGCATCTATTGCTTTGCCCTGATCAAGATTTGTAGACTATATGTTTTTGCAGTGTAGAAGTTGTACATTACAGGATAATTTTTTTCTGAAATCAGATTGTTTATTAGAGAGTAGATTGTTTGTTTCTAGGTGGAGGGTAACGGATTGGTTGATGATTGATTCCATTACTTTGCAGGTGATGCAGCCAGGAAAGGGCCAGGAGAAGCCAATTTGTGGTTAGAAATTCAAGTTTGCTCATATTTCATCCACTTTACACGGACTTATTATGTGAATATCTTTGGTGGTGTCCATTGACTTTGAATTCTTCCCCCTATGAACACTCCTAACATTACTTGGAGAGCAGAGTCATCAAACTCATCCTCAAGCAGTATCTCTGCTGATTTTATCTTTCCTGTTTATGAGAAAGAGGAATAATAGGATTTAGTTGGTTTTTTTGCTTATTAATGGGCACACAAGGTTCAACCTCTACATTTTTCTACTGCAGTATATTAAATTTGACAGTTCAAAAAAAATTAAGGACATTGAAAGAATCTGTTGTTCTAAATTCAAGCTTCTTACATCCTGATGGTGTTGTCAGATCTGGTAAACTCAGCAAAACCATTTGTAATTATTAAGTGAGTTCAATTGATTTACTGATTTAAATTGAATCACTTGTAGAACACGTCTGTGCTCAAGAATCTCCTTGTTCTTCTCCTGTCCTCACCTCAGGAAGGAGAAGAAAATCGTTTTTTCTCAGCTTTTTCCTCCTTCTCTTTGATCAACAACTTAAAAATAACTTATCTAAATCCAGATGAGCCATTCTAATTGGGAACATGGTTTTCTTTTCTCTCAATTTACTAACTCATTTAGGAAGGGTCTTCATCAATGAATTTCTTTTCTACATGTCTTTTTCTTTTTATTACAAATTCAGTCTCTATAAATTCACCTAAAACCCGCACCCAACAATTTCCCAATTCTTCTTTCAGGTCAGTTAAACTTTCCCTTTCCCTGTCTCTTCAAAAATCAAACAACTCACTGTTATTATCTTTTCTATAACTGTTCCTTTTCCAAAAGAAGTCAGATATTCATCTTTACCAAAAACAAGATAGTTTTCTTCTCAAACTGTAAAAGTGTTTTTATATTTTTATTGGTTTTTTATGTATGATTCTTATTTCCCTGATCTAAAAACATTCTCCATTTAATGTGTGATTTGAATTCCCTGGGTGTAAGTTTTGAATTTCTTTAATCTTTAATAAACAAATTACTTGTCAAGACTAAACATATCCAGTTTCCTCACTCTCTTCTCTTAGGAATTAGGTTGTCTGCTCATTCTTGTTGCCTTCTTCTGTGCCAATTCAGTTAGTCTGAATGCTTCTTAAAGTGTGAAGTCCCAAATTTAACAGGATGCTTGAGGTGGATTTTGACTGACCTACATAATTCTACCTATGAAATCCCCTTTTCCTACTCTTCTCCCTTTTTGCTTTCAGTTGTGGGATTTGTGCACCATGGAATTAAAAAAAATAAACACCATGTTTCTCCAAAAATAAGACATCCCTGGATAATAACCCCAATCAGGCTTCTGAGCACATGCGCTAAAATAAGCCCCCCCTCCAAAAATAAGCCCTCCCCAAAAATAAGTCCTCCCCAAAAATAAGCCCTCCCCAAAAATATTTAACCACATTCGCTGCTGGTCCCCGCCATTTCCTTTGGTTAGGGTTAGGGAGACAGAGCTGGAAATCAGGTAAGATGGCAAGAGGAGCCCCGTCTTGCTCCATGCACCCCAAAATAATACCTCCCTGAAAATAAGGCCATATGCTTATTTCGGGGTTCAAAAAAATATAAGACAAGGTCTTATTTTTGGAAAAACATGGTACAAAATAAAATATTTTCCCACCATGAAATAAGACATATTAAGACTGGCTGAAGTATCTTTGTACAAATATTTAGTAGGTGCCAATGTTCCTGGCGTAATTAGGAAAGGTACATTAGAAAGCACAGCACAAGCCTTCTGCCCAAAAAAACATCCAGCAGGTTTTAGCTGGCAGTAGAGCACAGAGACGAGTTCCTGAGTGGTTGTTGGTTTTTTGTTTTATTAGAGGACAGTGGCATCCAAGGACGAAAGAGGAGAATCAAGTCTAGATGGCAATCACAACATTTATGCCAATGCACATATAAAAGGGGCAGAGCTTCAGTCATATCACAATTGCCCTCTTGAAGTGTTGGACTCTGCCTGCAGATAGATAGAAGACATGGGAATAGAAAGCATATCTAGCAAATCCTAGGTGGAACTATTTAAAACAGACATTAATCAGCACATTAGTAGTTTTACAAAGTTGCTGAAATAGGTCCAGGGAGATATTTATTAAGCAGAAACGATCAAGCAGTCCATTTTTTAAAATGATAGAAATGATGAATACAAAACCCCTATCAAATATATGACACAGTATCTTCTATTCTTTACTCTTTTAAAGTAGGTGAACTGGGGAGGTCTTAAAATAGGAGGGGGGAGGGAAAGGAAGCAAAGAGCAAAAAGATAAAAAGATAATTTCTCTGTGCATCATTTCTCAGTAGATATCCAACAACTAGACACACTGAATTTTTGCAGAAATTTCTAAAGGGTGGTCACCCAAGAAAAAGACTAAAGCCTTCGGGTTCCTCCCTTATGATGTTCATTATTAGCTGCTAGTTGCTTTAGGATTTTCTCATAATTTAAAATTTTCCTTTTATAGTTGTTTGTTGGTTTTTGCTGGGTTTGGTCTTGGCCCATAAATACATTTTGATTGGCTTAGTGCAGGGTGGGTTCTACTTACCTTTACTATCAGTTCGCATCGTGCTCATGCACGCACATGCGCAGATCACTTTTGATGATGTTCGGGTCATCCCGCCGGTTTTACTACCCGTTCTATAGAACCGGTGCGAACCAGAGGCAACCCACCACTAGTTTAGTGGGTAAAATACCTTCCTCCCTAACTGCTTTGGTCCAAAATCATGATTGAGAGATTCACACTTTTTGCTATAGTTTAGGAAGAGGGTGCAGTAGGCTGGACGCAACTCATAAACCACCCCATTCGACCACATGCTTAGGCATTTAAAACAGCTCCCCTGACTATTGATGGAAGCTTTTTGCATACGTTTTTGGAAGGTAAGTACACTGGGGTGGTTGGGTGGGGTGATTCTAGCAGCAGCAATTAAACAAAAGCTTCTTAATAGATTTCAGAGAGTCTCTCAATGTAGACGGGGAAGAAATTATGATGGGATTTTCAACACTTGTAACCATCCAAAGAAAAAATTGAAATCAATTAAGACATATTTGCGATAGATAGATAGATAGATAGATAGATAGATAGATAGATAGATAGACAGACAGACAGACAGACAGACAGACAGACAGACAGACAGACAGACAGACAGACATCTGCATGTCTATAACTGTCTGGTTTGGTTCTGCAACCCAACAAGACAGACACAGACTTCAGAGGATAATTAGAACTGCAGAAAAAACAATTGCTACTAACCTGCCTCTCATTGAGGACCTGTATACTTGCACGAGTCAAAAAGAGGGCTGTGAAAATATTTACAGATCCCTTGCATCCTGGACATCCTGTTTCAACCCCTACCCTCAAACTGACGCTACAGAGCACTGCACACCAGAACAACTAGACACAAGAATAGTTTCTTCCTGAACACCAAAGCTCTACTAAACAAATAATTCCCTCAACACTGTCAAACTATTTACTAAATCTGCACTACTATTAATCTTCTCATTGTTCCCATCATACATTTCCTTCCACTTATGACTGTATGACCGTAACTTTGTTGCTTATATCCTTACGATTTGTATTGATATTGTTTCCTGATTACTTATTTGTAGCCTATGACTATCATTAAGTGTTGTATCATTAAGTGTTAAATTTGTACCATATGACTATCATTAAGTGTTGTAAGTGTTGTACCTTGATGAAGGTATCTTTTCTTTTATGTACACTGAGAGCATATGCACCAAGTGTGTCCAATCACACTTGGCCAATAAAAAAATCTATTCTATTCTATTCTATTCTATTCTATTATAGATAGATAGATAGATAGATAGATAGATAGATAGATAGATAGATAGATAGAGATAACTGTATTTGGGTATAATTTCCTTTGTGATACAATCTATACATTTTATACGTTTAAATCCATTTGCCTGAGAAGATTACTAGGGATCCTTGGCACAAACCCAGTTTAAATAGTAAACCATAAAGAATTTATATCATTGTCAGTGGGATTTTTAAAAAAAATAAAGGCACAGTAGAAAAGAGAAGACAAAGGAAATTATGAATAGGTTGTGTGAATATGCTTGGGCATGAGATTTTGAGTCTGTATCTGTCTACTTAGGAGAGACTGCATAGGGTGCTTTAGCTCTTATTGATTTATGACAATACACTCTCCTCTCCTCTGACAGCTGACTCTGATAACAGAATTTCCATAGAGCAGGGGTGTCAAACTGGATTACATTGAGGGCTGCATCAGGGTTGTGTTTGACCTTGGGGGGACATGGCCAGGATGGGCGTGGCCAGCTCAACATCCATTTTCACTGACAGAGGCACCACAGGCCAGTCCTTCGCTATTTCCAGGGCTGCCCCGCAGGCCAGATCTAAGCATCCCGCGGGCCTTGAGTTTGACACTCCTGCCATAGACAAAAATGTCCTTTGGATTACCTTCTGAAGTCCATTTTGTCAAAAAAAAAATCTTATTAGAATGTTTGAACTGTGCATGTCAAATGAGCCTCTTTCTATGGAAGCCTGTTCAGGCTTATCTATCAAGCTTTTCTCTGTTGGTTACGCTTTTGTATTTTTTCAGCTGTGTCCACTTGCAATTTGGTGGAAGAAGATTTTAGACCCTTCCCTTTATTATGGAAGCCAGTGATGCACAGACCAAAGACAGCAGTAGGACTCTAAATTAGCATAGCAGAGACATATGCCAAAAAGTGCATGCCAGAACAAAAGTTTGGTTTCATTTCATTCCATGTTAATTAAATTTAATATAGATTAAATGTAGATGGTATGATTACACCCCTGCCATATATGTACTGATGTTCTCATTCGGTCATCTTAAAAAATTCCAAGTTGGAACAGAGTATCAAAGCCTCAACCCATGCATTTTTGTTATAGTCCAATCTGAATGAAGTTTTCATATGGCTGTTATTTGTCAAAAAAAAAGTTAAGAAAATAAAAACTAGCTTTCTGTCATTTAGCTTTAATGTTAATACCTGAAGAAATAGCTATTCTTTGAAAATAACAGCAAATGGGTAGAACTACAGTTATGCAATATGGGATGCGATGGCTTAGTGGATAAGACGCCGAGCTTGTCGATTGAAAGGTCAGTGGTTCAGCGGTTCAAATCCCTAATGCCACCTAATGGGGTGAGCTCCCATACTCGTCCCAGCTTCTGCCAACCTAGCAGATCAAAAGCACGTAAAAAATGCAAGTAGAAAAATAGGGACCACCTTTGGTGGGAAGTTAACAGCATTCCGTGCGCCTTTGGCGTTGAGTCATGCCGGCCACATGATCACGGAGACGTCTTCGGACAGTGCTGGCTCTTCGGCTTTGAAATGGAGATGAGCAGCACCCCCTAGAGTCGGGAATGACTAGCACGTATGTGCGAGGGAAAACTTTACCTTTGCAGTTATGCAATCCATCAAGTTATGCTAGAACAGATTTTTTTAAAAAAAAAATTTCAGTGAATCAAGTGTGATGGAATGATGTTGAATAAATGACAGATTGAAAAGGAAGTTATATCATACCTGTAGAGGAGCAGTCCCCGATCTTTCTGGCTCTGTGGAGCAGGATGTGTGTGGGGGGGACGGTTTTACATGCTCACTTGTAAATGAATTCCCAATGGGCCACAGCCCAGCATCGGGCTGTATACTGGGGTTTAGGGCCTCATACTGTAGGGAAAAAAATTAGAAATCAGAAAAGATTTTGGAGAATCAATAGCATGAATAAGTATGAGAATCAAATCACATGAATATCATTTTCTCCATCTTTATTTACAGACAGTTTCATGAGCAAATGTATCAATTTTATCAAATTAGGAACAAGCCATGAATAGTAAAATAATAAAGCTTGAGTATTGAGCAGTGCTTAATTCATACTTGAAATCTACTACCAAAACTTAGATTCTTGAATCTCCGTGGAAAATGAGCACACTGTGTTAAGAATAGGAAGATGCAGAAAACAAAGAGAGCTAGTTAAGGCATATCAAGTGATTTGACCTTTAAGACAACTTTCTTAAATGTCAATCTGCAAATTACTCACTGAACAATAAGTGGAACTTGCACACTCGTATTCCTTAGCTAATGCTTTGCCCTGATCAAGATTTGTAGTCCATATGTTTTGCAGTGTAGAAGTTGTAGATTACAGGATAATTTTTTCTGAAACCAAATTGTTTATTAGAGAGTAGATTGTTTGTTTCTAGGTGGAGGGTAATGGATTGGTTGATGATTGATTCCATTACTTTGCAGGTGATGCAGGAAAGGGCCAGGAGAAGCCAATTTGTGGTTAGAAATTCAAGTTTGCTCATATTTCATCCACTTTACACGGACTTATTATGTGAATATCTTTGGTGGTGTCCATTGACTTTGAATTCTTCCCCCTATGAACACTCCTAACATTACTTGGAGAGCAGAGTCATCAAACTCATCCTCAAGCAGTATCTCTGCTGATTTTATCTTTCCTGTTTATGAGAAAGAGGAATAATAGGATTTAGTTGGTTTTTTTGCTTATTAATGGGCACACAAGGTTCAACCTCTACATTTTCTACTGCAGTATATTAAATTTGACAGTTCAAAAAATTAAGGACATTGAAAGAATCTGTTGTTCTAAATTCAAGCTTTACATCCTGATGGTGTTGTCAGATCTGGTAAACTCAGCAAAACCATTTGTAATTATTAAGTGAGTTCAATTGATTTACTGATTTAAATTGAATCACTTGTAGAACACGTCTGTGCTCAAGAATCTCCTTGTTCTTCTCCTGTCCTCACCTCAGGAAGGAGAAGAAAATCGTTTTTTCTCAGCTTTTTCCTCCTTCTCTTTGATCAACAACTTAAAAATAACTTATCTAAATCCAGATGAGCCATTCTAATTGGCAACATGGTTTTCTTTTCTCTCAATTTACTAACTCATTTAGGAAGGGTCTTCATCAATGAATTTCTTTTCTACATGTCTTTTTCTTTTTATTACAAATTCAGTCTCTATAAATTCACCTAAAACCCGCACCCAACAATTCCCCAATTCTTCTTTCAGGTCAGTTAAACTTTCCCTTTCCCTGTCTCTTCAAAAATCAAACAACTCACTGTTATTATCTTTTCTATAACTGTTCCTTTTCCAAAAGAAGTCAGATATTCATCTTTACCAAAAACAAGATAGTTTTCTTCTCAAACTGTAAAAGTGTTTTTATATTTTTATTGGTTTTTTATGTATGATTCTTATTTCCCTGATCTAAAAACATTCTCCATTTAATGTGTGATTTGAATTCCCTGGGTGTAAGTTTTGAATTCTTTAATCTTTAATAAACAAATTACTTGTCAAGACTAAACATATCCAGTTTCCTCACTCTTCTCTTAGGAATTAGGTTGTCTGCTCATTCTTGTTGCCTTCTTCTGTGCCAATTCAGTTAGTCTGAATGCTTCTTAAAGTGTGAAGTCCCAAATTTAACAGGATGCTTGAGGTGGATTTTGACTGACCTACATAATTCTACCTATGAAATCTTTTCCTACTCTTCTCCCTTTTGCTGGCAGAGGCACCGCGGGCCAGTCCTTCGCTATTTGCAGGGCGGCCCTACAGGCCAGATCTAAACAACCTGTGGGCCAGATGTGGCCCGCTAGCCTTGAGTTTGACACCACGAGTTTAGATAATCTAGCTACAAAAAGATAAAAAATCACTTCTACACATTTGTTCATTAAGTGTGACATAGATGCCCAGCAGATCACAAGATATCTCCAATCCGAATATGTTGTATAATGCCAATTTTACCTCCATTTTCCATGGTTTAAAGTTTAAACCATGATTATGAAATAATGTAACATCTGCATGTCTCTATTTTGAGGGCTTAAGAGAAGGTAGATTGTATACTATACCAGGGGTCTCCAACATTGGTCCCTTTAAGGCTTGTGGACTTCAACTCCCAGAGTCTCTGGGAGTTGAAGTCCATAAGTCTTAAAGGGACCAAGATTGGAGACCCCTGTACTATACCATTCTAATAACCTCAAAATCTGTATATTCCCCGTTACATGACACCTGGCATTGATGCCTCCTTGACCAAGATAACCCCAAGGCCAAATTAGTGAACATATAATATCCTAGTTTTTCAGATATATCAGTAAGTCCAGTCACGTAGCATCCCAAAGGCTTATGCTGGTTTGCTTGTTGCAGTTAGCTATTTAATGTTAAAACTTAAATCTCTGAACATTTTTCCTACCTGTTGCAAAAGTTAAACTCTACACCGCACTTCCAAGAAATCCCACTTGAATTTCCTTCCCGTAGTTTTCCTCTTGAATTCTTTAGCAGAAATTGTGAAGGAAATGGGAAGATTTTAGAGAACCGCTGACTAATCTAACACGCATTCAATAAATACTAAAAAGAAGGGCAAATTTTAAAATAGTCAATTTGTGCTATGGTCATATCACTTCACTTTTATATATTCTATATTAATCAAAAGTATACTTTGCTGCAATCCAAGAAGACTTTTGATGGTGGCTTTAACAAAGTTAAAACACAAACTATATTGTATAATGCAAGAAACAATATTACTGCCATCATTCCAATAACAACCAGTAGGTGGTGCCATGCCTCATATGGCCTTTGGAAGAGTTCCATTTTCAGCTATTTCAGTAAGTAGATAATGTTGGAATTATTGAGACCACTAATAAGGTATCATTCATTGTTGAAAGAAGGGTCATTCATAAACATAAAACAACAAGGGGAATACTCTGCTTCTACAATAGCTAAACTTAGATTATCCGTACCTTTTTTCTTACAATCATTTCAGCTCATTAGCATGATAAATTTCTTTATGATCTATTTCTGTTATACAATAACAAATAAATACATTTTGATTGGCTTAGTGCAGGGGTGGGTTCTACTTACCTTTACTATCAGTTCGCATCGTGCTCATGCACGCACATGCGCAGATCACTTTTGATGATGTTCGGGTCATCCCGCCGGTTTTACTACCCGTTCTATAGAACCGGTGCGAACCAGGGGCAACCCACCACTAGTTTAGTGGGTAAAATACCTTCCTCCCTAACTGCTTTGGTCCAAAATCATGATTGAGAGATTCACACTTTTTGCTATAGTTTAGGAAGAGGGTGCAGTAGGCTGGACGCAACTGATAAACCACCCCATTCGACCACATGCTTAGGCATTTAAAACAGCTCCCCTGACTATTGATGGAAGCTTTTTGCATACGTTTTTGGAAGGTAAGTACACTGGGGTGGTTGGGTGGGGTGATTCTAGCAGCAGCAATTAAACAAAAGCTTCTTAATAGATTTCAGAGAGTCTCTCAATGTAGACGGGGAAGAAATTATGATGGGATTTTCAACACTTGTAACCATCCAAAGAAAAAATTGAAATCAATTAAGACATATTTGTGATAGATAGATAGATAGATAGATAGATAGATAGATAGATAGATAGACAGACAGACAGACAGACAGACAGACAGACAGACAGACAGACAGACATCTGCATGTCTATAACTGTCTGGTTTGGTTCTGCAACCCAACAAGACAGACACAGACTTCAGAGGATAATTAGAACTGCAGAAAAAACAATTGCTACTAACCTGCCTTTCATTGAGGACCTGTATACTTGCACGAGTCAAAAAGAGGGCTGTGAAAATATTTACAGATCCCTTGCATCCTGGACATCCTGTTTCAACCCCTACCCTCAAACTGACGCTACAGAGCACTGCACACCAGAACAACTAGACACAAGAATAGTTTCTTCCTGAACACCAAAGCTCTACTAAACAAATAATTCCCTCAACACTGTCAAACTATTTACTAAATCTGCACTACTATTAATCTTCTCATTGTTCCCATCATACATCTCCTTCCACTTATGACTGTATGACCGTAACTTTGTTGCTTATATCCTTACGATTTGTATTGATATTGTTTCCTGATTACTTATTTGTAGCCTATGACTATCATTAAGTGTTGTATCATTAAGTGTTAAATTTGTACCATATGACTATCATTAAGTGTTGTAAGTGTTGTACCTTGATGAAGGTATCTTTTCTTTTATGTACACTGAGAGCATATGCACCAAGTGTGTCCAATCACACTTGGTCAATAAAAAAATCTATTCTATTCTATTCTATTCTATTCTATTCTATTCTATTATTTATTTATAGATGATAGATAGATAGATAGATAGATAGATAGATAGATAGATAGATAGATAGAGATAACTGTATTTGAGTATAATTTCCTTTGTGATACAATCTATACATTTTATACGTTTAAATCCATTTGCCTGAGAAGATTACTAGGGATCCTTGGCACAAACCCAGTTTAAATAGTAAACCATAAAGAATTTATATCATTGTCAGTGGGATTTTTAAAAAAAATAAAGGCACAGTAGAAAAGAGAAGACAAAGGAAATTATGAATAGGTTGTGTGAATATGCTTGGGCATGAGATTTTGAGTCTGTATCTGTCTACTTAGGAGAGACTGCATAGGGTGCTTTAGCTCTTATTGATTTATGACAATACACTCTCCTCTCTGACAGCTGACTCTGATAACAGAATTTCCATAGAGCAGGGGTGTCAAACTGTTCTACCATTGGTTAGCCAGATGTTTACAGCCTCAAGGGATTTTGCTTTGCTTTGCCAATCTGTGAAAACTACTGGTGCTCCACTGCAGGTGATCAAGAGATGGGATTCTCACATAATAATGAAAAGTCCAGAAAAACTTGTCCTTTCTAAAAAAAAAGAATATGCTTCATAAGACCAGGATAAACTATTGTGAAAGATTTTTGTGGCTATGAGGTATCCTCTCAATAGCAGAGAGCTAAGTGGGTGTGGCTTGCAATGTACTGTCTTAATCCAGGGCTGTCAAACTCCCGGCCAATGGGCTGGATGCTTTATGCATTGGCCACTCCACTGCCAGTTTAGCAAAGGGGAAGTCCTGATACGTCACGTGACGCCACCATCATGACATGAGTTTGACACTCCTGCCATAGACAAAAATGTCCTTTGGATTACCTTCTGAAGTCCATTTTGTAAAAAAAAAAATCTTATTAGAATGTTTGAACTGTGCATGTCAAATGAGCCTCTTTCTATGGAAGCCTGTTCAGGCTTATCTATCAAGCTTTTCTCTGTTGGTTACGCTTTTGTATTTTTTCAGCTGTGTCCACTTGCAATTTGGTGGAAGAAGATTTTAGACCCTTCCCTTTATTATGGAAGCCAGTGATGCACAGACCAAAGACAGCAGTAGGACTCTAAATTAGCATAGCAGAGACATATGCCAAAAGTGCATGCCAGAACAAAAGTTTGGTTTCATTTCATTCCATGTTAATTAAATTTAATATAGATTAAATGTAGATGGTATGATTACACCCCTGCCATATATGTACTGATGTTCTCATTCAGTCATCTTAAAAAATTCCAAGTTGGAACAGAGTATCAAAGCCTCAACCCATGCATTTTGTTATAGTCCAATCTGAATGAAGTTTTCATATGGCTGTTATTTGTCAAAAATGTACGAGATAACAGGTATAAGTATAAACATGAATATGAACACAGGAAATGGATACGAATAAATGGGGACAGTAGGTTAGGGACAATAGGCACGATGGTGCACTTATGCATGCCCTTACCGACCTCTTAGGAATGGGGTGAGCTCCCATACTCGTCCCAGCTTCTGCCAACCTAGCAGATCAAAAGCACGTAAAAATGCAAGTAGAAAATAGGGACCACCTTTGGTGGAAGTTAACAGCATTCCGTGCGCCTTTGGCGTTGAGTCATGCCGGCCACACGATCACGGAGACGTCTTGGACAGTGCTGGCTCTTGCTTTGAAATGGAGATGAGCACTGCACACCAGAACAACTAGACACAAGAATAGTTTCTTCCTGAACACCAAAGCTCTACTAAACAAATAATTCCCTCAACACTGTCAAACTATTTACTAAATCTGCACTACTATTAATCTTCTCATTGTTCCCATCATACATTTCCTTCCACTTATGACTGTATGACTGTAACTTTGTTGCTTGTATCCTTACGATTATATTGATATTGTTTCCTGATTGCTTATTTGTACCCTATGACTATCATTAAGTGTTGTATCATTAAGTGTTAAATTTGTACCCTATGACTATCATTAAGTGTTGTATGTATTGTACCTTGATGAAGGTATCTTTTCTTTTATATACACTGAGAGCATATGCACCAAGTGTGTGTCCAATTACACTTGGCCAATAAAAAAATCTATTCTATTCTATTCTATTCTATTCTATTCTATTCTATTATAGATAGATAGATAGATAGATAGATAGATAGATAGATAGATAGATAGATAGAGATAACTGTATTTGGGTATAATTTCCTTTGTGATACAATCTATACATTTTATACGTTTAAATCCATTTGCCTGAGAAGATTACTAGGGATCCTTGGCACAAACCCAGTTTAAATAGTAAACCATAAAGAATTTATATCATTGTCAGTGGGATTTTTAAAAAAAATAAAGGCACAGTAGAAAAGAGAAGACAAAGGAAATTATGAATAGGTTGTGTGAATATGCTTGGGCATGAGATTTTGAGTCTGTATCTGTCTACTTAGGAGAGACTGCATAGGGTGCTTTAGCTCTTATTGATTTATGACAATACACTCTCCTCTCCTCTGACAGCTGACTCTGATAACAGAATTTCCATAGAGCAGGGGTGTCAAACTGGATTTCATTGAGGGCTGCATCAGGGTTGTGTTTGACCTTGGGGGACATGGCCAGGGTGGGCGTGGCCAGCTCAACATCCATTTTCACTGACAGAGGCACCACAGGCCAGTCCTTCGCTATTTCCAGGGCTGCCCCGCAGGCCAGATCTAAGCATCCTGCGGGCCTTGAGTTTGACACTCCTGCCATAGACAAAAATGTCCTTTGGATTACCTTCTGAAGTCCATTTTGTCAAAAAAAAATCTTATTAGAATGTTTGAACTGTGCATGTCAAATGAGCCTCTTTCTATGGAAGCCTGTTCAGGCTTATCTATCAAGCTTTTCTCTGTTGGTTACGCTTTTGTATTTTTTCAGCTGTGTCCACTTGCAATTTGGTGGAAGAAGATTTTAGACCCTTCCCTTTATTATGGAAGCCAGTGATGCACAGACCAAAGACAGCAGTAGGACTCTAAATTAGCATAGCAGAGACATATGCCAAAAAGTGCATGCCAGAACAAAAGTTTGGTTTCATTTCATTCCATGTTAATTAAATTTAATATAGATTAAATGTAGATGGTATGATTACACCCCTGCCATATATGTACTGATGTTCTCATTCAGTCATCTTAAAAAATTCCAAGTTGGAACAGAGTATCAAAGCCTCAACCCATGCATTTTTGTTATAGTCCAATCTGAATGAAGTTTTCATATGGCTGTTATTTGTCAAAAAAAAGTTAAGAAAATAAAAACTAGCTTTCTGTCATTTAGCTTTAATGTTAATACCTGAAGAAATAGCTATTCTTTGAAAATAACAGCAAATGGGTAGAACTACAGTTATGCAATATGGGATACGATGGCTTAGTGGATAAGACGCCGAGCTTGTCGATTGAAAGGTCAGTGGTTCAGCGGTTCAAATCCCTAATGCCACCTAATGGGGTGAGCTCCCATACTCGTCCCAGCTTCTGCCAACCTAGCAGATCAAAAGCACGTAAAAAATGCAAGTAGAAAAATAGGGACCACCTTTGGTGGGAAGTTAACAGCATTCCGTGCGCCTTTGGCGTTGAGTCATGCCGGCCACACGATCACGGAGACGTCTTCGGACAGTGCTGGCTCTTCGGCTTTGAAATGGAGATGAGCACTGCCCCCTAGAGTCGGAAATGACTAGCACGTATGTGCGAGGGAAAACTTTACCTTTGCAGTTATGCAATCCATCAAGTTATGCTAGAACAGATTTTTTTTTTAAAAAAATTTCAGTGAATCAAGTGTGATGGAATGATGTTGAATAAATGACAGATTGAAAAGGAAGTTATATCATACCTGTAGAGGAGCAGTCCCCGATCTTTCTGGCTCTGTGGAGCAGGATGTGTGTGGGGGGGACGGTTTTACATGCTCGCTTATAAATGAATTCCCAATGGGCCACAGCCCAGCATCGGGCTGTATACTGGGGTTTAGGGCCTCATACTGTAGGGAAAAAAATTAGAAATCAGAAAAGATTTTGGAGAATCAATAGCATGAATAAGTATGAGAATCAAATCACATGAATATCATTTTCTCCATCTTTATTTACAGACAGTTTCATGAGCAAATGTATCAATTTTATCAAATTAGGAACAAGCCATGAATAGTAAAATAATAAAGCTTGAGTATTGAGCAGTGCTTAATTCATACTTGAAATCTACCACCAAAACTTAGATTCTTGAATCTCCGTGGAAAATGAGCACACTGTGTTAAGAATAGGAAGATGCAGAAAACAAAAGAGAGCTAGTTAAGGCATATCAAGTGATTAACAGATTTGACCTTTAAGACAACTTTCTTAAATGTCAATCTGCAAATTACTCACTGAACAATAAGTGGAACTTGCACACTCGTATTCCTTAGCTAATGCTTTGCCCTCTGAACCATGGTCTCTTTCCAGTTCCCTAATTGGCACTGATTCTGCAGAGTGAGAGAAAGAAATATCTTTCTCTTATTAGGAGTCAGTTCAGCTAAGCACTTTCACCCTGCAAATAATGGAAAAGAACATTTATCCCTTCACACAATCCCAGCTAAAGAGGTTAAAGCAAAAAGAGTAAAATAGGGAGAGAGAAATGCAAGAAATACTGAACAAACTTTGATATTTATTTCCAAGGGGGAGGACTGCTTAGACCAGGGGTGTCAAACTCGATTTCATTGAGGGACGCATCAGGGTTGTACTTGACCTCATGGGGGGGGGTGTGTGCAAGTGGGCATGGCTAGCTGGGTGTGGCTAGGATGGGAATGGCTAGATCAACGTCCTGTAGTCCTCTGCCAGTGAAAACAGAACCCAGGAGAGCCACACACGGCCCTAACAAGCTCCCTTTTGCTGGCAGAGGCACTGCAGGCCAGTCCTTCACTCTTTCCAGGGTGGCCCCACGGGCCAGATCTAAACTACCTGCTGGCCAGATGTGGCCCGCTAGCCTTGAGTTTGACACCACGAGTTTAGATAATCTAGCTACAAAAAGATAAAAAATCACTTCTACACATTTGTTCATTAAGTGTGACATAGATGCCCAGCAGATCACAAGATATCTCCAATCCGAATATGTTGTATAATGCCAATTTTACCTCCATTTTCCATGGTTTAAAGTTTAAACCATGATTATGAAATAATGTAACATCTGCATGTCTCTATTTTGAGGGCTTAAGAGAAGGTAGATTGTATACTATACCAGGGGTCTCCAACATTGGTCCCTTTAAGACTTGTGGACTTCAACTCCCAGAGTCCCTCAGCCAGCTTTGCTGGCTGAGGGACTTTGGGAGTTGAAGTCCATAAGTCTTAAAGGGACCAAGATTGGAGACCCCTGTACTATACCATTCTAATAACCTCAAAATCTGTATATTCCCCGTTACATGACAACCTGGCATTGATGCCTCCTTGACCAAGATAACCCCAAGGCCAAATTAGTGAACATATAATATCCTAGTTTTTCAGATATATCAGTAAGTCCAGTCACGTAGCATCCCAAAGGCTTATGCTGGTTTGCTTGTTGCAGTTAGCTATTTAATGTTAAAACTTAAATCTCTGAACATTTTTCCTACCTGTTGCAAAAGTTAAACTCTACACCGCACTTCCAAGAAATCCCACTTGAATTTCCTTCCCGTAGTTTTCCTCTTGAATTCTTTAGCAGAAATTGTGAAGGAAATGGGAAGATTTTAGAGAACCGCTGACTAATCTAACACGCATTCAATAAATACTAAAAAGAAGGGCAAATTTTAAAATAGTCAATTTGTGCTATGGTCATATCACTTCACTTTTATATATTCTATATTAATCAAAAGTATACTTTGCTGCAATCCAAGAAGACTTTTGATGGTGGCTTACAACAAAGTTAAAACACAAACTATATTGTATAATGCAAGAAACAATATTACTGCCATCATTCCAATAACAACCAGTAGGTGGTGCCATGCCTCATATGGCCTTTGGAAGAGTTCCATTTTCAGCTATTTCAGTAAGTAGATAATGTTGGAATTATTGAGACCACTAATAAGGTATCATTCATTGTTGAAAGAAGGGTCATTCATAAACATAAAACAACAAGGGGGAATACTCTGCTTCTACAATAGCTAAACTTAGATTATCCGTACCTTTGCTTACAATCATTTCAGCTCATTAGCATGATAAATTTCTTTATGATCTATTTCTGTTATACAATAACAAATAAATACATTTGAGCTAAAAAATTTTCCAGAAAATAAATAGTTCCTTGAACTGCACTAATGAATCCCAAGTCAAATGTAATTGTAGCCTTTTGCATAGGTCTCCTAGACCAAAGCTGGCTGAGGAACTCTGGGAGTTGAAGTCCACAAGTCTTAAAGGGACCAAGGTTGGAGACCCCTGTCCTAGACCTTAAATAGTTTAAGGTAAATTAAAACTATCTACTATTTAGCTATAACATTTAGTTATTCAGTTCTTCACTTCAGTTTCTTACCATTATGGATTAATAATGATACCTTCAAATGAATTGCTTTCAGGCTTCTAACTGGATGATCAAATTCTTGATCTTCCTCCTTTTAAAGAGCCGTGAGCCCTTTATTATGAAGTTATTAAGACAGAAAGCAATCAATGTAATTATTGGCTTTAGCTATATTAAACTAACAGCAGAAGTTCATAGCATTTCTTATAGTTTCAGTTAGTCCTATGACAGACTGTTAGGAAAAACTAGTGGCCATGGCCGCAGAAGTGTCAAACTGTTCTACCATTGGTTAGCCAGATGTTTACAGCCTCAAGGGATTTTGCTTTGCTTTGCCAATCTGTGAAAACTACTGGTGCTCCACTGCAGGTGATCAAGAGATGGGATTTCTCACATAATAATGAAAAAGTCCAGAAAAACTTGTCCTTTCTAAAAAAAAAAAAGAATATGCTTCGTAAGACCAGGATAAACTATTGTGAAAGATTTTTGTGGCTATGAGGTATCCTCTCAATAGCAGAGAGCTAAGTGGGTGTGGCTTGCAATGTACTGTCTTAATCCAGGGCTGTCAAACTCCCGGCCAATGGGCTGGATGCTTTATGCATTGGCCACTCCCACTGCCAGTTTAGCAAAGGGGGGGAAGTCCTGATACGTCACGTGACGCCACCATCATGACGTGAGTTTGACACCCCTGTCTTAATCTATTCATAATTTAATTCCTCTAAATATTGCTTTGTTGTTGTTGTTAGTTGCAAAGTTGTGTCCGACCCATCGCGACCCCATGGACAATGTTCCTCCAGGCCTTCCTATCCTCTACCATCCTCTGGAGTCCATTTAAGCTCACGCCTACTGCTTCAGTGACTCCATCCAGCCACCTCATTTTCTGTCGTCCCTTTCTTCTTTTGCCCTCAATCTTTCCCAGCATTAGGCATTTCTCCAGTGAGTCCAGTGAGTGATATTGCTTAGTTTTTTTAATTTACAAAGAGATCAGATGTATATCTTATTTACACTTTAATAAATGGCTTTTCTAATTCCAAAGAGAGGATTAAGCATTGTTTTCTACCCTTTTTATACCCAATAAAACAAAAATGTGCTTTCTGAAGACTTCCCAAATTCCATTTAAGATTCATGCTAAGATTGTGGAAAATCCTGAAAAATATTTTTGCTTTCATGAAGGCTTATGAGGAACATTTTTCAAAGCTACTTTGCAAAAACTATGTGGCCTCCTTGCTTCTAAAAGACTATTTGTTCTCATCTCTCTGTCGTCAGTTCCAGGACCCAGAGGAGACATCTGAACATGACAGAAGCCTTGTCCAGATACTGTCACTGACCTATTGGTTGTGGCTTTAAAGCTATGTGAAACACCTTCACAAGGCAACTACATTATCTCAAGGTCCTATTCAGGGGTGAAATCCAGCAGGTTCTGACAGGTTCTGGAGAACCGGTAGCAGAACTTTTGAGCAGTTCAGAGAACTGGCAAATACCACCTCTGACTGGCACCAGAGAGGGGTGGGAATAGAGATTTTGCAATATCCTTCTCCCAGGAGTGGGGAGGGAATGGAGATTTTGCAGTATCCTTCCCCTGCCACTCCCACCAAGCCACACCACTCCCACCAAGCCACGCCCACAGAACCGGTAGTAAAAAAAATCTGGATTTCACCACTGGTCCTATTGCAGCTAATTGTGTCATGTCTGCAGTGTAAAACATCATGGCAGAGTGCCAGATCCCAAACTGATGAAGATTTGGCTTAAACCCTCTTGTTTACTCCCAGCATCTCTTTTTTTATGGGTTTTTGCCAGCATATCTGAGATTTTGGAAAGCCTAAAGTTTGCTGGTTATTTTTGAAAAGCTTCAATTCGCTTAAGAAAGATGCTACTTTAATAGGATTCTGGACTTTATATCACAAATAATAATGTTTAAATGTGCAATGCACAGTCCAAGAGTATGTGATTCAGTTTCACCCTGGAAACTTGGAGTATTAGGTTTAAAACTCCACTTACAAGTTTACTAACCACAGAAACAATACCCTTATTTCAGTGTTTGTGCATGGGGAAATTAAAATTGTATAAGGTGGGAGGGGCATAAACATAAGTTCTGTAGCTATGACTGCATTAATGGATTATAAAATCCAATAACCTCATATACTTGTAGGAAGAGTACTGGAATAAAAATGTGATGATATGATAGATAAAATAAATGTTTCATATGGTAGGGAATGAGAGAATAATGACTTACTCATACTCCTCTAACTGATGAGTGGTTTGAACTATTGATTTCCCAGGCAAACCTCTATCAGTGAATTATTATTACCATGGTTGGTCTCAGAGTCAACCAAACTGAATTTGGCATTTTTTCCATTTATCGAGCCCTTCCCAAGGACCTGGGATAGGCAAGGTACTATATTTTCAAAAGTTAAAAATTTCCACTTTCGGATCTAGCAAATGCTAGAAGACCTTGATCCAACTCTGTTTATGACAAAAAACTCAGGGGGTATCCCTAGGTAATATCCTAAGGCCTTATACCTTGAGTCAATGACCAAATTCTTCTTTATTATAACAATGTTAAAATTTATAAAGTATTTGAGGTATAATTAACACCAAACTATAGGTAGATAGGTTTGACTAGGTCAAACTATAGGTAGATAGGTAGTATTTTATATTTATTTATTTATTTATTTGTCAAACATGTACGAGATAACAGGTATAAGTATAAACATGAATATGAACACAGGAAATGGATACGAATAAATGGGGACAGTAGGTTAGGGACAATAGGCACGATGGTGCACTTATGCATGCCCCTTACCGACCTCTTAGGAATGGGGTGAGGTCAACAGTAGACAGTCTAAGGTTAAAGTTTTGGGGGTTTGGGGATGTAACAACAGAGTCAGGCAGTGCATTCCAGGCATTGACCACTCTGTTGCTGAAGTCGTATTTTCTGCAATCGAGTTTGGAGTGGTTTACCTTCAGTTTGTATCTGTTGTGTGCTCGTGTATTATTGCAGATGAAGCTGAAGTATTTGAAGTACATGAAATATTGTTCCATCTTTCCTTTCCATAGAGAAAATGGTCAACTAGGAATGACAGGAGGTCTGGTGTGTTGTTCATTAGGTTAGAATTGATCAAATTCCAGCTCAACCAGACCTTTGCTGGGTGGCTTTTAGTAATGGCCTTCTTCACAGTTTCCACCTATAACTTGTACATCTGCCCTTTTCTGGTTTGTTATGTGAGCAGGAAACAGTGATGGGATTCTGCCGGTTCTAGGCGGTTCGACAGAACCGTTTGTTAAATTGCCGGTTCGCCCCGCCCCTTGCCCCTCTCCTCCCCACCATTACTTACCGATGTCGCAGCACCGTTTGTAAAATTGCTGGCTCGCACTATCCTCCCCTCTGGGAGCAGACTCGAACCGCTTGTTAAATGTCTGGCTCAGCCGCCTACCACTGTTCCCCATCTCGGACTGCCCACCTCGGACTGCCCTGACCGCTCCAGCAGCAGAAGGCAAGTACAGCCGAGTGCTGCCCCTGGGGAAGCGGTACTGGGAAAGGTGGTTGACCTGCGCCCGCCCGGCTGCCGGCCATGACCTACCCCCATCCAAGCACCTCTCTGGCCATGCAGCCGCCGACCGAAGCCTGCCTCCATCCAAGTGTTTCGCTGCCCACCCAATCCAAGCGCCACGCAGCCGCCAACCGAAGCCTGCCTGCATCCAAGCCTCTTGCTAGTCAGCCGATTCAAGCTCCTCGCTGGCCACGTGGCCAGCAAGGAGCTTGGATCAGGTGGGCAGCAAAGCATGTATCAATCGCCTCGGCCTGCCGCCCACCCAGCAGGACTGTCCTGCGGCCGCCTCCCACCCACGCAGCACCAGCCGAGCCTACCCCATCTGGAGAAAGAGTGATGGAGAGAAAGAGGGGGGCAGAAAATGATGAAGGAGAGAAAGAGAGATGAAGGATAGAAGGGGGAGAAAGATGAAGAAGAGAAAAGGAAGAAAGATGGAGAGAAAGGGAAGGAGGGAGAACGAGCGATTAAGGAGAGAAAGATGGAGAGAAAGATGAAGGAAAGAAAGAGAGATGAAGGATAGAAGGGGAGAAAGATGAAGAAGAGAAAGGGGGGAGAAAGAGAAGGAGGGAGAAAGAGAGATTAAGGAGAGAAAGATTGAGAGAAAGAGGGGGAGAAAGATGAAGGAGAGAAAGAGGGAGGGAGAAAGAGATTAAGGAGAGAAAGAGAGAAAGGGGGAGAAAGAGATGGAGAGAAAGAGGGAGGGAGAATGGATTTGTTCTGGTAATTGGTTTAACAAGCATGGCACTGAAAAAGTGACTTATGACCGTTTTTCACATTTACGAACATTGCAGCAAACAGTCATTAGGGCAAAGAAGCTATGTCACATGACCACCTGGACATGCCCACCCAGTCACATGAAGCACCGCAGTTGTGACATGAGTGACATGATTATTAAAAATGCTGCAACAGGTATAAATGATGACCGGTGTGTGGGGTCACCCAGATGGCTGAAAAAAATGATTTCTGACAGGTTCTCACACTTTTGACCAGTCCTCACACTTATGACCTGTCATCATTTATGCCTGTTGCAGCATTTTGTGCATAGGGACTACTCAGAGGGCTGAAAAAGTTATTTTTGACCTGTCCTCGCACTTTGGACCGGTCCTCACACTTACAACTGTCCTCACATTTTACATTTTGCACCCTATCTTGTAACCATGGTGAAGCAGTTGTGAAATGAGTGACATGGTTGTTAAAAATGCTGCAATGGGCATAAATGTGAGGATGTCATAAGTGCGAGGACCGGTCAGAAATGACTTTTTTTATCCCTCTGAGTAGTTTCTATGCCCATAGCCATGGCCACCCGGTCACATGAGCAGCTAGCCACAGCCCAAAATAAACCATGCTCCACAGAACCGGTTGTTGAAAAATTTGAATCCCACCACTGGCGGGAAATGAATGGAAGACCATTCCTCCAGAGCCTGAACCGTAATGTTTGTTTCCCATTACTCTTTTTGTCTAGGTAAGTGTCGTGTCCCACTCCTCCTCTGACGGCCGGGTCGGGGAAGTCCGTATCAAGCGTGCCTCTGCAGCTTTGCCAAAGTTCTGTCAGAGTTCTCAGGGCAGTCAGGAGACCAGGATGTGACTTCAGCAATCCAAATTAGACTTTGCCTGACTCAGAGAATGCCAGAAAGCAGATCCTTTATATAGGCCATGGGGTGTGGCTCCATGACTCAGCACTTATCCAGGCCTGCCCCTCCCTTCCTTTTGCTGACATCACCTCTCCACTCTCTGGAAGCGTGGGTCCCTCCAGTCTCCAGCTGCTGGCAATTCCAGCTCGTGACTGGCTTCAAACTCCCCAGAGGCCCAGCTGCTCGGTCTGTCCGGGCATGGTGCCAGGACTGGGGGCTGGAGGCATGCCAGGACATTCTTCTGCACTATCAGCGTCCGGCAGGAGACAAGAGGGGCCCGGCTGCGGGGAGGGGGCGAGCGAGGCACAACAGTAAGAGGTCCCCAATCCCCAGGCCATGGCCCACTTCCAGGCCGTGAGCAGTGGGCGAGTGCATGCACATGCAGTCCATTTGTCTAAAGGGCGGGCATGCCTGCCTGCTGCTTGTGAAATGGAGCTGCATATGTGCACCATGGTTGCCTGCCACTTGCACAGAACCATCCCCTCCCCACCTACTCCGCCAGTCTGCAAAGACAGAAAGGTTTTTTTTACTTATATATTTGTCAAACACAACAGTATATATAAGTATAAGCATGAAATAACTATATGAAATTGGATACAATCAAAGGGAACATTAGGACAGGAATGGTAGGCACACTTGTGCTCTTATGCACACCCCTTATAGACCTCTTAGGAATGGGGTGAGGTCAATAGTTGTTGTGTCTTGCCCGCCCTCAGAGCAGCCGGGGCCTTCTTACCTGCTCCCGAACACTGAGGAATGTATGCCTCCCGGCCCAAGTCCTGGCTCCATGCCCACACAAACTGCAGAAGAAGGAGCATCTCCCGGCCCCAGCCCTGACTCCATGCCCAGGCAAACGGAGCAGCTAGACCCCTCCCCCTCCTCCACAGCATGTGAGCCTGAGGAGGGTTTATTCCCAACAGCTGTTGATTGGTGTGACCCTCGCATCAGAAGGCTGGATAGGCGGAGGCAACAGAAGGAAGGGAGGGGCAGGCCTTAATGAGTGCTGAGTCATGGAGCCACACCCCATGGCCTATATAAAGGATCTGCTTTCTGGCAGTCTCTGAGTCAGGCAAAAGTCGAACTTATCTTGCTGAAGTCATTTACTGGTCTCCTGCCTGCTCTGAGGACTTTGCTAGGACTTTGGGCAGAGCTGCAGAGGCAAGCCTGATTCGGATTTCCCTGACCCGGCCGTCAGCGGAGGAGTGGGACACGACAATAGTAGATAGTCTTTGGTTAAATCTTTGGGGACTTTGGGAAGAGACCACAGAGTCAGGTAGTGCATTCCAGGCATTAACAACTCTGTTACTGAAGTCATATTTTCTGCAATCAAGATTGGAGCGGTTCACATTAAGTTTAAATCTATTGTGTGCTTGTGTATTGTTGTGGTTGAAGCTGAAGTAGTCTTCGACAGGAAGGACATTGTAGCAGATGATTTTATGAGTTATACTCAGGTCATGCCGAAGGCAGCAGAGTTCTAAATTTTCTAAACCCAGGATTTCAAGTCTGGTGTCATAAGGCATTTTGTTGTGATCAGAGGAGTGGAGAACTCTTCTTGTAAAATATTTCTGGACACGCTCAATTGTATTAATGTCTAGAATGAGGCGTGGACTCCAGACAGGCGAGCTGTAATCGAGAATTGGTCTAACAAATGTTTTGTATGTTCTGGTTAGTAGTGTAATCTTTCTGGAGAAGAAGCTATGCAAGATTAAGTTTACAACTCCTAAAGCCTTTTTGGCGATGTAGTTGCAGTGGGCTTGGCACTTAGATCATTTGATATGAAAACTACAAGGTCTTTAATGGGGTGAGGGTCATCTACAAGGTCATGTCCATCAAGCTTTTATTTAGTGTTCTGATTCTTTTTTCCAATGTGTAAGACAGAGCATTTGCTGGTTGAGATTTGGAGTTGCCAAATTTTTGACCATTCCAACACAAAGTCAAGGTCTTTTTGAATGGTAGCTGCATTGTTGGTAGTGTTAAATAGTTTAACATCATCGGCGAAGAGAACACAATTACTTATAATATGGTCACAGGAGTCATTAATGTATAATATGAAGAGTTTTGGTCCTAGAACACTGCCTTGGGGGACACCACTATTGACAGGAGCGGGATTTGAAAGGGCACTGCCTATTTTGACCACTTGTTGTCTGTTTGACAGGAACGC
Source organism: Ahaetulla prasina (assembly GCF_028640845.1). Taxonomy (NCBI): domain Eukaryota; kingdom Metazoa; phylum Chordata; class Lepidosauria; order Squamata; family Colubridae; genus Ahaetulla; species Ahaetulla prasina. The sequence goes on along the minus strand of NC_080539.1, from coordinate 178,315,875 downwards.
TGTTATCCAGTTATGGAGGGGGTCCAGGGATGCTGTAGGATTTAAGTTTTAGAAGAAGTTTGTCATGTACCATTGAGTCAAAAGCTTTACAGAAGTCTATGTAAATTGCATCTATTGCTTTGCCCTGGTAAAGAGTTCCCTGGTTGGGGAACTCTGGTCTAGGTCATTCTGATGACACACTCACCATTGTGCACTTTGCTCTGTTTGAGAGTAGAGCTTCATCAGTTAACTACTGGACTAAATCTATTGTTCTTAAAGGATTGTTAAGCCAATTTTATTTCTTCAGTAACAGAACATAGGTTATGGATATAAGAAACATAACTTTCCCATTTTTAGACAAATGCAGTTCAAAATGATAAATAAACTGAGTTCTCTGCTAAATGAGCCTGCCCAAAGTTTGAGCCTTCTACTATTCTGAATTTAGGAAGCTGATGACCTAGGAATTATCCTCTACTTGATTTCTATCCAGAGGGATTCAAGTGGTGCCAACTTTAATAACATTTCAGTATGAAGGTAATCTTTTAACATACCATATAGATCACCTTAAGTATTCAGTCTGCTAAAAGTTAAATTACCATTTCTAGCATTTTCTTTTTTAGGACTGAATTGTTATTCCTTGTAGGCAATCCTCAGAGTGTTAATTAATGGGTGGCACAGAAATGTTCAAAACTGCATCAGTGTGAGGGTTTTTTCCCCCCAGAAATGGATGTGAATGCCCTTCGGATGTATTGAGATTTCCACACTAACAATTCCCCAAGTTGGATGTAAGGTTGGGGAAGACATCTGTATTCAGTTGTAATGGAACACACACAACCATAGCAGTAAGTTGTAGATTAGAACCACTGGCTTCCAGAAGGGTGTCCCTCAACTCACTATCCACATCCCTACAGCAATTCCTGGGAAAAGCCAACTCAGACACTTATTTATTTAATTTCTACAGCTACCCAGTTCAACCAAGTGACTCTGAGAGGCTTCCAATTCAAAATAATAAAGCAATTAAAATATTAAAACAATAAAAACATCCTCAAAATAAATAAGCCATGTTGATTAATCAACTAATAGTAACACCAGATAACAAGGCGCTTAACGCATTCTGTGTTCCAGACCCAGATTGTTGTGTCCCACGTGCCAGATAACTAGTTTCCAAACGCAGTGTAAGGAAAAACTCTCTTAGAGTCACGAACAGAACTTTCCACTCTTGAAACGACCAAATGAATGAATTGTTTCCTGCAAAAGCCCACTCCCCATTTGCTCCTCTTTTGTTTCCTATGGAAGGGGCCAATCATCTCCAAGGGGTGGCTTACTCCTGAGTTGACCCTGCTTTCTTAATCATTCTTGTCTTCTGGCAGCTCTGCGCATGCACACACTGGGAACAGGCTCCAGCTGTTCCTCTGCCTCACTGCTGTCTAGTTCCCTCTCTGGCTCCAATATAGAGCCCTCGTCCTAGCTTTCCCCAGCCCCCAGGACTGGCCCATGTTCCTCCCCAACCTCCTCATTGTTCGACTCTGCTGCCAGCTCCACTGGATGTTGGCAGGCAACATATATTTAATATATGTTGCCCGCCGACAAATATTGGCTATATTTAAAATATAGCCAATATTTTAAAAATTTACAAAAAGCCAACAGGTTTGGGGCCAGTCTATTTTCCAAGGGGAGAATATTCCATAAGGCAAGGTCTACAGTAGAGAAAGTCCATCTTCTAGTTCCCGCCGGTTGACACCCTTTGGCTGACAGGAGCTGCAGCATGCCCAATGTGTTAGATCGAATTGGATGGGTAGAAACTCTTAAAAAAGGCAATCCCTCAAGTAACTCAGTCTCAAGCCATGTAGTGCTTTAAAAGTTACAACCAGCACCTTGAATTGCACCTGGAACATACCGGCAGCATGTAGCTCACAAAGTAGTACTGTTACATGTGGCCGGTACCATTTATTACTTGTGCGGCTGCATTTTGCACTAGTTGAAGATTCTAAATGCTCTTCAAGGTCAGTCCCATGTAGAGTACATTGAGGTAATCTAAGCAAGAGGTTACAGGGGCATGGGTGACAGTGAGCAGGACCTCTCAGTCCAGGAATGGGCACAACTGGCGCACTATCTGAAGATGTGCAAAGGGTCTCCTAACCACTGCCGCCACCTGCTCTTTAAGCAGGAGCTGAGTCTAGGAGGGCTCCCAGATTGTACACTAAGAGTAGGGTAGTAGGGCCTCTGGTGGCTCAGACTGGTAAGAAGTCTGTTATTAACAGCAGCTGCTTGCAATTACTGCAGATTCAAGTCCCACCAGGCCCAAGGTTGACTCAGCCTTCCATCCTTTATAAGGTAGGTAAAATGAGGACCCAGATTGTTGGGGGCAATAAGTTGACTTTGTACATAATATACAAATGGATGAAGACTATTGCTTGACATAGTGTAAGCCGCCCTGAGTCTTCGGAGAAGGGCGGGATATAAATGCAAATAAAATAAAAAATAAATAAATAGTGCTTACTAACAGGGAATGGGGTTTTTCTAGTTAAGCATATATTACTCTGGAAGAGGGATACATAATATCTGGTGGCTCAAGAATTTAGTAGGATTTACTGAGGGCCACCCTTCAAAACTGTAACTTCTGTTGGCATGATATGGCAGGGAATGGGAATGATCTGGCTTAAGGGTCCTATTTCCATCTTTAAAACAATCCCTATTTCCCCTCCTCCACCATGCAAAAAGGATGTAGCATTCTCACTCTTCACTAATCTGGGAGAGCTTTGGAATCATTTGGCCTGAGCCACGTATTACTTGGGTATACAATGACCAGATTTTCTTGGAAAAAATAAAAGACAAATCAGAAAAGGGGACAAACCTAAAAGAGGTTCATAAGGGTTTTCTAAAAATGTGTATGCTATAACTTTGCTTTGCAATGGAAAAAAAAGAACAAAACCAGGAAAATGATGATAGATAGATAGATAGATAGATAGATAGATAGATAGATAGATAGATAGATAGATAGATAGATAGATAGATAGATAGATATGAGAAAGGGAGGGAGGGAGAGAGGATAGATCTAGCTTTCTGAAATAAAGAACTGTTCTTTATGATAAATAATCTGTACTCACTGTTTCTATGCATGACATTTACCATTTCTAGCCTGGGCTACTGCTAGAAGTCTAACACTTTGGACCAGGATTTTTTCTTTGTTTGCACTCCTCATCTACAGTTCCTTAAATGCCCCTCCTTACTGAATTATAAAACCAACATATTAGGACCTCCTTTATGCAAGAACTCATATGCCATTCTTGAGAATTCACCAAAATATACTCTCTCTCCTAGATTGCAGAAGGCTTAGCACTCCATACTGCCAAGAATGGTTTGAAAAATAGAACTTGGTGGAAGATGCCTAGTGCTTTTTTGGTCCAGCCTGTTTAATGGAAAAGATATGTGGTCTCTCAGATAACATTCCACCTAAAACCCTAAAAGAAAGCTGCCTTATATTGATTTTGAGCCTTCATCTAACAGCCTCTATCCTGCCTCTCCAGGGTTTCATAGAAGTCTTGGAATAGGCTGGAACCCAAACTTCCTGAACTTAAACCAGTTTACTCTCTTCAGCTGCAATAACCTACGTATGTACTTCCATTTTCTGAAGTGTGCTTAAACTTTGCATTGCACATTTAAAGTTGGGGCATCTCCCAGATTCAAAGTGGACTTTGTATGCAGATTACAATGCCAATTTCTTTTGTGGAAAATCTCCTCTTTCCAGGTTGCCAACTACTTCTGAAGCTGTTGTTACAGCATCAATTTCTCTTATTAAAAAATTGTTATTTGTTGCCCAAGAGTGTTAGAAGGTAGCCTCATAATGATGTCTGTTAAATTTTGCAAACAATTGTTCTGACCTAGGCTCCCTTAACAAGCAGGAGGCAGGAATTACTAGCAAAACCTCTTTTATTTACACAACTATGGATTACATTCATTCTCAACACACCTTATCTTGTTTGGCAAGCTGCCATGTAACTTTTTTCCACCACAGTACAAAACAAAACTTGGAACAGAGTCTGTCAGAGTCACAGAATGAACAAATTGTTTCTTGCAAAACCCCACTCCCTGTTCACTCCTCTTCTATTTCCTATGGGAGGGGCCAATCACCTCCAAGGTGTGGCTTTTACTCCTGAGTCGACCCTGCTTTCTGAGTTGTCTTCTGGCAGCTCTGCGCATGCACACACTGGGAATGGGCTCCTGCTGTTCCTCTGCCTTGTTGCTGTCTACCTCCTTCTCTGCCTCTGACATAGAGCCCTCGTCTGAACTTTCCCCAGCCCCTAGGACTGGCCCACATTCCTCCCCAACCTCTTCACTGTCTGACTCTGCTATCAGTACCAGACAGTATCAGCATATTATGGTACAACAGCAATAGTATATACTTTTTTAGGTTTAGGATGATTCTTTTTATACTTCTCTTACTAAACAGTTTATTTCAAACATTATAACGGTGTTGGACCAGGTCTGACAACAAATCAACCCAAATGTTGAATGAAGAGCAGGGGGTCAACTATGCATGAGATCTGACCTTTTATTTATAGTAGTTGTGGATAATAGAAGCATTTTAAGATATTCCCACAATTTGCCCTTCTTTTGCCTAAAGGAAATGTAAAGTTCTCAGAAAGGTTAGTTGTAGAAAAATGCATATAATGGAGAAATATGATTCTTGTTCTTATACCTAGGTATAAGAATAAGTAATGCACCCATAGAAAGCAGAACTCCAAGGTAGGTATATTCCTCAAAGAACAATTTATTGGATACATCATATTGGCACAACTGGTGAAAACCGACTCTGAAAGTTCCCACAGTTTTCACCTAATTAAAAAGTGAAAGTTCTCCCTTCCCTTCCTCCAAGTCATAAGTCCCATTGTCCAATAGAGGTGCTGGCCAGTTGCTTGGTTACTCCACTCCTCCTCTCCCCAGCACCTGTTGGAATGTCCTTGGTTCCCACAGGAAAACTTTTTGTTTTGACTATACACCCCAGCTATCTGTGGCTGGTGTAACTCCCTTACAGTCCCCTTCCTGTCACGTCTTCTGCCTTGTAGCAACCCTGAAAGACTCAAAGAGTCTGTGGCTCAGACTGCTAATGCAGTCTGTTATTAACAATAGCTGCTTGCAATTACTGCAGGTTCTAATCCCACAAGGCCCAAGGTTGACTCAGCCTTTCATCCTTTATAAGGTAGGTAAAATGAGGACCCAGATTGTTGGGGGCAATAAGTTGACTTTGTATATAAATATACAAATAGGATGAAGACTATTGCTAACATAGTGTAAGTCGCCCTGAGTCTTCCGAGAAGGGCGGGATATAAATGCAAATTAAAAAAAAAAAAGATGGCCTCAGCCAGGTTTGCTTCAGGGTTGACAGATAGAATTTCTGACATTTGAATTACTCCTACTGGATATTCCACAAGAGTAGACTGGGTGCAGTAATTAAGATGTAAGCTTATCAGAGTCGTGTGTGTGTGTGTGTGTGTGTGTGTGTGTGTGTGTGTGTGTGTGTGTGTGTGTGTGTGTGTAGGTCTTGCATATTTGGGTCTTTTCCCGTGTAAGGTTGAAAGTATCTTGGTGACGTTTCGACGAGGTCTCACTCATCATCTTCAGGCTGGTGCTTTCGGCTTTGTGCTTCTGAACCTGAGCCTGATATATCATATATATGATGGGTGGCCATATAAATCCAAAATATAAGTTAAGAATGAGTTAAGATATTGAATTAGGGAGTAGGGACTAGGAAGACCCATGTTTGAGTCCATTCTGACTCTTAGAAAGCTTGAGGCCATTCAATCTTTTAGTCCAACCTCACAAAAAGGAGGCCATAAATCTAAAAAATATATGTATAGATATGTTCTTCTACCTTTGAAAGAAGAACACCAATAGTAACAATTATAACACTGATATTACTAAATCACAAGATACATTGCACCCATCCATGAATTATCCTGAGATTCTATAGATAATGTAAAGATACTCCTATTCCCAACGGCTGATCTGCAACCTGTGTCCTAAGACCCAAAAGTGGTATGCATAGTCATTGATCAGTGGCTTGCAGCAATTTAAGTTTTTAATTTAAGCAGCTACCACACATAGAAACTGGGTCTTCTTGCCATTTTCTGCTCCCCCGAGCCACAGCTCATGAGAATGGCACGGAAGCGGAATGCTGTCAATCACAAGTGGCCTTAAGAGAGTTACAGGAGCCATTGAATAGATCCCTGAGGCAGATTTAAGTTGCACTGTGCAGAATATGCCTCTTTCCAGTCAAGGTGCCTGAACAAAACATTTGTTGGATTTTATACAACTCTTTGGGAAGCAGAGAGAGGGAGGATTGTCAGTTGTCAAGTTCCATACAGGGAGTAAGTCTAGAATAACTCAGAAGAACCTTTTGACCTTGAAATAACTCTTGCTGTGATGAAATTTTCTGACAGCAGCAAGTGTCCTACTGAAACTCAGCAGCAGCCCATTCAGAGCTGTAGTGGACTGTTTTTTATGACAGCTGTCCTTCATTCTCACAAGAGGGGAGAAATGGCGTCAAAGAGAATAAGCAATGCTGAAGTCCCCTACAAAGCAATGGAAGTTCAAGTTCACTCAAGCCATCAGTGACTATGAGAGATTCATGTCCTGGTGCTGAAATGTGATATGTTGGCAATCTCAGAAGCACCAAGGGGAAAAGAAATATATTGAGTTTCAAGCTGCCCTTGGGCAAATCTGCTTTTCATAGTCATGGTAATATTAATTAATGAAATTCCAGTGTTTGCAGGGAGAGAAAAAGCTAATGCAACTAAAAGTTTCAGATTGACAGTTCTGTTTATAAATTGTCAGAAACTTCAAGATTGTCATGTAAAACTGGTGTGTCATTCATGAGAAATCTCAAATATCATATGAGAATAAATCACTTTACAGGTACAATGTGATTATTCTCACATTGGGACAATAATCAGGATTATTCTGAATCCCATCCTTCTAAGGAAAAGACTAAAACTGATATAGAACTTTAAATGTCACTACTAACGAGGATGTCCAATAATTAGAAGTTAGAAATCCTAAGTAAAAGCCTGACACCATGGAAAGTGGTTCTTCAGAGAAGCCAGCTTAACTCCAGAAATGTAAATTTCAAGAGGCTTTCTTTATAAAAACACAGGTATTATAACAACTCTGGTGTCATGTGCACTGAATTCTTGATATATTGACTGTTAGGGTTTTTATCTGATGATCTCTGACTGAACATTGACTTTGAATTTTAATCAGGAGGTTTAATGGCTATTGGTGGATTATTCCCTTGTCATTTTGGTTGAGGAACAGGGGACTATCAAGGGAGAGGGCAGTATTATTGGCTTGTAAGAAAATTATATTAATTTTCTTATATACGAATATATATATATATATGTAGGTTTTCACGGGTATAGGTATGTAGGTCTTGGCATATTCTGGTCTTTTCCCGTGTAAGGTTGAAAGTATCTTGGCGACGTTTCGATGAAGTCTCACTCATCATCTTTAGGCTGGTGCTTTCAGCTTCGAGCTTGTGCGAACAAAGCGTGGTCGGAGCTGCCGTCTCTCTATAAATACTGGTGGGGAGGTGGGGAGTGTTGCCGTGAGCGGGTTGGTTGGCTGTGTGGTTGCATCTTGATTGGTAGATGGAGTGGGTGTTTGCAGGTTGGTCGAGGTGGGGAGTGTTGCTGTGAGCAGGTTGGTTGGCTGTGTGGTTGCATCTTATTGGTAGATGGAGTGAGTGTTTGCAGATTGGTCGGCTGTTTCGTAGCATCCTGTGTGCATGTGGTACTAGTCTTTTGTTCCTGAGCTTTGGTGTTGTGGCCTCTGGAGTTCTGTGATGTGATGTCTTGAGCAGATGGCTGTGATGCAGCATCCCGGGTTTTGGTTTGGCTCCGAGTCTGAGGTCTTGTCATGTGTTCCTGGCATGTGTCAGCTTGCTTTGTGTGGAGATCAGAGGGGGGCGCAGCAGCCAATGGTGCTAGCATCGTCTGGCTTCTGGAGGGTTGTTGTGTTTCGTCTGTGGGATGGGTTTGGGTTTGAATCTGGTAAGGATGATTGGTGGTGGCATTGTGTGTTATCCTGGGTCCAGTGTCAATTTTCGTGGCTGGGACTCGTTTGTTGACTAAGGCTAGTTTCCAGATGTCTGGTAGGTGGGAGGTTTCATCCTGTTGGTTCATGTTGTGGGGGGTGTTTCTCTATTTCAATGGCTTCCATAATTATTCTCTTGTTATAGTGTTCAGTTTTGGAGATTAATTTGGTTCCTTTAAAATCAATTTCATGTCCTGTGGTTTTAAGGTGCTGGAAAAGGGACAAGGGTTTTTTCTTCTTTTCTGACTGAGTTCTTGTGTTCTGCGATGTGTGCATTTATTCTCCTATTAGTTTGTCCAATGTATGTGGCTGGGCAGATTTTGTATGGTATTTCATAGACTCCTTGGTTTTCTATATGGATCTTGTCTTTGGAGTTTCTTAAGATATTGGCTATTTTTTGGTCTGTGCAGAAGGCTGTCTTGATGTTGTGTTTGTGGAGAATTTTGCTGATTTTATCTGTGGTGCCTTTGATGTATGGGAGGAGGGCAATGCTGTTGTCTTGTTCTGTGTCTTGGTTCTTGGCTGGTGTCTCCCTTTGGATTAGGTTGGTAATTGTGTTTCTTTGGAATCTGTTGGAGATTAATATGTTTGTGAGAGTGTGTAATTCAGTTTTCAGGTGGTCTTTGTCGGCTAGGTGTTTGGTTCTGGAGATGAGAGTCTTGGCTACGGAGTTGATCTGTGCAGGGTGGTGATGTGATTGTGCGTTTAAGTAGTGGTTGGTGTGTGTTTTTTTCTGGTAGACGGTGTGTCCTAGGGAACCGTTGAGTTTTTTGTAGATTAGGGCGTCCAGAAAGGGGAGTTGGTTGTTAGCTTCTATTTCCATAGTGAATTGTATTTTGGGGTGTAGGCTGTTGAGATGTGTGAGGAAGTTGTCCAGTTTCTCCTTTCCATGTGGCCAAATTACAAAAGTGTCATCTATCTAAGCCAGAGTTTGGGTTTGAGTTCAGATTTATCTATTTATTTATTTATTTATTTATTTTATTATTCGAATTTATATACCGCCCTATCTCCCAAAGGACTCAGGGCGGTTCACAGGCATATAAAACATCAATATCAATATACAAATTAAAATAATCCTTAAAAAACTTATTCTAGCCAATTATTAAAATAGAAATATAAATATAAAATATAAATATTTAAAATCAATTTAAAACCCCTCTAAATTTAAAAATCTAAGCCAGTCCTGCACAGATGAATAAATGTGTCTTGAGCTCGCGACGGAAGGTTCGAAGGTCAGGAAGTTGACGGAGTCCTGGGGGGAGTTCGTTCCAGAGGGTGGGAGCCCCCACAGAGAAGGCCCTTCCCCTGGGCGTCGCCAAACGACACTGCCTAGCTGACGGCACCCTGAGGAGTCCCTCTCTGTGAGAGCGCACGGGTCGGTGAGAGGTATCTGGGTGAGAGGTATCTTTAGACCAGGTATCTGGTCTAAAGCGTTGGTTTCAAAGTATTCCATGTATAGGTTTACAATGACGGCTGAAAAGGGGGGGGGCATGGTGTGGCTTGGTGGGTGTGGCTTGAAGGGCATGGCAGGGGAAGGATATTGCAAAATCCCCATTCCCTCCCCACTCCTGGAGGAAGGATACTGCAAAATCCTCATTCCCAGCCCACTCCTGGGGGAAGGATACTGCAAAATCCTCATTCCCAGCCCACTCTGGGGCCAGCCAGCGGTGGTATTTTCCGGCTCTCCGAACTACTCAAAATTTCCGCTATAGGTTCTCCAGAGCCATATACATATACATATACATATACATATACATATACATATACATATACATATACATATACATATACATATACATATACATATACATATACATATGAGAGCATGTCTGTCCTAATCTTAATCTATTACAGATAAACCATAACTACTGATAATCATATGGCTTTAATTATCAAACCATGATAGAATGAAAGTAAAAAAATACTCATATTCAGTGACTATTCTCTACTTCTGATCAGCACAAATAACCTGTTGGTGTTGCACATCATAATATGTTGCACATCAGGTTGACTTATACCTATAACATTTAAGAATGGCCCCCAAATAGGCCAGGCAATTGACAGATAGCCAACCATGGTAATTTTACTGAAAATGTGATGAGGTTACCATTTGCATGGGCAAAATGATAGGTTATTCGTAATATTACTAACCATGCCTCAACATATGCAGCACCTAATAAGCTTTTTCTGCCCCAGATTTGGATCTGGTTAATTCTTAGATGAGAGAGATAGTTATAGAGCTAAAGGCCAACTACTAAATTGGGAGGGGGAAAAACTGGAAGACAACAATGGCAACCCATTTCCATATTATTGCAAAGAAAACTATATTGATGTGTTCATAAACTCACCAGTAATTGAGCTTAATTCAAGGCTGTCTCTACTTTTTAGATAACTCTTCTTGGGTAAGACACAAGCATCAAGATAAGTAGTCACTGAGAGCATTATATTTTTTCTATTTTATTTTATTTTTATTTTTTTTATTTACATTTATATCCCACCCTTCTCCGAAGACTCAGGGTGGCTTACAGTGTGTAAGGCAATAGTCTCATTCTATTTGTATATTTACAAAGTCAACTTATTGCCCCCCCAACAATCTGGGTCCACATTTTACCTACCTTATAAAGGATGGAAGGCTGAGTCAACCTTGGGCCTGGTGGGACTAGAACCTGCAGTAATTGCAGGCAGCTGTGTTTTAATAACAGGCTATCTTACAGCCTGAGCCACCATGTTAGTTCTCTTTTAACATTATTAGAACTAGAAGCCATCATGCATCATTGCATCAGTGAATTATATACAGTAGTTTAATTATGTGTATAAAGGAGTATTTCAATTTCTCCCTTTTAGTTTATGTAGACAGCTTTGGTCCTTACCTATAGAAGAGAAAATAACTCATATTTCTTTGCATTTTTCATTCCAAGTATTGCTATTTTGGTGCATATATTAATTTTGGAAGTACAAATTAGGACAATTCAGTAAACTAAACAGATTATACCTATCCTGTTTTAGAGAGTGTTTTTTTAAAAATCCCCATGATCCATTTTCCTCACGACTCCCCTCCAAATTATTAGTTCATCCAGTCTTTAATATATCAAGCTCTACTGAAATATTGGAAATATGGCATAATTGATCAGCAGTTGCCCAAAGCTGCTGGGAGAAATCAACCCAAAGTTTGGCTTAAAGGATGATGAGGATGAGGATGATTGGTCACACAATCAGCCAGATGTTCAGATTTGATTTGGCATTTTTATCTACCTATTGTGTCCTTTCCAAAGACTTGGGATAAACAGATGTTGTTTGATGGTGTTAAAGTTATTATCATTAATAAACTTCTATGCCACCCTCCCCTCAATAATTCTGGCAGGCTATATTTTTCAAAGCCCAATGACACTGTAGAATTCTGAACAGAATGTGATAGCAATTTTAGAACTGCTGAAATCAAATAAGCTGAGGTTTCATCAAGCAAAATGAATAAAAATTAAAATTTGGTATTGCACTTAACTTGAAGAACCAAGTGTACATTTTGGGATTCTCCTTAAGTCATCAAATGGGTTAAGTTGTCATCTGCTTCAGTGGATTTGCTATATATTCCAGTCTGAAGAAAGCAGATTTTTCCACAGTGATCTGCACTTTGATGATATCTAAAAATGATAATGTGCTGTCTGTGAGTCTGTCTCTAAAAACAGGTTCAGCAGGTACCTTCAAGAGTTGCAATAAAGGATCAAATATAGACTATGTCTTACTGTCTCATTGTGGCTAATGAATTTTCAAGTTCAATTATGAATTGCTTGAGCAAGATTATTTTGCAAAACACCTTCATACATATGGATATGAGTCATCTCAGCCCTAAGATAAGGCCCTTCTTGTGTGAGGATGATTGATTAGGACACTGGGGACAAGGTCACTGGGGGACAAGGGATAGGCCAAGTGGCGGGTTTCTACCAGTTCATCCTAGTTTGGGTGAAATGGTAGTGACGGCAGTGGGAGGCTCCACCCACCCACCCAGACATCATCATGGACGCTCTGTGAATGCGCAGAAGGTTCTGCGCGTGCACAGAAATGCCACACACGAGCAAAGCAAGCGCGCACAAACGCTCACAGTTCCAAACCGGTAGCAAAGGTAAGTGGAACCCACTACTGGATAGGCCCCTTTCTTCTGTTTAATCCCCTTGACTGAAAATTGGTGCAGATATTTTTAGAAAACAGAGGTGGAGTTTTGCAGTTGATATGAGTACAAATAAGAAAGTGATAATCTCTCAGATGAATTGGGGAAAAGCTATACTTTGGCCCTGAGTAGGCACCCAATTGGGTGCAATTGAAAAGTGCTGGTTTTGACAATGTATGACTTTGACCTTTATATATGTGGGATCAGATTGTCCAATCACACCCTACGTGGTGCTCTAGGAGACTCTGCTACTTGTTCTCCAGTTTCATGAAGTGGGGGAGCTAAAGAGCAAAACATTGCTTCTTGGAAGCCAAGTCTACCCTTTACAATAATCTGCCAGGTAAATTCAGACTTGCCTTCACCCTCACTTTATTCAGGAAAATGCTCAAAACTGAGCTGTTCCATAGAGCTTTTATGGAGCTTTGTAGTTGAGTATAGTGTTAAGGCAGTAGTAGTCAACCTGGTCCCTACCGCCCACTAGTGGATGTTCCAGCTTTCATGGTGGGCGGTAGGGGTTTTGTCCGATACTGAAGCACTTTCCTTTTTTTTAATTTAATTTGCTTTTTAAAAAATTTTCATAGCATTATTTAAAAACATTTTCATTATGCTTCATTCAAAGAATGAAGAAGGGAATGGAGGCTTGACGGTTAGCAATAATCCTCTATTAACAACAAACTAACAGAGAGTAAAACTAGGGCAATATTCCCGAACAAACCAACTTCACTCACAGCTGCTACTTATATAGCAGCTATCACCTGTTGGCCAATGATGGCCACTCATTTATAAGCCAATAGGCAACGATTCTCTAGCCTCATACGCTGCACTCCTCCCCCCATGGATAGCACATGCATAATCCTGCAAGTATGCAGGGCGCCAATGCAATCGTCCCGATCAACGCAGTTCAGGGCTTCCAGCAGGTTGAACAGAAGGAGGTAGCTCTGGAACCGCAGGAACAACCGGGACCGATGCAGGCGATACCGTAGGAGGGCTGGAAGGCGGCACCGCAGGAGGACTGGAGGGCAGCACCTCAGGAGGGCTAGCCGACGGAAGTGTTGAACCATCCGATAAAGTAGTCATCGGAAACTTTGGTTGTAGTGAGACATCGAAATTGCCGACCGGCTGAAGAGTAGGAACCGAACGTAATCCATCAGGGGTTCTGCCAGGCGAATCTTGGGGTATTGCAGGGGCAATAAATTTACATCCCCGAATCTGGTCCACATGACGCCGCCAAATCCGCCCATCCCCGAGCTCCACCCTGTAAGAACGAGGCCCCGTTACTTGGACAATTCGGCCCGGCAACCACAAGGGATAACCCCCATGGTTCTGGACAAAAACCTGTTCCCCCTCAGTAAAGGTCCTGATACGGCTAGTCGAGGCCAACGGGGTATCAGAGACATAATTAGGATGTAATCTGTCTAGGGTCGTTCGCAGGCGCCGGCCCATAAGAAGCTCGGCTGGGCTGCGATTGGTCATCGGACACGGGGTAGTATGTTGCGCCAAGAGATATTTTGTTAATTTCTCCTGCCATGTTCCCGATCCAAACCGGGTCAGGGCATCCTTAACAGACCGGACAGCTTGTTCAGCCCGGCCATTACTGGCCGGATGGTAGGGCGCAACCTGGGCATGCCTAATGCCCAAACTAGCCATGAACATCTGAAAAACGGCCGAGGTGAACTGTGGCCCATTATCTGAAACTACGACATCAGGCAAACCGTGGGTGGCAAACAATTTGCTCAGCGCCCGTTTGATAGCCTCAGACGTGGTTGATGCCATAAGAACTGCCTCCACCCAATTAGAGTAAGCATCAACCACTATCAGAAAATTATGCCCATGGACCGGGCCAGCCAGGTCGATATGAACCCGGGACCAAGGGCTTCCAGGGACCTCCCACCTCGTAGGCATGGCCGTAGGCGGGGCAGCCCGGGACAGTTGGCAACTCCGGCAATTCTCTACCCATTCTAAGATGGCCTGATCCACTTTAGGCCACCAAATATAACTGCGGCCTAAAGCTTTCATCCTGGCAATGCCCGGATGACCTTCGTGTAGGTATTGCAATACAGAAGTGCGTAAAGGACGAGGGACCACTACCCGACTGCCCCACAGTAAACAGCCCCTCAAGACAGACAGCTCACGTTGCCTAGTCTTGTAGGGTTGGAACTCCCCCGGCAGGCGGTCTTGTGGCCACCCCCGTCGTACCCAATCCAGAACCTGTGCCAGAATAGGGTCACGCTTGGAATGATATGCAATATCATCTGCAGTCATCAAGGCAGGAAGCTCATCCACCAAAAAAACGGAGGAGGCAGGGGCTGGGTCCTCGACCCCCAAAGGGAGAGGACAACGGCTAAGGCCATCTGCATTGGAAAGCTCTTTCCCAGGGCGATAGATCAACCGATAATTGTACGCTGCCAAAAAAATAGACCACCTTAATAGGCGAGGAGACATGATCTGAGGGGTCTGTTTGTCACCAGCCAACAACCCCAAAAGAGGCTTATGATCAGTGATCAATTGAAAAAAACGGCCATAAATGTAATCATGAAACCGTTTAACGGCAGCTACAATGGCCAGAGCCTCCTTGTCTAGTTGACTATAATTCCTCTCTGCCGACGACAGAGTCCGAGAAAAATAAGCAATTGGAGCCTCAGATCCATTTGGTAGTAGGTGGCTCAGAACAGCCCCTACGCCATATGGAGAGGCATCACAAGCTAAAGTAAGGGGGACACTGTCGCTATATTGGACCAACACGGCATCCGAGGTAAGGAGAGCCTTGACAGCAGCAAAAGCAGAGGCCTGGGCTTTGCCCCATGACCAAGGAGTCCTACCATCGAGTAACCTATGAAGAGGCTCCGCCACAGAAGCCTTATGGGGCAGGAACACGCTATAAAAGTTAAGGAGTCCCAAGAACGACTGCAAGTCTGCTTTGCAGGTAGGAGTAGGGGCATTTTTTATCGCCTCCACCTTTGACGGGGTTGGATGCAACCCATCAGCATCAATTAGGAACCCCAGGAACTCAACCCTAGGCACCCCGAATTTACACTTAGACTTTTTAAGCTTAAGGCCCGTCTGTTGGAAACGGGTAAGAACCTGTCGCAGGCGGCTAATAAGGGCATCCTGGCTGGTAGCAGAGACCAACACATAGTCAAAATATGGAACGACTCCAGGTATGCCCCGCAAGAGCCGCTCCATAAGACTCTGAAACAACCCGGGGGCCACACTAATCCCAAACTGCAGGCAGAGGCATTTAAAAGCGCCCCTGTGAGTGACAATGGTTTGTGCAGCCGCCGTGGCATCATCCACAGGAAGCTGCTGATAAGCTTGTGCCATATCTAACTTAGCAAAGTTAGACCCCTGGCCCAAAGAGTGGAGAAGGTGTTGGACTACGGGAACTGGATAAGGGTGTGCCTGCAAAGCACGGTTCAATGTGCATTTAAAATCACCACAGATGCGTACCGAACCATCCGGCTTAATGGGGGTGACAACAGGAGTCTCCCACTTAGAGTGGTCGGTGGGCTCCAGCACCCCTTGCGCAATCAACTTATCCAGTTCCTTGTCCACCTTTGGACGCAGCGCAAAAGGCACCCGTCGAGGCTTAAGCCTAATAGGAGACACCTGGGGATCAAGGTTTAGAGATATAGGGTTGCCCTTATATTGACCCAGGGAATCAGCAAATACCTCAGCAAACTCAGACATCAGGGCCTCAAACCCATCTGTGGTGGTAGAATGAATGCCTGTGATATTAAGGCCCAATGCTGAGAACCAATCCAACCCCAATAAGCTGGGTAGGTCACCCTTAACTACAAGCAATGGGAGGCGACCGGAGAAAACACCTTTCTCCACCCGAAGGCAGGCACCTCCAAGAATGGGAATATCATTCCCCTGATAGTCCTTCAGTCTGGTGGTACAGGCAAGCAACCGACTTTCAGTGAAGCCTGAAGCTATCTTCTGTAAGGTGTTCCAGGCAATAATAAATTTAGAAGAGCCTGTGTCCACCTCCATTTTACAGGGCACCCCCTCCAACTTGATAGTAAGAAAAATTTTCTTGTTGGAGCCAGTCGAAGCCTGGCTGATCGACACTGCAGGGTTGGTGTTTCCTCGGTTCACGGTGAAGCAATCATCTTGGGACACAGGAGGACCTCTCTGGAACCGTCTAACCGGACGAGGACCTGATGGAATATTGTCCAGTGGGGTAGAACGACAAACCCTAGCCAGATGTCCCCGTTTGCCACATTTGCGGCAAACTGCAGTTTTAAAACGACACAACGAGCGAGGGTGATTCTCTCCGCATCCCAGGCAAGGCGCCGTCTGTGGTTTCCACTCTGTTGGCCGCTTGGCTCCCGGGGCTACTCGGAGGCGACCCACCTCGTCTTCCTCACCCTCAAATTCCTCGGAGAGAACATCGTCATGGTGAATAGAAGCAGAGTGGGCCACTGTATGTGTGGCCGGAACCCTATGCACATTAGGTTTTCATAAAATTCCCCATGACAAATTAAATTTCTGAAAATATACTATTTGTATCGCCCGCGCATAAGTTTAGTTCACGTTACGTAAGTGAAACTAAATGGCGCTATAGTGCGACCACAAACAAAAGAGCCTCATCCCAGAATAGCTCGCGCATCTCCCCCCACACCACCCAGCTGTAACAGACAGAGCTGGTAGCCGGCACCCCCCTCAAACCCAATCCATAATGCGCGAGAGGCATGCACAGAGAGGCATGTGCAGACGACGATACAAGGCACATTACTATGGAACTGGAAGAAAATTTTACTAACAGAGATACAAAAGTGGGCGGTAGGTATAAAAAGGTTGAATACCCCTGTGTTAAGGTCTTTTTTGGGATTGATTGTTATTTCATTTGACTGATTATTTTTGCTGTGCATGCTTCGTGTCTTACTTTTTCAGGGATGCTTTAACTATTCTTACTATTTCTAATGATTATCGTGTAACACTCATGAATGTTAATTACACAACCTTACCAATGTCTGTGTTTCATATAGTATTCAGTGGTATACAAATTGAAATTATAAGGACAATTGCAACAGCAAACTATTAATACTACTTAGATAATAATCTTGTCTCTTGGGAGTGGGAAGCATTGAGCAGTGAGAACAAATTGACAAGTTAGGCTTCTGCAATCTTCCTCCAGTGCCTGTGTCTGATGGAATATAAGATGGAAAGTTGATTCCCCTTCACTGACAAAATTCTTGCTTGAATTGAAGAAGGGATTGTTGGTGCTTCTGAAACATAGGGATGTTTTATCAAAATTTGGCAAAGAATCCCCATAGCTGGGAGGCGGCTCCTGAGAATATTTATTCTGTGTTCTGTAGTTATTCCAACATATCATATGCAAGGCTTCAACAAAAGACTGCACTTAGTAGATCACATACAGTTTATGCACTCTAGAAGATACACCGCTCAACTAATTTTGCATTTTATCAGCCACTAACTTAAGATCATAATATAAGATGCATGGATGCTGGGTTATTCTCACAACATGAACTTTTAATGGGTCATTTTTTGCAACTAGATAAAGAGTAAAAAGTTAATTTTACACACCAGAGAATGCTTCTTGTACCTTTATATTTGCTTTGAATGTTAAATTCGCCATCTAAAATGATTTTATAACAGACAGAAAAACTCAATTACAGCATATACAAATAAATGAATTTAAAGCCTGAACTTCAGATTGCTTATCATAGCAGGTAGGACATGTGCAGATCAGATTTTGTTTTTAGCAGGTCATTGAGAAATGTATAAATGCGAGAAATAAAGTTTCTTTTGTTCTTTCTTACTTATTTTTACATGAATAAGAAGTTGTAGGTTAACCATTGGATGCAGGTGTGAAATCCAAAATTTTTCACTACCGGTTCTGTGGGCGTGGCTTGGTGGGTGTGGCAGGGAAAAGATATTGCAAAATATTTATTCCCACCCCACTCCAGGGGAAGGATATTGCAAAATCTCCATTCCCACCCCTCTCTGGGGCCAGCCAGAGGTGACATTTGCCGTTTGTCCAAACTACTCAAAATTTTCACTACCGGTTCTCCAGAACCTGTTAGAAACTGCTTGATTTCAACCCTGGTTGGATGTGATAAAAGCACTATATGATGGAAATAAAGCATGAATGAGAAGGTAGAATGCTTTGCAAATGATTCAATACTGAAAACAAGTAGGTATGATTTTGGGGAGAGTTGTTTAATGCATTTATGGATAAATGTACCATATAAGAATGCATTACAGGTTGTTGGACAGGTTGTTGGGGAGGTTACATGCCACCATATGTTTACTGGACCCGTGCCCCTCCTGGTTGGTGCTGGCCACACAGGAGGTGACACGAGGCTGGCTCCAGGGGATTATCAATGCTTCTCTGTTGGAAGGGGTTTTCCCTGCTGCCTTGAAAGAGGCGGTGATGAGGCCCCTCCTCAAGAAGCCTTCCCTGGACCCAGCTGTTTTGGGAAATTACCGTCCGGTCTCCAACCTTCGCTTTGTTGCGAAGGTTGTTGAGAGTGTGGTGGCGCGTCAACTACCCCAATACCTGGATGAAGCTATCTATCTAGACCCATTCCAGTCCGGCTTCTGACCCGGATATAGCACGGAGACGGCTTTGGTCGCATTGGTGGATGATCTCTGGAGGGCCAGGGACAGGGGTTGTTCCTCTGCCCTGGTCCTATTAGATCTCTCAGCAGCTTTTGATACCATCGACCATGGTATCTTGCTGCACCAGTTGGAGGGTTTGGGAGTGGGAGGCACCGTTTATCGGTGGTTCTCCTCCTATCTCTCTGACCTGTCGCAGACGGTGTTGACAGGGGGGCTGAGATCGACCGTGAGGCGCCTCACTTGTGGGGTGCTGCAGGGGTCGATTCTCTCGCCTCTCCTGTTCAACATCTATATGAAGCCGCTGGGTGAGATCATCAGTGGTTTTGGGGTGAGATACCAACTGTACGCTGACGATACGCAACTGTACTTTTCCACCCCAGGCCACCCCAACGAAGCTATCGAAGTGCTGTCCGTACGGGTCTGGATGGGGAGAAACAGGCTGAAGCTCAATCCCTCCAAGACGGAGTGGCTGTGGATTCTGGCACCCCGGTACAGGCAGCTGCAGTTGCAGCTGACTGTTGGGGGCGAAACATTGGCCCCAACGGAAAGGGTGCACAACTTGGGCGTTCTCCTGGATGAACGGCTGTCGTTTGAATATCACTTGACGGCTGTCTCCAGGAGAGCTTTTCATCAGGTTCGCCTGATTCGCCAGTTGCGCCCCTTCCTTGACCGGGATGCCCTATGCACGGCCACTCACGCTCTTGTTACCTCCCGCCTGGATTATTGCAATGCCTGTACCGGGGTGCCAGCATCCACAGCCACTCCGTCTTGGTGTTGGTTGTGCTTCCTTTTCTTTTCATGCTTTTAATTTCTTTCACTTACCTCTGTTACTCTTTGTGTGTGTGTGTGTGTGTGCTCTAATACTGCTGGCACCATAGAGTAAGTGTATATTTTTTGTTACTTTATCTCCCAAAAAGAGAGGGAGTTCTTTCCCATTCTGAATTGGCAGGAGAGAACTGTACTGCTTTTACTCTTATTAGTAGATCATTCATATAGTGCAGGATAATATCATACTAGTCAGTGGTAGGATTAAAATTTTTTACTACCGGTTCTGTGGGCATGGCTTGCTGGGCATGGCATGGCTTGGTAGGCATGGCAGGGGAAGGATATTGTAAAATCTCCATTTTCACCACACTCCAGGGGAAGGTTACTACAAAATCCCCATTTCCTTCTGATCAGCTGGGACTGGGAGGCAGAGAATAGATGGGGCAGGCCCAGTCAGAAGTGGTATTTACCAGTTCTTCGAACTACTCAAAATTTCCACTACCTGTTCTCCAGAACTGGTCAGAACCTGTGGAATACCACCTCTGATGCTAGTCTAGTCCCAGCAATCCTGGGATCAAGTATAATCCAGTTTTTGCACTCAAAGTGCAAATACTCAGTTTTACCAAATGTTCAGTTTCAAACATTCCTTTTATTTAATCAAAGATATAGGCCAGCAACAATATTGTTGAATATTGTTTCCCTAACAGGGAAAAAGTAATTTTAACAAGGGATATTACTAAGCAAAAAGGATATTGCTAACCATATGCACATATTCACATCTTACATAGTTAACTGAAACTTTTTTTAAAGATGCAACAACTTAAAAAGACATAAAAGTTGCATGGAATTCTGTGTAATATGTAGTTTGGCTCATGGTCTGATATAACTATGATTCTGCTCACAGTTGTGGCTCAGCATTAATTGCAAGGCAGAAGCTAGGACTGGCCTTGAGGTCAAAATATATCACCCTCAGTCTTGCTGAATTTTTCCTGTAGTGGGATGCTTTATAAATCATTCAGTAACAGATGATGTTATAACTAAAGCAGTGGGAGTTTTGAAATACCTACATCAGATTAGGCTTCTGTTTATTTAAAAAAAAACCTCTGATCTGCCCTGGATCTTTGGCATAGTTAACTGAGCCCAACATGAACCACTATAAATCAAAGCTTATTTTGAAAGTCAATCTTGGAATGCTTCCAATTCCGATTTTTTAAAAAGAAAAAAAGGTCTTTTGGAGTTCTTTTTTTTTTTTAAATGTGAAACCTTTTTTCCTACAAAACCTTGTTGAGACTATGCTAAAGCAGGCCTACCAAGATTGTCTGAAAGTACACCCACTTCAAACCTTTCTTCTCTTTGTTAAGATTAAAGTATTTTATTTATTTTTTTGCCATTTCCCCTTGCCACAACATCAAAAGTAAAAGTGTATATAATGCATATTCTGTATTGGATAATTCTAAAAATAATCAATAGTGCAAATGGTTTGACACAAGATCAGAAAGAAAGAACTCAAAGATGAACTGAAAGGAATTTCTAGGGAAAATTTTGCTGATAATTTTCTTCCAAGATATTCTTTTACCCAGAAAATGACTGAGTACGCATGTGCATTTAAAAAAATGAAGGGCATACAATTATAATACTTCAGTAATAATTTATTTTGAGACTTCGTTGCAGAATTCACTGAAACTAATATAAAATATATAAATCAATCAATAAGCATCATGCCTTGGAATGTACCACTAAATTTTGTTGATTTTATTCCCACACTTTATTTGTAGTTGATTAGTTGGTTCATATTCCATATTAAATATTTCACTAATATCTAAAACAATTGTCCAATTTATTTAATTCATTATGAGTCATACAGAAGCCTGAAATAAGGGATAGCCCAGCGAAGAGATGAAATGCTCGTGCCTATGTGTATTTCTTTTCTTTTAACATTTCTTCCTAACCACTATCAAAATATGCACAGCCTCCTCTAAAGATCAAGAAGTTAGGATAATGTGTTTGGTTAAAGTGTAAAGGTTCTGAGCAAACTATCAATATTAATAGCTCAATTATCTCCTCTAAAATCACAGAGTTTAGGGGTATAACTTATTTCTGCAATTTTCTGAATTATCTTTGTGATATGCATATCACAAAGATAATTCAGAAAATTGCAGAAATAATATCTTCTTTCCTTCCTTTTCTTTCTCCTTTCCTCCTTCTGCATTCCACAAACAACAAAATTCAGATATAGAACTTGAAAAGCAATGACTTTTAGATGTCCCTTTTTTATTATGGGAGAGCATTACCACAGTAACAGTAGCTGGATATAGGATCCAAGCCACCAATATATTTCCAAATTTAAAGAATGATCTTGAGATAATCCATATAAGCCCAAACCTCTGCTCCTCCTGAATAAACAACAAGAATCACCATTTCGCAATTTGTTTATGGGTTGAGCAACTAAGAATCAAGGGAGGAATTGTCTTTGCTCACAGTCATCAATACATTCTTTTTAAAGGACATTTAAGTTTAGCTGAGCCTAAACCTTTTGTATTTATATTTTTTTCTGTTGGTAAAGAAGGATTAACACTCTTTGGAACAATAAGTTATACTGCACTTGCTAGGTTGAAATGCCTTTTCCTTAAACAAAGATTTTTTAAAATACAATTTTAAAGCCTTTTAAAAATATTGCTTTCTGGATTAAATAGCAATAGGGTTCTTAGAATATGGATTTTAGGAAGTTTAACAACAGATTAAGGGCTCAGATGCACTTGGAATTACAATTTTAAACTTTTGAAAGAATTCCTTCAGTGAGAAAGTGGTATGGCTTATCCTTTTGTTAGTCAGAATAAGATAATGGGTCATTTAAAAAAATTGGACACTAGAAGAATAACAAAAGACAATATTCTAACCACGGGTCTTTGATGGGAAGCTATGAAAAACTTACGAACATTTGTGACAGATGATGGATAAATGGACAGATGCAATGGAAGAAGAACGAGAAATGGATAAAGATGCAATGGAAGATAAACGAGAAACTCTGGATAAATTTAAAATCGATCTGAATGTGGATATAAATGTGGCAAGTAATGAGAAGGATGCAGAAAAGTATTACTGGATTTTCAAATGGAACAGGATGATGGTTCAATGCCTAAAGGAGATATATAGCTATCAAACCAGAAAAGAGATACAGATTATTTTTATTGTTATTATTATTGACTGTACAAAGAGAGTTTTATAATCTGAGAAATGCCATAAAAATCCTGTAACTGGACCTTCAGAACAGATTTGCTAAAGTTCTGAAAGATTTTTCTGGGGGAAGGATTGACAAGAGATAACAAGAAATCAAGATATGAAAGGGTTAAGAATTAAGACTGTTAAAAGAATTGGGAAGGAATACAAAGTTGGCTTATTCAATCAAGGTTATGAGAGATAATAAGTTATATCTGGCACGCCTTACTACACTTTTCTGATAAAAACTGTTAGGTCCTCGGAGTCCCAACGAAGGCTTGTGCCTTGCCAACAGCAGGAGAATGCTGATTGGCCAAGGCGCGAGCCGAACAAGATAGCGAGAAATCCGAGAACCACTATTGGAGCAGCGGTTTGACAGCTCCGATATAAAAAGGCTGTCAGGGCTCTCCTCAGCTCGTTGTTGTGCCGTTCTGTCTGTTGTTTATCCTCAGCGCTGTTGCTGCCAAATAAAATTGAGTTTGACGTTCCAATCGCCTCATTTTGTACCCACCACTGATATTTAATACTGGCGACGAGGGTACTGAGGATACTGAGGTGTTGTTGTTGTTTCGACGGTTTTCACTGCCTTGAACGCATGCCTGAGGATGGCAACTCTACCTTCATTTCTTCCATTTGAGCCCACCGCTGAGATGTGGGATACGTTTCTGGAGCATTTTGAATGCTATTTGCAAGCAAATGATTTGGCAGACATCTCGAACGCACGGAAACGTGGCTATTTTCTCAGTCTCTGTGGCCAAGAGATGTTCGGGAGAGCGAAGGCTTTGACTGCGCCCCAGCCCTTACGGGACGTTCCCTGGGACATGCTAGTGACAAAGCTACAAGGTCACTATGCCCCGGCTCCCTCCCGCATAGCCCGGCGGCACGCCTTCCGCCAACAGTTTCAATGAGACGGTGAAACGGTGAATGATTACATCGCATCACTGCGGTCTGCGGCTTTATTTTGTGAGTTCCCTGATCTAGACGACGTCCTGTTGGAACAGCTCGTCTGTGGGGTGAGGGATGTGCACCTGAAGCGGCGACTGTTGGCACGGAAGGAGCTGATCCTGGCGGCCACATTGGACGAGGCTCAGGCAACGGAACAGTCGGAGCAGTCGGCCAAGGAGTTGCAGCGATTCCACACCCCTGCTTCGTCCCAGGTCAGGGAGATCGATGTCCATCATGAGGACTCGGATCATATCGATTCGTCAGGGGAGGGGGAGAGTGTGAGCCGCCTCAGAACGGTGCCTCATAAACACCGTGTGCCAACAGCCAAGTCACCTTCACCCGTTTGCGCAGTGTGCGGGGGTCCCCATCTGAGGGCTGAGTGCCATTTTAAAATGGTGGTTTGCAGGCGTTGTCACAAGAGGGGCCACTTGGCTAAGGTCTGCCGGGCCGTTCTGCCACCTATTGAGTCCAATCACAAGCCCGAAATGATAAAAAAGCACCAAAAAACAAATGAGCGGTATGCTATGCCATAAGTCACTCCACAGCCACCTCATCAAAAAATAACAAAATCTACCTTACGGTAAACCTGGAAGGGGCACCCTGTAAGATGGAGGTGGATACGGGATCGTCTAGGTCCCTCATCTCTTGGGCCACTCTTAAGCGCCTCCTCCCTGGCATGGAAAAAAGCCACCTTGAAGTGTTCATTATTCGCCTATGGGATTACCAGGGGAACCCCATTCCAGTTGTGGGCTGCGGCACATTTTCTGTTAGTCACAGCCGAATCACCAAATGCCTGCCCTTGATCATGGTTAGGGGCAGCCTACCAAGCTTGCTAGGGTTAGACTGGTTTGAGGCATTCGGCCTCAATGTGCTGGGCATACACTCGACCACCCCTGATGCATTCGATGACATCGCTCACGAGTTTGCGGACGTTTTCGATGACCAGCTGGGAGCTTTCAAGGGTAAACCCCTTTCCTTTAATGTAGACCCCAGTGTGACTCCAATTCGGTTGAAGGCTAGGAGGGTGCCATTCACGTTAAAACAAAGAGTGGACCAGGAGCTGGACAAGCTCATTTCCCAAGGAATCCTGGTCCCTGTGGACCACGCTCCTTGGGAGACACCAATCGTGGTTCCCCTTAAGCAGGACGGATCCATCAGGATCTGTGCTGACTATAAGGGGACCATTAATAAAGCATTACAGTCCAACCTTTACCCAGTCCCTGTAGTACAGCATTTGCTGCACTCGTTGGGACGGGGTTCTATTTTTGCCAAATTGGACTTGGCGCAGGCCTATCAACAATTACCTGTTGACAAGGCCACAGCTTTAGCCCAAACTATCGTTACCCATAGGGGTGGATTCAAGTGCACCTGTCTCCAATTCGGGGTGTGCATCGCACCCGGCCTTTTCCAGAGCCTCATGGAGCGGTTGCTCCATGGGCTCGAGGGTGTCGTCCCCTACTTTGACGACATCCTCATATCTGCTGTCCATCAGGCAGACCTGGTCAGTAAACTGAGAGCAGTTTTGACCAGGTTTAGGGAGGCCGATCTCAAACTAAAAAAAGGAAAGTGTAAATTGAGAGTCCCTAGTGTAGAATTCCTAGGATTCCTAATAGATTCCCGGGGCATCCATCCTACCCCTGCTAAGACTGATGCCATTAAGAATGCCCCTGCCCCCGCTAATAAAACCGAATTGCAGGCCTTTTTGGGCCTGCTTAACTTTTATTCAGTTTTTGTGCCCCATAAGGCTTCCTTGGCGGAGCCTCTGCACCGGCTCCTGGACACCAAGGTTCCGTGGCATTGGGGTCGGGAAGCCACCCGCGCTTTCCAGGACATTAAGGATGTGCTCACATCCAATGATGTTTTGGTGCAGTACAACTCCCATTTACCCCTGTCACTGACCTGCGATGCCTCACCTTACAGGGTTGGGGCTGTGGCTGGAATCAAGAGATTCCATAATTATCTCTATGGCTGTTTTTTTCATTTGGTCACCGACCACAAGCCTTTTCTAGGATTACTGGCTGGTGACCACCAAACACCCCCCATTTTGTCGCCCCGAATGTCTCAATGGACCGAATTTTTGGCCGCTTACAATTATAAGTTCCACTATCGGCCTGGCAAGTCTCTTGGGCATGCTGATGCCCTCAGCCATTGCCCTCTCCCTGCGACCGTAGCAGATCCTGCCCCCACTGCCTCCGTTTTACTTATTGACAAATGGCAGGGGCCGGTTTCGGCCTCTGACATTGCCAAATTTTCACAGTCCGACCACACAATCTATCAAGTGCTAGACTGGGTAAGGAGGGGATGGCCATCAGCTGCCGTGCCCACTGAATTCGCAGCCTTTCAGCGCAGGCAGCACGAGCTGTTGGCGCTGAAAGGGTACCTCTTGTGGGGAAACAGGGTAGTGGCACCAACGAAGTTACGGGTGCCAATTTTGAATAGTCTGCACGATGCCCATCCCGGCATCATGCGTATGAAAGCTCTGGCCCGCAGCTATGTGTGGTGGTCCAAACTGGACCAGGACATAGAGCTGTGGGTCGCAAGATGCCTGCGTTGCCAAATGTCCAGGACAGCACACCCAGCGGCACTGGTCAGGGACTGGGACACACCCAGGACACTGTGGGCCCGGGTCCATGTGGACTTTGCCGGGCCATTTTTAGGCCAGAATTTCCTGGTGGTGGTCGATGCCTATTCTAAATGGGTGGAACTGGCATGCATGCCCTCCACCACGGCAGAAGCCACCATCAGGGTTCTGGACCAACTTTTCACCACTCATGGGCTGCCCGACGTATTAGTGTCGGACAATGGCCCACAGTTTACGGTGGCACCCTTCCAGGCCTTCCTGGCCAGGCTTGGCATTCACCATGCCCAGACGGCTCCATTCCACCCGGAAGCAAATAGCCGGGCAGAGCGAGCCGTAAGATTGGCCAAAGAAGCACTGGCTCATTTAGGGCCCGCAAATTGGCACTCGAGAATCTGCCAGTACTTACTGACACAGCATTCTACCCCTTGCCTGGCCTCTAATGTGAGCCCCACGGAAATGTTGATGGGGCGCCGGCTATGGACAATGCTGGAGAGGCTGCACCTGTCTTACAACCCCGACCTACCCCAGGCTTCAGAAAGTTCCCCACGGGAATTTTCCAGGGGCGACCCTGTATTCGCACAAAACTATGGACACCCGCCTAAATGGGTGGCCGGCTATGTTCTTACAGGGTCCTCTTGGACGATGGACGCGAGTGGCGGCGGCACATAAACCAGCTCCGTTGCCGCGCACCGTACCCTCTCCATGGGCTTCCAGACCAAGGCTACCCAAAACTGGACAACGAGTTAGCTGTGACGGATTGTCAGAACCGCCCCACCCCGACAACAAGACAGCCGTGACCTCCTCGCAGGCTGGCGCCAAGGGACACCAACCCTCTCTAACCGGAGCGTTCTCGGCAGTCAACTCACCTGGTAGAATGAGACCCGTTTCAGCGCCCGATCCTCCTATGCCAGCATGGTCAGGGCCTTCCGCGGACTCTCAGGACAGGCCAGTGGCTCCTTCATCGCCAGCCACCGCCCCTGAACTACGCAGGTCTGGGCGGAGTTGGTGGAGGCCTACGTACCTAGATGATTATGTCTGCACGCTCTGGGAAGGGAGGGTGTTAGGTCCTCAGAGTCCCGACGAAGGCTTGCGCCTTGCCAAGAGCAGGAGAATGCTGATTGGCCAAGGCGCGAGCCAAACAAGATAGCAGGAAATCCGAGAACCACTATTGGAGCAGCGGTTTGACAGCTCCGATATAAAAAGGCTGTCACGGCTCTCCTCTGCTCATTGTTGTACCGTTCTGTCTGTTGTTTATCCTCAGCGCTGTTGCTGCCAAATAAAATTGAGTTGGACATTCCGATCGCCTCATTCTATACCCACCACTGATATTTAATAAAAACTGAATGACAAAAATTTTGAATTGGCTTTTTAGCTAATAAATGAGGTATGTGGGAAGAGAGTATATGTTGTAAATTAAGGGATGGTGTTAAATTTTCATAAATTGTGTGTCCTCATTGAGAGGAAGTTACTCTTTTTTTCTTTTTTCTTTTTTTATAGATTTTATATTTTTGTAAACTTGTATTGTTTTTATTCTTTTTAACCATTTTTCAAATAAATTATTTGAATAAAACAACAAAAAATCCCTGGAAGGCAACAATGACATCACCTACATCAGTGATGGCTAACCTTTTCTGGACCGAGTGCTCAAAGCACGCACCTGAACTCCAAAAATGCAATGTGCATGCAGCCCCCACACATATGTCCTGCCCCCATGCATGTGTGCGCAGCACCCCCGCAAGGTCCCCATCCCGGCCATGCATGCATGCCACGGCCACACGCACCTCACCCCCGGGCATGTGTGTGCAGGCCACCCGCACGCTCCCGTCCCTGCACATGCGCGGCAGAGACCCAAAGATCAGCTGGCCAGTGGGAGGCGTGTGCATATGTGTGGCAGAGCTGAACTGGGGCGACAGTTGCATGCATCAGAGAGACCAATGTGTGCCACCGCTGCATGCACACATGCCATAGGTTCTCCATCACAGACCTACGTGAACTGTTGACAATCTTCTCCCCACTATGCTCCAATCTGAGGAGCAAAGTAATATGGTAACAAATACCCCAGAATAGCATAATAATAGCCCTTTCTGAATCATGATAATTATTTATTCTAATGAATAAGGATCAAAATTCAAATCCTTGAAACATATGGCAAAAGACAATACGAAAATGATTAGATTTTCTGCAATATGAGATGTTTACCTGCAAATGCTAGGAATTATATGATAACTTTGTTGCACTTCTAATTCAGGGGTCAAAACAGAAAAGCAAACGTGATTCTGGCAATCAAGAGCCAGGGGGATTAGTTAGCAGAAAACCAACCAGCATTATATTGTTGGGTCAAAAGTATCCAAAGAAGGTTCAAGAACTGAGAATGGACAAGGATTAAGAGAAATGGAGTGCTGATCATATTTCTAAAACTGGTGTGAAAGGGATAATGCAAGAACTGTATAATATATGAATTGTATCCGTAACATTTCTAAAGACAGTTCTTACTGCTGAAAAAAAACAATTAATTTTGAATGTGTAATCATTTGCCTGCAAACCAATGAACTGATTTTTAAATAATTGCACCGACACAAGTGCCCACATCAAAAAAATGAACTTAAGCGACATTTTTGAAAAATGGGAAATATATGATAGATTGCATTATTGAGCAGAGGAAAGGAATAATGGGTTGCTAGAGGGAAAGCTTTTCTTTCGTCTGTTCTTTCTTCTTTTCCAGTTGTAGAATAGGAAACGAAATAATAATAAAAAAAACACACACACAAATACTCTCCCAAAGCAAACATAGTTGGCCCACTAATTAATACTTGCGCTCATGGATTAACCTAAGTCCCACTGATCAATCAGTGAAAAATTTAGTAGATTGATCAACCGATTGAACTGACTGGCAGCTTTAAAATCCTGTAATGATAGCAAAAAGGAACAAAGATCTATAGTCCCAAAGCCTTCCATAGGTGAGCCCCAGATCTCCAAAATGAAAGTCTCTTCCCACAGGGCCCCCATATAAGGTTAATCAGATTTTTTTTCTCAGTTTATCGTCAGTTGATTTAAATAAGCTTTTTGTTCTTTGTTTTCCTAATCACCTGGGTAGCAAGCAGAGCATTGGAAATTTCTACAGTATAGATTCCAAAGAACAGTGTTAAAAACAGCCGCTCCCATTTCTGAGAGGAACTGGTTTAATGTTGTTATATATTTTGATGATTTTGTAGCCTGTGGGTAGTAGTGCAATCATTTACTATGTATAAGTTTTAATAAGTCAATTATAAATGTAGCATATGTTTCAAATCACACTGCAGTAACAGCTTAATAAACAGAATGTTTAGAAATCTTTTCCGCAAAACAAAATTAATGTACCATTTCCCTATTTTATAATCAAAATGCTAAACAAAACTCAGTGCAACTGTTACAACATACGTAAGGTGTTCAGTCTCATTAATTTTAGACACCTAAAGGCAAATCTTTCCTTTTAAACAACAACAACAAGGGAGCAATATAACACATTCACAGTATGCATGTGAATGAGCACATGATGCAAGTGAGCTTCATCAAAATACAGTACCAGCACAGGAGAAGAGATGGAGTCCAAACCTGGGGAGACAAACTATTTTAGAGGGCCCTGTTTTCCTCACAAACTATTTAAGGAAAGCAAAGAGAAAATTTGAAACATGTAGCTGGAAAACACATCACTCAGAGGTTCCATCCTCAAAGTCCTTAGAAGTCCTCTGGTGAGGCCAGGACATAATAGCCCTTATGTTCTGTACCTTTACTCAATATTGACTAACCTTTCCAGCTTTTTCAGGGCTTGCCATCCACTTTATATCATTTTTTTGTTCATCCAACAAAAACAGAATGGTGCAGACTGATACTTCCCAGCCTGACTTTATTTCACAAGTTGACCACTTTTGCAGGCCTCTTCCTTGCCTTATACAACTCTGCAAAGGCCTGGGTTCTCCTCACCAGGACTCAGATCTTCCGAAACAGTGAAAGTTTATCAGATGTCAGGGAGATCTCACCTGAGATTCCCCAAATCATATGAAATCTTGCCCCACATTTGACAGTTTTGTGAAACTTCTGCTTATCTCTGAAAGCGTGGTTTTTAAATGTAATTTAATTCTGGCAGGTTGAGAGGTTTTTTTTATATATGTTTATTAAAATCTTTCTAGATTGCCCCAATTCAGATGAGCAATGGGCAGTGGACAGGAAGCACAAAATACAATAATTAAAAACAACCCATAATTCTAAAACCATTTGGAACGGAGATGTTAGTGGCCTTTGCTTCATCATATTGCCCAACTTTAGATGTTCCCAAGGTGACCTTCCTTACTCACAATACTCCATGTTGGTTTTTTTAACCAACAGACTGGTAACATGTCACTTATTTTGTACTTCCTTTCATTGGCATAAATAAAAGACTCGGCTGAATGGCCAACATGTGTGCTGTAGTTGAGTGCTCAGACATCTGGCCAATGGCAACTTTTTTAACTCCTCAGCTGTGTTTGGACCTTGTTAACATTGTGCCAATTTTTATTTGCATTGTTAAGTATTTATTATGTTCAGGTTAATTACCATAATAAATATGTGATTGATTTACAGTTTCTTAAACGAATTATAGCAGGACAGAAAATAATGGCTTGTGGACTGACTGGTTCTCTAAACTCTGAAACTTCATTATCTTTCTTTTCCTAAGAGAATAATGATTCTTGAAATTACAATGTCAACCTGCAATTAGGTTGGTTTGCAATAATGCTTGCAACATTACTATCAACACTGGTCTTGAAATACAATTGATTCTCTGTGTTTAGTATGTTCTCGGGGCATGGTAGCCCTGTAAAAGGAAAAAAGAAGCAGAAAGGGTTGTTGGTAAAGTGGCCTTCTTCTAAAATAGGAGAACAAAGGATCTCAGAATTCTCTGTAAAAAAATGATCTAAGAAATTTTTATTAAGATGTACAAAAAAATTAAAAAGTGGGTTATAAACTGTGCTGCAAGGTTTTTCTGGAAGCACCCAAGTCATAGTCAAAATGAGGAATAAATAAATTGGCA
The DNA here is from genome assembly GCF_028640845.1 of Ahaetulla prasina. Taxonomy (NCBI): domain Eukaryota; kingdom Metazoa; phylum Chordata; class Lepidosauria; order Squamata; family Colubridae; genus Ahaetulla; species Ahaetulla prasina. Next base: position 178,284,504 of record NC_080539.1, on the reverse strand, counting down.
AAAGTCTACCAACTTTACATATTAACTTTATGTGTTGGCACAGCAATATTCCATTGGCCTGGAAGGGGAGGGGAACGCAATTATAAAAAATGTTGCAACTATTAACTTTAATTATTCAGGACTGTTGTTTTTAATGCAAATCACTTTACTTTCATTCTTTGAGAAGCACGCTTCCTTTTAACATAGAGATTGTTCTGATTTAAGGTCTTTTTTTAGATGTAACTATCATTTTACATGTAACTTTCACTAGCATCCCTTTTTTTCAGATGTGCTCTTTTTTTACTTTTTTTTAATCAAGGAGTATAAACTTTAGTCTGACTTCAAGGCTATTGTTCATTAGGTCTGCTGGGAATGGAATGCCCTAAATTCACTCCAATAGAATTGATTTAACTAGCATTGTTAAAAGATGGAAATGGATAGAGTCATAATTTGGTGGGAATCCACCAGAATAAGATTTCTGGAACACATCTAGAGATTACTGAAAGAAATTCTCCATGTCACTCTCTTACTCTCTTAAAGTTATACCTTTCATTATTTTGAGAATCCTAAATATATGCAAATGACTTCTTGAATACTAAATTACCATACTATGGAGGCAGCCCTCAGGGGCTTCTTTAAATTGATTAATTTAGAGGTTGACAGGAAACGTGGCCCAATCCTGGAGTATCCTCATTGTAATGTAGGTCATCAGTTTGAAGCACCATCTGGGGAGCACTTGCGAGACCTTTCTCTTCTGTGTATCTCTATCTATAGCTGTCTCCCTGAAGTCTGATTTTTTAAATATGTCGAATGTGGGAGAAAAGTCAGGCTGCCAACATTGCTGCACAGCATTATAAAAAGTGAAGGTGTGGGCAGTAGGCAGCTAATGAATGGTGTGGAAAAGATAAACTGAGTGAGTGAACAAGAGGGAAAACTGGATGCCCTGATCTTGAAGGACTGAGGCAAGCATGGTTTCCCAAAGAAACATGGACAGAAGGACTGAGAGTATTTTGTTAGGCTGCATGGAGAATACACAAGAAAGGTTAGTTTTAGTGGTGAAGTAACCTGGTTTAGATCAAGGTAGGATCCAGCATTCAGTTTTCTGCACATCTACTAGTTTGGTTCTGATGGGTCTTATACAAAGCTATCATATCAAATGAACCTATAAATTTCAATAAGCTCTATAGGATGTAGAATCTCATTCAGTCCCCTAAATGCCTTTTTATGTTCTAAATTTAAATCTGCTCACAAAGTCATTGTCATGTTTTTGAAGTCTTCAACTGCCAATCATCCTGGACATTCACAACATTCTGAATGGACTGACTGTCACAAAGTTCCTACAGTGTTACAGGGATTTATGTGGCTCTCAGCCTGTCCCTTGTGACCTCTGCTACCTGATTCCTGATTCCTTTTTTCCAAGATCAGCATTTCTTTCTCATTGCTTTATTGGAAACTATCCCTGAAGTTCTATTCATTGCAATTTCTCAGCTGGCTTCCATTCACGATTCAATCTCATTACTGTGTGAGTTCAGCCCAGCTGATCTTATACCTTATTATATAATGATGGAATCCAGGGAAGCTGTGCTTTCCATGAAACCATGCTACTCAGTGGTGGGTTTCAAAAAAATTTATTATCGGTTCTGTGGGTGTGGCTTGGTGGGCGTGGCATGGCTTGGTGGGCGTGGGAGGGGAAGGATACTGTAAAATCTCCATTCCCTCCCAATCAGCTGGGACTTGGGAGGCAGTTAATAGATGGGGGCGGGGCCAATCAGAATTTTTACTACCGGTTCTCCAGAACTGGTCAGAACCTGCTGAAACCCACCTCTGGCGCTACTTCTAATGAGTAGCTGACTTTGGATTCTGAGTGCAGAATCTCCTTTTCATGGACAAGTTGGGAGCCTAATACTCTGTTCTGAGATTTTTTCACAGTGACATGTGAATTGCAACCCTGCATACGAATGCACTAGTTTCCCCTCTTTGCCTCCAATTCCTCTGGCTTCTTCTGTATTTGCTATTTTCCTACGAGTAATCAGGCTCTGAAGAGAGGCTTTAGTTTAAGGCAGTGTTCCAGATTCCTTTTGTGTAATTAAGTCTAACAATGGCTTAGCCAGTCATTCAATTTTTCTTTCATTTCCTCTACTACTACAACCAAGACACAATCCCATTAGCCCAACTCGGAATCTACTGGGAGCTGCTTCTTGGGAGATTAACCTTCTGTGGCTGTTTCTAAACAATTCAGAAATCTAAGCTATTTCTGCAGCCTGAGTGATTATTCCAGTTTGAATTAATTATTGATTTAATTAATAATCAAAATAGATGTGCCAAACTGAATTTTCAAGTATTATTCAGCTATTTAATCAGGAATTGAATTGCCTTCCTTTAAAACAAGGTTGATATTTCTGCTTTCATCTAGTAACATTCCTCTTCATATTCTGCTGGATCTTTCCATTCCCTTACTGTAATATAGAGTACCATTCTATGCCACTGCAATCCAAAGAAACTCTTGTGTTGCATATGTCTTCTCAGTTTTTCATAGAATATTCTCAGCTTCTTTGGTAAACTCTTAATTTTTCACATTTCCATGGCCACCCCACTTCCCCACTACTGAAACCAAAAGATTGTGAGTTCTAGTCCCACTTAGGCATGAAAACAGTTCAAAGACTTTGGCCCAGTCAAATCTCTAACTTGTGTCTAACCCAATTTATAGGATGCTTATTATAGGGGAAATGATGAGAAAGGTATATTCACTGCCTTGAGTTATTTACAAAAAATAATAATGGCAGGGTAGTAATAAGTAAAAATTTTAAAAGTATTATGCAATATCATTCTGAAAATATTTCACAGTAAATTGAGCTATATTGCTATTCTCCAGTTTAATGCATTATTAGCATGTACACCTAAAATAATATCCAAAAAGAGCATATTGATATATAAAATATTGCATAGCTCAGCAGGATCATCAGTGAAACAAATTGGACTGCACATGGCTATCCCAATCTGCTTCTATATTTGCAGGAAAGAATTGGAGCAGTCAGGTCATCTGAGTTCTGTTTAAAACCAGCACAATAGTTTCCAAAGAGGCACTTTTTCTTCCTGAAAAATAGTGTGGGTAATCAAGATAAGAAACCATGTGGAAGAATTGCAACTAGCTGTCACCAAAATATTTCAGTCTCCATCTCAAACTTATTTCTGTAATATGCAAAATGGAAGAGACTTCTTAACTAGCAGGTGTTACTTAGACAAGGAACTGGTTAAGACAGTGATGGCAAACTTTTTCAGCACCGAGTGCCGAAAAGGCCATGCGGAAACACACGTGTTGCACGCTCATTGAGTCCACAGTCCGGAAAAGCTGAGCTTCCAGGTTCTAGCACGGATGTCCACTCGACAACCAGCTGGCTGGTGCACATGCACAGGCCAGTTTTTGGAACTGCCGTGTGAGCGAAGGGCTCATGCTCCAGAAAAGCCGAACTTCTGGGTTCTGGCATGCATGAGCACCCAATAATCAGCTGACCTGTGTGAACACAGGTTTTCAGCATTTCCATGTGCACGAAGGACAGCTGAAACCCGGAAGACAAACAGGCAAGGCTGTGCGTGCCTGGCGACATGGCTTTGCATGCCACTTTGGGCACTCGTGCCATAGGTTCGCCATTGCGGGGTTAAGACAACTGATACAACAAACCCTCGATTTAATGGTCCTAGATTTCATAGACTTTGGCTATCAGGGATCAAAACTATTGAAATCAAGACCAGTACAATTGGCAGACCTATCCAATAGCCTCTCTCCCGGCTCTCTAGTCAGATTATGCAGTCCCTACTCCTGAAGACTCCAGCAATGATACAGGTGCAACGGGTACTGCCTGTTACTGCCTCTGCTTCTGTCCTTGATCATCATCACAGCAAGAGCAACTTGAGAGACAAAGCTTAATTGTGGTTTGAAGATCAGTCACCGTTAAATGGATGTTTAACTTTAACAGGCACAGCTTCCCCTTATTAGTCCTATAGAATAGAATAGAATAGAATAGAATAGAATAGAATAGAATAGAATAGAATTTTTTATTGGCCAAGTGTGTGTCCTCCTCTCCTTTCCCACAGAGGAGAATTGTGGCAGCGTATGAAAGCCTTCGGCCTAGTACGGCTTCCAAAGCTGACAATGTGATTGGACACACAAGGAATTTGTCTTGGTCCATACGCTCTCAGTGTACATAAAAGAAAAGAGATGTTCATCAAGAATCATAAGGTACAACACTTAATGATAGTCATAGGGTACAAATAAGCAATCAGGAAACAATATCAATATCAATCGTAAGGATACAAGCAACAAAGTTACAGTCATATAGTCATAAGTGGAAGGAGATGGGTGATGGGAACAATGAGAAGATTAATAGTAGTGCAGATTTAGTAAACAGTGTTGAGGGAATTATTTGTTTAGCAGAGTGATGGCGTTCTGGAAAAAACTGTTCTTGTGTCTAGTTGTTCTGATGTGCAGTGCTCTATAGGGTCGTTTTGAGGGTAAGAGTTGAAACAGTTTATGTCCAGGATGTGAGGGTTCTCTAAATATTTTCACTATCTCCAGTACTGGCACTAAAGACACCCTTGTGTATAATTCCACTTAGAATTCCCAAATTTTAATATTTGAAATTTATTAAATATAATCATGCAGGGACCTGCTATGTGATGGGTACAGATTACATCATTGGTCTTGGCAGCCAAGTAAGCATATGCAAAGTTGGTGAGCCTGTTCTATCTATTTTTCAATTTTTTTCTTTTTGTTTTTTTGTACTTGCAATTGGCACGCAGACACACATACATACACAGACAGACTTGCACACTTACACATATTCAATAGCTTTTTGCAGCACACAATTTGCACAATAGGCTGTAGTGGCCCTGACGTGTTTTGACAGATTTCCTCTTTGATTCTCCTGCAAGCAGAGAACTAATGGTATGTTAGATTTAAATCCACCATGTCTCCTGTTGAGAAATTCTGATGGGCAAGTTCATCACCCCATTCATCTCTTTGCCACTTGGCACAGCTTTCTAGCAGATTTTAATAGATCTGGTCCACAATAAGAGGACCAAGTTTGAATATTCACACAAGATACTGTTTCTTTTTCCTGTCTTCTGGGATAACCCATTAGGTTTGTTGATGTGAATCTCTTCAGGTAAAAGGCCCCAATTTCATATCTTGTCAGACAGATAAATGGAACCATGATTTTGTCATTCACTGTCTGGTACAGGAAAATAAGATGCAATGATAGGTTTCTACAAAACATCTGCCTAGTAGTCCACAGACTTTAGAAAAAACCTGCATCTTCTTTCAATTTGATTGGCAACATTGCCTTTAAATGGACATCTTTTTAACTCTTGCATTCTCTTGCAAGAATAATCAACATATTTTGTCCTTTTCACTTCACCCATGCACACAGCTCTGAAGCTTTTAAATACCGGCAGCTCCATCATCTTTTTCCCACTGCATACCCATCCTTTTCCATCTCCAGTGAAACCAAGGTTTGCAAGTCAGTCTTCGTGCAGTTGCTCTTGTACGTTCCTCTCTTCAATGGGGGAATATGGAATATGGAAAGATATGAAAAGCTTGATTATGAAAGCTACCACACCTACCCCTCCATCCATTACTGCCTTGATCTCAGATAGCTTGGGGTGCAGGGGAAAAAAATCTGAAGAATGTGCAAGAGAAATCAGAAGTAATTTTTTCCAAGCTTATGAAATGCCCCAGTAGACAAGATTTCCTTGGTGCCTACTTTGCAGGAGATAGAGAGGAATATCTCTGCCTGCCAGCCCTAGTAAGTCATGACTAGAAAGAAATGGGTATCACATAGATCCTTCCCATTGCTGTGCCAGCTCTCATTTGCTGCTTGCCACTGAAACACGCGGCATTTAATGATCGTTAAAGGAGAAAGGAGAAAGCAGCACTATATTACAGCTAACAGTCATTAAAACTTCTGGCTGGTTTGTTTGCAGAATCCCAGAACTGCTTCTGCCTGCCTGCTAATATGTTGTGAGTTATGCAGACCCCAAAGCCTAGGCTGCAACTCATTTGCAGAAATAAAATTAAAAATAAAATTAAGAAGAGATTTGACATAATTGATGCAAATCAGGAAGGGAAATGTGCCTTCCAAATTGGCAGTGTTCCTGCAAAATACAATTCTCTCTGAGCGAGGGGAAGTAAGCCCCAACGGTATTGATCTTTGCCTGTTTTCCCCTTAAACTCCTCTCCCCCGCCCCTGCCATCATTAAGTGGCACCACAGCTTTCTTCCCCTCCCCCCCCTTCCTTGAGACTCATCTGGTCAAGTGGAGCTCTTTCCCCTTATTTGCCTGCGCCAAGCCATGAGCACTAAATGAAGCGAGTAATTTGGTGCATTGTTGGAAGAGAAGGGGGGCAGCTGACAGTGAATGGTGTCAGCTGCAGAGGCAGCAGAAAAAGCCGACATCTTAATAAAACAGCCTCAGGCAAAATCCCATTAAAGCCTTCAGAAGCTTGTTTCCCTGCAGTTGAGCAGGTAGGCATCGTGCACTGCATGGCAGCCCTGAGTGCTCTCTGGGAGCCCGGTTCAAAAAAAGTGCTTTTTCTCTCCCCCACCCCCAAATCCGCTACCAGCCTAGTTCCTCAGAGTCATTTGCAAGGCAGACAGGTTGGGGAGGCGGAGGGAGAACACCTTGATGTGCAGGACTTGTGCAGTAGCAGGCATGGAGAGTGAGCGGTGGTTGTCCATTACGGCATAGCCCAGACCCCAGGCTGACCTTTGGAAAGGAGAGGGAACATTTGAGGACAGCAACAGAATGATAATGAGACTCCAAGCGCCATCAGATCTCATTGTTTCCTTGCCGTGGACAGTGTGCACCTGAGTTCCAAGAGATTAGCACTTCCTTATCAAGGTGGCCCTCAGTTTCATGCACTGACTGGGAAGACAGGATAAAATAAAAAGCAAAGAAAACTGAGACTCTTCCTGAGTTTCAGTTTCCAGACATGTAATAGTCGTGACCTAAAAAGTAGCATATTGTGGTCAGTGAAGATGTGTGATGAAAAGGCCTATGAATTGCAATTTGGAAACTGCAAACAATTGTTGGTCAGAGTAGCAGAAACAAGCTTTAAAATAGAGCAGAAGCTCGAGGGATCAATCCATTCCTCCCCTGTTACTGATCAGCCTAATTATCCAAATTTTTCAGTGAGAACAAATATTTTTTTCTCTTAATTTCTTCTCTGGGAAGCTGAAGATGATTAAAGCATGTTTTAGGTTGTTTAGGAGCTGTCTCCTTCCCCTAAACTGCACCCTTAGTTTTTATGACTGCAGAAATCTTAAACAGACTGTATATATAAAACACTAAGTATTTGGGATGGGATGACTTCCAAGAACATTGCTCAGACAACTGGAATTGATTGTAGCTCCTTGAGAAGCCCAGGATTGTCTGGATGTAAAGCTCCTGTTCTCTTGCATCTCTGCTGCTAAATTGCTGCAATTCTACAATGCTCAGACTTCTTCAGTGACAGAATTAACATTTTCCCAAGCAGATATGCTAGTCTGGTTATTCTCCCTCTCTCTCTCTCTCTCTCTCTCACACACACACACACACACACACACACGGATATATAAATACAGAAATTTCCCCATATTCTCTTGTGGATAGAGCTAAGCAGAGTAATTGATATATAAAGGAATATCTAATATCTGTGTTTAAAAAGCAGACACTTTATTTATTTATGTAATCATAATAATCAATAAATAATAATCAATAAATAATCATTCTGCCTTGATCACAAGACTGGCGAGAAAAGTTGGAAAATATCCATGTGGTCAGATTAGCTATCCTTGTTGGGAGGCTGTGCTATTTAAATCTGCAGTCCAATGCGGCCCACTCACTAGTTGTGGCCCCCTGTGCCATGCTGATGTGGGGGCAGGAGATACCCTCCTTTATCTTTACACTATAACAGTTACAATTTGCTTTCCACCCAACCCTGCTGGCTGTTTCCACAATCTCCACATTGGATTTTATGCATGGTAAGAGACCAGAGAAAGTGGGGTATACAGAATCAGCCATCGTAGTTCATGGTTCTTGTCTTAACCATTTTAACTCACTTTAGGGGTCATTTTTATATCTGTCGAAATATTCCAATATAGAACACGTTTCCATATCCAGATTGTCTGTCATCTGGAGAATTTATTCTTAAAGTAAGAATAGTTTAGTTTACATTAAATGTCAAGACCAAATATGGTTGGCTTGTTTTGGCTGGTTATGTATGAATCCAAGAAGGATGGTTTCTTATTACCTGAAAATGGGATTATTTTGTTCAACACTTAAAAATAAAAATAAACATGGCTCAAAGTAATATGTGAACAAAGCCAATGAGTTCATATTGTAAAATAACTCTGATTTTTAATATATATCATCTCTTGAATCAATTGCCTTCTTACAAGTATTTGATTTACACTTTGATTTAAGTGTCTTTTTTTTCACTAATTCTTCAACTCTTTCAGAACTTTTTCTGTGTCAAGCTTCCTTTTACAATTCACAGGCAGGCTATGTAGCTTAAGCACCCTGAGTGTGAGGTATCAAACCCAGGAATGTAGAATACAAGTGTTAATTATAATTATTATAAACTAAGGAAAATGTGATTACTGTATATACTCGAGTATAAGCCGAGTTTTTCAGCACGTTTTTTGTGCTGAAAAGCGGCCCCCTCGGCTTATACTCGAGTCTACGTCTTCGGGAACCCCGCACAGGAGGGGGTACCGAACGGACTCCCATGGAAAGGCTGGGACACACCAAGCGCGCCAAGAACGGCTTCCTGTCCTCTCCTCGCGGAGGCGGCACGGGTTCGCGAGCGGGAGGAGCAGCCGGCACCGCCCGCACCTGGCAACCGCAGGCAGCTGGCAGCACTGCCCGGCGCTACGGGAGGGACGGGGAGCGGGCCCGCCGAGGTCTCGCGGGATTTGTCGCCCCCAGGCCGGCCCCCATTCCCGTGTCTGGCGGGCGGGACGCAAGGAAGAGGAAGCACGAGCAGACCACGACCAGACCGCCAGCGAGCACTGCGGACGGCGCAAACTTGGCGGGCTGCTGCTGCTGCTGCCGCCGCCGCCGCCACCACCGCCACTGCCACCGCCACGGAGCGAGCCCGACTCCTCCTGCCCGAATCGCGCCGTGCGAGTGCTGATGGGGAGCTGCCGAGTCCGGCCTGAGCTTGGCGGCTGCTAGAGCGCGAGGCCCGGGAGGCTGAGCTCGCACAGCATGGGTAAGGCGGGAGAGGAAGGAGCCTTCGCTCCATTACTCCGATGGAATGACCTTTTCTTCTGGCCTTTGGGGTGGCTCTCGCGGCGGCGAGCTCGCGCGGTCGGGGAAACCCTCCCTCCCTCAGCCGAGAAGGCTGGCGGCTCCCCCGCCCCGCCCTCTCACTGCACCGCCAGGGCTTCCCCGCGCCAATGCACAGCCTGGCGGGAGTTACTGCGGCCCCCCCGGCCCCCGCCCCAACTGGTGGTGCCGGGGCAGCCGCCGCCGCTTTCTAGCAAAAAGGTCGCTCGCCCAAAACTCCTCGCCTTCTCCTGGGAAGGGCTGGATGGCTAGCCGGGAAGGGTTGAATAAGCCAACCTCCCTCCCTCCCTCCCTCCTCTCCCCCGCAAGCGAAAGAGCGTTTTCCCGTTTCGTCGCTTGGGAGGGAGGAGGAACACGAGCACCGCCTTTCGCGCTGGCATTCCGGGATTTCCCTTTGTTTAGAGCTGGGAATCCTCCTTCCTCAGCGGCCTTTCCCTGCCCCAGTCCTCAGAGCTCTCTCTCCGGATCGCTCTTCTAGTTGACCCTATACTTTAGGCTGGAACAAGCGGTTTGAGAACTGGGTTATTGCTTTACTATCTTCTCTTGCTTTTTCATGCTCGGGCAACCCTGGGCTTTCCTCGAGTCTCATTTCCCACCCTAGGCTTATACTCGAGTCAATAGTTTTTCCCAGTTTTTTGTGGTAAAATTTGGTACCTCGGCTTATATTCGGGTCGGCTTATACTCGAGTATATACGGTAAGTGACCTTCCATCATATACCCTAGTCACCCTATTCAACAATATTAAAAACAAACAAAACATAAAATTATCATGAAAAGAAATAATGGAAATGCAGTGACATAATGTTCTATCTACTGGTTCCCACAATGATTTTGTGGTCATGACAGGTTGATATAATAACTGGTTACTCTGCTACAGGTTACTCATAAAAAAATTTTAAGCTAAAATAATGTTGACAAAATTCCATTTCCCCAAATGAGATCTATTTTTAGTCTTGTAAGTAATAAAACTGGGCAAGTATTACAATTTTTAAAAAGGAATAATTCATTCTCAGTCATTCAGGTCATGGTTGTCCCAAAGGTGGTCTCCCCACCCCCCCAAGAAGCTTCTTGGATGAGAAGTGAAATGTCTTCAAAGAAAACAAAGAAAGTTCAGTTGCCTTAAAAAAAACAAAACCTCCTCTGGGACAATTGGGTAACGTATTCTCAGTAATTTTCAGGATTAACTCTTTCCTGATCTTCAATTTGTAGAATGTTTTAAAAAGGGGTATGAAGTAGGGACTCTGTGGATGGGAAAGCATTTATAGGTATGGAGGTAAATGTTTGATTCATGTAATATTTCAGGACTTCAATTTTGTTATGGTTGCTAGATTTCTAAACCTTGTATCTAGCCTTTTAATTTTTACTTCCAGTCTGAAATGATTCATAAAGTATTGTATTACTGCTCTATATTATGAGTATTTGTGAGGCAGAGGGACAAAAAGTTCACATTCATGTGCAAATAAAAATTACAATTATGAATTTTCTACCTACTAACCTACTACTAAGTACAGTAGAAATCGAGTCTGTTGTGTATTAGTCAGTACTGACTATCATATGTAGGCCAGCCAGGATGTGCAGGTTCATGAGTTGCATTCAAGGGAAAAGGTGGGAAGGGAAGACTTTTGTCAAACTTATCCAGCCATAGCCTTTGAGAGAAGATAATTTAATCTGCATTGAAAATGAGATACCCTAGGTCATTTTGACAGTGAGAAGAACAGTCTTAGGATGCAGAATGGAAAATGATTACTTACAAGGTGTGTAGCATATGCTTCATTTTTGCTTGGGTGCTTAAGCTGTGAAGCAATTGGTGATCCTATTTTCCCTCCACTGACATCAGATATGGAAATGCCGTTGCCCAAGGCAGTGAGAATGCAGGATTGCTGCTTTTCTAGTGGCTCTGCGGCTTCATAATTATAACTTAATAGATTATTTGTTAAATGAATTAAACCTGTGGTATCTATGTGTGGGTATGCGTGTATGTTAGAAAAAATGCAAGAGGGAATGACAGTAATAATATTATTATTAATAATAAAGGGAGAAACTACTAAGATGAGAGCAAACCAGTGGGAAAAGAAAGAACTAGGAAGCCCCAAGCTTTGGGGAGCCATATGTTTTGCAGATACTAATTATGTGCCATTGCTTTGTTTAAAAAATACTATATTATAGCATATTACAGCTATGCTATATATTTTGCATCAGAGTTATATAAATGTTGCTTATATTATCTACAACAAAGGGGTGGATTATGTTTCTTAGATTCTCCTTAAATTCTGCAAGGATTATTATTATTTTTAAATAAGAATGCCCTCCCCTTCACACAATTTTCATAACACTGATTCCGATTTAGCAGAGATTTGTAAGGGAATTCATGAAATGAAAGAAATGAGAGAATCACATTCATTTGGAATGTGATATGTGAATTTCAAATAGAAGTAAATAGAGAATCTGTGTATGAAGTTAATCGAATACCGGTATATTTTAATCATTGGATCAAAGAGACAAGCTTAACAGTTCACCAGACCTCCTTTATAAAGATATGTCATCTTCTCATTATCCCAATTCTATTTCCTCCCAATTATTACCAAAATGAATTGCAATCCATTTTTTTGCACTTAAGGGAATAAAAATGTAGCACTCCTCCTTAATTGGAACAAGACAGCTTCAGTAATTCCTTTTAACTGTAGGGTTGCAATAATTTTGTTTTGTGATTTTAGGTTTGAGGCTATTTTATCCTAATTTATATCATCATGGGTTTGCAAATGATCTAATCATTGACCAAAATAAAGTGAAATGACTATTGATGGGCTACATCATATCTATGATTTCAGAGCCCTCTCCTAGGTAGCAGCAAGTTTAACCTCTGGAAAGTACACTGGGACCAAGGATAGTTTTTCAGCATATACTTCTAAAATGGGACAGATTAAGTCTCATACATTATGATATGTAAGAATGCCCTTCTGTGAAAATAAGAGTCATTTCCACTCCAAGCACTGTTCCCAAACCCTTCCCCTGTACTACAAAGCCTGCATTTTTCACAGTGGATTAGCAAGTCTAGACATCCTATAAAATGTCAATGAAGGTATGGATCTTTGGTGCATATTTCTCTGGAGAGCCTCACTCATTTGTAATGCTGTTCTCTCCATCCAATCAATACAGCCACAACAGCCTTCTGCACTCCTCAACACAAAACAGAACGCCTTCCCTGCCCATTCCAAGCCCCAGGAAAAGGAAAGGCAAAAGGCACACGGGAAGACGTTGGTGAGACTGCAAATAGAAGTATATTTAATTCAAAGTATTAACCATAGAGGCATCATAAAAATTATTATCCTGAAAAGGATCACACCTCTGGGGCAGAAAAATGAGCGGAGTAAAGGAAGCCCCAACTGAGTGTTGAAACACCCATGGGGTGTGATTATCTCCTGGTAAAAAAGCATCTCTGAACTTACTGCTATTCTGAATCCTCAACACACACAGACACAGTTTATACACTATACATACAGGGAACATGGGAGATGTGTGTACATAAATTATTTAGGTGAACTATTTCATTTCCACAAGAGAGAGGGGCAAGTCTGCATTAAAATGCTTCAACTGTGAGATTCACAGATATATTAATATCCATATTCTGGAGTGTTGAGCCGTCTCTCGGAAAAAGCTCTTTATTCTCAGTTATTTTATGATGGCACTGCAGATGTATGGCACGGCAGAATGGCAAACAAAAAAAACAAAAAAACCACCCCAGTTTTCAGAGAGATGGGCTTATCAGAACTCCATATATCGGCTGGAGGGCAAGGGCTCTTCATCAAATGACCCTTGCTTCTCAGTAAGGCAGGGGTCTCCAACCTTGGTCCCTTTAAGACTTGTGGACTTCAACTCCCAGAATCCCTCAGCCAGCAAAGCTTGCTGAGGAACTCTGGGAGTTGAAGTCCACAAGTCTTAAAGGGACCAAGGTTGGAGACCCCTGCAGTAAGGCATCCTAATTTCTCATTATGATTCCCAGTTCCCATCCCAATGCTACTCCTAGAAACAGCTCTATCGCGTCACATCCGAGTCTTTGCCTAGCTATTTTACTAAATGGCAGCAAGATGGCGCAAGACAAGCTAGAGCAGGAAGTAAGTGCAGGATTACACGTAATCTAGGGTGTCACTGTGCAGGCACTGGAAGAAAAGCAGCTGAAGTTTAGCCTTGTGTACAGTGGGAAAGGAGACTTCCATATCAGTAACAGAGTTGTTAATGCCTGGAATACACTACCTGACTCTGTGGTCTCTTCCCAAAATCCCAAAAGCTTCAACCAAAAACTATCTACCATTGACCTCACCCCAGGAACAACAAAGGTTGTTCCTCTGTCTTGGTCCTATTAGATCTCTCAGCGGCTTTTGATACCATCGATCATGGTATCCTGCTGCGCCGACTCAAGGGACTTGGAGTGAGGGGCACTGTTCATCGGTGGTTCTCCTCCTACCTCTCCGACCGGTCGCAGACAGTGTTGACGGGGGGACAGAGATCGACCCCAAGGCGCCTCTTATGTGGGGTGCCGCAAGGGTCGGTTCTCTCGCCTCTTCTGTTCAACATCTATATGAAGCCGCTGGGTGAGATCATCCGTGGTCTTGGGGTGAGTTGTCATCTATACACTGATGATACTCAGCTCTATATTTCCACCCCTAACCACCCCAACGAGGCTGTTGAAGTGATGTCCCAGTGCCTGGAGGCCGTACGGGTCTGGATGGGGAGGAACAGACTCAGACTCAATCCCACCAAGACCGAGTGGCTGTGGATGCCGGCGGCCCGGTACAGTCAGCTAATTCCATCACTGACCATTGGGGGCGAACTATTGGCCCCCACGGAAAGGGCTCGTAATCTGGGCGTCCTCCTGGATGCACAGCTGTCTTTAGAAGATCATATGATAGCCGTCACCAGGGGAGCCTTTCATCAGGTTCGCCTGATACGCCAGTTACGCCCCTTTCTGGATCGGGCTTCCTTATGCACGGTTGCTCATGCCCTTGTTACATCCCGCCTGGACTACTGTAATGCTCTCTACATGGGGCTCCCCTTGAAGTGTACCCAGAGACTCCAACTGGTCCAGAATGCGGCTGTGCGGGTGATAGAGGGAGCACCTTTTGGCTCCCATGTAACACCCCTCCTGCGTAATCTGCACTGGCTCCCAGTGGTCTTCCGGGTTCACTTCAAGGTACTTGTCATCACCTTTAAAACACTCCATGGCCTAGGGCCGAGATATTTACGGGACCGCCTACTGCCACCATTAGCCTCTCACCGACCAGTGCGCTCTCACAGAGAGGGCCTCCTCCGGATATCATCAGCTAAACAATGTCGGCTGGCGACCTCTATTGGGAGGGCCTTCTCTGTGGGGGCCCCTACCCTCTGGAACAAGCTCCCTCTGGGGCTTCGTCAACTCTCCGATCTCAAGTCCTTCTGCCGCGAGCTGAAGACGTTGCTGTTTCGAAGAGCAGGACTAGCTTGAATGTAGTTTTAAATTGGGATTTTTAAAAAAGGGGTTTAAATGAGGTTTTAAGTTTATGTTTGGAGGTTGGAGCATCAATTGAATTTGGCTGTCTATTCTTTTGGCTGTTTTTTATGTATTATATGTTTTCTGCTGGTTTTTTTTACTGTGAACCGCCCTGAGTCCTTCGGGAGACAGGCGTTATACAAATGTAATTAATAATAATAATAATAATAATAATAATAATAATAATAATAATAATAATAATAATAATAATAATTCCTAAGAGGTCTGTAAGGGGCGTGCATAAGAGCACAAGCGTGCCTACCATTCCTGTCCTATTGTTTTCCTTCATATCCAACTATATATCCAATTAATATAGTTATTACATACTCATATATATGCTTATGTGTTGTATAGTTGTTTCATGCTTATGCTTATATATACTGTGTGACAAAAATAAATAAATAAAATAAATAAATATGGATGTAATTCCCATTTACCTTCATTGTACTTAACTGTAATCATTGGTAGAAACTCTGTTCATATAAATACTACTATAAATAACAACAATAACGATTTATTCATATATTTAAAACATTTACATAGCCACTTATATTTCAGCCAACTCTAGTTGGCTCCCAATCAAACAATAATCACAGAAGTATATCAGATAAGGCACTGCATTAATTTCCTACCACTGAGTAATACTTGAGTAATAGGTTTGTGCACACAGTGGCCACCATTAAAAGAGGAGGCCCATTACATGCCTGGTTGCTTTTATCTGCATTTCTAACACAGAGGGAGTTGCAAGCCAACCATTCTTTGCAACCAAATTAACACCAGAGCCTTTTCAAGCAAAGAGTGATGTATTGTACGTCCCAAAGTGACTGAAAACATAGCCAGCACACTCTGAACTTATCATCAGAAGTACAACAGATGTGTGTTTGCCACTTTGAGTTACTTATAAAGTAATAAAGGCAGCTTAAAAATCTAATAAATAAATAAATAAATAAATCATTTGGAGGGTTCTCCTTTTATACCTACCGCATACACCTTCTTTTCCTTCTACAATACTGCTTGCAGTTGGAGGAGGAGCTGTTGGCGGTATAAGGTTCTTTCCTTCCCGGAAGGAAGAAAATGGCAGAGACTGCTTTTCTCCAATTGCTTCAGCCCACCCATGCATTCCAGCAGAATGGATGTCCTTTCAGGCCCCTTCATTAAATGTTGCCATCTTGTGAGACCTAGGAAGCATAACTTGCCATCCCCACCTTCTAGGACAGCATCCCCCAGAGATAAAGGCAGAGTCTTGTCTCTTGGGATCCAGGAAAGTTCTGATCCCAGCCCTGGGGTTAATGTATTATTATTTGTCTAGGATCTTTGTCCTGTTTTTTTATTATTATTATTTGACAATAAGCTTTAGCATTCGGATCAAAATAACTGAAGATTAGTGGAAAAATATATCCTTATAGAGTGAGGAAAAAACCACCAGTAGAGCTACATGCAATCCATCTCCATTTGCTATCCTGGCCATTGTGGCCCAAGCTATGATCAGGGGGATATTTTGGATTTAGAAAACAATAAAAGAAATGGGGACTGAAATATGAAAGCCTTAAGAATTCTTTCCACTGTGAAGCAAGCTTCTTTCTGGTCTGGAGTCTTGTTTTAACTTTTGGCCTTTCCAAGGTGCAATTCCAAGGTGCGCTAAATGTGCACAATTTCATGGCTATGGATCACCAACAGCAAATAAAAAGCTGCCATGTAAAAATTATTTTTCTGCTCCAGTGAGTACAATATATCTTCCAAAGATAGGAAGGGCCTACTATGTTTGTAGGCAATTCGGGGGATGTGACAAATAGAATACCTATTTGATAGTAGGATGCTCTTGAAAATAAAGAAACATTTGGATCATTCTTCTTGCTTCAGGGGGAATACCCTTGATAACTCAGTCTAAAAATAGGGATCTTTGTAAAATAGGAAAGGAACAGCAACAGTGTGAGTGTATGTAGATGTCTTGCTATAGTTCATTCTGATGAACATTTATTGAACACAAGGCCCATTGACCACAGAAGTCTGGATCACATAAAGGCTAACCTTACACTTAGATGCCTTTGGGCCAACTTTCTATTGCTTACCATTAGATGATAACTAGACCACAATAATTTTTAACATAATTATTTTAATATTTATTTGTGTAATTTGTTTTTGCTTTAATAAATAGGGAGGAAACACAAATAGACAAGAAAAAAAAGCACAAAAACATAATAGGTTGTATATAATAAAGTATTTGACCAGTTTTTAAACAAATTATTCAGTCCTAATAAAACAAAATAATATGCCTCATCCTTTCAATTAAGTTGATAAAAAGCCGGATCATAAACAGAAAATATATCTGTAATTCAAGATTTTAAATGAGAAATACCTCTACCTTTCCAATACTACCTTCTTTTTACTGCCTCGTTTTCAATAAATCTGTAATTATTCACATAAAAGTAAATTCCAAGTTTTTAATATATAACATGATGGTTTGTTTAGCCAAATTTGGTTAAATCTATCCTAGTGCAGCATTATCTGTGAACACAATGAGTAGGATTTAGAAAGAGTTTTGTTAATACAAATCATTTTTACTGAGGATGCAGAACTTATGTTTGCTTTTCTAAAAATAAATAAAATTATTTGGGAATTTTTGCTCTGGGCTCATTGTGGAACAAATGAGCAATGACAGCTGCATCACAGGTCCTAACATTTCTTCTTGAAGGATTATAAAATCTGCACAGATTTAGAAACCAGTCCAGAAAGTTTCCACATAACATTTTGTCCAGTGCAATTCAGAATTCCTTTTAAAATTTAGCAAATTTAGGGAAGCCTGGGTATCTGGAATGCTATATTACTGAGTCAGTTACAGAGAATTGATATGATTTATTGCTATTATATTACTCTGGTCTTCATTGCCAATATGAACAATTATTTTTCTAAAAAATGCTGGAAGTGCAATGAAAGGTGGTTGGTTGGTTGGTTGGTTGGTTGGTTGGTTGGTTGGTTGGTTGGTTGAACATGTGGTGACAATGTTGTAAAGCCACAGAATTCTGGAAAATGATTTATAATATAATGTAACAAATTTTGAAAGTTCCAATTCCATTATTTAACCTGAGATGCTTTTATCAAATTTCTGTAAACCACATACCCCTTCAAAATATACTGAAGTAGCATTTTACATACTAATATTTACAAGGATTATATATGTTTCTTAATTGGAAAAGATGTTTTTATTTTCTTTATGGAAAAATGATTAAATGGGAATATGCTACAATTTCCGTAATTTAATATTTGAAAAGCAAACTTGATGTAGGGTGAAATTATAATTGGAAATAATTCTTTGTTTACAATTTTATACCTGGAATTTTGCCACATTCAAAATTTGGATTTTCTCATGTACACTATCTTAAATTGATGTATAACTTTCAGGGTTGACTTTATGTATTGTTTATTTTTTGATAGTTTTTGTTAATAATTTGTACTGTGTTAACAAAGCACTTTCAGCAAAAATTTCAATAGGATTTTTGTTTTTAAAATGGATATAACATCTTCTACAATCATTAATGATTCACTGGAATGCATTAGTTTTTAATGATACTTCAGATCTGTTTATACCCACTTGTATTTCACTACCTTTACCTTATGTTTTTACATGTTCTGTATTTATTTTTATTCCTTCAAAAAGATATTCAATAAAAAGCAATTTAATTTGCAAAAGAAAAGAAATAGTCAGATTAATCTGTCTGAGATGGTGTAGGGTTTCTTGCCTGGGCAGGGGGTTGGACTAGAAGGCCTCCAAGGTCCCTTCCAACTCTGTTGTTATTATTATATTAAACATTCCACATAGCACACTCTTATTCATGTAAGTTCCATTGTAACAATTGATTTTTGTGGCTAGATTTTACATTAGGATTGGCATCCTGTACATATTTTCCTAAAACATGCCCCATTGAAATAAGATTTGAGCAACCATTTCTTGATGTTTTGTTTGTGTCTGATGGGTAAATGTTGATGAATTGAGGTCTCAGACACTGTAATTTCTAAAAAATATATTTTTATAGTCATAAATGTAATATTTTGAAGAAAAATATGTTTTCACATTTGCCTTTTATACACCCAAAGTGTTCCACTGGTGAGCTGTCCTGATGATTCCTGAAGATGTCGAATTCTTGGCTCTCTCTCTCTCCCTCCCTCCCTCCCTCCATCTGTGTGTCTAATGTGTGTCTCCATCTAAATTTAAAACCAAATCTGATGTAGCCTCCTATTTAAATATGATATGATATTTAAACATTTGTTATGTTTTTAATTGCACACCCCCTCAGAGTCACCCTGTGAGCAAAATGGGCAGTATCTAAATACGATGATAGATAGATAGATAGATAGATAGATAGATAGATAGATAGATAGATAGATAGATAGATGATATCAGTAGAATATATTACGACTTTTCTATTACCATTTCATTCCATCTATAAATCAACATCAGAGAGTGCAGCCCAGTGTGTTGAAGAGGTTTGTTTAAACATCAAAAGAAGAACACAGAGAAGTAAGATGATAAAAATAGTACTAATTATTTGCAAACACATCTTTCCTGTCAGTGGGAGCTTAACCTTTTTGTTTAATGTTCCTGGAGTAAAATACATTCATTTTTATGCCATCTTCTTACAGTTAAAACTCAGGTTGCTATAAAAGGTTTATTCTTATTGTACTACAGTTTGGGATGAATTTGGTGAAGCAGCGGACCACGAAAGCTAAAACATGCACAGGCCTTATTATTTTAAGAAAAAAAATCCAACTTTTTAATAATAAATGTAACCTGTAAAGCTGCACTTTGGATGGAAATTGTTAAACTTCTCCAGGAGACAAGCCACACCGCTTTAACTACCAAATGTGCTAAACAAAAGGAAAAGACAAATGGGCTATAGCTTATTTGTTGACCAGCAATGAATGCAACATCATTGCATGTGGCAACATTGATTGGATCAATTTAGCTTCACTCTCTGCCCCTGGATTTACTCATTCATAAGGGACTTGGGTAGGATTTAGCTAGTGTGTGCAGAAAATCCTACAATCTATAGCCCACTCCTTTCAATTTCAAATGCTACAGATTATGGATGAAAGTTTGGTCACCTGCAGGATTTACAACTTCAAAGCGGATGAAAATAAAAAGACCTGCAAAAGGCTGAGGGAGGAAAAATAAAAACAATGAACTATACAAAGGAATAAGAGGAATGAGAGGGAGACTTGCAAAGGCAGCATTGAAGAAGTCTCCAAATCCTGATTCTTATACTTCTGGCATCCCACTGAATCAGGAGGGGAGAAGGGGTAGAGCTGATTTACACAATAGGCCAAACATTTTGCTTGTCTTTTTCCTGTTTACCCTGTGCAAGCTCCCTCAGTCAGAACAAATAAGAGACTGCATGGCAAGGCAGTTGCCTGTACTCTGTTCTCCTACCATTTGGCAAAGTCTCAAACAGGAAAATTAATGAGCCTCTGGGTATTTAATGTAAAGCTTAAGGCAAAGATTAAACTCTTAAATGGTACCTAGTAAAAAGGAAATCTGGTATTTAGGAATTATTTTTTGTTTGAGGATTTGCCCAGCTTGGTGGGATATATGAGAACAGCTAATGGCAAAACAAAGATCTAAAATCCAGCAGTCCCAGGATTGCAAAACCAGTGCTGCTGACACCCAATCCCCCTCCCCACCTCTTTGTATTTGAAAACCCATGAAAACTCTTAAGCTGTAAAAGAGACCTAACAACAGTTTTCCCCTCTCTCCAAAAAGCCTCGCCCAAAACAAACCAGCAAGCCACTCCCCAACTCAGTGCCTCATCAACCTGCAGCCCTGTGATGGGCCTCACTAATGGCTAAAGTGTTGGTCGATTGTAGATTTTGAAAGGTGAGTTATAGATATAAATATAAATGTATTGCCAGGATTTACTTTTAAACAGGGAGAGATTGTTGCTTCTACAAGAACAGGTTCAGCCACATATAATTTGCATCAAGGCATTAGTCAGAGATATAAACTACTGCAGATATTCCTATAATTGCAGTGTCAAAATTGCATGTGGCAATGGTTGAACAGATAGGTTGTGTACTTATGGAGTCGCTGAAGGTGACTCAGAATTACAGAATAACAGTGTTGAAAGGCACCTTGGAAGTCTTCCAGTCTTCAGAAGCAGAAAACCCTTTACCATTTCAGACAAATGGTGGTCCAATCTCTTAACAACTCCAAATGTTGGAACATCCACAACTTCTCAGTTCTAGGTTGGCTCTCTCCTTGATTAGTTTCTATCCATCACTTTTTGTTCTGCCTTCAGGTGCTAGGGAAAATAGAATGATACCCTCTTCTTTGTTGCAGCCCCTTAGATATTGGAATAGTGCTATCATGTCACCCCTAGTCCTTCTTTTCATTAAACTAGCAATTCCTGCAACCATTTTTCATGTTTAACCTCCACACCTGAAGCTTCATTTTGCTGCAAGCCCTATGTCTCCTCAGCTTTGGGATTCTTGATATATTTCAAATCTACAAGGGGGTTTCAGGAGCAATCAGTTGATCAAACCTCCCTATAATCCAAAATTCTGGTAAAATGGAACTCCTGAATGTGGGAGACATATAAATATGGTATGTGTAATGTATTACTGTAAGTTTTGGCGGGAGTTTTAGGCGGGAAATATCTCGTTCCTGATTGGTTGCAGCCTCAGGCTGAAGTGTATATAAGGAGAGGTTTTTCTCCAGAGTTTTGTTGGGTCACACTATATTAAAGAGCTGTTGTCACTAACCTGGTCTCCTGCCTCGTCAATACCCGAACTTAACATTGGCGACGAAGGTGGGATCTTGAGGCAGAGCACCAGAACAGAGCTGAACTCACTACGAGAATCAAACCCAGCAAGGTGATAGCGAATGCAGCGATGACCGGCTACACGCCACCCACTCCGTTTGACCCTGCCCAGGAGACATGGGGAATATATATGACCCGTTTGAAAGTTTCCTGGAGGCAAGCGAGCTACAGGAGTCTCCGACAA
The DNA here is from genome assembly GCF_028640845.1 of Ahaetulla prasina. Lineage (NCBI taxonomy): Eukaryota > Metazoa > Chordata > Lepidosauria > Squamata > Colubridae > Ahaetulla > Ahaetulla prasina. Next base: position 178,262,680 of record NC_080539.1, on the reverse strand, counting down.
CCGCAAACGGGCTTACTTCATAAGCCACTGTGGGTCCGCAGTCATCGCCGTCGCAGAAGCCCTGGCGGAGCCAACACCGCTACACTCCGTGTCGTGGCAGACCCTTCAGACCCTCCTGAAGAATCACTCGCACCAGCCCGTCCAAATCGTTCGGATGCGAGTTTGGGGGCGCAGGCAACAAGAAGGCGAGTCTATCAGCGACTACATGGCAGCCCTGAGACAAGCCTCCAAGCATTGCGAGTACCGCGATCTGGACGAAGAGCTGCTGGAACAACTTATACGGGGGGTCAGAGACATCCGTTTGAGGAGGCGGTTGCTAGCCAAGAGCAACCTGACATTGGCAAACGCTCTGGACGAAGCCAGAGCCCATGAGATGTCAACCATGCAGCAGACACCTTACAAAGCGACTCACGCCGATGGCGGGCGCAAAGCCGAGCACAGTCCACCACGAAGAAACCTATCGTGAGTCAACCAGCGAAGAGGAGGAAGAAGTCCACTACACGGAAAATCGACAAGGAAGACCGGAGGAATGCGGAAGTTGCGGGGGGCGACATCAGCGCCAAAGATGTAAGTTCAGGGACGCCATTTGCCGGCGGTGTGAAAGGAAGGGGCACCTGGCTCAAGTCTGCCGAGCACCCCAACCTTCCCGCCGAAAATTCAAATCGGCCAATCAGGGCGGCTCTGAGTCAGAGATGCAAACCCCACATTCCGAAATTTCAAACCAGCCAATCAGGCGCGAGATCGGCAAGGCGACCGCGATTGGCCAGGAAAGAAAGAGCGCGAAGTCAAACCGAATGACTGTTACCATAGACCACGCAGCTACCCGCATCGAAGAAAAGATCTTCACAAACCCGACAATTGAAGGCGTACCGTGCCGACTGGAAGTAGACACAGGATCAGCTATCACAATCATGTCCTGGGACACTTTTGTGAAAGCCTTGCCGCACATCGCAAAGCGCAAGCTACAGAAACAACGGCTCCGGGTGCAGGATTACCAGGGCAACCGCATCCCTGTTCGAGGGACAACGACCGTCGAGGTCAAGTACGGGACATACGAAAAGACCCTGCCCATCACGTTAGTCGAGGAACCTTGCCAAGCTTGCTGGGGCTAGACTGGTTCAGGCGTTGGGAATGGGGTGACTGGCGCCCACCGGAGCGGATGCAACCTGCAAAACGCCTAATGGAGGAATTCGCAGACGATTCGAGGACCGTTTAGGCAAGTACAAGGGACCCCTATATCCTTCATTTTAGACGCCCAAGTAGCTCCCATTAGGTTAAACGCAAGGAGGGTTCCTTTTGCACTCAAACCTAAAATCGACAAAGAGCTAGATAAATTAGTCAGCCAGGGGATACTAGTGCCAGTTGACCATGCCAAATGGGAGACGCCAATCGTCACCCCTATGAAACCAGACGGGTCCATAAGAATTTGTGCCGATTACAAGGCTACCTTGAACAAAGCATTGCAAAAGAGCGCCTACCCAGTTCCAGTAGTGCAACACTTATTGCACTCACTAGGGCACGGACAAGTTTTCGCCAAATTAGACTTGGCACAAGCGTACCAACAGCTACCCGTAGATGCTAGCACAGCGGAAGCCCAGACCATTGTAACGCACCGGGGTGCCTTTAAGTGCACCCGGTTACAGTTTGGGGTGAGTGTGGCCCCGGGGCTATTCCAAAATTTGATGGAGCGACTCCTACAAGGGTTACCGGGAGTCGTGCCCTATTTCGATGATGTGTTGGTATCAGGGGAAGATTTAAGAGAACTGGGGAAGCGATTAAGGAAAGTTTTGGCCATTTTTAGGACGGCAGGATTAAAAGTCAAAGCAAGCAAGTGTCAGATAGGGTCGAATCTGTTGAATTTTGGGCTATAGAATAGACAAAAAGGATTCACCCACTGAGAGCAAAGTCAAGGCGATAAAGAGAGCCCCAGCACCCAAAAACAAGACAGAACTCCAGGCTTTCCTGGGTCTGGTAAACTTTACGCCGTGTTTTTAAAAGACAAGGCAACCGTTGCTGAACCGCTGCATAAATTGCTTGGAAAAACACTGTTTGGTCGTGGGGAAGTCAGAGAATAGGGCATTTGAGGCAGTAAAAGTTTGCTATCAAGCGATAGCCTGTTAATACAATACAACAACAGACTGCCGTTAGTATTGGTTTGTGATCGTCCCCTATGGAGTAGGAGCTGTACTTAGCCACAGACTCCCAAACGGCACTGAAGCCCCTATAGCGTTCTATTCACGAACGATGTCCCGGCTGAGAGAAATTACAGCCAGCTAGATAGGGAGGCTCTCAATAGTGTCAGGGTGAAAAATTTCACGAATACGTTTTGGGAGAGACTTTGAAATTATCACTGACCACAGACCGCTATTGGGATTACTGGCTGGCGACCGCCCAACGCCAGTGGCACTATCACCCCGGCTGACCAGATGGACTATCTTTTTGGCCGCCTACTCTTACAAACTGCCGCATCGACCTGGAAAAGAGCTGGGGCATGCGGACGCATTGAGCAGATGCCCATTGCCCGGGGAAATCGAGGACCCTACTCCGGGCACCCCCGTTCTACTAATTGACTCTTGGGACTCTGGGCCAGTCACATCGCAGGAAGTGGCTCGGGCCTCCTACCGGGACGTTGTCTTAAGAACTGTAATCGGTTGGGTTCAAAGGGGATGGCCCGCTGCGGGCGACCGTTTAGAATTTGTAAAGAAAAAGAATTGTCTGTGCAAGGGGGGTGCCTGCTCTGGGGGGATAGGGTGGTAGTTCCAGAGAAGCTGAGGAAAAAAGTCCTGGAACTACTGCATGAGGGTCACCCAGGAATTGTAAGGATGAAGGGGCTAGCCAGGAGCTATGTCTGGTGGCCCCTAATGGACAAGGAAATCGGTGACAGGGTTGGCCGATGCCAGGTATGTCAGGAATCCAGACCACTACCACCTACGGCCCCAGTTTTAGAGTGGGAGAAACCCCAAGGCCCGTGGTCCCGCATACACATTGATTTTGCCGGCCCCTTCCACGGCCAAACATTTCTAATTGTGGTGGATGCATTCTCCAAATGGCTGGAGATCATCCTAATGAAATCCACAACCGCGGGAGCTGTCATCTCAGCACTAAAACACCTTTTCGCCACGCACGGGCTACCGGACACCCTCGTGTCCGATAACGGCCCACAGTTCACTGCAGCATTATTTGAAGGGTACCTGGCTGAAGAGGGCATCCGACATGCCCTCTCAGCGCCGTTCCACCCTGCGTCGAACGGCCTTGCTGAACGTTTTGTTCGAGTGCGAAGAAGCGCTATCACGAAGCGGCCCGGCGATTGGCAGGCACAAATCGACGCATTCCTAACCGTCCAACACAGGACCCCTGTGTGGCCACCGCCGCAGCCCAGCCGAGCTATTAATGGGCGGAAGCTACGGTGCCCGCTAGACCGGCTACACCGAACTACGTGCAGGACGGGTTCAAAACAAAACCAGATAGACTCAGGAATTAAACATAGGAGACTCAGTGTGGGCACATAATTACAGCGACGGCCCAAACTGGAAGAGGGGATAGTCATAGACAAACGGGCCCCAAATCTTATCTAGTGGAAATAGACGATGGCAGAGTTTGGAGGCGCCACATAGATCAATTAAGAAACAGATTGAGCGATAAGGCAGAATTAGGCGAGACCAGCCCTGACTATGATTTAATTAACCCCACAGCTGACTGGAGCCGAGAACAAACAGAAAGCATAGAACCAAACAGAGACTTATCTGAGTCAGGCGAGGTCCAGCGACACCCTCAGGCCCTCGAGAGGACAGCAGGTCCGAGCCGGCGAATAATCCAGGGCCGGATGGCCGGGAGGAGGAGCTCAGAGGAACGAAAAGTCCCTCCGCAAGCTCGACTCAACTCCAGAAAGTGAACTGCGCAGGTCCGGGAGAGTCAGGAGACGCCCCACGTACCTGCAGGACTACGTAGAGAAGTAATATGCAAATATTGGCAAAGTGCCTTCTGGGAGGGAAGGAGTGTAATGTATTACTGTAAGTTTTGGCGGGAGTTTTAGGCGGGAAATATCTCGTTCCTGATTGGTTGCAGCCTCAGGCTGAAGTGTATATAAGGAGAGGTTTTTCTCCAGAGTTTTGCTGGGTCACACTATATTAAAGAGCTGTTGTCACTAACCTGGTCTCCTGCCTCGTCAATACCCGAACTTAACAGTATGTTAAATGTATTTTAGGGCCGGTGAATAGCGCAGGCTGGTAATGCCTGTTATTAAGAACACAAAGCCTGTTATTAAGAACACAAAGCCTGCAATTACTGCAGGTTCGAGCCCGGCCCAAGGTTGACTCAGCCTTCCATCCTTTATAAGGTAGGTAAAATGAGGACCCAGATTGTTGGGGGGGCAATAAGTTGACTTTGTAAAAAAATATACAAATAGAATGAGACTATTGCCTTATACACTGTAAGCCGCCCTGAGTCTTCGGAGAAGGGCGGGGTATAAATGTAAACAAAAAAAAATTTTTTTACCCCCTGCAGATTATCATTCAATTTATGAAAATTTCAGAGGTGTCTTCAATCTGGGGACATTAGAGAGAAAGCTTATATGTTCACCTGCATCCCCATCATAATTTTATCCTTACATTGCCAGGATAAACACTTACAATAGACTTTGTTTTAGCAAGCACTTACACTTACATACCACTTCATAATGCCTTTACAGCCCTCTCTAAGTGGTTTTCAGAGTCAGCATATTGCCCCCAACAATCTGGGTCCTCATTTACCAACCTTGGAAGGATGGAAGGCTGAGTTGACCTTGAGCTGGTGAGAACTGAACTGCTGCCAGTTGGCAGAATTAGCCTGCAATACTGAATTTTAACCACTGCATCACTTAATGCATATTATAGATTAGCACTAGAGTCAGTGTTTGCAACTAGACACAGGGCTCCCTAAAACTTTCAAAATTTACATCCTTCAGTCCATAAAATTAATGAAGCCAATCCCATATTAAGTATCCTCTAAATGCAAATATGAAATAAAATTATCAGGTATTGTAAGTAAAGCATCTCTAGTCTGCTAAAATAAAAACAAATTTAACAGATAATTGCAATCGTAAAATCCTTTCAAAGTCAGCTTTTAATTTTTGGACCTATAGTTTAGCTGGTAACTAGGCAATAAAGGGAGGCGTAAACTTTTGTTTTGTTTCAAGCAGGATAAAAGGTTGGAAGCTTGCAGCTTTTTAAAATACACGCAAATGATTTTCAAAATAAAGCCGTACCAACTGAAACATATTGACTGTACATTTGGATGTTGCTTTGATTAATAATCTGTAACATGAAATTGGGGCTGCTTCGAAGCCTGCAATATATGTTCATGTATCAGTTGAACAATATGTGCTTATGCGTAATGTGTACTGTCTGCATATTTGTCCCTACGGGGCAATTGCCTGTATATAGTGAACAAGAAAGACGACGCTGTTACAATTCCTGCTATAACTGGAAACTAACTCAAAAGATTAAGATTACATTACAGAGGTATATTTAGGGAGACTTAAACATATCTCTTATTTCTGAGAGGAGGAAGGTACTCCCTTATGAAACAATACATTTTGATACAGAAAAAAAAGCCAGTTAGCCAAATTCCCTTGTCTATATCCAGCCAACATTTACAAAGGCAAAGACATCGATTTGGACCTTGATCTGCATTTCATATTTGCTTTTGATGTTGGGGTAACTTAATGCACCTGCTTTACAAGTAATCCTTGTTTAGCAACCATTATTGGAACCTGCAACTTGGTCATTAAGTGAAGCTGTCACTAAATAAAACCACAACTGTGCTGTTAATCTTACTTCAGCTTTTCTTTGCTTCACAGATCTGTGAAAGTCATAAAGGTTGATCATAACGGTATTTTTTTATCACCATTGTAATTGTCCATGGTTACTAAACAAGGCAGTCGCTAAATGAGGACAACCTGAATTTTTAATGTGAATAAATACAATAGTTTTTGCTAGTTTACAATATTTTAAAGTTTGGTTAAAGTGTCCACCCATCTCCACTTTAGATCCAGCTGAATCGAGGGATCAATATTTAGCACTAGTTATTTAGTTATTTCATATTAATATACTGCTCAGGTTTGATTTCCTAGGTCTGTTTGCTATATTCTTTGTCTCAGCTGTAGGTGCTGCTTTTGTATCACCCTGTCACCTTGTAGTTTGTACTAGCTTTTTCTTTGTAGAATGATCCCAGCCAAAGAAAGAGAGAAAAAAAAAGGTGATATCTGTTGGAGGCGAGTCATTAGCCCCGATGGAGAGGGTGCGAACTTGGGCGTCCTCCTGGATGAACGGCTGTCTCTGGAAGATCATTTGACGGCTGTCTCCAGGAGAGCGTTCTACCAGGTTCGCCTGGTGCACCAGTTACGCCCCTTTCTAGACCGGGATGCCCTATGCACGGTCACTCACGCCCTCGTGACGTCTCGCCTGGATTACTGCAACGCTCTCTACATGGGGCTCCCCTTGAAGGGCATCCGGAGGCTGCAGTTAGTCCAGAATGCGGCTGCGCGGGTGATAGAGGGAGCCCCTCGTGGCTCCCGTATGACACCTATCCTGCGCAGACTGCACTGGCTACCTGTGCCCTTCCGGGTGCGCTTCAAGGTCTTGGTAACCACCTTTAAAGCGCTCCATGGCATAGGGCCGGGTTATTTACGGGACCGCCTACTGCTACCGAATACCTCTCACCGACCCGTGCGCTCTCACAGAGAGGGACTCCTCAGGGTGCCGTCAGCGAGGCAGTGTCGTCTGGCGACGCCCAGGAGAAGAGCCTTCTCTGTGGGGGCTCCCACCCTCTGGAACGAACTACCCCCAGGACTTCGTCAACTTCCGGACCTCCGAACCTTCCGTTGCGAGCTTAAAACACACTTATTCATCTGCGCAGGACTGGATTAGATTTTAAATTTATTGGTTTTAAATGGGTTTTATTTTTTTATATTGTTTTAAACATTCGGCCTTTTAGAATAAGTTTTTTAATTGTTATTTTAATCTGTATTTATGTGTTTTTATCTGCCTGTGAACCGCCCTGAGTCCTTCGGGAGATAGGGCGGTATATAAATACGATTAATAAATAAAATAAATAAATAAATAAATATCTGAATGCGATATAGCCAGTTTTGCTTATGTGCTGGTATAACCGAGAGCAAACATTTAGCACAGACATGGAGCTTCTGCACCCCACCGTTAGGTTTCCCCTGAAGCTGAAGAAGTCAATGTTTCAACACTAAATCATTCCAAGTTGACCCATGGTGGTTTAATCATTTGGACCAGGACTGACTTACAGTTTGGAGCTAACCTGAGCTATATCCCTTCAGGCTAGATCAGTGGTTCTCAACCTTTATAGTGCTGCGACCCCTTTAGTACAATTCCCCCCAACGTGGCGACCCCTTTAATACAATTCCCCACGATGTGGCGACCCCAACCGTAAAATTATTTTCGTTTTGAATTTATCACGCCTGAAGCCATATTGGCTAGCGATCTGAACTGCTTGTGATTGCCTTGAGAACGGAGGCATTAAAGCGGAGACTCCTCCCCTATTAAGTTTATCGCGCCTGAAGCCAGATTAGGCTAGTGATTGGGAGTGATTGCAGCTGGCTTGAGAGGGAGACATCAGAGCAAAGATTTCTCTCTTTTTTAATTCATCGCACCTGAAGCTGAATTCGGCTAGTGATTTGAAGAGCCTGCAGCTGGCTTGTGGAATCAACCATTGGAGCGCGATGCTTCGACTTGCAAGTATACTTCCCATATTTCCGATGGTCTTAGGTGACCCCTGGCAAAGGGGTCGCGACCCACAGGTTGAGAATCGCTGGGCTAGAGGGAGATATGACTGAATACCAGTCCTTCCATAGGAATCAGGAACTTTAACCAAAGACTATCTACTATTGACCTCACCCAGTGGTGGGATTCAGCCAGTTCGCACCACTTTGGGAAAACCGGTTGTTAACTTTCTCAGCAGTTTGGTAAACTGGTTGTTGGAAGAAATCATTAGGGAAGAGAACCGGTTGTTAAATTATTTGAATCCCACCACTGACTTCACCCCATTCCTAAGAGGTCTGTAAGGGGCGTGCATAAGAGCAGCAACGTGCCTTCCGTTCCTGTCCTAATGTTCCCCTTGATTGTATCCAACTCATATAATTATTTCATGCTTATATATATATGCTTTTATGTCGTATAGTTATTTCATGCTTATGCTTATATATACCGTTGTGACAGAATAAATAACTAAATAAAATAAAAAATAAATAACAAGAGTTATAACTTAATTTTCTCCCCTGGAATGTCAATTTATTATGTATGAAAAAAAATAGAGAAGCATGTCATCAGCTGATCTTGGGTTTGCAGTTTTAAAGGCTTGGGACACTCACAAGTTTAACATTCCAGCCCAGAATAATTCTGTGACTAAACAATAAACCAGAACCACGCACTAACATGAATGATACAGCTTGCTTCCAAGGATTTCACACACTGGCTCCCATTGGATGCCTGAGGAAGTCTCTGTGCTCCCTCTGCTGGATCTGAGACATCTGGGGAACACTCTGAGTCTGACTATAATCATTTTAGGATTCCAAGCTTACTTTCCAGCCGGACTTCCTCCTTCATTTATTCATTAGATTACTATACGGTGGGATTTATTTTTTTTACAGCCTCTATTTTGCAACATGATGTAAGGAAAAGCAGTATGTAGATATAAAAAGAAAATAAAAATAGAATTTGTTTATATTAGTGTAATGTGAATTTCAGATTTGTCTTACAAAGTATAGAATATTTAAAAATAAAGAGTCCCCACAGTTATTTCATGAAAACTATAAAAAGTGAAATTAGAATATGGTAGGACAAAACAAGAGTAGCAACCAAAATATATATGATTGACAGACAGACAGACAGACAGACAGACAGACAATCTTTTTTTCAGATATGGATCTAACATGAATGGACCACTCTGCACAATCCTCCATGATCCACATCTTCCTTTTCTTAACTGGTTATGGAGTCAATAGAGATCACTCTTGTGCCACTGGAATTGTGGCCTTTTTCACAGGTTTACCCAACGGTATCAGAAGGTGCCAAACAAGGTAATCGCTTCCATAAGATTTCTGTTTGTTTGCTGTTTTTCTTAGTATTTATCCTGCTTTGTTGTAGGATAAATGTTCTCTTGCACTGTACTTGCCCGGCCCTTGTCACAAAATTTATCAGTGCATGACTTTTTCATGCAGCTTGTCACAAAGCCTGATACTGAATTAGGAAAAAGAGGTAGTAACTAGCCCAAGATCCCTTTGCTGATTACCATGCTTAAGAGAGGTCTTGAACGTGGGTCTCTATTTCTAGTCCACACATTAACAGCTACACCCTAAAGCAGATATGTCAAACATATGTCCCATGGGCCAGATTTGGCCTGTGATAAGCCCAGAGTTGGCCAACCCCAGTCCATCCAGTTGGCTGTGACAACCAGGCTATGCCTATCCCAGCCCCCCAAGGGCAAACAAAATCCTAATATGGCCCGCAATGGGCCCCTGCTGTAGAGCGTCTCAAATCACTTCTATAGTAATACCCAAGAAAGCTACAGGAACGTATTGCCATGGTTGTGAGCAGTTAAACTTGACTGAAGGATGGTCTCTACCTCATATACTAGTGGGAAGACGACAATGTAGCTATCAGTACTGACTATACACTAAACATAATCTCATGCAATTATGGATCCTTGTTAAAAGGGCTACAGTTCTGAAGGTCAAGGATACATTTAATGCAAGAGAGAAGGCGATGAAGAAATTTATATTTGGGGAAAAGGACAAATTATCTCTCTTCTTCCATAATTCTCCCTAGGAATTAAGAATAATTGCTGGTGTGAAATTTGTGTTCTTTCACCATTGTGGAATTAATATTAGATTCCTTGTGTAATTTTCCAAAGCTCTTCTAAATAATATCATCATTTATATGCTTATTACTAGATGTTGGCTTGCTTCAAAATGCAACAATTCAATTATAATCCTAATTCTTACATTATAAATAACTGGAAATGCATTTATTCATACATTGATTAATTAATTAATAGTAAAAAAAATGCCTACCATTTCTTAAATAATGCAAAACAATAGAATATCATTAAGAATAATCAATGGCAAACATTTAAATAATAATAGCAAAACTGGATTCTTATTTTGCTCATCAGTAAAATATAGCGTGAAATTTGAGTTCAGTTGTTTTAAATTAAAAGGAACAACATGTTCGTAGACTTAAATGGCTTAGATAAGAGAGAGGGAATTTTAGGAGAATTTAGGAGTACATTCCCCATCCTGTCTAAGAAGTTAGCAGAAAATGTCCTTCCTGTGTATGTTCTCTCCATCAAAGTTGTAAAAGCAGCTACTGTACTATAATGTCTTCAGCTAGAAGAAACCTTTGGGAATCCTGTTTGAAAAATTAATATAACAACAGCAACAAACATACTTTCAAATGTTTTTTCTCAATATAGCATTCACTTATTCAAACAGTTTTATGAGTTTAATGTCAACTGAGTAACAATGTTTTTTTTAAAAAAAATCCTGAAACTGTTTCTCATTCAGCAAAAGTGCCTTTACCCTGTGACTGTTCTTCTAAAATGGTTCCCACATATTGACAACGCTATATGTACTTTTCATATCAATTGCATAAAGACGAAGACTGAGTATTTGCAAATAAATAGAAATAGGAAACAGCACTTAGACTTATATACCACTTCATAGTGCTTTGCAGCCCTCTGAATCGTTTTCAGAGTCAGTATATTGCCCCAACAATCTGGGTCCTCATTTGAGTCAACCTTGAGCCAATCATGATTGGACTCCTGGTAGTTAGTAGAATTTGCCTGCAGTACTGCATTCTAACCACTGTGCCACCACAGCTGGCTGGCTGGCTGGCTGGCTGGCTGGCTGGCTGGCTGGATGGATGGATGGATGGATGGATGGATGGATGATAGACAGACACACAGACAGACAGACAGACAGACAGACACTCTTGAAAAATCACTCTTTTTCAAAATCAGCAGGTCTGGTCTTTGAAAAGAATTGATCATGTTTACAAATTTTGCCTCCTTCCATTAAAACTAGCAGTTTTCATTAAAAAATCAAATTGGAAAGTCTAGTTGCCTCAAATGATTATTGACATTTATTGTTTATTCATTATTTCTGTAAATGTGTAATTATCCTTCAATTCTGTTTAAAAAGTTATAGTCCTTAGATGATGTCTCAATCTGGAAATGTTGCAGACTATCTGTCTATTGTTCTTTAGTCTATAAAGCATCAGATATTCCAAAATAAGTTTTGAGTCAAATAATAAAGCAAGGAAATGAACACCAAAGTGGTTTGAACCAAACTATATAGTTTAAAATTCAGTGTACTCTCTAGGCTATTTAGTAAGAATGGTTCCTGATTTCACAAGCCCTGCATAGTTCAGCTTTGCAGGAAAAGAAAAGCTACATTCATAAATCATTGATTGAATGGATGCCAATCTTCACATTTTTAAGGCTGTCGTATTTTTATATTTTACATTTGTTTCCAACATATTATTTCTGGTCATTGTAACTCAGTTCAGTAGGCCATGAAAAAAAGGTAAGTATATTTTAGTTGAATTATGACAATCAGAAATAATGATAGGAGTAATGTGTGCATGTTTGTTTCTCTCTGTGTGTATTTACAAAATGAGAACAAGCATAAGATTGATATATGAAAGACTACCCTGTTTCCCCCAAAATAAGACATCCCCTGATAGTAAGCCCAGTCAGGCTTTTGAGTGCATAAAGTCAAGCACTTATTTCAGGATTCAAAAAAATATAAGGCAGGGTCTTATTTTTGGGAAAACATGATATTAGGGCAATATAAGTACTGTCAAAGCTTCCATGACTATATAAAAGATAAGAGATAATGAGAGTTACAGCTATAAAATGTATTTCAAGTCAGATCAATCTGAAATGGAAAACAGTGACATAGCTTAAGACCTGGTTTTGGGTTTTTTTCCTAGAAAAGAGTGCAAATTAAGAATTCTGGCCATGCAAGGGAAACCATCCACATTCAGGTGGCAATCAAGAGCAGAGCAGAAATATATAGCTAGACCTGGAGGGAGAAAGTCAGAAAAGAAAAAAAATATCCAGTGTCTCCTCTTCTCTCTTTCTGAATTGCACATTTCATTTCAAGTAGCAAAAAGAAAGGAAATTCTTTCAACAGTTAATTGCTTCTATCACAGCCACATCTTCCTTTCCAGGGTTTGGAATTTAAGTGACAGTTCAGTCGTGTCTGTTGTCTGTACTTTAAGACCGGTGCTTGGAAGAACCTGGAGTTTTTAGCCATGGGAAAACGAAGGGGGAAAATTGTTCTCTGAGCTATAAGCAAAATAAAAATACAACCTGATCTATGCTTACCTCTCAAAGTTGAGCTTCAAGTTGCCAGAATGTTTGGGTGGGATCGCCTCATGTACACATATATCTACATTTTATAGGATGCATCCTATGCAAAACTGCATGCTTCTTCCGTCTCAGTATTGCCATTAGCCTTTTAAAATGAAAAATGCAGCCAAGCCAGAAGCCATTCCCATCAGCCATAACAAACAGGTGTTAATCTGTAGCAACACCTAAGGACGTATCTTGTTTGCAAGTTGTCAAACTCATTAAATCTTTTTAAAAGACACATTCTAGGGAGAAGGGAAGGGGGAGGTGAAACAATGCTATATGAAACAATGCATCTCCTCCTAGTGGTTAGCAAAAGCTCACAGGGAAATGGCATAGTACCACTGTGACAGAATGTCATTTCAATTGGCTTATTAACCATATGAAAAAATATATCAGAACAGTGAGAAAACCTCTCAGTTATCTATATCTTATCCCTTAGGCTATTGTCATAAGCCACTGGCATACTAAGAAGAGAGCCCTAATTCAGTTGTCAGCTGCCTTGCCTATTAAATAGACGGCATTAAAAAAAAAAACACCCAGCAACAAAACTGGAGCAAGTATTAAGGGTAATGGAAAGGTCTAACTACCCTTGTCCATTTGTATTTTTTGTTTTTATTTAAATGAATACAACTTTCCTCCCCAACCCTCCCCCCCTTTTTTTGAGTCTAATCATGTTCATACCTGCATGTTGTTACATTATGAAGTTCTTGCTGTACTCAGAAGACTCTCCCTCCCTCCTCATCCCCTTACTGTATATAGTATTTATAATTTATGTGTCATAGCGGTGAAGAAATTAAACGAAAACATGCTATGACCCTGAAAAAAGCAGGCTATGTAGAGCCCATATGATTATTGGTCATATAGAGACCAGATGAAAAGAACAGTGTAAGCTCTGGCCTCTCCTCCTCATTCAAGAAAGTAAAGACTTTTGAAACTTTGGCATTTCAAAAGAACCTTTTATTGAACTGGAGTGATAGAAAGACAAAAGAAAAGCAGACACTGAATTCCCTCAGGCAATACAGTTAGGATAAAGGAATTAGAAACCCCTCCCTTCAATCCGATGTGGATTCAGCCAATCCGCATGTGTGGAGATGTTATTTTAACGGCCTGAGAACTTGATAAGGGAACTTTCTCAGGGTCATCCTCTGCCGGCTTTCGAAGTGATTCAACCCACATGGGCCTCCCTTCCCTTACATTTCCCAAAAGATGAGAAAATCTCAGGGTGCCTAGGCACCAGGATAAAGGTTATGAATCACTAGGGTACAGGCTGTGAGGGATATAAGGAAGAAAGTAATAAACTAAATAATATATCCAGGGTCCCCCACTTCCCCTGAAGAATGGCAGCATCACAATAGGGATCTGACAAACAGCTTATGTCATTTGGAAGACATCTAAATACTCCAACGAACTTCTAAAAAAACTATGTTGACATACTGGGCGAACACAACATGTGAACTTCACAGATGCATGAGGGAAATAGTTATGTCTTTTCTCCAACTTCTCACAGGGCTTCTGCATGGTTGGCTGCGTTTTTTGTTCAAAATCCACATAGGATGGACTTACAGAGAGGTCACTCGACTGGGTCCACAAAGATGCTATCTTGACTTCTGAGAACTGTGCTTGACAGACTTTGTTCTTCTCTTGTTGTCTCTGCAGGTGTTCACATAAATGACTCAAAACTCTGGTAAGTCAAACCAAAGTAGAAGCTCCTTTTGTAATATCCTCTTAACATGAGAAGGCAAAAAACTACACATTGGGAGAGGGGTGAAATGCTCCTGGTTCGGACTGGATCTCTCAATCCGGTAGCGATGGCGGCGGATGGTTCAGAGAACTGGTAGCAAAAATCCCTGCCCCTTCCCATGACCAGCTGAGCCACGCGATTGTCAGAGGGTTTTTTTTTTACTTTTAAAAGCATTTTTACTTTTGCCAAAAAAAATGCTTTTAAAAGTAAAAAAAAAGCCTCTGATGATCGTGCGGCTCAGCTGGGATCGTCAGAGCCTTTTAAAAGCATTTTTTTCTACAACTTCTTCGGCCGAAGAGGTTGTTAAAAAATGCTTTTAAAAGGCTCTGATGATCCCAGCTGAGTTGCCTGATCTTTTAAAGGCAAAAAAAGCTTTTAAAAGAAAACAAAAGCCTCTGACGATCAGGCAACTCAGCTGGGATTGTCAGAGCCTTTTAAAAGCATTTTTTACAACCTCTTCGGCTGAAGATATTGTAGAAAAAATGCTTTTAAAAGTAAAAAAAAGTTGGCCACACCAACTCAATCATTATCCCCCCCACCAAGCCACACCCACAGAACCAGTAGTGACAAATTTTACATTTCACCACTGATTGGGGGGTGGTAAGCACAAGACAGAGGGCCTGGGAGCAAGTCTACAGCCCTTCTGGTTTATAGTCCTAATACCTGACATGCTTGAATTTGGATCCTGGCGCATACTTTCACAGGCCATGCTCCAACGTTTCTCAGAAAGCCAGGATAATGATGGGCCAGCAGTGCAATAGTCAGTCAACCAAAATTATATCTAAGTGCCACATTAAGAAAACAATGTTTTCCCAGACTAACAAAGATGTTGGTTTGTGGAATGGATTACCCATGAGGACAAAGAAGAAAGAAAAGGATGATTGTCTGCTTGCTCCATGACATTACTCATCACACATCCACAAAGGTAGCTTCTGATGTATTCTACCCACAGAGAGCTTGAACTCTGCTTCATTTAGCATGATTCCCAATGACAAAACCTTCTTTGGCTGGCACCACCAAACTGGACATGAGAATCAAAATTGCTTGATGGTGTGAAGAAAGTTTCTGTTCACCACTAGTGCAGAGAAAGACTATGGAGTAATTGGGCTCAGATGGACAGGTGGCTTTGGGATAAGGACAATGAGGTGGGGGGAGATAATAAAGATGTAATAATAACTCTAGGTCTTTGATTGGCAGCATTAAGTACAATCCACCTGGAGCAGCCTTAGGGTAGAAAGCTGACTGAGTGAAGCCATTTGAGAAATGTTAAGAAAAGTGGCAATAATAAAACATTTTTGAGGGTGCAGGATTCAACACCCCTAAACTTACACCCAGTGTGTAAATTAATATATTTTTCTAAAGGCGAAGCCAACAAAAAATTCAAGGGAAGCTCATAAGAGGGTTTTGATAAGATCAAAGGACTTTCTCCAAAGGGCAGAGAGATTGCACAATGCCCGCTAGTTTTAACCTTCTTTTATGCACCCCAGTACCAGCTGCCCTAATAGAAATAGGTTAATGATTGGTTCAATACTGATGTGATGGTGATCATCTGTTCAAAGAGAGTACACAAAGCGATAAGACTGACAAAGTTAATAAAGCAGCTTTCCTCTCTCAACCCCCTTATGAATCTTCACAAGAATGGCATGCTGATCCTCCATGCTCCTGGGATTTGCTCTTTTATTTAAGCATTTGCAAGGGAGAAAAAGATTTGCTGCAATGTGCTGAGGTATGTTTTGTCAGACTTCATCAGTGCCACGGAGCATTGTCAGCACCATGTATGTTCTGTCAACATGATGAGTCCCAACTCAGCTTGTCAAATATACAGCTGTCTAATCTTTCCACCATCCCCGTTTAAAATAAAAATGCTACATGGGAGAATATTTTGAAAAGATGCATGACTCTCAGTCAGAGGAGTGATTTGATGGGAGATGAAATTAGTAAGTGCAGTGCTATCTGTAGGCACCCGTTTCACCTAAGGGAATAGGAAGGGGTTCTGAAAACAATGGAAGACAGAAAAGGAAATCAAAATCAGAAAAAATGATGACAACACTGAATTAAACCTTGAGTAAACTTTTTTTTAAAAAAAAATGTAGTATGAGTGGAATGCAATTGTCTTCTGTGTACATATGGATTGGGTTCATTTAATCCAGAATCAGCATTAAACGAATAGGGTAATTAAGAAGTTCTGTAACACTTTGGGACACATGTATTTTATTATTCCTTAGAAACATACCAAAAAAGGATAAGTGGAAATTCACAATTAGCAGACCAAAGGGAATTCTTTGGTTGGCATTGCTTTCCTCATGGTCTTGTATGTCTTGGCAGTAGGTACTCTAAAAGTCATTTTCCCAAGAGTGGGAAAAGGAGGGAAGTAGATCCAGAAGGTCTTCCTGCTTCTCCAAGCCTGCTGACTCCATCTTTTCCCCAGGTGACATGGACGTCTTAATTTAATTTGAACAGATGGAGGAGGGGCTTTCCCACCTCTGCCCCCACTCCCCGTCCAACAAATCATGTCTTCTTCACAGAGGCTAACCTGATCTGCCTGTTGAATTTCAACAGGGCAATTCTCACCATTGAAGAAGCCTCATGAAATGAGCATGCAAATGAGCCGTGGTGGCGCACTGGTTAGAATGCAATATTGTAGGTTAACTCTGCCCACTGCCAGGAGTTTGATCCTGACTTGCTCAAGGTTGACTCAGCCTTCCATCCTTCCAAGGTCAGTAAAATGAGAACCCAGATTGTTGGGTAGACTATGCTGACTCTATAAATCACTTTGAGAGGGCTGTAAAGCACTGCGAAGCTGTAAATAAGTCTAAGTGTTATTGCTATGTATTCTCAGGTTCCTGCCAAGGAATGCATTCCCATAGGAATAATGTATAGGCTGCCACCATATAGAATAGAATAGAACAGAATTTTTTTATTGGCCAAGTGTGATTGGACACACAAGGAATTTGTTTTGGTGCATATGCTCTCAGTGTACATAAAAGAAAAGAAAAAGAAATACCTTCATCAAAGGTACAACATTTATTTTTATTTATATATTTATTTATTATTTAAATTTTTATACCGCCCTTCTCCCGAAGGACTCAGGGCGGTTCACAGCCAGATAAAATAAACAATAACATTACAATATAAATACTATTAAAATACAATTAAAAAACTTATTCAATTGGCCGAGATTAAAAATTTAGAATAAATGATAAAAACCCATTAAAAACCCACAAATTTAAAAACTAATCCAGTCCTGCGCAGATGAATAAGTGTGTTTTAAGCTCGCGACGGAAGGTTCGGAGGTCCGAAAGTTGACGAAGTCCTGGGGGGAGTTCGTTCCAGAGGGCGGGAGCCCCCACAGAGAAGGCCCTTCCTCTGGGTGTCGCCAGACGACACTGTCTCGCTGACGGCACCCTCAGGAGTCCCTCTCTGTGAGAGCGCACGGGTCGGTGAGAGGTATTCGGTAGCAGTAGGCGGTCCCGTAAATAGCCCGGCCCTATGCCTATTTACAACACAAATGATGGTCATAGGTTGCAATTTAACCCTTAATGATAGCAACAAAAAGTTACAGTCATACAGTCATAAGTGGAAAGAGATTGGTGATGAGAAGTTTAATAGTAGTGTAGATTTAGTAAATAGTTTGACAGTGTTGCGGGAATCATTTGTTTAGCAGAGTGATGGCCTTCGGGAAAAAACTGTTCTTGTGTCTAGTTGTTCTGGTGTGCAGTGCTCTATAGCGTCGTTTTGATGGTAGGAGTTGAAACATTTTATGTCCAGGATGTCTGCCTATAGTATGCAGAAATCAAAATCAGAAAAATGATGACAACACTGAATTAAACCTTGAGTAAACTTTTTAAAAAAAATGTAGTATGAGTGGAATGCAATTGTCTTCTGTGTACATATGGATTGGGTTCATTTAATCCAGAATCAGCATTAAACGAATAGGGTAATTAAGAAGTTCTGTAACACTTTGGGACACATGTATTTTATTATTCCTTAGAAACATACCAAAAAAGGATAAGTGGAAATTCACAATTAGCAGACCAAAGGGAATTCTTTGGTTGGCATTGCTTTCCTCATGGTCTTGTATGTCTTGGCAGTAGGTACTCTAAAAGTCATTTTCCCAAGAGTGGGAAAGGGAGGGAAGTAGATCCAGAAGGTCTTCCTGCTTCTCCAAGCCTGCTGACTCCATCTTTTCCCCAGGTGACATGGACGTCTTAAATTAATTTGAACAGATGGAGGAGGGCTTTCCACCTCTGCCCCCACTCCCGTCCAACAAATCATGTCTTCTTCACAGAGGCTAACCTGATCTGCCTGTTGAATTTCAACAGGGCAATTCTCACCATTGAAGAAGCCTCATGAAATGAGCATGCAAATGAGCCGTGGTGGCGCACTGGTTAGAATGCAATATTGCAGGTTAACTTTGCCCACTGCCAGGAGTTTGATCCTGACTTGCTCAAGGTTGACTCAGCCTTCCATCCTTCCAAGGTCAGTAAAATGAGAACCCAGATTGTTGGGTAGACTATGCTGACTCTATAAATCACTTTGAGAGGGCTGTAAAGCACTGTGAAGCTGTAAATAAGTCTAAGTGTTATTGCTATGTATTCTCAGGTTCCTGCCAAGGAATGCATTCCCATAGGAATAATGTATAGGCTGCCACCATATAGAATAGAATAGAACAGAATTTTTTTATTGGCCAAGTGTGATTGGACACACAAGGAATTTGTTTTGGTGCATATGCTCTCAGTGTACATAAAAGAAAAGAAAAAGAAATACCTTCATCAAAGGTACAACATTTATTTTTATTATTATTATTTATTATTTAAATTTTATACCGCCCTTCTCCCGAAGGACTCAGGGCGGTTCACAGCCAGATAAAATAAACAATAACATTACAATATAAATACTATTAAAATACAATTAAAAAACTTATTCAATTGGCCGAGATTAAAAATTTAGAATAAATGATAAAAACCCATTAAAAACCCACAAATTTAAAAAATAATCCAGTCCTCAGATGAATAAGTGTGTTTTAAGCTCATGACGGAAGGTTCGGAGGTCCAAAGTTGACGAAGTCCTGGGGGGAGTTCGTTCCAGAGGGCGGGAGCCCCCACAGAGAAGGCCCTTCCTCTGGGTGTCGCCAGACGACACTGTCTCGCTGACGGCACCCTCAGGAGTCCCTCTCTGTGAGAGCGCACGGGTCGGTGAGAGGTATTCGGTAGCAGTAGGCGGTCCCGTAAATAGCCCGGCCCTATGCCTATTTACAACACAAATGATGGTCATAGGTTGCAATTTAACCCTTAATGATAGCAACAAAAAGTTACAGTCATACAGTCATAAGTGGAAAGAGATTGGTGATGAGAAGTTTAATAGTAGTGTAGATTTAGTAAATAGTCTGACAGTGTTGCGGGAATTATTTGTTTAGCAGAGTGATGGCCTTCGGGAAAAAACTGTTCTTGTGTCTAGTTGTTCTGGTGTGCAGTGCTTTATAGCGTCGTTTTGATGGTAGGAGTTGAAACATTTTATGTCCAGGATGTCTGCCTATAGTATGCAGAAATCAAAAAATACACAGACCCAGTTTCTGCTGCCCCTTTGTCTTTCTTCTTTCATCTTATTATTTCTAAATAATTACTGGAATTGCTAGATTGCTTGTATTTACAGATACTATAAACACCTTTACTGTTTAAAAAGAATAACTAGCTGCACAGATTTTTGGGGTTTTTTCACATTTAAAATAATTCCTGACTTTGGAAAGAATTGTTTTTCTTAAACTTGGAATTTATCCTCCCATTTGCATGAATTGCAATACCAACCTGTTCCAATAAATTTTTCTATACAAAGTCTCCTTCTGACATTTCCTTTGTATCTTTGCTAAGGAAACTTAAAAATCACTTTGGCTGCTCGAGTTGTAAAGTGCTGTAGTATTTTTCTGTTCAACAAGTGTTGCTCTGGACATGATCTAGTACAGTTTATAGCAATGTGGTGGATGCTGCTGTCAGGAGTTGGGATCTGCCCAGCTTCTACTGGACACTAAGTTGCTACAAGTATGTGTCTCCCTTCTGATTGCTGGACTCTGCTCTTCATGTCCATTTTGGCTTCAGCCTCAGGAGAAACCAGACACCTAGCTTCCATTAAGGCATCTGCCACTCTAATGCCTGGCCACTGCTCCAAGCCTTCTATGGGCTGCTGCTACTGTAGTTTAGCTTTATTATGGCTGCCCACTCCAATGTAAAGGGGTCCAGTGCCATTTTGAAAGCGAGCCAGTCCTATGTTGCACCAGTCAACTAACATTGGGAAAAAGAGCTAGGTTTTGCCATCTGCTCTGTTGCAGTTCTGACACCAGGGTACATTTTTCTGTTGCTTCTGATGGCAAGCAGTTTCACGCAGCTGTACTTTTTATGGTTATTATTAGTTGGCAGGGATGCCATTTTGCCTTTTCCTATGCCATTGTGCCTAGTCTACAGGCTAACTCTGCTAGCTACTGTTACCACTTTGCAGCCAAACAGAGGCTGTCTATAAAGACGGCTAACTTCTCACTTTACCCCAAAGCCCTCCATCTCATCTGTTCCCAGGTGACAGCTAAGGTGTGGAGTGGGGCAGGGGATGAAGCTCACATCCCCTGAGCCTGTGATTTGTCTGCCAGACTATTCCCCAACAAGGTTTGGGGTTGTTTTTTTGCTAACTCCACCTCCAGAGCTAGCTCAGCTGCAGGTTGCCAGCATTAAGATGAAGAAGGAAACCTACCTATCTCTATGACTTAAATAAACACTCAACATCAAAAATGTCATCAAAAAAGCACAACAAAGAATTTTCTTTCTGCGCCAACTCAGAAAGCTCAAACTGCCCAAGTAGCTGCTGATAACAGTTCTACAGAGGAATTATTGAGTCTGTCATCTGCACCTCTGTAACTGTCTGGTTTTGTTCTGCAACCCAACAAGAAAGACTTCAGAGGATAATTAAAACTGCAGAAAACAATTACTACCAATCTGCCTTCCATCGAGGACCTGTATACTGCATGAATCAAAAAGAGGGCTGTGAAAATATTTACAGACCCCTCACATCCTGGATATAAACTGCTTCAACTCCTACCCTCGAAGTGATGCTATAGAGCACTACACACCAGAACAACTAGACACAAGAACAGTTTTTCCCCAAACACCATCACTCTGCTAAACAAATAATTACCTCAACACTGTCAAACTAGTTACTAAGTCTGCATTACTATTAATCTTCTCATTGTTCCCATAACCCATCTCCTCCAACTTAATGACTATATGCTTGTTGCTGGTATCCTTACGATTTATAGTGACTGTTTCCCTATGACTATCATTAAGTGTTGTACCTTAGAATTCTTGATAAGCGTATCTTTTCTTTTATGTACACCGTGAGCATATGCACCAAGACAAATTCCTTGTGTTTCAAATCACACTTGGCCAATAAAGAATTCTATTCTATTCTATTCTATTCTATTCTATTCTATTCTATTCTATTCTACCTAAGGATCTGTACAACTCATAGTTAGGCACCTCTGGCCTTTCAGTCAAACTACTAAAAGATATTGTGTCCAAGAATAGCCTGTTTGACAAGCATAGAGGAACACAGGGTGAAATGGGAGAGAACTGCTTCCTCCAATTTCCTCCCTCTGTTCCTTTGGTTCATCAATCAGGCAACTTGACAGAGGCTAAATCTTTTGTCCAAAATACCTTGACCACACTCACTCAGTCCCATCTCTCCAGCATGTAAAGGAGAACATGCAAGGAGGGAAAGGAGCATTGGAATGGTAGCTCAGGGTACTCTACAGATTGTTTCTTTGACTTGCTTCATAATCCTTTTTACTGTGGCAGAATAAGTTTGGTCATCAGGGCAACAATTATTATGCCCCCATAGTTTTCTGATGAATTAGTGAACTTCAATACAGCCATCTAGCTATATCCCAAGCCTGACAGGTTCTAGCCTCAGTCTGTTTCTTAGGAAAAGTGGCAGGGGAGAGGGTCAGAAGAAGGCATCTGGTAGTGCAAAGCAAACATTAAAAAAGTCCCACCGCCTTATATTGAAGGAGGTGTTTTTTTTAGAGGGGAATATAAAAGACAATCCAATGCAGCTATCCCAAAATTAAAATGAAACTTATTCTGGCATTAATGCAAAATTGTCTTTTGTATGGCTGTTTTTATGTTCTGAGAGAAAACCTGTGAGTGATTTTTATCATCCCTATTTTTAAGCGCTGAGGAAAGGGATGCTGAATGGATCCTTTTGCATATTCTGAAAATGCACTCCACTGAATTATGCAGAACCCACGCCTGCCTGCCTGCCGACTGCAGTTCCAAAGCCATCTGAGCAGCAAAAAAAAAAAGCTCCATTGACTTTGTTCGTACATTTGGAATTTGCACCCCCAGCCTAATGCACACACGAGAAAGTAATTCAAGGGGTTTCACATAAATTATGCTCAGACCCGTCTATGAGCGCATTTTTAAAAGCTGATGATGATGCTCCTCATAACAGAAGAAAGCCTGATGATCCAGATCCAAAGTGGGGGTGGGTCGGAGTCAGAGTTTGTCCATCAAAGGCGATTATGGCTGGTTTCAGAACATTACAGAGCACTAAAATCTAAAATCATTGCTTTCTTTTGATTGAGCAATTGCTTTAAATCAGTTTGGCGTGTAAAGCTAGCAGAATTTATGATTCTGAAAAGGACAAGAACACTAAATGTTTTAATGAAAACTGGGAGAACCATGAGCAATAGAGCCGCATAATGTGCTTCACTTTTTGAAAAAGTTTTTTTTTTCAGTTATTCCTTTAAAATTGCCTGACCCACTCAAACACTGCTCTTCACACTCTTTGACCTACAGACTTCCCACTCTGAGCAACTCCATTCACATATGGTGACATATTTACACAGAGACATGTCCAGATGTATTATTTTAACAATGCAATCATGATAAATAAGACCAATACAAAATTATTCTCCTTGCAGCTGAAAAGGTACCTTCAAAAAACTTTTAAAGAGCATCCAAAATGGCTTTCTGTCTTATAACATTTTGAGAATGTTCAAAAACGAACATTTCCCATTTCTGCAGAATTTCCCATGTATATGTTCCATTACTGGGTGCTGCATGGAAAGGAAATGCTAATATGTAATTGTGGAAATTTTCTTTTTTTTTTTTTTTACAGTAGAAGCTATGAGGTCACCTGGGTAATTGATGGAGCCGCCTTCCTCTGGCAAGAGAATGAAGTGGTAGCAAAGCTGTCATTTGCACCTTTTGGTAGAGCTGGGTTAGCAGATCCAAAGTCAGGGAGAAAGGAAAACATATTTTTCTGTGACAGGCATCCTATTTCCAATTGGCAGTTTAAACTGTAATGCAGAACTTGCAAGATTGCCACACTGATTAAAATTTGAAGGTTGTGTTTTAACCAGCTAAAGAACTTTTATTAATAGCTAAACTGTTTGCCACTTTGATACAGCTTACTTTAAATGTAGTACACACTGCAAGAAATGAAATGTTCCCAGTTTTTTGCCACCAAATAGATGCCTACTGTTACATAATATATGAAGTGAACCTCAGTTACATAAATTGAAGAGAGTACTAGACATAGATTAAGATTTTCTTTTATTTCCAGATTTCACAGGGAATATTAAAAAATATATTGGGAACAATCATAATATTTGATTTATGTACTGGAACGTAGCAGAACCATTCTGAGCATCCTAGTTATATGATATTACAGTTTAGCTCCATTCGGGGATATACTGGCAAATAGATATATAAAGAAATTCATTCATGGTTTTTATAATTGTCTGGATAAATACATAGCCAATATATATATATATATATATGTTTTCTGAGGTTTTCACGGGTGTTTGTATATAGGTCTTTGGTTGTTCGGGTTTTCTCCCGTGTAAAATTGGAAGTGTCTTGGCGACGTTTCGACAAAGTCTCATTCGTCATCTTCAGGCTTCAGCTTCGTGCTTCTGGGAGCAATGTGTGATCGCAGCTGTTTCTTCCACTTAGATTATTTGATATTAAAGGAAGAAACAGCTGCGATCATTGCTCCAAAGCACGAAGTTGAAGCCTGAAGATGACGAATGAGATTGTCAACGTATATATATATAGATATATATATGTGTGTGTGTGTGTGTGTGTGTGTGTGTGTGTGTGTGTGTGTGTGTGTGTAGGTCTTTGGTTATTTGGGTTTTCTCCCGGGTAAAATTGGAAGTGTCTTGGCAACGTTTCGATGAGGTCTCACTCATCATCCTCAGGCTGGGGTCCTCGGCTTCGTGCTTCTCGAGCAAAGAGTGGTCGGAGCTGCAAAAAACTCTTTGCTCGAGAAGCACGAAGCCGAGGACCCCAGCCTGAGGATGATGAGTGAGACCTCATCGAAACGTTGCCAAGACACTTCCAATTTTACCCAGGAGAAAACCCAAATAACCAAAGACCTACATACAAACACCCGCGAAAACCTCAGTTTTCGTAGGTTTTCACGGGTGTTTGTATATAGGTCTTTGGTTGTTCGGGTTTTCTCCCGTGTAAAATTGGAAGTGTCTTGGCAACGTTTCAATGAGATCTCACTCATCATCTTCAGGCTTTGGCTTTGTTCTTATGTGAGCAAAGTGTGGATTTTAACTGCTGCTTCTCTATAAATACTGGTGGGGGGGTTGTTTTTTGAATTGCAGGCCTAGCTGTTGCAAGCTGATTGGTTGGCTGTGTTGCTACATATTAATTGGTTAATGGAGTTTTTTGAATAGCTGGCCTAGCTGTTTCAAGCTGATTGGTTGGCTGTGTTGCTAATTGATTAATGGGGTTGATGTTTGTGTGGGAAGTAGCATTTTGGGCCCTGGTCTGGTTCCGAGTTTGAGGTCCTGTCGTGTGTTGGTGTCAATTTTTGTAGCTGGGATTCGAATCCACACTTTGCTCACATAAGAACAAAGCCAAAGCCTGAAGATGATGAGTGAGATCTCATCGAAACGTTGTCTAAATACTTCTTACACGGGAAAAGACCCGAACATACCAAAACCTGCATGTGTGTGTGTGTGTGTGTGTGTGTGTGTGAATAAATCAAATCTTTTGCTTTTCATGCAAATTACCCTAATTCAACACATTCTAAATAGATCTCAGGTTGACTTCATAATTCACATTTCTCTAACATTTGTGATGCACTGCTGATTTTTAAAATCACCTACTAAAGAAAACTTTAGTACACAAACAAGCTACATATGCTTATGTTCAAAATGAATTATTTTAGGAAATTTCCCTTTGGCACATGCATATGACAATGTGAATATTAGCTATGAACACAATAATATAGATTTATTTTTTATTTATTACTGACATTTTCATGTTACTTTACTAATAGTGGCTCATATGAATGTCTATCCATATTTTGGGGGTGGGGGGGAACCACTTTATTGTGGAAATCCAGAAAAGCAGAAGAATGGAAAAATCATCTTCCACCATTTATTTATTTATTTTATTTATTTTGTTATAACAGTGTATATAAGCATTAACATGAAATAACTATATAATATATAAGCATATATATGAGCATAAGTATGTAATAACTATATTAATTGGATATAATGAAAGGAAACAATAGGACAGGAACGATAGGCACGTTTGTGCTCTTATGCATGCCCCTTACAGACCTCTTAGGAATGGGGTGAGGTCAATGGTAGATAGTTTTTGGTTGAAGCTTTGGGCATTTTGGGAAGAGACCACAGAATCAGGTAGTGTATTCCAAGCATTAACAACTCTGTTACTGAAGTCATATTTTCTGCAATCAAGATTGGAACGGTTAACATTAAGCTTAAATCTATTGTGTGCTCATGTATTGTTGTGATTGAAGCTGAAGAAGTTTTCAACAGGAAGAACATTGCAATAGATGATTCTATGAGTTAAACACAGGTCCTGTCGAAGGTGGCGGAGTTCTAAGTTTTCTAAACCCAGGATTTCAAGTCTGGTGGCATAAGGTATTTTGTTGTATTCGGAGGAGTGGAGAATTTTTCTTGTAAAATATTTCTGGACACGTTCAATTGTGTTGATATCAGAAATGTGGTATGGGTTCCAGACAGTCAAGCTGTATTCAAGAATTGGTCTAGCAAATGTTTTATATGCTCTGGTTAGTAGTGTAGTGTTTTTGGAAAAGAAGCTACGCAAGATTAGGTTTACAACTCTTAGAGCTTTTTTTGCTATGTGGTTGCAGTGGGCTTTGGCACTTAGATTATTTGATATTAAAACTCCAAAGTCTTTAACAGGGTGGAGGTCATCTGTAAGGTAATGTCCATCAAGCTTGTACTTAGTGTTTTGGTTCTTTTTTCCAGTATGTAAGACTGAGCATTTGCTGTTGAGATTTGGAGTTGCCAAGTTTTAGACCATTCGGATACAAAGTCAAAGTCTTTTTGAAGGGTAGTTGTGTTGTTGTTGGTGTTAAATAGTTTGACATCGTCAGCAAAGAGAACACAATTACTTGTGATTTGGTCGCAGAGATCATTGTTGTATAATATGAAGAGCGTTGGTCCAAGAACGCTGCCTTGGGGAACGCCACTTTTGACAAGAACAGGGTTTGATAGAGCATTGCCAATTTTGACCACTTGTTGTCTGTTTGATAGGAAAGCAGATATCCTGAAATACTATAGGATTTTAGTTTTAGGAGTTTATCATGTACTACTTAGTCAAAAGCTTTACAGAAGTCTATGTCGATTGCATCAATTGTTTTGCCTTGATCAAGATTTGTAGTCCATATGTTTTTGCAGTGAAGAAGTTGTAAATTACATGATAATTTTTTTCTGAAACCAAATTGTTTATTAAAGAGTAGGTTGTTTGTTTCTAGGTGGAGGGTAATGGATTGGTTGATGATTGATTCCATTACTTTGCAGATGACGCAGCATAGAGAGATTGGTCTGTAATTTAATAAAATATAAGTTTATAATATATTATATTATAATATATAATATAAGTTTATAAAATATAAGTCTGTAATATAATAAAATATAAGTTTATATCTATCTTTACTGTTCTTCTATTAATGGCAGACAGGAAATCTGTTTGCATATTGTGAATGTAGAACTAACCACTATTTGAGGAATGCTTTATATAACATAAGATAATGTGATGCATTACACTGACTTTACTTCTTTTAAGACACCACTTTTCCCTGTGAATCCTTCCCGAGTGACCAACAAAATTATTCACCATGCAATATGATCACATTATACATTGTATAAAAAGATGCCATATGTTACTTTGGAGTCCTTAAAAACAGCCCCCCAAGGTCTTTAAAATATCTTGATTGAAATGGAGCAGGCATAAGACATAAAATACATCATGTTAAAACAAATACCCGGCACAGTAAAAAAGCAAAAATCATAATGCATTATCCACATGTTTTAAAACACAGCTTATGACTTTAGATTAAAAATTGCTGAAATAAAAATAGACTGGCTCTCTTCTGTTGCAGAAGCTAGATCAGAGGGATAACAACAACCCAAAAGGCTGTGCGCCATCACTGCAATCTGTCAGGCCCAAAACCAAGAAAGACATGTGGTGACGCTTGCAAACCGAGTTCTTTATTGTTTCACACTTATAGACAAAATCTTGCCAGACTCTTCTATCTGCAACTACAATACACTTTGTGAACTGTTAGGGAGAGGCTGTCTTCAGCCTCTTTCTCTCACATGTATCAACATCTAATCCAGTGGTGGGTTTCAAAAATTTTTACTACCAGTTCTGTGAGGGTGGCTTGGTGGGGGTGGCATGGCTCAGTGGGGGTGGCTTGGTGGGCGTGGCAGGGAAGGACACTGTTAAATCTCCCTTCCCTTCCCAATCCAGGGGAAGGTTATTGCAAAATCCCCATTTCCTCCCAATCAGCTGGGACTTGGGAGGCAGAGAAATAGATGAAACCCTCCTCTGATCTAACCTGAGTACACTCTTACTCCCTGGAATGCAGACCTTCCCTCCTAGGAATCCACCTCCTTACTATATCCCATCGCAAATCAATTGTATGCAATTGATTGGTTATGATTACCATGAAGGTAGCTGCAGCCCTTAACTTTCATGGGAAGCACTGCAGCTGCTTGTAAAGTATCTCTGAAGCATTGCTGGAAACTCTCTAAAACCAAGTAGCCACTGCTGAAAAAAGATCCTTTAGGATTAGTCCTTGCCTCTACGGAGATTCTCAATCAGCCACATCCCGATTGTCCCAAAAGTGGTTTTTAAAAGGGCAGCTGGACTTTCTTGGGTTTTTTTCCTTGAAAACATTTCATTTCTTATCCAAGAAGTTTCTTCGGTTCTTCAGTGCTTTAGGATCCTTAAAGTTGCAAGAGAAGCAGAGGAAGAGATTCCTACAACATATGGCAGCATGGTGTCTTGGGTCAGTTCTGTTTTTTGTTTTACTTTTTATTGAGATTTACTATAACATAAAATACAATGAAAATAAAGATTGAAAAAAATGGGAGAGGGGAAGATGTGCAGGATTAATTTTTTAAAGGAGAAAAAAGAGTGTTGGTTTCTGACACAGTAAAATACATTAACAGATTCAATTTTTTATATTAGATATATCCTATTACAGTTTATATTACACATATATTACAGTTCTTACAGGCCAATTCTATAACCACACAATTATTCAATCTTCAAACTAAATTCTAAGTTTCATTTCTTTTTCTATTTTAAATGTAAAAATGAGTGAATATAAAAATGGGAATTAGAATCTTCCCTTTAAGGTTAAAGAATCTGAAAGAGTTCAATTATTTTTGTTAATATAGATATTAACTGGAAAAACTGGAAAGGCTGTAAAAACTAACAAGTATAAGTAGAAATTTATACTATTTCCCATAGCAGGGGGAGGAAAGGGATTTGGTTAAGATAGCAACATAAACTATTTTATTTGGTGTTGTTTCTATTGAGAAATAGCTTCTGATCTTTTTTTGTCCCATCCACACACACCCCCACACACACACACAAAATGTAGAAACAGGAAACAGAAACTTGATAAAGTTCCCAAGATACGATAAGTCTTTCCAGAATTTCAATGTTGTCATCAAGGAGAAATCGTTTCTAGAGAGCAAAGCCTCCAAAATGAATATGAGTTCAGGCAGGTTCAGAAAGTAGTTCAGAAATCTTAAGATCAATATCTCAAATTTAAACTGGTCTTGGTTACCAAATACGATTAAAGTTACTAAAGCCTTATAATAAAAAAGTAACATTCGTTTCCGTGTGTTTGATTTCCAACTCTGGTCTATCCTGAAAGGCTGGCAGTTGGTAATTGATTGATTGGTTGACTTCTTCAGCCTTTTTGAAAATAAGAAAATCAAAGAGCAATTTGGAGAACAGCATATTGATGATAATCTAATCTAAGTCTCTATGACATTATGCATAGATGTTAAAGTTGAGGCACAAGACAAATCATCATACTTCCTTTGGACAGGGTTGTATCATGAAATGAAAGATCTGGAAGCTATACAATCAGATATGAAGAAAAGACACGATGTGTGAAAAATGTCTTATAGTTAGCTCTCAAATGGAGGATTTCATTTCCTTTTGAGCTATTTATTTTTGTCATAAATGTTTAACTGCTTAAATTTTATTCCATGTTATCATTTCTGTCACATACATTACCAATAAAATAAATGACATAACTTTTCCCTGTCCTGTTACTTTGAATAATTTATTCTGCCATGTTGATCAACCAGATATGCTGTAGTTCTCTTGGGTATCTTTTAAATCATTCTTAAATTTGTCCTGATCAATCTCTTTTCAACATTACTTGCTCTACTCTTTTCTATTTTGCTCTCCTGTCAAAATTCCTCACCATGTGCTTCAGTTCAGATCAAGACCAATTGATGCCATAATCTGTATTTTATCCTATGCCTTGGCATCAGAACACTTTGGTTGGAGGTTTTCTACATACATCCTTACATGACATTTGACTTTTTCAAGAGAAGTTCCTATCACCTGTGGAATACTAACATGGTAAATGCTTGTGTTTCAAAAAGAGGAAACACATTTCTTCAAAAGAGGCTCTTTTGCAGGATTTTGAATACTGTACTTTGCTAAAATAAATTATTTTATCAGCCATCTAAATATTTTGATAATATATCTGCATCAGAGATGCAACATCAAAGACAAGGGAAATTCTAATCTAAATTAATCTAAACCAGATTCATATTCTCCAATTGCACAAAATATATAAAGCAAGCGCTAATTTTAAATCCAAAAAACAATTTTGTGAATGGAATTCAAGCTTAATGACTATGAACTTTGGGAATTTTAGTCCAATAACTTTAGAGGATACCAAGTTGCGAGAAATTAGTTGTTAATGGTTCTTGAAAGTTTCAACCAGGAGATTTTCATAGCTTTAAGTTAAAACTCCATGATTTTTATTCTATTCATGTTTTGTTGTTACATAATATTCTTTTTCCATTTAAAAAAACCTAGTAATTTCTGCCCTCTGAAAAGGGCAGCTAATGGTAAATGAAGTAGGTGGATTCAACACACAGGTCACAGCAGACAGAAGAAAGAAGTCCCAATAGGCAGAGCCCATGAGATCTAGTTACCTAGATCTCTGAAGGTCTATGGGGATTCTCAGTCATCCAGGTCATGTTTGTCCCAAAGATCCTTTTTCAAGAGGACTTTCTGGTTTTTCTTTGAAGATGTTTCGCTTCTCATCCAAGATGTTTCTTCAGCTCTGACTAGAATGGTGGAGAATGGAAGGATTTATATTCCTTGAAGTACAAATGTAGTGTGTAGCAAAACGACTTAAAAAACAACAGCAGAAAAATAGGTTCTTCCCCAAAGCACTGGAATAGAGTTTAAAGTGAGATGAGAATGTGGGTTATATCAGGGAAGTGTAGTTTCTATGTTTCTATTTTTTTAGTTTAATTGTTGTTTTATGTTTGTATTTATTTTTTCATTAGCTGTAAGCCAACCAGTAATTTTTTTGCTGTAAAATATTTTAAACGAAATCTCACTATCTTTGTCTTGGAAATTAGGAATTTTATTATAGAGGGAGTGGAAGTTGTTCTAATAGCCAGTAATGTAAAATAAGTGGTGCAGTGGCGGGATTTGAATAACTTAACAACTGATTCTCTGGGTGGGTAGGCGTGGCCGGTTGCTCATGTGACTGGGTGGGTGATGTCACTCATCACACTGAGCCCCGCCTCCCAGCCACTTGCCACAAAGGCAGAGGTAGGATTCAGCTGGTTGGGGCTAACGCCACCACTGGCTGGTCCCGCCTGTTTTTCAGCCTGTTTTTTGGTCATTTTCAGGCCATTTTGGGGCCTTTTTCAGGCCATAAATGGCCTAAAAACTGCCTGAAAATGCCCCCAAAACAGCCAAAACCAGCCCGGAAAACAGTCCAAAAAATGAGCAAAGGTGGGACCAGCAAGTGGTGGGATTTGCCAGTTTGCCAAAGTGCGCAGAATCTTAACTACTGGTTCTCCCGAACCGGTGCAAACCAGCAGCCACCCACTTCTGAAGTGGTGGCTGCAATGTATTAGATTGTATTGACTTGAAAAGGTTAGTTTGAGATTATGTACTAGACTATAGAGTCAGAGACGCAGAATATTTGGTAATTGTAATGCAGTAAAAGAAACATGTTTGAAGGGGATTGAGTTTTACAGACCTAATCTTAATGTGAATTATTTGATAATATTAGCCCAAAACAATCCAAAATCTAGAACTATATAAACCTACAATTTTACCATGTGTTTGTGAGAATGCCTACATTTGGTGATGCCTTTGAAAAGTGGACAGACAAGAAAGAGTAAAACTTTCAAAAGGGCTGGGTACAAATTTAGAGAAATTGTATTTCCTTGTATTTTTGTACTGTATTTTTGTATTTTCTTTTTTTAGAACTAATCAAGATCATTAAATTAGTAATGTTTGAATCATGGAGATGTAAGGAGGAGGAAAATTTATTGGAAACTGGAAGTTGTATAATGATTGAAAGATAGAAAGGGTAATTCTCCTGAAATTCAGTCAGCCAGAATGGATAGAAATGGGAAGATGAATAAAAATATAGGAATGAAAGTGTAGGGCATGGAAGTTGGAATAGTACAAAGTAGTATGTAGCTCAAAAGATGGAAAGCTAATCACAAATGGTGTGGAAGAGCAAAGACTTATAGCAGAGAAATATCCCTGAAGAAAAAAAGCGATTAAGAAAAAGCGATCACTTGGAAATAAGGAAATCAAACTGTAGGCCAGAGAGCATAATTTATAAAAGGGCTAAGCTACAGTAGAAGCTTGGAAGTGAAATTGAAAGACCAGGAAGTCCACTGAAGGACTTTAAATAAAAGGGGACAGTTTGTGGAAGCCTCCTGACTTTTCTGAGGAAAAGAGGCAAAACACAAAATCATAATGGTCAAGATAAAAAGTGGCTCAAGAACAGTGACAGAAGCTAGCCAGATTTACAGCGTTTCCCCAAAAATAAGATCTGGTCTTATATTAATTTTTGCTCCAGAAGTTGCAATAGAGTTATTTTCTGGTTAGGTCTTCTTTTCAGGGAAATACGGTACTAAATGCATCCATCTGGCTGACAATCTTAACTGGAGCTTATTTTGAGGGTAGGGCTTACATTACGAGCATTCTGAAAAATCATGCTAGGACGTATTTTCCAGTTGGCTCCTATTTTCAGGGAAACAGGGTACATGTAACTCTGGCAGGCAGAACAGGGAAAATAAGAACAAAGAATAGTTTTGGCTTACTAGAAATTGCATAGAGAGTCCGGTAGCCTAATGGCTTGCTTGTCCGTGCTCACCTTCCAGATGCTGAATAACGAAGTGGGGGAGGTGGAAAGAGGCAACAGGAGACATGCAAGCACCACAAGTCATGGCTTCCAGATGCATATCTTACCTTTCTTTTGATAACCACTTCTTTGTTTTCATTTTCCTTTAGGGAATTGGATAAAGAAACATCAAAGTGAATTTAAATTAACATTTACAACTTGGAGTATGAAAGCAATAGGAGACCAGTAAAGAAAAAGGATATCACTGGGAGAAAGCGGGGGAGGGGGGAATCTATCTTTTTTTTTTTAAAATGAAAGAACCTAAGCTAGTTTCCTTTGTTCATATAATGCACCAAATACACTCATCCACCACAGCCTATCTCAGGGGATTTTTCACAGGAGAGAAAGGAAATACACTAATAGTAGGTGTGCTTTCAGAGATGAGTTATCAACATTTATAACAAGAAGCTCCCGGGTGAATATGGGGCATTTCTTTTCATCCTTGCATTCAGAATTTAGGGTTTGTTTGTTTGTTTTTTTTAAAAAACTATAATGTTTTAAACTGACCGCTTGCAGCTCTTTGAAACATTTAGGCTATTTCCTAAAGTATGCATGTATTCAGTAAGCCAGTGTTTAAGATGACTGTGTAATAATCATTTGCAAACAAACTGCAAATAATTGGAATTCCAAAAGGGCATAATATCCAGTCTGAACATCTGGCTGAATGTGCGACGAGCCACAACAATGGTAATAATAGTGATTATGTTAGCTGTCCTGTTTCTGCTTTATTTTCCTCTCTGCCTTTTGCTTTCTTAAAATAAAATTTTGTTTGCAGAACCATGTTTATAGCATTAAATCACAGTGCATCAATTGTTTGGACTCCTTAGTCCTATAATGCAATGATCTTCTTGGATATGAATAGATAAGCTACATTTAATGCAATGGGATCTCTCCATGTGTAACTGTGTACTGTATAATATGGTCTCCTTAATGTCATATTAAAAACTTACATGAAAGCTATGGTACAACAAATGTTGGTGGGAAACACTGAATAAAATAGAATAGAATAGAATAGAATAGAATAGAATAGAATAGAATAGAATAGAATAGAATAGAATAGAATTTTTTATTGGCCAAGTGTGATTGGACACACAAGGAATTTGTCTTGGTGCATATGCTCTCAGTGTACATAAAAGAAAAGATACGTTCATCAAGGTACAACACTTACAATACTTAATGATAGTCATAGGGTATACATTTAACACTTAACGATACAATACTTAATGAGATTTATATCTCAGCTTTCCTCCAGGGAAAAAAAAAGTTGAAGGACATTGCATAAACAATTCTCTTCTGATTGATCCACTCTTCTATCAGGAAGGTAGGGCTGAAAGAAAGAGGCTGAACCAAATCACCCAGACAATATCCACGTACCTGAGTGCTCGGCTTTGTTCATACAGACAAAGATTATATTGGGCCTTAAGTAGTTATGTTTTGTTAAGATCATGCTCAGTCTGTCACTAAAGATATTGAATTCTATTTTCAACTACCCTAAAACCAAGACATTCTCTCTCTCTCTCTCTCTCTCTCTCTCTCATCTATCTATCCATCCATCATCTATCATCTATCCATCTATCATCTGTCATCTATCTATCTCAGATTATATTATTAATCTTTAACAATTCACATGACATGAATTACATTCCAGTCTTTCAGGATTACTTTGATCCTGATTCTTCCAAGCTTCATTATTGTCTCATTCTTTGATAACTATTCCTTCTGTGTCCTAAAAGTGCTCCTGGTTTCTGACAGGGGGCTCTTGCAGTAACAATTATAACAATTTCTCTATATATGTTTCTTCTAATTTTCTGAAATTTAGCTGCTAAAAATGGGAAGATGCTGTCTGTTTTAATTTCTATGCAGCCTAAAAACTCTTATTTCAGGTTTAAAATATAGCATACAGTACCTGGGAGCAATGGCAAGTGTAAGGTGTTTTTTAAAACATTGTAATAACAATGCCACCTAGTGTTCTTACATTGTTTCAGACTTTATGTGCCATATATCAAATGCTGTGTTCTGCTTAAAGTGGACAAATGTATCACACAAATCATAAATTAGCATGGAGGAAAGAAAAACGCAAAGATACAACTTAGACCTGGATTTACATTGCCTGGCACATTTTCTTCGGGAGTCTCAAGATAGAGAGAGAAAGTCAGACCAAATGTTCTCATTTAATTCATTCTTGTCTGGCACTCTGCAGAGCTGTACGCCAGACATATATTGCATCTACAACTAATGCATAATATTTATTTATGACTCACAATGAAATCAGCAGAATTTTACAACTACAATAGATTATTTCTCTCTGTCTTCCTTCTAATTAAACATTTGCTCATAAGCAGAAGGAAAGAATAATTTACTTTGGCAAAGAAGGGCATTTTGAAACAGCTATACTACTTATTTACTTATTTAACTTTGTAATGTTAGCAGTACCTTGCTAATTAGCCAACACAATGCTATAGGATCATTGTCAGTTGCTTTAAAAGATTAATTACATGTTTCAGTTTTTGACATCATTTTAGAACTCAATTAAAGCTAGGGAATCCTCAGTGGGGGCTGCAGTGTGTATATAAATTAACATCAAATAGTCAATAGGCAAGTCAAAGTTATCTGTTGATTCAGGTAAAATCTGCAATAGATTGCACAAAGAAACAAATTACAAGCCCAATCAACACAGCCGATGACAAAAATTTCCTGAGACCATCAGCAATGATACTCTACAGTGCTAACCAGACAATAAGGCAACAGCAATAATGCATCTTTAAAATTATTATTATTATTATTATTATTATTATTATTATTATTATTAATCCTTATTCATTACACATGAAACTCAGTCAACTGAACATTCAAAACATTCAAAAAGGCATCACAAATACCACTGAATGGTGCTAATAGTTGATACGGATTGCTGCCAGCATCCTAGGTATCAACCAAGTACCTTCTTAAAATGTACAATGTTCCAAGTAGTGCAGTTTTTTGCAGTTCTGCTGGTGTTATAGGAAGCTACAATTTGTTGATGTATCTTGTAAAATTCTTGGACATGGTACCAAGTGCCCCAATGACAATGGGTATCACTGTTACATGTTTCATCCATAGCCATGTAGTTTCGATGGCCAGGTCACAATATTTCATGATTTTTTCCAGTTCTTTTTCTTCGATTCTGACATCTCCTGGTACCACAATGTCAATAAATTGTATGTTTCGGTTTTCAAAACTGTGATAGCTGGCATGGACAACAAAGAATGTTCTTTCTGCGCCAACTCAGGAAGCTCAAACTGCCCAAGGAGCTGCTGATCCAATTCTACAGAGGAATTATTGAGTCTGTCATCTGCACCTCTATAACTGTCTGGTTCGGTTCTGCAACCCAACAAGAAAAACACAGACTTCAAAGGATAATTAGAACTGCAGAAAAAATAATTGCTACCAACTTGCCTTCCATTGAGGACCTGTATACTGCACGAATCAAGAAGAGGGCCATGAAAATATTTGCAGATCCCTCGCATCCTGGACATAAACTGTTTCAACTCCTACCCTCAAAACGACGCTATAGAGCACTGCACACCAGAACAACTAGACACAAGAACAGTTTTTTCCCGAAGGCCATCACTCTGCTAAACAAATAATTCCCTCAACACTGTCAGACTATTTACTGAATCTGCACTACTATTAATCGTTTCATAGTTCCCATCACCAATCTCTTTCCACTTATGACTGTATGACTATAACTTGTTGCTGGCAATCCTTATGATTTATATTGATATATTGATCATCAATTGTGTTTTAAATGTTGTACCTTGATGAACGTATCTTTTCTTTTATGTACACTGAGAGCATATGCACCAAGACAAATTCCTTGTGTGTCCAATCACACTTGGCCAATAAAAATTCTATTCTATTCTATTCTATTCTAAATGACGATCCGTCTGTATTCAAAATTCTTCACCTTCTCATTTTCTATAACGTTTTCCACTTTATGTTCCCATGACTTTTTGGATACAGGTAAGTCGTATATTTTACATAATGACCAGTGTATTAATTTAGCAACTAAAAAAATCCACTGGATTAATTACAAAATTTCTAGCTTTGTAATCAGTTTGTGCGCTTTTGCTGCATTCACATATTAAATGTGAAACAGTTTCAACTTTGTTGTTGCAAAGTCAGCAGTTTGGATTGTCGGTGGATTTTTGTATCTTTGCTTTCATGGCATTAGTTTGCAATGCTTGTTCTTAAGCAGCGAGTATTTATTATTATTATTATTATTATTATTATTATTATTATTATTATTATTATTATTATTATATTTTATTTACACAAAATGACAGTATACACAGCAAACGAGATAATTATGCTGGATTTCGTATCACAGATCACTAGTCGAACACTTCCCAAGCATTTAGGACTACATGATGTATCGGCGCATTATGCGAGCAGATCGCAATATTGTTGTTGTTGTTGTTGTTGTTGTTATTGTATCATGAGTAGAGGCAACTGAGCCTATGTCAGCCCTCAGAATTAGGTAAGACCAAGGGACATGAATTCCAAGAATGCATATTATTGTTGTAAGATATAACAAAATTTTGAAAGCCTATCAGAGTTCCTCTTTGCTCCATCTTACACTAAACAGAATCAAGACAAGGTTATTTTAACGTTCTTATCTTTTCTTTCTCAGTATTACATAATCTTTTCTAAAACTTGTCCCTTAATTGTTCAATTATTCTTTCCCAAGATTCACACAATCTCCCTTGTAAGAATCATCTCCATCCACGTGCAGGAAGACAAGCAAGGCCAACAAGCTCATACACAATTTTCCCCTCTGTTGTTTGCAGATGGGCTCAACAGCACATCAAGGTCAACAAAGAAATCTCAGAGAGAACATCTAGGTGTAGCTTGAAGACACCCGGTTTGTCTTGTTGCATGACAACCACAAGAAAGCATTTATTGTGGCAGGAAGCAATGATTCTACTTCATCCTAGGGCTCAATACCTGGTGATTCTGGAGGCAGTTCACGGAGACAGCAGTTGTGTGGAAATGTCATATGAAATGATGATTCACCATTTCCCTATGCGGGATTTACTGTTGATTTTTAGGGATTTAATGACCATCACCTTTGAATCCATTATATAACCTTACCTGAAAGGCCATTTCTTGGTTAGCAGGGCCAGATAATTGCTTCATTTCCATGGGTGAATTCCAAATGCCATGGGTCTTTTGAATTTCTCCCCAAATAGCATCCTGGCGTACACAGTTGACCCAACCTAGATATAAGGCAGGCCTCTGAGAATCTACTGTAAAATACACTGGATGGGTAAAGAATCAATGTTATTTCCTACCAAAAAAGAAATCAGAATGACAGGTTTCCTGTTCTGCAATTAGCAAACAGGTTGAAGAATGTATTATCTTGCTTACATAGTTAGCACGGGGGAAATTCTTTTGCTGCTCACCACACAGAGCCACAAGGCAGTGTCTATGTTAACAGCCTTAAATATAGAAGTTAATAAACACCTACTTGGGTGGAGCTATCTACCCTTATGAAACAAAATAGAAATATAAAATAGAATCAAAGTGAGCCACAATGGTTTACTATGAGTGCTTTGAACTGTAATATTAACCCTTTCTGGAATAATACTATGGTTATCCTTTTCCTGTTTGACCCCAGCTCTGGGGGATCAAAAGACAGAAACTCACTAACAATGTCCTGCTGGAGCAGGGTTGGACTAGATGACCTCCAGTTCCCTTCCAGCCCTGGATTATCCTCTGAAGCTAGTGCCTGGTTTGTAGTCCTTTTTTCCTCTCCTTTTTCCTCCCTCCCTCCCTCCCTCCCTCCCTCCCTCTTTCTTTCTTTCTTTCTTTCTCTCTCTCTCTCTCTCTCTCTCTCTCTCTCTCTCCCCCCACCCCACCCCCCTCTCTCTCTCAAACAAACCACCCCCATTTTTTGCCTATCAGGCTTCAGCTTTTTACCTTTTAAAAAATGCTTTTAAAAGTTAAAAAAAATCCTCTGACATCAGGCACCTCAGCTGGAATCATCAGAGCCTTGTTTTAACCCTTTAAAAGCATTTTTTTACAACCTCTTTGGCTGAAGAGGTTGTTAAAAATGCTTTTAAAAGTTAAAAAAAAAAGCTGTGATGATCGCGTGGCTCAGCTGGGAATGGGGGACAGGGATTTTTGCTACTGGTTCTTCGAACCACCCGCCATCATTGCTACTGGATCAGCCGATCCAGTCTGAACCGGGAGCATTTCACCCCTGCTCTTTTCCCATTAAGCCCATCTTCTGATGACCGGAAAGCTAATTCACAGTTAGTCCAACTACAATTTATGCTAAAGTATGAGCCATTGTGACACAGTGGTTAGAATGCAGTACTGTAGCCTACTTCTGCTGACTGCCAGCTGCCTGCAGTTTGGCAATTCGATTCTCATCTGCTCAAGGTTGACTCAGCCTTCCCTCTTTCTGAGGTCAGTAAAATAAGGACCCAGATTTTGGGGGCAATATACTTTGACTCTGTAAACTGCTTAGAGAGGGCTGTAAAGCACTGTGAAGCAGTATATAAGTCTAAATACTATTGCTTAAGGTAACTATTTTCATTCAAGAGCCAAGATTTTAAAAACCCTAAAAAGTCTTAGTTATACAGGTAGTCCTCAATTTATGACCACAATTGAGTCTTAAATGTATGCTGCTAAGTGACACATATGTTCTGTAACCCCACCTCACATAGGACGACACACGAGCAAACAACGTCTACTAGTAATTTATTTTTACAAGCCAACCTGAATCCCTTTAGCAGATAAAAGTGCTGGCAGCTACTTTCCGAATGCCTGCCAAGTTTCTTATCACCTCTAGAAACAGGAGTCAGCGTATCTGTAATCCGTTGCTGGAGGAACCAAGAGTTCAAAGAGTAGTCAGAAGTCATTCACAAAGTCCAAGCCTTAATTCCAAAAAATATCCCATCCGAAACTCACGATATGTAGTTTTTGTCCATCACAGAGCCTGCAGAGCAACCCCACCCACTTTTATCCCCTGTGGGGCATGGCTCAGTGACTCAGCAATCTCTGGCCCTTCCACCGCCTCTTCCTTTGCTGTGCATGCCTCTCTCTCCGACGCTGCCTGGGATCAATCCAAGATTGAGCTTCATCACTCCCTATAAGTTTATTTATTTATTTATTTATTTATTTATTTATCGTATTTATATACCGCCCTATCTCCCTAGGGACTCAGGGCGGTTCACAGGCAGATAAAAAAGTACAAATAAATACAGAATAAAATAACAATTAAAAAACTTATTCTACACAGCCAAATAATTAAAAAAGCAATATAAATAATAAAACCCATTAAAACCAATATAAATTTAAAATCTAGTCCAGTCCTGCGCAGATGAATAAATATGTTTTAAGCTCGTGGTGGAAGGTTCGGAGATCCAGAAGTTGACGAAGTCCTGGGGGGAGTTCGTTCCAGAGGGTGGGAGCCCCCACAGAGAAGGCCCTTCCCCTGGGTGTTGCCAAACGACACTGTCTAGCAGACGGCATCCTGAGGAGTCCCTCTCTGAGAGCGCACGGGTCGGTGAGAGGTATTCGGTAGCAGCAGGCGGTCCTGTAAATAGCCCGGCCCTATGCCATGGAGCGCTTTAAAGATAGTTACCAAAACTTTGAAGTGCACCCGGAAGGCCACAGGTAGCCAGTGCAGTCTGCGCAGGAGAGGTGTCACATGGGAGCCACGAGGGGCTCCCTCTATCACCCGCGCAGCCGCATTCTGAACTAACTGAAGCCTCCGGATGCCCTTCAAGGGGAGCCCCATGTAGAGAGCATTGCAGTAATCCAGACGAGACGTCACGAGGGTGTGAGTGACCATGCATAGGGCATCCCGGTCTAGAAAGGGGCGCAACTGGCGCACCAGGCGAACCTGGTAAAAAGCTCTCCTGGAGACGGCCATCAAATGATCTTCAAAAGACAGCCGTTCATCCAGGAGGATGCCCAAGTTGCGCACCCTCTCCATCGGGGCCAATGACTCGCCCCCAACAGTCAGCCGCGGACTCAGCTGACTGTACCGGGATGCCGGCATCCACAGCCACTCTGTCTTGGAGGGATTGAGCTTGAGCCTGTTTCTCCCCATCCAGACCCGTACGGCTTCCAGACACCGGGACAGGACTTCGATAGCTTCGTTGGGGTGGCCCGGTGTGGAAAAGTACAGCTGAGTGTCATCAGCGTACAGCTGGTACCTCACACCGAAGCCACTGATGATCTCACCCAACGGCTTCATATAGATGTTGAACAGAAGGGGCGAGAGAATGCTCCAACATGCCTTCCTCCTGGCCTTCAGCTGGAACCTGAGGCGTTGCCAGAAAGGAGGGTCCTGGAGTGGGAGGCCTTGTCAGCTCCTCCCCTTCACTTTCAGAGTCATCTTCCTCCGTGAGGACAGGCTTGGGAGCCGGAGTCACAACACATTTGAGTTTTGCCCCATTTTACAACCTTTCTTGCCACAGATGTTAAATGAATCTCTGCAGTTGTTCAGTTAGCAGAACAGTTGTTAAGTGAATCTGGCTTCCACATTGACTTTGCTTATCCGACAGTGACAAAAGGTAATCACATGACCTCGAGACCCTGCAACCATTATAAATATGAACCCGTTGCCAAGCACCCAAATTTGGATCACAGGACTATGGGAATGCTGCAATGGTCGTAGGGGTCAAAAATGGTCGTAAGTCATTTTTTCGATACCATTGTAACTTCAAACGATCGCTAAATGAACAGTTGTAAGTCAAGGACTACTTGTAATCTATAGCAAGTTGTTATTTCCCCCTAAAATATTGAGTCATTTCTGACTGATGGACAGATGATATAGCTTCTTTTTTCTAGCTCTCTAATTCTTACAATTGTTGCAACTACAGTAAAACTTAAGTATTTCATGCAAAAACTCTGGAGATCTGTTGCTTATCAGTGTCAAAGCAGTGATGTGATTCTAGTAAGAATTCATAGCTCTCTGCCTCTATGCTAAATTCAAACTGAAAAGTGGCCCTCTTCTAAATTTAATTTTATGCCATTTCAGGAGCTATAGGATACTTTTTCTGGTTAAGGTCCTCCAGAAAGGTTGGATTACTTGTTGACTGAGAAGAGTAAGAGTTGTGGTTTAACGTTTCCAGAGACATCTGGCTGGGAAAGATTAAATTAGAGAGAAATATCCTAGGCTACTAAGAATAGTCAAGCTCCCTTGATGAAACCTCTAAATTATTCTTAGGAGCACTGTGGCAAAATGTATTATGAACAACTGACTCATAAAAACACCCTAAAACAAGTTAAACTATTATACTGTATAGTTGAGTTTTCATATTCCACTGGGCTAACTTGCTCCTTATTTGGTAATGGAGGAATGGTACCATTAATAATGTGATAACATTTTAAACCCTACACTTTAGTTCCAGTTTAAGACTGGAACTAAAACA
This sequence comes from Ahaetulla prasina, assembly GCF_028640845.1. Taxonomy (NCBI): domain Eukaryota; kingdom Metazoa; phylum Chordata; class Lepidosauria; order Squamata; family Colubridae; genus Ahaetulla; species Ahaetulla prasina. The sequence goes on along the minus strand of NC_080539.1, from coordinate 178,220,323 downwards.
GTCATCATCAGATTATTACGAGCCAGGTATCCATCTCATTGCTTGTTACTTTCTCAAGAAATATTTGCCATGCAGCATCTTCCCCATGCAAAAATGTGTTTTACCTTCTCTGCAATATATTCTGGAGATATTTGGCTAACTAAAGTGCTCTGATGTTACGGAAAGGATCCACATTTCAAGAAAACACTTACAGACATAACTAATTGCACAAAGGTATAAGAATATGTTTACAGTAGCAGCTGAAAAGTTAAAATGCTTAGGAAATCTTCTGTGTGGCTGCTGTTGATCTTACCCTGTCATAGAGTATTCTTCAGTGTTCCAGTGATCATTCCATGTTTGACAGATTTCAGAATAGGATATAACAAGATGTCCAAAATCATCCAAGACAGAAGTTTCTCCCATAGTAAAAGCAAATAATAAAAGTGTTGCTGCTTTAACAGCCATCATGTGCAACTATTTATACATTTGACTAGCTGCTTTTAGTTCTAATGGGAACTAGGGGATCCCATCATTGCATTATTATTATTTTTTTCCACTGCAGAACAGCAGAGCAGCAAACAGATGTAAAAATAAAACAACCTTGCCATATAATATCAAAATCAGAGCAAGTATTTGATTTTGAAATCGTTCAAAACCAGGTCAAATATTTTGACTTGCTATATAACCTATATATGTTCTAAATTCTAAAACATTCTATACGTTCTAGTTTGGAATGTTTGTTTTGTAATTTGTTTTAGAATTTAAACAGATAAAAGTTATATTCAAAATATTGTAGAATTATTTCAAAGTCAAATACTAGCTCTGATACTGATATCATACAGTGAAGTTATTTTCATCTCTATTTTTACATCTGTTTCCTCCTCTGCTGTTCTGCTATGGAAAAAATAATAATTTTTGCACACATTAATTTTTATATTATATTAACATAATATTATTTTAAAAATTTGAGAAGGGGGTGCTATCTATGCCACCCTGATTTCCTGATAGGAAGGTACAATATAAGGTAAATCCAATAAAGAATGAAACAATATATTTTAACTATAGTTTCTGTGGGGATGATAAATTCAGCTGAGTTTTTAAAAAACCTGATAAATTGAAATAGTTTTCAATAAGTGCAGGCATGGTGCAATCCTATTCCTACTTAATCAGAAATCTTACTGTATTTAATGGAATTTACTTAATAGTTTTAACTTAGGTGATGGACTAGGAGCAGGAAAACCTGAAACCTAGTCTTCTTTGGACACAAAGCCACTTTGGGCCACTCGTTCTTTCTCAAACCTAGAAAAATGGTATGGGTAAATCATTTCCAAAAATTCTACCTAAGACTTGTTCTTACAGTCACCAGAAATCAAGGCTGACTCAAAGGCTAATAATAATACTAATAATAGCAGAATACAAACATACTAACAATATATTTAAAGGACTGCCGACTACCTATACCACTGTATGTAGTTAGAACAAAAGCTCTTTAAGTCAGAATTAGAGAGAGCTATTGCTGCTACTCTATATTTTCTACAATATGTTTCTCAGCCATGTGTAATATAATTATGTGTAATTATAATATAATATAATATAATTCTCAGCCAAGGTAATATAAGGAAAATTGTGTTTTGTCTAGCCATGGAATAAATATTGAACTGTTCATAGCTATTAAGAAATTTCTTATTTTTAGAAGAGGAGATCACACTAAAGCTTCCTAAGATACAATTTCATTTCATTACATTTTTATTTTATTTTGATTTTGATTTTTATACCGCCCTTCTCCCGAAGGACTCAGGGCGGTGTACAGGCAAATAAAAAACAGATAAGACAATATTTTATAAAATGCGAGATTAAAAAACTTATTATAATTTGCCTAAAAAATTTAAAATATATAGAAATTAAAACCCCGTTTCAAATTAATACTAAAAACTAAAATCCATAAAATTTAAGCCAGCCCCGTGCGAATAAAGAGATGCGTCTTCAGTTCGCGACGAAAGGTCCGAAGGTCAGGTATTTGGCGTAAACCCGGGGGAAGTTCGTTCCAGAGTGTGGGAGCCCCCACAGAGAAGGACCTTCCCCTGGGGGCCGCCAGCCGACATTGCTTGGCGGACGGCACCCTGAGAAGTCCCTCTCTGTGAGAGCGTACGGGTCGGTGGGAGGCATATGGTAACAGTAGGCGGTCCCGTAAGTACCCAGGCCCTAAGCCATGGAGCGCTTTAAAGGTCATAACCAAAACCTTAAAGTGCACCCGAAAAGCCACAGGTAGCCAGTGCAGTCTGCGCAGGAGGGGTGTTACATGGGAGGTACGCGACACTCCCTCTATCACCCGCGCAGCTGCATTCTGGACTAGCTGAAGCTTTCGAGTGCACCTCAAGGGGAGCCCCATGTAGAGAGCATTACAATAATCCAAGCGAGAGGTAACGAGTGCGTGAGTGACTGTGCACAAGGCATCCCGATCAAGGAAGGGGCACAACTGCCGAACCAGGCGGACCTGGTGGAAGGCCCCCCTGGAGACGGCCGTCAAATGGTCTTCAAACGACAGCCGCTCATCCAGGAGGACACCTAAGTTGCGCACCCTATCCTTTGGGGCCAATAACTCGCCTCCAACAGTCAGCTGCAGCTGCAGCTGACTGAATCGAGATGCCGGCATCCACAGCCACTCCGTCTTGGAGGGATTGAGCTTGAGCCTGTTTCTCCCCATCCAGACCCGTACGGCTTCCAAACACCGGGACAGCACTTCGACAACTTCATTGGGGTGACCTGGGGTGGAGAAGTACAGCTGAGTGTCATCAGCGTACTGATGGTACTTCACCCCAAAGCCACTGATGATCTCACCCAATGGCTTCATGTAGATGTTGAACAGAAGGGGCGAGAGAATCGACCCCTGCGGCACCCCACAAGTGAGGGCCCTCGCGGTCAACCTCTGCCCCCCTGTCAACACCGTCTGCGACCGGTCGGAGAGATAGGAGGAGAACCACCGATAAACGGTGCCTCCCACTCCCAATCCCCCCAACCGGCGCAGCAAGATACCATGGTCGATGGTATCAAAAGCCGCTGAGAGGTCTAATAGGACCAGGGCAGAGGAATAACCCCTGTCCCTGGCCCTCCAGAGATCATCCACCAATGCGACCAAAGCTGTCTCCATGCTGTAACCGGGTCGGAAGCCGGACTGGAACGGGTCTAGATAGATGGATTCTTCCAGGTATTGGGGTAGCTGGCGCACCACAGCACTCTCTACAACCTTCGCAACAAAGCAAAGGTTGGAGACTGGCCGATAATTTCCCAAAATAGCCGGGTCCAAAGAGGGCTTCTTAAGGAGGGGTCTCACCACCGCCTCTTTCAAGGCGGCAACTACGGCAACTATCTAAGTTGGCAACTGGGAATCTTTACACAGCCTCAAGTATAACTTTCAAGAATAAAACCAGTATATTCCAATTCTCTCTACTCTTCTTCAGATTGCACAATAATTCTCTATCCTTCAGTTTGCTCTAACTCAAATGTTCTGAATATTTAAACTCAATAGCTGTCTTGTATTCAGATATGTTTTCACTCATGTTTTAAATAAGCCAATAATAAGCCATTGAGAAGGCAATAGTTGTATATATTAGAATTGTGCAGGACTTTCCAACTCATTTCATAATCAGATATTCAATTCTGAAAGGAGTTCAAGCCACTCTATGAATTCTGAAGGTTGCCTAGTCTGCTGCAAAAATCCAGACAGCATTTAGATGGCAGCAGAAATGCTCAGAAAATTCTTAAGTCTTCTCATCTCATCTCATGATGTGTATGTCTACACAATCTATCTGGTTCAAATTCTGGGTATGGAACTGTGCCCTAGTATTATTTGCTATTGCAAGAATCTGATTTTATTTCTATAACCCTCCTTCTAAGATCTGAAATTTTCAGGAAGTATGGAATAAGATGCAAGATGTATGCGAGATTTCACAGTAATTGGGTTATGCCATGAAACGCTGTGTTTCTTTTTTTTTAATTAATGCCTTTTTCCCCTTTTCACTAAAATAGAATGAGTTTTGTTGTTAAAGCAACATATACCAAATTTATCAGAAATGAGTACAGTGTTTTTCAAGCTATGTTAAGTGCTGATGTTATAAAAAGACCTTTGTTTGTGTTTTAAGACAGGACATATTGAAAGGTGCAGAGAAAGTGTAACTGGAAGTAGGAACATCTGTGCCAAATTTTAGGAAGATGGATAGATTGGGGTCTTGTGGGGTCTAAAGGAGAGAATGGTGGTAAGGACGGTTCTTTCTGGGGGAAGCTGACTGTCAGAAGCTGATAGTGTGAAGACTACTATGATTTGAGATCAGACCTCTCGGTTATTGAATTAAGTGAATCCAATGTTCTCCCTCCTTCCTCATACCTCACCCCAAGGCATCATACAAGCATACTAAATTTCTTTGCTTCTTTAAAAAATCTTTTTTTGCTGCATTATTGAACTTCCAAGTTTTATATGAGACGATCATATGGTGCAAGATTTACAACTGGGGAGGAGCCAAATCAAAATCATTCCCTTTCTACTACAGTAGGTGTTAAAGTTCTCTGAAATTATCCTCTTCTTTTCTAGATATGGATTTATGTCAAATCCATACAAGCTCTAGTACATGCCCTAGTATATAGCAATAGCACTTACACTTCTATACAATGTCATAGTGCTTTACAGCCTTCTCTAAGCAGTTTACAGAGTCAGCATATTGTTCCCAACAATCTGGGTCCTCATTTTACTGGCCTCGGAAGGATGGAAGGCTGAGTCAACTTAATGCCTTAATAATATGTGTAAATGCATTTTAACTGCTTGTTAATAATGAGCACATAACAGTGTGAAATGTCATTAGTGGAGAGGAGGTAAGAAATAACAACTTTCAAAAGCATGGATATTCTTGCTTTTCTTTACCATATTAATTGCCCCTTGTATATCAGTATATTGATAATTACATCAAAAGTGTATATACTAGCTTTAATCCAATTCACAAGGTAGTGTTATAAATTGTTGAATACCACCAAGTATAGAATTGGACAAGGGTAGTGTCAGATCTGCCTCAGTCAGGCCCCTTATGAAAAAAAGACCCTCGACTCCTTGCGGGTGAAGTGATAGGTTATTTTACTAAAGGTTGTTGGTTGTGGTAATGTCAACCGATCAATGTCAAGAGCTAAGATTCCTGTGCAAAAGGTTAGAAATTGTTCCCCTCATACTAGTCCTCCCCCTTTGACTGGTTCACCTTCATCCTATGGAGAGCTGCATAGGTGTTTTGGGAATCACTGAGCTTTTGGGGCAATCCACATTCTATCCTCTGTGCGCATAACCTTGAATATTGGCACAATATTCTGTGCTTCCCTGGTCTTCATCAAGCAGTCATCCCCCCCCCCCTCCTTATTTCCCATCACATCCCCAGACATGTTTATTTCCTATTTGTCCCCCACTTGCCCCCTCCCCCATAGATTTTGATGGTAGGTTGCTGGCAAGGCACCAAGCCGAAGATGGCAGAACTGACAGGTGGTATATACTGTAAATGCATATGTACAGAAACACATATATTGCAATCTACATACTGCTAAAACTCTTGTGTCTGTTTAATTGTTTGTAACCTTCAATTGGGCAAAATGGGCCTCATAGGACTTTTTTAAAAAAAATAACACAGCACATGTGGACTAACTTAAAGAATGCATCCAATATCTGGCACCCATAACTCCTATGGGACTGAAATTTGGGGAAGTCAATGGCTACTTTAGTGCTGCTACACTGCCATGCTACCATGTTGTCACAATAGGCTGTGATAATGATTTCCAACATTTTCTGCTAGCTTCCTACAAAGGAAACCAATGGGGAAGCCAGTAGGAAGTCAGAAGTTACTCCTACCATCACTTCTTTTTGGTCTGCCCATTGTTATTTTGTTTCTCTGTTAATGTAAGAAAGTATATCTGAAACGATGACCCAGTGGGTCACAGGCAGTGGTGAAATCCAATTTTTTTTACTACAGTTCTGTGTCCGTGGCTTGGTGGGCATGGTATGGCTTGGTGGGCGTGGCTTGGTGGGCGTGGCAGGGGAAGGATACTGCAAAATCTGCATTTCCACCCCACCCCAGGGGAAGGATACTGTAAAATCCCCATTCCCTCCTCACTCCTGGGGGAAGGATATTGCAAAATCTCCATTCCCACCCCACTCCAGGGGGAAGGATATTGCAAAATCTCCATTCCCACCCAAGCCAGAGGTGGTATTTACCGGTTCTTCGAACTGCTCAAAATTTCCGCTACCGGTTCTCCAGAACCTGCTGGATTTCACTCCTGGTCAAAGGTTGTCTAGTAAAATATTAAAAGCAAGAAAGATGGCAATCTGTGCATCAAGCAAGCCATCTTGGGGGATTTTCTAAACTCAGATTATATCCCTTTAATAACTAAAAATTTGCCTACAAGTGCAGCCTATATATCAAGCAGACCACAGTAATCGAATACAATCAGGAGGTTTATTTATATTCTAGTTTTCATTATTACATTTATAACATGCAATACATATATTTTTAAAAACTGAACAAAAGTCCACCAGTCTAGTGGGCAAAAGCCATAACATCCAATCTACCTTCCAAAAAAGCAATTAGTGTCATTAGTGATAGGGTTGTGGGGAGATGGTGGGCAGCTGTATGGCAATAGCTTGCCAAGAAATGGATTACCGTTAGCAACAACTAATTGCTGGTTTATAGTCTCAACCCCCACATTTATCTTCTGTATGGAACCCGTTATGATGAGCATGTTGTGTATCCGTATTTATTCAGGCTGCCACTGTTAACACTATGAGATTCCAAAAGGGAGAGAGAGAGAGAGAGAGAGAGAAAAGGAATAAATCAGTTTGCCATTGTTAGCCTGTTGGAATTTCTCTCATAATGAGACCTTCTCCTCTGCTGGGTTTTTTAGGCTTGATTATTATAGTTCCCATTCTGCATATCTCCCTTGAGCTTTAATTATGGAATTTAAGCCTGCTGAAAATGCCAAGTTTAACAGTCCCATAGACAGAAAGCACATTGATTTCCTTCTGATTCTCCTTCCCTAGTTCAGCTTCCCAAACTTTACTGCACCAATTTTATCTTTTTTTTTTTTTTGTAAAGAGGGAGAGGCTGAACTGACCTTTTTATTTTTGTTCTGAAACCCCTTTCCCATTTTTTTTTGTTTTTAGGCATTGTTTATTTATATATAGAATAAGCTTTCCTTGTATCTGAAGCTCTCAAGCACTAGAATTTATATGCATAATTCAGAAAATAAGTCAGATCTCTCTGCAAATTTTCCTTTGTTTTATTCTAATTTAAATGAGAAAAGCATTTCAAGATTGATTGATTTACTTGCTATATTTTTATTCTGCTTTCTAGGTGATTATCATTTTGTAGAATGACTCGAGTCAATTAAAAAGAGAGAGGCTAGCCCTGGCTCTTGATTATAATTTGAAAAAAACCAAGACACATAAGAATTGGGAAAGTGGAAGGAAAACATGAAAGACAGAGAAGTAATTTTCAAACTGGAAACAAGTGGAGGTGGGCAATTTGTGACATACATATGCAAACATCTAGCCAACTCCTGATGATTTTTTTTAAAAAACCTAAATAGAATAGAATAGAATAGAATAGAATTTTTTTATTGGCCAAGTGTGATTGGACACACAAGGAATTTGTCTTGGTGCATATGCTCTCAGTGTACATAAAAGAAAAGATACGTTCATCAAGGTATATATAAATAGGATTAGTACTTGGAGGGAGTACTTCAGAGGTGGTGTTCAGCCAATTCGCACTGGTTTGCATGAACCATTGGCAGAAATTTGGCCAAGGTAACCGAACCGGTAGTGATTGCCATGCCCCCAAACTGGTCCCCCATTTGCCAGCGCTCGCCCCACCAGCCATGTTCATTGCCGCCATGTTCATTGCCGCCATGTTCTTCGCACACATGCATCTCATTGCCTTGCATGTCCAATGGGATGCGCATGCACAAAGCACATGGTGATGATGGCAGCAGCTTTTTCCGTGACCTCTGGTACTTTTCGGCGGCCTGGGGCCAGCCGCCACAGCCGCAAAGTAGCTCTCAAAAATTTTTGAAACCCACCACTAGAGTAATTGGAGGGAGACCACTAGTGGACCAGGAAATGCCAAGACTGTAAGAAAAACTGGAAGCTGAAATTACATCCCAGTAAAAGAAAATGACAAACCACTTCCATATTGTTGCCCAAAAATAATAACACACACACACACACACACACACACACACACACACAAATATATTACCACTATTTGATAATATTGCAGGCAACTTGCCATGCAATTTCTTTCCAATTATTTAAAATTTATTCTAGTAGAAGGAACTGATGGCCTGGCCTGGCTGGCCTGGCCTGGTTTCCTTCAATTTGTATATTTAGAAAACTCAACAGGCATCCATCTATATTTATAGTCTTCGCATTGTGAAGAGGTTGCTTTAAAGAAGAAGAAAAAAGCAATTGAAGATTTTTGAAACAAAAATACTTGGGAGAAGATTCCATGGCTATGTTATGGTTACAATCCAGATCAGGCCATTTGCAAAATTAAACAACAAATGGAAAGAGAGCAGCACAAGACATATTGCATGCATTATACCATTTGGTCTTTAGTAATAATGTCTGATTAATCAAATGTTTCTTGCAATGTTAATTAAAAGTTTGTTTTGAGGGAGTTCTTCTCTTATATTGATACCTACCAAATAAGAGGAGATTAATGTTTTAATTTCACACAATTTCTGTTCTCACCAATAGGATATTTGATTCATCTCATTCATAGTTCCCTTTGCTATTTCTTAAGAAAAAAGAAACAGAACATTTTAATACGATAAAGTCAGTTATTAAAACCAACTTCTATTCTATAGGGGGGAAAGTGATAATCAGGAACTCACTAGGAGACCAGAATGGGCAGAAGCTATAAAGAGGAAACTGCTAATGAATTGCAAAGTAGCCCTGAAAAGCCATCAGAAAAATAATGTGACCATTCTGGACAGACTGAAACTGCAATTGCTTTTTAGATTGGGAAAAACAAATGTATGAAAAAGGTCAGGAGAACACTGTGTATAAAGCGCTGGACACAATGGGAAGACATTTAATTCTTCCACAAAATAGATGCCAATTGTAGAATAATCTTCTATTGTGATAGCAATCCAGGTCCCCAAAACAGCAAACCAATTTCCTCCTCCCAGCATTTGTGCCTTGTCAGGAAGTGGTTTGTGAATACAAAATTAGGTGGGTCGATTTGGCCTACAGGGTCTACCTGTTCCTGGAATTGTTTCAGTGTGGCTGGTGAGTCTTTAAATAGCCTTGGGAGGTAGAACTCCAAAGACATTTCTGTGTGTCTGTGTGAGTGAGTGATGTGTTTGGTCTGCTATTTCCATGGCTTGTTTTAAGAATAGGTCAAATGTATTTTTATATCTATACTTGCAATATTGGCAATTATATGTAGCTTAGACTAGATTTTATGAGTTCTTGGTGGTCCTTGAGCTTGGTTTTAATCTGGCAAATCTTTCATTACCAGTGCAGGCACCAAAATCAGTGCTTTGACATGAAGTGGGTTGTGGTAGCTTTTTATCCACAGCAGCCCAAATGCTGTTTATTTCTAGATTTTTTGATGGCTGATTTGTCAGAGTGCCAAGTTTCATGGCATTCCCTTCTATTCCTACATCTTGTTTGAACTTCACCATATCTTTCAAAAATCCTGGAGCACCAGGGAACTACCAGAGGATTGAAAAAGGATTGATGTGGTTCCTATCTTCAAAAAAAAAAAAAAGAGGAGGTGGGGAACAGGTTCAGGAAACTACAGACCAATCAGCCTAATATCAATACTTGTGAAGATACTGGAAAAAATAATTAAAAAATAGATCTGCAAAAATCTAGAAACAAATAAAGTTATAATTAGAAAGCCAGCACGGGTGTGTTGAAAAGAGATCATGCCAAACCAATCTTATTTCATTCTTTGACAAATTGACTAAATTAGTAGACCAGCAAAATGCTGTGGACAAAGTATATTTAGACTTCAGCAAGGCATTCAACAAAGTATGAACAAATGTATGACGAAGTATGACAAATGGGTGACAAACTGTACTCAACAAGTAGTCCGTAATGGTACTACATTGACATGGAGGGAAATAAGCATGGGATACCACAAGGTTCCATCCAACAACCAGTACTCATCAATGTCTTCATAAATGACTTAGATGAGGAAATAAAAGGGGAACTTATCAAATTTGCAGGTGAGATTAGACTGGCAGGAATAGCCAACATCCCAGAAGACAAGCTTAAGATCCAAAAAGATCTTATCTGGCTTGAACAATGGGGCCTATCAACAACAAGAAATATAATGTGGAAAACGATTTTACATGTAGCGAAGAAAAACCAAAGGTACAAGTACAGATTTCTACAAGTACAAATTACCTGGCTCAAAAACAGTACGTGTGAGAGGCACCTTGGAGTCCTAGTGGACAATTACTTAAAAATGAGCCAGCAGTAGTGCAGCAGCCGCCGCTGCCGCCAAAAAAGCTAATACAATCATTGGTTGTATAAACAGAGGCATAGAATCAAAATCACGTGAAGTATTTGTTATGTATTCTTGTATGTACCTTTAAATATTTGGGCGGGAAATCAGCACGTTGCTGATTGGACGAAGCCGCCAGTAGAACTGTATAAAAGGAGAGGTTTTCCCCCAGCCTGTTGCTGGGTTCACCATATATTAAAGAGCTGTTGTCACTACCCTGGTCTCCAGCCTCGTTACTTCCCGAACATAACACTGGCGACGAAGGTGGGATCTCGAGGCTAAAGAGCACCAGAACCGAGCTGAAGCACGACAGAACCGAACCCAGCAAACACAGGGCAGAAAAGCGGAGATGGCCAGTTACACTCCGCCCGCACCGTTTGACCCGGCTAAAGAGAAATGGGGAACGTATATGACCCGTTTCGAAAGCTTTCTAGAAGCCAACGAACTGCAAGGAGTTCCAGACAACCGCAAAAGGGCATACTTCTTGAGCCATTGCGGTCCCGAGGTCATCGACATTGCGGAAGCCCTGGCAGAGCCAACGCCGTTACAATCGGTATCGTGGCAAACTCTGCAAACCCTTCTAAAAAACCATTTCGCGCCAACGCCGTCCAAATACGTGCGGCGTTTTGAATTCGGAGAGCGAAGGCAGATGGAGGGCGAATCCATCGGTGACTACATGGCCGCCCTAAGGAAAGCGTCCAAGGACTGCGGATACCGCGACCTAGACGAGGTGCTCCTCGAGCAACTCATCCGAGGGGTCAGAGACATCCGTTTGCGGCGACGGCTGCTAGCAAAGAGCAACCTAACGCTGGCCAACGCTCTGGACGAAGCCAGAGCACATGAAATGTCCACCCAAGCGGCGGAGACACTGCAAAAGCCTCTCCCACCAAAGGCGAGCGCGAAGCCAACTCCAGTGCACCAGGAGGAGGTTCAGACCGAATCCGACGGTGAAGATGAGGAAGGGGTCTGCCGAACCGAGAAACGTGACAAAGGGGACCGAGACGAATGCGGAAGCTGCGGTGGTCAACACCAGCGCCAACGCTGCAAGTTTAAGGACGCGACATGTCAGCGGTGCGGGAAGAAAGGGCACCTAGCTCAAGTTTGTCGAGCGGCCCAACCTTCCCGCCGAAAATTCAAATCGGCCAATCAGAGCGCGGAATCGGCAAGGCGACCCGCGATTGGCTCAAACAAAAAAGGCGCGGATTCAAACCAAACGACTGTGGTCATAGGCCGCGCCTCGACCCGAGTGGAGAAGAAGATCTTCACCAAACCAAAAATAGAGGGAGTACGGTGCCGGCTCGAAGTAGACACAGGATCAGCGATCACCATCATGTCCTGGGACACTTTGGTGAAGTCACTGCCGTCAGTCGCAAAGCGCCACCTGCAAGCACAACGACTACGAGTCCACGACTACCAAGGGAATCGCATCCCTGTTCGAGGGACCACCTCCGTCCGAGTCGAGTACGGACCACACAAGAAGACCCTGCCCATCACGATCGTCGAAGGGACCCTGCCCAGTCTGTTGGGACTAGACTGGTTTCGTGCCCTGGGCATGGGAGTGACGGGCATCTACCGAAGTGACTTTAACCTGAAAGACATTCTCTTTAACGAGTTCGAAGATGTCTTCAAGGACTGCCTGGGCAAGTACAAGGGGACCCCTATTTCCTTTAACTTAGACCCCCAGGTAGCTCCCATTAGGCTTAAGGCGAGGAGAGTCCCTTTTGCCCTAAAACCAAAAATTGACAAGGAGCTAGATAAGCTCATAAATCAGGGGATTTTGGTGCCAGTCGATCACGCAAAGTGGGAGACGCCAATCGTCACCCCAATAAAACCAGACGGGTCAATTAGAATTTGCGCTGACTACAAGGCGACGCTTAACAAAGCCTTACAGAAAAGCGCTTACCGGTTCCGTGGTGCAACACTTGCTGCACTCTTTGGGGCAAGGGCAAGTCTTTGCAAAGTTAGACTTGGCTCAAGCCTACCAACAACTGCCCGTGAGCGCCCGCTGGCGAAGCCCAAACGATTGTAACACACAGGGGGGCCTTCAAGTGTACCCGATTGCAATTTGGGGTGAGTGTGGCACCAGGGCTGTTCCAAAACCTGATGGAACGACTTCTGCAAGGGCTCCCAGGGGTAGTTCCCTACTTCGATGATGTCTTGATGTCTTGATTTCAGGGGAAAACGTAGAGGAATTGGGGGAGCGTTTGAGAAAGGTTCTGGGCATTTTCCGGACAGCCGGATTAAAAGTCAAGGTAAACAAATGCCAGATAGGGTCGAATCATGATTTCTTGGGCTACCGGATAGACAAGAAAGGAATTCACCCACTGAGAGCAAGGTCAAGGCAATTAGAAAGGCTCCAGCGCCCAAAAACAAAGCAGAGCTACAGGCATTCCTGGGGCTAGTGAATTTTACGCGGTTTTAAAAACAAAGCGACGTTGCTGAACCGCTGCATAGGCTTTTAGGAAAAATACTGTTTGGTCTTGGGAAAGTCGGAAAATAGGGCTTTTGAGCAGTAAAAACCTGCTCTCGGTGACAGCCTGCTCATCAATATCATAACACTTTGCCCTAGTGCTGGTTTGCGATGCCTCCCTTATGGGGTGGGGGCTGTACTCAGCCATAGACTTCAAACGGCACAGAAGCCCCTATAGCTTTTACTCTAGAACGATGTCCTCCCCAGAGAGGAACTACAGCCAATTAGATAAAGAAGCACTAGCCATTGTGTCAGGGTGAAAAATTCCACGAATATGTTTTTGGGCGGATTTTGAAATCGTGACTGACCACAGACCGCTACTAGGGATACTGGCTGGCGACGCCCAACGCCTGTGGCACTTTCGCCACGCTTGACCCGATGGACTATTTTCTTAGCCGCTTATTCGTACAAGCTGCAGCATCGACCAGGAAAAGAAGTGGGGCATGCAGGCGCGTTAAGCAGATGCCCACTACCAGGGGCCATCAAGACCCCACGCCGAACGCCCATCCTGCTTATTGACTCTTTGGACTCTGGCCCAGTCACATCTAAGGAAGTGGCTCGGGCATCATACCGGGACATTATGTTAAGGACTGTACTCGGTTGGGTACAAGAGGGTGGCCCGCTTGCGAGAAGGAATTTGTTAAAAACGGGATGAGCTCTCGGCTCAAGGGGTGCCTGTTATGGGGTGATCGTGTGGTAATCCCGATAAATTAAGGGAAAGGTACTGGACCTCCTCCACGAGGCCACCCAGGGATCGTCAGGATGAAGGGCTAGCGAGAAGCTATGTGTGGTGGCCACTCATGGACTCAGAGATTGCTGAGAGGGTGGGAAATGCCAGGCTTGCCAAGAGTCCAGACCCCTACCCCCAACGGCCCCAGTCAGGAATGGGAAAAACCCCAAGGGCCCTGGTCAAGAATCCACATTGATTTTGCTGGCCCTTTCCATGGCCAAACTTTCCTAGTGGTTGTCGACGCATTCTCTAAATGGTTGGAGATCATACTCATGAAATCCACTACGGCCGAGGCAGTAATCGCAGCCCTGCGCCACTTATTCGCAACCCACGGGTTGCCAGACACTCTGGTGTCCGACAACGGGCCGCAATTCACGGCAGCCCAGTTCGAAGAATACTTGGCAGAGGAGGGCATCCGACATGCCCTCTCTGCGCCTTTCCACCCTGCGTCGAATGGCCTTGCAGAGCGTTCCATCCGGAGCGCTAAGGAGGCATTGTCCAGGCTCAAGCCAGGTGACTGGCAAACAAAGATAGACCTTTTTCTGGCCGTTCAGCACAGAACCCCAAGCACTGCTACAGGCAGAAGCCCAGCCGAACTATTGATGGGACGGAAACTCCGGTGCCCACTTGACCGTTTGAATCCCCATTACACACCAGAGGGTTACAAGGGGGAAATAGACAAAACAAGGGAATTGGGCATAGGTGACCGAGTGTGGGCCCGCAACTACGGAGACGGCCCAAGTTGGCTCGCAGGGCAAATAATAAAAACAACCGGCCCAAAGTCATACTTGGTCGAATTACAAGACAACCGAGTATGGAGGCGCCACATAGATCAGATAAGGAGACGAATAACTGAACAAACTAAGCCACAGGAAACAAATTATGACCCCTCCTTATTTGAACCCACAGCTGACCATGACCGGGAGGCGCAAGACTTAGCTGAGGTCCCGGAGGTCCAGCGGCGCCATCAGGTTCGAGGGAAACGACAGGAAAATTACAAAAAGTAATCCAGGGCCGGATGGCCAAGAAAAGAGTCTGCCAATAATCCAGGGCCCGATGGCCTAGAGAAAGAGCTGGGAGGAGAAAACAGACCCTCCGAACAGCTCAAAACACCACCAGGACTGAACCGCAGGTCTGAAAGAACTAGAGAGGCCAGGTTATTTGCGTGACTACGTCGAAAAATAACATGTAAATAAAATGTAAATAGAGGCAAAGTGTTTTCTGGGAGGGGAGGAGTGTTATGTATTCTTGTATGTACCTTTAAATATTTGGGCGGGAAATCAGCACGTTGCTGATTGGACGAAGCCGCCAGTAGAACTGTATAAAAGGAGAGGTTTTCCCCCAGCCTGTTGCTGGGTTCACCATATATTAAAGAGCTGTTGTCACTACCCTGGTCTCCAGCCTCGTTACTTCCCGAACATAACAGTATTAGTACCACTTTATAAATGCTTAGTAAGACCATATTTGGTCGCCACATTACAAAAAATATGTAGAGACTTTGGAAAAAGGGCAAAGAAGAGCAGGTAAGATGATTAAGGGCCTGGAGAAAAAAAATGTATGAAGAACTGTTGCAGGAATTGGGTATAGTCTAGAGCAGGGGTCTCCAACCTTGGCAACTTTGACTTGTGGACTTATACTCCCAGAGTTCCTCAGCCAAATGCACTCTGGGTGTTGAAGTCCACAAGTCTTAAAGTTGACAAGGTTGGAGACCCCTGCTCTAGAGAAAAGAAGGACTAGGAGTGACATGATCACAATATTCCAGTATTTGAGGGGCCACCAGAAAGAAGAGGGTGTCAACTTATTTTCCAAAGCACCAGAGGGCAGGACAAGAAATAATGGATGGAAACTAATCAAGGAGAGAAGCAATCTGGAATTAAGGATAAACTTCCTAATAGTGAGAACAATTAACTAGTGGAACAGATTGCCTTCAGAAATTTTAGCTGCTTTAACACTGGAGGGTTTTAAGACAAGACTGGACAACCATGTATCTGAAATGGTATAGAGTCTCCTACTTGATCAGGGGATGGACTAGAAGACCTCCAAAGACCCTTCCTGCTCTATTCTGATTGATTGATAACTAGTTTTCCAGCTTTCAAGACTGATGTCAGCCCTTCAAGGCAAGGCAAGAAGCAGATACTGCAGAGATTTCAAGAATGATATGTTTTGGGGGGGGGGGTTTACGATATAATAACAGAACTTTGAAAACCTAACCAGATTTCTGCCTATCTCCTCTTATACTAAACAAAACAAGGCAGAATAAATTTTCCCTCACACTTGCTCCAATATCTGGGCTGTGTAATCACTTCTCCAGATCGCTCCGCAGTGTCTCTTTCCTTGCTTCCCTTTTAATGGCTCTTTCATACCTTCCCCAAGGTCCTTCCTAAATTCCTTTGCACAATGACAGCAGAACCATCATAACACAAAAAAGGATACCACATAAACATCCACAGGTTTCTGAAATGTCTTGGTGTCACGGTTTTTGTTTTTGGGTTTATATTGTGAAATAAAATGAGTAAAATTGACAGGAAGCAAGCAGGGGAGAAATATGAAAAATAGCAGGCTCTGTATGTCTGAACCTTAGTAGGAACACTGTCAAATTCAGGAGAGGCAGAAGGGCTTTTGTGCTAGATACTATTTCTATACTATTTCCTAATGGCAAAAGAAAGAAACATAAAGGATTTACTTATCACACTCTCTACCTGCAATTGCATAGGTAGACACCACCAGTTGTTGAAATTGGTACAAGGCAATAATATGTAACACGGAACTCCATCAGGCACTTAAACTCAGTCAGCTTTATAGCAATCTGAAAGGCCTGTTAGCCAACCCCAGCATTTCTTTTACATTTCTCTGGGCTACACTACTGAGGAGCAAGGCCGTATGTTCAACATCCTCCTCCTCTAAAATGGTCTGGCTGCTTTTTGGAAGGAAGAGGGTTAAAGGATAAGTTCTCACTCTCTGTTTCCTCTTACTTGCCAGTATCATCCTTACCCTTTTAGTCAGCCATGCAAGTCCCATGCACTGGATGTTTTTCCTCTCTCAATCTTTGCTTCAGGTCCAGTTTGTGGTTCTATTTCTTCCATGGTGACCCAGATTCATTGCCTAACCTCTGGGTTCATCCATTGCCAAAGTAAGACTGTCATTTCTGGGCTTACAAGTCCAGATAACTGGATGGCAGCAACACAGTACAGAAAACTCTTAGCCTTTGCTCTTGCCTAGTATTTATTTGACTGTTTGCAGCCCAGATATGAAATTTAAGTATCAGAGAGACCCTTTGGGGCAGTCTCCTCCTCTGCCTCTCCTTCCTTAAAACCTGACTCTGCTAGCTGGCTGGGGCCCAAATAGGAACACACTACTTTAGGGGTAGCTGACAGGATAGAGAGAAGAGTCCACCTCCATGTCACCCATACTCTTGATTTTTAATTTCTTATACAATCCTCTTAATTTTAATTTGTTTTGTATTATATTTCTTACCTTTTATCATATAGTAAATCACCCAGAGTCACTGCAATAGTAAGATGAACAGCTTATAAATTTAATAAATAATAAACTATAGAGGTTCTGCTGCTGCTGCTGCTGCTGCTACCGCCACAGTGTCTGGGAAAATTACTCGAGTAAGGCCTTCTTCCTATTTCAAGTCTTAGGGTCTCCAGAACTAGCAAGTGCTTTCCTGTTACTTCCTGTGTCACTGACATCATTAGTGGTAGCAATACAGTTTTGCTTCTATTTTTCCTGCAAGTAGAACTTTCCTTCAGCCCTTTTTTTTCACGACTGAGAAATGAGAATGAGAAAAAAAGTGAGAAAATTGTTAAAAACAAAATTGAATGGTGGAAACACTATCAAAGCCATCAATATTTGGGCCATACTTGAGATACAATACACTGCTGGAATTATTAATTGGACATAAGCTTAATTAAACAGTTTGGACCAAAAAAAACCAAGAAAATTTATGACTTTTCATTATATATTACATCACTATAGTGATATTGATGGATTATACCTGTCCCAGAAATGGAAGCAGGGGATTACTACAGATCAAAACCATGCATTGGCTGATTATGGAGAACACAGTCAAGAACAATCATTGATGCAAGTAAAATTCACATGAAACAAAACATTAGTATTGAAATAATATACTAAAATACAATCAGAAAGCTTGTAAAGAAAAGCATTATTTGGTTAATTTTGACAAACAATTGAGAAAAAGTGGATAAAGGTAAAACTTGGCAATGCTTTATAACTAGAATATTTTTAAAAAAAGAAACTGAAGACTTGATTTTTGGCTGCTCAAAAGAGAGCTATTCAAACTAATGCAGTGAAGGCCAGAACTGGGGGGGAAATAAAATAATTCAAAATGCAGATTGTCAAAGAAGCAGAAAAAATAGTGGATCATATGTTTAGCTTGTACAAGAAATCACAGAATCACATTGATTATAAACAATATAACACAGTTGCCAAAATGAATCACTGGAAGATTTGTAAAGTATCATATGCCAGCAACATATAATTGGTGGGAACATACAGTTGAAAAATAGGCAGGTTAAAATATTGTGAGATTTCTGAATACAAACTGATAAAGTCTCTGCTCATAACACACCAGATTTAACTGTGCTTGAAAAAAGAAAGTGTGGGTAATGGATGTGGCAATACCAAGATATTGTACAATAGAAAACTAAGAATTGGAGAAGATCACAAAGTATCAAGATTTGAAAATCAAAAATTGCCAGATTATAGCATAATCCAGGTGGCCTCAGTAGTTTTTGGCATACTGGATATCATACTGCCCCCCACCCCCGCAAAAAAATGTAGACTCCATTTAGAAAATCTTCGTATTGACAAAATTCCATCTGTCAACTACAAAAGGCCACACAGCTGTGATCTGCACATATGTTACCCAGATACATTACGACATCCTAGGTTTTGGGAAGAATTCAACATATCTAAAGATACAACTAAAGAGTTAGCAGCTGTGACTGGGTATTACTATAAACAGATAATAATAATAATAATAATTTCTGCAAAACATAGGCTCACTGCTTACAAGGAACAGAAAAACTAAGTATTACTTTTAAGACATTGTTTAATCATGCAACACTTATTGAATATAGCCTTTGATGGAAATTTAGTTTATTTCAAGAATTTTTTTTTAAAAAAATATGACAATATCATTCTATATATAGAACTTCATTTATCCACTTTAAAAAGTGCAAAAGTTAGTTGCTGCAGAGAATTGCTAGGCTGTATATGATGGAATCTAGAATAGCAACACTAGAGAGCTGTCAGTCAGCCATCCATCCATCTAATTGCCTTCTTACCATCTTTCCATCATGTTTTTTTTATAACTGGTCGCCTCTGGCTAAAATGCAAATCATGGAGAAGAGCCGTCTAGAAAAGCTGCTGCTTTCTTAATTATCTGTCAGCGTATGGACCAGTGGACCCTGGGCCACAGAGTACAGTTATGCTAAGCAGAACAGCATCATGGGGATTGGAGTGACAGCTCATTTTCCTCCTGTGGTGTTTTTTTTTTTCCCTATGTTCGAATGACAATGCAAAAATGTGGGTTTTTCCCACACTTTCTCTGAACACCTGGGTGAACACTCAGGGGAATACAAAGCCAAAACTGTCACATTTCCAGACATGGTCTTATTGCTGTCACTATGACAGGATTGTTGACAAATGCCAGCAGTCATCTCAGCATCTTGGGAAATGTCTGCCATAGTTGTGTCAACAGCCTGACAGAAATTGTTAATGTTTAAACTTCTTCCACTGACAGAGCCCTGTCTTGCTGACAGTATTTGTCATATGAAACTCAATCTTTGTCAAACTTGCTTAAAAATTAACACTTTGTCTATTTCTTTTTCAGCAAACTGCCTGACAGAGCTTGCCCTCCCTTTTTTTTGGAATAATAATTTCTAAAGGAGAATATTCTGAGCAACCAAGATCTGCAAGGAATCCAGATGCCCCAGCATGTTACAAACTTAAGGCCAGCTTGTCCTTTTGACCTCTACTGCAATGATAATTATGTGCTTATTTCTTGCCCATTTTTTGCCTTAGGAATCAGAGTTCTGAATTATTCAAGACCCACAAAAATCCTATTTCTCAGCATGCAGTATGGAAAATCAATTAAACAGAGTTAGCGTACTACTATTGTTTTTTTGTTTTCTTTTTTAATACACTGCATGTTAGTAGCCAAGTTCTTTCCACATTCTGATTTTTGAAGGTCACACCAGTTAAGCAGCAAAGGAGTAAGAAAAATCACCCTGGGTAGACAGCATGGGCAATTGTTTTCCAAAGCTCTCAGAGGGTATATAGTCAGCAATTGCTACTACTAAGTGCATCAACGTATTCCTAAGGCTGCAGTCAGATAAACATTTCCTGGGTTGTTGTTGTTGTTGTTGTTTTTAAATAAGAATTATGATAGGATTTTGATTGCCCTTCTATATTTTTCTCAATCTCCAGCTCCACAATTCCTGGTTTTCATTGTCTTCTCAGTTGAGGTTAAAAATGAAAAAAAAAGGTTATTTAAATAAAGATGGAGTTAGAAAACAACCAAAATTAAAATATGTGTTTTAAAGGTATGACCAATTACCCAAGTTCTTGGGCTATAAATAGTGAAGTTGTAAATAATTTCCTTTGTGATTAAGTATTGTTTGTTTGTACAGAGGAATACAGAGAACAATAGAAATTGCCTTATATAGTAAATATTCAAAGCCTATGAATTTGGTATTGGTTGATTTGAATTGGTTGGGTAAGGAATGTATAATTATATGCTGAAATAATTCCTTGCACTATTGCACAAGGAAAAGGCTCCATCTTGACTCAAACAGGTGACCAATAGACTGTGCTTGATCTATGAAAAAGCTAGGAAGGATACTAAAGGCAGATCAACAAAGTAAATTAATGATGATTTCTTTGCATTGATTAACCCCAAATAATCCTGAGCATCCTGACAGTTTGAGGAGGCCAGTATTATTCTGCTATAGAATTCATTGCACATCATACAGTTGCCATGGTTTGCTGAAGAGGGGGACTGACTTGTAAATCAAATTTAAATTTATCCAAGCATTTTTTTAAAAACTGTTGCCTATATATCTGCTGATCGTGCTGGATTTGCATGGGGACATTGGCTTTTCTTCACAAGATTCCTGTTTAAACCATGTTGCTATGGCTTGCTATGGTACTCATAGTCACTGTTTACCATACACATAGCAATCTCTGATAGGTTAAGAATAATTGGGGAAGAATCAAGCCAGATAAATATTTATTTTTGATGCCTACTGTTGGTAAACAAATAGAATATTTCAGACTATCAACATCATCATCATTTGTGACTATTACTTGGTTTGAAAATACATAAAATAAAATAGATTCATATCATATTCATGCATAAGGAATCAAAGAAGGACAGATAACTTCATAAAACTTTTTTTTTAATTTTTCTATATTGAACTGGGGAAGATAAAAACACAAACAATCATTAAAACTATTATAGCATAGTATGGCCTTAATGAAAAAAGTCTTATTATCTTCAAGCAGAATACCCAATATATAAACAAAAACCAGGAAGAGAGATACAGATAAATTATATACTCAATCTTAAAGCAAATCACTTGAAAAATCTCACATTTGCTTCTCTTAAAATCAGTCATTTCTAAGGTTGATATATCTTATTAATATCTTAATAATTATTGCTGAAAATAAGGCATAGATATAATAATTATATAAATTATATGCTTTCCTAAATTATATTTATATATTTCATATTTATTATACTACATCCTAAAACAATGTCATGTCAAAGTCATGTCAAAATTCACACTATCCTAAATAGTGATATGCCTTAACATTTACCAAATTATGTCACTAATAAGAATATTAAACACTGCTGCATCACTATTCATTCCATTCCATATATTGACCATCAATTGTGTTGTAAATGTTGTACCTTGATGAACGTATCTTTTCTTTTATGTACACTGAGAGCATATGCACCAAGACAAATTCCTTGTGTGTCCAATCACACTTGGCCAATAAAAAATTCTATTCTATTCTATTTAGGAATCATTTCTGATGCATGTTCATCCATATGACATTTCCCTATTTTTTTCCCCCACCATCATGAGTTCCACACGTTTAGCAGGGAAATTGAGCTGATCCTTGACTATCTTGAATTGAGCAATAGTTTAGTCTCTCACTTCAGAGTTGCCAGTCACTAATTTTACTATCTGTCCAAAAGAACTCTGATTGTTTAGTGAAACAAAAGGAAAGGAAAGAAATATTTGGGTTACCTTACTGACAAGCCCCTGTGAAGTATCTTTTCCTAATAAACTTTGCAAGCCAGTTACCAAAGTGATGTGGATGGTGATGCCATGGTAGGCAATCTATTCAGATACACAATGAAATTATCAGTTTATAGAGCATATTATAGTCTATTTGAATAAACATATTCTGAAGCATCACAGATGAAACAAAATTCGATTGGGTTAGCCTCATTTAAAGATTAAAGAAAAAAGTTTTCATCAAAGCAATATGCCACTAATTTCAAAAACCATGACATTCAGGTTCACTATTCCTAAATTCAATAAATAGATAATTCCATCTATGACCTTTTATTTAGGATAAAAATATGTTATAATTTTAGCATATTCCTTGAATAAACCAACAGTTATAGTAAGAACGACATTTCAGAAAATGCAATAACATTAGGATTAAAAAGTTTAAATTCTAAATATTTAAATTTAATAGGTTGCAAAGAAACATTTAAAATTAATCCAACTCAATTTTAAAAGCAGAAAAAGATTTAAAATATCTATATTACAGTAGTAATTACTGTACTTCCACCTCTCACAATACTTGACAACACAGTATCAACAGTAGAAACCTTCAAATTTCTGGGTTCTATCATATCGCAAGATCTCAAATGGACAGCTAACATCAAAAACATCATTAAAAAAGGACAACAAAGAATGTTCTTTCTGCGCCAACTCAGTAAGCTCAAACTGCCCAAGGAGCTGCTGATACAGTTCTACAGAGGAATTATTGAGTCTGTCATTTGCACCTCTATAACTGTCTGGTTCGGTTCTGCAACCCAACAAGAAAAACACAGACTTCAGAGGATAATTAGAACTGCAGAAAAAATAATTGCTACCAACTTGCCTTCCATTGAGGACCTGTATACTGCACGAATCAAGAAGAGGGCCGTGAAAATATTTGCAGATCCCTCGCATCCTGGACATAAACTGTTTCAACTCCTACCCTCAAAACGCTATAGAGCACTGCACACCAGAACAACTAGACACAAGAACAGTTTTTCCGAAGGCCATCACTCTGCTAAACAAATAATTCCCTCAACACTGTCAGACTATTTACTGAATCTGCACTACTATTAATCGTTTCATAGCTCCCATCACCAATCTCCTTCCACTTATGACTGTATGACTATAACTTGTTGCTGGCAATCCTTATGATTTATATTGATATATTGATCATCAATTGTGTTGTAAATGTTGTACCTTGATGAACGTATCTTTTCTTTTATGTACACTGAGAGCATATGCACCAAGACAAATTCCTTGTGTGTCCAATCACACTTGGCCAATAAAATTCTATTCTTCTTCTATTCTTCTATTCTTCTAATTAGCTGGACAATGTTAACAATATTATGGGAGGTGCAATTTATCATATAAAAATGAATTACATCATATTTAAACTTCAGGTTTAAACTACATACTTTAAAGTTTTTATAAATTAAAGACTGAAAAAAATGTCTAAAACCTGATCTCTCCCGAATATGTTTTGCATAATTGGGGAATTTTCCTAAAAGAAAGGTGACAATGAATTTAAGACATTCAGCTCAAGAATATAAAAACAAAAGAAAGAGATTTGTGAATCCTGATTTAGGTCCCCAAATGAAAGATGGAGTATAAATCTAACAAACAAGTTAATGTTAATATTTAAAAGCAATGAAATTAAACCTGATTAATCAAAGTTTGGAAAATTACAGACAAAACTGTGTATTAAAAATAATATCAGGAATAAAAATTAATGGATAATCAATAAAATATAAAATATCATCCAAATGTAAAAGATTGTACCAAGCTTTGTCAAATGTAATATATTTTATACACCCAGAGTTTTTAATAGCTGAAGCCAATAATTATAAAATCAGACTGAAAATGAGGCTGAGACTCTCTAATTAGGTATAATTAAAAAGGCAACTATAGCTAATCAAACTTTTCACAATCCCCAATGCATGTCACCAAAAATTTTCTCAAGAAATTTTAAGAAAGTAATAAATGCTGAGAACTTCTGGGCAAGGTAAAAAACAAAAAGAGTAAGACATCTCCAAAAGAGCAGGGATGATGCTACAGCAGACACAAATAGTCTGGCAATAAACCTGGGAAAATGAAACCACTCTGACTAAATCAATCAGAATAGAACTGGAAGGGATCTGGGAGATCTTCTAGTCCAACCCCCTGCTCAAGTAGGAGACTCTGGCCTATACCATTTCAGATAGGTGGTTATCCAGTATTTTCTTAAAAACCTCCAGTGATGCACCTACAACTTCTGAAGGCAATCTGTTCCACTGGTTAATTATTCTCACTGTTAGGAAGTTTCTCCTTAATTTCCAAGTTGCTTCTCTCCTTGATTAGTTTCCATCCATTGTTTCTTGTCTTGACCGCTTCTTTGTGGAAGCTCCTCAAATACTGGAATACTGCTATCATATCACCCCTAGTCCTTCTTTTCTCTAGACTGGCCATACTCAGTTCCTGCAATCATCTTAGTTGCTCTTCTTTGTACTTTTTCCAAAGCCTCAACATCTTTTTTGTAATGTGGTGACTAAAACTGGATGCAGTAAGATTCAGGTGTGGTCTTACTAAGGATTTATAAAGTGGTACTAATACTTCACGTGATTTTGATTCATGCCTCTGTTTATACAACCAAGGATTGTATTACATTTTTTGGGCAGCGGCTGCACACTGCTGGCTCATATTTAAGTAATCGTTCACTAGGACTCCAAGGTGCCTCTCACTGTTTCTGAGCCAGGTTCAACTTAATCTGCATCTGCACCTTTGATTTTTCCTGTCTAAGTGTAAAACCTTGCTTTTCTCAACATTAAATTTCATGTTGTTGTCTAGGCCTCATTGTTCAAGTCAGTCAAGATCTTTCTGGATCCTAAGCTTGTCTTCTGGGGTGTTGGCTATTCCTGCCAGTTTAGTACCATCTGCAAATCTGATGAGTTCCCCTTCTATTACCTCATCTAAGTCATTTATGAAGATATTGAAGAGTACTGGTCATAAGATGGAACCTTGTAGTATCCTACTGCTTATTTCTCTCCATGTAGATTTAGTACCATTAAGGACTACTTGTTGGGTATGTAACTCAACAGATGTATGTAACATGTATTTATGTAGCAGATCCATCTTATGTTGATGCTGTCTATCCTATTCTAGTTTACCAACAAGTAGGTTGTGGTCTACTTCATTGAATGCCTTGCTGAAGTCTAAGTATATTATGTCCACAGCATTTCACTGGTCTACTAATGTAGTCACTTGTCAAAGTATGAAATAAGATTGGTTTGGCATGATCTGATTTTAACAAACCCATACTGTCTCTGAACAAGAGAGGCTAAGAAATTGCCCATATGCTTTGGACAGCTGTTTGTCTCAAGGAGGCTGTAGGACTTTGGCTGAATCCTGAGAATCAACATGCTTACAGCTGCAGCAGAGCCTATAATAACACTGAGTTCACTAAAAACATAACTTTCTTAAGTACATTTGGACTACAATTGTTTTACAGCTAAAAAAGATCTTCAGAGCAGCAGGGGGGGAAACAACCCAGTGAGTTATCTTTCATTCTGGGTTAAAGAAAAGAGTAAAACAATAATTTAACAAATTTAAAATCAACAGCAAAAAGTTGACAAGAATTTATCTTAAGAAAGTTAAAATGGACTAATTTGAAATATTATATTTTTAGTACTTATTATTATTTAATTATTTCAAAAATCATTCTGTGTATATGAGAGAGAGAGAGATGAAGACCCTTTTTTATTTTTATTTCTATATTTGATGGCATGGCTGTTACTAGAAAAGTAGTGAAACTTACAAAAATGACAGAGAAAGGTATCATACTCAAGACATTTCAAAAGTTTTTTGAGGAGTTATGAAAGAATATTACATTTCAACATCATCATCCATTACCACTAATGTGAATGTATCTTTCAAAAGAGATAATGAAGAGATAAAAGGAGGGATGAAAAATAATTCTGAAAACTCTGCAGGACAATTTACTGGAGAGCCAAATTATATTCAAGCCAAGGTGAAAATTTTGGAAAATAAGAAAGACATTTTTGAAACCAAAACTGAGATAATAAACAGAGAGAACATACAAATATTAAGTCAAGATATTAAAAAAATGATATAGCTAATGGATTAATACTGGATTCACAAAAGAAAAAATATTGTTCAAGATGAAGAGTATTTCCCAAACAACTTGGTAAAAACAGTAAGGAGAGGTTAGTAGAAGCTTTGGGGAATGGGAGGAGAACTATATGGAGATTAGGTCCTACAACACCATCTTAAAGTCCTTAAAGTTAATATTGCTTAAGAAAAAAGTATACAAAATTGTCTTGTTTGATTGGGGATGGCTGACTTTGATCCAACCCATCTCATAGGTTTGCTGTTGTGGGGAAAATAAGAGGACAAAGGTGTGTTGGATATGTTCATCACCTTGAATTATTTGTAAAAATAATAAAGATAGGATACAAATAAATAAATAATACCAGTGATAAAATACTTAAGAAGTTTATAAAGTAATTTCAGAGAAAGAAGAAAGATATTGCTGTAAAGAAGTTAGAAATCTCTTTTTAAAAAAAATTTTCTTTTTTGGGTTTTTTTTTGACTCTTTTTCTTTTTTTCTTTTTTTTTTCTTTTTTTATTTATATTTCCCCGTTCTTTATTTTTCTTCCTTTTAATTTTATTTTGTATTATTTTTATTATTAAAATTCTTTTTTTTTTTTTTTTTATAAAAAGTTTTTATTGGTCAAAAAAAAATTTATGCAAATACATATCAGGTATGGTAAATTTTCATTTTTCTTATACATAATAAGAATTTTACTCAAAATTTTAAACACATACAACAGCCATATGGCAAGCAGGTGATACGAAGTAGCTAAGTTTCAATCTTACATACACAATAAGGAAGGGTCAAGAATAATCAGAATATCATACGAAAGAGAATAAGGAAAACCAACACAATACCAAATATCTTTGTCACTTCCTAGTTTTGGATCTCAGAACTCTGGGTTCAGCCTGACCCAACTCCAGGGGCAACAGCGGCAGCCGCCTCCGCCCCATGGTCTATAACCTCCCCTTCTTCAATTCCTGGGTCATCTAAATCCAGGAGGGCTTTGTGTTCCTCCACGTAGGCCGCAGCCTCCATAATTGTACTAATTTTTTCGTAATGCCCTCCCGGAAAATCATCAATCCCTCTGGCATCAGCCATCTGAAGCCCACTCCTTCTGGTACAATTTGCTTGATAAAAGTAATATTTCTTTCTCATTTCACGTACCTGTCTGGGAATCTGCCTCAGAATGGCTATCTCCTGCCCCTATAAGTCAGTGCCCCACTCCTATGTTTTCTAAGAATTTCATCTCTCGTCTCTCTTTTCACAAATTTGACATGAACCTCTCTAGGAACTGCATGCGTGCGTGCATATTGTGAATTAACTCTATAAACTCGATCCACATCCCAATTCATAAAATCAACACCTCTCCCAAGAAATTCTCCCAACAGTTTAGTCACAACATCTCTCAAGTCTTCTTGGTCCACTTCTTCCAAATTTTGAAACCTAAGGAAATAAGACATTTTATCCATCTGTAGTCCAAGCACAGCATTGCTTGTCGTCTCCTCTTTTCTGCACTGCCCGCATCTCACCCTCCAGACCTTCCACTTTCTGCTTATTTTCTGCTGAGACTTGTTGAGTATCCTTTAAGTCCTTTTGGATAGTCACAATTTCTGCTCTTATTTCATCCAGTTTCTTGTCCATATTAGATAACTTTTCCAGAATTCTCTCCATTTCTCCAGCAGTTGGTCTCTGGCCTTTTGCCATTTAAAAAAAAATTTTTTCAAAGTCCTCAGGCAAGCACAGTATCCTTATAATTTCCTCCGGATCCACCAGGGGGCACTCACAGGAGCAACGAGTCCAGAGTACAGTTAGTCAACCAGGAAGCCGAAGGGAAGTGATGTCATCAAGATTCTCATAGTGAAGGCGGGCTGGGCGCCACCATTGTTCCCCAGAGGGAGGGGGGGCCCCAAACCCTCCCTCCTAAATTTCTCCATCACCTCTTCTCTCCAGAACTCCACAAAACCGGTAATCTTGTTATTTTAAGTTCTCCTCTCTCCAAAGTGATTCGTACTCCTTCCAGTCGCAGGGAGAAAACCCCCGCACTCCGGAGTACTCCACTCACGTTTGCCGATATCCCCTTCCCTTCTTCATTCCTCAATTCTTCTCCGTTCCCTGTTCACCACCAGGCTGCTGCAATTATAAATCCAAAGCCCCGGAGTCACCGGGCACAGCGGCCCAGGCGACGACCAAAGTAATGGCCGCGGCCTGTGGCCTCCGAGCCCCGCCGAGCCTAGGACGCGCCAGCATCGGTCCCCCCAGTCCTGTATGTCGGCTGGGAGACCCCTGGCGAGCCGTCCGTGCGGCAGGTGTCCTTTTCGGAACACCTGGCCCCTAAGGGCCTCGGCGGCGGCCGGATTCGAACACTAGAGGCAGGAGAAGCCTTCCAGACGTCCGTTGCCACCGGACACCGGAAGTCGTCTCTTTATTATTAAGATTCTTAATTAAAATTTTAAAAAAGAAATAATAGGTGGCAAATACCTATTTTTACATACAATATTTATATTGGTTTGAGATATATTTTCTCATAAATATTTTCAGTAATTTCTGCGGCTCCAGATAAATTCGATCTTGCTTCAGTGGTAAGAATCTGTCTCAAGTGTGACAATGTCAAGGGTTATATCCTGGCCAATACAAGAATTTTCAAAACGAATTCAAGCCATACTCAGTTGTTTTCATGGAAACCAGGAATGGGTATCTCCTAAAACACAGTACACAGTCACCTAAAGTTGACGGTCATCCGATCAATTTTTGGTAGAAGGTCTGAACTCCATTAGAAAAACATATGGTTACCAATATGAGTTTCATTAAGGGTAAAACTGGTCATGTGATGCCTCTTGATGGTCAATGTAAGACATATACTGTATCCAAAAAGAGAAATTCCGCCACTTTTTAAAGGAATGAGGTAGGAGTCATATAAGACTTCATACATAGGAATATGACATAAACACATAATGTAACATCTGTATCTCTCTGCTGTAAGAGCTTAAGGTAAAACACTCTATATACCATTCTGATTCAGTAAATAAGCTACTTTTATTGCAAGTGTTAAGTAGTCCAGGTAAGTAATAATAAAGGTGAGGCAGTTTGGAAGAGGATTAGGGCACCAGGCTAGAAGCCAAGAGATCAGGACTTCTAAACCTCACTTAGGGACTAAGCCAGCTAGGTAACCTTGAGTGTCGAGCCGCATCCGCCGCTTGACACACAAGCTGCAGGCGAACACCAGAATACAAGGAAATGGGGGGAACCCAGGTTGGTGGCGAATGGACCTGATACCATAGAATGCAGCAAGGGGACACGAGTGATGGTGATGGCAGCTACAGAAACCAGAGACATGGGTGGTGATGGTGGCACTGAGTGATAGGAAGCTGGATTTCCTGGTGGTGGTCGGATCGAGTCCAGGTGCTGTAAGATGAAGTGGGACAGAGCAGCAGCTCATTTGATCATGAACGCTGCACAACTGAGTGAGCTGATGTAGAGGGCCTGGGTGATTGGGGGCGTGGCATTGCCTTGAAAATGGGCACTGAGTGGTGGAAGCTCTCAGTGCCAACTTTAAACTTGTAGAGCTCCACTTGCCTTGTAGCCGGCTTGTAGCAAGAATAAACCCACATTTGACCAGCATCCAATGCCTTCGAGTCATTTGTGATGACTTAGCACAAGTGTGGCCAAGCAGGCCAAGATTAAGCCACTCACTCATCTCAGCCCAAAAAGAAGGCAATGGTACACAGTTTCTGAAATCTTGCAAAGAAATCTTCAGGGACTTGCGTAGGCAGTCACCAGAAGTCAAGAATGACTTAAAGGCATGCACACACACACACACACACACACAGAGAGATCCGCTGCAGTAGAATGAATCTATCTGTCTATTTACCTATCTACCAAACATTTATCTATTATCACAAGGTTTAAATCCTGAAGTTTCTTCCTCCTGTCCTTTCATTGATACCAGATTCCTTCAGCCTATTTCTCAGGCAGGGTTCCTGATGATGTTGAAAGTGGGACTTCAGTGGAACTGTCTCATCAACACTTCACAGCTTAGTCACAATTTGGGGTGGTGGGTGAAGCAAAAGAGGTAAAGAACTAAAGATTTATTCTGTGGCCCCCACTTTGCCTGCTCAAATCTTTACTTTCAGGTAACTTCTTCAACTAGAATCCAGGGTTTTTTTAATTCATTTCCCCCCTCGCCAAACAAACCTGATGTACATCCTCAAGCCAATGGCTCATCTATATGATTGGCCTCTTTGGGGATCACTATGTGA
This sequence comes from Ahaetulla prasina, assembly GCF_028640845.1. Taxonomy (NCBI): domain Eukaryota; kingdom Metazoa; phylum Chordata; class Lepidosauria; order Squamata; family Colubridae; genus Ahaetulla; species Ahaetulla prasina. Next base: position 178,189,945 of record NC_080539.1, on the reverse strand, counting down.
AACTTAAGTGGAAAACCCTTCATTCTCCTTGACAGTACTCAGATAATACAAAGCAAAAAAAGGGAGGGGGATCCTGAATGTAAAAACCTATGAGAGCAGGAGGTGTGGTGCTGTGGGTCTCCGGCAAAATAATTATCTCCGGGTATTGTATTATTTGCATAATTAAAAAGTTTAGTTGAGTTTCTGACATGTCTCCAGCATTAGGAATTGGGAGGGGGGTTGCTAATCAGTGGAGGAAAGTGAAGGTTAATGAATTGTTATTCAGATGGTTCAGGCCCTGTGAGAGTTGTGGATAATTGACACCATTTGGGAGTTAAAGCAGAGTGGAAGAGGAGAAAGATGAACTGTCACAGTAGCTACATGAAGAGGGGAGGGGAGAGTGAACAAATTATAGGTTAGCACCAATTATATTTTGATGGGCTTATTTTTCCCCTTATTCCCTCCTGCCCTCAATTAGCTAGAATGAGTTTAAACAGAGGTAAAAATAATAACACTGAACATTCAAAGAACTTATAAAACTATATGACCACATCTATTTCATACAGAATCATATGGTGAAGTTTTCTGTAACAAAATGTATGGCATATTTCATGAACACTCAAAAAAAAAAACATTGCTGCCTCATATGAAACACCAAATCCCTAAACCTATTCATTAAAATGCTTACAGCTGAGGGCTTGGCCAGGTTGCATTGGCATATGCAAAAAAAAAAAACCCACACACCTGTATCTCTTCCCTCTTCCAGAAAGTAAGACAATAGTCAGTTAAATAATTTTGCTATCAGAGCTCTCTTTTTCATGACCCTAAAATGCAATGATTGGGAATCAGGCCACAATAAGCCCATGGCAACAACCTTCCTCAATCTCTTCTTGAAGTGTTACTACAATTTATAGAATGTTTATCCAAGATGAGATAAACATCTCGGAAACTTGACTCCATGGGAGTCAAGATTTAAAAAGAAATTTATAAAGTTAAGGACTTTTGCAGATGACTTGCTGTTGTCTCCGGAAGATCCTTTAAAGGGAATTGAAATATTAATGGGCAAATTGAAGAATTTAATTAATAAACAGAAGATGAAGATGATAGCAAAAATATTAAAATAGAAATCAAACAGAACTGCTGAATAACATAGGTTTTACAATTGGGAAAGAGGTGAGAATAAAAATGAGAATCTGGGTATCACAAGGCCAAGTATGAATTGCATGTCATTTCTAAATTACAATGTTAAGACAAGGAATAAAGTTAGAATGTCTAACCAGGAGGAGGAAACTGTTCCAGATGACATTTTTCCCTGAAATGGAAAACTAGGACTACCATAATTAATACAACACTGCCTAAAAATGATTAATTTGCCAAAATGGAAAAAAGGAAGTTCAGAAAAGCTAAAAACAAGTAGCCATCAGCATTATACCTCTTTTACACTACTTCCATATTTATATTTTTCTTATGATTGTTGTTTTAGGACATTTAAATTGTAGTCATGGTGAACAAGGGTTAGGGAGAAGCTTTGGGGGAGAAAGGGGAAAATCAGCAGGTCCTTTTAGATTATTCTGAGGAGACATACATCAGCTGGAGTATTTTAGCACAATCAAGAACAGATCTTTCAAAGAATGAAGCAAGAATGCCTGGAATATTTAGTGAAATTCCAAATGTTGTGTTATAGAATTTCTTATTACAAAAAAGAAACAACTAGGGAAGAAAGGGGGGCTAAATTGATTTCTGGTTGTCTGTAGCATCTATAAAAAAAGTCATAAAAGGCGGAAGTCTTCCTAACTCTACACATGAAACTAGGACTGAATATAGGCTTAGGGCCCGGGTACTTACGGGACCGCCTGCTGTTACCTTATGCCTCCCACCGACCCGTACGCTCACACAGAGAGGGTCTTCTCAGGGTGCTGGCCGCCAAACAATGTCGGCTGGCGGCCCCCAGGGGTAGGGCCTTCTCTGTTGGAGCTCCTATGCTTTGGAACGAACTTCCCCCTGGTTTACGCCAAGTGCCTGATCTTCGGATTTTTCACCGTGAGCTGAAAACGCACTTATTTATTCAAGCGGGACTGGCTTAAAAGTTTTATTAAATTTTTAATTGGGGTTATTTATGAATTTTAGGGTTTTAAATTGTTTTAAATTTTGGCCATCTTTGTAATATGCTCGGTTTTAGTTTTGTTTTAATTGTGTATATTGTGGGTTTTTTATTATCTGGCTGTACACCGCCCTGAGTCCTTCGGGAGAAGGGCGGTATAAAAATCTAATAAAATAAATAAATAATCAGTCCTTATAATCAATATAATAACTGAATATAAACAGAACAGAGTTGGAATCCCTTCCAACTTGGAGGTCATTTAGTCTAGACCTATACTAGGGATTCAAACTGCTGAACTGCCGACCTTTCTGATTAACAAGCTCAGTGGCAAGCTCAGTGTCTTAGCCACTGAGCCACCTAGCCAGGCAATCATCATATACAATATAATGAAGAAGTTATCTTCTTATCTTTAAAGGGGGATTGGATACATCCATAGAAGACAGTTCTAGCAAGGACTATGGATATTCAAGATTCATAGTGATTGCCATCTGTGGGTTTCATTCTGCCAAATACTGAAAACAGTTTTCTCTGCTTCTGCTTACAAGGCCCCAGAGGCATCTGATTGGCCTTGGTGAGGAACAAAACGCTCAATAAAGAGGGTTCTCACCTGATTTGCAAAGGTTATTTTTATTTATATGGGACAAAGATTTGAATATATTTGGTTTAAGACTTCAAGCTCTAATCAAAATCTGTCTTTTGCCTTTACAGTATGAATGGCATATATACAGTTACACAGAGGCTGTGAATATCTGTACCTCCCCCGACACACACACACATCCTCCCTTCTGGAAATCACTGAATGGTAATTATTTGTGCTCTCAGCTTCTTATACAACAACCTGCGGGGATGTTGAGGGGGTACCTGAAATGGTCATTTTTTAAGGAAAGTGAATTAGAAAGCTAAAAGTTAAAAACATTACCTTTCAGTGTTCAGTATTCCTAATTATTCCAGTATTTCAGCTCTATTTTCCCATATAAATTTTGCTTCCAGCCTTTGATCTCCAATTCTGTGATCCCCAGTTCCAAGATTGCAATGTTTATCTGAATGTTTATTATATTTCTCTACATTTGAAAATGCCACATTTATGACTTCTATTACGTATAATACCTAGAAGCATAACCTAAAAGATAAACTCTTGAGTCCAAATTCTGACCCAAAATTTGAGGGAAGGGTGGGTTGAGTCCAAGTTTTTTTCAGAGAAATAAGAAAGACACTGCTTTCCCTTTGCACACATTCTGAGAAACCTTCTCCTGCACATGGTACCTTCTCAATCTGTATAAAACAGATGATCAACTCTCAGGATTATGCTCTCCTCCCCTTGAAGAAAGCGTTCTTTTCTCACCTTAGCACTTTGGTTTTCCAAAGCAGTTCCAAAGAGTTCATGCTTCAGTAAATTTCAATTGATCGTCTCTCCTTGTAGACGCAATGTTCTGGCAAACGGGCATTGCTTAGGCCGGGCTGGGCTGGACTGGACTAACTGCAAGGATGCTAGATTTTGACTTTGAGAATCTGGCAGCCTCAATGAATGGTCTCTAACAAGCTGCTTAGTGAAAAGAATGACACTTTGGGGAAGACAGCAATTATTTTAAAAACCGATAACAAGAGAAGAGGAAAGAGAGAACATATTGCTAGTGAACAGCGCATGGCTTGAGGCAGATAAAGGAATGGCACAGAGCACAGCTGTGTTAAGACTGTGTTGTGAGAACAAAACTGCTCCCTTTATTATTAGAGAAACAAGGCACCTATCATAAAAGAGCCTTCAAACAGAATTTTGGCAGAAGTTATCTAAGAAATGCTGCTATTCTGCTAAACAAATGTCCTTCTTTCATTTGAGGCTTTATTGATATTAATGATGAATGAATTTGTCCTGTGAATGTGTCCTGTGCTTCAAGCTCTGACCTAAATCATTTTTTATGGAAGATGACATTTTAATTTGATTAATACCAATATATTTTCCATACCGACATACAAATTGGGAAATTATGCAACTTTTTATTTACTAACTGACAGTGCTTCCACCATGTGGAGTCCACATTCACATATAGAATGCCTATACCATAAAGAAGTCCTGGATCTCCTTGGCTACTGTTCTAAGGACTAAAATGTTCATAAATATATACTGGTTCAAGAAGTGTTAAAATGTTAAAAACAAATGTGGGCCTTATTAGGAATTGTTCTATAAAGGTTTTTAAATTATGCAAAAGAATGCATTATCATGTTATTCAACAGGTAATATTACTATGGGCAGGGAGAAAGGGAGAACAGGAGGGAGAGAAAGAAATGCAAGAACATATAATATTAAATGGAGAGCCAACAGACTGAAGCAAAACAGATTGTGTTATTTTTGAAAAATGCTATTATGATTAGACCTAAATATCAATTAATTACATACTGATTTTCTAAGCCTCTTGCTACATTCTATTTCACAACAATTTCAAAAGAAATTTGTGACACTGCTGCAAATTCATCAAAGGATAAGGTTTACAGCTTTTATAATGGTCAGGAATGATAGGAATTACAATTAAGCCTCATGGTTCAGGAGATGCTATAGGTCATAAGAAAATGCTTGCCATCTCTTGGAAACACAAATGCATGACAGAGGAGAGAAGGCAGCTTTTGCACCGCTCCTTGCCTGATTATTGTTATTGTTTGTTTCTCTCTTATATTCTTTCTCTGTTTCTCAAATACATAATAGTAACCTAATTGAAACTTAAACCAATTTGAGAAAGTTAAAGCTTGCAAAATTTGATCAACTTGTGGCAAAATCCAGCACAGATTAAATTCTCATTATCTTTTATACTGAGATAGATATGGAGATTTGATGAAAGCAAAAGGACATTTATTTTGCAAAGCTTATTGCAGTTTTCTCTCAAGGCTTATTGCTTGTCCAGCAAGACATCTGGAGGCTGAGAAGACTGGTCTTCCATGACTAGCCTTTGTTTGGTTCCCATATAAGCTGTTTGTTTGTTTGTTTGTTTGTTTTTGCAAAGAGTGCAAGGGACTTCTTGCAAACTACCTGGCCAATGTCTGGAAGGGTTTCAGGAATATAAGATTGGAGAAGTGAATGTAAGATGCTTATATTACTAAACTAAAACTTTCAAAAGATAACATTTTAAAAAGTAAACTTAATTTCTTGGAATTGTTGGGTGCTGAGTTTCTCTGGTGATGCATAAAAATTCCTAAATTATCGTGAAGGACAAGATTTTTTATAACATTAGAACATTTGTGCCATTTTAATCTGCTTATAGACCGAAAAAAGAGAGGCTTTGGGGTTCTTCTGTGAAGAACAAACAGATATGAAAGGAGAGATTATTCTACTGAACGTCTTTCATACTTTCTTTGTATTTTCATCCCTTAGAAGGGAATTACCACAGGAGTTTTTAAATGGTTTTTAAACAACTCTAATGTAAAAAGCAAATTAGAAATAAGTTCAGAATTTTGAGAATCTAATTCTGCCAAATATATAAAATATTTAGAATGGCATGTCATTTGAGCTAGCACCAGCTGGAAGATCTACAAATGCTATTTTGAACAGCATACTGCTTGCTTTTTTTTAGATATAGTTGGCATAAACAAATTATTTTGTATATAGTAAGATTATTGCAGGCGCATTGGATTTAAATAGCCAGACTGTGCTAAATTGAAGTTGACAAATTCACCAGTATAAGAAAATGAAATGTCTTTAATCTTATTCAGTTAACATAACACTTCATTTGCAAAAGCTAAGTGTATATAGACAGTAGGGTATCACAGAGGAAAGTGTTATGAAATTCCAGCAATGAGCCAGTGCTTAAACTGGTTCAGGATATGTGTGTATGTTTCTCAAGCTCAGATCTAACACGCTAAGTTTCAACATGAAATAAATTTTATGGCCAAATTAAAACCCCTAAAAGTGACATTTATAATGGAAAATACTGATAAAATCGTAACTGTAGAATTGCAATTGCATCACTATGTGAAAATTGCTTTGGATAAAACCTCTTTCTGGAATGACTGCCATTCAAAATGTTTCTGCATCCCCATAAATCTAAACCAACTCAGTCATTCAGAATTGCTAAGGCCTAAGCTTACTACCCATGAGCAGTGAAGTTATGGTGATTGCTATAGTAACCGTTGGTCTGCACTGCTTTCTCAGCAGGTGGTCTTTTTCGGCTGCACAGATGCAGGAATGAAAATACATCAAATCATTTCAAAACTAATTATCTAAAGTTGCAAAAAGACAGATTCTTAAACTTCCTTACTATCTTTTCTGCTAACTATAGGATTTAAAAAAAAAAAAAAGTAAAAGAAAAGCACAATGCATGAAAGTATTATCGTTTTTATATTGTTTTATTCTAGTATTGCTAGTGACAGCTGCTTCAACGAATTATTGTAATATGTCAGGAGCGATGTATAGCAGGATATATAACACAATTCTAAGCATGCTATATTTCTTTGTACCTACTTAAGAGTTTGGCAGATTACTTATTTAACTGGGAAAATAAATCCTGGTTTTGATTTCTTTAAGATTTTAATTTTACTTAATTTTACTGAAAATTACTCTCCACAATGTAGAATTTGTTTTGGTGCTTTGTTCCAGGAGGATCCTTCTACTTTTTTCTTTCTTATGACTATTATATATGGATGTATTCTATCATTATATAATATCACAATACAATATTATTTTCTGTTAAAAATGTACAAACAAACCTTCAAGGCTTATCTTTTTAAAGATAAAGATTAAAATTATCTTATTAAAGTTATTTTACCACCCTGACTATACATAATGAACCTTCTAATTCATGAGATGGGGACAATAATATGTTCGATTGTAAGGTAGCTCCTAAACTAGAATTCCAAGTTTCTATAGAACATCATGGACAATCTTAGGATAAATCTGGAATTGCAATTTATTTATTTATTTGTTTGTTTGTTTCTTTTGTCACAACAGTATATATAAGCATAAGCATGAAAATAACTATATAATATATAAGCATAAATATAAGCATAAATATGTAATAACTATATTAATTGGATATAATGAAAGGAAACAATAGGACAGGAACAGTAGGCACGTTTGTGCTCTTATTCACGCCCCTTACAGATCTCTTAGGAATGGGGTCAGATCAATAGTAGACAATTTTTGGTTAAAGCTTTGGGGATTTTGAGAAGAGACCACAGAGTCAGGTAGCGTGTTCCAAGTATTAATAACTCTGTTACAGAAGTCATATTTTCTGCAATCAAGATTGAAGCGGTTAACATTAAGTTTAAATCTATTGTTTGCTCTTGTATTGTTGTGATTGAAGCTGAAGTAGTCTTCAACAGGAAGGACATTGCAATAGATGATTCTATGAGTTAAACACAGGTCCTGTCGAAGGCTGCGGAGTTCTAAGTTTTCTATTCAATTGTGACATACTGGCCCCTAACATGTCCTATTCCTTTCTGATTGTTTGTTAACAAGGATTTTTCCATGTGAGAGAGATACAGCTAAGAGTGGTAACATATACCAACCTTTTTCTATCTTATTATAAATTATGTTGTGCAAACATTTTGATAGACTATGATGGATCATAGAGGTCACTACTTATGGAACATTGCAGTTTGAAATATAATGAGGTTATGGGAAAGAATCTGAATTAACAACTGAAGTGAATGTGCTAGAAGAGTAAAATTTTTATTTTATTTTATAATTTATTTGTTTGTTTGTTTATTCCATCCATCCATCCATCCATCTCCCCTATAAGGTGATTCTGGGCAGTTACAAAGGTCAACCTTCTTCAGGGAAGATTGTTTGGCGCTCACAGGATCTTTTGAACTAGGTCCTACAACTAGTGACAAGAGATTTCAGAAATTTCAGTAAAACAGAGCAAGTAAAGCAGGTAATTGTAATAGTCCATATATAGGATTAGCCAACTTTAAACTGCCAAATGAGAAGATGCATTTTGAAATAATACATGTAAGAAGGTTTCTTGTTTTGTATCTCAGAATGAAAAGAGCTAATAGATGCTCTTGAGAAATAATCAGTTCCAACTTGAAAAAGGTGAGTTGACTGTCATTCTGGTCCACCTCACATGGTACCCATTTTGACAGCTACCTCTAAATTTGCTGCAAATTCCGTTGCTGATTATCAAAAGCAGCAACACTCTTTACATCTGCTTCTCATCAATGTCAGAATAAGAATCAAAGTTTGTTTTGGTATCAAGGGAACACAGGTATCAGAAGAATTTCAAACAAATGTGTTTGTGTCCCAGAGAGAGGGAGGGAGGGAGGGAGAGAGAGAGAGAGAGGGAGAGAGGGAGGGAGAGAGAGAGAGAGAGAGAGAGAGAGAGAGAGAGAGAGAGAGAGAGAGAGAGAGAGAGAGAGTTAAAAAACAACCATGTGAAAAAGAGTGAACCCTTTTTGTCTCTGATATCCATAGAGCCTCCTGTTTGCAAGTAATGTGTAGAGAAAAATATCTGTATTATTAGGACCTCTTTATGAGTACATCTCAAAGGACCTCAGACTTCTCTGATTTCTGATTTTCTTCCACATATTTTGTGCTGCTTAGCAAAACTACTGGCTGATAAAGCTTTCCGCTTTATTTTTTTCTGAGCAATCTGCTCTTTTGTTTCTTTATAGTCCATGATGATAAGGCAAATTTCTTTGCCTTAACTAATATATTTCTGAATTATTTACTTGGAGTGTGTCTAAACTTGTTATTTAATAAACCAGAGTAAGTCAAAAAGTTTGAAACCAGTGCTAGCAATCTGAGACCTCAATAGAATAGGTGCCAGATACCTTAGATTTCATTACTTTGACATTATGGTAAATCTCCTGTTGGAGCAGATTTGAAAGCCTGACAGTATTTGTAAAAAAAATCAGTTGATGGTTCTGGGGAAAAAAAGACCTGATATATTTTTCATTATAATTATATATGTCTTTGGTTATTCGGGTTTTCTCCCGCGTAAAATTGGAAGTATCTTGGCGACGTTTCAACGAAGTCTCATTCGTCATCTTCAGGCTTCAGCTTCATGCTTCTGGGAGCAATGTGTGATTGCAGCTGTTTCTTCCTTTTTAACTGCTAGTGGGGGTTTGAACTGATTGGGTGGGAGCTTGGCTATGCTCTGATTGGATGGGGGGTTTTTTGTGCTCTGATTGGCTGGGGGTGTGTCCTGTTTGGGTGGGGGCTTGGTTGTGCTCAGATTAGTCTGAGTTGCAGGGGAATTTGAGCTGGTGAGCTGCACTGCTGCTGTTTGGCTTCGTGTTCGTGGTTGTGCTACATCTTCATAGTGGGTGTCAGTCTGCTGCATGTATGGATTGGAGGGGTTTGAAATGGCTAATGTTGCAGCTGCAGTCTGGCTTCTGGTCCTTGGTTGTGCTTCCTGATCAGTGTGGGTTTGGGTCTGCTTTCTGAGTGGATGTGTGGTGGTGACATCCTGTGTGGACCTCGTGAGTGTGGGTCTGGTGTCATTCCTCATGTTAAGGACTCGTTTGTCAATAAGGGCGGGTTTCCAAATGGCTGGTAGGCGGGAGGTATCATCTCGTTTGTTCATGCTGTGTGGGCGTTTTTCTATCTCGATGGCTTCTCTGATTATTCTGCTGTTAAAGTGTTCAGTTTTGGCGATAGTTCTGGTCTTTTTAAAGTCAATATCGTGTCCTGTGGCTTTAAGGTGTTGGACCAGGGAAGAAGTTGGTTCCTCTTTTTTGACTGAGTTCTTGTGTTCTTCAATGCGTGCACTTATTCTTCTGTTGGTTTGTCCGATGTATGTGGTGGGGCAGGCGGTGCATGGGATTTCATATACTCCTTGATTTTCTAACTCAATTTTGTCTTTGGGGTTTCTTAGGATGGTGGATATTTTTTGGTTTGTGCAGAATGCTGTCTTGATGTTATGTTTGTGGAGGATCTTGCTGATTCTGTCTGTGGTGCCTTTTATATATGGGAGGAGGGCTGTGCCATTTTCTTGTTCTCTGTCTTGGGTTTTAGTGGGGGGTTCTTTTTGGATTAGTTTGGTAATCTTATTTCTCTGGAATCCATTGGATGTTAATACGTTTGTGAGAGTGTGTAGTTCGTTTTTAGGTGTTGTTCGTCAGCTAAGCGTTTTGTTCTAGAGATGAGTGTCTTGGCTACGGAGTTGATCTGTGCTGGGTGGTGGTGTGAGAGTGCGTGCAGATAGCGGTTTGTGTGTGTTTTCTTCTGGTAGATGGTGTGTCCTAGGGAGCCATTGGGTTTCTTGTAGACTAAGACATCTAGGAAGGGAAGTTGGTTGTTAACTTCTGTTTCCATGGTAACTGTATTTTGGGGTGTAGGCTATTGAGGTGTGTGAGGAAGTTGTCAAGTTTTTCTTTCCCGTGTGGCCAGATTATGAAGGTGTCGTCTACGTATCTGAGCCAGAGTTTGGGTTTGTGATCAGATTTTTCTAGTGCTTGGGTCACAAAAAAACCCCCATCCAATCAGAGCATAGCCAAGCTCCCACCCAATCAGTTCAAACCCCCACTAGCATTTAAAAAGGAAGAAACAGCTGCAATCACACATTGCTCCCAGAAGCACAAAGCTGAAGCCTGAAGATGACGAATGGGAATTCGTCGAAACATCGCCAAGATACTTCCAATTTTACGCGGGAGAAAACCCGAATAACCAAAGACCTACATACAAACACCCGTGAAAACCTCAGAAAACATATATATATATATATATATATATATATATATATATATATATATATATATATATATATATATATATATATATAATAAAGTTTATATAGCTTTCCAAGATGGCGCCGATGAAGGCTGCCTCGGTGAAATGCTCTCTAATGGTTTCTTTATTTTTAATTGTTCTCTGTGATTCACTACAGATTTCCTACTCACGAGACGATCTGCTAAAAATTAAGCAATATTTCTTTAAGGAGCAACTTTCTTTGATTTCACCCCCGCCTGTCTTTACAAACACGGAGGAGATTCCAACACAGGAGGAGGCAATTCCCACGGAGCCATGGATCACTAAAAAAACCAAACGACGGAAGCGAAGGAAGAGAGGTAAACGAAGGAAGAGAGATAAATGATCTGGGATCTTAAACAGGCTAAAAAGTCGCATTAAAACTCCTCTGCCTTCAATTTTCCTAACAAATATACGCTCACTTGCAAATAAGATGGATGAAATACTCCTCTTAAACAAATACTATTCTGATTTTCGTAATTCAGCAGTCCTATGCTTCTCTGAAACCTGGTTAAATGAATCAATTGAAAATAGCAACCTGAACATTCCAGGGTTTCAGACTGAACGATCAGACAGGGGGTCCAGAAACATCTGGTAAAAAGAAAGGAGGAGGTTTATGCCTATATATTAACAGCAACTGGTGTCAAGATTTTAAAATGATTTACAAATTCTGTGACAACAATTTAGAGACTTTAATTATCATCTGCAATTCATACTATTCGCCTCGTGAATTTTCCTCATTTCTTCTAATTGCTGTTTATGTCCCACCACAAGCCTGTGTAAACAAAGCATTACGAACTCTAGCTGACCAAATCATGGCGGCTGAAGTCAAACACCCTTATTCACTGGCCATTGTTTTGGGAGATCTAAACAAGGCAAACTTAAGGCAAGAGCTACCAAAATACTTTCAGCATGTCAATTGTCCCACCAGAGGCAAGAATACTCTAGACCATTGCTACACAACACTAAAAGATGCTTATCGGTCTTTACCACGTGCAGCTGTAGGACACTCTGATCATTGCATGATTCACCTTGTACCTGCTTACAGGCAAAGACTTAAAACCACAAAACCAATAATTAAATCAGTTAAGACGTGGACGGAGGAGGCAAAATTAAAGCTACAGGCATGTTTTGACTGCACTGATTGGAATATTTTTGAAGATACCTCTGCAGACCTGGATGAACTCACAGATACTGTAACATCATATGTCAGATTCTGTGAAGACCTATGTGTACCTACAAGGAACTTGCGAATATACAGTAACGACAAACCTTGGTTCACACCTAAACTTAAGCAGCTACAACATTCCAAAAAGGAAGCCTACAGAAAAGGTGATAAAATGCTGTACAATCAGGCCAGAAATGCACTAACAAGGGAGATCAGAGCAGCAAAAAGAAGCTACTCTGAAAAGCTAAAGAATCAGTTTTCAGCAAATGAACCAGCAAACATGTGGAAAACTCTTAAAAATATCACCGGCTATGGCAAACCTCCTTCCCAGGCTGAAGGTAATCAACAACTGGCAGATGACCTGAATGAGTTTTACTGCAGGTTTGAAAGGAAACTACAGCCACCTATCTCCACAACCCCCATCTCAGACACACCAACAACAGCCAAGCCTCCTACAACTGACCCCATTTCATTGGGTTCACAACCCCTAGTGATCACAGAAAAGGAAGTGCAGGACCTATTTCACAGACAAAAGCCAGGAAAAGCTCCAGGCCCAGACAAGATAACTCCTTCTTGCTTAAAAGTCTGTGCTGACCAATTGGCCCCATCTTCACCCATATTTTCAATAAATCACTAGAGATGTGTTATGTTCCTTCTTGCCTCAAACGCTCTACCATCATCCCAGTGAAGAAGCCCACCATCAAGGAACTGAATGACTACAGACCAGTTGCTTTAACATCTGTAGTCATGAAAACCTTTGAAAGGCTAGTGCTTTCCTACTTGAAAACCATCACGGATCCGCTGTTAGACCCCTTGCAATTTGCATACCGAGCAAATAGATCAACAGATGATGCTGTTAATATGGCTCTGCACTACATCCTACAACATCTTGAGTCTCCAAAGACCTATGCAAGGGTCCTTTTGTAGACTTTAGTTCAGCATTCAATACCATCATTCCAGACATTCTTCTAACTAAGCTAAACCAGCTACAGGTACCGGAACAGACTTGTAAGTGGATCACAAGCTTCCTAACAAACAGGAAGCAGCAGGTGAAGCTAAGCAAGATCACATCAAATACCTGTACAATTAGCACAGGGGCCCCCAAGGCTATGTGCTCTCCCACTTCTCTTCTCTCTGTATACCAATGACTGCATCTCCAATGATCCATCTGTTAAGCTACTGAAGTTTGCAGATGACACAACAGTGATTGGTCTCATCCGAGACAATGACGAATCGGCATATAGGCGAGAGGTCGAACGACTAGCTTTGTGGTGCAACCAAAACAATCTGGAACTGAACACACTCAAAACCGTAGAAATGGTGGTAGACTTTAGGAGAAACCCTTCCATACTTCCACCTCTCACAATACTAGACAACACAGTATCAACAGTAGAAACCTTCAAATTTCTAGGTTCAACCATATCACAGATCTAAAATGAACAGCTAACATCAAAAACATCATTAAAAAAGGACAACAAAGAATGTTCTTTCTGCGCCAACTCAGTGAGCTCAAACTGCCCAAGGAGCTGTTGATTCAGTTCTACAGAGGAATTATTGAGTCTGTCATTTGCACCTCTATAACTGTCTGGTTCAGTTCTGCAACCCAACAAGAAAAACACAGACTTCAGAGGATAATTAGAACTGCAGAAAAAATAATTGCTACCAACTTGCCTTCCATTGAGGACCTGTATACTGCACAAATCAAGAAGAGGGCCGTGAAAATATTTACAGATCCCTCACATCCAGGACATCAACTGTTTCAACTCCTACCCTCAAAACGACACTATAGAGCATTGCACACCAGAACAACTAGACACAAGAACAGTTTTTTCCCGAAGGCCATCACTCTGCTAAACAAATAATTCCATCAACACTGTCAAACTATTTACTAAATCTGCACTACTATTAATCTTCTCATAGTTCCCATCACCAATCTCTTTCCACTTATGACTGTTTGACTGTAACTTTGTTGCTGGCAATCCTTATGATTTATATTGATATCCTGACCATCAATTGTGTTGTAAATGTTGTACCTTGATCAACGTATCTTTTCTTTTATGTACACTGAGAGCATATGCACCAAGACAAATTCCTTGTGTGTCCAATCACACTTGGCCAATAAAAAATTCTATTCTATTCTATTATTTTTACAAATAACTCAAGGCATCAAACATATCCAATACACTTTCTTCCTCCTGTTTTCCCCACAACAACAACAACCTTGTGAGAGGAATTGGGCTGAGAGAGAGTGACTGACTTCTGGCTTTTGGCAGGTGGTCCTCAACTTACAACCTCAATTGAGCCCAAAATTTATGTTGCTAAGTGAGACAGTTGTTAAGTGAGGGAGGTTTTTTGCCACATTTTACAATCTTTCTTGCTACAGCTGTTAAGTAAATCATTGCCTTTGTTAGATTAGTAACATGTTGTTCGTTGAATCCCACTTCCCTTTCGACTTTCCTTGTCAGAAGGTCACAAAAGGAGATCACGAGACCCTAGGACACTGCAACTGTCATAAATGAGTCAGTTGCCAAGCATCAAAATTTTGATCATGTGACCATGGGGATGCTGCAATGGTCGTATGAGTGAAAAACAGCCATAGGTCACTTTTTTCAGTGCCATTTTAACGTCAAACAGTCATTAAATAAACTGTTGCAAGCCAAGGAGCAGGGGTGAAATCCAGCAGGTTCTGACAGGTTCTGGAGAACCAGTAGCAGAAATTTTGAGCGGTTCAGAGAACCGGTAGTAGAAATTTTGAGTAGTTCGGAGAACTGGCAAATACCACCTCTGCCTGGCCCCAGAGTGGGGTGGGAATGGAGTTTTTAGAATTTAGAATTTAGAATTTAGAATAGAATTTTATTGGCCAAGTGTGATTGGACACACAAGGAATTTGTCTTGGTGCATATGCTCTCAGTGTACATAAAAGAAAAGATACATTCATCAAGGTACAACATTTACAACACAATTGATGATCAATATATCAATATAAATCATAAGGATTGCCAGCAACAAGTTATAGTCATACAGTCATAAGTGGAAAGAGATTGGTGATGGGAGCTATGAAACGATTAATAGTAGTGCAGATTCAGTAAATAGTCTGACAGTGTTGAGGGAATTATTTGTTTAGCAGAGTGATGGCCTTCGGGAAAAAACTGTTCTTGTGTCTAGTTGTTCTGGTGTGCAGTGCTCTATAGCGTCGTTTTGAGGGTAGGAGTTGAAACAGTTTATGTCCAGGATGCGAAGGATCTGCAAATATTTTCACGGCCCTCTTCTTGATTCGTGCAGTATACAGGTCCTCAATGGAAGGCAAGTTGGTAGCAATTTTTTTTTTCTGCAGTTCTAATTATCCTCTGAAGTCTGTGTTTTTCTTGTTGGGTTGCAGAACCGAACCAGACAGTTATAGAGGTGCAAATGACAGACTCAATAATTCCTCTGTAGAATTGGATCAGCAATATCCTTTGCAATATCCTTCCCTCAGGAGTGGAGTGGGAATGGAGATTTTGCAGTATCCTTCCCTTGCCACACCCACCAAGCCACACCATGCCCACCAAGCCACGCCCACAGAACCAGTAGTAAAAAAAATTGGATTTTACCACTTCCAAGGAGTATTTGTGTACAAAATTAAACACATTATAAATAATAATATAATAAAAGCAGGAAAACTATCAACAATAACAAACAATGATGGTGCAATTCTCCTTGCTGCTTAACTAGTATGTCATAGCTTCTATTAGAGGACACCTGGATTGGATGAGCAGAATTTACTTGAGATAGCCAGTTTCTAAGATATCCAGGCCCCTGAGCCTTATAGTAATCTGATTGTTCTTTGACAACAGTTTTCCAATCATCTAATCAGAAAAGTAATTTTCAAAACATTTCTTTTCAGGGAGCATATGCTCATTGCTCCCTGTTTATTCATTTTACTCTGAGCAGTTGTGAGATTATTTAAGTGTTGCATTTCTAAATGTTCATGAATCTTTCCGAGCAAGACTCATCATGCATCACTCATGCCTTCTTTTTAGAGGCAAGGGGGATAATTAGCATCTTCCACAATGAGATGAACATTCTTTGCTTTGTTAATTTAATTCTTTCAAAAAGGCAATAAGTTTGCATAAAGTTGTGATGTGCTACTCAAATTAGTGAGCTCCATCACTTGCAGACAGAAATCATATGTTTGGTTTTTTATGGAACTGGAAGAACAGGGAGCTCCAATTAAAAGAAATTGTATTTTGAAAAGTGATGTTTCTGGGACTAAATGCACTCAGGGCAAGTCAGGCACACTGTCTTAGCTGTCATGAATCTTGATTTATGTAATTTTAAATATGAGTCTTACATAATACAAAGTTGATAACCAAGGAGCATTTCAAGAGCTAAGCCTGAATACTGATGGGAAAGGAGTTGTGGCCCATTCTTCTGATGGTAATAACTATCTCTGATATTTAAGTTATGGTTTATGAGCTTGGCTTTCAAGTTGCACAGTTAAGCCTGATATGTGTATAATATGCTGTCTCCTGACAATTAACTATACTCTGGCTTAATCTAAAAGCCTGATTCTTAGAACATGCTAAAATAATGACTAGATTTCCACAATGTATTGAACTACAAACTATCAAACTTTAGTATTTTACTTCACCTCACCTCACCTCGCTTTACTTTACTTTACTTTACCTTGCTAAGATGAAGCCTTGCTTACCAAAACCAATTCCAGCTCACAGATTCATTTGCATTGAACCACATAGCCTTGTGTCTGAGTTTCCATCCCCTGGCCAAGACTGCAGGATAATGTGCAGCTTTCATATTCAACTGACCACACTTGGAGCCTCAATGTGGTGCTGTTGTTTAGCATACATTACTGCAAAGGTAGCAAGTTGTTGTTCCCAACCGCATCACCCTGCTATTCCATCAAATAACTTCTCCAGTAAGAGCAATTTGAGTGCCGTTTTTCCTTGTTCAATCAAGTATTACAGTGTTTCTCAACCTTGGCACATTGAAGATAGATGGACTTCAACTCCCAGAATTCCACAGCCAGCAATTCCACAGCCAGGAAAACCAGCAAAGATGGGTGGCTTTGCTGGCTGTGGAATTCTAGGAGATGAAATCCTTCCATCTTCAACTTGACAAGGTTGAGAAACACTGAAGTATTAGGTTGGTAGAGGGTTCCATAATGTTAGATGGGCTGGTCAAGTTGTTAACCAGCTGGCCTAAAGCAAGCATTTTAAATTTCAAACTGAAACAGATGATGTTGTTTTTTAAAAAAGAGGGAAAGCACTTTAAGCAATCAAAAACTGGATTAAGTAGTTCCATTTTATATGAAAATTCCAGATACATTTGAATAGTAAAGAGAACTGTTTGTTTACTGTGACAAATCAGATTGTTAAAAAAAAACCCACAAGAATTGTAAACACCAATAATCCAATCTGTGTGGTGGTTAGAAGAAAACTGCAAGGTCAACAAGGTTAGGATAGATAAAAGGGGGCATCTCCACAAGAAAGCTCCAATGCTAATTGAAGGTGCTTCTTGGTGCTGTGTGTGTCATTTTACCCATCTCCATGGAATATATCGATATAGCCTGATTTACCTGCATTTGAAGATATCGCTTTCAGAGTAAAACAACCTAACTTCTTGTCAGGATGCTTCAGCTATAAGCAGCTGCTGAGAAAGAGACTGACATGCAGACATGCCTTCTAGAACTAATTAGTTGACTATTGACACACTGAGGTAAGAAAGTTGTGAGAATGTTGCCTTAGCCTAGCTATATTTAATTTCAGGTGACCTAGAAAGAGAGGATTAATCAATTCTTAAAGCTTTCTTCCAGCTATATACACAGGGATGAGAATTGGCGGGGAGAATGGGATGTCTCCAACTACTCCAATTCTTTGTTTGTCCCATCTATAGGAGTTCAGCAGTGAGTAAAATGGGTCATGAGTTTCATTAGTAGCCACTGAGGAGGCAGCCGTCTCAGTGGTATAGCTGAACAAATTCAGACCAAGAACAAATAGGCTTTATTTATTGAAAGAAGAAGAGTGTGTGAGGAATATGCATTTTTAGGAACCACACTTTAAAATGTTGTAAGACAAAGTAGTGGGTGGACCGAGAAGAATATGAAATGTAATTAAATACAAATAAGGCTAAAATTAACCAAATATTAACATATTGCTCTCCAGGTAAGCCATATTAAACTTTCCAGTTACACCCAAGGTTTTGTAGGGCTTCCTGTTTCACACTATGAAGCTGAAATTGAGGAAATGCTGTGTTGCTAAAAGAAAGAGAAATTTTACCTGAGATGAGACTTGAACTTTATTTTATTTATTTTTATTTATTTATTGGATTTATAAACCGCCCTTCTCCCGGAGGACTCAGGGCGGTGTACAGCCAGGATAAAAAAGAACAATATACAGTTAAAATACAATTAAAAAACTTATTATACAGTATGGCCGAAATAATTAAGCATTAAGAATCTAAAAACCCCAATTAAAACAAGAGAGAGAATTTAAAATTTAAAATTAAACAATTTAAGAAAGCCCCGCACGAACAAACAAATATGTTTTCAGTTCGCGGCGAAAAGTCCGAAGGTCAGGAATTTGACGTAAACCAGGGGGGAGTTTGTTCCAAAGAGTGGGGGCCCCCACAGAGAAGGATCTTCCTCTGGGGGCCGCCAGCCGACATTGTCTGGCGGACGGCACCCTGAGAAGGCCCTCTCTGTGGGGCGTCTGGTCGGTGGGAGGCATGAGGTAACAGAAGGCGGTCCCGTAAGTACCCAGGTCCCAAGCCATGGGCGCTTTAAAGGTGGTTACCAAGACCTTGAAATGCACCGAAGGCAACAGGAAGCCAGTGCAGTCTGCGCAGGAGAGGTGTCACATGTGAGCTACGCGTGACTCCCTCTATCACCCGCGCAGCTGCATTCTGGACCAACTGAAGCCTCGAGTGCATCTCAAGGAGCCCCATGTGAGAGCATTGCAATAATCCAGGCGGGAGGTAACCAGGCGTGGTGACTGTGCATAGGGCATCCCGATCAAGGAAGGCGCAACTGGCGCACCAGGCGAACCTGGTGGAAGGCTCTCCTGGAGCGGCCGCCAAATGATCTTCAAGCGACAGCCGTGCATCCAGGAGAACACCCAAGCTGCGCACTCCCTCCTTTGGGGCCAATAACTCGCCCCAACAGTCAGCTGCGGCTGCAGCTGACTGTATCGAATGCCGGCATCCACAGCCACTCCGTCTTGGAGGATTGAGCTTGAGCCTGTTCCTCCCCATCCAGACCCGTCGGCCTCCAAACACGGGACAGCACTTGACAACCGTTGGGGTGGCCGGGGTGAAAAATACAGCTGAGTATCATCAGCGTACAGTTGATATCTCACCCCAAAGCCACTGATGATCTCACCCAGCGGCTTCATATAGATGTTGAACAGGAGGGTGAGAGAATCGACCCTCTGACACCCACAAGTGAGGTGTCTCGCGGTCGACCTCTGCCCCCTGTCAACACCGTCTGCGACCGGTCGGAGAGATAGGAGGAGAACCACCGATAAGCGGTGCCTCCACTCCCAATCCCTCCAACGGTGCAGCAGGATACCATGGTCGATGGTATCGAAAGCCGCTGAGAGGTCTAATAGGACCAGAGCAGAGGAATAACCCCTGTCTCTGGCCCTCAGAGATCATCCACCAACGCGACCAAAGCTGTCTCCGTGCTGTATCCGGGTGGAAACCGGACTGGAGCAGGTCTAGATGACGGCTTCATCCAGGTACTGGGGTAGCTGCCGTGCCACAGCACTCTCTACAACCTTCGCAGTGAGCGAAGGTTGGAGACAGACAGTAATTACCTAAAATAGCTGGGTCCAGGAAGGCTTCTTGAGGAGGGTCTCACCACTGCCTCCTTCAAGGCAGCAGGAAAACTCCTCCAACAAAGAAGCGTTGGTAATCCTGGAGCCAGCCTCGTGTCACTTCCGGGAGGCCAGCACCAGCCAGGAAGGGCACGGGTCCAGTAAACATGTCGTAGTATGCAGCCTCCCCAGCAACCTGTCCACGTCCTCGAGAGTCACAGGGTCAAACTCATCCCAAATAACCTCCACAAGGCAGCGACTCCGCCTCCCACCTGGATCATCCCAATTTCGGTCCAAGCCGTCCCGGGCTGAGCGATTTTGTCGTATAGATAACCACTAAACTCCTCGGCACGGCCCTGCAGCGGGTCATCCGCACCTCCTGATGAAGGAGGAGGCGGGTCACCAGCTGGGCGGCGGGCGGTTATCTGCCGGCGCAATGAGGGTGGAAGCATAGGAACGCCTCCCTCATTGCCACTAGGTAGGTCCTAGAATAGGATCTAACTAGTGTTGATCAACTTCTGGCGGCTGGACCTCAGGCGCTCTCTAGGCGTCTTCTCCGGCGTTTCATCTCTCTCAGCCCCTCGGAGAACCAAGGGGCCGGGCGAGGCCTCGCGGGTCAGAGGCCGCAAGGGCACGACACGGTCCAAAGCTCCAGCCGCGGCCCGTTCCCAGGCCGCAACTAGCTCTGCAGCCGTGCCGTGGGCCAGGTCCTCAGGAAGCGGCCCAAGCTCCGTCAGGAACCTCTCCGGGTCCATCAGGCGTCTGGTGCGGGACCAAGGCATTGGCTCCGTCTCCCTGCGGTGGTGGATAGCGGTCCGAAAGTCTAGGCGAAGGAGAAAATGATCTGACCATGACACGGTTCTGTTTCTAAGTTGTCTAATACCAGATCATTTCGCCACTGACCAGAGATATAAATCAGGTCCAGTGTGCCACCCCCTGTGTGCGTGGGGCCATCAATTACCTGGATCAGGTCCAAGGCCGTCATGGAAGCCTGGAACTCCCGAGCCGCTGTCGATGACAAGCCCGTCGATGGCAGGTTAAAGTCCCCCATGACTATCAGTCTGGGGGTCTCCACCGCCACCCCGGCGAGTACCTCCAACAGCTCGGGTAGGGCTGTGGTCACGCAGCAAGGAGCCAGGTACGTGATCAACAAGCCCATCTGATCACGATGGCCCCACCTCACAAAGAGGGATTCACAACCGGCAATCTGAGGAACAGTGGCCTCCCTCGGCTCTAGACTTTCTCTAATGACAACCGCTACCCCCCCACCCCTACCTTGGGCTCTCGGCTGATGAAATGCTCGGAAACCTGGTGGGCATAGCTCCACAAGGGGAACCCCCCCCTCCGGGCCCAACCAGGTCTCCGTAATGCCCATAAGGTCCGCGGCTTCCCCCTGAATAAGATCACCAATCAGGGGGGCCTTATTGACCACGGACCGGGCATTACATAACTAGAAGTTTTATGACATGTAAGGCAGAACATGAACCACGTTACTTTTAATTATTAACTGTACTGGTTTCACTGATTCCCCTTCATGTTCTCATATGAGCTTTTGTATCCTGAAATGTCTTGACAAAATAAACAGCTCCTTTTACTTCAAGTGGCTGAAAATTAAAGAAAAGCCACCAGATGGCAGCCCATCTTTTCTTTTATTTTTCTAGGAAGAAAAGTTAGGAGCTCTACATAGTTTATAAAGCTGTGAGAAGATCAGAATCTTGGGATAACTGATCCACACATATTTATGAAATCATGTTCTTTTTAAGTTATCCTTCAGTGGAGATATGGATAATTTTTTAATTAGGCAAATAAAGAAATGTGAGGAATAGGAGTGTAAAAAAAAAAATTCCCAATGTGGTTTCCAGTGGAAGAGAATTGGTTGACCGTGCCAGAACAGATTCCACCTGGTAGTGTCAGCAGGGAACAGACTCCCAAGGATCCATCATTTCCTCCTCAAAAATTACACTAAAAAAGTACATATTTGGGAAAGATGATTCCCAAAAATGTAAAAAGAGTTTGAAAAAGGTGCACGTAAAGAAGTGGAGATTTGTTGTATTTCAGAGCAGGAAACGCATTTGGATTTCCTTGAGTGTAGATCCAGTGTGTGTGTATAACATATATATCGTTATTCTCTTTTAAAGTCAGCAAAAGTTTGCAAAGCAAAGTATAATAAAAACTAATAATACAGTCCTTGACTCACAACCACAACTGAGCCCAAAATTTATGTTGCTAAGCAAGACATTTTAAGGGAGTTTTGCCTCATTTTACGATCTTTCTTGCCACAGTTGTTAAGTGAATCATTGCAGTTGTTAAGTTAGTAACACAGTTGTTAAGTGAATCTGGTTTATCCTTTGACTTTGCTTGTCAGAAGGTCACAAAAGGGGATCACATGACCCTGGAACACTGCAACTGTCATAAATGTGAGCCTGAAGAGTCTGGATTTTGATCACATGACCATGGTGATGCTGCAATGGATGTAAGTATGAAAAAAAAAAGTGGGCCTCTGGTGGCGCAACAGGCTAATGCAGCCTATTATTAACAGCAACTGCCTGCAATATTGCAGGTTCAAGTCCCACCAGGCCCAAGGTTGACTCAGCCTTCCATCCTTTATAAGGTAGGTAAAATGAGGACCCAGATTGTTGGGGGGCAATAAGTTGACTTTGTATATAGTATACAAATGGATGAAGACTATTGCTTGACATAGTGTAAGCCGCCCTGAGTCTTCGGAGAAGGGCGGGATATAAATGCAAAAAAAAATAAAAAATGATCATGTCACTTTTTTAGTGATGTTGAAACTTTAAACGGTCACTAAATGATCTGTTGTAAGTTGAGGACTAACAGTTAAAAATAGTAAACAAAAACCGTTAAAATCATGGCATAAAAACAAGGAAAGAAAATATAACTAAATGTAATTGACACCAACAACTTTCACTGTTTATCCAGAGCATTGTATCCATGTAAATCAACTCCTAGTTTCATATATAATCCATTGTACCTTTTCCCAGCTTTCCATACCTCAATGATCTCAACCCATTTATTTTGGTTCATATATTTGCTTTGCAATTTGAATTCTGTCTATATCGAAATCACTTCAGCCTATTTCTTTCATAAAAGTCACTCTTTTTTTTTATTATTCAATCCATATTTATTCAACATCCATAATTTCTGAACTTACCCTCCTGCTTTACTACGTGTCCTTCTGTGTAGCCAACTTATTTTTGGTTTTCTCAGCTTTCATTTCTATATAATAAAGAAGCATATGCTTATACATATTGCAGCCATTTGTGCTTCTTTCACAAAAATCCATTCCTTACAAAGGATTATATGCTACCTACTCCTTTCTACTACAATAGCATTTGCATGTCATAAAGTTTCTCTATCCATATTCCTGTCTTTAGTAAACATTCTGTCAAATTTTCCCCCCTCTGGAAAAGAGGGTCCCCAAAGGATAAAAAGTCTTTCATATACACCTAGCACAACTGACATAACAAGTTGTGTGTTCTTAAATTTTTATTTATTTACTACTATTTATATCCTGCTCCATTTCCACAGGCTGTGAGTAGAGTGAGAGGTATCATGCAGAGGATGTACAACACCATAGAATTAACATATAAACTCAAAAACAAAACAGCAATGCTATCCACCAGGCAGGTCTCATATGACCAGCCTCCAAAGGATCAATCAAAAAGCCATGCTTTAAAAGCCTTGAAAAAACTCATCAGGGAGGCGGCAATCTGAATGTGTGAAGGCAAGCTTTGGGGGCCACCACTGAGAAGGCTCAGTTAAAGAATCTTTGCAGAAAATCCTCAGGGACTTGAATTTGTCCCTGATCTTCCTGGTTTGCAGATTTACTTTGGAGAAGGTAGTTGTGATTATGTTAGTCCTTTCATTTATAGCTAAATCTATACCATTAATCCATTCCACCATTCCTTTTCCTTAGTTTCATAATATATATTTTGTCCATATGTCATGCTCTTTACCATTTATTCATCCTATATTATATGTCATAATTTTCTAAATGCTATAGATATAATAAGTTAACCCATAGAAATTGATCTCCATGGCACATCATGACTTATTATCAATCAAGGCTTTCACATAATATAATCTTCACGAGATAGAAAAGCAATAGCAATAGCACTTAGACTTATATACCACTTCACAGTGCTTTACAGCCCTCTCTAAGCAGTTTACAGAGTCAGCCTATTGCCCCCAACAATCTGGGTCCTCATTTTACCCACCTCAGAAGGATGGAAGTATGAGTCAACCTTGAGCCTGGTGAGATTTGAACTGTCAACTGCAGCTAGCAATCAGCTGATGTAGCCTGGAGTACTGCACTCTAACCACTGCACCACCTCAGCTCATCTAGTTTACAAAAGGTGTAAACTATCCTTCTGAAGTTGATAAAATGAGGGCCCAGATTGTTGGGGGCAATATGCTAATACTGTAAACTGCTCAGACAGACTGTAAAGCACTATGGAGTAGTATATAAGTCTACGTGTTATTTCTAGTCTTAGTTTTACTCATGTCACCTATAGCATTCACTGATAATCCTAATGATATTACCCATCAGTTTTGGCAGGTTTTATCCAGTAGGTCACAAATGCAACTCAAGCAAAGGTGGGCTGCACTTACTTCAACAAAGAGTTTGCTGGTTGTGAGCTTGCACGCGCCCCTTTGGGAGAAAAACGGAGTTTCAAACATACTTCTAATCAACTCAGGCAGTTCCGCAGGGGCGGCACGGATCACAACTGGGCCAGCCAATGAGCCAGAAAGTTAGTTATAAATGGAAAGCATAGCATAGGGGTGGGTAGGCAGGCCCAGCCAGCGATCAGAGCTAAGGGTTTGCCCGAACCCTTGCGACCAGGCAGCAGCCCATCACTGAACTCAAGCCCAATTTGGCCTCAAGCATGGTCATGTTATTCTATTAGGATTTCTAACTTAGAGCCTGCCTCTGTGATATTCTGGCATATAATTAGGATGCTAATGAATGCACAACTGCGAAAGGGCCCTATGCTAGCATTCAGCAAGATATCAGTTTTGAAAATTATTGTGATCAGTTTTTGTACAGTACAAGATAGAAATCAGCTCAGAGTTATGCAATATTCTCTGCCATTCCCCATACCTTCCTTGGGAGAACCTCTTTTACAAATATTAATTCCTTGGTTTGTACAATTTCTCCACATTTCATAGTACCTTAAACAGAGAGGGGGAAAGTACTGCCTTAAGCAATTTAATTTTATGTCATGCAAATTGTTAAATTATTCATTCTGAGCATTCAATTCAACTGTGTATAGATACATAATTTATATTCAGTAATCCAGAAAGGGGGGAAAATCCAGTGCAGCATACAATTGATTTTAAAAGCTTCAGTCAGCTGGAATTGAATAAATCCAGGCACAGGCTTGAGAGTAAGGCTCTGAGTTCTAATCCCACCTTGGGCACAAAGTCAGCTGGGTGACCTTGGGCCAGTCACATTTTCTCAGTCCTAGGAAGGAGACAACAGCAAATCAATTTGAAAAACCTTGCCCCAAAATTGCAGGGACTTCTTCAGATAGTCTCTGAGAATTGAACAGGAGAAACAAAATAAAAAATCTTTATGGTATATGTGGACAGAATAAATCTGCATAGAAAGTATGATTGCATATTTAAAATATTTGTTTATCATAGCATCATTGGAACTGTAGCAAAATCATCTTTCTCACTATGTCCATGTGCAAATTAATATCTATTTGTGGGTGTCTAATTTGATTATAGACTCCACATGGACCTAAAATTTGCCACTAGAGGGTGTGCTGGCATTCATAGGCAGAGAAAGACTTTTTCCATCATATTCTGGAGAGTACAAAATACATTTACTGCTCTGGCTTTTATTTCATTTTATTTTATTGTTACAGTTCAAAATTGTTAATATTTTTGATAACCTGCTTCTCCAAAAATCCAGCTTTCATTTTCATAGAACATCAAAAGAAAAATCATTATCTGCATGATTGTGGTACAGACACATCACAGCAACTTAATATCTTTTCCAAGGTCTTCATGGCTGCCATACCAAGTGCTCATCTGTGGTGTATTTGTTGACTGCTGGTTTCTTAACTGTTGATAGTTGATCCTAAAAGAGAGAAGATATTTATCATTCAGTACTTTCAATGCCAATTCTAAGGATAGTTACCATACCTGTTATCATTAACTTGGTCCTTCTTTATATTTAATCTTAGTCCATTGTTATTCTTTCCTCCTTACATTCATTGCTCCTGTTCTTCTGCATCAATGGATAGAGCATTAACTTGAATATTATCATACTGTCCACTTAGGTTTATTGATTATTATTCAGTGATTGATTGCATTGTAGCCAAGTATTGTTTTTGCTAAATCTTTCCTAACTATAAAAGCAATGCCTTTTCTTCACTGTTTTTCATATCCTGAGTAACACTGTACTTTTCTGACTGAAAGTGTCCAGTTCTTCTCCATCTCAATCTATCAAGAATGTGTGGTCAATTCATTTCATCCTTCACTGTGTTTCCCATGTTCATGCTCCTTACATCCCAAATTCTCACTGCTTCAGGTTTTCATTTTTCCTATCTTGCTCAACCTGAACTTTAAATAGGCATATACCTTTCCCTTACAAATAAAATTATTTTCATTAAAGTCATCATTTTTTTTTCCCCAGTATCCCAAAAGTCTGCTGAGACACTTGGAAATCCCTGTTGGACTTTGGTGAGCTAGAAGGGAAGGAAGAAAATCTATCCCACTATGACAGACCTATCCTGGTAACTAGAAAAACATAAGGGACATTCAGTTTCCCTTCTCTCTAAACAAACCATAATATGACCCAGACAAATATCCACTCTACATCAAAAGGAAGAAGGGGAGAAAATCTCTTTCCTTGCTATTGAACTCTTCATTTTACAGAGGTCCAGTACAGGGGTGAAATCTAAAAATTTTCGCTACTGGTTCTGTGGGCGTGGCTTAATTGGTGAGTGTGGCTTGGTGACTAGGTGACTGGTGGGCGTGGCCAAGTCAACATCACTTCTTTGCCCTTTTTGGAGCTACAAAAAGAAGATATACCAATTATTTCATGCAATCAATACTTAAATAATAAGCGAGGTGCACAAAACAGTAAGAGATACACAAATACTTTCAGAAGAGCAATAAAAGTGTTGTCTTCAATGACGCTTCTTGCACCAAGGATAATAACGACCTTTAAAGAGATATACCATGATAGACAAATTTAGCCATTTAATACGTAAATAAGAATAACAGAGGTACACAAAACAGTAAAAAAATAAAAGAAGTACTTAAATAGTTACATAAAACTGTTAGTCGTCTTTAGCTATGAGACTATTGATACTGTCAGGAATTGCATACCTCTTTGAATCTTTCAAGACATTCTCCACAAAATCTCTGTAGTCATTGATGTCAATTTTGTAGTTGAAAATGTCACTAAATGTGTGCAGTTGTTGTTCAGCTGCTACCCATGGAACAACTATTTCCTCAACATCCCAGTACTTTGGCACCAAAAACTGTAAAAACTGTAGTTTATTTGTGGTGTCTTGCAGTTGGTTCCCAGTTTTTAAATGCTCACAGTCCATCAGTCATTTACCCAAATTTTTGATGACACTTTGTAAAAGTCTTTCTCGATGAAGACCAACAAATCGATCGTTTTCTATGAACTTTATATTCTTGAAGGTTTCTGAGGTAATTAGTCCTTCAACTTTTCTCTCGTATGGGCCCTTTCCCTTTGTTAGAAGTTCAAATGCCTTTATTGATCTTGTCACCAGCCAAATCATTTAAGAAATGTTTATTTTCCAGATGGGCAGCCATACCCAAGTATTTTGCATTTGCATGAAAATATTGTTGTAACACAGGATAAGCATACCACATAGCTATGGTTCCCCTAAAACTACAGGCAGCCCATCTTGGCCCAAAAACCCGACCAATCCTTCTGATGTTAATTTCAAGTTCTTTAGATATTTCGTCAAGTTCTATCCAGTTTTTATTCAATTGCTGGAAAATGGAGCATATCTTATCAATAAAATTTTTAAAATGATTTACTTGCTTTATTTCCTTTATGGCATCATCTAAAACAAGTTGGAGGTGATGGTTCAAGCAGTGCCATATGATGATTTTGGAACTCTTTGGCTATTCTGGTGCTCACTTCAGATTTTCTCCCAAGCATAACGCTGGCACCGTCAGAGCAGAACTCTATTAAAGGTTTTTGTAGGTAGTCCCGGGTAAATCCAATCTTATGTAAACTTTCAAAAATTGCAGAACATATTGTCTCTGCATCTTGTTTCTTCAATTCAACCAGCTCGACAAAAATTGTGGGTGGGTCCTCTGAGTCCTTAACTTTTAAGAAAACGATCAAAACTGGCTTGCAGGATACTGTTGAGGCTTCATCAATGATCAGACATATTTTCAGATTCTGTGCAATGATGTTGGAAAACTTTTGGGTTTTAATATCATTTGCAATGCACTCAATTATTTTGACAACTGTTGGTCTTGAATGCAGCCCTACTCCCAGATCTAGTCCATTTTCAGTTTGTAATTCTATCAATTCGTCGATGCCTGAAATTGGTCTGCATACTTTTGCCAGCCTGTAAACAGTTTTGAACATTTTAGAAGTGATGGCAAATTGCATTTCAGAAATCTTGTCCATTGCTTTTCTTATGGCTTCCTGCTCAGCTTGTTTGACGATGTTTATACAAATGGTGTGTGATTTCGATACAAAATGTTCTCTCATTTCTTCCGTAGAGATGCCTGGCGCACTTCCTTGTTTTTCCCAGCTGGCTCAATCTTGAAAAGCTTCCACTCTTTGCTTACATGAACACCGCTCTCCATTGCGAAGCTATGTTTCGCACAGTATTTAAAACCTAGCTTCTTGTTTGAAATTTCCAACCCATCATATTTCTCTTGGAAGTAGCTGTACTGTTGCATGGTCCAGCAGTCTGGAAGAATGGTTCCAATTTCAGGTGCGGCGGGTGACTGTACGCTGGCTTTGCTGTTTTGTCTGGTTTCAGGTGGTGGCGCTTGTGGCGCTGGGGATGGTTCTTGTTCCACTTCTGCTGGTTGTTGTTCAAGTTTTGGTTTCTTGGCCAAGAAACCCGTCAAAGTCTGTTGATTTTTCATCCTTCCTGTTAAAGGCAGCAGCTACTTTTACACTTTACACACATATAACACAACACAACACCACAGATTCACCCACAAATTAAAAGCAGCTGTGCTTGACTCAAAATGGCCCCTGTAACAAGCAGGAACAGCACACAGCCAGAAAAAGCCCAAAAAACAACTTTTACACTTTACACACACACAACACAACACAACACAACACCACAGACTGACCCACAACTTAAAAGCAGCTGTGCATGAACTAAAATGGCTCCTGCAACAAGCAGGAGTAGCACACAGCCAGAAAAAGCCAAAAAAACAAATTTTACACTTTACACACAACACAACACCACAGACTCACCCACAACTTAAAAGCCGCTGTGCTTGACCCAAAATGGCCCGTGCAACAAGCAGGAGCAGCACACAGCCAAAAAAAGCCCAAAAAACTACTTTTATACTTTAAACACACAAAATGCCACATACAGCTTTGTGAGAGTATGTGTTTGTATAGTTAGATTGAAACACTACAGAAACACACCAAATCTCAGAAAGCTGCACAAATATTTATTTTATTATTTTGTTTTTAGATAAAAGCAGCTAAATTTAAAACTTCCTAAACTACAAATGAAAAAAATACTTCAATTAACTATTTTTTTAAAGCTCCCAAAAAAAATAAAAAAACTTACCCAGTTGAAGGGACAGGGCAGGCAGATTCAGTTGCTCACCGATGAGATCAGTTGCTGGCAGGCAATTTCAGTTGCTAGCGGATGCAATCGATTGCAGAGATTGCAGCAAGTGAAGGAAGGCTGACGTTGCAACCAGCAGCTCGGGATTTGGTTCGAAGAGCGAAGGTAAGCAAGCTGGAGGCTCGGGAAAAGGTGGGTGGTTATCCAGGCCAGGCAGGCAAGCAGGGGGACCCGGGGACTGGGGGAATAGCACATGGCCCGCAAATGATCCCCGGTGGCTGTGCGAATTACGCAAGCCCAGGAATTGGGGGGGGGCACGCTAGGCTGCAACCAGTGATCCTTACCTTTTTCAGCGAGTAGCAGTCGGTGAGGCGTCCAGGCAAGGTGAGGCATGTTTATGTCTACAGTTTATTTTTATTTATTTATTTTATTTATTTATTTATTTCTGTCAAGCATGTATTAGATAACAGATATAAGTATAAACACAGTTCACAATCTCCTGCTGTTTTCTAAGAAGACAATTGAGCAAGAACTAAAATATGTAGGGAGGCTCAAAATGAAAACCTTTCATTTGCCAGACACATCAGAACTGTCCAAGATGGGCAATAAAAATATCATTCATTTTAGAAATTATTAATTCTCTGCCCTCGATCATAACGACCCCTAATATCAGTCTTTGCTTAGAGCAAATAGATAGACCTTCTAAACCCTGAAAGAAATAAAGATCTCAAAAACTCAAAAAATGCAGCCAGTTTGGCAGAGAAGCTGCACATATTCTTGTCCTTCAACAGAACATGGCAGAAGGCAAGAGCAAAAACAAGCCAAATTCAAGGAGTTGCTTCATCTCCTCCCTTCTGCTCTCCTCCCCAATGGCTTCATCTTAGCTGGTTTTTTAAACTGCTTTAAGCACTATGCTTTTCATGTTTTTTTGTGGTTCGCAGCATCACTTTATATAATGTTTAGTAACTCCATTTCACCCTATTTCTCTTATTTATTTATACATTCTTGCAGGGTTTCATGGATTGTAAGTAGCACTTTTGTTGCAGTTACATTGGTCTTGTGTGCACTTCTTTCTTCACATTTTTTGTTCTGGCAAATTCTCCTGATTTTCCAATAATGTATTCTTGCTTGCTATTTTTGCTTTTAGCATTTTTGTTACTTTTGGGATTGTACTTGAAGGACAGAACAAAACCCTGAATGAAATAGTTTCCAAAAGGCCATAGAATTGCAAGTCTACCAATTCAGATTTTATGACATCTGGTGGGAAACTATAAACAGGAGAAACTGGGTAGCTGTTTAACACCAAATAAGCAGAACTTAGGAATGCATTTAGAAACTCAAAATATCAAAGCAAGTGAAGTTACTGAACACTGAGAAAAATACTTGCTCATACTTGATATTCCCTTTTCACAAAATGTCAGCCACATTAGGCCTGGTCAGTCTTATGTACATATACAGTATATTGGGTATTTACACATGCATACCAATCAGTAAACTGATTACCTTTTCCCTCTTGTTACTTCCCATCTCTATCTTGTTCTAGACCAGGGGTCACCAACCTTTAGGATCTCAGGGACCACTAAATTCATAATTTTAAATCCCGTGGACCACTAATATGATCTGTCTAATGACCAGCTGGGTGGGCATGGCTAGGTGGTCATGTGACTGGGTGGGTGTGGCCAACTCAATGTCACTCAAATTGAGGGGAGCCTCGATGGCTTCTACTCACCCCTCCCCTCCCAGCCACTCCTCGCCTGCCCGCCTGGGCTCCTTAGGGCCCCAACAGGAAGTTGATGATGCTAAGCAGCCACCACGAGAAAGAGTTGGCAAAACAGCTTAGTTCAAATTGGATCTGACAGAGAAAGAGGCTCAACAGAAGCACCTAACTGAGGACTACATAGGCTTTCCAAGCAGAGGGAAGACCTGCAGGAGTGCAAGGCCAGCTACTGGTGCCTGGAGGCTCTGCGGGCTGAGATGGTCAGCCAGTTCCAGGCCATGATGCTGTCCCACTGGAACAAGGCCATCCAACTCTTTGTCACCAGCAGCATTTCCCTCCAGCCTTCACCCAGGCTAAAGCAAACCTCAAGTCAGAATTTCTGTCCCCCTCCAACCAACACAAAAAGACCCCAAAGGGGGACACTCTCTGTAGCAACACAAATGCTTATTGCATATATCTGGCCCGGGGGGGTAGTTTGAGGACTCCTGATTTAGTGCAATATAAAAAATATTTTTTCTGTAGACACCAAAATTTTCTCATGGACCACCAGTTGGTGACCGCTGTTCTAGACCATCCCACCACTTATGAGAGTGGTGGCTGACCCAAATTCTACAGGCCAGGGCTCGTCCTCTTACCTATATGCATCATTTCCACCATAAAGCAGAATTTTTATTTATTTTTTTACATTTATATCCCGCCCTTCTCCGAAGACTCAGGGCGGCTTACAATGTATAAGGCAATAGTCTCATTCTATTTGTATATTTTTTACAAAGTCAACTTATTGCCCCCCCCAACAATCTGGGTCCTCATTTTACCTACCTTATAAAGGGTGGAAGGCTGAGTCAACCTTGAGCCGGGCTCGAACCTGCAGTAATTGCAGGCTTTGTGTTCTAATAACAGGCTTCTCTATTGCCTGAGCTATCCCGGCAAAGGGCAAATATTTCAGCCTTTAAACCCTTCATGGCATGGGGTTAGTTTCTCTGAGGGACTGCTTCTTCCCAGTCATATTTGCCTGTTCCATTAGATCCAGCAGGAAGGGCAGGCTGTGGATCCTGTCTACAATGAAGGGCCCAGGAGGTGGGTTATCTTCCATGCCGCTTAACGCCCAGAATGTTCTTCCTCCTGAAATGAGGCTAGTTCCATCTTTGCTGGATGTGGCATCAGGCCTGGAAACTAAAACCCTGAGACAGTTCCACTGTGAACAACTCTCTCTTGCATTTTGTCATTTTTTACATTTATATTGATTTTAATTACCTGTTGCACACTGTTCAGAAGCACTTTTTGTGAGATGGGCAGCTGTATAAATTAGATAAATAAATAGATACATTTTTGGTCATGTGAGTATAACTACCTATATTATCCATGGATTAAACATAATATAACAGAATAACAGAGTTGGAAGGGATCTTGGAGGTCTTCTAGTCCAACCCCTTGCTCAGGCAGGGAAACCCTATTTCAGATAACTAATTGTCCAATCTCTTCTTGAAAGCTTCTAGTGTTGGAGCAGCCACAACTTCCAGAGACAAGTTGTTCCACTGATTAATTGTTACATAATCATACCATTTGCACTTACTGTATTGTCACAATTTCTAAGACAATCACACATTTCCTTCCATGTAAAAGATTTATTAAGTTGAGATAAATTATAATTATCTTTGGGTGATCCTAAAAAAAAAAGAGAGATTATTAGACTTGGGCCATGTATCTTTGGTATTTAATGCCCACAAAATTGTCAAGGATATATTAATGAGTTTCAAATGCATGCTAGAAATACCAAGAGTAAAGAGGATAAGAAATATTGGGGTCAGATTTTTATCTTAATTCAGAAGAAAAAATGGATAGTAAAAGTGGTGGAGTTGACTGAAATGGCAAAGTTGACTGTTTTAATAAATAATAATAGATAAAGAACAATTTATCTAGTTTTGTTTCCACATGGAACTTTAATTTTAGATTTTTAAGACTAGAATGACTTTATTGTAATAGAGTTTGAAACACTCAGGAATATGAAGCAAAGGGTTGAGGCTAAAAGTATTTTTGTACTGTATTGCTATATATACTGTATTTTTATTTACTATTTTTTCCTCTATAACTTCTTTCCTCTTCAGTGTTTCTAATTTTCATTTTTATTTCTATAACAAACTTTAATTAAATATTAAACAAGAAAAGTACATTTCCCTCCTTGCTGGCAACGTACAGTAATTACTCATGTTTTCATTGCCCTGAAATTTTCAAAAACAGTATAAAAAGCTTAACGGATATAATTTCCTATATATTCCTCTAATGTTTTGTATCAGAGTACACTTAACAGGACATAGTTAATCCTAAGTAGCTTTACATGAACTCTTACATTTATTTAATTTGGAATGGGAAATAAAAGCTCAACGCTAAGCCTGGCATGAACCCAACCTTGGAAACAGGATATGAATCCAAATTAGATTGAAGCATTACATTTTCAGACCACAGCTTGATGGATCAGGGGAAAAGACCTTGTGCCCCTCTGCTGCAACTCTTAAACATCACATGGCATCACATGGCCAAATTTTTGTGAACCTTTATTGTGAGAAAATAGGGAACTTCACTTTCAGCTTCTCTCCTATTCCTCTCATTTCGTTAATTTTGACCAAACACTAAAATATTAATCCACAAAATGATAATGTCATAGTAACAAGGTTACATGCTCAGTTTTGCGAGAGAACCCTAGACCTCAAGTAAAAGCAATTAGGAAAGATTCATACCACTATTGTCTGCTACTAAACTAGTTTTGAATTTCTGCAAACCTATAAATTAAACTAATAATTAAACATTAAAGGAGTATTATGAATTCATGCATCTTTTATCCTCACTGTGAAAGGTAGGAAATACATCTTCCAGCTTCTAGAGGAAGTTGAACAGAGACTTTTAGGTAGCCAAAAGAAAGGAAAAGGAGCAGAATATATATTCAGATCAGTGGTGGGTTTCAATTTTTTTTACTACCAGTTATGTGGGTGTGGCTTAGTGAGCGTGGCAGGGGAAGGTTACTGCAAAATCCCCATTTCCTCCTGATCAGCTGGGACTCAGGAGGCAGAGAATAGATGGGGGCCAGTCAGAGGTGGTATTTACCGGTTCTCTGAATTATTCAAAATTTCCACTACCAGTTCCCCAGAACTGGTCAGAACCTGCTGAAACCCACCTCTGATTCACATGGAATGACACATCCAAAAGAAGCTGATGGTCACAAAAGAACTACGCAAAGAAGAAGTCACCAAATATTTACATCCTAACATGGTACATTTTCGGGCCAAAAGAAACTTCAATTTTGATCAATACATCTAGGTCTTGGTTATTCTGATGATTCTGGCTCAATATAAACAAGAGAATTTTTATATGATTTGATTTGATTTGATTTGATTTGATTTGATTTGATTTACATGGCTGCCCATTCGCCTGTTCCAAAATGTGGTACTATAATTTGTTAACAATCCTTTCAATTTCTACAGCTTTGTTGTTGTTAGTTGTGAAGTTGTGTCCAACCCATCGCGACCCCATGGACAATGTTCGTCCAGGCCTTCCTGTCCTTTACCATCCTCTGGAGTCCATTTAAGCTCACGCCTACTGCTTCAGTGACTCCATCCAGCCACCACGTTCTCTGTCGTCCCCTTCTTCTTTTGCCCTCAATCTTTCCCAGCATTAGGTTCTTCTCCAGTGAGTCCTTCCTTCTCATTAGGTGGCCAAAGTATTTGAGTTTCATCTTCAGGATCTGGTCTTCTAAAGAGCAGTCAGGGTTGATATCCTCTAGGACTGACTTGTTCGTTCGCCTTGCAGTCCAAGGGACTCGCAGGAGTCTTCTCCAGTACCATAGTTCAAAGGCCTCAATTTTTGGCACTCAGCCTTCATTATGGTCCAACCTTCACAGCCATACATTGCAACCGGGAAAATCATAGCCTTGACTATACGCACTTTTGTTGGCAGGGTGATGTCTCTGCTTTTTAGTATGATTTTTTTCTACAGTTAATAATATGATAAATGGGGGTCAGAGGAATTCCTGTAGTAAGAAAAGCTGATGAATTAGTTCACTCACTGAATCTCATAAACTATCAATTAATAATGCTTCTCTTGACTTTACAAAGTTTTACATATTGTTCACTCCTAACAACTTGTTGTCCACTTACTAGCAATATATTATAGGATCCTAGAAATAGAGTGAGAAGATTGACCCTTAATTTAGAAAGTTAGTCTTTGATTTAGAAGATATATTATCATATTATTCAGCTCATTACTATATCAAATGTAATAAAAAAAATTCTCAGTAAGTATATTAGTGAACGCCTCATAACCATACATTTATAGAAAAGCTAACTATAGCACTACTTATGATAACTATTGAGCTTCATCCTTTTAATGAGAGAACTGTACTGATCTTTCATCAAGTATTTTTTATGACCATGCTATCCAAAGTTATAGAATAAATAAAAGCATAGCATAGCGTAGCATAGCATAGCATTGCACAGCATAGCACAGCCTTGCACAGCCTTGCACAGCCTAGCATAGCATAGCATAGCAATAGAATAGAATCTAGAAGGGACCTCGGAGGTCTTCTAATCCAGCCCCTTGCTCAAGCAGGACAACCTATACCATTTCAGACAAGTGACTGTCTAGTCTCTTCTTAAAAACCTCCAGTGATTTCTGAAGGCAAGCTGTTCCACCGGTTAATTGTTCTCACTGTTAGGAAGTTTCTCCTTAATTGGCAGCCCTTCAAATACCCCTAATTCTTCTTTTCTTTAGACTAGACAAACCCAAATCCTGCAGCCATTCTTCATATGTTTTAGTCTCCAGGCCTTTGATCATCTTAGTTGCTCTTCTCTGAACTTCTTCCAAGCCTCAACATCCTTTAAATTGGTTACAGTAGTCCAGGTGTGGTCTTGCTAGGGTTTTATAAAGTGATACTAATACTTCACGTGATCTTGATTCTATACCTCTATTTATACATGATTGTATTAGCATTTTTGATAGTGGCTGCACACTGCTGGCTCATATTCAAGTGATCATCCACTAGGACTCCAAGGTCCCTTTCACAGTTACTGTTTTTTGCCTAATCTGTACTTATACCTTTGATTTTTCCTGTCTTTTCTCCACATTAAAATTCATTTTGTTGGATAAGACCCATTGTACAAGTTTGTCAAGATCTTTTTGGATCCTGAGCTTGTCTTCAGGGTGTTGGCTATTCCTGCCAGTTTAGTGTCATCTGCAAATTTGATGAGTTCTCCTTCTATTCCCTCATCTAAGTCATTTATGAAGATATTGAAGAGTACTGGGCCTAAGATGGAGCCTTGTTGTACCCCACTGTTTACTTCTCTCCGTGTGGATGTAATATCATTAAGGACTACTCATTGAGTATGGTTTGTCAACCAGCTACAAATCCATCTGGTGGTGATGTTGTCTATTCCACATTTTTCATCAGTATTTAATAGCAGATAAAGACCATAAAGGATCTAATCACATTTTAAAGGTGAATAGAATTCATGTGTGAATAGAATAAAGTTTTTTTTAACTTTATTATCTTTATCAAATGCATGAAATGTACTCCACAGCTAATAGATTTACAATGGATTCACTCAGGATTATATGGTTATTTAATGCTAGTGCCATTTCTATATAAAGCTCAAATGTACACAGCAAATTCAATGACCCATGAATAGTTGGCTATAAAAACTGTTTTTCTGCTAACAGTTAATAATATTTCAACACGAAACAATTATGTATAAATTTAATAAATTAGCCTAACATCATAAACTATTAAATTATTGTAGTAAATCTAACATTCACTGAATGGTTACTGGATTTCTTTTAGTGTACTTCTGAACTTGAGAAATTTCAGCCCTGTATTTATTCAGTTTATAATGTTTCTCAGCTGTAATAAAGGTTGTATTGAAACATACTAGAATCAGATATTAATATAATAATGTAGGATTATGGGTCATTCCATGTCAAGTGGTCTGATTTCAGGAAAGTGCCCAGGTTGACCAACATGGATTTTGATGAAATTTGGTGTGAATATGCATACATGTCCCCAATGAACATTGGTAAAGTGTTACATTGGCCGATGCAATACTTGCGGAGATATAGTCATTTGTATGACCCCATACCACAGCCTTCATCAGTATGACTCTGAGATTTCAGCAACTTTGAGACATAATATCTTCGGCAATATTTTGTTGAGAGAAACAAAACTTGGGCCAACTTGTACAACTTGTTATGCTCTATTAAACAAAACAATAAAAACATTATCATGAGCAATCGCCACCTAGATAATTGGGAGCAAAGTTGGCCAAAAATGACTACAGCGTGAAAAAAGGGTAAACTTTGGCTTCTTATATCACTGGCAGGAAAGGTATGAGAAATGTCAAACTTTGTGTGTAATAACTAAAAAAATAAAAGGTGGGATGGGTGCACATATCTTTCAAGATGGTCTTTTTAGTCTTATAAGTTCTTGAAGGAAAGGAAAGGAAAGGAAAGAAGGAACGGAAAGGAAGGGAAGGGAAAGGAAAGGAAAGGAAAGGAAAGGAAAGGAAAGGAAAGGAAAGGAAAGGAAAGGAAAGGAAAGGAAAGGAAAGGAGAAATCCCTTCATTACTTAAAAAAGTTTTCCACTGACCATATATGTTTCTGAAGATCCAAATTCATCAATGTCTTTGTATTGAAATTTGCTAATATTCCAGTGTGTCCTTTAATAAATCCACAGATACTTTACAACAGGGTTTTCCAAAGTGGTCAGTATAGACCAGTGATGGCTAACCTTTTTGCGCCCTGCCCCCATGCATGTGCACGGGATGCCCCCCTTCCCCCCCTCCTGGCACGCGATGGCTCGGTAGGCCCGTTTTTCTCTCTCATCTGGCTCCAGAGCCTCTCTATGAGTCTGGGGAGGGCAAAAACGGCATCCCCCCCCCAACAGAGGCCCTCCGGAGGCCAGAAACTGCCCATTTGCCAACTTCCGATTAGACAGGAAGTGGCTTTTTTGTTGTCCCCAGCCTCCAGAGACTCCTAGAGAGGCTATTCCAATTGTCTATTCAAGAATTGGTCTAGCAAATGTTTTGTATGCTCTGGTTAGTAGGGTAATATTACCAGAGAAGAAGCTACACAAGATTAGGTTTACAACCCTTAATGTCTTTTTGGCAATGTTGTTGCACTTAGATCATATTGAGTACTCCAAGGTCCTTGACAGAGTGAGGGTCATCTACAAAGTCATGCCCACTTAGCTTGTATTTTGTGTTCTGATTCTTTTTGCCAATTTGTAAGGTAGAGCATTTGTTGGTTGAGAATTTGTTGGTTTTTCTCTTATAACTAGAACACCACTAATTTGAGCTGCATTATACAACTAACAAGAAGTCTAATAAACTTCACTGAAGGGTAGCAATGGCTTTTGTCATAATATCATTAAATTGCACACTTCTTTAAAATATATATATTTTAATAGGTAGGTAATATGTCATCCATTAAACTTAAAGTTTCAGGCATGGGGCCAGCTGTCTTACACCTAAACAGCATGAATATTAACTGATAATCCCTGACTTTTCAGCGTTTGCTGTGGGAGGACAGGGATATGTTAAATGCTACTACAGGTAGTCCTCCACTTACAGCAGTTCATTTAGTGACCGTTCAAAGTTACAACTACACTGAAAAAAATGAGTTATGACCGTTTTTCATAGTTACAACCTTTGCAGCATGCCCATGGTCAGGTGGTCAAATTTCAGACCCTTGGCAACTAACTGATATTTATGACGGCCACAGTGTCCCTGGTTCATGTGATCCCCTTTTGCAACCTTCTGACAAGCAAACTCAATGGGGAAGCCAGATTCACTTAACGACCAGGTGACTAACTTTTATTGGGTTAAAATTTTATTGGGTTATTTATATTTTAATATTTTAATTCGTTTTAAATTTGGCCATTTTATAATATGCTTGTTTTAATTTCTTTTAATATTGATATTGTGATTTTTTACTTGGCTGTACACCGCCCTGAGTCCTTCGGGAGAAGGGCGGTATAGAAATTGAATAAAATAAATAAATAAATAAATAAATAAATAACTTATCAACTGCAGTGATTCACTTAACAACTGAGGCAAGGAAGGTTGTAAAATGGGGTAAAACTCACTTAACAAACATCTCACTTAATGAAAGAAATTCTGGGCTCACTGGTAGTTGTAAATCGAGGACTACCAGTATTGCAAATCAGTTCTAACCATAGTTGCTTCTGAAAGGTTCTCAGCCAATGGCAATTGCCCCAGCTTATACTTTTCTATGGATCTAGGGGCTGGGTTAAGAACTGACGGTCTTCCTCAATAGATCTGAGGGAATCAGACTGACTTGTGTACTGGGCTTTTTTTGAACTATATTAATAAACAATAATGTTTCTGATGAGATGGATAGGGTAGGAATAGAATAGAATGGAACAGAACGGAACGGAACGGAAAGGAACGGAACAGAACAGAACAGAACAGACCCCTGGATTACTTAAAAGTTTTCGCATATTTATGTCATTCTCACTAACATAGATGCTGAAGTAGCTTTTGCATGGAGAAAAGAACAATTTATTTATTTATTTATTTATTTATTTATTTATTTATTTATTTGTATCCCACCTTTATTATTTTTATAAATAACTCAAGGCAACATATATATCCAACATACCTTTGTCCTCCTATTATCCCCACAACAGCTCACAATGTGAGATGAGTTGGGATGAGAGAGACTGACTGGCCTAAGGTCACCTAGCTGACTTTCATGGCTAGAACTCACAGTCTCTCACAGTAGTACCTTAAGCAGAAAAGGGCAGATCTGCTTGTAGGCCTCTCTGCCTCAGGAGTTAAAATTGCTTCACTGCCCATGACCCTAATGTGTGGAGGAAACAAAATGCTTTGACCCAATCCAACTGCAGTAGTTTTTCATTTGATTTCTAACAATAAAGAACTAGCTGGAAGCAGTTCTTCATCTCAACAATTAGCCTGGACTTTGTGGAATTTGCCCTTACATCAAGAGTCTGGAAGAAGATCACTACAAATCCCTGGGCACCCTTCAAGCTAACAATTTCAAGCATGCTGAATTCAAGAAGAAGGTTATTATTAGTCAATACATCATGAGAATGCAGACGATCTTAAAGTCCAAACTCAATGGAGAAAATACCATCAAGGTAATTAACACCTTGGCAATTCCAATCATTAGATACACAACTAGAATAATGAACTGGACTCAAGTGGAACTAGAAGCCCCGGACAGGAAAACTAGAGAAATAATGAAAATGAATTAAGCCTTTCGTTCACAGAATGGTGTTGACTGACTTTACTTACCAAGGAGTGTAGGTGGGCGTGAAATTTTGCAAGTCCATCTTGAAGAAGGAAAAAAGGGCATTGGAGGAATATCTGAAGGACACTGAAGAAGATTCACTGAAGCTAGTACACTGAAGGGTTATTGAATACTGGAGAGACCAAACTGGCCTACAAGAATGACTAAATGAAGAATAGATAAGAGACATGGCAAAGGAAACGATTGCATAGCCAGTATATTTAAAAAAAACAACAACTGGCAAGCAAAGCAGATAACAACATGCATACAAAGCCAGAATCAAGAAGGCAGCAACAGAGAGCAGACAGCCTCTGCAAAGAAGCAAAGAAATAGTGGACCACCTGTTTAGCT
Source organism: Ahaetulla prasina (assembly GCF_028640845.1). Lineage (NCBI taxonomy): Eukaryota > Metazoa > Chordata > Lepidosauria > Squamata > Colubridae > Ahaetulla > Ahaetulla prasina. Next base: position 178,149,040 of record NC_080539.1, on the reverse strand, counting down.
ACTGCAAGAAGATCGCACAGGTTGATTACAAATAATGACATGACAAACTAGCAACAATGGTGTATTGGAAGACATGTGAGAAATATGATTTGCCTGAAAACGAGAACTGCTGGGATGAGAACTGAAAACAGACAAAGTAATAGAAAATGATGAAGCTAATGTGTCCTGGGATTTTAGAATTCAAATAGACAAGCATCTGTCACAACACGCCAGACTTAACACCAGAGGTGGGTTTCAGAAGGTTCTGACCAGTTCTGGACAACCGGTATTGGAAATTTTGAGTAGTTCGGAGAACCGGTAGTAAAAATTCTGACTGGCCCCGCCCCCATCTATTCTCTGCCTCCCAAGTCCCAGCTGATTGGGAAGAAATGGGGATTTTGCAGTAACCTTCCCCTGCTATGCCCACCAAACCATGCCCACAGAACCGGTAGTAAAAAAAATTGAAACCCACCACTGCTTAACTGTAAGAAAAAAGTAAAAGTCTAGATGATGGATTCTGCTGTACTTGGAGACAGCAAAATAGAAGAAAAATAACTGAAGAAAAAACACAAAGGAGAAAGACATGCAAATGGACAGAAAACTCAGACAAGGCAGAAAAACAATGGTTGTATTGAAAACAAATGGGGGGGGTAGTGGGCGGGAATAAAAAGAAGAAAGGGTCATAAATCTTCCATGTCAAAGGCTTGGGCAAAGAACCAGGTCTTTAGGGCTGTTTGAAATATCAGTAGGGAGATAGTCAGTTCAATTGGGGGTGGGGGTGTTCCTTTCCAGAGGGAAGGTATTGCTACAGAGAAGGTGGGCTTTCAGGGTTCCAAAAGATGGCATTGTTTAATCAATGAAAGAGTATGCCAACTCTGCTAGACTGAACCAGCTGTATAGATACTATGGGAAAAAGGGATATTTACTTTATTTTTATCTAGTAATCTTGGTATTTAAAGTATATTTTATTGTTTATTTTTGCTGTCCTCATTGTCTACCTCCATTCTTGGATAAAAAGTTATGTTACTTTTGTTCTTGTTTGAGCACAAGATCCATTTTCACACAAAAGTCTCTTTTCTCATATAAATTCTTGCCATTACTAACAGCTGGCAATCCCTCAGGCTCAGGAGTATCTTTCCTAACCTACACAAGAGATATGGCCCTCTTAACTCCCTCTTGTAATGACCATTATTTTCTTTATGATTTTTTCTTTTTGAATGAAGTCAAATACGACTGTTCTTTTGTAACATACAAGTGCTGCTTGTCATCTTTTAAGATATTTATCTTTCCTTGGCTCTGAAACTCAGTTCTGAATAAACTATAAAGAGTAACATTTGTTTGAGTTAAAGAACAAATACAGCAATCCTTTTCCAAAGAACTGAATATAATATAGCATGCAGACTTTAATTGATAAAACATTTCTAATATGAAAATGTATGGTTTGGGATACTGCATTTTTTCTTTGCTGATTTAATATAGACCACCTATTTTTTCATTATGCTGTAACATCCAGCACAGCAAAAAAAAACAACAACCTTTCATCCATGACAACTTTCAGAAAACAGATTTTTAATGTAAGTGAAATATGTCCACACACATCATACATTAGAATTCATTATTTCAGTACACAGTTATTTATAAGGCCTTCCAGCATATAGCTCTCTTAAGATCAAGGCAATAACCAATTACCAAAAGTTGATAGGAAGACAAAGTACAAGTTATGTAGGCATCATTATTTCACTCAGCTGGTTTCATGCAGAATAACAGTAAAACATAGTTGAAAGGGACTTTTAGTTCAATTCCCTGCTCAAGCAGGAAACGCTATACCTGCTATATAGGGGTATAGTTGGTTATCTGATCTCTTCTTAAAAACTTCCAATGTTGGAGCACCTACAACTTCTGGAGGCAAGTCATCCCACTGATTGATTTTTCTAACTATCAGGAAATTTATCCTTAGCTCTAGGTTGGTTCTGTCCTTGATTCTCTTTGGTTCTCTTCCATCCATTGCTTCTTGTCCTGCCTTGGAGAATAGGTTGACTCCTCCTTTCTGACAGCACCTTAGATAATGGAACATTGCTATCATGTCACTTTATTTTCATTAAACTAGACATAGCCAATTCCTGCAACCATTCTGGGAGATTGAAGCGGTTCAGGGCAGGAGGTGAACTGTGCCAGGAAGATACTAACTAGTAGCCTTGGCAGAATGTTAGAAAAGAGCAAAGTAGTGGCACAAAGAATAAGAAATTGACCTATTTGAAAATCCAAAAGGACACCATGTACTACTGTATAGGTATTTGCAGCTGACGGATTGCCAACTGACATGTCAGAGGAACTTGAACAAATAAATGCAATGGAAGAATATTTACTTAAGAAAGGTCTCCTGTGAAGATCAAAAATCCTGGCATCTATGGAGATAAGTAAACTGAGACATATTAAAGAATATATTTCAGATAAGTCTACACAGAATACAATGGTCCCATTAGTCTAAGATTTGTAGAAGAATATTTTTTCTTTTTCATTGCTCAACAAGTGATATTAGCATTTGTAACCCAATAATTATAGGACCAAATTACAATGCTTATTTTATTAGGCCACTGAATTTTAAAGATTAAGGGATTTGTGTGTGTTTGAATTTGAGTTTAGCCTTTTTTTTAATAGAAGGCATGGAAAGGCCAGGTTATATTTATAATTATAACTTCACAAATGAAAAACCATTAATATGATTATTTCCATAGTAGTTAATAATGTCCTCTACCATATTAAAAATATGTAGTGTTTGGCAAGGCTTGAGAGGACCCATGGGATTGTAAATTATTGCATCTTTTCAGTATGGAAAAAGTGTGTATCCGTTTGTAAACTCCTGCAATATCTATTACAGCGTGCAAAAATGATAATAGATTCTACAGTACAGAAGGCATTCTTTTTTAAAAAAAATATTTGTCTTGTTTATATAACATGTAAAAATTCAATTTCAGTCAAACAGTGTGTTGTCTGGGTACAATTATTTTTAGGAAATCATAATCAAAGTATTTACAATAGTATTCATCACAATGATATTAATTCTATAATAATAATAATTTTTACTTGCCTAGTCTAACAATTCTCCCTTATAACAGTAGTCCTTTTTGTATCCCCATATTTCTAACTTCTGTTTTTATTATCTAACCATTGGTAAAATAAGTCCCCTCTCAAAAAAATATTCAGTTCCTTTTTTTCCATTAATTTTAAGCATTAATCTGTCCATTTCTGTGCATTCAAAAAAATATTAATTACACTGTTATCTGTTGGGATCTCTTCACTTTTCCATTGTTGTGTAAATACAATTCTGGCTGCAGTTAGTACATGTAAGATCAAATATATATTCCTTTTGTCATCCTTTTCTGGTAGGATGCCAAACAAAAATATTTCTTGTTTCAAATCTATATGCTGTTGTATCATTTTTTCCAACCAAGTATGTATTTTTGTCCAATATTTTTTTTGCTTTGGGACATGTCTGCCACCTATGATACTACAAACCAAGCGTCTGGAATACAGAAGGCATTCTATACTCCATTCTTATTTAGCTGAAAAACAATTGTTGGGCTTGCCAAAAGCAAATATAATTAAGCAGCCTATATTAATTAGCAAAATTGCAGAACATCACATAATACGAGAAAAAAGTATATTGATACAGAACAGTCAGTTCCTTAGGAGTAAGACCCACTAACTCATGAGGGTAATGAGCCCCTGGAATTGCACCTAATTCAAGATTACAGCTCAGATGCTTCTGAAATAGGTATAGTAAAACCTCTATCATATATACACAGTGATTGTACCTATGTAGATATTAATAGTGTTTGTGATTATATTATTAGAAAACAATTTCTTTCTTGCATAAAGAGTATCAGCTGAAAATTACAGCTTAAGAAATACCAAATATTGGGTATTTTGCTAGTACATGACTAGAAAGGGAATAATGTTAATTGTAAACCAGCATCAGTCTTGTTTCAGCCCATCAACCCTAAATGAGTTGCGAAAGGAATATTGCAACAATGGTGGTGACAACATGATTGCCAACATCTTGATTTATATATTAAGATAGTGAATGTATTTTCCACTAGCAATGGAGTGTAAGCATAAGTTTTAAGAGACTGAATTAACCAAGCCTTAAGCCATAATAATAATAATAATAATAATAATAATAATAATAATAATAATAATAATAATAATAATAATAATAATATTTTAATTTGTATACCGCCCTTCTCCCAAAGGACTCAGGGCGGTGAACAGGCAGATAAAATACAAATACACACAATAATTAAAAACATCCCTTAAAAAACTAATTTAAATGCCCAAATGTTAAAAAACATACTCCCCCATAAAATCACAAAATTTTAAAAACCCATCCAATAAAGATAAAAATCAGGCTAGTCCAGCCATACGAAATAAATAAGTTTTAAGTTCGTGGCGAAAGGTCCTAAGGTCAGGTAATTGTCGAAGTCCGAGGGGAAGTTCATTCCACAGGGTCGGAGCCCCCACAGAGAAGGCCCTCCCCCTGGGGGCCGCCAGTCGACACTGTTTGGCTGACGGCACCCTGAGGAGTCCCTCTCTGTGGGAACGTACCGGACGATGGGAGATAGAGGCCGGCAGTAGACGGTCCCGTAGACATTAAGACATTTTGTGAGGTTTTTGGTAAAGATCAGCCCAGCCACCATAGACATGTATACATATTCACAGAATCTGCAGAACCATTGGGGGGGGGCAGGGGTGACAAAAACATCACTGCACCGAAATGCAACTTTCACCTTTTTGCTTGCATGCCATGATATTGCACGCATATACAAAGGGGTGGAATTTACAGCACAACGCCACTTTTGTTATTTGGATTCCGTGGACATCTCTGAGAGAGAATTCTTCAGCTAGTCACAATGAAGCTAAAGTGATGATCATGATCTCACAGCACAAGCTTCACCCTTTGTGAACTTGCAGATAATATGATAACACAAGTGCAAAAGGAATAGAGTTTGCATTGTATTGTGGCAAAACACATTTCATCACTTGTCCCCTTCTGCATAAGTCTGATGTGAAGGAAGGGAGAGGGAATGATGACATATACGTGACAATTAGATCACACAAATTCCACATCTTGAGTACTAGATTCAAATGTACGTTCTTATGGTACCATTTGCACAATGAAGACTTTGCTCATGTGCCCATTATTTGGGCATCTCTGTGGTTTGAAGTACTGTACATTCTCTTTCATTTTTGTTTTCTGTACCTATCATTTGTCCTTATGCTTTGTTCTTTCTTTGTCATAATATTGGCTGGATAATAATGCTATTGATATTTCTATTAGTTTTTCAGAATGCATCTTACAGTTTTGAGGATAGTATTGGCTGAAAGTTCCACTAACCTTCATTAGTTATTTTGGTAGTCAGCAATCCCTTTTATGTTGGCCTACATTAGTAATCATCAAACCAGCAAGAGAAACAGGAAGCTTCAAAAAATTGACATACATTTCAAAGTGTAATAAAGTGATCCTGGAAGAATTGGATACTGAGCCTGATCACCAGCACACACACACACAATCATTACTAAGGGAAATAATTAAATCTTATACGGAAGAATTGGATTTAATAGACTTTAATAGACGTAAAATATTCAACTAAAAATGAATATGCATTTTATTCAAGTGTGAATCAGAATTTTTTTAGGCTTAATTGTTTTAAAAACTACTGTCTGTATATCACCAAATTCAGGAATGTAATACAAGTAGTATCCAATCATAGTGCAGTTAACGTGAAAGTTGTGTTTCAGAAACTGGTTAAAATATCAAGAAATTGCTATTTCAATGTTTCCCTATTGGATGATAAAGACTCAGTACAAAAATGCTGGCAGAGATCTTACAATACTATGATTTGAATTCAGAAACATCAAGTGCCCACATTTTTGAATGGGAAGCTTATAAAACGTATATTTGAAGTCAAATTATTCCTTATGCATCATACAAAGATAAGATTAAAAATAAAAGAGAAAATAATTTGGAAGATGAACTGAAACATTTATGGACACAGATAGTTAAATGCCCATGTTTTATACAGAAAAAAAGTATGATTAACTGTTATAATATAACAGCAGACAGAATTCATGCTGATATGTTTATGGCAGAGATACTGGGAGAACAGTGAAAGACCTGGCAAGATTTTAGCTAATTGTTTAAAGCAAGAGAAAGAAACTGCAATGATTCCAATTATATAAAACTTCAATGGGTGTAAAAAAAAGCATTCATAGAATGCTGTCACACATTACACAATATTTACTGGGTTTACTTCTTGGAAACATTCATACACAACCAGAACTTCCTATATATCATGAACTGTTTTTACATTTCTGTTAAACATTGGTAGTCTTAGCTGGAAATGTGACCATAAGAAATTTTCCAAAGAGAGGTTTGATGGTTAAGTGAAAGGAACAGACTTTATCTAATCCTGTATTTATCCGTCCCTTGGCAATCACTATGTCTGATAAATACAGTTTTGCTTAAAACAATTTCCCATATATATCCCATTTTATACAAGCTTAAAAATGCCTCACCTTGCCATCAGATTGATGCAGTGCTCATCTAGGTACACAAAGAAGCTGAGCTATTTTTTAAAAAAGAAAGATCCTTAGCAGACTATTGTACAGACTATTACAATGTACAGACTAATGTACAGACTATTACAATTAAAATTAACTGTTATATCATTAAAGTGCTTATCTGATTTAGCAATGTATTAGCCCTGCCAGCATTTCTAAATAAGAAGCATTTATAGCAAATATTTTGCTGATTATCATAATTATTTTTTAAAAACCATCTTATTTGCCAAAACAAGGCAGGTGACAAAAAAGAATATGTTACTATGGAGATGAAAGGATATGTTAAAGCATCTCTACAATCTCCAGTAGCATAAGAATATTAAACAAGTAGAAACAATATAATATGGCAATCAACGTTCAGAAAATGTTGGTTCAAAACTGCTCTCTGTTTCCTCCATCAAAATATTGAGATATTCTCTCAATTCCTGTAGACAGTTAGAAAAACATTTACACGAAGAGCTGGAAATTCAAATCTGGGAACAGTCCACATTAGAATGTATGACATGGGTCATACATTCAGACCTGAGTCTCTCCGGAGAAGTATTGCTTGAATTATCAGTTTGGTTTCTTCATGGGCTACCTAGCCTTTCTGGGAACCCTGGGAACTTGCCATTCTCTTCTGAGTGGATTCTCAAAGTGGAGCAAAGAAATTGTTCTCACACTCCAGAGAAGCAATTTTACTTCTGCTGGGCAAGAAATAAATATGTTAGTGTCCACTGTATTTTGGTAACTGCACAGAGAAATAAATAATGTTAATTCAACAATAGCAAGAGTCAAAAGATGGCAAAATGGAGCAAGAAGAATGGAAACAAAAGAAAGTGTGCTTTCTAAAGAGAGAGCTAAGAATTATATTGTACCAGATGCTATTTTTGTTGTGAATATGAAACCATTGAGTGTGTGTAGCAGGAATGCTATATCTTTCAGGCTTTATTTGAAGGTAATTGTTGTTGACATATTACATTGTTCACAATTTGTTCTTCAAGTGTACCATTTTATCAAACACCAGCACAATGACATCCCCCAAAAGAGAAATAGTAACTCTGGAGTAGTGGTTTCATTTATAATTTGCAGAAAAAGAGATGATAAGCACATGCCTGTAAATTCTATCCTCTCCATTTTTTCCATGTAACATAGCATACAGATATTACAAAGCAAAGGTGAGCAAAGCTAATTTTTTTTAATGAGCAGGTTTTTTTTAAGGCACATAGTCAGAATGAGCTTTGCTGTGGTGCAATTTTAAGGCTACTTTTAGAATGTTTTAGCATAACCTCAATAGTTACTTTTATTAACATTTTTTATTTTCTTTACTAGTAACAGAAAAAGAACAAAACACAAAGAAAATAATGCAAATACATAAATTCACAAAGGAAAATAACAATGCATCAAAAGAGCTTTCAAAAAATGTTAAAAAGAAAGAAACAAGGTATAATCAACAACTATAGAAGAAGATGTCATGGGCAGGTTAGGGAGACGCAGCCTCCAATCTGTAATTAAAGAGAAACCTTTGAAATATTGATAAAACTGTTCCCTGTGTCCCCAAAAGCTTCATAGTAAGCATAAAGGCAACTCTGCAAAACAAGTCTCTTATCTGTATGCCAGTAAAGTAAAACTTGACACGTTGATGCGCCTTGCACAAGTATTCCTTAGTCCTTAATCGTAAACATTGCTAATGAACAGCTTCTTTTTTCTCCATTATACCTGCTGCCTGTTTCCTATCTTTGAGAAGGCTGGATTTGCCACAGGCTAGACATGGAGTAGACAGTCAAATAAGGTTTTCCTGCAAACAATAACTTTGTTACCTTGCTATAATTAGCATGTCTCGGTATACAAGGCCATAGAGTCTCTATGGTGTTGCAATTTATAAAAAAGTTTGTTGCTGGCTGGGTGTCTTCTGGAGAATTTGGCCTTTGTTGGAATTGATTAGTTAATAACCCATATCACTGTCTCATTGCTCATAGGTGTCATTAAAAATAGTATCTTCGTGGTTGACTACAGATGTATTTGCTTTTCAACTCTCCATTTTGAACTGGTTCTGTGAAGAGCCAGGCTTCTTCCATGTTCCAGGAAGTAGATAATTGTTTAATGAAATACCTGTTCTGATTTTGACAGAGTTTTTAAACTATAGCCTGCAGCAGCAACTCCTTATCCTCATAACTCATATTTCAGTGATTGTGAACATGATGGAATGCAACGTTTCATCTTGTTCTTTAAAACATAGTACAGTCTGAACAAAGAGTACAGAACTTCTTTCACACCTTCTTAAAAAAGCTATGTTGGTTATTTTTACTAAAGATATTTACGTTCAAAAAAATGTATAAAGTAATGCATTTCAGAGTTGAATTATATGGCATCGTATTCTGTCTGAAGAAAAAAGCTACAACATCAACAACATCAAATTTACCTCCACATCTCTCAAACGTTCCATATTAACTGGGATATCTATTATTAATAACCATGACTATTGTCATGTCCCACTCCTCCGCTGACGGCCGGGTCAGGGAAATCCAAATCAGGCTTGCCTCTGCAGCTCTGCCCAAAGTCCTAGCAAAGTCCTCAGAGCAGGCAGGAGACCAGTAAGTGACTTCAGCAAGATAAGTTCGACTTTGCCTGACTCAGAGACTGCCAGAAAGCAGATCCTTTATATAGGCCATGGGGTGTGGCTCCATGACTCAGCACTCATTAAGGCCTGCCCCTCCCTTCCTTCTGTTGCCTCCGCCTATCCAATCTTCTGATGCGAGGGTCACTCCAATCAGCTGTTGTTGGAAGTAAACTTTCCTCAGGCTCACATGCTGTGGAGGAGAGGGAGGGGTCTAGCTGCTCCGTTTGCCTGGGCATGGAGCCAGGGCTGGGGCCGGGGGATGCCCCCTCCTCTGCAGCCTGCTTGGGCATGGAGCCAGGGCTGGGACCGGGAGGTGCCCCCTCCTCTGCAGCTTGTCTGGGCATGGAGCCAGAACTGGGGCCGGGAGGCATACATTCCTCTGTGTTCGGGAGCAGATAAGCAGACCCCGGCTGCGGTGAGAGCGGACAAGACACAACAACTATCCTGTTCCAAGTGGTATCCCATGATTTAGTCCTGCCCGTGAAACCCTCTATCCTTCCACTGAAAGCACACAGTCCCGCTTCTCACGTCCATTTATTGTAACTCCTCCCTTAATGCTCTTTCCAAGACCGCTGGTTACACCTTCAAGATCATCTCAATGGCCCGGAACCATCCCTCCCTACTTGCTCTTTCCAAGGCCTTTGGTCGCACCCGTTATATTGGTACATTCAGCCTCATGTTCTTATCACGTATGCTCGATCCACCTCTGGTAATCCTTTTTCTCTCTACCTTTCACCTGACACCCATATATGCTCGTTACCGTTCCCCTCACTGGGGTAGACCATCTAGTCCGGGTGGAGCCCTATTCTTGGCTTTACATATTCAGAAAACAGAGAGGAGGATCTACATAAACTCATGGTGGAATTACTAGCAGAACCCCTACATATAGACAGGACTTAGGGACTTAGGGAACAGTATTGATGAGGTTTACCAAATTTATACAAATTATGCAAAATGACATAGACTACCAAGTGAAATCCATGTTAGGTTCACAAAGAAATCAATCCGTGATGAAATTTAAAGAAAGACAAGGGAAGATAAACTGATGTTTAAAGGGAAAGAGATCATAATACTAAAACAATTACCCAAAAGAATCTATGGGCAACGGAGGAATTATCAATTCCTCTGTGTTAAATGGACCAATCAGAGAATCAGGTTCCAATGGTTAATACCAGAAGGCATGTTAATAACCTGGAAAGATAAAAAAATTAGAATAGATTCGGTAGAAAAGACTCAGGAATTTAGTGAACAAAACTTCGGAGAAGAATTAGAAAGTAATGAGGAATTAGAATCAAAGAGTCAAGAAGAAAACGAATCAAATTGAGGATCGGGAGAGCAGTTAGAGACCGGAAATCAATACAGAGAGGGAGTAAGAACAAGACAGCAGAGGAAAGCAATACAAAAAGGGAAGTAGGAAGGACAAAGAAGTAATTTAATGGAAGAGGAGGTGAATTTAATATCAATAAACATAAATGGATTGAATGCACCAATAAAACAAAGACAAACAATAACTAAACTCCAAAAACTAAACTCCTAGGAATGATTGATAGAAAAATGGAAAAAATTCTGTATTATATTATATTGCATATTCTAACGGCGGCTAGAATCACTCTAGCACAAATGTGGAAGTCAACCAATACACCATCAGAAGAAATAATAATTTAAAAAATCCTCAAATGCACCAAAATGGACAAATTAATGATGGAGATCAAAGAAAAAGACAACTCGGATTATTACAAAGTGTGGAACAGGTTTTATACATGGTTAGAAAACAGAAATCAAATTAAGAAATAAGACTATAAAATGAAATTTGATATTAATACACAGGATATAAATGTAAATAATGACCCTGCTTACAAAAAGGTTAATTATGAATATTTAAAAATAAAGAGAAGGAGCAGGAAGATAAAAGTTAAGAGTAAAAACAAATGCCAATTTGTAAATGATTAAATGCCAATGGCACACAGAACACTGTTATCTTTTCCTCCAAAGGTGGTCCCTATTTTTCTAGCAGTTTTTACGTGCTTTCAAACTGCTACATTGGCAGAAGCTGGGACATGTTACGGGAGCTCACCCCGTTACACAGCACTAGAGATTCAAACTGCTGAACTGCCAACCTTTCAATCGACAAGCTCAGTATCTTAGCCACTGAGCCACCGTATCCCTTAATTCAGATTCAGTAGAAGGGGCCATTTAGAGTGCAATAGAGTCAACCAGTCTTAAGCATTTCAAACATCAGTTTACATGGCCAAGCTATCCTCTTCCACAGTGGATGCAACTGATATTACAGTCTAAGTTATGAACTGGTTCTTTAGCCATATCTGAGTCCTCAATGATAATGATATTTTCAAAAGATCTTCCCAGACTGAAGACTCATTTCATCAGAGAAAAATGTGGCCCCTAACCTAAAAGACATACCGTAGTTAATACCGAAGGAAGATCGAGATGGTATTAAAGCAGAGAATTATAGGCCTATATCACTTTTAAATACTGATTACAAGATATTTGCCAAGATACTTGCTAATAGATTAATGCCAGTGATAAATCAAATAATTCACAATGATCAGTCAGGATTTATTAAGGGTAGGCAGATGAGATATAATGTGAGGCAAATTGTAAATTTACTTGAATATTTGGAACGAAACAACCAAGTCTCAGCGGCACACTTTTTTTTGGATGCTGAAAAAGCCTTTGACAGATTGGATTGGCAGTTTTTGTTTAAAGTAATAGAAAAAATGCAATTTGGGGAGTATTTTATCCATGCAATTAAAGCAATATATCAGAAGCAAACAGCACAAATAATAGTAAATGGTGGGTTAACAGAAACTTTTAAAATTGGGAAAGGGACGAGACAGGGATGTCCCCTGTCCCCATTACTTTTTATTTTAACTTTAGAAATTCTTCTGAATAAAATACATGGTTCCGATCGAATAAAGGGAATTAGAGTTAAACATCAAGATTATAGATTAAGAGCTTTTGCAGATGACTTGGTTGTTACTGTATCCCAACCAATATATTCAGCTACTGGTTTAAAAGATATAATTGGTCAGTATGGTAAAGTATCTGGATTTAAGGTGAATCAGCAAAAGACAAAGATGATAACTAAAAATATGAATATACAACAAAAAGAAGAGTTAGAAAGAACTACGGGTTTTGAAATCATTAAAAAGGTTAAATATTTAGGAATATATATTACAGCTTCAAATGTCAAATTATACAAAAATAATTATGAGGTATTGTGGCAGAAGGTATGGAAAGAAATGGAGAATTGGAAGAAGTTACAACTATCCTTGCTGGGAAGAATAGCGGCTATAAAAATGAATGTTTTGCCCAGGTTTCTATTTTTGTTTCAAATAATACCGGTACTTAAGAATGATATCAAATTACAGGAATGGCAAAAGGGGGTTAATAATTTTCTATGGATGGGCAAAAAACCAAGAATAAAATTAAAAATAATGCAGAATACAAGGGAAAGGGGGGGGTCTTAAAATGCCTAATTTAAAATTGTATTATGAAGCAGTTGTCTTATCATTAATTACTGATTGGATTAATTTAACTGAGGAAAGAGTTTTGAATATAGAAGGTTATGGTTTGTTATATGGGTGGCATGCCTATTTATTATATGATAAGAAGTAGATAAAATATTTAAAAATAATATAATTAGAAATGCATTATTGAGGGTCTGGAGGAAATATCAATATAAATTAGATGGAAAGATTCCAATATGGGCAATCCCGAGACACATGATAGAAAATATAAATATATATCAAAAGATGGAGGTAGTTACCACTGTTCCTCAGATTGCCGGTTGTGAATCCCTCTATGTGCGGTGGGGCCATAGGAACCAGTTGGGCTTGTTGATCGCATACCTGGCTCCTTGCTGCGTGACCACAGCCCTGCCTGAGCTGTTGGAGGTACTTGCCGCGGTGGCGGTTGAGACCCCCAGACTTGTAGTCATGGGGGATTTCAACCTGCCATCAGTCGGCTTGTCATCGACGGCAGCTCGGGAGTTCCAGGCTTCCATGACGGCCTTGGACCTGATTCGAGTAAATGATGGTCCTACGCACATGGGGGGAGGCACGCTGGATCTGATTTATATCTCTGGACAGTGGTTAAATGATCTGGTGTTAGATGATTTAGTAACAGAACCAATGTCATGGTCCGATCATTTTCTCCTTCGCCTAGACTTCTGAACCGCCACTCACCATCGCAGGGAGACGGAACCTATACGTTGGTTCCGTCCCAGGCGCCTGATGGACCCTGAGAGGTTCCTGACGGAGCTTGGGCCATTCCCTGAGGACCTGGCCCATGGCACGACTGAAGAACTAGTCGTGGCCTGGGAACAGGCCGCGGCTGGTGCCTTGGACCGTGTCGCGCCTTTGCGGCCTCTGACCCGGCGCAGATCTCGTCCGGCCCCTTGGTTCTCCGAGGGGCTGAGGGAGATGAAACGCCGGAGAAGACGCCTAGAGAGCACTTGGAGGTCCAGTCGCTCCGAAGCTGATCGGACACTAGTTAGGTCCTATTCTAGGACCTACCTAGTGGCAATGAGGGAGGCGAGGCGTTCCTACGCCTCCACCCTCATTGCATCGACAGATAACCGCCCGGCCACCCTGTTTCGGGTGACCCACTCCCTCCTTCACCAGGAGGTGTGGGATGACACTTTGCAGGGACGAGCCGAGGAGTTTAGTGGTTATCTATACGATAAAATCGCTCAGCTCCGGGACGGTCTGGACCGAAATTGGGATGATCCAAGCGAGGGAGAGGAGACACGTCTTGTTGAGCCGGTTTGGGATGAGTTTGACCCTGTGGCTCCCGAAGACGTGGACAGGTTGTTGGGGAGGCTTCACGCCACGACATGTTTACTGGACCCGTGTCCTTCCTGGCTGGTACTGGCCACTCAGGAGGTGACACGAGGCTGGCTCCAGAGGATTATCAATGCTTCTTTGCTGGAAGGGGTTTTCCCTGCCGCCTTGAAAGAGGTGGTGGTGAGACCCCTCCTCAAGAAGCCCTCCCTGGACCCAGCTATTTTGGGTAACTATCGTCCAGTCTCCAACCTTCACTTCGTTGCGAAGGTTGTAGAGAGTGCTGTGGCGCGACAGCTACCCCAATACCTGGATGAAGCGGTCTATCTAGACCCATTCCAGTCCGGCTTTCGACCCGGATACAGCACGGAGACAGCTTTGGTCGCATTGGTGGATGATCTCTGGCAGGCCAGGGACAGGGGGTACTCCTCTGCCCTGGTCCTATTAGACCTCTCAGCGGCTTTTGATACCATCGACCATGGTATCTTGCTGCACCGGTTGGGGGGATTGGGAGTGGGAGGCACTGTGTATCGGTGGTTCTCCTCCTATCTCTCCGACCGGTCGCAGACAGTGTTGACAGGGGGGCAGAGGTCGGCCGCGAGGTGCCTCACTTGTGGGGTCCCGCAGGGGTCGATTCTCTCGCCCCTGCTGTTCAACATCTACATGAAGCCGTTGGGTGAGATCATCAGTGGCTTCGGGGTGAGATACCAACAGTACGCTGATGACACCCAGCTGTACTTTTCCACCCCGGGCCACCCCAATGAAGTTGTTGAAGTGCTGTCCCGGTGTTTGGAAGCCGTACGGGTCTGGATGGGGAGAAACAGGCTCAAGCTTAATCCCTCCAAGACGGAGTGGCTGTGGATGCCGGCATCCCGATTCAGTCAACTGCAGCTGCGGTTGACTGTTGGAGGCGAGTTATTGGCCCCAAAGGACAGGGTGCGCAACTTAGGTGTCCTCCTGGATGATCGGCTGTCGTTTGAAGATCATTTGACGGCCGTCTCCAGGAGGGCCTTCCACCAGGTCCGCCTGGTTCGGCAGTTGCGCCCCTTCCTTGATCGGGATGCCCTGTGCACAGTCACTCATGCGCTCGTTACCTCTCGCTTGGATTATTGTAATGCTCTCTACATGGGGCTCCCCCTGAAGTGCGCTCGGAGGCTTCAGTTAGTCCAGAATGCGGTTGCGCGGGTGATAGAGGGAGCTACGCGTAGCTCCCATGTAACACCGCTCCTGCGCAGACTGCACTGGCTACCTGTGGCCTTCCGAGTGCACTTTAAGGTGTTGGTTACGACCTTTAAAGCGCTCCATGGCTTAGGGCCTGGGTACTTACGGGACCGCCTGCTGTTACCACATGCCTCCCACCGACCCGTACGCTCTCACAGAGAGGGACTTCTCAGGGTGCCGTCCGCCAAACAATGTCGGCTGGCGGCCCCCAAGGGAAGGGCCTTCTCTGTGGGGGCTCCCACACTCTGGAACGAGCTTCCCCCAGGCTTACGTCAAATACCTGACCTTCGGACTTTCCGCCGCAAACTGAAGACACACCTTTTTATTCGCGCGGAGCTGGCTTAAATTGAATTTTAAATGTTAAATTTTATTAATTTTAAATGGGGTTTTAGTGTAAGGTAAATTTTTTAAATTTTCAGGCTAATTTAAATAAGTTTTTTAAATTGTATTTTAATTGTATTTTGTATTGTTGTTTTATTCTGCCTGTATACCGCCCTGAGTCCTTCGGGAGAAGGGCGGTATAAAAATCAAATAAATAAATAAATAAATAAATAAATAAATAAATAAATAAATAAATAAATAAATAAATAAAATAAAGAACTCCTTTGTATGGAAAAGGGGGAATTACAATTAAAATCCAGAGAAAAGATGGGGGAAGAAGGGAAAAATTATACATGGTTTCAATATGGACAATTACAAGCTAGATGGAAATTAGATCAAAAAATAGGTGTTAAGCAAACTGAGGATAATTTGTTAAAACAAATGAGAGATCAAGGCCAACAGCATATTAAGAGGTTGTATAATGTATTAGTAGAAATAGACTCAGAGACTGATTTGGTTAAGGATTGTATGATTAAGTGGGCACAAAATTTTCAGCAACCAATAATGTTGGAAACTTGGGAAAGAATTTGGGTGAGGAATGTTAAATTTACACAAGCGCAAAATATGAGAGAAAATTTTTATAAGATGTTTTATAGATGGCATTTAGACCCCAAAAAGTTGTCATGTATGTATCCTAATGTACAGGCTAAATGTTGGAGATGCGATTGTGAAGATGCCACTTATTACCATATATGGTGGACTTGTAAAAAAGTTAAAGCATTTTGGATTAAAGTATGGTGGATCATGCAGAATATTTTGAAAAAGAAGATTAAGTTTACTCCACAGTTCTTTTTACTAGGAATAATTATGGATTGTACAGCTATAGAGACTAAATTGATTTTGAACTTAATAACAGCCGCGAGACTTTTGATTGCTCAATATTGGAAGAAAGAAGAATTACCTACAATTGAAGAATGGACACTCAAAGTATCAAATCTGGCAGAAATGGCAAAAATTTCTGCTTACTTGAAAGACTATACACAAGAAAAATATATTTTAGAATGGAAAATGTGGATTGATTATATTCAAAATAAGTATCAGATAAAAAAATATTGAATAGCATATGAGTAAATTTAGGAAATATTTTGTATTAGATATATTTTTGAAGGAGAGGGGAATTGAGAGTGTGATTATGTGTGGGGTGACTAGAGATTATAATTTAGGAATTATTTTGGATTATGATTGTTAGTTTTGATACCCTGCATTTTGTTCTGGGAAGTTGGGGTGGGGGGTGGGGGGTAAGGGGGAGGGGAATTGGGGGGTTGAGGGTAAAGGATGGAGTGATGGTTAATGTACAGGGATTATTGAAGATGTATAAATTAATGTAGGGTCGGGTCTGCCCAGTTACCATTTTAGAACGGTGGGGAGGGAGAAAAGAGAGAGTAGGAGGTAGGAAAGAGGAGAAGAGGAAGGAAGAGGGATAGAAGAGGGAGAAGGAAGTTGTAGGGTGGAGGGAGGAGAGGATGTAGATAAGAGAAGGAGACAAAGGTCTGGAAAGTAGAAGAAGGTAGAAGAGGGAAGAGTGTTATAAAGGGTGTTGGTGACTGGGCAAGCCCGACTAATTGTATATAACTGTACATTGAATGAGCTGTTTGATATGATTGTAAAAATAAAACTTTTTTATGAAAAAAAAAAAGACATAGTTCCCCTAATCCAGTGGTGAAATCCAAATATTTTTACTACCAGTTCTGTGGGCGTGGCTTGGTGGGCGTGGTGTGGCTTGGCGGGCATGGCTTGGTGGGCATGGCAGGAAAAGGATACTGCAAAATCTTCACTCCCTTCCCACTCCAGGGGAAGAATACTGCAAAATCTCCATTCCTACCCTACTCTAGGGCTAGCCAGAGGTAGTATTTGCTAGTTCTCTGAACTACTCAAAATTTCTACTACCGGTTCTCCAAACTACTCAAAATTTCTGCTACCAGTTCTCCAAAACCTGTCAGAACCTGCTGGATTTCACCCCCGCTCTAATCCCAGAATTCAGAAAGTATTCATCAAAAATAGTTTCATCTTTTTTCAGCATTGATGAGATAGCAGTGATAAGTAAAATACTGATGCTACAACATTTCAGATTTCACTTCAATATTACACTAGATAGGCTTATATTAGATTATGCTTGGTGTGAAGAAAATTGGAAGCTTCCAACTTCTTTGTGCTAGGTGTAGCTTGAAGTATGGACTGCCATTACTCCAGTTTTCCAAAATAGATTAAAATAAAGGATAACTGTAAATAACAAAATTTTATCACTTCAACTACTTTCATATTCATATCACATCACAGTTTCCAAATTCAGGAGACCCTTTTTTATTTATTTTATTTTATTTTATTTATTTTGTCATAACAGTATATATAAGCCGAAGCATGAAATAACTATACGATATATAAGTATATATAAGCATACGTATAACTATATGAAATTTGGATACAATCAAAGGGAACATTAGGACAGGAACGGTAGGCACTTTGGTGCTCTTATGCACGCCCCTTATAGACCTCTTAGGAATGGGGTGAGGTCAACAGTAGATAGTCTTTGGTTACAGCTTTGGGGATTTTGGGAAGAGACCACAGAGTCTGGTAGTGCATTCCAGGCATTGACAACTCTGTTACTTAAGTCATATTTTCTGCCATCCCAGGATTTCAAGTCTGGTGGCATAAGGTATTTTGTTATAATCAGAGGAGTAGAGAACTCTTCTTGTAAAATATTTCTGGACACACTCAATTGTATTAATGTCCGAAATGAGGTATGGGCTCCAGACAGGCGAGCTGTATTCAAGAATTGGTCTAGCAAATGCTCTGGTTAGTAGTGTAGTGTTTCTGGAGAAGAAGCTACGCAAGATTAAGTTTACAACTCTTAAAACCCTTTTTGTGATGTAGTTGCAGTGGGCTTTGGCACTTAGATAATTTGATATGAAAACTCTAAGGTCTTTAACGGGGTGGGGGTCATCTGCAAGGCGTGCATAAGAGCACAAACGTACCTACCGTTCCTGTCCTATTGTTTTTCTTTTTTTCTTCTTATATATATATATATGCTTATATCACCTTATATTTCTTCATATACATGTGTTGTGCCTCGCTCGCTCCCCCCGCCACAGCCGGGCCCCTCTTATCTCCTGCCAGACACTGATAGTGCTGAAGAATGTCCTGGCATGCCTCCAGCCCTGGCACCATGCCCGGACAAACCGAACAAACAAACCTCCCTCCGATAGCATGTGCGCCTGAAGCCAGCCACGAGCTGGGATTACCAACAGCTGGAGACAAAACGATGCAATGGATAGATCCACGCTTCTGGAGAATGGAGAGGTGACGTCACCAAAAGGAAGGGAGGGGCAGGCCTGGATAAGTGCTGAGTCATGGAGCCACACCCCATGGCCTATATAAAGGATCTGCTTTCTGGCATTCTCTGAGTCAGGCAAAGTCTAATCTGGATTGCTGAAGTCACATCTTGGATTCCTGCCTGCCCTGAGGACTCTGATAGGACTTTGGCAGAGCTGCAGAGGCATGCTTGATACGGACTTCCCCGACCTGGCCGTCAGAGGAGGAGTGGGACACGACAATATGTTTATATACTATATAATCTTTTTATGTGATGCTTATGTAAATTGTTGTGAATAAATAAATAAATAAATAAAAGTAATGTCCATCGAGCTTGTATTTAGTGTTCAGATTCTTTTTTCCAATATGTAAGACAGAGCATTTGCTGGTTGAGATTTGGAGTTGCCAAGTTTTTGACCATTCTGACACAAAGTCAAGGTCTTTTTGAAGGGTAGCTGTATTGTTGGTAGTGTTAAATAGTTTGACATCGTCAGCGAAGAGAACACAATTATTTATAATACAGTCACAGAGATCATTAATGTATAATATGAAGAGTGTTGGTCTCTTCCCAAAATCCCCAAAGCTTTAACCAAAAACTATCTACTATCGACCTCACCCCATTCCTGTAATCTATTCATGGTATCCTTTACTACCTCTTCTTCCATTTTATACCTAAGTAGATATTTATATATATTGCTAATTAATTTTATTTCTGTTCCATGAATGATTTTATCCAATTCTTGCTGTTCTTTTCGTATCTCATACCGTTTTTTTTATCTCTTACGACTTTGGATTGAATTTGTGTGAATGTCCACCAATCTGTCACCCTACCAATATCTTGTTCTGATTCCTGATTCTTTTTCAACTCTCCCTGATCATTTATCAATTTCTTATATCTAATTATCTTACTTTTATCCAGTAAATTTGGATATATCAATGCTTCTGTTGGTGATAACCACATTTGGATTCTGTATAATGTTTTTGTTTTATCTTTTTCCAAATCTGTAGCAGTGCATTCCTGATCCAGTGTGCCTTTTTCTTTTCTATGTTTTACTTTTCCTGTTTTTTCTTTTTTCAGTACCTTCTGAAATTGTATTTTATGTATTTAAGTATTTAAACATTTATTTAAATACCAGGCTAATACAGTGTTTTACAATTAGGCTAGACATACTCTTTGCAGAAAGGACTAAAAAGAGTTAACAAATCTCTTAGGGGGCCCTTTCCCCACAACATTCTTCTTTAGACATAAATGAACCATTCATACCTTCTGGAGTTTCTTTGTTCAGGTTGGTCTGGCGGTTGCATCTGAGGTGAATGAAAAGCAGACACAAATATATAGATATATATATATATATATATATATATATATATATATATATATATATATATATATATATATATATATATATATATATATATATATATAACTGAATGAGGACATTTTATTTCATCTAGCTACTAAAAGAATGTCCAATTGTATTTTGGACATTGGCAGCAGTCTGACTCTCTCTAGATTATATAATGTATTTGTCTTTTCTAATTATTTCTGGTATAGTGCAGAGTTCAGATTTAGAAATTACAAATTAGAATACTTGTAAATTTGAGTTTTTAAAATACGTTATTGTTCTTATTATATTGAAAGCATATTTACCATGCACAAAAGCCTCTGGATTTTAATGGCTGTTTCAAAGACTTGAACGGCTTATTGTGATAGTAATACTACATGTAATACACTCTTAAATAAACAATAAACATCAGTCAGAACTAGTTCTACAGTCTGAATATATTACTATCTAAACCCAGACTCAGATGCATATGGCTAGTTTCTGTAACGTCAAACCAAACTCCATATTAAATAATGATCTTTCTAAATCCATCTTAATTAGTTGAATTTTCCAACTGAAAATAAGGGGAAAAAATTATGAGCTTTATTTAGAAACACTTCTGTGAAGAAACCTAATTTAAACTAACAAGTTTAGAGTTATATCTGCCAGAACTAAGAATGTCACAATACCAGCAGAGTATTTAATTTGTATATAAGCCCTTAAAATACATTAAGTATAATTTGCATAATCTTCATCCTTCTTAATGTGTGCATTATTTTTTTTTATTTTGTCACAACAGTATATATAAGCATAAGCATACAACACATAAGCGTATATATAATGAAACTATACAACACATAAGCGTATATATATAATGAAAGGAAACAATAGGACAGGAACAGTAGGCACTTTTGCGCTCTTATGCATGCCCCTTACTTATGTAGTAAATCATGACTTACTACATAACTTTTCCCATTGTTTTCACTTCCTGATCCTTTACGTAGCAAAGGGTTTTCTAAAGCAGGGTTAACATGTAGATTGGACTTGATCCCAATATAATTTTCCATTGTAACACTTGTTAGCTTATTAAATTAAATTATAATAAAGCCTAAAGTTGGGGAAAAGTTATTACAATCTATGACTGGGGCAGTATTGATATTTTCTTCAACCAATAATTCTGATAATTTGATTTTAGATAGATAACATTCCAAAGAATAACTGTAGTCTTGCAATACAAGATTGATCGTAGTATTTTGTTTTTCATAATAAATTCCCACCATCTAATGAATCTCTAATCTATCAAAGTTGATAGAAGTAACAATTCAACACAAATAATTGCAGAAATTACATTTCCATTCTCATAATTTCCTAGGAAGATTTCAGTATTAAAATTATAAGGGAATTTTTAAAAAACATTAGTACTCATAAAATAAAACTGATACATTTTGATTTCTCAAAGGTGGTACAGAACAAATTACAGTGTACTATTGGTATATGACAGCAGAAAAATTATCTAGAATGTGTAAAGGTACTTCAAATCTATATTGGAATGTGGACAAGAGGAAGGGTCATTTTATCATGCTTGGTAGATGTGCAAAATTTTCTAACTTTCTTTTAGTTTCAATCTTTTTATTCATACACAAAATTCAAGTAAGTTCCTAGTCAATTGTGATTCTAAAAAAAAAACCGGCCTGGAGGACCAATAGCAGAATGGGAATGAAAGGGCACTTTCCTCTGAATGCTCCTAATAGTTCAGTAAACATCTGATTTTTTATTCCTATTCAATTTAGTGTAGAACATTCATAAGATAAATCTCATGACTGCCCTTTAGAAATAACAATGAAATAGCTATGTACATCTCCAGCAGGTGTTGCCTCCTCTCAGAATGGGAATTTCTGAATGAGTTTTAATCAAAGGAGCCCTCTAAGGAAACACTGATTCTTCCTTTATTTTGATATAATTTAGCAAAAGTACATAAGCCGCCCTGATCTTTTTCTCGCCTTTCTTACTCCCAGTCCTTGCTTACATTTTACAAGAAAAAAACTGGTTCTAGATTTTCTCAGGTTGTCAGAAGAAGCAAAAAAATATATGATAGAAGGGTGTAATTTGGAAATAATATGATATTCCCTTAGATTAGCATGGTGACCTTTGCAAATATTTACAAAATGTTAGATATTCACACCTATGTTTTTGATCCATGCCCCTCCTGGCTTGTGAAAGCTTCCCAGGAAGTAACATGTGGGTGGGTTCTAGTGATGATTAATGTTTCCCTGTGGAAAGGGATGGTGCCCCAACATTTTAAGGAGGCCATGGCCTGTTCTTCTTAAGAAGCCATCATTAGACTCCATCCTATTGGATAATGTTTATCCTGTCTCCAGTCTTCCCTTTCTGTGGAATGTTGTTGAGAAGTGGTGGTACGGCAGATCCTGAGGTTTCTGGATGAAATGGATTATCTAGACCCTTTCAAATCAGGGTTCAGGCCTGGATATGGGATGGAAACAGAGCCACTGTGGTGCAGTGGTTACAATGTAGAATTGCAGGCTACGTCTGCTGCCTGCCAGCTGCCTGCAATCTGGCAGTTCAAGTCTCACTGGCTCAAGGTTGACTCAGCCTTCCATCCTTCCAAGGTCGGTAAAATGAGGACCCAAATTGTTGGGGGGAATATGCTGAAAGCAGTTTATCGGTAAACTATTTAGAAAGGGCTGTAAAGTGCTGTTGCTATTGCTATTGGTCACATTTTTTAATGGCCTTTGGTGGGAGAGGGATGAGGGTAGAGTATCCATCCTTGTTCTAGTAGACCTCTCAGCGACCTTTGATACCTTTAACAATGGTATCCTTCTGGAGCCGCTTCAGGGCTTGGGAGTGGGAGTGGGACTCTGTGTAGTCCAGTTTCACTTCCTTTCTCTGTGGTCGTTTATAGGAAGCATGAAGCTTGCCCCTCATTCCCTGCTCTGTGGAGTCGCACAGGGCTTGGTACTTTCTCTGCTTCTATTTAACATCTACAGCAGTGGTAGTCAACCTGGTCCCTATTGCCCACTAGTGGGCGTTCCAGCTTTCATGGTGGGCGGTAGGGGTTTTGTCCGACACTGAAGCACTTTCCTTTTTTTTAATTTAATTGACTTTTTAAAAAAATTTCATAGCATTATTTAAAAACATTTTCATTAGGTTTTAATAAAATTCCCTGTGACAATTTAAATTTCTAAAAATATACTATTTGTATCATCCACACATAAGTTTAGTTCACGTTACATAAGTGAAAATAAATGGCGCTATAGTGCAACCGCAGACAAAAGAGCCACGTCCCAGAATAGCTCGTGCATCCCTCCCCCATACCACCCAGCTGGTGGTAACAGACAAGCAGAGCTGGTAGCTGGCGCCCCCCCCAACTCAATCCACAATGCGGGAGAGGCATGTGCACATGCGCATTACTGTGGAACCGGTGGGTGGTTAGAAAATTTTACTACTAAAAGAGATACTAACTAACTCCTACTAACAGAGATACAAAAGTGGGCGGTAGGTATAAAAAGGTTGACTACCTCTGATCTACAGGAAGCCACTGGATGAGATCATCCACCATCATGGGCTGAAATGACATCAGTAACCTAATAACATCCAGCTATATGTCTCAGCCCATGATGAGTTAAGCAATGTCTTGGTTTCCCTCTTGTAGTGCTTGGAGGCTCTAAAAGGATTGAAACTGAATCTTGGCAAGTTGGAATGGCTCTGTTTGGGGTTCTCTGGTCCGTAGAGAATTGCCATCTCTGGTCTTGGATGGGGTGCAACTGTCCCAGGTAGACCCAGTGTTTAATCTAGATTCGTGACTCTTGGACTCATAACTCCTGCTCAAGGAGCAGGTGGCAGGCATGGCCAGGAGGGTCTTTGTACAAGCGTGGGTTGTGTGTCAATTATGCCCTACAATAACACCTGTTCACAGTTACTCATGCCCTAGTCACCTCACATCTTGACTATTGCAATATGTTCTACATCGTGCTGCCCTTGAAAAGTATCTAGAAGCCTTAATTAGTTCAAAATCATGTGGTTTTGTGTAGGTATAGATGTGCACATATGTCATCTATATTGCATTAGCTGCCAAGTTCCTTCTGGGTTCAATTCAAGGTGCTGGTTGTCACCTTTAAAACCCTACAGGGCTTGGGACTAGGTTATTTGAAGGACTATCCTTTCCCAGTCACATTTACCTGACCCACCAGAATTGCAAGGCAGGGAATGTTACAGATCCCCTCTCCAAAGAGTTATATTTAACAGGATCAAGATGAAGGCCCTTCTCCATGGTGGCTCCCTCCCTTGGAACATCATCTCCACAGAGTTAAGATTGGCCCCATTTTGACACACTCTCACAAGACCCTGAAGACCTGGTTTTGCCAGCTGGCTGGGAAACCCAGAGTGGGATGAAGCCCATCGAATGGCTTATTTGATTGACTGATTGTTTTCACCAGGGAGTGGGAGTTATCAGTTTTCATAGTTTTTATATATTGTTTTTATCTTTGTAAGCCATCCGAAGTCACTGAGAGTTAGTTGGATGGCCATATAAATTTTCTTAACAAAATAAATAATAATTTAAAAAGTATTGGAAGAGATTTATTTATGAATATCAATTAAAAATCTTTTTCATAATTTCACAAAGACCTTGAGAAACAGGAATATGTTTTTCTACCTTGGACTCACATGTAAATTTGTGTAAACACATTGTGCAATCAATGTAGCACTATAAAAAAATAATAGTTCAATGGGACATTTTATCTCAACTTCTAAGAACAATCAGCTTTGAAACAGAAATTTGTCTGCATTTGTAAACACATTTTTGGTAGATTCCATTGACACAATTGGAACTTCATTGACACAACTGGAACTCACTTCCAGGTATGTTCAGACAGTTCACATAAATATCCACTCATTTCTTTATATAAGTTACTAGGTAGCTTTAAATAGATTCAGGAGCAGATTTTTACATCAGAAGTCATGAACCTCAACCTGAGGAAGAAAAAAAGAACTTGAGACAAATCCAAACTTTTTTCTTACAATGCTTAATGGATATAATTTACTGTTGAGCACTGAGTCATTCTGAAACAGAGGAAGCAGGGAAGGTATATAAACCTGGTACTGTCTGTCTGACTTCCACGATTTTCTGAAAGCAACAAAGGCATTACACTGGGGCTTATTCAAAACAATAGGTAAGATTTATTATAAACTGCAGCTTGTTTAAATCCATTGTTTGCAATTAAGCAAGTTGAGATCATTTTAGGAAAAAAAAGTAATTTAGGATCAGTCACATTTCACACAATTCTACAAAATTGTTGTATTTTGTTCTACTTTTAAGAATATGTTACATCTACTACCATAATATATTAAGTTTTATACTAGCTTAAATAGCATGATTTTTTTTAAAAATTGACACTGCTATTTTTTTAGTTTGCCAATGATCCTATTAGGCATCCTAATCCTGGGATCTTCCCTTACTAAACTAACATTTCTAAGATTCCCTGGAAAGAGGAAATTAGAAATAAAACTGTTTCAAGGTTACAGATCTTTTTGTGAATCTCTATGAATGAACTGCAGATTGAACTCAATAGGATTGACTTCCAAGTAAACATTTGTATCACTGGTCTGTAAATGTATATTGCAATACATAAGACTTTTGCATCGCCTCAGGAGCAATCACCATTGCCAAATGGGTTAGCCCTGTAGCCTTTGCATCTGCTGATATAGTTGATTACAGTATATCTGATATAAGGCAAAAGACTGAGAAGCAATATATTCCAAATGAGCTGTTTCCAACCTGGGGTCCTGCAGACATGTTGAATTTTAGATTCTGTGTGATCGGTATGATTTTTTGATTGGCTTTTATGGACATAGCTAGAGTTATCTTTTACTGCAGCAAATCAATAGGGAAAACTTTAGGAACTATTTTAGGTTTATAGATTTATATACAGATGATACACTAGATATAAAAAGTCTGCACACTCTGTTAAAATGCCAGGTTTTTGAGATGTATAAAAAAAACCAGACCAAGATAAATCACTTTTTTCTCCACTTTTAATATAATATGTAAGCTGTACAATTCAATTGAAAAACAAACTGTGATCTTTTAGAGTGGGGGGAAAACTTAACAAAAACATGGTTGCATAAGATTACATTTCCTTAAACTTAATACTTTGTGGAAGCACCCTTTTATTTTATGTCAGCATTCAGTCTTTTGGAGTAGGAGCCTGGCACATCTTGCCTTGGTATCTTTACCAATTCTTCCTTGCAAAAGCATTCCAGATCTGTCAGATTGCAAGATCTTCTCCTGTTGCATAAGCCCTCTTCAGGTCACCCTACAGATTTTCAATTGGATTCAGGTTTGGGTCCTGGCGGGGCCTTCCAAAAATTTGATCTTCTGGTGAAGCCATTATTTTGTTGATTTGAACATATGCTTTGGATCACCATGTTGAAAGGTGAAATTCCTCTTCATCTTTAGCATTTTAGCACAGGTCTAAAATGCTAAAGATGAAAAGTTTTTAAAGATAAAAAGTTTTGTGTTAAAATTGACCAATATTTTGAACTGTTCATCGTTCCCTACACCTTGACTAAAATCCTAGTTCCAGCTAAAGAAAAAACAGCCCCAAAGCATAAAGCTGCCATTACTATGTTTCACTGTGAGTATAGAGTACTTTTGGTGATATGCAGTGTTTTGTTTTGTTTTTTGCACCAAACGTATTTTTTGGAATTATGGCCAAAAAGTTCAACCTTAGTCTCATCAGACCTTAACATGTATTTCTCGCATAGTTTTGTTAGATTTGATGTAGCTTTTTGTAAATGTCGTCAGATTTGGATGTTTTTCTTTGTAAGAAAAAGTTTTTATCTTGCTACCTTACTCCACAGCCCAGGCATATGAAGAATACAGGAGATTGTTGTCACATGTAGTACACAACCAATACTTGTCATAAATTCCTGCAGCACCTTTAATGTTGCTATAGGCATCATAGCAGCTTCCCAGATGAATTTTCTTATTCTTTTTCATCAATTTTGGAGAGATGTCAAGTTGTTGGTAATTTCACTATTATGCCATATTTTCTCTACGTGTTGATGACTGTCTTCACTGTGTTCCATGGTATAGCCAATGCCTGGAAATTTTTTTATACCCTTCTCCTAACTGATACCTTCTAACAATGAGATCCCTTTGATGCTTTGTAAGCTCTTTGCAGATCGTGGCTTTTGCTGTAAGAGACAACTGAATTACATGTCAGAAAAATCCTACTAGAAAAGCTCAACTTTATATGGGCTTGATCAAGAGCACTTTAATTAATGGCAGATATGTACTGACTACTACTTAACATCAGTTTGAATATGACTGGTTAATTCTGAACACAGCCACATCCCTACTTGTAAGAGGGTATGCGCCAGTGGTGGGTTTCAAAAAATGTTACTACTGGTTCTGTGGGTGTGGCTTGGTGGGCGTGGCATGGCTTGATGGGCGTGGCATGGTGGGTGTGGCATGGGAAGGACATTGTAAAATCTCCATTCCCACCCCACTCCAGGGGAAGGATACTGTAAAATCTCCATTCCCTCCCCAATCCAGGGGAAGGTTACTGAAAAATCCCCATTTCCTCCCGATCAGCTGGGACTTGGGAGGCAGAGAGTAGATGGGGGCAAGGCCGGTTTACTACCGGTTCTCCGAACTACTCAAAATTTCCGCTACCGGTTCTCTAGAACTGGTCAGAACCTGCTGAAACTCACCTCTGGTATGCGCACTTATGCAGCCATTTTGTCCTAAGTTTTTTATTTTTATTTTTTCTGCTAAAAGATTTCAGTTTATCTTTCAGTTGAATTGTACAATTTATAGGTTATAGTAAAGGTAGAAAAATCCTAATATGATTTATGTTGGTCTGATTTTTTTTTTCAGTGAAAAAAATATGTTCTGTGTCCACTTTTTATATCTCCTGTACATATCCTTTAAATGAAGCATAGATATGTAGGTTGCATTCTGGAGTACAAAGGATTAAAGGAGAGAAAAGACATAAGAGTTAGAGTGAGTTTCATAGTCTAGGAGATATATATCTTCAGAGAAGCCATTCGCAAACATTCTGAATTATTTAAACTGAACTATTTAAACTGAAACTGGTACAAATTCCACTAAAAAGATTAAGCACAGATATGTCTCAATGTTCTTTTGTTTTTAGAAATGATTACCTTCATTGTTTTGCTAAGTGTTGCTGCAGTGCTGCAACAATCTCCTGGAAATGTAAGTTTCATAATTTTGTATCATGTATAGCAGATTTAATATATACAGTACATAACTTTCTTCTCTTACAATTAATCATTCATTAAACTACCCAATATGTGTTGGATTGTTTCATATTTGTGAGGGGGTTGAAATAACCTTGAGGAGCAAGAAGAAGAGATGACGCCAAGACAGCAGTCAGATAAATCTGAATCCAATGTAGAAATGTAATTTGAGAAAGAGTCTCAGAAAAGACCACTCTTAGTTCTCAATAAGATGAAGGTTGGGGAGAAGTGCATTTAGACTTTCAATATTCTATTGCTGTGTTACTGTAACCTTGAAATCAAATAGTATTATCATTACTCTGGTATCTTGGTCTGGTCACTAAAAATTGGTCCGTCTAACTATTCATTTTAATTCAAAAATACATTCCAGGGCTGAACACACAAAGCAAAACAAAATCATTGTTATGTATTCTTGTATGTACCTTTAAATATTTGGGCGGGAAATCAGCACGTTGCTGATTGGACGAAGCCGCCAGTAGAACTGTATAAAAGGAGAGGTTTTTCCCCCAGCCTGTTGCTGGGTTCACCATATATTAAAGAGCTGTTGTCACTACCCTGGTCTCCAGCCTCGTTACTTCCAGAACTTAACACTGGCGACGAAGGTGGGATCTCGAGGCTGAGGAGAACCAGAACCGAGCTGAAGCACGATAGACCCGAACCCAGCAAACACAGGGCAGAAAAGCGGAGATGGCCAGTTACACTCCGCCCGCACCATTTGACCCGGCTAGAGAGAAATGGGGAACGTATATGACCCGTTTCGAAAGCTTTCTAGAAGCCAACGAACTGCAAGGAGTTCCAGATAACCGCAAAAGGGCTTATTTCTTAAGCCACTGTGGTCCGGAGGTCATCGATATCGCGGAAGCCCTGGCAGAGCCAACGCCGATACAATCGGTATCGTGGCCAACTCTACAGACCTTACTAAAAAACCATTTCGCGCCAACGCCGTCCAAATACGTGCGGCGGTTTGAATTCGGAGAGCGAAGACAGATGGAGGGCGAATCCATCGGTGACTACATGGCCGCCCTAAGGAAAGCGTCAAGGACTGCGGATACCGCGACCTCAGACGAGGTGCTCTCGAGCAACTCATCCGAGGGGTCAGAGACATCCGTTTGCGGCGACGGCTGCTAGCAAAGAGCAACCTAACGCTGGCCAACGCCTGGACGAAGCCAGAGCACATGAAATGTCCACCCAAGCGGCGGAGACACTGCAAAAGCCTCTCACCAAAGGCGAGCACAAAGCCAACTCCAGTGCACCAGGAGGAGGTTCAGACCGAACTGACGGTGGTGAAGATGAGGAAGGGCCTGCCGAACCGAGAAACGCGACAAAGAGGACCGAGATGAATGCGGAAGCTGCGGAGGCCAACACCAGCGCCAACGCTGCAAGTTTAAGGACGCAACATGTCGGCGGTGTGGGAAGAAAGGGCACCTAGCTCAAGTCTGCCGAGCGGCCCAACCTTCCCGCCGAAAATTCAAATCGGACAATCAGAGCGCTGAATCGGCAAGGCGACCCGCATTGGCTCAAACAAAAAGGCGCGATTCAAACCAAACGACTGTGGTCATAGGCCGCCTCGACCCGAGTGGAGAAGAAGATCTTCACCAAACCAAAATAGAGGGAGTACGGTGCCGGCTCAAGTAGACACGGGATCAGCGATCACCATCATGTCCTGGGACACTTTGGCGAAGTCACTGCCGTCGCTAAGCGCCACCTGCAAGCACAACGGCCACGAGTCCACGATCACCAAGGGAATCGCATCCCTGTTCGAGGGACCACCTCCGTCCGAGTCGAGTACGGACCACACAAGAAGACCCTGCCCATCACGATCCGAAGGGACCCTGCCCAGTCTGTTGGGACTAGACTGGTTTCGTGCCCTGGGCATGGGAGTGACTGGCATCTACAGAAGTGACTGTAACCTGAAAGACATTCTCTTTAACGAGTTCGAAGATGTCTTCAAGGACTGCCTGGGCAAGTACAAGGGGACCCCTATTTCCTTCAACTTAGACCCCCAGGTAGCTCCCATTAGGCTAAAGGCGAGGAGGTCCTTTGCCCTAAAACCAAAATTGACAAGGAGCTAGATAAGCTCATAAATCAGGGATTTTGGTGCCAGTCGATCACGCAAAGTGGGAGCGCCAATCGTCACCCCAATAAAACCAGACGGGTCAATTAGAATTTGCGCTGACTACAAGGCGGCTAAACAAAGCCTTACAGAAAAGCGCTTACCCGGTTCCGTGGTGCAACACTTGCTGCACTCTTTGGGGCAAGGGCAAGTCTTTGCAAAGTTAGACTTGGCTCAAGCCTACCAACAACTGCCCGTGAGCGCCCGCTGGCGAAGCCCAAATGATTGTAACTCACAGGGGGCCTTCAAGTGTACCCGATTGCAATTTGGGGTGAGTGTGGCACCAGGGCTGTTCCAAAACCTAATGGAACGACTTCTGCAAGGGCTCCCAGGGGTAGTTCCCTACTTCGATGATGTCCTGATTTCAGGGGAAAACGTAGAGGAATTGGGGGAGCGTTTGAGAAAGGTTCTGTGCATTTTCGGACAGCGGATTAAAAGTCAAGGTAAACAAATGCCAGATAGGGGTCGAATCCGTCAATTCTTGGGCTACGGATAGACAAGAGAATTCACCCCACTGAGAGCAAGGTCAAGGCAATTAGAAGGCTCCAGCGCCCAAAAACAAAGCAGAGCTACAGGCATTCCTGGGGCTAGTGAATTTTACGGTCTTTTAAAAACAAAGCGACCGTTGCTGAACGCTGCATAGGCTTTTAGGAAAAATACTGTTTGGTCTTGGGGAAAGTCGGAGAAAATAGGGCTTTCAAGCAGTAAAAACCTGCTCTCGAGTGATAGCCTGCTCATCCAATATCATAACTCATTGCCCTAGTGCTGGTTTGCGATGCCTCCCTTACGGGGTGGGGCTGTCCTCAGCCATAGACTTCCAAAGCGGCACAGAAGCCCCTATAGCTTCTACTCTAGAACAATGTCCTCCCAGAGGAACTATAGCCAATTAGATAAGAAGCACTAGCCATTGTGTCAGGGGTAAAAATTCCACGAATATGTTTTTGGGCGGATTTTGAAATTGTGACTGACCACAGACCGCTGTTGGGAATACTGGCTGGCGACACCAACGCCTGTGGCACTTTCGCCACGATTGACCCGATGGACTATTTTCTTAGCCGCTTATTCTTACAAGCTGCAGCATCGACCAGGAAAAGAAGTGGGGCATGCAGACGCGTTAAGCAGATGCCCACTACCAGGGGCGATCAAGACCCCACTCGGGGCGCCCATCCTGCTTATTGACTCTTTGGACTCTGGCCCAGTCACATCTAAGGAAGTGGCTCGGGCATCATACCGACATTATGTTAAGGACTGTACTCGGTTGGGTACAAGAGGGTGGCCGCTGCGCGGCGAGCTTTTTCAATTTGTTAAAACGTGATGAGCTCTCGGCTCAAGGGGTGCCTGTTATGGGGTGATCGTGTAATAATTCCTGATAAATTAAGGGAAAGGTATTGGACCTCCTCCACGAGGTCACCCAGGGATCGTAAGGATGAAGGGTTAGCTGAGAAGCTATGTGTGGTGGCCACTCATGGGCGCAGAGATTGCTGAGAGGGTAGGAAATGCCAGGCTTGCCAAGAGTCCAGACCTCTACCCCCAACGGCCCCAGTCAGGGAATGGGAAAAACCCCAAGGGCCCTGGTCAAGAATCCACATTGATTTTGCTGGCCCTTTCCACGGCCAAACTTTCCTCGTGGTTGTCGATGCATTCTCTAAATGGTTGGAGATCATACTCATGAAATCCACTACGGCCGAGGCAGTAATCGCAGCCCTCGCCACCTATTCGCAACTCACGGGTTGCCTGACACTCTGGTGTCCGACAACGGCCCGCAATTCCACGGCAGCCCAGTTTGAAGAATACTTGGCAGAGGAGGGCATCCGACATGCCCTCTCTGCGCCTTTCCACCCTGCGTCGAATGGCCTTGCAGGCGTTCCGTCCGGGCGCTAAGGAGGCGTGTCCAGGCTCAAGCCAGGTGACTGGCAAACAAAGATAGATTTCTTTCTGGCTGTTCAGCACAGAACCCCAAGCACTGCCACCGGCAGAAGCCCAGCCGAATTATTGATGGGACGGAAACTCCGGTGCCCACTTGACCGTTTGAATCCCCATTACACACCAGAGGGTTACAAGGGGGAAATAGACAAAACAAGGGAATTGGGCATAGGCGATCGAGTGTGGGCCCAACTATGGGGACGGCCCAAGTTGGCTCGCAGGGCAAATCATAAAAGCAACCGGCCCAAAGTCATACTTGGTCGAATTACAAGACAACCGAGTATGGAGGCGCCACATAGATCAGATAAGGAGACGAATAACTGAACAAACCGAGCCACATGAAACAAATCATGACCACTCCTTATTTGAACCCACAGCTGACCATGACCCGGGGGAGGCGCAAGACTTAGCTGAGGTCCCGGAGGTCCAGCGACGCCATCAGGTTCCCGAGGGAAACGACAGGGAAAATTACAAAAGTAATCCAAGGCCGGATGGCCAAGAAAAAGAGTCTGCAAATAATCCAGGGCCCGATGGCCTAGAGAAAGAGCTGGGAGGAGAAAACAGACCCTCCGAACAGCTCAAAACACCACCCAGAACTGAACCGCGCAGGTCTGAAAGAACTAGGAGACGCCCAGGTTATTTGCGTGACTACGTCGAAAAGTAACATGTAAATAATATGTAGATAGAGGCAAAGTGTTTTCTGGGAGGGGAGGAGTGTTATGTATTCTTGTATGTACCTTTAAATATTTGGGCGGGAAATCAGCACGTTGCTGATTGGACGAAGCCGCCAGTAGAACTGTATAAAAGGAGAGGTTTTTCCCCCAGCCTGTTGCTGGGTTCACCATATATTAAAGAGCTGTTGTCACTACCCTGGTCTCCAGCCTCGTTACTTCCAGAACTTAACAATCATGCTGAATGGATCAATCAAATATAATTAAAACTGGCACATTTAATGAAAAGAATCTTACTAATTTTAATGTCCATGGTCTATAACAGAACCTAAACCCCAGACCACTAGAATAGCCCCTCCCCCACCTGAAGTCTGAGGGATCCCTACACTTTTCAGCCTTTGGAGGGCAGTGAAGACCTGGTTCTGCCACCCACCCACCCCCAAATGTTGGGCTAAGATGAGGGTTCAATGAGGCTGATTGGTCTGACACTTGGTGGGTAGGGTGGGTCGCTTTTTATTCCTGTTATGAGCCACTTAGGATCATTACATGAGATAGACAACCATATAAGCTGTTTATATAAATATATAAATACATAAACATCACTGCAATATTCCCTTAAAATAGATGAGGAAAAATGATTAATTCATTTTAACTTTGTGCTGTAATCACCTGTTTCTTACTTTGCAACTAGTCTCTTTCCCAATACACAGACAAATGGGGGCCACTGTTTCACAGCTGGGGTAGAATGGTGATAGAAAGAGATAAAGCAAAGTCCATTCACAAGGAATGAGCTAGTATTTCTAATTGATTGACTGATAAAATTTATATTGCCGCCTACTCACACATGGCGACTCAAGGCAGCTTACAAGTATAAACTTTTCGTACTTACATTAGGGCTATTTTAGGGAACATGGAAGAGTTGTGTGTTTCCTGTCTCAGAATGATGAGGAATCATGCCACCAGTTTTCAACAACAGTTGTAAGACTGGTCCCCCTCCTGGACCTGGAGAAAAGAAGTTTGGGTTTCCATTCGGCCCTGAGGCCACTAGTTGCCTGTTCCATTTAAAGTCATAATTTTTATTTATTTATTTTTTGTTTATTTTGCTCTCTGTCTTAAGGCTGATTTTGCTTCTGAGTCAAGTAACAAAAGAGAAAACCAAAAGGAGATTGTTGACAAGCACAATGCTTTAAGGAGATCAGTGAGACCAACTGCTAGGAACATGTTACAAATGGTAAGCTAAATGTAAATTATATTTGTGTCCTTATGTCAGAGAGTTTGCAGGTTTGACTTTCTAGCTAGTATAAATATTAATGTGCTTTACCAGCTAGGATAAGAAAAAATGCTTATTATTTATTTATTTATTTATTTATTTATTTATTTATTTATTTATTTATCAAACTGTTGGGCTTCTTTGGCAATTACGGGTTTAGGTGCATCTGTATTTATGTTTGAATCTAGGGTGAAAAGCCCAAATGGAATGATTTATGTGACTATATGATGACATCTATGAAAAAAATGGAGAGGTGGGGTAGTCAGAATGACATAAATGACAATGTCATGATATATTCCTCAGCACTTTCTACATGCATCACCAGATCCTGTGGATGCTACTGTGTAAATTATCAGAGAAGAGTCACACATGAATTCATCATGCAGGAACTTTTATAAGATTGGGGAGGAGAAAATCTGCCCTGGGCCCCTAATGTGTGGGATTCCATGGGGGTTGGTGCTTCTCCTCTCCTATTTAATTTCTAAAAGAGATTGCTAGGTGAGCTTGTCCATCGCTATGGGATGAGGTATCATCAATATGCTGATAATATTCAATTACATATGTCTGCCCTTGGCAAATTAAGTGATATTGTAGATGTTTTCTTGTGGTGTCTGGAGACTGTGAAAACTTGTTGGGTGTGGAACAACAAGCTTTGGGTTTTGGGATGTTCCAGTTCTGGGACTATGTCATCTTTGCTGCTAGATGGTGTATATTGCCCTAAACAGACTCTATGCCCAATCTGGGGGTTCTCCTGGATTCACAGCTCCTGTTTGAGAAGCAGGTGGCAGTTGTGGTTAAGAGGGACTTCGTAAACTTCATATTGTATACCAGTTGTGCCCATTCCAGTGGGGCCCTGTTCACAGTCTCTCATGCCCCACCCCAATCACCTCCTGGTTGGACTTTTGTAATGTGCTTTACATGGGGCCGCCTTTGAAGAATACCCAGAAACTTCAACTCGTGCAAAATGTAGAGGGGTAGAGGGGATGGTTGTGTGTGAGGAGCAGAATGGAGCTTTGCACGCAAACACAAACACCCACCGCTTGCATGAGTGGAGTTGTGTGCACAAGTCCCAGCACTTGCACAAGTCAAGTTGTGTGCACGCTCGCTTACTCGCTCGCCTCTCGCTTGAGTAGATCTCACTTGCACAGGCGGGTTCCCGAACGGGTCACGACCCAGGTGTTGGGGACCATTGTCCTACATAGCATGGGGCCAGGATATTGGAGAAACCACCACTCCCCAATTACATCATCCTGTCCCAGTTCTGGTCCCAATTTCATTTTAGTTATATTTTATAGTTTTTGATGTTTTTAGCAATAATTGTTGCTGTTATCGTTTTTTAACTTTGTTGTGTGCCACCCAGAGTTTTGTGTTTTATGAGAAGGGCAGCCACATATAAGGGATGGGAAGGGAGCTCCAACTATTCAAAGCATTTTGAAGAGAACACGGGGGTAACTTCTGAATTCTTAATTACAAGATTTGAAGGAATCCAAAAGGCAGTAAAACATTACCAGACATATTTTCTGCAAATTTAACATATGCTTTTTTTCAATAACTTGATTGTTGCTGTCAACTTCTATTCAGGAATGGAGTTCTAATGCTGCTCAAAATGCAAAACGTTGGGCAGATAAATGTTCTTTTGTTCATAGTCCACAACACTTAAGAACTGCAGGTAAGTCAGTCCAAAATAATAGTATGGTTTTAACTGGTTAGTGGATTAATAGTATATTTCACATTAAATAGCACTTACAATCAATCTTGCTCCTCAATATTGGCAGCAAAAGTAATACCTATGAATTATTCTATAGTTACCACTCCCATGTAGATGATTTGGTTTGATCAAGATGTTAATAATTTTCTTAATTGCCCCCACCCCAATGGATTTTCAGGAGACATGGTATTTGAACAATGATTTTTTTATTTCTTTTTTATATTATATATTACTACATTTATAGCCCACCATTCCCCAAAGATGCTAAATATATTGTCCTCACCACAGCTGTTTTTGATGGTAGATGCTGAGCCCAAAGCTGTTCAGAGATTCCCACGGTCAATTGGAGAATTAAACCTAAATCTTCCTGATCTCACTATGTATTAACACATAGATGTCTGCACAAATTAGGGCATCTGTGTAACAATTTACTTCCAAATGAAGTATATTAATGTTTTCATATGCTCATCAGAAAACAAGGATTGTCAGTTTGCACAATCAAAGATTCTAGAAAAATAACACAGTTATCTGGGCGCAAAATGTTCATTTCCTTTCCAATAGTTTACCAAGATGATTGCATTAGTATTTCTGGAGAGATAAGAAATGCTCAACTATCTCATTTCTGCTGTCCTTTTGCTTCTTTCAAAGCATGTATTTACCTGTGTTTTCTTGCTGTTCCTTTTTTTTCTTTTTTAACCTTCCTCACTTTTAGGAAGATTAAAATGTGGTGAAAATCTATTCATGTCAAGTCATCCTAATTCATGGACAAAAGTAATTCAGGCGTGGTATGATGAATACAAAAATTTCAAATATGGCATTGGAGCAAACCCACTAGGTTCTGTTATTGGCCATTATACTCAGGTAGGACTTTTTCATATCTTTGCCATTTCTATATTCACCAAGTATAAAGCCACAAAAATGAATAAGATAAAAAGGTAAATTACTCTGAATTAAACTCAAGTCATTGGCTGATCCTGAATTACTAAACTAGGCCAGGCCTGGTTGTTACATAGGAAAACCATGGCTTGAAGCTAGACTGAAAAATTGAGGAAACATCCCACAAAAAGAGCTGAAGAAGCTTCTTGGATGAGAAGCAAAATGTCTTCAAAGAAAAAACAGAAAGTCCAGTTGCCTCTTGGAAAAAAGGATTTTTGGGACAACCATGACCTGGATGACTGAGAATCTCCATAGACACCCCACAAAAAGATAATAGCAAAACATTTGTTGTGTTGTAGCCAAGAAAACCAAGCAACTATGTCCTTAAAATCACTAAGTAATTCCATAAACATGTTGTGGCCCATCAGCTGCCAACAGAGCTAGAGCAGAATCAGGCGAGGGCAAGGGGGAGACTGGGCCAGCTTCGGAGCCTTTAGAAGGCTCTGATGAGGAAGCAGAGGCAGAGGCAGTGCCAGGGCCTTCTATCCGCCCCAAGGTAGAGAGGCAGCTATCTTCAGGGTCTGAGCTGAGTGAGGGGGAGGAACAGGTGGGGTCCATCCCAGATGCACATATGCATAGAGAGGAGAGGAGAGCAATGGAAGGCAATAAGCCGGTCTCAGGGAAAGAAGTTGTAGACGCTAGCCAGCTCCTCCCTGGCTGGGAAATAAACAGTAGGGGTTTGAGAGTGGCCTGTTATTGCAGACAACCATTCATTTTCCAGTGTACATCAATCAAGTCGGATTCCTTTGCCAGAACCAGGTTTGTCAGGACTAATTGCTCTGTATTTGAGGTACCAACTGAGTCTCCCTACTGGGAAACAATAGGTAGTGCATGTGCCTTAGCCGATGTGACAGGGATTGTTTCTGCTTGGCTTAATCATTGAACTTTTTATCTTGAGTTCTCATGTGAACAGAGACTGTTCGTGCCCTGTTTCAGAGGGGGGGAAAGACTTTCATTTTTTGACTAATTATTTTTGGTTTTGTCTATCCAATGTGAATAAAGACTGCTCCTGTCCTGTTTTTAAAAAGGGGTGTGTTTTACTCATGAGTAAGTGGTTTTTCATTGCTTGCAAAGGCTGGGTCAGAACAAACATGAGCAGAGGAGCATCGTAGTTGAGAGTTGTAGTCCCAGTCTATGTTAAGGAAAGGGAAACCCAGACTAGGTTAAAGTGTTGCAATGTTTTTGTTGTTGATGTTTAAGTTCTGATACGCTGCAAATGAAGGATGGCAAACATACTAAACATCTTATTTGTTTTTCACAATTAGCTGCCCATTCAGATCTTGGCTTTCATGCAGCTGGGAAGAAGGAACTAGCTTGCTGGTTGTAGCACTTGACACATAGATTGCTTTGGATGTGGTGGAGCACTTTAGAAAGAGATGGTCTATAAGGATGGAACAATTTCGTATTTTACATTTTAAATACCGTATACACATTTAAAGCACAGGGAATGAAACCTTATTTGTTCTAATATTTCTTTGTTTTGGCAAACATTTACATGAAGTGATTAGAAAAGTTCTTTGTACATTCATTGTTATTGTGGTAGCCCACTTAGCCCACTGGCTAAGAGCAGACAACTATGTATACTGCAACATGCCCACATATGGATTTTTCTTACATGCTACTCTGAAATCCCTATGCTTATTATCAATATTAAGCTTCTAGCATGTGTGCATATTTTTTGTATCTACAGATAGCTTGGTACAAAAGTTACCTTGTTGGTTGTGCTGCTGCCAGATGTTCTTCATCCAGATACAACTACTTCTATGTTTGTCATTACTGCCCAGCGTATGTATCAACTATGATTTGTCTCATCAAGACAGAGAGATAGCAGAAGGAGAGTGTTACAAAGAAAGAGGGGAAATGAAAGAAGGAAGAAAACAGACATAAGGAGGAAGTCAATGTTTCCTTCGATTCTTTCTCTCTCTAATAAGCCGGGAAAATCCTTTTTTGCTCTCTCACAAAACTTGACAGAATTTACTGCCTTTTGGAGAAAATTTCAGAAGTCAGGTCTTCCCCTCTGATGGTGGTGCTGTCTGCTCTCTTGAAACTGGAACCCCAAACCAGAGAGACCGAGACAATGCAACCAAAGTCAATTATCTATTGATACGGCATTTAGAGGGAGGGGGTTTTCTGCAATCACAAATGTAACTATAATAATATATGACACCTTTCTATTCATCTTTTTCATTCCAGAGGGAATATCATAGGTTCAATTGCTACTCCATATAAATCAGGGCCACCTTGTGGGGACTGTCCTTCGGCTTGTGTCAACGGACTGTGCAGTAAGTAGTGTTGTTGTTGTTGTTTTAAAAAAAGGTCAATTATTAAACTAACATTTGTGAAAGTCATGTCATGTCACAAAAGAACAGATTTCATTTGAAGTGGTAACTGTCTCTAGTAGGCATAATGGAAAATGGCCAGCTATCCAGCAAGACAGACCTAGGCAAGACTGTTGTGACCCAGGCCCAAATAGGTAGTAGGAAACTCAGTCAGTGAAAAAACAACAAACTTTATTCGAACAGCTGAGAATTACTTCATTCCAAGTGTAATTCAACTAAATTAAAGCAAATTCCTCCCAACACAAATTCCTCAGTCCTATCGCAAACCTTGGTTCAATTAGGCAAACAGCCAAAGGCCTTTCTTGGCAAATGTTCAGAAGTCACCGATACAAAAATAAATGCATGAAGACGAAGCTACCAACGTTGTTTTCCGGCAAAGCTCAAACGCCATTGCTGGTCTGTTTTAAGCCTTATGGGAGGGGCCAATCATCTTTATTTTTTATTTATTTATTTACATTTATATCCCGCCCTTCTCCGAAGACTCAGGGCGGCTTACAGGGTATAAGGCAATAGTCTCATTCTATTTGTATATTTTTACAAAGTCAACTTATTGCCCCCCCAACAATCTGGGTCCTCATTTTACCTACCTTATAAAGGATGGAAGGCTGAGTCAACCTTGGGCCGGGCTTGAACCTGCAGTAATTGCAGGCTGCTGTGTTTTAATAACAGGCTTCTACAGCCTGAGCTACCACGGCCTACTCTTGGCCCTACTCCCGAGTCGTCCTCTTTGCTTGAGCTGCTCTTGCCTTCTGGCAGCTCTTCTCATGCGTGCATTAGGAACAGGCTCCTCCTGTTCCTCTGTCTCACTACTCTCAGTCTTTGGAGGCTCTGGAGTCTGCACCTCACTCCCCGATGGCCCTAGCCCCACCTCAGCCTCATCACTGTTCAACTCCGTTGCCAGCTCCACAGGCTGCTGGAGGACCACAACAAAGACAACTGGATCATTACATTCATGAAGTGTGCTATTATGGGATAACCAGACATCTAGAGTTGCCTCGATGGTGCTTCTATATAAAATTCTTTATTGGCCAAAGAATTTGTCTTTGATGTATATGCTCTCATGTACATACGAAGAATAAAATGTATTCATCAAGAATAAAAAGATACAGCACTTAGTCATAGTCAAGGTTACTAATAAGCTATCAAATCGTACTAGGAAACAAATAAAAACAAAGTAATTGAAAGATACAAGCAACATGTTTAAAGTAATAAGTGGGAAGAGATAGATACTAGTAAGGAAGAGAAGAAGAATAGTAATACAGTCTTAGTAAATTATTTGACAGTGTTGAGGGAATTAGTTGTTAAACAGAATGATGGCATTCAGGAAAAAACTGTCCTTGTGTCTAGTTGTTCTGGTGTGCAGTGCCCTATAGCGTCGTTTTGAGGGTAGAAACAGTTTATGTCCAGGATGTGAGGGGTCTGTAAATATTTTCACGGCCCTCTTCTTGACTCGTGCAGTATACAGGTCCTCAATGGAAGGCAGGTTTTTCTGCAGTTCTAATTATCCTCTGAAGTCTGTGTCTGTCTTGTTGGGCTGCAGAGCCAAACCAGACAGTTACGGAGGTACAGATGATAGACTCCCACACTATTGGTTGATGAGCCCATGCAACTGAATCAGAAAAGATGAGGATGATATCAATCCATTTCAGCTTATGAAGAACTTAAAATCTATACCAGCTTTCTCTGAATTTTGTTCAGGACTATTGTTGAAACTAATTCAGCAGCTACATATAATTACTGTAATATATACTCTAAAATAATTACTCTGAGTACTATTTTCATTTTAAAAATCTTCTGCTTTAAAGCACCCCATTAAAAATACATATGTTTGATTCTGAGCTCTAAAACTGTATACAATTGTAAATGAGTCCCTAGCAGTTATGCTTTTGGTGATGTTTCACTTTTATTCATGTTTCCTCTTTTTAAAATTTTCAGCAAATCCTTGCATATATGAAAACAGGTTCTCGAACTGTGACTCTTTAGCGAAAGACATTGGATGCCAGAATTCTTTCATCAAATCTAACTGCCCTGGTTCTTGCTACTGCCGCACCGAAATAATATAGCAGATCTCCCATTCAATATTTGTTATCTCTGCCAGAAAAATCTAAATTCCTATTAAAATCTTGGCATCTTTTTGGTATCAGAAAATTCTTATGTGACTTTTGATTTCATATACTTTGCATGAGTGTCCTATGAATGCCTAAAGGGAAACGTAAGCAGAAGTAGAGGCTAGGGATGAAAACTGTAAAGGGTCTTAAGAAAAATCACAGGCCTGGGTAAAAAAGGGCCACACTATAAGCTTAATTAAAAGAAAATACTGAAGGCCTGAAAATAAGATCACCAAAATTCTTTGTACTCCAACTATACAAGGATTTCTTAAATGCTTATATTAAATCTAACTTAGAACTGGTGTGATGTCATTCATGCAAAGTATATGCCAGGTTTTGGTGTTTTTAATGTTTTAATCGGTTGTGTTTTATAGTTTAATATGATATCATGATTTTTAATTTTTGATTGGGAGCCACCCAGAGTTGGTTGAAAGATGGGCAGCTTTATAAATGTTTTAAATAAAAAAATAAATTCTATGTAAAAGCAAAATGCCCAATTGACTGGTCAATGTATTGTGTATATGGATCTATATGTGTTTGTAATTTGGTGTAACAATCTACCAAAGTATTATAAAAAACGTAACCTTCATGTAGCAGTCTAATATCCCTGATGAGACTCTTAAAGACATTCAACCAAAGGTCCACCTTAGTGCAGTAAATGTTTTCTTCTGCATAAGTTTTTTTAAAGTGTTTTCCTATTTAAAACTTAAAAATGTTTACATTAAAAAACCACTTTGTAATGCAGAGCTTAAGCATCACAAATTCAATATCATTTGGAAACAAACATAAAGAGTGAAATCACCCTGTTGTCAGACTCAGCACCTAGTGACACTGGAGATACATCTGTATTATATGCTTAGCAAATAAGCAAATGGAAATAGCCTTATATTGCCATCTTCTATATGTTTTTACTTCCCAGTCATGTCCAGTTTAGCCCTAGAAGTGTTGATGATTTCCCATCCTTCTGGTAATTTAGTCTGACTCTGCTTAGCCCGCACAGGAATGACCTTGTTTATGACTCAACTTTTTCTTCTCTGAAAACAGAACTGCCAATATGAAATAACTGTTATACAAATCTATGGTGAGGGAAGGGAAGGGAAGGGAAGA
This sequence comes from Ahaetulla prasina, assembly GCF_028640845.1. Lineage (NCBI taxonomy): Eukaryota > Metazoa > Chordata > Lepidosauria > Squamata > Colubridae > Ahaetulla > Ahaetulla prasina. Next base: position 178,106,345 of record NC_080539.1, on the reverse strand, counting down.
GATCATTTATTCTTCCTTCATTTATTGAGATATTTATTCTGATTTTAGCTCTACCTTATTACAATTATGCTGGCAGAAAAAAAGGGAAATGGATTAGAGCTGTGAAGCCAAAGCTAGGGTTCCCACCAAAATTACCAGATGTATCACTCCATGAATTTGGGAGGTAACCTTCAATTGAGCACTTTTTTTAGTGAGCTCCACACTGGAAAAATGGCTTATTGTGTTAAAGGCCTCTGCAAAACTGAAGGATTGGCTTTCACAAGGTGGAATATCAGAATCCTAAAAGACATCATCGCATCATCAGAACTTCTTGTTTTTTTATATCTTTCCCTGATAAATCATTGGCTCTGTTTTACCTCAAGAAATAGGTTGTTTCAATTTAGTTAATGTCCTTGGGTGCATGTTAGATCCCACAAGTTGGGCTTTTTCTCCCTCTCCTCCTCAGAATTAAGAATACATGGGGCAAATGTATCTTGAGAAGGGATGGGCCTAGCTCCCCTTCCCTCTCCTGCTAATTGCAGCTGCTGTTCAGTATGCAGGCACTGCAACTATTATTTAGTAATGACGCAAGGAACCTTGTCAGAAAAGCAATCTCTTAGCAAACTATGGTACATGGAGTCTGTTATGTACTTGTGTGTCAGAAATGTGTTCAGTAAAGCAAAGAAGAAAGGGTGTGTGCTGAACTGTGCCTGGCAATTTTTCAAAGGTTTTTCTACCCTGTAAAAGAAGCTTCTGTTTTTCTGACTTATTCTCCGGGTGCTTTAGAATTTCTTTCAAATTTCTCTGAGTCATTCGTGAGCTTATTATAATACTGGAGGTGGTAATAAGAAAATTCATGCTTTCTGCATCATTCTGAAACCTCTGTCTTCCTGGTTTGGAGAAAGCTCAACACTAGCATTCCCTTCCTTGTCTTCTAAATATTGATCATGCAGTAAAAGATCACACAAACCAACAACCCTTGGCTACCTCATAACTTTAAAAAGTGGGGAACACCCAAGTGCATCTTTGGGAATTCATTTATTGCGGTCTTTGTTCACTGCTTACTCCACATTGGACACACAGCAGTTAAAATATACATAAACATAAGACATTTTGAAAGCCCATAGCCACAACATCAGTAACTAGAACAAGAGCAATGATCCCATACTTAAAAACCCATTTCAATAATTACATAATAACAACATAAAAATTATTCAGTAAAACTTTCCCAGTCTGTTTTGGTCAACTTTCTAAATACCAGAGGGAGTTGGTACAACGTATATCTTTGTAAAGATGTACGGCATCTCTCCACAGGGATGGAATTTATACAGAAAAACATGGTGCCTTCATCATCACTTAATGACAAGGCCTTTCAAATTACAGTTCATGATGAATCCACTGGATGGGTCAAGTCAACCTGAAGGATGTAGTTCCATAAATGTTCAGAGGCAAAGTCATTAAGACCTTTCAAAATGAGAGCAATTTGACACCAATTCTGGGTAATTAGCCATTACCCTAATAAATTTGGAAAGAAAATAATTGATCCAAATGAATCCAACCAGGTAGAAAAATAGAAGTTATCAGTTTGGGGGAATTATTATACATCCATTAGTTTTTCTTCATGGCTGGATTATTTTAACTTTGATTAGAGTTCTTTTTTATTGTTTTGGGGGATAGGACTTATGTTGCTTTGTTTTCTTATAAATTGGTTGGTTAGCCACTCAAAGTTATCTGTTTCAATAAAGAACAGAATAGAATAGAATAGAATAGAACAGAACAGAACAGAACAGAACAGAACAGAACAGAATAGAATAGAATAGAATAGAATAGAATAGAATTTTTTATTGGCCAAGTGTGATTGGACACACAAGGAATTTGTCTTGGTGCATATGCTCTCAGTGTACATAAAAGAAAATATACCTTCATTAAGAATCATAAGCTACAACATATAATGATAGTCATAGGGTGCAAAAAAGCAATCAGGAAACAATCAATATCAATATAAATCGTAAGGATACAAGCAACAAAGTTACAGTCATAAGTGGAAGGAGATGGGTGATGGGAACTATGAGAAGATTAATAGTAGTGCAGATTTAGTAAATAGTTTGACAGTGTTGAGGGAATTATTTGTTTAGCAGAGTGATGGCCTTCAGGAAGAAACTGTTCTTGTGTCTAGTTATTCTGGTGTGCAGTGCTCTATAGCGTCGGTTTGAGGGTAGGAGTTGAAACAGTTTATGTCCAGGATGTGAGGCATCTGTAAATACTTTCACAGTCCTCTTTTTGACTCATGCAGTATACAGGTCCTCAATGGAAGGCAGGTTGGTAGCCATTGTTTTTTCTGCAGTTCTAAATATCCTCTGAAGTCTGTGTCTGTCTTGTTGGGTTGCAGAACCAAACCAGTCAGTTATAGAGGTGCAAATGACAGACTCAATAATTCCTCTGTAGAACTGAATTAGCAGCTCCTTGGGCAGTTTGAGCTTTCTGAATTGGCGCAGAAAGAAAATTCTTTGTTGTGCTTTTTTGATGACATTTCTGATGTTAGCTGTCCATTTTAGAACTTGCAATATGGTAGGACCTAGAAATGTGAAGGTCTCTACTGTTGATACTGTGTTGTCTAGTATTGTAAGAGGTGGAAGTATGGAAGGGTTGCTCCTAAAGTCTACCACCATTTCTACAGTTTGAGTGTGTTCAGTTCCAGAGTGTTCCGGTTGCACCACGAGGCTAGTTGTTCAACCTCCCGTCTGTATGCAGATTCATCGATCACTGTTGTGTCATCTGCGAACTTCAGTAGTTTAACAGATGGATCATTAGAGATGGAGTCATTGGGAAGTGGGGAGAGCACACATCCTTGGGTGGGGGGGCTATGCTAATTGTATCTGATGTGATTCTGCTTAGCTTCACCTGCTGCTTCCTGTTTTTTAGGAATATTTGTATTCAAGGTTTAAATGAACAGTCCCTGGTGCTTTCTGAGCTTGGTTGTTCTGAACCATGTATGTTGATTTGAATTCCTGACTGAAAGAGATAAATCTAATATATGAATTCTTGTCAGTAATTGAAATCTTCATAGATACTGTATTAAAACGCTTGCAACCTGATCCTGTTATTGCAATAAATGTATTTAGGCCTAGAAGAATATGGATCAAAAAATCAAGATGGCCTCCACACACAACACACTTTTTAAGGGGATTTTTAAAAATACTACCACCCCCTTACAGATGCCCCAGAGTAGCTACCACTTTACCTATTTAAAGTGGGTACCACTTTACCTATTTATTATCTTGGATTGCTCGTACAACATCGACAAAGAAAGATTCCCCTTCAAATACTGAGGCATTCTTGCTACTTAAAATAGATTGTATTAGCAGTGTTTCATTCAGGCTCCAGTGATAAACATAAATTAATTATGATTACTTTGCGGGCAGAGAAAAGTGGGAAAACTGTTCTATCCATGCTTCTCCTAGCATAGCAAGTGGGCTTTCCTTGACTGGCTAGACTCCATAGCAGCCACGTTCTTTTCAATTCAATATCAATTATGGAGAGAATATGGATGTATTCAGGTCTGGATAAACCAGTTTCATAGCCAGTTTATTCCCCCCTCTCTAAAAGATACACACCTGATTTTCTCCTATTCACTTCTAATCTAATCTTTCAGCTCAAAGGGGCAGAACAGCAAAATAAAATTATCATGGATTAAAATGAGTACTGGTTAACTCCAGGGCAGAAAATAAACCTCCCTCAACAAAACAGTCTATCATAGATTTGAACAGCTGTGGAAAAGGCCAAAGTACCAGGGACCATAGCATTTACTTGTCTGAATGCTGTAAATTTTTTACAGCTGCAGAGAAATTAAACTAGGCCTCAGTTTGATAGACATGGTTCCTGTAAATGGAGAATTGGACAGACTGTGAGCCAACATCCCCAAGCATCAGGTAGAACAAAGGAAAGACAGATTTGGAGTGAATATGGCAAGGGATGGTCTATAACCTGAAATTTATAAATGTGTGACAAGAAATATATTTGAGAAATAACATGCTAAAGAGAAGTAGAGTCACATACTTTTCGAAATTCAGCTCTCTTTAGTAGCAGTTTTATTGTTCTTTCAGACAGTCCTAAATTCAACTCAGTTAAGAACTAAAATGTGGGTTAATTTTGAAATGCTAAAATGAGGCTGCCATCTCCTGGACACGTTAACTGCAAACCCAGCAGCATTGCACTGTTCATGTAACAAAAGTGGGATTCAGGAAGTGAACATTTAGAGCGGAGGATCTGTAGGTCTATTTAATTGGTTTTATGAATGAGGAGCTGTTGGGAAGCAAGTCTGAATTTAAAGCTGTAGATGAGGAAAAGGTGTCATATTGTACATGTAGTACATTCATGTCAAATCATACAATATTCAATCCTGTCATTCGTGCTAGTAACTGTTTTGAATGCTTTTGTTTTTTATATCAGTCATCATTGGAATAAATTGATTCCAAAGGGATTTAAAGGTACCTCTCTAGAGCAAGAGAGTTTCTAGGCTGGTGCCTTAACTACTACACCAAACTGGCTCTATTAAAAAAATATGGAAATATGAAAAACAGAAAATGAAAGAGTACCATGGGATAGAAATTCAATAAGAATTTTGTAGTAACAAAAGCCTATAATTCACTTTAATTTTTTTCTTTTTTTAAAGTTTTTTATTTATAACACAACACAAAAAGCACAAAACACATAACGTACATTCCCTTTTTACAACTGTTTCGTGTTAGGTGATAATCCTAATATTTACATTTTCTCCCAATTCCCTTTATAATATTTATATCCTTCTTGTCCCACTGTCCCTTATTACTCTATAATTCTGATCACTTATAATATTAAATTTGTACATTTTATATGCTATCTTACATACATCTTGCACTTCCTGTTTCTCCCCTTTCATCACTATTCATTTTTTCTAGTCTCCAGCCACTTGTACCTTTTATCTCATATTACATAATATTCTGTATCTTCCTTTTCTTTAATTTCTTTTGTTAATATCTCCATCTCGGCACACTCTTAAGATTTTCTTCATCAGTTCTTTCTCTGTTGGTGTATTTTCTTTTTTCCAATTTTGTGCATATGAAATTCTTGCAGCCATTATGATATGTAAGATTAAGTACTTTATGTCTCTGGTATAATGTCTGGTAAATATTCCTAACATGAATGTCTCTGATTTCCAATCAATCGGTTGGTCCGTTATTTTTTCAAGCCATTTTTTGATTTTGGCCCAATACTTTTTTGTGGCCAGACATGTCCACCAAAGATGATAGTATGTTTCATAGACCTTATTACACTTTAATTCACTTTAATTTTCAATCAGACTTTTCAATATAATCAAGAGATATTTGCCACTCTAAACTTACTAATTAAGTATCAATATTACTTAAGACTTATATAATGCCCCTATAGTACTTTACAACACTCTCTGGGTGGTTTACAGTCTCAGCATATTGCCCCCAACAACCTGGATTATTTTATTGACCTCAGAAGGATGGAAGGCTGAGTCATTCTTGAGTCCTATCAGGATCAAACTCCAGGCTGTGGACAGACGTTGCCTGCAATACTGCATGTTAACCACTACACCATCATGGCTCAGTGCTGATTGAAATTGCAATCTTACCGATTTCAGATTCTCTAAATTCTGTTAAGAATGGCAGTCTTTCAATGTGTAATAAATGGCTAACTTGACCAGGACTTTTTTCTGAGGGACACTCAAATTAATAGTGGAATAACCTTTCCTCAGAAGTCCAGAAAATGGCCAGCTAAATTCCAGTGGAGCAGATTATATATATATATAGGTGTAGATATATAGAATGTTTGCAGTGTGCCTAACATAGCTGATAGACTGGGCTGAGAGTTTGAAGCATCAGTAAATGCAGACCAAGCTGGTTTCACAATAAAAGCCGTTTTTCAACTCAAGGAACAGCTAAATAGCACAAGTGAAACCCTCAACTAAGAAAAAACAGTGATTTAAAATCTATCGCGAGATTTGTTTCACTCAGAACACTCACAATGGCAATTCTGAGGTTTGAACATCCTTGAAGTGAAAACATCTTCCATATTTCTGTAAAACAAGTATTTTCAACCTCTGAATGTTTTTACTTACCACAAAGAATTTGGGTTTAATTACACAGCACATTAATGGCTTACCTTAAGGCTTCCAACAGTCTAGATTCTGTAAATATTGGGAAATGGAGACTGTACACAGCCTGAAGTGTGTTCATTTGCATTCGAAGACTTCACTTGAGGAAGAGATCTTGGGATAAAGGCAGCTTGTTTCAGTGGTGGGATTCAAGTAATTTAACAACTGGCTCTCTACCCTAATGATTTCTTCCAACAACCAGTTTGCCAAACTGCTCAGTTAACAACCGGTTCTCCCGAAGTGGTGCGAACTGGCTGAATCCCATCACTGGCTTGTTTCTAATGTTGCTTCATCCATTTCAATGTCAAGAATTTTCTTTCTTGGATGGAATATTTGGTGTATGGAGATCAAAAGGCTCACCGATTATGACATTTTTCACATTATGTATTTGAAGCTGCTTCTGGATACTTTTTGTAATGTTTCAAAATCAGGGACTTTAATTTTGGTATTTGGCTTGCATTTGGATTCTTCACTTTGTTCAAAACAGTTTTGCTGCCTGGCTTCATGGCACCTTTATTTCCTAATCTATTAGAAAGCTATAAATTACATAGTTCTTCAGATCTAACTTGAATTCAAATGTTCTTCCTTTAATTTCTCTCTCATTTCTGAACTGAAAAAATTATTCCCTAAATTAAGGAACCATCTCACTATAAATTGCAAGGGTGGAATTCTGGCTGGTATAGTTTTAACAACTGTATATTTCACAATTAATGACATTTTAAAGCAAACACTAGTTCTTACAAGCAAAACAGAACAGAACCTACATTTAGGAAAAAATAATGATCTACTATTAAAAAGAAAAACCAAGAAAAGTATTTTCAATCATCTGGGGCTCTTTCCTGTACCTGGATATAACTCAGACTAAGGCCATTATCTATTCTACAAGAAACAAGATGTCAAGCACCAAGGAAACCAAGAAATCCAGGCAATTCAAATAAATATGAAGTTTACTGCTAGCTTAAGCTCTCTAAGAATCTGAACTACTAATAGTCGATGCAAATTGGCGATAGAGTCAATGGAAATCAAGGTGGGCTGGACTTGGATCTCTTGTGGGTGCAAAGGGACTCGAGCCTGAGCCCTCCCTTGGGCTCAGTCTAGTCATCTCCTACATAAGGGTTCTTTTTAGTTTTGTTTTCCATCAAACTTATATTCCTTTTTTTGTACCTAAGAGATTTAATAACATTTTTGTGCAACGCTCAATATGCTGATTTATGTATGCAATATGTAACCACTTAAGAGAGAAAAGGTAATTTGTAAATAAAAGATACGTGTCCCAAAGGTACAAGGTGAGAAAACCCTTAGAAAGGAGATATAAAAAGTTCAAACATATTGGATTTGGTATATATTCTTTAATTGATCAGCATCATTCGAGTCATCAAGCATCTAGACAGCATGTCCATAAATGTACCATGTAACAGTTTGTAGCATCCCATTATTCTTAGTATGATCCTGTTAAGGGTCAACTGAATATTCAAGGGGCATGTTTCCCACATAATTAATTTTCAAATTATTAAAGTTCAACTCTCTGCCAATTCTTGTCTCTAGTTGGTCTGATCTGGTTCGTATCAGAATTTCACATTCTTGCTTGTTACTCCAAAGAATTTAGAAACATTAATCAAAGACACTCTTTGTTACTGAAAATAGTTACTCAAAGGGCCCCGCTTCTCCTGCTCTTGCTTCTCCTTGCATCAGAGGCCAAAAATACAAAATAAAAAGGAGCTGTAGTGAATAAAAATGGTTTAATAATCACTAATACAAATTTTCAAATTACCACCAAGTTAATCATTCCTGGCAAAAATATTTATTGCTAATGATGGGATTTGGCTACTGTCAGTCAATTAATTTCAATCACATTATGTCAGTGAAGTCACTTTACCACTCAAGAAAATTACAAAAATTTTCTTGTATCCTGATGTCAGAATGTAAGTTGTGGCATTTAGTTCATGTCATCACGTGTTAACAGAACATGAACATAACCGCAAGCTAAATAGGTGTCTTAACGCAGTGCCTCTATATAGGAGCCAAATTCCAAACTTAGGATAGTGTTCTAGTTAAGAGTTCTGCCTCTTCCTTTAGTAATTTCATCAAGTGTTCATCTGTAAAAAAGAAAAAGAAGACAGAACATATTATGTAGAATATCAATGTATAATTTGTCAGCCTTTGTTCTCCATATAATATTCTAAATTTTTGAAAGCAACTTCATGTGCCTAATTGTCCACATCAAATAACCACAATTATAATTACAAAATACATTTTCACTTACATACAATTAATTATACTATGGTAGGAACTATCATTTTGATTTTAAAAATTTACAAAAATTGGACAAAAAGGACATTGGAGCAACTGGAAGAATGTTAAATAGCTTAGAACATCATCTATCGTAGAGGTAGCCAACCTTTTAATACCTACCGCCCACTTTTGTATTTCTGTTAGTAGTAAAATTTTCTAACCGCCCACCGGTTCCACAGTAATGGTGATTTATAAAGTGTATCGTCGTCTGCGCATGCCTCTCGCGCATCGTGGATTGGGTTTGGGGGGCGGGCGGGCGCCAGCTACCAGCTCTGCTTGTCTGTTACAGCTGGGTGGTGTGGGGGGAGATGCGCGAGCTATTCTGGGACAAGGCTGTTTTGTTTGCGGTCACACTATAGTGCCATTTAGTTTCACTTACGTAACATGAACTAAACTTATGCGTGGGCAATACAAATAGTATATTTTCAGAAATTTAAATTGTCACGGGGAATTTTATGAAAACCTAATGAAAATGTTTTTAAATAATACTATGAAAAATTTTTAAAAAGTCAATTTAATTTAAAAAAAGGAAAGTGCTTCAGTATCGGACAAAACCCCTACTGCCCACCATGAAAGCTGGAACTCCCACTAGTGGGTGGTAGGGACCAGGTTGACTACCACTGATCTATCTTAAGAAAGCTGAAGACTATTTCTGTAGCTACAGTGCGAGCAGTGAGGGCAGATTGACACAATAAAGGCTGTACTACCAGCTCTTCCAAGATATTTGAAATTCCATCCAGTAATTTAAAAACCACAATATCAATGTATTAACAATTATTAGCAAACACCTTAAACATGAAATCATACATCTTTAAGAGTTTTCATTATAAGTTTAAGCTAAATACATTTACACCTTTTCAAATGTTTACATTAAAATATAATCATGCAGTTTGTTATTTTCTCATCACATGCTATACCTATCAGACAATATTTTGTGTGTATGTACGTATGAAATTTCTCAACATCAGAAGCTAATTTTCATTCTGCTTAGAACTGCAAATCAAAACAAATATTTAATTCTTATTGTGTGACTTCTTTTTAAAGAAACAGACCAATAAGAATACAAGATCACTGAGCTTAAAAGTCATTGTTAGGTATCTCAAACTAATGGCCCTTTTAAAATTTAAAAAAAATGTTTTGGCAAATATTTCCCATATTTAGAATATAATTTTGGAAGTAACAAAATCATAATATTAATTTTAACTGCAGAAATGGTTAGGGATTCTGTTTATATAAACAAATATAGAGGAAAGTACAGCCTAAGTAGGATCAGCTTAGCTTTCCCTGAGTCTTTTTGCAGGAGATAAAAGCTTTTGCAGGAGATAACAGCTTAAGCCTGTTTTATTGCCAACAAAAGATGATGAACAAGCAAACCACCTTTATTAAATTATGCAAATTTGGGGTATATAAAAAACTTGCTCACTTTTGCTTTATTAAAATAATTTAAAAATAATATTCAGGGTGGTTATTTTTTGTTGACATACCACCAATTACTGTTCTCTAGCTACATAACTGCCATTTTCACTGACATATCTAAAACCTAAAGAAGGGAATATTTCAGCAGGAAGAAGCTCTCAGCCAGCTTTGCCTATGCTCAGAAGCTATGTCCCTTCTGCCAATGTGGGTAGGGTGGGCTTTGGAGTGACCAGTTCCTGGACCCATCCCATGAAGTGTTTTAAAGTGATAACCAACACCTTGAAGTGTACCCAGAAGCAAACTTATGCTTAGTAATACTATATATTTTAATTTCTTCACTAGTGAAAGGACAAAGGGGTTAATGTTTAAAAAAATCCTTCATGTTTTCCATTCCTATTAAATTATGCATAATTCAATATTTCTTTTCTAATGAATATCCCAATATCTCAAAATAAGGCCTCTTTAATGAAGAGAAATTTAATTCATGAGGAGTTAGCGTGGATGTTCTAATATATGGTATATTAACACCGCACACACTTGATTAGCTATTGGAGAGTGACTAAGACGCAGCCTCTTTCCCTTGCATTATAATTATAAACAAGCACAACTCTAATTCTCCCCCATCAAGATTGATGGCAATGCCAATGGTTCCCAGTCAACCATTCATGTTGGCCAGATAGGTTTGATAATCATCAGAAGCAGCTTCAGATAGCCAATAGGACAGAGATAAGAAATTACTATCTGCCTGAACAGCAACTATTGTAAAACAGCAGGTAAAGTCCATGAGTTATATTGAAATGTTGCCATCCTGTCCCTTTATGCACTTTATTTTCATACATGAAATGTGCAAATTGCATTACGGGTCAAACTAGATGTTCTTGACTTCCACAGTCAAGGGCAAAAATAGCCTTCTTTGTTGAAATGCCAATTGCAAAAATTGTATGTGTATTAGAAAGAAGCATCAGGACAAATGCAAGAGACATGTACTTAAGTTGCTATTATGCCGCTTGGGGGATCTGTTGAAGTGAACATCTTTTTTGCTGTTTATTTAAGCATGCTACAAAAAGCAAATTAAGTCACAATGTCCATTATGAGAATTTTAAAAATATTTCAATTAAATTGACATTTGCTAAAATGTCCAATATCCTAAGATAAGAGCAAAAGGGGATTTTATTTCACTTATATTTCTAAATTCAATCAGCCTTTGAAAAATAAACAGGATTACAAACCTAAAACACCTCTCTGCATTTCTGCAACTTACTACTGTTAATTTCAAGAGCAGTTCTTTTGAGTTATGCATAGTGCAATAAAAAACATGAAATATAATACCAGTGAATTCCAAAATGGCAGAATTTTACAAAATAATGTGTAATAATGTGGTACATTATTTGCTTTATTGCACTTTGTAGATTACCTTTCTGACATTAATGCCAACAGTTTTCTCTCCTTGTCCATGTCCATTTCTCAGCTCCGTAACAGTCGATATCAGATTAGGGCCCACCATTTTCAGCCAGGGTGGATGGAATAATTTCCAAAACCTCTCCATAAGCAGGAATGCAAAAATATTCCACGCCACTTAAACCACATGAATTCAAGCATAATGCCAACTCTGTTTCTGGTGCTTCACCCTGTAAAATTAGCGCTCTGAAATGAAAATTAAAATACAGCTTGAAATGTAGCTTTAAAAGCAGGAATGTTGGAGTATTTCTTCTGAAAACATATATAAGCATTTAGCAATTTCATATCAATTTTCAATGTATCTACACATGGGAACTCAATTACTATTAAGCCTCTGCAAAGTATTTGAAAGTACACTATCATGAGAATACAGAGAATATCAAGAAAAGCTGAAAAAAATATCAATAAAAGCTGCATCTTCAGGAAAATTTGATATGGCTGTATCAAAGGGTTCCTCTGAGTGTCTGAACATGCAGAGTTCCTTAATTTTTTGGTCCAGCAGAAATGCTGTCTATGAATGCAGTTGAAGACAACTGGTAGAACTCTAAAGTAGTTGATCAAGTCTTCCTGAAAATACAGGTAATCTTCAATTTACAATTCAATTCACAATTGAGCCCAGAATTTATGGTTACTAAGTGAGCAGTCACTGTTGTTAAATTCGTAACACGGTTGTTAATCTGGCTTCCCCATTGACTTTGCTTGTCAGCTGCAACCATCCTAAATATGAACCAGTTGTCAAGCATCCGAATGTAAATCATGTGACCATGGAGATGCTGCAACGGTCATAAGTGTGGAAACGGTCATAAGTCACTTTTTTTCAGTGCCGTTGTAACTTTGAACAGTCACTTAAATGAGCTGTTGTTAAGTGGAGGACTACCTGTAGTTGATTTACTGCTTTCAGAATGTTTTTTTCTGCTAATGCATTCTGCAAAACATCTTTCAAATCTTGTAAGTCTTACAAGCACAAACTAATCACACACACCCCAAACTCAAACCTTTATGCTGCCCGACCCTCTTTATCTTCAACAAGACTCTGAGCGAGCTTCGGTTCATTCCAACAAAAGAAGCGGAGGGCCGAGGGTGTGGCCTGGATGCTTTAGGGACCGGGAGCCCCTGCCGAAGCCCGCCAGATGTCAACGGAGCGGTCCACTCATCCTCCCCGCCACCCCCTTCCCTATAAAGACAGTGGGATGTCCCATCCATCACCTTTCCCCGCAGAAATGTTGCTGAAGCGGATCTGAGCGGGCTTATCTTTATCCTGGTAAGAACTGCGATTGCCACCGGAGTTGCGGTTCCCTGCGGCCGCATTCAGAAAGGCCCCCTTTGTGCTTGCGTTCTCCGGCATGTCTGCGGCCGGATGCCCGCTCAGTCCTCCGATGGAGATGGATTCTTCTCCCCCGGTCCTGGAACCTGCGCACCAACGCTTCCCCAACGCCGACCCGAAGCTTCCAGAACACGCGCGGCACCAGTTGGGAGAAGAAAGGGCCTTTCTACGGTTCCTCAGGCCGTCGCTGAGAATGACGCTCCGTAGAGGGCTGTCTTTGTAAGTGCCTGATTTTTCAGTTAAACACAGGAAAGCGTGAACGTTTTTTCAAGTAGCGATCTCTGAAAAAGAATAAATTTCGCCTGTATGCATAAATGTCTTCCAGAGGCTGAAGCCGAACTATTTTAAATAGCGCCCGAGAATAATGCCAAACAGCGAATAAGATAGGCATCAAAAGCCACAGGCTTCAGTTTCATTCTTAATTGCCCAACAGTTCGAATGCTGAATTCTCTTCTGTTGATCCTGAATACAGTTGGAAACATTAATTTAATTGTACCACGAAATGAAAGAGCCTTGCTAAAAGTAAGGAGAATATTCATAAGAAGTAATGGAAACTAAATTATTGAATTTATATTTATGAATAAAACGGTCATAAAATTAAATAGGCAAATTCAAATGTTGCAGATTGCAAGGCACCAAATAAATAGGAGAAATAAAATCCACACTTTTATTCTGCAATTCTATGTCCTTTTTCTTGAAAATAATAGTGATACAAAATGAATGGGATTTTAAAGTAAATCTGCATAAAAATACATCCTGGTAGAGCTAAATCGTATTTAAGAACCAGTTTTTAAGAAATCAGTCTAACTTTTCAAATGTGGAGAATACCTTTAAAAGCAACAAATGATGCATAAATATAACAAGTAAATAGTTACTACTGGAAGATTTCTGTATGTCACAAATTCTTAACTGTAAAACATCTTTCCTTTACCTTACTGATGACCCCCACCCTGTTAAAGATCTTGGAGTTTTCATATGAAGTGATCTAAGTGCCAAAGCCCACTGTTAAGTACATCACAAAAAAAGGCCTTAAGAGTTGTAAACCTAACCTTGCTTAGCTTCTTCTCCAAAAACACTACGCTACTAACCAGAGCATGTAAAACATTTGCTAGACCAATTCTTTTTTTCTTTTTATTTACATTTATATCCCGCCCTTCTCCGAAGACTCAGGGCGGCTTACAGTGTGTAAGGCAATAGTCTCATTCTGTTTGTATATTTATATACAAAGTCAACTTATTCTTGAATACAGCTCGACTGTTTGGAAACCATACCACATTTCTGACATCAATACAATTGAACATGTCCAGAAATATTTTACAAGAAGAGTTCTCCACTCCTCTGAATACAAAAAAATACCTTATGCCACCAGACTTGAAATCCTGGGTTTAGAAAATTTAGAACTACGCCGCCTTCGACATGACCTGAGTTTAACTCATAGAATCATCTATTACAAAGTCCTTCCTGTCGAAGACTACTTCAGCTTCAATTGCAACAATACACAAGCACAATAGATTTAAGCTTAATGTTAACCGCTCCAATCTTGATTGCAGAAAATATGACTTCAGTAATAGAATTGTTAATGCTTGGAATACACTACCTGACTCTGTGGTCTTTTCCCAAAATCCCCAAAGCTCCACCCAAAAACTGTCTATTATTTACCTCACCCTATTCCTAAGAGGTCTGTAAGGGGCGTGCATAAGAGCACAAAAGTGCCTACTGTTCCTGTCCTATTGTTTCCTTTTGTTATATCCAATTAATATAGTTATTAATATAGTTATTACATACTCATATATATGCTTATATATTGTATAGTTATTTCATACTTACGCTTATATATACTGTGTGACAAAATAAATAAATAAATAAATAAAATCTTTATCAAATTTATATTTTACTGGGCTGAAAAATGACTTGTTTCAGTATTGTTGGCAATTTAATGTACTGAACACACTTTAATATTACAAAATTATAATACTGAAAGGGGTTTAAATACTTTCATCCAGGTTCATGTGCCAGAAGCAATTTTTCAAAAGGCTTTTTTCATCTCCAAGCAATAATAAAGTGAGATAAACAAATTCAAGTATCAGAGTGAAATTTGACAAGTTTTGTGCACGCATACACTTTTTCCAGATGTTCCAAATGAATTCACAAATCCAAATCAAGTAAATTGAATGTTTCAAGTTGATCTGGAAATATAAATGGGGTGAGGTCTGATCCATATATAAATATGGAAACCAAGTTTTCAGTGTATAATTATAATGGTCCATTCAATAATTGATAGGAAACACAATGCAATTCAAGGATGATAAGAATGACTTCCAGGGAAAGAAGAAATGGAGTGACAGTGAATTTCCTCTGGCTTCACTGCAGCTTCACTGGAATTATTACACCTTTCTGAAGAAGGAACATTTCACTAAAGCACAAATTCTGAAATGTGTGGATGTTAAAAATTCTAGTGCTAAAAAGAAATGATCTAGAAACCTCATAATTATTTCATGGTTTTCGTATATTTCTCTCCAAACACTATCCATGCAAAAATCCTGTGAGATGAGTAGGGTTTACTATTTACTGCAAGTTACCTAATCCCTTTCAGTACTATGAATTGTTTTGCCTAAAATCTTCTGCAATTGTATAACCTTGTATTGTTTTGATTGTCCTTTTGACCACTCAGAATTTCCATTTGTTGTTTAAGGAGAGATTTTTAACCCACCTGTCTTGGATTCTTATCCCTACTATTCTATTTCTTGCCTCTCTGATGAGAAAATTTGGAATTGTATTATAGGCCAAATATTGGAATAATCAAGAGCTTTTTATCTGAGAACCTTTCTCTTTTACCATTGGCTGTGAAAGATTAAATAATCCATGTGGTATAGCAGAACAGATTCAGACCAAGAATAAATAGGCTTTATTTAGGGAAACAAGAAGGGTATGGGAGGTTGCACTTTTAGGAACCATACTTTAAAATGTTAAAAGACTAAAGAAGTTGGTGGACCTAGAATAATTTTAAATGTAATTAATTAGAAATAAGTTTAAAATTAATCAGATACTAATACGATTATTCATCAGGTATTTAAGGAAGCCACACTAAACTTTCCAGTTGCACCCAGGGTTTTGTAAGGCACCCTATTTCACGCTATGAATCTGAAACTGAGGAAATGCTGTCTTGCTAAAAGAGATACATTTTTACCCGAGATGAGAGTCGAACTAGAGGTTTTCTGACATGTAAGGCAGTCATTGAACCACATCACTTACATTTATTAACTATCGATTTCTGATTCCCCTCCACTTTCTCATATGAACTTTTATATCCCGAAATGTCATGACAAAATGATCTTGCATTTGGACAGCTCCTTTTACTTCAAATGGCTGAAAGTTAAACAAAAGCCACTAGATGGCAGCCGATAACTTCTTTTATTTTTCTTAGTTGTTTTTCTGTAGGGCAAAAAGTTAAGAGGTCTACGTAGTTTATAAAGCTGTCAGAAGACCAGAATTCTGATAACTGATCCACACATATTTATGACACCATGCTCTATTACGTTACCCTTCAGTTGGAATGTGAATAATTTTCTAATAAAGCAAATAAAGAGATGTGAGGAGTAGGAGTGTAAAAAAAAAATCCCAATGTGCCTACTTGAAAAATGTGAGTTCCAAAGAGAATGTGTAAAAATGTGAAGAATGTGAGGACCCAGATTGTTGGGGGCAATAAGTTGACTTTGTATATAAATATACAAATAGAATGAAGACTATTGCTAACATAGTAAGCTGCCCTGAGTCTTCGGAGAAGGGCGGGATATAAATGCAAAAAAAAAAAAGAGTTTGAAAAAAGAGGATGTAAAAGAATGTTCAATACTCTCTGCACACCATGTAAATATTAGGAATAATTATGTGTAAATGTATAAATATATACAGACACACACATTTTATTATCTTTTGGAGCGAGCAACATTTTGCAAAGCAGGCATAATAAGAACTAAGAATATATGCAAAGTTAGAAACAGTAACTTATAGCCTGCTTGTGTGATATTTTAGCACATAGTTAGGATGCTAAATATATGCACAACCGTGAAAAAGCCCTATGCTAGCATTCAGCAAGATACCAGTTTTGAAAATGTATTGTGATCAGTTTTGTACAGTACAAGATAGAAATCAGCTCAGAGTTATGCAATATTCTCTGCTATTCCCCATACCTTCCTTAGGAAAACCTCTTATACAAATATTAATTCCTTGGTTTGTACAATTTCTCCACATTTCATAGTACCTTAAATAGAGAGGGGGGAAATACCGCTTTAAGCAGTTTAATTCTATATCATGCAAATTGTTAAATTATTCATTCTGAGCATTCAGTTCAACTGTGTATAGATACATAATTTATATTCAATAATCCAGTAAGGAAAAAAAATAATGCAGCATTTAATTGATTTTAAAAGCTTCAGTCAGCTGGAATTGAATAAATCCAGGCACAGGCTTGAGAGTAAGACTCTGAGTTCTAGTCCCACCTTGGGCACAAAGCCAGATGGGTGACCTTGGGCCGGTCACATTCTCTCAATCCTAGAAAGGAGGAAACAGCAAATCAGTTTGAAAAACCTTGCCCCAAAATTTCAGGGACTTCTCCAGATAGTCTCTGAGAATGAGAGACTATTGAAAAATCTTCATGATATATGTGGACAGAATAAGTCTGCATAAAAAGTATGATTGTATATTTAAAACAGTTATTTATCATAGCATCATTGGAACCATAGCAAAGTCATCTTTCTTACTCACTATGTCCATGAACAAATTAATATCTATATTTGGGTGTCTAATTTTATCAGAAACTCGGCATGGACCTGAAAATTGCCACTAGAAAACTGCCTGAAAATTCTGGCATTCATAAGCCAGAAAGTGAACTTTTCCATCATATACTGGAGAATGCAAAATACATATCTACTGCTCTTATTTTTTACTTTATTGTTACTTTTTTGAAATGTTAAAACAGTACAATAAATGGTAGTTTTATTAGATATAACACTTCTTCCAAGGTCTAGAAATGATTAAGTACTGGAAGAATTCGTTTATTTATGTGTCTATTTTCTACATGCGTTATGACATGCTAATCAAAAAGTGGGTTGTGAAAATATTTACAGACCCCTCCCATCCTGGACATAAACTGTTTCAACTCCTACCCTCAAAACGACGCTATAGAGCACTGCACACCAGAACAACTAGACACAAGAACAGTTTTTTCCCGAAGGCCATCACTCTGCTAAACAAATAATTCCTTCAACACTGTCAAACTATTTACTAAGTCTGCACTATTATTAATCCTCTCATCGTTCCCAACACCCATCTCCTTCCATTTATGACTGTAACTTTGCTGCTTGTATCCTTACGATTTATACTGATATTGTTTCTTGATCGTTTATTTGTAGCCTATGACTATCATTAAGTGTTAAATTTGTACGCTATGACTATCATTAAGTGTTTTAAGTGTTGTACCTTGATGAAGGTATTTTTTCTTTTATGTACACTGAGAGCATATGCACTAAGACAAATTCCTTGTGTGTCCAACCACATTTGGCCAATAAAAATTCTATTCTATTCTATTCTATTCTATTCTATTCTATTCTATTCTATTCTATTTACAGTGTAAATGTAGTCAAAACTGCCTTGAAGCTCCAGTGGTTATCTCTAACAGGACACTATTCGTGACAAGGGAAGTCTTCTACCACTGTGTAATCCCTTAGTGAACTTAATGCATTTCTTGCATTAGGAAAAATCAGTTGACAGGCTAGGAAACTTACTTTTAACATAATGAAACATTTCATTCTTCACAAATGTTAAATCTCCACCACACAAATTTTGCAATTTCTATCCTTCAAACTAAAGGATTGTACACTATTTAAGTACTACAATTTATTTATATCTAAGGAACCATAAATATAGCTAGGATAATAGACATATCATGGATGATGATGATGATGAGTCACTGTTAGCTCTTAGCAACCACACAGATATTCTGCAAGAGGAATCTGTTCCCAACCTGATCCTTCAGGTCTTCCAATGGTGTACCCTTTGCCACACTATTGTAACTGAGCTCATCCACCTTGCTGGTGGTCGTCTTTTTTCTTCTATTATTCCCACTATTATAGATTTCTGCAGAGAACCAGGTCTTTTCTTAAGGCATACAAAGGAGCATAATTTGAGCCTGATTTTTGTGCATTGAGTCAGAACTGGGCTGATTTGTTCAGCCATACACTTATTTTCTTCCCTATCCAAGACATTCTCAACAGTTTTCTTCAGCATCAACATTCATTGACAATCCTAAGGCTGATTACTATATCTGTTATCATTAATTTGGTCCTTCTTTAATCTTAGTCCCATTGTTATTCTCTGTTCCTTACTTTCATTGCTACAATTTGCAGATCGTTTACATTTTCAATTTCAGCACAGCAAGGTTATATAGATGGTTCTTCCTCCAATTTTAAAGCCACACCAGACTCCCTGAATTTATATTCCATATATAGGTTGAATAAATAAGGGAACAATTCATAATAAGAAAAGTAAAGTGCTGCCCTTAGGTAGAAAAATTAAATGAACAGTTATAGAACTGGTGATACCTGACTCAGCAGTAGTAACTGTGAAAGGGATCTAGGTGATCTAGTGGACCATCACTTAAGTAGGAGCCAACAGTGTGGTACTTCTGCCAAAAAAGCAAATACAGCCCTAGTCTATATACATAGGCAGCATATTGCCCCCATAATCTGGGTCCTCATTTATCAACCTTAGAAGGATGGAAGGAGTCAATCTTGAGCTGACAAGGATCCACCTCCTGGCAGTGAGTAATGAGTTCACCTGCAATACTGCATTCTGACCACCACGGCTCTTAAATCTTACTAATAGTAAGATTAGTATCAAGATCACAAAAAGTGATAGTTGTGCTGTATAATTAACTGATGAACTGCAGCCAGTTCTGGTCACCACAAAACAAAAACATGAGAGAACCTAGAACCTAGAAAGAGCTGAAAGAAGAGCAAAAGTGATAAGGGGCCTGCAGCTAAACTATATGATAAACAGTTAGGGGAACTAGATATGTCTAATCTATCAAAGGACTAGGTGTGATGTGATAGATATCTTTCAATATTTTATGAGCTGTCATAGAGAAGAGAAGGTGGACTTATTCTCCAAAGCACCTGAGGGCAGGACAAGAGTTAATGGGTGAAATGGGTCTAATAAGGAGAAATTAGTGACAATTGATCAATGGAACTAATGGTGTTTATGATATGGCTAAATTAGAGTCTTCAGGATATCTAGCTGCTGAAGTTGCCATGCAGGAAATGAAAACCTGAAGCAGTGAGAATATGGGATGTAAGGAGCATGAACATGGGAAAGCTCAACACAATGAAGGATGAAATGAATCGACCACACACTAATATTTGATGTGAAGAAGGGTCCCTTCTGAGATGCTTTCTCCACCCCACCTCTCCTTGAGACACAGGTTTCATTTAACAGACCCTTATCTAGGCTTTAGCTCTTCTTCCTGTCTCTCACATCATTCCCGCATACCATTACAATACCAAATAATACCAAAAAGGTGTCAGCATATGCTTTATTGATTATAAAAAAGCCTCTCATCATGTCTCTCATGTCAACCTGTGGAATGTGCTGAATACTTCATTGTCCTCATGTGAAATTTATACACAGGCCAGGGAGTCAGAGTACAGACAGAACATGATGAAGCAGACTGGCTCCAGATTGGCAAAAAATCATGGAAAGGACTTTGGTGGTCTTCTAGTCCAATTCCCTGCCCAAGGGAAGAAACTTTATTCCTTAATGGACTAATAGTCATCCAATCTTTTCTTGAACAGCTCCAGTGATGGAGCACACATAACTCTGGGAGGCAAGCTGTTCTCTGAAAGATCCCCAGCACTTTCTCAGTATCATGTTGAGTGCCATCCGACCAGGATATCAACATTTATATCATCAATCCATCACTTTATACTTTCTATCTATGTAGTTTTGTTGGTAAATTATAGGAATAGTTTTTGCCTTGAACATATGAATTGATGATTCCACCTTTGTGACTACGATCACTATGAGTATATGAGGAAGCAAATACAGACCTCAGCACAAAGGTTGAGTTTCATCTCTAATATCCATCCTGTCCTTATCTCACTTCTGGGAGGTCTCAAGAAGCTTCATATATATTTAAAAAGGTAAAGGTAAAGGTTTCCCTTGCACATATGTGCTAGTTGTTCCCGACTCTAGGGGGCAGTGCTCATCTCCGTTTCAAAGCCGAAGAGCCAGCGCTGTCTGAAGATGTCTCTGTGGTCATGTGGCCAGCATGACTAAATGCCAAAGGTGCACAGAACACTGATACCTTCCCATCAAAGTATTTTTCTACTTGCATTTTTAACATGCTTTCAAACTGCTAGGTTGGCAGTTGGCAGGAAGCTGGGACAAGTAATGAGAGCTCACCTCATTTTGCAGCACTAGGGATTTGAACTGCTGTACTGCTGACCTTTCGATCAACAAACTCAGCATCTTAGCCATTGAGACACAGCGTCCATCATGTATACTTAGATACTTATATAATACTAATGAGTATTATTGGAGGAGCCATGGTAGCACAGTGGTTAGAATGCAGTATTGCAAGCTAATTCAGCTCACTGCCAGGAGTTCGATCCTTACCTGCTCAAGGTTGACTCAGCCTTCCATCCTTCTGAGGTTGGTAAAATAAGGATCCAGATTGTTGGGGGCAATAGGCTGACTCTGTAAACCACTTAGAGAGGGCTGTAAAGCCCTATGAAGCGCTATATATGTCTAAATACTATTGCTATTACAGACCAATCTGTCTGAAATCTATCTCTACACTGCTATGGACCATTCAGGATGACCCTGAGGGAGATGAAAGCTCCTATATTCAAAGGCCATCTGGGTAGAAAGACCTGTCTAGTCTCCAAATTGAGTTTTGCATTGTCAATTTTCATTTTTCCTCTTTCTCAACATGTACCTTAAATAGTCTTATCTCTTTTCCTTACAAATAAAATTACTTTAGTTAATGTAATCATACATTTTTTTCAGCATTCAAAGCTCCTGGTGAGACACTTGGAAACCCACATTGGACATTAGTGAGATAGAAGGGAGGGAAGAAAATGTACCCCACTATGACTGACCTATCTTGGAAACTAAAAAAACATAAGGGACATTCAGTTCCCCTTCTCTCAACATGACCCGGAAAAATATCCACTCTACATCATAGGGAAGAAGAGGAGAAAATTTCTTCACTTGCTTTTGGACTTTACTTTACAGGAGATCGTGTACCAATGGCTGCCTGACAAGTACATAATGGGCTAAAGAAAAAGATAGAGTGGACAACCCAAACCCTACATGGTAACTCACTATCATAGCTACACATAATACATTGAACTTGGTATGGTGGCGTCTACATCTCCAACCATGGTGAAAGTAGGACCTGAGGAATGTCTTTCCTTGGGTAAACATAGACATCCGCCCTACAAGATGCTAGCTACAGTATATCCAATAGGTATGTTTTTCATGTTTTTTGTGGTTCGCAGCTGCACTTGCACTTTATATAATATTTAGTAACTCCATTTCACTCTGTTTCTCTTATTTATTTATACATTTTTGCAGGGTTTCATGGATTGTAAGTAGCACTTTTGTCGCAGTTACTTTGGTCTTCTGTACACTTTTCTATTCATGAGTTTTTGTTCTTGAGATCTGGCAAATTCTTCTGATCTTCCAGTAATGTATTCTTGCTTGCTATTTTTGCTTTCAGCATTTTTGTTTCTTTTGGGATTGTCCTTGAGGGACAGAAGAACAAAACCCTGAATGAAATAGTTTCCAAAAGGCCATAGAGTTGCAACAATCTACCAATTATCAGATTTTATCACACTTGGTTGGAAAGTATAAGGAGGAGAAACTGGGCAGCTGTTTTAACACCAAATAAGCAGCATTTAGGAATGCGTTTAAAAACTCAAAGTATCAAAGCAAGTGAAGTTACTGAACACTGAGAAAACTGTTCCAAACAGTTGCTCACATTTGATATTTCTTTTTCATAAAATATCAGCCACATTCGGCCTGGTCAGTCCTATGTACATTATACAGTATATGGTATATATGCACAGTATATATACTAATTAGTAAATGATTACTTTTTCTCCTGTTGCTACTTCCCATCTCTATCTTGTTCTAGGCCATGCCAGTTTACCTTATTAGAGTGGTGGGTGAACCAAATCCTATAAGCCAGGGCTTGTCCTCTTACCTATTTGCATCATTTCCACTATAAAGGGGAAATGTTCAGGGCAAAGGGCAAATATTTTAACCTTTAAAGCTCTTCGTGGCATGGGGCTGGTTTCTCTGAGGGACTGCCTCTTCCCAGTCACATCTTCATTAGATCCAGCAGGAAGGGCATGCTATGGATCTTGTCTGCATGGAAATTACACTTGGCGGGCCCAGGAGGCAGGTCTTGGCTTCCATGCCACTTTCCTTCTTCCTCCTGAAACAAGGCTAGTTCCGTCTTTGCTGGCTGTGGCATCAGGCCTGGGAGTGCCAGGGGACTAAAACCCTGAGACAGCTCTACTGTGAACAACTCTCTCTTGCATTTTGTCATTTTTTACATTTTAATCTTCACTTTTTAATGTATGCTTTGTTTTAATTAATTGTTGTACACCACTCAAAATTGCTTTTTGTGAGATGGGCAGTTATATAAATTTGATAAACAAATAGATACATTTTTGATCATGTGGCTGTAACTACCTCTATATTATCCATGGATTGAACATCAGAATCATACCATTTGTACGTACTGAATTGTCACAATTTCTAGGACAATCAAACATTTCCTTCCTTGCAAAAGGTTTAATAAGATGGGATTAATTATAATTATCCTTAAAATAAGAGCCATATGTCATAGGTATTTAATGTCCCCAAAAAATCCATGCTGGAAATGCCAAGTGTAAAGAGGGTACATTTTATCACCTCTGGTGGACTTGTGACAAAGCCAAGAAATACTGAGGTCAGATTTTTATCTTAATTCAGTAGAAAGAATGGATAGTGATGGTGGTGGAGTTGGCTGTGATGGCAAAATTGACTGTTTTAATTAAAGAGCAGAATTTATCTAGTTTTTGTTTTTACTTGGAAACCACTTCTGGACTTCATGCTTGTAACTGAAAAAGATAAAACTTTGATTTTAGATTTTTAAGACTAGAATGACTTTAAGACTAGAAAGACCTTGAAATACTCAGAAATGTGAAGCAAAAAGTTGAGGCTTCAATGTTTTTGTACTGTATTGGTGAATTTTTTTTCTTTTCTATTTTTTTCTCTATGTCTTTCCTCTTTAACATCCCTAATTTTTGTTTTTATTTCTATAATAAACTTTCATACAATATTAAATAAGAAAAGCACATTTCCCTCCTTGCTGGCAATGTATAGTAATATTCATTGCCCTGAAATTTTCAAAAAGAGTATAAAAACTTAACAGATATAATTTCCTATTTATTACTCAACTGTTTGGTTTCAGAATACATGTAACACGACATGGTTAATCCTGAGCAGCTTTATATGAACTTTTATATTTATTTAATTTGGAATGGGAAATAAAACCTCAAAGAGAAGTCTGGCATGAACCCAACTTTGCAAACAGGATGTGAATTCAAATTGGATTCAAGCCCTGTATTTTCAGACACAGCACTGCATTGCCAAAATCATCTCCTTAATTTTCCTTCCTTTTCTCCATTATTAGAATGCTCACAGCCATGTCAGATAAGAGAAAGACCTTCCCCTCTCTTGACTTTACTCCACCATGTGTTTTTGCTTGATGGATCAGGGAAAAAGACTTTGTGCCCACCTACTGCAGTTCTTAAACATCACACCATATAATATGGCCAGATTTTTTGTGAACCTTTATTGTAAGAAAATAGGGAACTTCACTTTCAGCTTCTCTCATTTCACTGATTTTGAATAAACAATAAAATACTAATTCACAAAACAATGGCCTTATAAGGGTGTAAGTAAGAAGTAACTTGTAGTAACAAAATGTACTCAGTTTTAAGAGGAACCCCTAGACTTAACTAAAAGCAATTAGGAAAGATTCATACCACTATTGTCTACTCCTCCTACAGTTTTAATGTTTTTATTACATTTTACATTCTGTTTGATTGTTTTTTATTGTGTAAATGATTTATATAAATTCCCATCTCACAACAGTTAAGTCTGGGTAGAGTAGAAAGGTTTTGTATACCCCCCAGAGCCTCTGCAGTAAGTATAGATCTTATACCTACGTACCCACATACTTGCTCCAGTGATACAAAACAAGGTAAAGAATCTGGAGTCTTATAGCTAAATTTCACTTCTCCTCAATGACTACCTTCATGTCTGGTAAAGGATACTGGAAGTAGCATGGAGAAAATTACTAGTCCCCTATATCTAATTGAATTGTAGGGCTGCAATATAAGAGGAGCTAATATGTGGAACATGTATTATAGTGGGAGCTGAAACTCCAGGTCAAGAAAGGGATGTGGACCATGAACCAGAGGGTGATTAAAGAAAAAAATTATATTGCATATGTAAAAAAAAGAATTTAGATTATTTTTAAAAGAAAATTGGAATGAACAAACTACCACTCAAAACTTATTGGACACACTAAAAGCATATGCAAGGGGTATATCTATTTCATATACAGCTCAAAGAAATAAAAATAAAAAGAAGTAATATATAGACCTTTAGGAAAAACTGAGAAAATTAGAACTTAAACTACAAGAACAACTCTTAAATCAGGAAATTAAAGAACAGAAAGAAATTACCAAACACAAATTAAATTTAATTACACAGGAAGAAGTGGCGCAAAAGATTAGAATAGTCAGACAAAACTACTTTGAAAACGCCAGCAAACCAGGTAGATGGCTTGCTCACAAATTGAAAAAAGAAAAGGAAAAGAAATTAATACGAAACCTAGAAGATGAAGAAGGGACAGTACATTTTCAGAAAGACAAAATAAAAACCATAGCGACAAACTACTTTCAAGCCCTGTACAGACAAGAAAAAATAGATGAAAATGATATTGAGATATTTAAGAGAGAGAAGTCATCCAATTATATCAGATCTAACAAAAGAAATACTAAACGGGAAAATAATGACAGCTGAGTTGAAAAGGGCAACACAAAAATTAAAAAAATAACGAAACTCCAGGCCCAGATGGAATCCTGGCTGCATTTTATAAGGAATTTCAAGAATTATTAGATAATTTACTATTACAAACATATAATGAAATATTAGAGAATGCAAAGATACCAAAATCCTGGACAGAAGCTTTAATAACACTTATCCCCAAAAGCAATACCAAAAAACAGAAGATTCAGGACTACAGGCCAATCTCGCTGTTAAATGCTGATTATAAGATATTTATGGCCATAATAGCAGAGAGGATTAAAAGTATAGTAAACAAAATTATTAAATCAGATCAAAAAGGTTTTTTGCCCAACAGATACATCAAAAATAACATGAGAACCATCATAAATGTACTTGAATATTATAAAGCCCACCCAGATAAGCAAGTACTGTAGCTCTGATATTCTTAGACGCACAGAAAGCTTTCTACTTGAATTGGGACTTTATGATCAACCAATTAATAGAAATGAATTGGGGGGAAAACTTTACAGAAATGATTAGAGCAATTTATTCTACCCAGAGAGCTAAAATAATTTTAAATGGTGAATATACAGAAAGTTTCAATATTGAAAAAGGAGTACGACAGGGATGCCCTCTGTCCCACCCACCCCATTATTTATTCTATCCATAGAAATATTAATGTCACAAATTAGAGAAAATTTAGAAATAAAAGGATTAAAAATTAAATCACAGGAATATAAAGTCCAAGCATTTGCCGACAAACTGGTATTCATTATTGAGGAGCTCCTAGAATCCGGATAATTATTATTTGAAGACATAAACCAATTTGGTAAAGTGGCAGGGCTCAAAATAAACAAGGACAAAACTAAAATGTTGACCAAAAAACCTAACAAATTGAGAAATTAGTGGAGAAAGTCGGGATTTTAAGAGTCAAAAAAATTAAATATTTAGGAATATTTAGATATTGGCAAAATGCACCACAATAAAAAAAGATAACTATGACACACTGCTATGAAAAAATTCAAAAGGATTTAGAAACTTGATCCAAATTGCAAATATCGTTGATTGGTAGAATTTCAATGATAAAGATGAACATACTACCCAGACTGCTATATCTGTTTCAAACTATACCAATCAAATTAGAGAAAAATTTCTCCAAACAATTAAATAAAATTACATCAAAATTTGTTTGGTCAGGGAAGAAACCTTGCATTAAATTTAAAACATTGCAAGATAGTAGAAGTAGAGGCGGCTTTAGTCTCCCAAATTGGGAGCTCTATTATTTATTTATTTTATTTATTTATTATTTAAATTTTTATACTGCCCTTCTCCCGAAGGACTCAGGGCGATGTACAGCCAAGATTAAAACAATTAAATATACAAAATTAAAATATCAATTAAAATACATATTCAATAATGGCCAAATTAAAACCGTCAAATTGACCCAAACTAAAATACCCCATATAAAATTACTAAAAATTCAAAATTTGAAAATTTAAAAATCAAACCAGTCCCGCTTGGATAAATAAATAAGTTTTCAATTCACGGCGAAAGGTCCGAAGGTCAGGTAGTTGGCGCAAACCGGGGGGAAGTTCGTTCCAGAGGGTAGGTGCTCCAACAGAGAAGGCCCTTCCCCTGGGGGCTGCCAACCGACATTGCTTGGCGGACGGCACCCTGAGAAGACCCTCTCTGTGAGAGCGTACGGGTCGGTGGGAGGCATAAGGTAATAGCAGGCGGTCCCGTAAGTACCCGGGCCCTAAGCCATGGAGTGCTTTAAAAGGTGGTAACCAGAACCTTGAAGCGCACCCGAAAGACCACAGGTAGCCAGTGCAGACTGCGCAGGAGTGGTGTTACCCGGGAGCAACGTGAAGCTCCCTCAATCACCCGCGCAGCTGCATTCTGGACTAACTGGAGTCTCCGAGTGCACTTCAGGGATAGCCCCATGTAGAGAGCATTGCAATAATCCAGACGAGAAGTGACGAGAGCATGAGTGACCGTGCATAAGGCATCCCGGTCCAGAAAGGGGCACAACTGGCGAACCAGGCGAACCTGGTAAAAGGCTCTCCTGGAGACGGCCGCCAGGTGGTCTTCAAACGACAGCCGTCCATCCAGGAGAATGCCCAAGTTGTGTACCCTCTCTGTTGGGGCCAGTGACTCGCCCCCAAAAGTCAGCCGCGGTTGCAGCTGACTGTACCGGGGTGCCGGCATCCACAGCCACTCTGTCTTGGTTGGTTTGAGTCTGAGTCTGTTTCTCCCCATCCAGACCTGTACGGCCTCCAGGCAACGGGACAACACTTCGACAGCTTCGTTGGGGTGGCCCGGGGTGGAAAAGTACAGCTGAGTGTCATCAGCCTACAGCTGATAACTCACCCCGAAGCCACTGATGACCTCGCACAACGACTTCATATAGATGTTGAACAGGAGAGGCGAGACCCCACAAGTAAGGCGCCTCGCAGTCTATCTCTGCCCTCCTGTCAACACCGTCTGCGACCGGTCGGAGAGATAGGAGGAGAACCACCGGTAAACGGTGCCTCCCACTCCCAAACTCCCCAACCGGCGCAGCAGGATACCATGGTCGATGGTATCAAAAGCCGATGAAAGATCTAACAGGACCAGGGCAGAGGAACAACCCCTATCCCTGGCCCTCCAGAGGTCATCCACCAATGCAACCAAAGCTGTCTCCGTGCTATACCCGGACCGGAAGCCGGACTGGAACGGGTCTAGATATTATCAGGCCACAATGCTAACATGACTTAAATAAACGAGTACTAATGATAGAAGGCCATGATTTCCAGATTAGTTGGCACAGTTTTCTCTGGAATGGGAAAAATAAATACCATACATATTTTCAAAGACATTTATTAAGAAATGCCCTTTTACAAGTTTGGGAGAAAATTATGAAGGATCACTATACAAAAGTCCCAATTTGGCTATCAACTATGGAAGCAATATTACACTCAAACACCATGGACTTGAGTAAAATGATAAGATATGCAGAGCTACTTGATGAAAAAGAGGAATTAAAATCAATCCAAGATTTGAAACAACAAGGAATAAACATGGAATGGTGGCCGTATCTACAAATAAAAAATAGATTCAAAAAAGACCAGGAGCAATATGGCATATATAGAGAACAATTGGATATAGACAAAATTCTATTAGGATCAGGGGGGGAAATGCTCACAAAAATTTATAATTTCCTATTAAAATACAAAATGGAAGATGAAACAGTAAAAGAAACAATGATCTGTTGGACAAAAAATCTTGGGCACAATATCAAATTAGAAAAGTGGGACTAATTGTGGGATAGAAACTATAAATTAACAATGGCAGTAGCCTATAAAGAAAATTTGCATAAAATGTTCCATAAATGGCACTTGGCACTAGCGAGATTGGCCAAAATGTTCCCAAATTTATCACCAAATTGTTGGAGATGTGGTTACAAGCTAGGCACATACCACCATATGTGGTGGATGTGCCCCAAGATAAAAAAAAATTGGTGAAAAATTAAAATTGGTTGGAGGAAATTACCCAATTAAAAATGGAATTTAAACCAGAACTTTATTTATTAGGAATAATTAACCCAAAAATAGACAAATCTTTACAATATTTAATACTTCATATATTAATGGCAGCAAGGATTGTTGTCGCATATGGATGGAAACAAAACAACGTACCAGGAGAGGAAATAATAATTTGAAAAATTATTTTTCAATAATTTGAAAAATTCTTTCAATAATTATTTTTCAATAATTTGAAAAATTCTTTCAATAATTATTTTTCAATAATTTGAAAAATTCTTTCAATAATTATTTTCAATAATTTGAAAAGCCATGTGCAGAAATGTATAAGATGACGCTGGAAATTAAGGAAAGGGAAGACTCGGAATAGTATAAAGTGTGGAACAAACTATATGATTGGTTAGAAAATAATAAATCAGAATGTTAATCTAATTAGGTTAAAACTAGGAAGTGTAAATTACTGACTAGTATTAACGGGATAATGAGGGTTCTGTAAATAGACACCAATGTAAATATAAGCATGTAGATGAATGATTGAATAAGAACAGAGAATATATATCTATGTCAATACAGCAAGCTGTAAAATAATATATGAGGTAATGTTATGTTTGTTACGTGTTTTTAATGTGTTTTTGTTTTTTGTTGTATTTTTCTTTACTTTGTTTTTAGAAGTCAAAAGTTACTTTAAAAAAAAGTCAAGACAAGGAAAATATAAGACTAGGATTCAATATAAACAGGTATAATGAATGGCAACAGGTATAGGAACAAAAACAAAAACAACAACAACAAAAAACCTTATAGAAGTCTAAATATTGGCCTAATATAAAAATAATGGCCTAATATTTTTAAATTTTAACTGGGGTTTTATCATCATTTTATGATTTGGAATTTTTAATTTTTAATACTGGCCATTTTTTTCTAATTTGCTCGGTTTTAAATTGTTGTTTTAATTGTATATTTTTTATAATTTTTATCCTTTGGCTGTGCACCGCCCTGAGTCCCTCGGGAGAAGGGCAGTATAAAAATTTAATAAAACTAAAACTAACTAAAAGGTGGAGGCCTGCTGAAGGGTGTAGAGTGTTCCCTCGATCAGGGGCTGCCACAGAAAAGGCATGCTTCCTAGCTCCCACCAAATGGCAATATTTAGGGGAAATGACTAAGAGCATGGTTCTTAACTTAGAGAATAATTTGGATACTTATTGGAAGTAATAAAATAATTTGTAAAAGCTTGTGAGTCAAGGGTCCAGCCACTGCTAAAATGCTTGGATACAAGAAGTCAAGTTTAGGGGGGGAGGGAGATTGGGATGGTGATGATAGATGAAGGTCTATTCTAAAGCACCTCTTTGTGTCTGTTATATTGCTCTAAACTGAATGTTTTGTGTTTCTGTGCTGCTTCTGCTTCATTGCTGTTCCATATTTCTTGATTTCAGAGTGTCTAACTAATAAGAGATGAGTAGGTCCAGGCTGGACTTTGGACAGGACTGGATCAAATTATGTGTGTTCATTCAATAAGTTCAGTTTTTATTGAGTTTAAAGTAAGACATTTTGAGGCTTTACTATTTGTTTGGGAAGAGGGTTCACTTATGGAGTTTATATTAAACATTCTACAGCAATTTCTTTTGTATTTCTTCATTCAATATTTCTTCATTCAAAATAGCCATTGACAAATGACAATTCAAATTGTCCTAATTTGGAAGGAGTTCTGAAAGCCACAAAAATATTAGCCAGGGAACTTCAGGTTGCCAATTACTTTTGTAGAGTATGTGAGTGACAGAATGTGTCCTTATATCATCCCTTAACCATTCTGTTAGAACAATTCTTTGAGCTTACCATAAAGGAATCGGAGTCTACTGGATGCTTCGTTTCAAACTTTCTTTTCCAGATTTCAATCACAAAGCTCATACTTCATTGTTAACACATTGATATAGGCTAACAGCCAGAGCTAAAAATGCCACTAGATGTATCATCTCTGAAAAAAAAAATAAACATGTCAATCTTTTTTCTAGGAAAACATCCTTATTATTGCAAGATTCCAAGTATTGTCATTTCTTAATATTGGCCTGGCTTCAGAACTCATGATTGGAAGCAAACACCTGTATGTTCTCTTCCATTGGTACAGAACTGTTGGCCAAAGATATCATTGTAACAGTAGAAACTCATAGTTTCTGTTATTAGTTATATGAGTTATTTTGCAAGTGGCAGAATGTTTATGGAGTTGGCCTCAGTAAAATGTCAAAAACAAAACAAAACTTTATTGAATAGAAAAGCCTTTTCTGCTGCACAAGATGATCTTTACTTGGAGTCCTCTGAGTATACAATAGGTACCATAGTTGCTCTCTAGATTTCAATGTACAAATCAAGAAAGTAGCCATCTTAAACTTAGATGGGTCCATTTCAAAGTGGTGTAGATGGTAATAAAAGGTTTAATAATGACTTGATAATATTTATTGAAAAAAATGTTTAAATATATTTTTGACATCTCTGTACGATTTGGTACAAATTTTCAACAAGTGAAGAGCTGTCAAACAAAACACATTAAATCCATCCAACCTGAAAAAGTCTCCATATATTGAAGGAGGAATGTGTCCAACTGTCAAATAATCCCCAGTCCCAAAGAATCCTCAGTCTCCAATTCCTCAGACTTCATCTTTTTTTTAGGTTGAAATTTTGGCTATCCCAAAGCTAGTGAGATGAAGATGTCAAGCAGGAATGCAAATTAAAATATGCAAAAATAAGGTGAGAGAAACCCATATCCCATACAGCGGTGATGCCCTCACTGAATTTACTAAATATTCTATGGTACTTGGTTGAAGCATTATATAATTGGGGAGCACCAGAGTACCATTTAGTCTTAGCCCAAACCATTCTTAAAAATGCACTTAAAATTAATCTAAGGAGGCAGGAGGAATGTTTGTGGGTCCCATTGACCAAAAGCCTTCATTTGGCAGATCCAGGTGAGATCCTTTCTGCTATGATACCTGCCATCTAGAACAGGGGTCCCCAACCTTTTGGATCTTACAGACCACTAAATTCATAATTTTAAATCCCATGGACCACTAATATGATCTGCCTAATGACTGTGTGGGTGGGCGTAGCAAGGTGGCCATGTGACTGGGTGGGCATGGCCAACTCGATGTCACTCATGTTGAGGGGTGGCTTGCCAGCCTCTACTTGTTACTCCTTGCCTGCCCACCCCGGCTCCTTAGGGCCCCAACAGGAGTTAAGAGCTAAGCAGCCACCACGAGAAAGAATTGGCAAAACAGCTGGCTCAGCTGAAATTGGATCTGACCAATAAGGAGGCTCAGCAGAAGCACCTCACTAAGGACTATGAGCATAGGCTTTCCAAGCAGAGGGAAGACCTGTGGGAGTGCAGGTACCGGTGCCTGAAGGCTCAGGAGGCTGATACTGTGAGCCAGATCCAGGCCATGATGCTGCCCCACTGGAACAAGGCCCTCCAGCTCTTTGCCACCAGCGGCTCTTCCCTCCAGCCTCCATGGGATCATTGAGCTCTTTAAATGGTTGCCTGCATATAAATTTAGAATGTACTCTCCACATCATTTTTTATATACTTTTTAAAAATCATTTTAATTTAATTTTGATTGTTTTAATTTGTTGATTGTTTGGCTTTTAATTGTGTCTGCCACCTAGATCAGACGTATAGGATGGGTGGCTTTATAAATTTAATAAATCAGTAAATAAAACTTGAAAATCTAGCTGAGATACTATAAAAATTGTCTATATTGCTTAAATACCTTCTGTAACGCTGGACATAAAGTCATGGCAACCTAGAAATCAGTATTTCGTTTTGCTCAGTTAATAAAAGAAATTCAAAAAGAAGACTGTATTTTAATGAGGATATGTTGAGAGACAAAACACTAAATTAGAAGGCAGAAAAATATCCTGGTTTGAGTGGTTAAACAGGCTTAATCCTGTTTAATCCACACAGGATTGCAAAAGCTCACTGTGGTTGTGTTCACATTAAACATTTCTTAATGCTTTAGCCAATTAACCCAGCACTTTGCACAACAGACTGAATCATAAATTAACCACGTAGGCTGAATTTGCCTCACATGGCAGTATTTTCTCATTCAATGCAACACTTCCTTCTTTCCTTCACTGTTTACTTTTGCCTTTGGTTTTGTTTGGATATTCTACAACCTTCAGAATCCCAGGAGAAAAAGGATTAAATTGCTGTTGAAACTGTTCTTGATCTTTTAATCTCAGATAGTCTTTTTAAGCTAGAAGCTTATCTAAAAAAAAAAAATTAAATTACATTCTTATTCTGAATATGTTTTTAACATTATTCTGTATTCGTGGGATGATAATACTTCATAGTCTTATTTAAAAACATTTTTCTCATATTTTTAATTATGTTTAATTATATTGGATCCTGGATCAACATTCTTCATATGAGAGTGTCTCTTCTTGAGATTGGTGATCTTCTTGTTTAAACTTTAGGTCTGACAAGAATGAATTTAGTAATATACTTGCTTTGTTTATTTGTTTGTTTGTTTCTTTATAACATTTATTAGCTGCCCATCTTACCACCAGGTAACTCTGGTCATCTTATAATAATAAAAGATAAATATATACATATATTAAAATCATAAATAAATTAATACAGCAACCCTAACCTTCATAAACTACTTTGCTGGTCAGTAACCCTTTTATGTTGGGATGTAAGGAAGCAATGGGCCACGATGGCTGGTAGGCGACCATGGCTGGGTAGCGGGGCAAAGAGCCACCGAATTATGTTGCACGTCTTTCCAAGTGGGCAGATACGCATCTCACCCTCTTCCGGAACATAAGTACTGGATTGGCAATAGTTGGAGTGATTGTACTTGCAAATAGTATCAGATTGATAGCCAAATTCACAAATGCTTTGGAAATACCTCCCAAATTTATAGAGAAAAATGTTAAGCTACGTGGACAATTATGACAACTGAGCAAGGTTTAGAAATTGAACATGTATCTATTACTCTTCCAATCATTTTCTCTCTGCCGAAAAGATGCTTGCTGGTGTGGAGTTAACATCTGATCCTGATGGGGTAATCTGGTTAAAAGAAGAAATGAAACCTTCACAAATGATTTGGTTCCAGCTTTTGGGCAGAAAGGAATCAGCACTTGATTGCCTCGTAATAGTAAATAAGGGGAGATTTTCCAGTATTTGTCTAAATGAAGAGATCTTGCGACAGGGGCTTGGCAAGACAGTTCGTATTGAAGGGTTGGCTCATGAATCCCCAATATACTGGAAGCTTCACAAGAGGCTACTTCAAGCAGAAATGAAAGCTGTGGAAAAAAAAGAAAGGAATCTGGAAAGAAGAGGCATTCATTGAAAAGCTCAAAGAACACATAAGCAATTATAAATTTATCCAAAAATTAAAGCAGTTTACAGAATGGTTGAAAATCCGGCTGTGAACACAATTGCTTGGAGGACCCTATATGGAGCAGGGAGTAGCATTGTGTTAATTTCTGTGAAAATGATGTAACTAAGTTCTTAAGAAGATGAAAACATCTGATAGCTATGTCTTAAGAAAACGTGCATATACAATACACATAATTATTGTTAAAAGTTTTAATCTATTAAGCTTTTTCACAAAGAAGAACACTCTTTAGGCTGTCTAACTCTCCCAGAGGAAAAAGCACAAAATATAAGGTAAATATAAAGGAAATATGGAATTACTGGTGATGTATTTTACGAAGATTGCATGCAACAGGGCAAAAAAAAAAAAAGCAAGGACTAATCTCCATTATTACATTTTGTGCAAAAAAATTGGTCAGTTTTTTTTATGATAGGGCACCCATATTCCTGATGTTTGACCTTTGGCAGCATTATATACATGCTTCTAGATGCTGAATTTGGCTTCATTTGGGAGACTGCTTTCTGGCTTCAGTTTATGACGGCAGCATTATTTAATGCTCTTGTGACAAATTGTCCGATTTAAGTTCATACTGGCACTGGTTGAAGATGATTAACTAATAATTATGTAAATTAGCCCCATAAACATTGTGGATTTTGTGCTGTCTGTTCTAGAGGTGGTTCTTAATGGATATCAAGATATCACCCACATTCTATAAATATTAAAGTGTAGCAATTGCAATTCTTGGTTCGTTGCTCCTATAACTATATCAGGTTTCTTTCAGAAAAGGTAGAAATTATACCAGCCAAACTATCTTATCTGTACATGGTGTATGCTCTTTCTGGTCTGTGTCCGTGTGGCTTCATTCCTTTGTTCTGTTCATTTCTCTTTACTTTGTGATGCTACATGGAAGAATTAAATGCAGCTGCCTGTATAATAATTTGCTTATCAAAGAGAATAGCTAATTTCAGAAAGAATACAGAGAGTCAGTATTACTGCTTATGTTTTATAGACCTTCTAACATTTTAAGTGACGAAGAAGGAAGTGACATTGAAATTATGGACTTGTGCTCAAGGCAAGTTTGTGTTATTTGAATGTAAAGATTAATTGACCGGATCATAAGATGTGATCACATGAATAGATTTACTTTGGTTGAACATTATGTATTACTTTGTGTTCTGAACCACTTATTTATATGCTTAACTAGCACTTGACAACATTTTGAATGGTCTTGCCAATGCAGGTAATATAGAGAGAGACTATATCTACATTGAGAATTAAATCTTATAGAAATATTTTTTTGCTGATCTGTATTGTCTTAAAATTAGTTCAATACAAAACAATATGTATTCCTTAAATATCAATATATGAAATGCAGTTTTTCAATCCCCCTAATATAGTTATTTTTCCTTGTAACTTTAGCTATACCAGTAGTAATTTTAATATTAGTAGAAAGACAACTCTGCCTGCATTCACACTCCAAATTAAATAAAGTAGGGTTAGCTAATTTTGTGTAAAATTAGACTTTATGGGTTAGGAACTGTTTGATGGTTTAGTGCAGTAAGTAACGTTAGCTTGTGGCTTATTCAACAAACTGCTTAAGGGATCTGTGCTCAACTAGTTTGCTCTTGTGGTTAAAGGCACCAGGCTAGAAAATGAGTTCCAATCCTGTCTTAGGCATGAAAGCCAGTTGGGTGACATTTTGGGCCAGTCACTCTCTAGTCACTGAGACAGAGAGAGTGACTACCTCAAGCTCAGCCAGCTGGCTTTGTGCCTGGGGCGGGACTAAAACTCACAATCTCCAGTTAACCACTATATCCAAGTGGCACTCTTGGGTATAATATGCCCAATGCATTTTTCATTGTCTTTAGGGATAAGGTTCTCTCATTCTTCTCATAGAAATGTGTTTAAAGTGTGTTATACAGTTAAAAATCATTCTTCAGATCAGAATGATTACATAAAGAGATCTTATGAGTATTAAAAAACCTGTCTTCAGAGTAACCCTTTTATGTTGGCCTGCATTAGTAATCATAAAACCAGCAAGAGAAGCAGGAGCCTTCAAAAAATTGACATACTTTTCATAGTATAATTGTAAGATGGTTCTGATAAATTTGCATAGGCATTCATAGGCAACAATAAAATGATAATAGAAGATATAGATCCTGAGCTTGATCACTAGCACACACACAAAAAAATCAATCATTACTGAGGGAAACAATTAAAACTTATATGGAAGAATTGAATTTAATAGACTTCTGGTGTTTAAAATATTCAGCTAAAAATAAATATGCATTTTGTTCAAGCATGCACCGAAATTTTTTTTAGGCTTGATTTTTTTAATATCATTGACTTAAATCACCAAATTCAAGAATGTAATATTGATGTTTATTATGCATACAATCATAATGTAGTTACCTTGATATTTGTGTTTCAGAAACTGTTTAAGGCAGGGGTGTTAAACTCGATTTCATTGAGAGCTGCATCAGAATTGTTTTTGACCTCAGGGGGACCAGGAGGCCATGTCTAGCTGGCCATGGCCATGATGGGTGTGGCCAACTTGACATCACTTGTGCAGCCCCCACGGGCTCCGTTTTTGGCTGTGACAGCCTCCTGCAGCCTCTGCCAATAAAAAGTGTCACTGCACACGGCCTTCCTGAGCTCCGTTTTCACTGGCAGAGGCACCGCGGGCCGATCCTTTGTTGTTTCCAGGGTGGCCCTGTGGTTTAGCTTGAAACAATGTTCCATTTTATACAAGCTTACAAATACCTCATCTTGCCATCAAACTGACGCAGGCACATAAAGAAGCTGAACATGATCATTGCTAAATTTTTAAAAAGAAAGATTCTTAGCTGACATCTTCTGACTATTTCTAATTAAAAATTAACTGTTTACATGATTAAAGTGCTTGTCTGAGTTGGCAATCCACCAGTCTGGCATTCATCTTTAAATAAGAATCATTTGTTGCTAATCTTCTGCTGATTACAGAAAAGAACCTTATTTGTCAAAGCAAGGCAAGTGACAAAAAGAATATGTTACTGTTGAAAGGATATGTTAAAATAGCTCCACAATCTCCAGTAGCATAAGAATATTACACATACTATTAAACAAGCAGAAACAATAGGTTAATTAAAATGTAAAAAAATTGCTGATTGAAATCTGCTATCCATTGTGAAATGTTTTTTCTCTTTTCATCTTTTCTTCATTTGGGGGATGATTAGAGTGGTGATGGGCATGAGATGCTACAGGAATCAGAGGGCAAGTCATTACAAGGAAAAATATCCTTATAAAAAAGAAGGGTTATTTTATCATGCTGGGATAAAAATACCCACAGATTCAGAACACTTTAAAGATTAATATACAACTGAAACTAGAAACCTCCACAGAGTTAAGAACATTGTTTTATATACATACATACATACATACATACATACATAAATTTATTGTATGGTCAGTGATGGAAAGAACAGATAATACTACAACAGAGGAATGGTTGGTGAACATGATAGAACTGAGATGGCCAAATTGACCTGTTTGATGAGAGAAAAGACAATTATCTATATTTATTGCTGACTGGAAACCTTATGGACTTTTTGTTTAAAACAGAAAAACATACTTACACACTATGGTTTTGACAAGTAGGTGGGGTAGATTACAGAAAGAAGAGAGTAAGAAGAGGTAATTGAAAGATGTAAATATATAATTGTATTGCTGCAAAGAAGATTGGAAGCCACTTCTTTATATATTTTTTTCTTTTCTATTTTTCTTGTGTCTTTTTCTTTTATTCATACACAAAATTCAAGTAAGTTTCCAGCCAAATGTGGCTCTAAAAATAAAACACCTGGAGGAAAAATGTTAGAATGGGAATGAAAGGGCACTTTCCTTTAGAAACTCCTAGTAGTTTGCTAAACAACTGCTTCTTTATACTACTCAGTTTAGCTCTGCAACCAAACAAGACAGACACAGACTTCAGAGGATAATTAGAACTGCAGAAAAAACAATTACTACCAACCTGCCTTCCACTGAGGACCTATATACTGCACAAATCAAAAAGAGGGCTGTGAAAATATTTACAGACCCCCTGCATCCTGGACATAAATTGTTTCAACTGCTACCCTCAAAATGACGCTATAGGGCTCTGCACACCAGAACAACACGACACAAGGACAGTTTTTTCCCGAATGCCATCACTCTGCTAAACAACTAGTTCCCACAACACTGCCAAACTATTTACTGTATTACTATTATTCTTCTCATCCTTCCTATTACCTATCTCCCCCCACTTATGTCTATAACCATGTTGCTTGTATTTTTACGATTTATAATATTCTGTTTGTTTCCTAGTATGATTTGATTGCTTATTAGTAACCTATGACTATCACTAAGTGTTGTATCTTATGATTCTTGATCAATGTATTTTTTCTTTTTTTTTCCTTTTATGTACACTGAGAGCATATGTACCAAAGACAAATTCCTTGTGTGTCCAATCACACTTGGCCAATAAAGAATTCTATTCTATTATGTTACGTTATGTTCTATTCTATTTAGTGTAGAACATTCATAAGAAAAATCCCATTACTGCAGTTTAGAAATAACAATGAAATGGCTATGTACATGTCCAGCAGGTGATGCCCCCTCTCAGAATGGGGAAATTTTGTCTGGGTTTTAATGAAAGGAGCCAGATGAGAAACACTGATTCTTTCTTTATTTTGATATAATTTTGCAAAAGCACTTAGAGCTCCCCAATCTATTTCTCTTGCCTTCTCCACTTCCAACCCTTCTTTGTTTGTTTATTTAACAAGGAAAAGCTGGTTCCAGATTTTCTCAGGTTGTCACAAGAAGAAGAAGAAAAGTAATTTGGAAAGAAGATGACATTCCCTTAGTTTAGCATAATGAGCTTTGCAAATATTTACAAAGTATTAGATGTTTGATTTTATATGACATTTATTAAGCTTTAAGTAAACCTGCTCTTATTTGTAAGTCTTAAGCTTACTCAAAGACCTAAAGAGGGGTGTAGCCTGGATGTTGTAGCATGGTCATGATGAATAGAATAGAATAGAATAGAATAGAATAGAATAGAATAGAATAGAATAGAATAGAATAGAATAGAATTTTTTTATTGGCCAAGTGTGATTGGACACACAAGGAATTTGTCTTGGTGCATATGCTCTCAGTGTACATAAAAGAAAAGATACGTTCATCAAGGTACAACATTTACAACACAAATGATGGTCAATATATCAATATAAATCATAAGGATTGCCAGCAACAAAGTTACAGTCATACAGTCATAAGTGGAAAGAGATTGGTGATGGGAACAATGAGAAGATTAATAGTAGTGCAGATTTAGTAAATAGTTTGACAGTGTTGAGGGAATTATTTGTTTAGCAGAGTGATGGCCTTCGGGAAAAAACTGTTCTTGTGTCTAGTTGTTCTGGTGTGCAGTGCTCTATAGCGTCGTTTTGAGGGTAGGAGTTGAAACAGTTTATGTCCTGGATGTGAGGGATCTGTAAATATTTTCACGGCCCTCTTCTTGATTCGTGCAGTATACAGGTCCTCAATGGAAGGCAGGTTGGTAGCAATTGTTTTTTCTGCAGTTCTAATTATCCTCTGAAGTCTGTGTCTTTCTTGTTGGGTTGCAGAACCAAACCAGACAGTTATAGAGGTGCAAATGATAGACTCAATAATTCCTCTGTAGAACTGAATCAGCAGCTCCTTGGGCAGTTTGAGCTTACTCAAACTGCCCAAGGAATGGAAGATATGGTGCCATCCTTGCTGTGATACTAAGACCAAAAGGCACTATGGATATCCTATAGATAGATTTGACAGCAGTATCCAAAGTATTTGGGGTCCATATTAGGCAGATGGTTACTGTGAGTTTTATATTTTTACATTATCTTGAAATCTAAAACATTATAAGTAGTCCTTGCTTAACAATCACAATGGACCCCAAATTTTGAAAAAAACAAAAAAGTCACAAATCACAAGCACATGATTGTGAATTACAACTAGATGTAAATGTGAGCTGGTTACCAAGCACTCAAAATACAATCATGTTACCTGATGGGGGAACCACAGTCATATATTCAACGATGGGTTGTAAGCAGTGATGGGATTGAAGTAATTTAACAACCGGTTCTCTGCCCTAATTATTTCTTCCAACAACCAGTTTGCCAAACTGCTCAGAAAGTTAACAACCGGTTCTCCCGAAGTGATGCGAACTGGCTGAATCCCACCACTGGTTGTAAGTAACTATTTTTGAGTCTGTTGTAAGGTCAATCATTAAGGGACAACCGAAAAGAAAAAAAGAACTTGAGACAAATCCAAACTTCTGTCTTACAAGGCTTAAGGGATATAATTTACTGTTGAGCACTGAGTCACTCTGAATTACAGGAAGCAGTGAAGGTATATAAACCTGGTACTGTCTGTCTGACTTCCACAATTTTCTTCAAACCTTCAGGTTTATTCAAAACAACAGGTAAGATTTATTATTTTATTGCAGCTTGTTTAATTCCATTATTTGAAATTAAGCAAGCTGGGATAATTTTAGGGGGGAAAGGCAATTAGTATTTATGCAACTTTTATGAAATTGTTTTATTTTGTTCTATTTTTGAGAATATGTTACATCTATTACCATAATACATTAAGTTTTATACTTATAGCTTAAACAGCACGACATTCTTTTAAAGTCTGACACTGCTGTTTTTTGAGTTTGCCAATGATCCTATTAGGCATCTTAATCCTGGGCTCTTCCCTTACTAAACTAACATTTCTAAGATTCCCTGGAAAGAGAAAATTAGAATTAAAACTGTTTCAAGGGTACAGATCTTTTTGTGCATTTATATTTATATGAATAAAATGCAAATTGAACTCAATGGGAATAACTTCCAAATAAACATTTGTACCACTGGTCTGTAAATGTATATTGCAATACATAAGACCTCAACTTAATTCTATCCCTTTTTGCTTTTTGGCTTAATAATTTTTCCTAAGAGAAACTGAGCTCATAAAATATTACTGTGTGTATTTATATTTTATCTGCCTGTTCACCGCCCTGAGTCCTTCGGGAGAAGGGCGGTATACAAATTAAAATATTATTATTATTATTATTATTATTATTATTATTATTATTATTATTATTATTATTATATGCTATTTTTTCTATTTCCTCCTCTCTGTTATTATGGATTTTGGCAGTCTGGTTTAGTGCCTCCCAATATTTTATGCATGGTGCTAGAGTTCTAATTCAGCAATTTTATTTTTTTTAAATTTATTATTAAATTTATATGCTGCCCATTCCACTATCCATTTTAAAGTTCATCTTAGCTTCTGCTGCCTGTAGCTTATCATTAGATGCTACAGCTATGGAAAAGGGCCACAGAAAGGGCCAACTCCACATACAGTGGTGTCACAGCACTTCCTAGCACACCTGAGATATTTGGAAGTTTTGTGGTCTAGGAGATATCTGAACTATTTACAGAAAGTTGGCACAAATTCCATTAAGGAAATTAAGCACTGATATATCTCAGTGTTCTTTTGTTTTTAGAAATGATTGTCTTCATCTTGCTAAGTCTTGCTGCAGTGCTGCAACAATCTTTTGGAAAGGTAAGTTTAATAATTTTGTATCACATATAGCAGATTATATATATATATGTTTTCTGAGGTTTTCACGGGTGTTTGTATGTAGGTCTTTGGTTGTTCGGGTTTTCTCCCATGTAAAATTGGAAATGTCTTGGCAACGTTTCGACGAAGTCTCATTCGTCATCTTCAGGCTTCAGCTTCGTGCTTCTGGGAGCAATGTGTGATCGCAGCTGTTTCTTTTTACAATTTTACACGGGAGAAAACCCGAACAACCAAAGACCTATCTCTCTCTCTCTCTCTCTCTCTCTCTCTCTATATATATATATATATGTATATGTATATGTATATGTATATGTATATGTATATGTATATGTATATGTATATGTATATGTATATGTATATGTATATGTATATGTAGGTAGGTAGGTCTTGGCGTATTTGGGTCTTTTCCCGTGTAAGGTTGAGGGTATATTGGTGACGTTTCGACGAGGTCTCTCTCGTCATCTTCAGGCTGGTGCTTATGGCTTCGTGCTTGTGTGAGCAAAGCGTGGTCGGAGCTGCCGTCTCTCTATAAATACTGATGGAGAGGTGGGGAGTGTATATATATTCCATATATATATATATGGAAGGAAGGAAGGAAGGAAGGAAGGAGAGGGGGGGAAGGAAAGAAAGAAAAAGAAAGGAAGGAAGGAAGGAAGGAAGGAAGGAAGGAAGGAAGGAAGGAAGGAAGGAAGGAAGGAAGGAAGGAAGGAAGGAAAGAAGGAAGGAAAGAAAGAAAGAAAGAAAGAAAGAAAGAAAGAAAGAAAGAAAGAAAGAAAGAAAGAAAGAAAGAAAGAAAGAAAGAAAGACAGACAGACAGACATTCTGTGAACTCTGGAACTAAAATAATTAGAATTTTATTCTACTAAGCTTTTGTCAGCCATCTGCTGACATTATCAGTGTATTAAACTACCGTTACAGAGATCTCTGCCTTTATATGTCATTAGTCAATTTGGCCATTGCGTGCATATTTTTAGAATAGTTTGTAATCTATCTATCTATCCTCTTACAATTAATCATTCATTAAACTGCCTAATATGTGCTGTATTGTTCCATATGTCCCAATTGTTCCATATGTCCCAAACACATGAGAGTTGAGGGATCCTTACCCTTTTAAGACTTCCAGAGGGCAGTGAAGACCTGGCTCTGCTACTTCCCCCCGCCCAAATATTGGGCTAGGATGGGGGTTCAATGAGGCTGATTGGTTTGGCACTTGATGAGTAGGATGGCTCTCTTTTTATTCCTGTTGTGAGCCACTTAGGATCATTATAGGAAATAGACAGCCATGTAAATTCTTTATATAAATACATACATACCACTGCAATATTCCCATGAAAAATAGATTTAAGGAAAAATGATTAATTCATTTTAACTTGGCTCTGTGATCATCTGTTTCCTATGTTGTGGCTAGCCTCTTTTCAAATACATGGACAAATGGGGCCACTGAGGGTCAGAAGAAAGTTGTAGGGAGTAGAATGGTGATAGAAAGAGATAGAAAGCAAAGTCATTCACAAGGACTGGTGCTGAGTCCTGAGGCCACTAGTTCCCCGTGCTATTTAAAGTCATACAATTTTTAATTGTTTTTATTTTATTTTATTTTGCTTGCTACCTTAAGGTTGATTTTAATTCTGAGTCAACCAGGAGACGAGAAAAACAAAGGGAGATTGTTGACATGCACAATTCTTTCAGGAGATCCGTGAGTCCAACTGCCAGCAACATGCTAAAAATGGTAATGTAAATGTAATTATTTGTCAGAGAGTTTGGAAGTTTAAGTTTCTTACTAATATAATAATATGTGATTTACCAACTAGGCTAAAAGAACATACATATTATTTATTGATTGAATAATTCTGGTTTGTTTGTTTTTTTGCCAATATGGATTTAGGTGTATCTTTAGTTTTATTGGAATATATTAGTTATAATATCACTCAGAGAAATATACAATGAAAAAAAGATCATGAAAACATATAATCAAAGTAGGAAATTGAGGGGGAATTAGGTTAAGAAGGTCTTCGGCAATTTCTAGTATCTCCCTATAGCTGTATTTTTTACATCTTTCCCAATATTGGCTCTTGTATCTTTAGGGCAACTTTGTGCGGCCCTGCTGAGCTCTGTTTTCACTGGCAGAGGCACTACAAGCCAGTCCTTTGCAGTTTCCAGTGCAGCCTCACAGGACAGATCTAAGCATTCCATGGGCTGGA
Source organism: Ahaetulla prasina (assembly GCF_028640845.1). Classification (NCBI taxonomy): domain Eukaryota; kingdom Metazoa; phylum Chordata; class Lepidosauria; order Squamata; family Colubridae; genus Ahaetulla; species Ahaetulla prasina. The sequence continues at coordinate 178,061,892 of NC_080539.1, read as the reverse complement.
TCCGGCCCCCGGGCCTTGAGTTTGACATCCCTGGTCTAGGGTCTCCTGCTTGGGGGCAGGGTTGGACTAGATGACCTACAAGATCCCTTCCAACTCTGTTAATCTGTTAAAAATGACAGTGTCGTAATATATCCCTCAGCCCTTACTATATGCATCACAAGATCCAGTGGATGTTACCATGTAAATTATCAAAGAAGAGTCATACATGAACTGATCATGCAGAAACCTTGATGAGATTGGTGATTGGGGAGAAGACAGCCAGTCCTGGGCCTCTAATATGTGCGGTTCCATGGGGTTGTTGCTTCTCCTTTCCTATTTAACATCTAAATGACATTGCTGGGAGAACTCATCTGTCGCCATGGGATGAGGTATCATCAATACATTGATAATATTCGATTCTACAGTTCTGTCCCTGGCAAATTAAGTGATGCTCTGGATGAGAAACATCTGGCTTCACCTGAACCTGGAAAGACTGAGTGGCTTTAGGTTTGGGACCCTCCAGTTCTGGGTGTATGACTTCTTTGGTGCTGGATGGCATTATACTGCCCCAAACTGATCCTGCGCACAATCTGGGTTTCCTCCTGGATTCAACACCTGCTTGAGGGGCAGCTGGCAGTTGTGGTTAAGAGAGCCTTCATACAACTTCATATTGTACACAAGTTGTGACCATTCCTAGATCAAGGAGTTCTGTTCACAGTGACTCACCTTTAAAGTCTTACATGGGATGGGGAGGAGTTATTGGAGAAACCACCTCTGCCCAATTACATCTTCCTGTCTCACCAGAGGGCATGTTGTGGGTTCCATTTAGGGAGCTACATTTGGGAGCAGTGAGTGGGCTTTTCTGGCTCTGGTGCCCACATTGTAAAGTATCCTTCCCACCACCACAAGGCTGAGGACACCAAGGAACTGGAAAATTAGTGAGGCCGGTCTATTATTATTAACATCCCTTTGCCAATTATTTTTTTTTAGCTATGTTTTATAGTTTTTAATGTTTTTGGTAATAAATGTTGCTGTTACTGTGAGTTACTGTTTTTTTAAAAACCAGAGTTTTGTCAGATGGGCAGCTATATATATTTGAATAATAAATAAATAAGCTACAATAATAATGGTTGAAATGTTCCAAGCATCATCTCTTAACCTTTTTTTTTTAATTAGAAAAGACCATTTCTTTTTTTTGGCTCCTGCATGTAAGGGCAGTCAACATACATTCATCAGAGAGCTCCATCTTAATCTGAATTTTAACGCTTAATGGCAATCATCAGGGTACACATCGGTTGTCTGTACACATGGGTTGGTTGTCAAAAAGGATGGGGAGGGAGCCGTACAATCCAGCTCCAACTATTCGAAGAATGTTTTAGAGAATATTGCTGTAACTTCTGAATTCTTAACAAGATTTGAAGGAAGTCAAAAAGTAGTAAAAAAATGATCAGACAAATATTTTCTGCAATTTTAAATCATGCCTCTTGATCAATTGTTGCTGTTGACTTCTATTCTACGCAGGACTGGTATGATGAAGCTGCAACAAGTGCAGAATATTGGGCATCTGTATGTGCTTATGAGCACAGTCCAGACTCTTCAAGAACTCTTAGTAAGTCAATATAAAGGCATAGTATAGCTTTAGCTGGTTAAACGATTAATAGTATATTTCACATTAAATAGCACTTACAATCAATCTTGTTCTTTAATATTAGCAGCAAAAGTAATACTTATGAATCCCTCTCATGTAAATGATTGGGTGGTAGAAGGATTAAGACAGTAATAATTTTCTTAATTCCCCCCCCCCATGAGTTTGCAAGAAAAATTGTATTTGAACAATGATTTTTTCATTTCTTTTTTATATTATACATTACTACATTTATAGCCCACCATCCGCCCCAAGATGCTAAAGATATTGTCCTCACCACAGTTGTTTGTGATGGTAGATGACAAGCCCAAAGATGTTCAGAGATTTCAATGCTCAGTGGAGAATTAAAACTGAATCTCCCTAATCTCAATACCACACTATGTATTAACATACAGATGTACCCACAAAATAGGGCATCTGGATTCTAATTTACTTCTAAATAAACTATATTATTGTTTTTAAATGCTCATCAGAAAGCAATTGATTACTACTTTGAACGATTAAAGGTTCTGAAAAGCATTATGGTAAGAGATCTGGGTACAAAATGTTCATTTCCTTTCCAATAATTTAGCAAGATAATTGCATTAGTATTTCTGGAAAGATAAGAAATGTTCAGCTATCTTCTTTCTGCTGTCCTTTTGCTTCTTTCAAAACATGTATTCACCTGTGTTTTCTTGCTGTTGCTTTTTTTTTTAAACCCCACCAACTTTTAGATGGAATACTGTGTGGTGAAAATATATACATGTCAAGTAATCCCAGGGCATGGAGTGAAGTAATTCAGTCTTGGTATGATGAATACAAAGATTTCATCTATGGTGTTGGAGCAAACCCACCAGGTTCTGTTATTGGCCATTATACTCAGGTCGTATTTTTTTATATCTTTGCCATTTCTACGTTCACCAAGTATAAATCCATAAAAATGAATGAGATAAAAAAGTAGATTCCCTTGAATTAAGCTTAAGTCCATGGCTGATCCTAAATCACTAAACTAGGCCAAGCCTGGTTGTTACATGGGAAAATCATTGCTTGAGTCCAGAATGGAAAATTGAGAAAACATCCCACAAAAAGTTAATAGCAAAACATTTTTCTGTGCTGTGGCCAAGAAAACCAAGCAACTGTGTCCTTAAGGTAAAGGTAAAGGTTCCCCTTGCACATACGTGCTAGTCGTTCCCGACTCTAGAAGACGGTGCTCATCTCCGTTTCAAAGCTGAAGAGTCAGCACTGTCCAAAGACGTCTCCGTGGTCATGTGGCTGTCATGACTAAATGCCAAAGGCGCATGGAACGCTGTTACCTTCCCACCAAAGGTGGTCCCTATTTTTCTACTTGCATTTTTTACATGCTTTCGAACTGCTAGGTTGGCAGAAGCTGGGACAAGTAACAGGAGTTCACCCCATTATGTGACGCTAGAGATTCAAACCGCTGAACTTCCTACCTTTTGATAGACAAGCTCAGCGTCTTAGCTACTGAGCCATTGCGTCCTTTGTGTCCTTACAATCACTAAATAATTCCATAGACCTGAGCACAGGAGGATCTTGGCTAAAAGCCCTAGTCCCAGTGCATGTTAAGGAAAAGAAAAAACTAGACTAGGTTAAATGTTGCACTATTTTGTTTTTTAAGTGTTAATATAGAGTAAATGAAGGATTGCAAACATACTAAATGTGTTGTTTGTTATTCACAAATAGCTGCCCATTCAGACTTTTATGCAGCTGGGAAGGAGGAAGTAGTTTGCTGGTCATAGCACTACACGTAAACTGCTTTGGAAGTGATGGGGCCCTTTAGAAAGAGATGGTCTGTAAAGTTCAGTATGAAACAGTTTTGTATTTTTCATTTTAAAAATATACATTTAAAGCACAGAGGATAAAATTCTGTGTTCTAATATTTCTTTGCTTTGGGAAATGTTGTACCTTGATGAATGTATCTTTTCTTTTCTTTTATGTATACTGAGAGCATATCCACCAAGACAAATTCCTTGTGTGTCCAATCACACTTGGCCAATAAAATTCTATTCTATTCTATTATATGAAATGATAGGGGAAATTCTTTGTACACTCATTGTTATTGTGGTATACTGTATATACTGCAACATGCTTGCATCTGGGTTTATTTTCTTACATGCTCCTCTGAAGTCCATATATGTATTCTCAATATTAAGCTTCTAGCATATTAACCTGTGTGTATATTTTTGCATCTACAGATAGTTTGGTACAACAGTTACCTATTGGGTTGTGCAGCTTCCTATTGTCCTTCATCTCCATACAACTACTTCTATGTTTGTCAGTACTGCCCAATGTATGTATCAACTATGATTTCTATGTTTGTCACATTTATGGCAAGTCTAATTAGAGTGATTCTGATTGCCCTGGAAGAGAAAACAATGAGCTTAAATCAAATTTTAATCAAATGTTATTTACAATCTTACACCCAAACAAAATATAAAGCAGTATAGGATAAAAAGAACAAAATAAATGCAAGTGTAGCAATAAAATATGGCTATTCCTAGCTAGATTTATTATATGTTAAATAATTTCAATAAGTTTTGCATGCTATTAATTCAAGTTTAGCCATAATGTATGGTTATTTGGAGTTGATATTTGTTTAATATAAGATTTTGAAAATGAGATGTATCAAGACACCAAGGATTATTTGAAATACGGGTTCCAACAAAGAATTTCTAAGAGCTAAATTCTAAGAAATAGGTCTGAGGCATATGAGGCACCTTTCTGTGTAGGTGATTTTCCTAAATCTGATTCTGAAGATGACTAATGATAGAATATAAAATTATAGGAATGAAAAATCTCAGGTACTATTTACTGACCTCGCCAGTTTGAAAAAATATAATTTCCTAATGCTATCCTCAAAAGTAATTTACTATGTTCGACTTGTGCTTCTACAAGAAGATTCCTTTTTGCTAAGAATGAATGTGGCCTCTTTCTGTCCCAAAGCTAGTGATGGTCTAGGAAAGAATCTGTAATGGCACAGGTTTTCTTCAATAATCTTCTCTAGTTGGTATGGGCTGAAATGTTATCTAGCAAAAGGTGTTTGAACTGCTAGTTGTCATGATGGAAAAAAATGATGAAATAGGCATTATGACAGCACAATGCAAATCCCACCCTTTTGTTCTTGTGCCCTGATTAGACACAATATGTTAAGCCACAAAGTTTGTGCTGTAATATCATTGTTCTTTTCTGCAGATGCTTTTACCTAGCAATAAAATCAAAAATACCTAAATTTTCATAAGATTGGCTGACATACACTCTTTGTTATATTTCATTTCAGGAGATCTTCCAATTATTTATCTCTATTGTTTCAACGCTGGGTTATGAAGAGAGTTAAATCAAAACTGACTTTGGGATTTTTAAACAAAAGGCTATAAAGGTAGTCCTCATTTAGTGACCACAATTTGGACTGGCAACTCAGTCATTAAGCCAAGTGGTCACAAAGGGGAATAATGACTGTGTTACTCAGTCAGTCTCACTTTCCTCAATTTTTACAGACCAGCAAGGGTTGTAAAAGCAGGGATTAGTAGCAAAAGTTTGCTGTCCTAAGTCAATCATTGAATGAAGACTACCTATATAATTATACAATTTCCCTGAAATATCCTTCTGTGTTGGTAATGATGTGGTAGGATGTTATGTTGTTGCTTGGATATCTGTTTTTTAACATAATATTGTTTCTTTAACTCATGAAGCTGAACAGAGTCATTCTGAAACTGAACAGTCTCAAAATTCATTCAATTCATCTATCCAGAAAATATTAAAAAATTGAAAGCTGTGGATGGATGGATGGATGGATAGATATTTATGGATGGATTTTTATGAATGGATAATTAAATTTAATTTTTGTCCTAATCTTGTTCACTATTTTGTATTCATTTTGCTTACTTTTCCATGCACCTTTTTTTTTTTTAACTTGAGTAGCAATTCCAAGAACCGAACTGGAAATCTTCAACCTGTAATCACATGTTTTATCACATGGTCCCTCCCCAACTATGAAAAAACATGCATAAGATAACATGCAGAGGACAGCATGACATGCATAGAAGGCAGACTTGCATTCTCAAGTGATCATGGCCTATGATTGGCAGGAAAGGGGGAAATCATTTCTGTGTTGCTTAGAGAGAATTGAGAAAGACAGAGAGATAGGAGAAGGAGAATGTTAACAAAGAAAGAGGAAAAATGAAAGAGGGGAAAGAGGAAGACATGAGGTAGAAGTAAAAGTTTCTCTCAATTATTTCTTTAACAAGCCAGGAAAATCTTTTTTTGCTCTCTCACAAAACTTGACAGGATTTACCGCTTTTTGGAGAAGACTTCAGAAGTCAGATCTTCCCCTCCAATGGTGGTGCTGTGTGCTCTCTCAAAACTGGAAACCCAAACCAGAGAGACCAAGACAATGCAACCAAAGTCAATTATCTATTGTTATGGCATGGGGGTTTCAGCAATCACAAATATAAAGAGTAGTAATATATGACACCATTCTGTTCATCTTTTTCATTCCAGAGGGAACCTCAGGGGTTCAACTGCTACTCCATATAAATCAGGGCCAACTTGTGGGGACTGTCCTTCGGCTTGTGACAATGGACTATGCAGTAAGTTTTTAAAAACCATCAATTATTAAAGCAAGATTTGTAAAGATCATGTCATATCACTCAAGGATAGATGTCATTTGAAGAGATAACCATGTCTAGGTAGAATAACAAGCATAATGGAAGATGGCCAGCTATCCAGCAAGACAAACCTAGGCAAGACAACTGGATCATTACATACATGAAGCGTGCTATTGTGGGATAACCAGACATCTAGAGTTGCCTCGATGATGCTTCTATATGCTCCCACACTAGTAGTTGATGAGCCCAGGAAACTGAATCAGGAAATACGAAGATGATATCAATCCATTTCAGCTTAGGAAGAACTTAAAATTATACCAGCTTTTTATTTGATTTTGTTCAGAACTATTGCTGAAAGTGATAATTCAGCAGCTGCATACAATTACTTTAATATATATATATACTCTAAAATAATTACTCTAAGTAATGTTTTCCTTTTTAAAAAATTTCAGCTTTGAATCCACCCCTTTAAAAAAAATAAACAGGTTTGATTTTTGAGCTCTAAAACATTGCATACAATTGTAAAAGAGTTCCTAGCAGTTGTACTTTTGGTAATGTTTCACTTTTATTTACATTTCTTTTCTTTTTAAAATTTTCAGCAAATCCTTGCACATATAAAAATGAGTACACGAACTGCAAAAGTTTAGCGGAACAAAGTAGCTGCCAGGATGATTGGATCCAGACAAAGTGCCCTGCTACTTGCTTCTGCCCCGATAAAATAATATAGTGGGCCTCCCATTCAATATTTGTTATTTTTGCCAGAAAAATCTTAAAATCATGGCATCTTTTAGTATCAGCAAATTCTTACGTGACATTTGATTTCATATACTTTGCATGAGTGTCCTATGAATGCCTAAGGGAAACATAAGCAAGAGTAGAGGCTAGGGATGAAAACTGTAAATTCAAAGGTCCATAGGAAAAATCACAGACCTAGGTGATATCAAAAAAGGGCCACACTATAAGAATAGAATAGAATAGAATTTTTATTGGCCAAGTGTGATTGGACACACAAGGAATTTGTCTTGGTGCATATGCTCTCAGTATACATAAAAGATACGTTCATCAACACAATTGATGGCCATTTACAACACAATTGATGGTCAATATATCAATATAAATCATAAGGATTGCCAGCAACAAAGTTACAGTCATACAGTCATAAGTGGAAAGAGATTGGTGATGGGAACTATGAGAAGATTAATAGTAGTGCAGATTTAGTAAATAGTTTGACAGTGTTGAGGGAATTATTTGTTTAGCAGAGTGATGGCCTTCGGGAAAAAACTGTTCTTGTGTCTAGTTGTTCTGTTGTGCAGTGCTCTATAGCGTCGTTTTGAGGGTAGGAGTTGAAACAGTTTATGCCCAGGATGTGAGGGATCTGTAAATATTTTCACGGCCCTCTTCTTGATTCGTGCAGTATACAGGTCCTCAATGGAAGGCAGGTTGGTAGCAATTATTATAATTATATAATAATTATAATATATCTAATTATTATATAATTATAAGCTTGATTAAAAGAAAATACTGAAACTAAGATCACTAAAATTCTTTGCACTCCAACTATACTACAGATAGATACTATGGATAGTAATTATTTGCACTCGAAAGAGAATTTCTTAAATTCTTTTACTAAATCTAATCTAGAACTGACTTGATGCCATTCATGCAAACTATATGTCAGGTTTTGATGTTTTTAATGCTTTAATCAGTTGTGGTTTGTAGTTTAATATGATTTTATTTGATTTTTAATTTTTGATTAGAGCCGCCCAGAGTTGATTTAAAGATGGGCAGCTTTATAAATGTTATAAATAAATAAATAAATAAATAAAATTCTGTGGAAGAGCAAAACGACTGGTCAATGTCATTATACAATGTCAATGTATACATATCTATGCCTGTGTTTGTGTGTATTTGTAACTTGGCGTAACAATCTATCAAAATATTATAAAAAAGTAACCTTCATGAAGAGGTCTAATATCCCTGGTGAGACTCTTAAACCAGACATTCAACCAAAGGCCTTTCAGTGCAGTAAATGTTTTCTTCTGCATAGTTTTTTTTAAGTGTTTTCCTACTTAAAACAAGAATTTTTACATTAAAAAAACACCTTGTAATGCAGAGCTTAAACATCACAAATTCAATATCATTTGGAAACAAACATGAAGGGTAAAATCACCCTATGGTCAGAATCAGCATCTAGTGACAGTGGAGATAGGTCTATGTCAGTGATGGCGAACCTTTAAGAGATCAAGTGCCCAAACTGCAACCCAAAATTTTGGGTGTCCCTGCACGGCATAGCTCATAGCTTAATTGAGCTTCGCAAGCCCGTCATCACGACAAGGCAGTAATCCATGAAGGGGATATTATCCTGGGACATGTATATTTGTCTTCATTCATCTATCTTTGTCATTTTAAAAAGGGAATTTGAACTGGAAATAAAACCAGTTAATTCAATTTACAACTCTGAAAGAAGATTGTAGGTTTATATAGCAAAGTTATATAAACACTCCACCTCATGAAGGGCTGAGCAGCAACTAATCTTCCTCAATCCATAACCAGATCTTAAAGGATGTGAGCTCTGGGCATGCATTGCACATTTGCAGAAGCTACTTTGGTTGGCTTCCCTGCATAGAGCTGTTCAAGAACATGCTTTTCTGTCAAGGAACTGCTACACTTGAAATACACTAAAAGAACCTATCAAACTCTACCCAGTCCTAGTCTGGGTTGGTAAAAACCTAAACACTTGATTCTAGCTCTCTCTTTCTCTCTGAGGAAAGGAAAAGATACACCTCATTTTGTCCTATTCACTTCTAATTTAGATGCCCCCTTCAGATCAAAGGGGCAGAACAGCATAAACAGTATCATGGATTAAAAATACATGGGCAGAAAATAACCCTCCTCAACAGAACAATCCATCATCATAGATTTTAACAGCTGAGGAAAAGGTCAGAGTATTAGGAACCATAGCATTTACCTCAAGCCTTGTCTGAATGCTGTGAATCTTTTACAGCTGCAGAGGAATTAAACTAGGCCTCAGTTTGATAGACATGGTTCCTGTAAATGCAGAATTGGACAGACTGTGAGCTGACATCTCTAAGCATCAGGCAGAACAAAGGAAAGACAGTTTTGAAGTGAATATGGCAAAAAAAAAAAAAAAGATAAGCAAGGGCCCTGCAAAGGAAGATTGCTGATCTATAACCTGAAATTTAAAAACGAGTGAAAGAAATCTATTTGAGATGAAATAGCCCATTAGACACAGGGGTGTCAAACTGCAGTCCGCAGGTCAGATGCATCACACTCAGACCACGCCCACCCCGGCTCCGCAAAGGCAAAAAACATCACAATACATCACAATATATCATGTGACGCAATCAAGTTTGATACCCAAACACTAGAGAGTCGCACACTTTTTTAAAACTCAGCTTTAAATTTGTCTGGAATTTAACTCATTTTATTTTATTTATTTTCTCCTCAATCCTTATTTCACAATTTTAGGAATTATTTTTTATCGGTGTAATATTGTACTTTATAGCTGTTGTTAAAAGGTAGTGAATGTGGGGATGGTGGACTCTGTCCATTTTTCACCATGTATATTAGAAAAGGGAGGAGTGGAGCTGTAAGTAGGACAACATTGATGGTAAAGATGGGGATTTAAATTATTCTTTCTTGGTATAATAGATTAGACACAAAAATCAGCTGTTCCGAATATCAAATGAGCTTTAGGCAATGTATTTTACACTGAGATAAACATGACAGAAAAATAACTGTCTTCTGAAATCATTCATACATCCAGTAGCTGTATTGATAGGAATGTTTTTGCTACTCAGGTCTCAATAAAGAAAATGGAAAATATCTATCTGGAAAAAAAATCTTAATGGAACATGATGTTCAAAGAAACACAGATTTCCCAGACATATATAAATGAATATGAGGAAGTACTGTTCATTAAAGAGAGAAGGGAGACTCTGTATGCATTCTTCCTGCAATTTAGAGAGGACGAAGACGACTTGTGAATTGTTTGGGGAACAAAACTCAAGGACTCCAAAGATTTGGATTATGTAGGAAGCTACATTAGGAAGCTAGCTAGGCATACAAACAGCGTTTAGGCATCCAACTCAGCCTCCACAATCTCAAAAGAACCTTATTCTCATGATGTTATACATTGAAAGGATTTTAAATACTTATCTTTACTACACCTGAACACCTACCGTATTTTCAGTGCTAATTTAATAACTTTGGACAGGATGGTGGGAAGGCTGAATGGACATGGACAGGATGCTGGGAAGGCTGAATGCGACCACATGTTTTTTAGACCCGTGTCCCTCCTGGTTGGTGCTGGCCGCACAGGAGGTTACACGAGGCTGGCTCCAGGGAATTGTCAACGCCTCTTTGATGGAGGGTGTCGTTCCTACCGCCCTGAAAGAGGCGGTGGTGAGGCCCCTCCTCAAGAAGCCCTCCTTGGACCCAGCTGTTTTGGCGAACTACCATCCAGTCTCCAACCTTCGCTTTGTGGTGAAGGTTGTTGAGAGTGTGGTGGCACGACAGCTACCCCAGTACCTGGATGAAACTGTCTATCTAGACCCGTTCCAGTCCGGTTTCAGGGTTGGGTACAGCACGGAGACGGCTTTGGTCGCATTGGTAGATGATCTCTGGAGGGCTCGGGACAGGAGTTATTCCTCTGCCCTGGTCCTTTTGGATCTCTCAGCAGCTTTTGATACTATCGACCATGGTATCCTGCTGCGTCGGTTGGGGAGTTTAGGAGTGGGGGACACCGTTTTTCAGTGGTTCTCCTCCTATCTCTCTGGCCGATCACAGACGGTGATGGCAGGGGGGCAGAGATCGACCGCAAGGCACCTCATGTGTGGGGTGCCACAGAGGTCGGTTCTCTCACCTCTCCTGCTCAACATCTATATGAAGCCACTGGGCGAGATCATCCGTGGTTATGGGGTGAGGTACCAGCTGTACGCTGATGATACTCAGCTGTACATTTCCACCCCTAACCACCCCAACGAAGCTGTCAAAGTGTTGTCTCGGTGTCTGGAGGCTGTGCGGGTCTGGATGGGGAAGAACAGGCTTAAACTCAACCCCTCCAAGACTGAGTGGCTGTGGATGCCAGCATCCCGGTAGTCAGCTGCAGCCATCGCTGACTATTGGGGGCGAGTCATTGGCCCCAATGGAAAGGGTCCGCAACTTAGGCGTTCTCCTGGATGGACAGTTGTCCTTTGAAGAACATCTGACGACTGTCTCCAGGAGAGCTTTTTATCAGGTATGCCTGATCCGCCAGTTGCGCCCCTTTCTAGACCGGGATTCCTTATGCACAGTCACTCATGCCCTCGTCACTTCTCGCCTGGACTACTGCAATGCTCTCTATATGGGGCTCCCCTTGAAGAGCACCCGGAGGCTCCAGCTGGTCCAGAATGCAGCTGCGCGGGTGATAGAGGGAGCTACTCGTGGCTCCCATATAACACCGCTCCTGGCAAGCTGCACTGGCTACCTGTGGTCTTCCGGGTGCAATTCAAGGTGTTGGTTACCACCTTTAAAGCGCTCCATGGCTTAGGACCAGGTTATTTATGGACTGCCTGCTGCTACCGTTTGCCTCCCATCGACCTGTGCGCTCCCATAGGGAGGGCCTCCTCAGGGTGCCGTCAGCCAGACAATGTCGGCTAGCGACCCCCAGGGGGAGAGCCTTCTCTGTGGGGGCACCTACCCTCTGGAATGAGCTTCCCCCAGGACTTCGACAGCTTCCTGACCTCCGGACCTTTCGCCGCGAGCTGAACACGTATTTATTCTTCCGCGCAGGGCTGACATAAAATGATTAGTAATTTTAATTGGCTTTTTATGGTTTTTAGGGGTTTAGTGTGTATTTTAATTTATGGGCCAAATTGAATAGGTTTTTTAATGGGTTTTTTAACTGTATATTAATTGTATATTGTATGTTTTATTGTGTTTTTACCTGGCTGGAAACCGCCCTGAGTCCTTTGGGAGAAGGGCGGTATAGAAATTAAAAAATTATTATTATTATTATTATTATTATTATTATTATTATTATTATTATTATTATTATTATTATTATTATTATTATCTTTAATAAATTTAAATTTAATACATAATTAATTTAGCAGTACACCTGCTAAGCCAGATTTCAAGCAACCCTGCTTATGATTTTATTATCATTATGGAATGGAAGGAAGGCCCAAAGCAGCAACTCCCTGAAAGTTTTTGAGAATCAACCCATGAACCAGTCTGCATCTTTAAGCACCATAGCATTACATAAACCTCAAATAATATTTACAGAAGCTCAAAAACAAGCATTTTTATTATGTTTTTTCAGAAGGACAAGTAAAGTCTGCAATGCAGGTAAACCTTTCCTAATGCCTAATGACTGCCCTGTTTAATGATAGTTTGAAGTTACAAAAGTACTGAAAAAATAACTTTATGACAGTCCTTGCATTTGCAACTGCCGCAGTGTCTATGGTCACATGATCGATATTTGGGTGCTTCATGACTAGCTTCAAACAAGCAGAGTCAACAGAGAAACCAAAAAGTCAGTATCACATCATGTCTCGCTTAATGACCCACACGGACTCCCTTAACAACCAAACAGGAAGTGACATCAGAAGTCCACTGCAGTCACATTTCACTAAGTGACCAGAACACTTAGCGGCAAATTTGCTAATCCCAATTGTGGTCACTAAGCAAGGACTACCTGTAAAATGTTGTTATTCAGAATTCCAATGATTCTCTTACTTCTCCCACATCCACTTTTGCTCCCCCTTCACAGGGCAATTATTATTGCTGTATTCAGGAATTGCTGAGCAGATTCTGCCCTCTCTGGGGTTGTTAAGGAAGATATATCCCTCTGACTGTTTTCTAAAATTTTAACATTTACTTATGAAGATCTTGGTGTTCAACTGAGATTACAGATACAATTGTGGAAATAAAGTGACACAGTTCTTAGGAAGAGTTTTGGTTTGACTATTTATTGTGTTTTGTAGTTTAACCTGTCTGTAGCGGCGACTGCAGGAGGCTCCGTTCACCCACCCAGAAATAATGCGTGACTACTGCGGATGCACAGAAGGCTGTGCGCATGCGTGCTCACATTTGCGAACTGGTAGGGAAGGTAAGTGAATCCCACCTCATGTGTGTGTGTGTGTGTGTGTGTGTGTGTGTACCCACACTCACATATACATACAAATACACACATACATACCGTATATACTCGAGTATAAGCCGACCCGAATATAAGCCGAGGCACCTACTTTTACCACAAAAAACTGGGAAAAACTATTGACTCGAGTATAAGCCGAGGGTGGGAAATGAGGCAGCTACTGGTCAATGTAAAAAATAAAGATAGAGCCAAGTAAAATAACATGAATATTTATTTGAACGAAAAACAATAAAAGTGCAAAAGGGGGAAGGAGGATTCCCAGCTCTAAACAAAGGGAAATCCCGGAATGCCAGCGCGAAAGGCGGTGCTCGCGTTCCTCCTCCCTTGCTCAAAAGCCCCAACATGATATTGGAATTGGATGCCATTATATACCTGCTGAGGGGATAATTTGAATAACTTGAAAGATATAAAAGCTCTAAACATATTTGTTTAAAAATCTAAAATCTATACTTAAAATAAATGAATATAAAGTAATAAAGTTCTTTAAAGTTGTAATTCACTTTGCTGCTGAAAAGAAAGAAGCTTAACACCTTAAATGGTATTTATTAACTGAAATATCATCAAATCAAATATATAATGAGGTATATTATAATGACCTTTGTTTTCAGAAAGAAGCATGATGGAAGTTTTTCAATAAAGGGGGAAATATAGAAAAAACTTAGTGTCATGCTCATATATCATCTTTACAGATGTTGTTAACACTATACTATGGCAGCATATGATGGTACAATGTTTCAATCAATTTCAGGATGAAAAACTCATCAATGAGGAGGAGGAGTATAATTTATTAACCTTGTATGATATCAGTTTCTCAAGGACTCTAGAAGGACCCGAGGAAGAAATCTCTGCCCCCTCCCCACTTTCCCTTTCCAACCCAGCCTTCCAAGGGGACCCGAGAGGAAGAAATCTCTGCCCCTCCCACTTTCCCTTTCCAACCCAGCCTTCCAAGGGGACCTTTGAGGAGAAATCTCTGCCCCTCCCACTTTCCCTTTCCAAGGCAGCCTTCCAAGAGGACCTCTCGAAAAGAGCGAAAGCTTTCTCCTGGCCGTTTACCACCACCATACCTCCACGCCGCCATCCTAGGCTGGGTTAGAAACAAGGAGGGGAAGTTCAAGGACCACATCGATGGCACGAGCTCAGATTGCCGGCTGGGGATGATGGGCGCTGCAGTGCGATCTCGGAGAGACTAGGGGAAGAAAGAATGACTGTTTCCCACACCCTAGGATTGGGGAAAACATTGACCCCCTTAGTTGCGGAGAAGGGTTGCGCTCAAAGCGGTCGCCTCCATCCATCAATCCATCCTTCCTTCCTTCCTTCCTTCCATCCATCCATCCTTTTTTTCCCCAGCGAGCGGTGCGTGTGTGTGACATGCAAGCAAGACGCCTCACGGGCATGTGAACTGGGTATGTCTAGTTTAGGGGTGACATGATAGGAACATTCCAATATCTCAGGGGCTGCCACAAAGAAGGGGGAATCAAACTATTCTCCAAAGCACCTGAGGGCAGGACAAGAAGCATGGGTGGAAACTAATCAAGGAGAGAAGCAACCTAGAACTAAGGAGAAATTTCCTGACAGTTAGAACAATTAACCAGTGGAACAACTTGCCTCCAGAAGTTGTGAATGCTCTAACACTGGAAGTTTTTAAGAAGATATTGGATAAGCATTTGAAGTGGTATAAGGTTTCCTGCGTAAGCAGGGGTTAGACTAGAAGACCTCCAAGGTCCCTTCCAACTCTATTATTCTGTTTTTTTGTTCTGTTTTCTTTCTAATCTATCTATCTATCTATCTATCTATCTATCTATCTATCTATCTATCTATCTATCTATCTAATTAGCTAGCTAGCTAGCTATCATTATCTCGCTTCAAAAGACAAAACTTAAACACGAAGTTGTAGCTGAATAGCCCTACATAATTTAGCTTTTTCCAAGCTGGTGATTTCCAAAGGCTTTGAAATGCGACTTTCCTCATCCTCTGCCAGGATAAGCTGATGTGCTCAGAAGGCTGGGAATGGTGGCATTTCCCTACATTTCTTGTGGGCAGAAGGTGGACCCCTATGTTTCCTTGAAAACACCTCCCAATATTTATTAGAGTGACTTCTCTCCCCAGAAGAAAGGTGCGAGCGCTGTTTAACAATCCGTCAGCTAAATCCTATCGAGTCAAAGGGGCCAGTCAATGGGGCTAGGATGAATTCTGGGTCACCAGGGACCCTTTTTTTGTGCCCGTTCCCCAACCAGGGCGGGCCAAGCAGCCGCTCTTTTAGCGGCTCTGGAATGGATGTTGAGGTAACCCGAAGAGGCAGCCTCTTTTCAACTCCCCCGCCCCCTTTTTTTAAACGCGTCCTGCCGGGCGGCGGCAGGGGCGCGGACACCAAAAGCGGCGCCTGCTCTTCTCCGCTTTTTTTTTTTATTTTAGTATTCAATCGGCAGCAGAGGCTCGAGCCTTCTGGGGCGCCGGGAAAAGGAGCCGAGGAGCTGCAGCAACGTTGCAAGAGAGCAGAAAAGAGTGGGTGGGGGGAGAGAAGCAAAAAAGAAGAAGAAGCAGCAAGCTTTCCAGCCGACTTCGGTGTGGCGCGAGAATCATTGAAGAATTAGCAGTTAACAACAGTTGGCAGCCAGACATCTTTGTAGAACTCCTGGCTCTCTAAATACATGGCAATGGATAAACACCGGTTTTCGTCCTAATCGCAGTTGTGGCTCAGGTGCTGAGCCTAACAGGACATATTGAGACTGGTTTCCAGTGAGGCTTAAAATCTACAGCTGTGTTCATCGACTTTACTGCAACATACGATACCGTGTGGAAAAAGGGTCTGCCAGGCCTTGATTTTCCTTGCCAGCATTAGTCAACTCTGAACCGGATCCATACCCAGCATGGTGTTTTCAAGGACACATTGTTAAGTGATCTTGTTTCTACCTCCCAGTATGACTGTGGTCCTCCTCGACAAAATATCTACCACATTTTGTCCTAATGTCCATCAAGAGCTCACACCGGTGTTTTTTTTTTCAGCCTAGGCCACCCTGTCCTTGAATGGGTGGACTGGACATTAATGTTTGAACTACTATAAGCCCATGTATTTACCATATGCTAAATAAATAAATCTTCACTAGACTAGCCATGCCCAGTTCCTGTAACCGTTCATGTTTTAGTCTTCAGCCCCCTAATCATCCTGGTTGCTCTTTTCTGCACTTTTTCTAGACCCTCAACATATTTTTATAGTGGTGACCAAATGTTCTGTCCCGTCCCCCCCACAACCACAACCAAGAAGACACGCGAGCTGACTATATCTGCCAGCAATTTATTCTTACGACAAATATCAGTTCTGGCAACGAACCTGCGATTGCCTGCCAAGTTCTCTTATCTCCTCATAAGCCAGCGTAACTGCAGTTCGTTGCTGGAGCAACCAAGAGTTCAGAAATAAACAGAAATCTAGAAGCCAAATTCTTAGTCTCGAAATATTGCAGCCAAAGTTTCCAAGAGTCAGTTTTTGTCCGTCACAAGCTACAGAGCAGCTCCTCCTGCTTTTATACTCTGTGGGGTGTGGCTCCGTGACTCAGCACTCTCTAGGCCTGCCTCACCTTCTTTTGTTGTTCCCGCCTCTCCTTTCCGCGATGCCTGGGATTTAACCAGGACTGATTGTCAGCAGCTGGGTCTTGAGGCGTTGCCTTGGAGGGGGAAGGTGCAGGAGAAAGAGGCCTTGTCATCTCCTCCACCTGGCCTGCCTCTGGAACCTGGAGCGGAGCCAGAGAGGAAGGTCCTGCAGAGGGAAGCCCTGTCGGCTCTTCCCCCTCACTCTCTGAGTCACTCTCTGCCAAGAGGCCAGGCTCGGGAGCCGAAGACACAACACCAAAACTGGATGCAGTATTTTAGGTGTGATCTTACTAAGGCTTTATAGAGTGGTATTAGTACCTCCCTTGATCTTGACTGTGATTTACTCTATTCCCAGCACAAATGCTGAGTTCCTTTTCCTCTCTGGAGCTACTTCCTCTTCTACTATAAACTTCCTTTTTCAGGCTTAACCTGCTACATATCCTATCCTCTTTGTGTCTCTGTCTTGCCTCAGTTCAAGAAAGATTTCCCTGTTCAGCTGTGTCCAACTTTAGGGGGCAGTGCCCATCTCTGTTTCCTACCAGAGGGAGCCATTGTTATTCAAAGACGTTTCCGTGGTTATATGGCCCGCATGACTAGACGCCGAAGCACATAGAATGCTGTTATCTTCCCACTAAAGTGGTACCTATTTATCTACTTACATTTGCATGCTTTTGCACTGCTAGATTGAGGACCTGGGGCAGGAATGGGAGTTCACCCCATCACACAGTACTTGGCTCTCAAACTGCCAACCTATTGGTTGACAAGCCTAGTGTCTTAACAGCAAGGCCACTGTACCCTCAGAGTTCCCCAAAGTATTCAGTATTAATTCCCATGGGAGGATGGTATTGTCCAAAGGATTGATGATCATAAGTAGTATTTAGTAAATTATTTTCACATAATAAATTTTGGGAATCGATGAATAATCAAACTTGAAGGGATCGATGAGGTGAAAAACACGTGCTCTAGTCAAATTATTGTTAAGCATACAGAGCATAAGACGGTACAGTAATTTGGATTAGATTCATAAGAGATGCTTCAGAACTCAAGGCAGCACAAACACAGCACCTCTGCAATTGATTAAAGCAGCTGTATCTCTCTTCAAGATCCCACAGCAGCTAGGGAAGCCTTGCTGCACCAGCCAGAGAGCTAGAAACAGGCACAATTACTTTGTGCAATCACAGGCAGGTGCATAATGCTAGAAAGCACTGCTCATGAATATTAAGTACTTGCTCTTTTTCCAATCTCATTCACAATGACATTATTTGTTAACAATATCCTTCCTTTTGACCAATCAATCTCTTTTTTATGGAAACTACTGCAAAAATCCAGAATAACACATTGCACATTTTTAAAAACCAAGTGGGAAATATTTGATCCTCCCAGGCCTATGGTTGCCGAAATTACATTTTGAGCAAAGGTATATAGCATTAACATTTTGAAAAATAGCATTATTATCCATATAAGGAAAATGGAAGCTGAAACAGCATACTTGCAAGGTCATGGGTAATTTGAGAGAAGGTCAGTGTTGTAATGCTATCATTTTGGATTACTAATTATTTCTCAGTGCAATTCAATCAAGAACGATACTGAAGAATATTCCATATACTACACTCAGTGTTGTAAAACATTCAGAATTCATGATTTGGTGTTTAAAAAAAACTATTACAAAACAATACTGATTTTAGTCAAAATACACATCATTTGAAAAAAGTTCAAGAGCAAAATATAACAACACTAAGAAGAGTCAGAAAGGAATCCAAATGTGATGTGAGATTATAAACACCAGTTATGTGAGTAGACAGGTTATGTAAATCAAGGATTACCTGTATTAGGTCCAATAAATAAACTATGAGCATCAAGGCTCAGAGTAGTAGCAATATATTTTAATCAGCCCTCATAATCACTCGATTTTTCTACTGAATCTTTGTAATCATTTTCACTGTCATGCTCAGGAGTTTCTTGATCAGCATGATCTGACTGAGTGGCAGTATCTTCATCTTCTTTCTCTTCCTCTTTCTCTTCTTCCTTCTTCTCCTCCTCTTCCTCCTCCTCCTCCCCACTAAGCTGAGCTGACTGGAATTGGGAATTAAATTTTCCTTCAGATTCTCTTTTTTCTTCATGTTCATTATCACTGTGTCAAACGGGGAAACAATAGGTGCACTGAATAATAATGTATTGCTTTAGAAACACATTACATCAGAGAATATAAGCAATAAATTGCTCAGCAAACTCAGCAATTAGTTTTCATTGTTTCAGGGGCAAACCAATAATTTAATTTTAAACGGCTGAATGTTATAAATTTGGTAGAAAAAGACGAAGTATTTAATATGAGTAAACAATTTGTTACATTTTTATCTTGCTTTTTCAATTTTAAAAAGGCTGTATAAAATAGACTTGACTTCAAGTTTATAAACTGGAATGAGATATATATGGGAAATGGGTCTTTCTCCAAATTTTTATTCTATTCAGTTTAAAAAATACAATAAACTATTTTTCCAACTGTAAAAATGTATGTTCATATAAATCAGTAAATATAATACACAAAGAAATGTGCAGTTATTCTTGGTGTTTTTATGTCTCTGAACAATCAGCTATTAACTATGTCTAGCAAGGAAAGAAGAAATAAATATTGTACACCGGTAGTCTCCAACCTTTTTGGCTTTGTGGACCGCCGGCAGTAGTAGAGGAAGGAGAGGGGATGGTTCTGTGCAGCTCCATTTGCACAAGCAATGGGCTCGTGCACTCACACAAATGGAGCTGCAAGCAGGAGCTGTGAGCAGAAGCTGTGAGGAGCTGCTAGCGGAAGCTGCGAGCAGGAGCTGTGAGCTCCTGCTTGCAGTACTGGGCTGCGGCCAGGAGGTTGGGGACCACTGCTGTACACTAAAACATGGAGACCAAAACAACATAACTCTTCAAGAGCTGTTTATCTGTTATTGACAAATTATGCATTCTTTTTCTGAAATATATATAGACATTTCATATTTAGTATATAAGTATATTAAGAAGCTCAAAAATAATATAAGCTTCCAAGCTAAAGTATCTACCTTTCTACATTTGCTGCCAAGCTTTCAAAGCTATTACTGTAGGAATTCTGCAAAAACTCTTCAGTAGCAGTTTGGCCTTTCTTTGAAATAAAGTCTTCACACAGTCCCAGCTCTCGCAGCAAATCAGAATAATGCTTCGATGCTGCTAGCCGTGCATTCTTCTACATTTAAAAAGAAAACAAAATTAACACATCTGAAAGGTATCTCCAAGTTTAAAGAAATTATTCTACATGTGTTCCTAGCTGTCCTTTATTTTACAAGATAAAAGATTCCAAATCTACAGGTCACTTGATTTAAATCTAAATAAATTGTTCAGACAGCAGACAGATCTACATTTTGACATTTTTAACTTCTCAATTACAGCCTTAAGCTGGCAAACATATTATATATCCAGATTCCATGCTATTAGCTGCAAATGGCTTCTTCTGCCATCAATAGACAAGGAGAAAAATATCACCATTTAGTATTCTCTGTTCTCTGCATCATGATATATAGAGGGTCAGAAATGTGGAAACCAGTCTAAACCAATTGTATCGCTGGAAGCAATAGCACTGGTAAATCAAGTTAAGCCCAGTGACATGGCAGGTGGCAATTACTAGCATTATCTTACCAACAATTATTAAATCCAAAGAAAAGGTAGCAACATAATGAATAGATATATATATAGAAATATTAGAGATGTCAATAACCTGTGTGGCTTGTTCCAACAATAGAGGCCTCTTTTCCACCCTTTCTTCAATTTCTTCCAGTTCCTGCAGATATTCTTTCTTTCTCTGTTTTTCATGTTTCCTGTTTTTTTAATATACCATGACATGGAAATGGTATGGAATTTAAATATGAATCTTTTAGCAAAATAAAAATGGAAGGAGCAAGACTATATGGATCTGCCTACTACTACTAAACTAAGGATCCTGTATCTAAGGGGTCAGGAATCAGGGGACATATTGCAGAATACCTAAACAATTTTAACTTTGAGTTAAGCATCTTGGCTAGGCTCTGATGTGGATCATTTGCCTCAGCCCGAGTAGCTATAAGCCTTTGTAGCTTTCTTGCTCTCTCTCTTTGTTTTGCTTCTCTTCTTTTATGCTCTTCTTCAACCTTCTTTTTTTCCTCAGCCGATTTCCTGAATAAGAAAATAAACTTAAGTCTAGCTAATGCATAACAACTTTTGTGGCCCTCTTTCTCAAAATACCTGCATGGATCAAGATATTTATTTATTTATTTATTTATTTATTTATATTCCAAACCTCCACAAGTCATCTTGTAGTATTTGGTACATGAACCTGAATCTGTTGCCAAATGAGTTTTGTTGTGATTGGCAAATCTTTCAACCCATCAAATTTGGTCTACGACAGAGATCTCAAACTCTATTTCATTGACAGCCACATCAGCATTGCTGTTGCCCTCAAAGGGTCAATTGCATGTAAGACTACATATTGTATTAGTTCAGGAGTGCATTATGTCTAAGTCTGGGTATAAAGGGGCTGAGGGTCACGTGATGGGGTGGTGGTCAGTCTCTCCCAGCAGGTGGGTCATGTGATGGGATGGCTGGTTGGCCCTTCTTCCTCTCTCTCTCTCCTCTCTCTCTTGCACTGCCCACTGGTTCTCCTTCCACAGCCTCTGCGCCTTTGTTGGTTCCTCTGCTTGCCTCCCTTTCACTCCAATTCTTCTCTCCCTCAGGCTTGCCTCACAGAAGCCTCTCCTCCCTATTGCCTTCTGTCCCTCTCATTCCTCTCTTTTTCCCGCCAAAACCCCTTCCTTTTATCTCCTCTCCTCTTCTCTCCCCGCCTCCATCTATTCATTAAAAACAAACAGTCTGAAGAACTGGACCCACTTTGCTTCCTTGAATTCCCCCAGTTTCTTATAGATTTGCAATGGTTTGTAGGCTCCTTTTCCTTATCTCAGTCTGCAGCTTTCCAGGGCTTGGATTTAAACAAAAACTTTTCCTTTTAAAAGAGAATCAGAGTTGAGAGGATTTCTATGGCCTAATGCTGATAAGTAGTCACTCATGCTTGAGATAAAACATGTACAGGAGATAGACATAGAGATAAGAGATAAAGATAGATACAGATACACAGATATATAAGTATAGATATCGATGTAGATGATGTAAATGTAAACGTAGATGTACATGTAGATAAAGATATTATATTCAAAATGTTTGCAGTCTGGCTGACATATAGACTAGGAGCTGATAAGACTAGGATGAGAGGCTAGGAGTTTGAAGCATCAGTCAATGCAGACCAAGATGGTTTCACAACAAAAGCCACATGCCTTTTTCAACTCCAAGAACAACAGCAGAATAACACAAGTGGAACCCTCAAACACTAAGAAAAAATAGTGCATTCTTTCTTTAAAAACTCTCACATGGGATTTGTTTCACACTCAGAAACAGTCACAATGGCAGGTTGGAGCATCCATGACACGGAAACATTTTTCCATACTTCTCTAAAACAGGTATTTATATTTTCAACATCTGCATGTTTTACTTACCACAAAGAATTTGGGATTAAATACACAGCACACTAAAGGCTTACCTTATGGCTTCTAGCCGTTTTCTTGTAGATGCTGTAATTCTTGGAGATGGAGACAGCATACAGCCTGAAGGATTTGAACCTGCATTCAAAGTTCGAGGGGGACATCTTATAGAGACATAAGGCCAGCGTGTTTCTTTTAATGTTGCTTCATCCATGTCAATATCCTCAAGAATTTTCTCTTTATTAGATGAAATAGTTGGTGTATGGAGTTTGAAAGGCTCACTGATTGTGACATTTTTCACATTCTTATGTGTTTGAAGCTGCTTCTGGAATTTTTTATGTAATGTTTCAAAATCAGGGACTTTAACTTTGGTCTTTGACTTACATATTGATTCTTCACTTTGTTCAAAGCAGTTTTGCTGCCTAGGCCTAACGGTGCCTTTATTTCCTAATCTGCTATTGGGAAGTAATGAATTACGTAGGAGCTCTTCAGACCTAAGTTGAATTCTAATGTCTCTATAGAGTTCTTCTTCCTTTATTTTCTCCCTCATTTCTGAACTGGAAACAAATTTAGGAACTGGTTTAGCTTTAAACATTTTTGCTTTTTTTTGTGGTGAGGAAAACTGCATTTTTCTCAGTTCTTTCTTTTGTGCTTCTCTTTCAATAAACTGAAATGGCTTTTGTGTAGCTAGAAGAAAATTTCCCCTCCTTTCTCTAAAAGACTTTCTACGTTCTTCATTTTCCTGCATTATTTCATGATAAAGGGGGACAAAAACATGTGCGGGTACCGGATTGGCTCGAAATTGTTTTTGACATTCTGCCTCCTCCTCTAATTGTTTCTTCAGCAAGTTATTTTCCAGCTCCATGAGTGACTTGGATTTGATGTTCTGTTGCTTCCTCTTAGTTTCTCTAATAGTCATCTGGAAAGGTTCTGGTACTGTGATCTTTGGGAACCATTTTTTCTTTTTCTTGCTTAGCTTCAAAACATTTAATTTGGGTAAAATAGTTTTAGGGCAGAGTGAATAATCCTCCAAAAAACAGCCATCCCATGCATTTTCAGTCTTGTCCAGGGTTAGTGATCCAACATCACTGTCACTTGTTTCTAGCTCTAGTTGTTCATCAGTCACATCAGAGAAATTTAATGAATGGAACGAACTGTTCAGATCAGATGCAGAAAATGATCTATGCATGTTCTGAAGTTGAAATGGTTTAGTGTCCCATGCTGATCTAAACATAACAAAAATGTAATGAATGCTTAGTTGTCTAGAAATGACACAAATTACCTGATTTAGTTATAGTTGTGGAACCTCTTGCCAAATTGAATAAAAGAAAATGTATAAAACAATTATTTGTTTATGAATATATTAAACTTTAGATTAAAAGAATACCAATTCTAAATAATGTTAAATTGGTTTCTGAATCACGTACTCCTTTCTCTGTATTTTTCTTGAAGTACAAATATGCACACTATCAGGCTATAGTTAACAATTATAGTTCCAATAAAATTCATTAATCCAACTGATAAAATGTAAACCTGGAAATGTGAAAATCACAAACAAAATAAAAAGAAGTTACAGTAATACAACCCCTTTAAGGAATGTTTGGATTGTTTTGGACTTTTAACGAAAGAGCAGAAACTGCCAAAATGAAAACTAATAAACATTCATATAATCAGTCATGACATCTATTTTTAGATATTTTTTAATAGATTTTGATTGGCCACTGTAAAATATGGGATGCTGATCGTGATGAGCCTTTAATCTGATCTTTCTGGACACCTCTTACTCTCTTAATATTTACACTTCATTGTTGCTAATATGTATAATAAATCAAAAACAATGCTAAGAGAATACTTAATTGGCGTTACAATTACTTTTATACTTTTTTCATATATATATATATATATATAGAATAGAATAGAATTTTATTGGCCAAGTGTGATTGGACACACAAGGAATTTGTTTTGGTGCATATGCTCTCAGTGTACATAAAAGACAAAGGAAAGAAAAAAAAATACATCAAAGGTATAACTCTTAATGATAGCAACAAAAAGTTACAGTCATACAGTCATAAGTGGAAAGTGATTGGTGATGAAAACGATGAAAAGATTAATAATATATATGATATAATAATATAATATATATGAATATATGAATATATGAATAATATATATGAAGAGCCACTTTTTAGTTAGGTTTTCATATTTTATATTAATTTTAATACCAATCAAAGTCACAGCCAACATTATGTTTAATCACATTTCAAAACAAAAATGGGGGAGAAAATATAAGCAATCTGATGACCTCTGTTTTTCTTTAGAATTGGTCAAGCAATCAGTGTTGTTAAACCTTTACTAACCTATAAAGCCTGAGAAACATAAATAATTCTCTCTCAATGATTCATTTTACTCTTGCTTACCTAACCAAATCACAGAGATCATTAAAGGTTAACTGTCTTTTAGAAACTCTGAAATCCTGACACATATTTTCCAGTTTTGCTATGGTTTTCAGGTGAGAATTTTAAATTCATCCAGAATATTAAATAATATTCCTGATTCGAGAAGTAAATTTCCTGCTGGACAAGCTTTCTGAAAAGTTATAGAACAGTATGAGAAGAAATTGTTGCCTCTTAATCTATTTCCTAAATCAGGGCTGTCAAACTCGCGGCCCACGGTTCAGATGCGTCACGCACTGGCTGCACCCACACCAGGTTTAGCAAAGGGGGGGAAAGTCGTAATACATCATGTGATGCTGTCATGATGATGCGAGTTTGATACCCTGTCCTAAATCAAGGATCCATCTCACTGTAAATTGCAAGAGTGTAATTCTGGCTGTATAGTTTTCACAACTGTATGTTTCACAATTAATGACACTTTAAAGCAAACACTAGTTATTAAAAGCAAAATATTTAGAAAATTTAGAAAAAATAAGGACCTACTAATTTTTAAAAAAAACAAGAAACAAATACTTTCAATCTTTTTTCTGTTTGTTTTTTCTGTACCTGGATATAGCTCAGGCTAAGATCACTGTCTGCAAGAGCTAAGGATTCTTTTTGGTTTTGTTTTCCATCAGACGTTTTTATATTCCTTTTATGTATTTAACATATTTAATAATATTTTGTTGGAATGATCAATATATTTAATATATACAATAATCATTTTGAGACAAAAGATAATTCATAGGTTTAGATTATTGTAAAAATTACCTGGAAGTCTTACAATAAGTCACATCTGTGTTAGTTAAAGGTTGAACATCTTTTAGAAACAGCTTATTCTGATACATTTCTTCCAATTTTGCCATGGTTTCCAGGTGAGCATTCTTAAGTTCTTCCAGCTTTAAATAATATTCCTGATTTGAGAGGTACATGTTTGAGAGATCTAGCCAATCTTTACAATCGGCACACATGATGGAACCGTATTCTCTCCCTGGACTTAAGGATTCCTAAAATAAAAGATGGTCATGTTTGTTTTACTTCTCTTTGAAAAAAATGTATTTATTAATTACTGGCAATTTAATAAGTTTGGTGTTCTAAAGGCAGTTAAGAAACATGTAAAACTTCTCTATTTGCTTGGATTGGCAGAGTAAAGGGTCCTGGTGCCGATTAACCCAAATTACTAACTTGACAAAGCCTAAAATCAATAGATAATTCTGGATGGCAAATGATTCAAAATTTCCTACAAGTTAATTCAGAGTATCTTATATATAAAGATCTGAAACCTGAAGCTCTTCCCTATACCAAGACAAATGCAGGCAAATTTTGGATCAGGCCTCTAATGAGGATTTTTTTAAAAATTAAAAGGAGTTTAATATAACAGTAACATAATCACCTAAATCTGTCAAGTCTACAAAATTGTGTTCAGTGCTGTTAACCACTGCAAGTGATGCAAATGCATTTCCATGACGAAAATTCAGATGGCAAAGAAAAAAATTCAGGGATCTTGGAAGTGAGGAAAAGACGAAAGAAATATTTTCTTTCTAAGAAGTTTTGGCTGGGTAAGGCTAGAATCATTCTCATCCAAATGGATAAGAATCCTACACGGGATTCAATTAAAACTGAATGTGGAGTAAAATTAGGATTGGGCGAGGTTCTTTAAAGCAGGGGTCTCCAACCTTGGTTCCTTTAAGACTTGTGGACTTCAACTCCCAGAGTCCCTCAAAAGGGACCAAGGTTGGAGACCCCTGCTTTAAAGTAAGGGTATGCTATAGTTAGAGAGGACGACGAGCACCAAGGTGGAGGCATTCAATTATAGTAGCACTGTACTTGCAACGTTGGAATTGCGTTAGGGGCAGTTCAGGAGAAAACCTATGTGGTCGCTAGAAGCGACTTGATGGCACCTAATCGTCATAATTAAGCTATTGTCACTTGATGGCTGACGCTATTTTCTATCCGGGTGGGGGAATGACCCGAAGGAGCCAAGGCGCCGGTTGTGGGGCGGGGAGCATTTGAACCCCTCGCGAAGCCATTTCTGCAGAAATCCTGTCTCTCAGTTGCACGCTCCAGCCACCAGGGAGCAGCAGCAGGAGCAGCAACTAGAAGGAGCCACCTACCTGCCCCACGCCATCTTCAAGCGAGGCTCTTTCTGATACCCGTTCATAAAGCGCCGCCGGCGCCTTGGTGCGCGGGTTCACGGGCGTATGCAGGCAGGAGGCGGTGAGCAAAGCAGCTCGGTGAGACGCGTCCATGGGCTTCTCAAAGGACGGGAGGCCACAGCCAGCCTCCTGCTAGCCTGCTTACCAAGCCCCTTCCCTGCGTGTTTGGTTGCTACGGTTACTTGGCTTAGAGTCTTGAGACGCTACGGCAGAGGTGGGGAACGATGGCCCTTTTATGACTTATGCACATGCTGGCTCAGGAATTCTGGGAGTTGAAGTCCACAGGTCATGAAAGGGCCCTTGCTCCCTACTACTGCGCTACGGCATCTCGAAGAGGACATTAGCCTCCTGCTGGTGTACAAAGACGCGCCTCCCCTGTGCAATGTTTCCTGGAATTCTTCATCTGTTGTTCTGAAACCTCTCCCGTCTTTTCCCACGTTAGAGGCATCTGGGGAAGAATTTCTGAAGGCAATGGGAAAATCTAGAACCGTAACTAAGCAGTATTTTAATGGCACCAAGTTATCAGTTCACATCAAAAGATGACTTTTTAAAAATTGGCTATTGTGTAGGATCACTGAAGTTAATTTTTAGAATCATTAGAAATGTAATCAAGCGTCATTTTCACATTATATACTAGAGAGGTTATCTCTAAATCAAGGCAAGGTTGTTAGCCTGGTGTGCCTTTTGCCAAAATAGGATCTAAACCAAAAAGATAGATTAATATTTTTTAATTTATTTATTCTGGACCATATTTTTAATGTAAAAATTAAAATCACCCCATACTGTATTCCCATTTTATAAAAAGGAGCTGTAGTATATAAAAGCGGTTTATTTTTATTTTATAAATTTCATTAATTTTCCATTTACACTTATCAGTGCCCAATAAACATCATGCTGTCTGGATACCAAACTTGCTCAACAGACTACACTCTCCACCCCCTTTCAAACCACTGGTAAAATAAGTTACGTTTGATAATATTGTCTTCTTTCTGTATAATTTTCAATGTAAGTCTATCCATTTCTGCACTATGTAGTATCTTCCTAATTATCTCTTCATCTTGTGGCATTTCTTCATTTTTCCAATATTGTGTGAATATAATTGCTATTAAAACATGCAATATCAAATATATACTTTGCTTATCAATTTTTTCTGGTATTATGCCTAATAAAAACAGTTCAGGTTTAAAACCTGTTTTCCTATCATCTTTTCTATGCATCTATGTATTTTTGCCTGAAATTTTTTTGCTTTTACCCAAGTCCACCACATATGATAAAATGTCTCCATTTTTTAATTTACCTACATTTCCAGCATTTGCTAGACATATTTTTAAACATTTTAGCTAACCTAGCAGGTGGTAAATGCTATCTATAATACATTTTATATAAATTTTCTTTATAAGTAGTTGCCATTAATTTATAGTTCCTTTCCCATAAGTTTTGCCATTTCCCTAGTTCTGTTATAGCCAGGTTTTTTCCCCACTGTACCATTATGTCTTTTACTTGTTTGTCCTCTATTTTCCAGTTTTGTAAAAAAATTATAGATTTAGTTTTTCATCAGAGTTCAACAGTATCAGATCAAAGGGTGTTTGTCATTTAGAGAAGCCATACTTTTTCATATCTTTTTCATATCTAGATTGCATTTGCAATTGAGGCCACCAAGATGGTCTTCAAGCTCTTGCTTAGATTTTAATTTCCCTTCAGTGTCCAAGATGTATGTCACAATTTTTTCAAATTTCGCCAGATTTGGGTATAGGCTTCCATTGTTGAGAGCCGTTCTGGGATTTTCAAATATATCTTAAGTTTTATTTTTTCCCATACAAATAGTAAGCTTCTTATGTAGTGATTTTGAACGTATCGGTGAATTTTATTCTTCTCATACCATAAAAAGGCGTGCCATCCCAGTTGTAAATCAAATCCTTCTAAATATAACAGTATCTTGTGCCTGAGGATTATCCATTCTTTTAGCCATGTTATCACACATGCTTGGTAGTATAGGTTGCTGTTAAAAATCAGGTAATAAAATGTTTAATTGTTTTAGGAAGTTCCCTTTATTTATGAACTCAATTCTGTTTTAAAATTCTACAAAACGTATTTTCTCAATAGTACTTATCCTGATTCAATCCAAAGGATAAACCGAAAGCAGAATACTGTTCATACTAAATTATATGCGCTCAAAGAGTTCCTACTGAAGGCTAATATCTCTCAAGGTTTTCAGCCCAACACTTCAGTAATCAATGTAACAGCACATAATCTCCTAAACAGCTTTGTTCAAGAACTTAATTGGTAAAACCACTTAAGAGGCCAGAGAAGCTCACGTTTCCACAAGCAGCAATGTGGACAGTAAATTCTGATACCAAAATGATACACAGGCAATGACATCACACTAATTAAATTATTTTCTTGTGTCCTGGTGTCAGAATACAAGTCATATTTGTTTCATGTCATCACATGTATGGCAATTTGCACCCATTCTCCCTGCTTGCAAGTTTTTGGGAAATTTCTCTTGCATTAAAAAAAATACACTAACAGTTAAAAGAATAAAATGTTGTCTGAAATGCATGTTAAAGAATGGGTGAGAAAGATGAAATCCTCGCCAATTTAAATTGAAAAGCACATATTGATATCAGTTTTTAAAAGGGCCACATTCCTGCCAATTTAAGCAGTTTTTAGCTCTGTAAGCTTAATGATTGAAGAATTTAAACAAAATCTGTCTTTTGAAATTAAGGTTTTATTAACTTAGATGGACCGAACATGAACACAACTGCAAGTTAAGTAGGTGTCTAATGCAGTGCCTCTATAAAGGAGTCAAGTTCCAAACGTAGGATAGTGTACTAGTTAAAGAGTACTGCCTCTTCCTTTAGTCATTTCATCGAGTGTTCACCTGGGAAAAAAAAGACAAAGTATTATAGGAATATCAGTGCATAATTTGTCAAGCTTTATTCTCCATAATATAGTATTCTAAATTTTCAAAAACTACTGCACATGCCTAATTGTCCACATCAGATAACCATAACTATATTTACAAAATAATTCTCACCCAACATATTATAGTAAGAACTAAAATTTTGATTTTAATTAAAATTGTTAAAAATTAGACAAAAAGGACGTTAGAGCAATTGAAAGAACGTTAAATAGCTTACCACATCATCAATCTTAAGAATGCTGCGAACGGTTTCTGTAGCTAGGGTGAGAGCACTGATCGACACCAATAAAGGCTGGACCACCAGCTCTTCCAAGATATTTGAAATTCCACCCTGCAATGCAAAAATCACAGTATCAAAGTTCTAACAATTATCAGCAAGCATCTTAAACATATGTATTTCTAAAAGCTTTCTCAAATGTGTACAACTAAAAGATACTCATCCAGTATGTAATGTTTTCTCAACATCTGTACCTATCAACAAAATTAAAAAATTTTGAAACACACACACAAATATACAGAGTACTATCTGCCTGAATAGCAACTATTGTTAAACAGCAGAATAAAGTCCATGAGTGATATTGAAATGTTGCCATCCTTCTGCCTTCATGCACTTTATTTTCACACATGAAATGTGCAAGTTGCATTACAGATCAAGCTAGAACGCTCTGACTTCCACAGCGTCAAGGGCAAAAATAGCTTTCTTTGTTGAAATGCTAACTGAAAAAATTGTATGTGTATTAGAAAGACGCATTAGGACAAAAGCCATGCATTTAAGTTGCTATTATGCAGCTATTTAGTTGCCCGTTTGTTAGGCATGCTACAAAAAAACATTCAGTCACAATTTTCATTATGGGAATTTGAAAAATACTTCAATCATATTGCCACTTGCTAAAATGTCCAATATTCTACAAGAAGAGCAAAAAAAGATTTTGTTTAACTGACATTTCTAAACTGGGTCACCCAAACCAATATAATGTAACTACAAACCCAGTGCATTTCTCTGCATTTGTTGCAATTTATATTGTAATTTCAAGATGAGCAGTCCCCTTGAGTTATGCATAATGCAATAAACATGAAAAACAGTAATAGTGAACTCCAAAAAGGCAGAATTTTACGAATGTCAAATGTGTGGTACATCATTTGTTTTATTACAGTTTGCAGATTACCTTTCTGACATTGATGCCAGCAGTTTTCTCTCCTTGTGCATGTCTGTTTCTCAACTCTGTAACAGTGGATATCGGATTAAGGCCTGCATTTTCAGCCAGGGTGGATGGAATAATTTCCAGAGCCTCTCCATAACCACGGACACAGTAAGATTCCATGCCACTTAAAACACGAGAATATTCATTCAAGCGTAATGCCAACTCTATTTCTGGTGCTCCACCACCTGCAATTAGGGCTCTGAAATTAAAATTAAAATGCATCTTAAAGTGTAGTTTACTAACTTGTATGATCATTTTATTGGTCCAAAAAGATGACGCAGTACCTTTTCTTGACCAAACAACGGACAACACACAAAGCATCATGGATGGAACGCTCAGCCTCTTCAATCACCAGTTTATTAGACCCTCGTACCACAATTGTTACTGTTTTTCCAGGGCTAGCACAGCCTGTAATCTGAAATACAAAACAGGCTCACTATAATATTCAGATAAGAAAACTTACTGCTTTTGGGGGGAAGATTTGGTTTTGGGATCAGATTTTAAAACTATGAAAGCACTGATGACAACAATAGTCTTAGTTTCCTTTTCTAGAGTTTTTCTTTAGTTCTTAGCAAGGAGAGTGTTTTTTTTTCTTGTTATCCTACAGAATTCATTCAAACCCAGTTTGAAAAATTTGCTTTAACTTCAGAACAAAGTAGACTAGATTTATCCTACCTTAACTAGCTTTCCAGATCCATTTAAATTAACTTCTTCTGCAAGTTCGGCAGATCCCAGCATGTCACCAGTGAACTGATCAATATGAGCAACTGGCTTAGTTCCAATAGTCTTTTTAAAAAAATAAACAATACACAAACACACCTTAGGTTAGATATGTAATATTTTTCAGAATGTTCTATAGTGCACAAGCAATTGGAAATCAAAAAGCAGGTAAACTTCCCAATCAGATGTCAAATCTACTTCCAGGTCTGAACAAAAACTGCATACAGTTCCATGAAGACATAGCTTCCCCATCCCCAAATAACCATAAGCATACACTTTTGCTGAGAGGAATGCAAAACAGTAGCTATTTCATTCCTTTAAAAGCGGGGACAAACTGCAAGACTGAGGGAGTGAGAAAACCACTTATTCATTTACCTACCCACCACTGCCACTTTGTCCTTGATGAAACACAAATGCTGGCCATATACAGGACCCTACGGTACATAGGTACCATAATAGCCACATGTGTACTATTTTAAAGTTCTCAGTGGTGAGTCAAATCTATCAAATGCATCATAAATGTGAACAAAATAGTGCAAAGAAGCATTATAGTGGCAGAGACTTCAGAGTTACAGTGTCTGGGCTGATTATCCATCTCCAAAAGTAGTTTCTGGCTCATTCAGTTTGTTTACAACTAGGCAACTAAGAAAATGCATCAATGTGGAAAATATATGCATTTTAACCTCAACTGGCTGTTTGTGTGAGAGCACAACTGAGGGGGCAGAGTGGGAACAATTCTACAAAGCACAGGAGTAATTTGATACTGAAAACACTGTATCACTGAACCTCAATCTATTTATCTGAAAATAAGACCCATTAAATTAATGACAGCTTCTGTCTGATGTTAAGATTATTTTCTAAACCTTTTTAGAAAAGACGTAGCTATTTATAGACTGCTTTTTATTATAGCATTACAAATGTCAAAACAGATTCATTCACTGTTACAATCAATTTCGATTCATGATTACTCATGATACTGTCAAGATTATTATATTCCATGACTTAAGAATTCATTCATTTCAAGAACTCTCTATTTATCTCACCTTACATATAAATTCAATGTCTTCTCTTTCAATATCTTTGATCACCATAATCTTCATTTTGTTCAGGAAATGTAGAGCCAGATCACTTAGAGCATCTCTATAACCAATACATTTGATGTAGTTTATTAATATATATCATCACAGCATAGCATTATCAGAACTACTCTGATCTGGCATAGAATGATTTCAAAACTTTAGAACAGAATTTTGTTTTCTTTCTACTCTAATAAGATGGTATCAAATATGGGTTTCAGGTATTTCCCAAGCCTTCGGACTATGAAAGTAATTCTTATGGCTCCCCTATCTCAAGTCGTAGCACATTCTAAGATGGCGCCGACGAAGGCTGCCTCGGTGAAATGCTCTCTAATTGTTTCTTTATTTCTAATTGTTCTCTGTGACTCACTACGGATTTCCTACTCACGAGACCATCTGCTAAAAATTAAGGAACATTTCTTTAAGGAGCAGCTTTCTTTAATCTCACCCCCCCGTCTTTACAAACACGGAGGAGATTCTAATACAGGAGGAGGCAATTCCCACGGAGCCATGGATTACTAAAAAAACCAAACGACGGAAACGAAGGAAAAGAGGTAAGCGATCTGGGATCTTAATCAAGCTAAGAAGTCGCATTAAAACTCCTCTGCCTTCAATTTTCCTAACAAATATACGCTCACTTGCAAATAAGATGGATGAAATATTCCTCTTAAACAAATACTATTCTGATTTTTGCAATTCAGCAGTCCTATGCTTCTCTGAAACCTGGTTAAATGAATCAATTGAAAATAGCAGCCTGAACATTCTAGGATTTCAAATTGAACGATCAGACAGGATTCCAGAAACATCTGGTAAAAAGAAAGGAGGAGGCTTATGCCTATATATTAATAGAACCTGGTGTCAAGATTTTAACATAATTTACAAATTCTGTGACAACAATTTAGAGACTCTAATTATCAACTGCAAACCTTACTATTCACCTCGTGAATTTTCCTCATTTCTTCTAATTGCTGTTTATGTCCCACCACAAGCCTGTGTAAACAAGGCATTACGAACTCTAGCTGACCAAATCATGGAGGCTGAAGCCAAACACCCGGATTCACTGGCCATTGTTTTGGGAGATCTAAACAAGGCAAACTTAAGGAAAGAACTACCAAAATACTTTCAGCATGTCAATTGTCCCACCAGAGGCAAGAATACTCTAGACCACTGCTACACAACACTAAAAGATACCTATCGATCTTTACCACGTGCAGCTGTAGGACACTCTGATCATTGCATGATTCACCTTGTACCTGCTTACAGGCAAAGACTTAAAGCCATAAAACCAATAATTAAATCAGTGAAAACCTGGACGGAGGAATCAGAATTAAAGCTACAGGCATGTTTTGACTGCACTGATTGGAATATTTTTAAAGATACCTCTGCAGACCTGGATGAACTCACAGATACTGTAACATCATATGTCAGCTTCTGTGAAGACCTATGTATACCTACAAAGAACTTGCGAATACACAGTAACAACAAACCTTGGTTTACACCTAAACTTAAGCAGCTACGACATTCCAAAGAGGAAGCCTACAGAAAAGGTGATAAAATGCTGTACAATCAGGCCAGAAATGCACTAACAAGGGAGATAAGAGCAGCAAAAAGAAGCTACTCTGAAAAGCTAAAGAATCAGTTTTCAGCAAATGAACCAGCAAACATGTGGAAAACTCTTAAAAATATCACCGGCTATGGCAAACCTCCTTCCCAGGCTGAAGGTAATCAACAACTGGCAGATGACCTGAATGAGTTTTACTGCAGGTTTGAAAGGAAACTACAGCCACCTATCTCCACAACCCCCATCTCAGACACACCAACAACAGCCAAGCCTCCTACAACTGACCCCATTTCATTGGGTTCACAACCCCTAGTGATCACAGAAAAGGAAGTGCAGGACCTATTTCACAGACAAAAGCCAGGAAAAGCTCCAGGCCCAGACAAGATAACTCCTTCTTGCTTAAAAGTCTGTGCTGACCAATTGGCCCCCATCTTTTCAATAAATCACTAGAGATGTGCTATGTTCCTTCTTGCTTCAAACGCTCTACCATCATCCCAGTGCCGAAGAAGCCCACCATCAAGGAACTGAATGACTACAGACCAGTTGCTCTAACATCTGTAGTCATGAAAACCTTTGAAAGGCTAGTGCTTTCCTACCTGAAAACCATCACGAATCCGCTCTTAGACCCCTTGCAATTTGCATACCGAGCAAATAGTTCAACAGATGATGCTGTTAATATGGCTCTGCACTACATCCTACAACATCTTGAGTCTCCAAAGACCTATGCAAGGGTCCTTTTTGTAGACTTTAGTTCAGCATTCAATACCATCATTCCAGACATTCTTCTAACTAAGCTAAACCAGCTACAGATACCGGAACAGACTTGTAAGTGGATCACAAGCTTCCTAACAAACAGGAAGCAGCAGGTGAAGCTAAGCAAGATCACATCAAATACCTGTACAATTAGCACAGGGGGCCCCCAAGGCTGTGTGCTCTCCCCACTTCTCTTCTCTCTGTATACCAATGACTGCATCTCCAATGATCCATCTGTTAAGCTACTGAAGTTCGCAGATGACACAACAGTGATTGGTCTCATTCGAGACAATGACGAATCCGCATATAGACGAGAAGTCGAACGACTAGCCTTGTGGTGCAACCAAAACAATCTGGAACTGAACACACTCAAAACCGTAGAAATGGTGGTAGACTTTAGGAAAAACCCTTCCATACTTCCACCTCTCACAATACTTGACAACACAGTATCAACAGTAGAAACCTTCAAATTTCTGGGTTCTATCATATCGCAAGATCTCAAATGGACAGCTAACATCAAAAACATCATTAAAAAGGACAACAAAGAATGTTCTTTCTGCGCCAACTCAGTAAGCTCAAACTGCCCAAGGAGCTGCTGATCCAATTCTACAGAGGAATTATTGAGTCTGTCATTTGCACCTCTATAACTGTCTGGTTCGGTTCTGCAACCCAACAAGAAAAACACAGACTTCAGAGGATAATTAGAACTGCAAAAAAAATAATTGCTACCAACCTGCCTTCCATACTGCACGAATCAAGAAGAGGGCCGTGAAAATATTTGCAGATCCCTCGCATTCTGGACATAAACTGTTTCAACTCCTAACCTCGAAACGACGCTATAGAGCACTGCACACCAGAACAACTAGACACAAGAACAGTTTTTTCCCGAAGGCCATCACTCTGCTAAACAAATAATTCCCTCAACACTGTCAGACTATTTACTGAATCTGCACTACTATTAATCGTTTCATAGTTCCCATCACCAATCTCTTTCCACTTATGACTGTATGACTATAACTTGTTGCTGGCAATCCTTATGATTTATATTGATATATTGATCATCAATTGTGTTGTAAATGTTGTACCTTGATGAACGTATCTTTTCTTTTATGTACACTGAGAGCATATGCACCAAGACAAATTCCTTGTGTGTCCAATCACACTTGGCCAATAAAAATTCTATTCTATTCTATTCTATTCTATTACTAAGTACTGGGAAATATAGTTCTTCCACTGCTATAGTGCTAAAAAAAATCTCATTTCCATTGGTTTTAGCTTATAGCTTTAGCAGTATGCAAACTCCAGAGATAGGTGCATAAGACAATACTGTATATTAATTTTAAATCTAAGAAAAAGCTCTAGTTAAAGATGAAATATGAACTGTTAAAATAAACATACCGTAAAATGGATTTCTGAATGAGTAGTACATTGCAACCCGTCTTCTTAATTTGCTTAACTAAATTTAGAATGTAGGCTCTCTCTTCACGCAAGACTCTATCCATTTGAGTGTAGTCAGAAACAACAATCTGGTTATCCATCTAGTAGAAAAATTTAAAAAGTATTTTAAGTATACTAGTACATAATAGACAATTTAATAACTTTGCAACAAGCCAATCACCTGAACAATCAAAATACAGGCTTACAAAGTACTAAATTACAGCTGACATTTTAATTTTTTTAGGCACAAAAATATCCATTTATAGGCATTAGTTCTTGTCAGTTTATATTAGGGTGCCTTGAGTGGTTTCCAAAGACAATTCTTTTAGTGGATGGATAAACAGTGATTTTCATCAATAAAATACAGTTAACAGACTGAATTCTAACTTGCAATTTCTGTCAACTGTCTGTCCCCAGAAATCTATTTGCTGGATAGTTGCAGAAAAGGAAGAATGCTTTAGTTGTATGAAACAATGCGAACTTGCATAATACTGCATTTAGTCTTCTGTTAAGGGGATTGCTCAAAACAAATTGGATATATCTTGCTTTGTGAACTCAATGTATTCTTTAATGAGTGCAGAAAGTCAATCTGCAATACAATCTTACATGCTGTTTAATTTTTACAAAGCAAAAAGAAGATCAATATTTTAAAAAACTTCTTTTTAAAAAAATTACAAGTAGGTCTCGATTTACAGCCACAATTGAGTCCAAAATTTCTATTGCTGAGAAGTTCTTAAGTGAGTTTTGCCCCCTTTTACCTCTCTTGCCAGTTGAATCACTGCAGAATCACTGTGTTAAGTTAGTAACACAGTTGTTGAGTGAATCTGGCTTCCCCATTGACTTTGCTGGTCAGAAAGTTGCCAGGAACACTGCAACCATGCCAGTTGCCAAGCACCTGAATTTTGATCACATGACTATGGGGATGATACAGTCATAAGCCTCTTTTTCCAGTGTCTCTGTAACTTGAACAGTCATTAAACAAATGGTTGTAGTTGAGGACTACCTGGACGCTTAATAATGAATAGAATGAAAAGGACAATGCTTTTTGAGCCACAAAATATGAAGGAAGTGGGTGAAAATAAAAATGGTCTTTGCTTGTCAGAAGGTTGCAAAAGGTTATTACATCACCAGGGGACATTGCAACTGTCATAAATATGAATCAGTTGCCAAGCATCTGAATTTTGATCATGTGACCATGGAGATGCTGCAATGGTCATTAAGCATCAAAAACAGTCTTAGTCACTTTTTCAGTGCTGTTGTAACTGAATGATCACTAAATGAACTATTTTAAGTCAAGGACTCCCTATAATTTATTCAAAAGAACAAATTAAACAACTTACATCTGTTTTTGGAGCAGATAAGCAAAACTGAATGAGACCTATTTTAGCTTTTTCCACTCTGGTCACTCCAGTACTGGCCACTTTTTGTGTAAGGACCAGCCCTTCAACGAGTTCACAGTCATCAATTGTGCCCCTAAAAATAAATACTTAGTGAACAAGCAATACTAAATAAAGAGACAATTAAAATTCAGATTTTTACTAACTCTTACCCAAGTTTTTTAACAATTTTAATGTCTCTAAGATCCACGCTGTTAGCCGTAGTTGGATCTATCACCTTCATCACAGCTTCAACACTCATTGGCGAAAGGAGACTAGAATACTGCGATACAACCTGAAGGATCAGTAAAGATTTACTTAACATGCCTTTTGTTTGTCCATTGTATAAGCATTTCACATTACTTTACTTCTTTAATTATTCAAAATTGAGAGAGACGACTTCCGGTGTCCAGGGGCAACGGTCGTCTGGAGGCTTTTCCTGCCCCCAGTGCCCGAATCCGCCGCCGAGGCTCAGGGCCAGGTGTTCCGAAAAGGACACCTGCCGCACGGACGGCTCGCCAGGGGTCTCCCAGCCGACATACAGGACTGGGGGGACCGATGCTGGCGCGTCCTAGGCTCGGCGGGGTTTGGAGGCCACGGGCCACGGCCATTACTTTGGTCGTCGCCTGGGCCGCTGTGCCCGTGACACCGGGCTTTGATTTATAACTGCAGCAGCCTGGTGGTGAACAGGGAACGGAGAAGAATTGAGGAATGGAGAAGGGAAGGGGATATCGGTAAACGCGAGTGGAGTGCTCCGGAGTGCGGGGGGGTTTTTCTCCCCTGCGGCTGGAAGGAGCACGAGTCATTCTGGAGAGAGGAGAACTTAAAATAAGAAGATTACTGGTTTTGTGGAGCTCTGGAGAGAAGAGGTGATGGAGAAATTTAGGAGGGAGGGTTTGAGGCCCCCCCTCCCTCTGGGGAACAGTGGTGGCGTCCAGCTTCCGCCTTCACTATGAGAATCTTGATGACATCACTTCCCTTCGGCTTCCTGGTTGACTAACTGTACTCTGGACTCGTTGCTCCTGTGAGTGCCCCCTGCTGGATCCGGAGGAAATTACAAGGATACTGTGCTTGCCTGAGGATTTTGAATTTTTTTTTTTTTTTCAAATGGCAAAAGGTCAGAGACCAACTGCTGGAGAGATGGAGAGAATTCTGGAAAAGTTATCCAATATGGACAAGAAACTGGATGATTTGCAAAGAGGCCAAACGGAAATAAGAGCAGAAATTGTGACTATCCAAAAGGATTTAAAGGATACTCAACAAGTCTCAGCAGAAAACAAGCAGAAAGTGGAAGGTCTGGAGGGTGAGATGCGGGCAGTGCAGAAAAGAGAGGAGACGACAGGCAATGCTGTGCTTGGACTACAGATGGATAAAATGTCTTATTTCCTTAGGTTTCAAAATTTGGAAGAAGTGGACCAAGAAGATTTGAGAGATGTTGTGACTAAATTGTTGGGAGAATTTCTTGGGAGAGGTGTTGATTTCATGAATTGGGATCTGGATCGAGTTTATAGAGTTAATTCACAATATGCACGCACGCATGCAGTTCCCAGAGAGGTTCATGTCAAATTTGTGAGAAGAGAGACGAGAGATGAAATTCTTAGAAAACATAGGAGTGGGGCACTGACTTACAGGGGCAGGAGATAGCCATTCTGAGGCAGATTCCCAGACAGGTACGTGAAATGAGAAAGAAATATTTCTTTTTGTCAAGCAAATTGTACCAGAAGGGAGTAGGCTTCAGATGGCTGATGCCAGAGGGATTGATGATTTTCCGGGAGGGCATTACGAAAAAAATTAGTACAATTGCGGAGGCTACGGCCTACGTGGAGGAACACAAAGCCCTCCTGGAATCAGATGACCCAGGAATTGAAGAAGGGGAGGTTATAGACCATGGGGCGGTGGCGGGTGGCGCTGGTGCGGCCCTGGAGTTGGGTCAGGCTGAACCCAGAGTTCTGAGATCCAAAACTAGGAAGTGATAAAGATATTTGGTATTGTGTTGGTTTTCCTTATTCTCTTTTGTATGATATCCTGTTTATTCTTGACCCTTCTTTATTGCGTATATAAGATTTGTAAACCTAGCTACTTCGTGTCACCTGCTTGCCATATGGCTGTTGTATGTGTTAAAAAATTTGAGCAAAATTCTTATCTTGGATAAGAAAAATGAAAACTTACCATACCTGATATGTATTTGTATAAACCTTTTTTGACCAATAAAAACTTTTTTGAACAAAATTGAAACAGGAATTAATTTCTCCATCTGTTTTAATAATGTAAATGATTTAAATGGAACCTAAGCCATAGCATCCACTTGACACTCTCAATAGGTCTCCTGAAGTAAGCCTAGTGAAGCTTAATGTTCAAGACTGATGGTAAATAGCTGAACTCCAAGCAGACACTTGCAGAGCTTCTTTTCCTACAATACTCATTATGGATGTATGGTTCTTCTTTCATGTATGAAATGGCAACAGCCTCTCCAAATGAATATATTTTGTCTGGACAAAGGAACCAGAACAAGGCAAAAGACTTCTATGTTTAATCATTTTGTTTTTTAATCAGAAAAAAATTCTGGGAGCAATACTAGATAGACCAGGTAGGCAGTCCAGAAGAGGTGGGAACAGACAACATTCTAATGAGATTATATTGGTGGGCAAAGAGGAAGCATCTTTCTCATTCTTTTTTTTCTTGTGCTTGTGCCATGATTTCTAGACACTCTCATAACTGCATCTTAGCTGTAAGTGCTATATGTTGTGCAAATTTTACACAGGATAACGTCATTAAATTTAATTAAGTCACCAAATGGAATGACAAAGTTTTTGTACCTCAAATAATTGTAAAAAATTTTGATAGGTACATTTTGATGAAGACATTATGGAAATTAAGTTATTACAGTTATTATAAGAATTATATCACTAGCATTCAATAGGGAATGATGCTGAGGGTTGGGATGATCATAATCAATTTGAAACTAAACACACCCTGTGCACTCATAAACATTACTGATGCCTAACTAAGAAAAAGTACCAATCTGCAAATTGTTTTAGACTCTAGTCTGTTATTAATCTTATACATATAAACTGTACATAAAAGACAAATTATATATACTCCAAATAAAAGTAAAAACTTATCAAGTGTTTTCTTTCCAATACCCACCTTAGAATTCAATGCCGTAGTTGCACTGTTAAGGAGGGTTTCTCTGTCACTCAGTTCAACAGGCTGTCCCATGTTGGTCAAGACTTCAATGCCTTTTTCCAATGCCTTCTGGAATGACTCCGAAATGATGGTGGGATGAATTCCTAAGCAGAGTTTAGGATACAAATTTATTCAAACTATAATCAGTACACAGCTATAGATAGATCTGTGACATAAACAATCTGATATCATAGATTGGTCTCAATGATTTGATCTCACAGAATGATTTCAAATCAAGCTATCTGTAAAAGAATTGCATTAAGCAGTAGATAGATGGACAAAACCAAGCTTAGAATAGCTAAGCTCCTGAAAAGACTGATTAGGGATTTTAAAAATGCCTCATTTTGGAAGCAAAAGAAGTATGGCATAAAATAAATCTTAACAGTAACATAATATAAATGCAACACATAATATAGCTATGCATCCATACGTAGCATACTATAAACCAGTCTTTCAATTTATCTCTAAAATTATTAGCCTACATTAGCCATATGAAACACACAAAAACCTTTCATGTTCTTGTGAGAGAGATAACTGGTTGCTTTAGTCATATAAGCAATGAAGCCATTTCATTATAGTAAAATTTGTCTTTTTTGTACTTTGTATTCATTTTATGAGTCACTCATCAAGGTTTGCCATGCAAACACCACAAAGCAAAGTTCCCTCTCCCCCTGCCTCCCCCTTATCTGAAGATGTCCAATCAGGTGCTTGCATATTGCTTAAGAAATAGGTGCTCCGTTCCCAGCTCTGCATCTTGTTATTTGACCTTGGCTGGCTGTAGCTTCTCACATGGCTCAGCTGGGTTTCCATCCTCCCCTTCTTCCCAATCTCTCCCCACCCAGCTCATGGAGCTTGGATAGGTGAGATGCAGCCATGACAGCCAAGATTTGGATGCAGAAGTTTTCTTTGACAAAAGATCATCCAGACTATATTATTATTATTTCACATTGCATTTCCATATGCAAAACTGTATATAAACATACCTTTCTGAAGAAGTCTGGAACAAGCATCCAGGAGAGCACCTGCAATGACCACAACAGATGTAGTGCCATCTCCAGCTTCAATATCTTGTGCTTTTGATAACTCCACCAGCTACATGTTGTGAAATGTTGAAAGAAAAAATGTAAAATCATGTGGAACACTACTACAGAGGTTTTTATTAACAAAAAGCATGCAATATGCAAATGCATACATTTCTAGGTTCCATGTCAATGTACTGCAGTAATTATTTTCTATAAGAAATATAACATTATAGTACCAAGTATAATTTGGCTTGACATAAATTTAAAAACTATGTATTACTTACCATTTTCGCTGCAGGATGAAGAACCTGCATCTGCTTCAGAATTGTTGCACCATCATTTGTAATTGTCACATCACCTTTACCATCTTGGATCTACAAAATCACAATCAAGTTTTTGGACACCAACTCAAAAAAGAGAAAATCTACGAACAGAATACAAGTTGAAGTATCAATTTATATTATGTATTGAAAAGTACAAACCATTGGTTCAATATAGGGAACTACTATTTAGCCTAAGACTAGAAATATTTTCAGTAATGTTCAAGAGCATGAAACCTCATGAAATTTACCTAGCTTAGAATATTTTAGCTTAATTAATTTTAATAATTTCAATGTTAGATTCA
This sequence comes from Ahaetulla prasina, assembly GCF_028640845.1. Taxonomy (NCBI): domain Eukaryota; kingdom Metazoa; phylum Chordata; class Lepidosauria; order Squamata; family Colubridae; genus Ahaetulla; species Ahaetulla prasina. The sequence continues at coordinate 178,018,926 of NC_080539.1, read as the reverse complement.
ACAGACACCAATGAATGGCGCCATTCTGATAATTTAGTCTTTGCTGTTCAGTACCCATTCTTTATTAAGCTTTCCCTATCTCATAGTTTCTCCTCTTGCCATTTCCTGATTGTTTGCCTTGTTAAAGCTGGGCAGCTTAACACTGCCCTCTACGCTTGTCTCCCATATACCTTCTTATGCTCGTCTTACCATTCATTTCTTGAATAGCAAAGCATACAAGACTGATGTACTTGAGTCTGACTGAAAGTACAACCCTTTCATTTTATTTAATGTAAAAATCATCTGCCAAGATTCATTGGCAGTTCTTTTTATAAATACGGTACATGCCAAATAAGACTTATTTCTATCCCTTCGTTTCTCACAATGCTCCCTGTAACTTTTTAAGGTGCATGTATTTACATTAACTAGAACAGCTGCACAAAATCTTATTTTACTACTATATTTTAAGCCCTTCCCTTTATTACTTCTGAAAACATATATAAATATTCAGCAACTTCATATCAGCTTTCAATGGATCTATACAGGGGAACTCATTACTATCAAGCCTCTGCAAAGTATTTGAAAGTACTCTACCATGAGTGTAGAGAGAGTATCAATAAAAGCTGAAGAAAATATCAATAAAAGGTGCGTCTTCAGGAAAATTTGACATGGCTGTATCAAAGGATTCCTCCGAATGTCTGCACATGCAGAATTGCTTAGTTTTTGGTCCAGCAGAAATGTTGTCTATGAATGCATGTAAAGACAATTGGTAAAAGCCTTTGAAGTAGTTCATCAAAACTTCCTGGGAACAGTTAATTTACTAATTCCAGAATGTTTTTATTCTGCTAATATTCTGCAAAAAATCTTTCAAATACTTTGCACAGCCTTATTGTAAGCACAAACTACACACACACAAACCCCAAACTCAAAACTCACCATTTTATCCATTCCCTTTGGCCCAAGACTTGTCCTGACAGCATCCGCAACCGCTAAAATAGAGATGAAAATAAATGTTATATATCTGAAGTTTACTTCAAGTGTAATTTCATTTATTGGATTTTTTATGGCTACTCACTCCAAGACATTGGGTAGCCACAAACAATATAATAAATTTGAAACTAAATCTGTTAGGATGTTTAAAATACCAGCTTCCACAAAAACACAATAAACTGATTCATATTATTAAGCCATTGCTTGTTTAATTATGGTTTGCTAAATAAATTTGAACTTCTTAAGCTCACATCACATGGGCCAAAAATGAAAAATCACAATATGCATGCCAAATTTTCAAAGTATAGTAACCCATAAACTATCTGAAAGTGGCTTGTATACTGATTGCATGTATCAGCTGTTATAGCTTATTTATGTAGCATGTAGCAAACTAAAGTGGAACAAATCCTGCTTTTGTATAATGCATGGACTCAATAATTGTGTGTAGAAAGCAAACCTACTGCACGAAAAATAGCAACAGTAATAGTAAAATGTTATTTTATAATGATGTCTTATATTATATTAATTATATTTTGTATAGTGAGAGACCACCCTTTAAATTTAATTATATATTACTTAAAAACAAATGTTATCTGACAATAACATGCAACTGAAATCTATTTAAAGGATCATTCTCCCCATATGAATTTGCATCTGATCTTCAGTTTTATTTTTTGCATCTGACATCAGCTGTAGTTCAGCATCACCCTGAGGAGGATCCAAGAGTCTCAACAAGACACAGGCAATTCATCACTTTTCTGGAAGAATTCTCAGGTTTGTTTCCCCAAGACTTTTCCGCTTACAGATGCTGACCTCACTCTTAACCTCTAATCAAAGCGATCACGTTATGATTTACTGGGATGTGCAATCTGACCAAGAAAGATTTTCTTATATAAAAGGTTTTTCTTTTATTTCAAATCACACTGGAAACATTCAGTACAATGACATCCATTACATTTTCTAAAAGCGGAACAAGGATAGGAAGGATAATAGAAATCGTTCCTTTGCAATGCAATGTAAATGCAATGCACCTTCTTCCCTTTCATTTAAAAAAATACAGAAAAAATAACATGGTTATAAAAAGCACAGCTTTATGCTGCCCGACCCTCTTTATCTTCAACAAAACTCTGAAAAAGCTTCGGTTCATTCCAACAAAAGAAGCGGAGGGCCGAGGGTGTGGCCTGGATGCTTTAGGGACCGGGAGCCCCTGCCGAAGCCCGCCAGATGTCAACGGAGCGGTCCACTCATCCTCCCCGCCACCCCCTTCCCTATAAAGACAGTGGGATGTCCCATCCATCACCTTTCCCCGCAGAAATGTTGCTGAAGCGGATCTGAGCGGGCTTATCTTTATCCTGGTAAGAACTGCGATTGCCACCGGAGTTGCGGTTCCCTGCGGCCGCATTCAGAAAGGCTCCCTTTGTGCTTGCGTTCTCCGGCATGTCTGCGCCCGGATGCCCGCTCAGTCCTCCGATGGAGATGGATTCTTTTCCCCCGGTCCTGGAACCTGCGCACCAACGCTTCCCCAACGCCGACCCGAAGCTTCCAGAACGCGCGCGGCACCAGTTGGGAGAAGAAAGGGCCTTTCTACGGTCTCTCAGGCCGTCGCTGAGAATGACGCTCCGTAGAGGGCTGTCTTTGTAAGTGCCTGATTTTTCAGTTAAACACAGGAAAGCGTGAACGTTTTTTCAAGTAGTGATCTCCGAAAAAGAATAAATTTCGCCTGCGTGCATAAATGTCTTCCGGAGGCTGAAGCCGAACTATTTTAAGTAGGACAATAACACCAAACAGCGAATAAGATAGGCATCAAAAGCCACAAGCTGTAGTGCCGTTCTTAATTGCTCAACAGTCTGATGAATTCTCTTCTATTGGTCGGAATATAATTGGAAGCATCAATGTAACTACCGCGAAATTATTGAATTTATAATCATTAATAAAATAGAGAAAATCAAATGTTGACAATTGCAAAGCACAAAATAGAGGAAAAAATCCACATATTTATTCTGCAATTTTGTTTTCTTTCGTTTTTAAAGTAAATCTGCATGGAAATACAGAGTGCTAGAGCTAAATGAGATTTAAAAACCAGTTTTAAAGAAATCAACCTAACTTTTCAAATGAGATTACTTTTAAAAGCAACAAATGTTGCATAATTTCAGCAAGCAAATCAATACTGGGAGATTTCTGTATGCCACAAATTCTTAACTGTAAAACATCTTTGTTTTATTTATCAAATGTAAATTTTATTTTATTGCCATGGGCTGAAAGAATTATTTCAGAATTGTTGCAATTTAATGTACCAATTCATTTTAATATTACAAAATTATAATACTAGAAGTATATAGATCCTGTTGACCATTCTTTTCATCCCAGCTTCATATGCCAGAGGAGATTTTTTTTTTAAATGGTTCTTTTATCTCCAAAGCAAAGGTAAAGTGTGAGAGAATTCTGTTCAGGAGCATTTTCAAACAATTATAAACTGACAAATAAGGGATTGAAAGTAAATTGCTCTTCACAAAAAACCTCCACGATTTTATGTTAGTAGAGTACTATACTGTAGAATACTATACTATACACTACACTAGTGGTAGTCAACCTGGTCCCTACAGCCCACTAGTGGGCATTCCAGCTTTCATGATGGGTGGTAGGGGTTTTGTCCAATACTGAAGCACTTTCCTTTTTTTTAATTTAATTGACTTTTTAAAAAATTCATAGCATTATTTAAAAACATTTTCATTAGCTTTTCATAAAATTCCCCATAACAATTTAAATTTCTGAAAATATACTATTTGTATCGCCCGCGCGTAAGTTTAGTTCACGTTACGTAAGTGAAACTAAATGGCGCTATAGTGCGACCACAAACAAAATAGCCTCGTCCCAGAATAGCTCATGCATCTCCCCACAACTGGTGGGTAGTTAGAAAATTTTACTACTAACAGAGATACAAAAGTGGGTGGTAAGTATAAAAAGGTTGACTACCCCTGCACTACACTATACTTTTATTTGGCCAAGTAGGATTAGAGACACAAGGGAATAGAATAGAATAGGAATAGAGCTGAAAGGGACCTTGGAGCAGGGGTCTCCAACCTTGGCAACTTTAAGACTTGTGGACTTCAACTCCCAGAGTTCCTCAGCCAGCTTTGCTTTGGTTTTGCTGGCTGAGGAACTCTGGGAGTTGAAGCCCACAAGTCTTTAAAGTTGCCAAGGTTGGAGACCCCTGCCTTGGAGGTCTTCTAGTCCAGCCCACTGCTCAAGCAGGAGAACCTATACAATCTCAGACAAGTGACTGTCCAGTCTCTTCTTAAAAACATCCAGTGTTGGAGCACTCACAGTTACTTTGTATTCAGATTTTCAGAGACCCTACAATTTCTGAAAGCAAGCTGCTCCACTGGTTAATTTTCTTCACTGTTAGTTTTCTTTCTTTAATTTTAAGTCTTGAGATATGATAGAACTTAGAAACTTGAAGGACTCTACTGTTGATACTTTGTTGTCTAGTACTTTAAGTGGGGGTAGTATAAGAGGTTTTCTTCTAAAATCCACCATCATTTCTACGGTTTTTAATGTATTTAGTTCAAGATTGTTCTGGTTGCATCACAAGGCTAGTTGTTCAACCTCCCGTCTGTATGCAGATTCATCATTGTCTTGAATGAGACCAATCACTAGTCAATTAGTTGAATTAATTGAATGAGACCAATCACCAATCAATTAGTTGCTCTTCTCTGAACTTTTTCCAAAGAATTTGTCTTCGATGCAGAATCTCTCAGTGTACATGCAAAGCAACAGAGTAATAATAATAATACCAATAAAAGAGGTGTAGTAAAGAAGGTAAGAAGGATAATAGTTTTACAACATATACCTATGTTTTCATCGAAAAATGCTAGACAAACTGGACTGCACAATATTTATACATGCAAGGCGTAAGTCCCTCTAGGAGGAGATAAGCACCTGTATAAATTTGATTAATGAATAACGTCACGCAAGCAAGGGTGTTTTTTAAAAAACTCGCACGCTTCTAAGTCAGAAAAACATGCCACACAACTCGTGTGCCATACATAGAGGGAACTCGGCTTTCCATTCCTGTCACCAAAAGGGGGCGCAACTATCCCCAGGAAAGAGCGATCGCCTTACAAGGAAGAGTTTTTGTCCCCGCCCGGCTCCCATCCTCTAGTCTTTTCAGGTCCAGTCGAGCCCCTTCAAACAAGATGGCGGCTTCCGCGGAGCATCCCTTGCCTGAGCCTCCCAAGCCCTTACTTGGGCTCCTAAATGGTATCGCTCAGGCCACCTTTTACGGCAACACAGAGATCACGGAAGAGCTGCTGCGGGAGCAGCTTTACCCGGAAACGGCGTCGCAGGAATTTGGAGTTCTCCTGGCTAAAATGAAAGGAATCGTCAAGGTAACGGAGGCGGGGCTGGCAGGTTGGCCGGAGCGGAGCAGAGCGGTGCAAACCGAGGGGAGGGGAGTTGGGGGGGCGCAGCGAGGCTGGTCTGGCATCTGGGTACGAAATCGCACAGTAACCTCTTTTGCCAAGCCCGCGCTTTTCAAATGCACGCGAACTAAGCTCACTTTCCCTGCATTTTGAAGTGATCGGACCAGCTGGTACCCGATGCTCACAGCAACTCGGATGCGGATGGGAGGCGGGATCGAGGTGGATTTCTTTTCCCAAATCCAGTACCACTTAGACCACTTCTATAAAGCGGTTCTGGTTAGGAATCCTGATAGCTGAAGCTACAGCTGTAGCTGTAGTTCTCTAGAAGCGCAACTATTCTAGAGAGCGCAAGCTTAGGGATGCCCACCCTGAAGAAAAGAATATCATCATCATCATTACTTTATTCATTAAATATGAAACTCAGTCAACTGAACATTCAAAAATGCATCACAAATACATTGACTGGTGGTGATGGCTGATAATCCTAGGTATCAACCAAGTACCGTCTAAAAATGTACGATGTTCCAAGTAGGGCAGTTTTTTGCAGTTCTGCTGGTATTATTGCAGGAAGCTGCAATTTGTTGATGTATCTTATAGAATTCTTGGGCATGGTACCAAGTGCCCTGATGACAATGGGCATCACTATTACATGTTTCATCCATAGCCATGTAATTTCAATGGCTAGGTCGCAATATTTCATTATTTTTTCCAGTTCTTTTTCTTCGATTCTGGCATCTCCTGGTACCGCAATTTCTATTATTATTATTATTATTATTATTATTATTATTATTATTATTATTATTATTATTATTATTAATTTGTCAAGCATATATAAAATAAATAAAGTATAAACATGATTTGAAAACATGAAAAGGGACATTAGGACAGGGACGGTAGTTTATCTCAGCATTTATTTCTCTTCTTCTGGAAAGGGCAGCAAGGGGGAAAATCCCTGAACTTCAATCCCTGTTATCCTCCAAATGCAGCCAGAGGAGTAGAGGTAGCTTTTCCTCTCTGGAGCAGCTACTTCTTCTCACTTATCTGCGCTTAACTACACCTTGCTCATACACCTTGCCATATTCAGAGACGCCCTGCAGGGTTTTTCCTTACTGGGGCTGGCTCAGATCTGTTCAGGACTCTCTAACACTCTTGCTCAAGGTGTGACCTGACTGGAGGAAATGCCATTTGCTCTCTTCTCTCCAAGGGCGCTGGCTTGATTGTAGAAATCTTGATTGTAGAAAATATGACTTCAGTAACAGAGTTGTTAATGCCTGGAATACACTACCTGACTCTGTGATCTCTTCCCAAAATCCCCAAAAGTTTAACCAAAGACTATCTACTGTTGACCTCACCCCATTCCTAAGAGGTCTGTAAGGGGCGTGCATAAGGACACCAACGTTCCTGTCCTAATGTTCCCTTCGATTGTATCCAATTCGTATGGTTATTTCATGCTTATAACTTATATATACTGTTGTGTTTGACAAATAAATAAATAAATAAATAAATAAATAAATAAATAGTCATTTCTCCCTATGGTTATTTCATGCTTATACTTATATATACTGTTGTGTTTGACAAACAAACTAACTAACTAACTAACTAACTAAATAAATAAATAAATTAAATAAACAAAAAGTCATTTCTCCCTGCCACATTGTTCTTAGAAAGAGGGAGAAATGGCAGTTGCTTCCATGCATTGATCTCCCATGTTGGCACTAACGGATTTCAATTGTCAGAATTTCCTACATTTGTTCCTTGGTCAGTGCAATCTTGGATTTTAAAGCTTGTAACATCTTTTTCTAACTCAAAGCTAGAATTTGAAATGCATGCAGTTTTTCTTGGAATTTGAAATATAATCTCTAAGTCAAGTTTCAACATTTTTCGCTTCAAGAATGTGCAGCAATACTTTGAAAATGCATAAAGGGAATTTCTGGTGGGAATTCAGTTTTGAATGAAGGTTCTTTTAGCCCTGAATGAAGTATTTTTCCAATTTTAGTGAGCTGTTTTCATCTTAAAATAGTCTTGAGAAAAGGCTTTTTTTTTAAAAAAATCTTTTTAAAATACACATTTGGAGATGGGGTTTCCCCCAGCATATTGTATGTAAAAAGTTTGTATATTTTTTTCTGCCATCAATAGAAGGACTGCTGTAAAAGCACTTGCAACCACAATTGAGAATGGAACTTCTGTTGTTAAATGATGTGGTTGTTGAATAAGCCTTGCCATGATTTTATGACTTTTTTGCTGTGGTGGTTAAATGAATCTGGTTTTTCCCAATGACTTTGCTTGTTGGAAGTCCCCTGGGCAATTATGCTATAAATGTTGCTTGATATTTATAGTATGAGATGATAGTTTAAGGTATAATATTATTTTGTTCATTCAAACATATTGTTGAAACACTGCCAGTGTAACTTTTAAACTAAGACGTATTGTTGAATGCATTGTGTGAATTGAGCCAACTGTTTGTAAGAAACCACGAATCTAGCCAGTATATGCATCTCCTAAGCCTGATTTGAAACCAAACATCTTCAAGGGATTTTATTACCCTTCGCATAATTGTAAAGAAAGCATAGATCATTTTATAGAATTATTGTGTTATTTTATAGGAAATATCAACAGAAATTCAAATAAAGAACTATCTTTAAGGTTTTTCATTTCTTAAAAATTGCTTTTAATTTAATTTTAACTTTATTTGTATGTAATTAGATAGCATATATATATATGTATGTTCAATGTATATTTTCAGACCATTTCTGTCTGAAAAGTTTATATACCATAAAACCCTACATAAATTTTATTCTGGTTTCATTCTTAGACATATGTCATTTAGTTATAATTTGCAGCAGCAAATTAACAATAATACAATAAGCATACAAAACTAAGAAAAAGTAACAATTTTAGTGAAAGCGGACATAATTTGAGGTAATAAAATGTTTTGATTCATTCTTGTTTAAAGATTTCATGGTAGAACCTTCATTCAGATCTTTTTGCTTAAACAAAAGGGACATGAAAATTAAAAGCAAAATATACATCATTCACAAGACTTAAATACTTTGTTTCTGAATGTTGCAGTTCTTGTGTAAATAAAAATATATATCACTTTCTAACTATTGTGGTGCCAAAATGATTAAATGTGCATTGTGATGTCATGATGTAAGCTCCACTGTTTCATATTTGTATTGTAATGTTGTAACATAAATACCACCTATACATACCGTACTTGCATGCAACCTGGTTGCCTATATGTAAATAATAGATAATGCCTGTCACCTTGAATTTGGAGCAAACCAGCTGATGGTATTTGTGCCTTTCCATAGGGGGTGAAGCTGTACCTCTGAACATTGGTGTGCCCTTTATTCTCCTTTGGGTAAACAGAAAGAAGGTTATCCATGGAAATAATAGTTTTCCTTTCCTACTTGATTGATGGCTATTTCATAGAATAAGTCAGTTTATTGACAAAATCATATTTAGGTATCGAGGACCTTATTCTAAATTTCAGAACAATATTTCATAAATATTTGAACATTTGCATGGTGTGATTCAGTGTAAGTACTGTAAATCAGGGCTTTCAAACTTGTGGCCGGCAGGCCAGATGCATCACGCACTGGCCACGCCCACGTCTGGTTTAGTGAAGGGGAAAGTGCTGATACGTCATGTGACACAGGCATGACGACGCAAGTTTGACACCCCTCCTGTCGATTTTTTTTAATTTAAATAATTAGTATTTGGGATTATTTCACTTTCTTCCTCTAGATGGCAATGTAATATACAATATCAGCTTTGGTGCAAAAATTGCTGCATGTTTAATGTTGTCTTTCCAGTTCTCCTTTTCAAATCTGGTATTACTGACACTGATGATATAGTGCGATTTGGCATATGACCTCTCTGCTAATAGCTGTAACAAATTAAATGATACAACAACCTCCTTTAAAATGCAAGAAATATCTTGTACAAGGTGTATTACCAGATTTTTTTATCTTGCACTTTGATCTTTTCAGTCACAAGACTGGTTTCAAAAAATGAAACACAGTTTTTAAAGGCTTGCTATTTGCACAATACCAAAAGCTTGGGGTTAAGAAGGGTCTTTGTTTCTGCAAATATAATTAATGAAGGATCCAAATAATTGCAGTTAAGCAGTGTTTGTGAGGCAAATAGAGTGTAAAGTAAACAATCTATTATGTGCGCAAGACAGAAAATATGAAGTTAAACTATTTTCTAGACATATTTCATGTTGTATATAATGAAAATTTTCTGAAAATGTTTTAAATCGGCTCTTACAATACAACATTTAAGTTTGCAGATAATTGACAATAATAGTGGCAATTATTATTCCTGCATATTTTTCCCCACATCCTTACCAGAAATAAAAATCTACTTTGAGGATCTTATAAGAAGCAGTCATATGATACTAGTATAAAGGAGTCTGTACAAATATCTTTTACATTTATCAATATATATTCAAACACATACATACATACATACATGCATACATACGTACAAGAAATAAGGCGTGAATCAAAAGAATGCATACATCTGTCTGCATGTGATTGTTAAGGGAGAAGTTTATTTTAAAAAGGTTGGTAAACTAATGTATACAGCTGGTTGTACATTGCAATTCATAGTATAGACCTGAATTACTTCACAGTTTAGTAGAATTATGGTATCTTACTCCTGTGGAGAATATGGTATATGTATGCATGAAATTTCTTAGACATTGCCTCATTCTTGATGCTCTCTTCTTTTACCTTTCTTTTAAGGTGATTTTTCTGCAGATTCAGTTCTGAAGGCAATTAATTATTCATATAATACAAGCTTTCTACTATTGTATAAAATTAGACTCAATGGACAACCAAAGAAATCAATGAAGGTGAAAGAAAAAATTCAGACTAGCATATGAGAGAGAAAATGAAATAGAATAGTCAGAAATTAAGAGAAACATAAAAGCAAGAAAGAAGTCTACTCAGACCTTACCCAAATATATCATTTCCTGATTTACTTTAAAATTTTGTTTTAAAATATCCAATATAATAAATATTAAGGAGAATCTATGAAATTACGAATGCTGAACAAAAACATTTTACCCGCTATAATCCTACAGATCTCTCAATTTAAGAACTTTCTTCTCTGCATTAGTTTTTTTCATAAATAAAAATGCCAAACAACACAATCCCTTTGTGGTTTTCAGCCTCTTGATCATTTCTGCAATTCATTTGGAGTTTTCTAGCACTTTGGTTGTTGGTCAGCTTCTGCTTCTAAACTGTAATATTTGCAATAGGAGAAGCAAAACAACATGTGACTGCATCCTGAAAGAATCAGTTCTGGTTTCTTTCTGTTTCTCAGTTTTACTTTGTTCCTTTCCCAATTCACATATATATTTGTCTTTTGCATACATCTTTGCAAGCTGTGGGCGTGTATTAATTTCATCAATATTTTACATACATTTTGTTCAGAAAACTTAAAAAAAATCCAAAGATATTATTTCCTAAAATGTATAAACACGCTTGTTGCATACTATGCCACCAGTTTATAATTGCAACAGCAAAGTCTAATTCTGTCCTCAAAAGTGCATAGTTCATGGATTGTGGAGCCCAGCCTTCTGAAAGGCAGGAAGTCATGCAGTAACGTGACCATAACCAAAAGAAATGGAACTGATTTTAGGGAAGTCTTTGGAGAGGACTTTATAGATGGCTCTTCCAGAAACAGTCTGTTCCCCATCCTATTCATTACATCGTCTTAAATTCCCCAATGAAAGCTAAAATTGAGCCACTAAATTTGATGATTTGGGCATCGCAGGCTTAGGATGCTTGGGCCTCAAGCATCTCTCTAGTTGCTAACTGAACTTGGAAATGATTATTTTCTCATAGATTACTGATTACTCTGACTGACGATAAGATTGCTTAAGAAATCTATACATACAGGTTAAATATGCTGCCATAGGAGGTATTGCTGCACCTGTTCTCACAGTAAAAGCCCAACAGGGTTGTATCATTGCCCTCTCAACTCTCCATTATTGGAGTTCATATTGACACCAAAGTGCAGGCACTTTCAGAGTTTCACCTTTTGTTGTTGGACAATATTCTTTATATACTCTATGTCATCTTGATGCCATCATTCTCTTACAAGGCAGATCAGTTTTTGATGGAGTCTCTGAGTTCAAGCAACATATGGTCATAATGAAAATTTATTTGAAAACAAAAGTGGTTTTGTTTACTAAGCAACATAACAACTGCTTTCACAGTTGGAAAATTAGGGGCATTCAAATTGAACAGATTAAAATTTTTACATCTCTAGAATTTTAATTTTCAGTTTTTATCGGTGACATGAGTTGCGGGGGTGTTGCTGTTGGTCTGCAACACGTATTTGTTACCCAAGGTTCCCTGTTGATGTTGTCCTGGGTTCCCGCAGGAACGAGTCTCAGCCCTCGCTGAGACAATTTAGGAGGTCCTCGCAAGGACGAAAGAAGCCAAATAAAAGACACCACACCAGGAGTTTTTCAAGATGAGAGAGCACGAAAGAAAGGGGTTGTTAAAAAGCTTCCCCTTAGATCGCAACAGTCTCTTTTATTATGCAGTTTTAGCAGGGAGGGGTAACTACAGCAAGGAGGGAATTAGCATATAGAAAGTTATCAATACCAATCAGCGAGCGTTTAGAGTATACGTATTAGCAAAATACCACATGGTTTTCAGGAAATCATACATTTTACCTGAATAGAAACCTAACTCAGGGAAAGCAGGGAAAGTTCAGCGGAATAGAAACCTAACTCAGGGAAATCAGGGAAAGTTCAGCGGAATAGAAACCTAACTCAGGGAAATCAAAACTATGGGTACTATAAATCATGTCTGTCATGTAGCACTGAAAAAGGTCAAGTCAAGTTCTCCCGGCTGTGAGGCCTAAGAAAACCTGAACCAATGATATATCCATATGTCCTCTGTTTTTATTTTTTAAGATGGGTAAATGATATATCCATATGTCCTCTGTTTTTATTTTTTAAGATGGGTAATATTCTTCTAAAGCTATGACATCCCCAGTGGATCCCCCCTCCGGGAGAGCCCGCAGGAGCCAATGCAGCTTCCAAAGGAATGGTTCCCGATTCAGAGTCTTCATCAGCCTCAGAGGCTAATTCTAAAAGAGGTTGTTTATATTCATTTTCAACAGTGTTCCTTAGCAAGAGGACATCATCTCCAATACTGTTTAGTCGTTGTTTCAAGAATGCTAGAACTCTCCCCATAACACATGGGCCAATTGTACATGCAAGGAGCAACAAAATCAGAGGACCAGCTAGGGCAGAGAGGAGGGTGGTCAACCAGGGAGAGAGATTAAACATTCCCTGATACCACGTGTGGGATTGAGAATGCTCTTTTTCTCTATCTTTCAATCTGCAGTTGATAGAGTAGTGTGTATTATAGTCCACCCTCCAGTGTCAAGTCCTAGCCTTTCTTTGGACAAGTATATTGTGCAGGAAGTATAGGCATCCGAGGAGGCATTGATACAATAGTGAGAAAAGTTAGAGGGTACATACCCAAGGCAACAACCTTGACCTTCAATTGAGGATACCGTTATAGAAGAGTTAGACCACCTACAACCGGTATCTGAGGTGCTATTGGTAAAAGGTAGGGCGGAACCTATGGCCTCATAAAAAGGGGGTTGAGAAGACAGACACAGCCAACACCTACTATCATTGTTAGGAAAAGTACGGGCTGCCACAAGGGCATCATGCGCAGAGGAGACCAAGGACACCAATGGATTGTTGCTTTTAATCAAGGGCTGTAAAAAGGGCGAATTGACTTGTTTGTTTGGGCCCACAGGTGGGGATGTTTCTAAGGACATGGTAAGACGAATTATGAATCGTTCGACCTTCCCCCCCATCTTTTCCCTTTAATCCATTCAGTAATCGGAAGACTCCTTTCATGAGATGTAAAAGTAACAGTCATAGGATTAAGGCGAACGCCGCAGCAGGCCCAATTGGTGCAGGAATTCCAAGGCAAATTGTTATCAGGGCCTAGTATAGCTTTGATATAGTCAGTAGTATAGGGAGCAGTCCACCAAATCTTTCCGGTTGACACACATTGCCAGGACTTACAGTACCAATCAGAGATGGTCCCACATTCATCTAGGTGGGAGAGATCAGAAAGATGTCCTGGGCAGATATACAGGCCTGGACCAATTGTCCAGACGTCCCGAGGGGAAGGATCACATTTTGTTTTATGTTTAAATCCATGGGTGCCGACCAGCATTTCAGCAAAGTCAAAGTAAAGTGCAGGAAACCAAGGCCACAAAGTTCGATTAGAGATGGAATGAAGGACGCTTCCTTGGAAGTCCAAAATAGTCCAAGTATAATTCGCGGGACGATGCAGGTTCTGCTGTGCTCCGGATAAGGAGCGCTGCGAACGGAGAGCTGCAGGGGTAGAAACGTGGGAAGAGGGCAAGGAGCGAGATACGCCAGAGGAGAAATGGGTAGCAGAGAGAAGGGAAATTTTCATGTCAAAAGATCTTTCTTGCTTTGGGAAAAACAGGGAGCATACATAAGTGCTGTAGTCTTCAGATGAGATGTTAAAAATTAACAGAGAAGTGGAACAGGGAGAGGATATAATGTAAGTATTGTTAGAGGGATGGATTGGATATCCATTCTTTAGCCATATCCACTGAGCTGGATGCAGCAAGGGATGGCGTTGTCTGCAAACAAGTTCCGCACGACCCCCAAGAGGGGTTTGTACTCTACAATGAGGAACTCTTATATAAGCACTTAAACGTTCAAGGAAAGTACATTTAGGAAGAGAGGAAGAGGCATTAGAGACAGAAGAGGCAAGAGAGATCAGTGATAGGATCAGAAGGATTTTCATCTTTCTTTTTTGGTTGATTGAGATGACAGGGGCGGACACAGCGAGCCGGAACCCACAGGACTCGATCAGGCAATTGAACTGCAGCGTAGCCTTTTCCCCAGGTAATCAATTGAGCTGGACCTTTCCAAGCTGGATCCGGAAGATGCCTATAATATACCAGAGGACGTGATTAGGCCTATCGAGGACGCGACTACTGTCTCGAGGCAGCAGTGGAGGCAGGAGATCCAGTTAGATTAAGAAAATTCAATGAATACAAGCAAACATTTAATACATTTTGCAACGCCGGGAGTGTCGGGGGGCTGATGCCTTTTGACCCCAAGTGTCTGTCCAAGGCCTGTTTAAGAGTCAAATTCGCTCTCTCTATAATGGCCTGGCCCTGGCTATTGAAAGGAATGCCGAATTTATGGATTATTGACCAGCGATGGCAAAATTGTGCAAAGGCAGAGCTCGTATAGGCTGGTCCATTGTCAGTTTTTAGAGTTTTTGGACATCCCAACGTTACGAAAGTCCGAATACAATGATTAATAACTTGTTTTGCGGTTTCACCCCTTTGCAAGGTTGCCATGATGAAACCTGAATATGTATACCTTGGCGGCTGCAAGTAGGGCATTGATGTATGATCAGATGCCTCAGCAGCCGTGAAGCCAAATTGTTTCATGAGCGCCTTTTTGTTTTGATGAAAATAGGAGTGACTGCCCCAAGGAGAGACAGGAGAAAGTGTCAAAAGAGAGGAGGCAGAGGCCGCAGCGTCTGCTACATTGTTCCCTTCCTGGAGAAAACCAGGAAAAGGTTGATAGCTACGTAGATGTGTAACAAAATAGGGATGTGTACGTTTGTCAAGAGAAGGGGACAAGTAAGATTGAAAAATAGTTTTTACTATTTGAGTAACATATAGACTGTCTAAGATGAGGTTGAAAGGTTCATCAGAAAAGTTTTGAAAAGCCATTTGTCTGAAAGTACAGAGAAGAAAGAAAGTTGAACTCTGTTCACCTGGGTGAAAAGTCATTTTTCCAGCACTTTTAAAATTCATACTCACATAAAAGCAGGGACAAAGAAGAGATGACACAACTTGGGGAGGGGGTTTACATACAAATCTCAGTTTTGTTTTTTAACAAAGGTACTATGTGGAAGACAGAGAAAAAGACAATCAATCAATAAAAACCCAACTCCCACCCTTTTTATTCATGTGTGGAAGTTGGTCACTAACAAAATCATGCTATCAAAAACTTCCAAAAACAAACCACATTCTTCATCTGTCTTACTTTACTTTGCTAACTTCCTAAAACCTTCTCAGCACTAGTAACTCTCTCTTCACATTCTGTAACCTTCTAACTTATCACATCCTACAACTTTCTAACTCATCTCTGAAATAGTTCCTAAAACAGGGCACATATTGTGCTGCTAAAAAAGAAAAAGAAACAATACAAACAGCAAATAAGGGGCACACTGAGTCAGATTCAAAAAAGAAAAACATGGCGGAAGCTTTAGGTGAGTCTGTTTATGTGGAAAACCTGAGTGCATTTTCCAAAAAACAGATTTACGCTTAAAAAAAAAATGCATCCATACATAAGAAGATAGCCATGTGTCTGAAATGCTGTAGGGTTTCCTGCCTGGGCAGGGGGTTGGACTAGAAGACCTCCAAGGGTCCCTTCCAACTCTTATTATGTATGTTAACAGCTGCAAAAATACAAAGCTAAATGAAACATTTTTAGTCAACTCAGTGCTTTGAAAACATTTATAAAGGTATAGGTTTAATCAGGCAGGTTAAACCTCAAAAAGTTCCAGAAAAGATAAAAAATGAAAATTAAAAGCAAAACCAAAATTGTATGCATGATTAAAAATTAAAATCAAAATTGTTTTCATGGTGAAAAAGACTTTTTACAAAAGCAATGCTTCCAGAGAGCCTAATTGTCCCTCCCTTCTCAGACAAGAAAGAAGAGAGAAAGAAAAAAAAAATGGAGTGGGGGTGAATGGTTTTCCCCCCGTAGCCCACCCTTTTTCCTGGCACAGCAAGGAACGAAGGGGGGAGTAGTTAAGATAAGCCAGAGGGCAGAAAAAAAAGTTAAAAGTAACTCACTGAAAAGACACTCTCATGCATATGAAGAGAAAAAAAAATGTCCAAAAGTAACTCACTTGCTTGCAAAAGGAAAAATACATTATTTTATTTTTCCAAAAGTACCTGGCTGCTTGCATACGGAATTTATGCAGACAGATACACATAAAGACACACACACTGGACACACACACACATGCAGAGACAATTTCTCACACATGCACACATTTCTTGCAAATCCAAAAGACAACACAGAAATTTCACACCTTCTCAATGAGTTTTGCACATACACACATTCCATGCAAATCAAGCATCACAATTATCTCTACAATTCTTATGCAGGTCTGAAAATGATCACATACATACATACACAAGCACACACATCATCAAACAACATTTACAGACCTGGGGAACTTGTCTGAGAAAACTCAGCAGTTTAAATCATGACTGATTGTGGATCCTTTTAAGTCATTTTTGATCTAAGTGACGTCTGCAAGTAAAATGAGGCATTCAAGGATCATGTGCCAGATGTACAGAATTTTTACAGGGGCTCTTGGACTTTCATGGAAAAAGGTTCCCAATTTTTCCCATATAGTCACTGTGAGCAAATCCTTTTCCAGATTGTTTCCAGATATAGAGAAGTAATCAAACCAAATCAATTGCTGGTTAATGTGAGCGATCGCACCCATGGGGGAAAGAGAGGGGTGCTCTGGGGGAAGGGAGGCAGGCAGGGGAAAGGAGGCAGCTTTCAAAGCAGGGATGGAAGAAACAGGCATTTGGTACAATACGCTTTCTAGCTCAATATGCTTTGAAGGTTCAGAGTGGGGGGAAAGGGAGGAGGAGGGAAAGGAATGAGCAGGCATAGGAACTGAAGGAACGGAGAGTAAATGCCGTAGGAAGTAACAGCTTCTTTTAAATTTTTAAGCACCCGTACATTGATGTTCTCGTGTATCGGCTGTCCCCCTCCTGCTGGATTGAGGTTTAAAGGGTAAGCCGATATCGGGGGTTCAGTTCTTAGAGAAAGAGAAGAAAAGGCAACCAAGGCAGAAAGAGTGCCTGCAGCCGTGTCTGTATCCTCCGGCGGAGGGGGAGACGCTGCAGGAGAAAGAGCTGTGTCTGCTGGGGGAGCAGAGGCAGCTACAGAGACAGTAGGAGACTAGAAAAGAGGTAAGAGATTTCTTGGAAAGAGGATAGACAGTGGTGCCATTAACTTTTTGCAAACAATTAGCCTTCTTCACCAGAGAGTAAAGCTCATCCTATGCAATGATGAGACTTTCGAGTTCGAGGAGCCCATTACTTACGTGTGCACGTGTCGCGTCCCGACGGGTAAGCAATGAGGGTGAAGGTGACGCACCGCTAGACAACGATCGCGCCTCTGGACAACACAACAGGACAGGACGAGCCCCCAGATGTTGCTGCTGGTCTGCAACACGTATTTGTTACCCAAGGTTCCCTGTTGATGTTGTCCTGGGTTCCCAGGAGCAGTCTCAGCCCTCGCTGAGACAATTTAGGAGGTCCTCGCAAGGACGAAAGAAGCCAAATAAAAGACACCACACCAGGAGTTTTTCAAGATGAGAGAGCACGAAAGAAAGGGGTTGTTAAAAAGCTTCCCCTTAGATCGCAACAGTCTCTTTTATTATGCAGTTTTAGCAGGGAGGGGTAACTACAGCAAGGAGGGAATTAGCATATAGAAAGTTATCAATACCAATCAGCGAGCGTTTAGAGTATACGTATTAGCAAAATACCACATGGTTTTCAGGAAATCATACATTTTACCTGAATAGAAACCTAACTCAGGGAAAGCAGGGAAAGTTCAGCGGAATAGAAACCTAACTCAGGGAAATCAGGGAAAGTTCAGCGGAATAGAAACCTAACTCAGGGAAATCAAAACTATGGGTACTATAAATCATGTCTGTCATGTAGCACCGAAAAAGGTCAAGTCAAGTTCTCCCGGCTGTGAGGCCTAAGAAAACCTGAACCAATGATATATCCATACGGGGGCTCCCCCCAACAACGACCCATCCATTTGCTCAAACCTAATTGGTTGAAGCAATTTCCTTACACGTGCCCCTAGGTCATTGGCCAATTTAAGACTTATAAGGCAACGTGTACATCCTGAGTCTACCAGGGCATTACACTCCTGCCGTTCAGTGGCTTCTAACGTTACAGGTATTACAAATGGCTTGATGGGCATACATACCATGGGGTCCAACTCCCCTTCGCTTCCATCAGTGTCGGTGTTGTCCACGGGGCTTGCCGCAAATCATCACTGGAGTTGACTGTCCAAGAGGGCCTTGGCGTGTTCCATGGGACTTCTCCAGTGTTGTACGTATGGACTTCCTGGCAGACCCACGTTTAGTGCTACTGGGTCCCAGGTGCTACTGGGTCCAGGGGTTGTTTTTACAAACAGGCCATCAGAACATTCTGCAGCCCTGTGTCCTGGTTTACCACATCAAAAACACATAAAACTTGCTCTTGAGGGCGGTATTATAGCTGTAGGAGGCGCTGTTCGCTGGGATGGACTCACCGCTGGGGTCGGACTAATGGTTTGAGGTGACTGCCGCTGATCCCTAACACTTCGCTCTCTTTTCTGTTTGTTTCCTTTATTATCATTCTGGAACCTGACACTGTTCTTTTTTGAAAACAGTAAGTGGGGCTAACTACAGCTCCTGCCAAGCAGACTTTCAGTGCTCAGATTTGCTAGTTGTAACAGTAACTTTCCTTCTGCAGGAGGCAAATTATTTAGAGCTATGCTGTTAAGTAGTATGTAGCACAACTTTGCTCTTACAGAGATAAAAGGACTTTTAGTAGCAACTCAATTAAAATGTATCAGAATTATATGAACCATGGTGACGCAATGCTTAGAATGCAGTACTGCAAGCTACTTCTGCTGACTTCTGATTGCCAGTAGTTCGGTAGTTCGAGTCTCACCGGCTCATGGTTGATTCAGCCTTCCATCCTTCCAATCTCAGTAAAATGAGATTGTTGGGGGCAATAAACTGACTCTTTAAACTGCTTAGAAAGGGGTGTAGAGTACTGTGAAGCGGTATATAAGCCTAACTGCTATTGCTATATTTGTATGCCTCAGTTTGTGCCAAACATACATGCTCAGTTGGAATTTGGCTGTATTGCTATGAGGCTAACATGAGAATGTGTTCCTTAATATATTGCTTAAACCTAATTTCTTGGGGTGGATCCTTGATTTAGTCAAGGCATTTACCTCTCAGAGAAAAATGTAGTTTAAAATTATGTTGTCTTTGCTAATGCTTGAACCAGAGTCAGCCATGGTAAAGGTTAAACACAGAGTCCTTGAATCAAAAATTCAAGTCATTATTACAAAGGCCTCTGTAACAAATCTTTTGGTGTATCTAATTTATCATTCATTTCTTCCCACGCAAAAGGACATTTAATTTTTTCCCCTCATGCATATTGGAGAGGAGGGTTAATAACATCCCCTATTCTGAGCCCCTCTCTCCATGCTAGGATAAAATCATCAAGACAATTCCATTATTGTAGTGTCCTGTATCTTTCTTTAAATTAAGTGTTACCAGGCTCAAGTGAAAACATATATAGAGCTCAATGGATTTTCTTGCAATTTCAATCCTTTTCTCAGAAGGTACTCAAATATATAAATACAGCAGCTTATTCAGATTTCATTAAAATGTGCAGTGAATGAACAAAAGGACAGTGATGATTAAAAAGCAATACAGTGCTGCAGCAATTTGGCAAAGAAGGAAAAGAAGTATGAGTTTGAAGATAGAATTTTGGGGAAAGTGTTACTTTCATAGTGACACAACGTTAAATATACCTTTATATTTTTACACATGGCTCAGAAATTGATACTACGTTTTGAGCTCAGAAACTCAATTAGAGTCACTCTGATTAAACTTGTTTTTGTTTTCCTTATCTTAAAGGTCATGCTTTAACCTCACTTCTCAGTCTAAAACTACTTCATATGTTCATATCAAGGTAGCAAAGAGCTAAGCAAGCAGAAAAGTTAACTAAACGTAAGGACAACTCATTCCTAAATTTTGCTTATTGAGGTATTTATGATATTTGATTTTCTGTTTTACAAAACGCTTTACTATGGATCACAAGGATGGAAAGCTTGTGGAATACCAAATGATTGAAATATTACCAAGAATGAACATGTAGACTCCCATCTGATGTAGGTATTTAAATATGGAAGTTAGGAAGTTAAGACCAAGACAGAGTATGATACTGTAGTAAATGAACGGACAGTATTGCTGCTGATCTAAAAATCAGGCCATTGTTTGTATGGACAACCATAAGACCGTTAAAAATCCTTAAATTCCATGATGGAATATGAATTTAAAATGTTCAAATAAACTGTACAAAATCTTGTAATAAAAGATTAATATCATATGGAATAAATAATTTGCAACTTTGCAAAATAGTCTTTGAAAAATGCAAAGCAAAGTAATAGCACTAGCGTTTATCTGATATATTTGCTTGTGGGGGTAGTCAAAAGACTTCATTTTAATCTGAGATAAAAGACTTATTATTATAAATCATACTGACATAATATGGGACATATACCATATATACTCGAGTATAAGCCGAGTTTTTCAGCACGTTTTTTGTGCTGAAAAGCGCCCCCTCGGCTTATACTCGAGTCTACGTCTTGATGTACTTCGGGAACCCCGCACAGGAGACGCCAAAGAGGCGGCGAGATCGTCCGGCGGGATTTGCCCAAGGCTAAGCAGTTCGCCGCGCGGACCCGAGCCAAGCCGGTCCCAGTCCAGCCGAACGGTGAAAGCGGAGCGGCGCTCAGCATGTCGGGGAAACCCCCCCTCCCTCAGCCGAGAAGGCTGGCGGCTCCCCCGCCCCGCCGCGCGGACCCGAGCCAAGCCGGTCCCAGTCCAGCCGAACGGTGAAAGCGACATGCCGAGCGCCGCTCCGCCACCGTTCGGCTGGACTGGGACCGCTTGGCTCGGTCCGCGGGCGGGGAGCCGCCAGCCTTCGGCTGAGGGAGGAGGGTTTCCCGACATGCCGGCGCCGCTCGCTTTCACCGTTCGGCTGGACTGGGACCGGCTTGGTCGCGGTAACTCCGCCAGGCTGTGCCGCGAGGAAACCATTTAAAGCCCAGCTTGAAGCACAGAGGAGAAGAAAGCCCTGGCGGTGCAGTGAGAGGCGGGCGGGGAGCCGCCAGCCTTCTCGGCCGACGCTTTCACCGTTCGGCTGGACTGGGACCGCTTGGCTCGGGTCGCGGCGGGCGGGGAGCCGCCAGCCTTCTCGGCTGAGGGAGGGAGGGTTTCCCCGACATGCCGAGCGTCGGCCGAGAAGGCTGGCGGCTCCCCGCCCCCCCCTCTCACTGCACCGCCAGGGCTTTCTTTCTTCTCCCTCCCTGCTTCAGAAGCTGTGCTTTTAAATGGTTCCTCGCGGCACAGCCTGGCGGGAGTTACTGCGGACCCGAGCCAAGCCGGTCCCAGTCCAGCCGAACGGTGAAAGCGTCGGCCGAGAAGGCTGGCGGCTCCCCCGCCCCGCCCTCTCACTGCACCGCCAGGGCTTTCTTTCTTCTCCCTCCGTGCTTCAGAAGCTGGGCTTTTAAATGGTTTCCTCGCGGCAGGCGGGAAGAAGATGCTCGGTAGCAGCGGCGGCGGAGGCAACCACCACGTCAGGAGGCTTTCAAGAAGGCGGCGTCCGAGGGGAGCAAGGCCATGATGCAGAAGGAGAACTCTACAATATATAATGCTCCCCACTCCCAACCCTTGAGGGCAAGCCAGAAAGATACCAAGATTGATGATAGTAGGAGCCATCCAATTAGAAAAAAAGATACAAGTGAATGGTTGAAGACCTGAATATTACTATTCCCTACTGGAATAGCCTAATATCAGTTTTCTTCTGAATTTACATTAGATAACATTCAACTTATAGAGCCATCTAATTGATTTGCTCAAATAATAGAAGTTAAAAAATATGCCTGTGCTTTGCCATCTGAATTACTTATACAAATAACTCATGATGGCAAACGTATCCAGCAGACATTTTCCTCCCTACAACCACCACACTCTGAGGCGAATATGGCTGAAGGAGTATGATTAGCCCAAGGTCAGAACTCATGGTCTCTGGCTTTCTAGCATGGTACCCTTTAGACCAAACCGACTATTTTTATTATATCTCGTAGGAATTATGCCTGGTAGGTAGGTACAAAGTCTAAATTACTTACAAGACATAAAGTACATTGCATTGGGAGACATTTGTTTGTATCTGAAAGCTTTCAAAAACTACTGAAGAAGTTGCCACCAAACTCTATTTTACTATGACAAAAGGTGAAATCTATTTATAATACAGCAGGTGAGTATATTAACTGTATTTAATTAATAGAAGCCTCTTCCTACTTTTGGAAGGCAGCTGCAAGCATTATCCAAACAAACAAGATTTAAGTATCAAGTATAAAAATAAATATTCAAATAAATATTCATGTTATTTTACTTGGCTCTATCTTTATTTTTTACATTGACCAGTAGCTGCCTCATTTCCCACCCTAGGCTTATACTCGAGTCAATAGTTTTTCCCAGTTTTTTGTGGTAAAATTAGGTACCTCGGCTTATATTCGGGTCGGCTTATACTCGAGTATATACGGTAATGTAACTGGGGTACCATTATATAATATACTGTAATGGTACTCTAAGACTCTGTCTTAGGACCAATAATCTTTAATAACTCCAAGAATGATTTAGATGAAGGGATAGAAGGAAAACTCATCAAATTTGCAGACAACACCAAACTGGCAAGAATAGCCAACACTCCAGAAGATAGAGTCAACATACAGAAGGATGTCAACAAACTCGACTACTGCGCCCTGTCTAACAAAATGAAATTCAATGCTAAGAAAAGTAAGGACCTGCATTTGAAGAAAAACCAAATGCACAGGTATGAGTATGTCTAGTCCAGGGCTGTCAAGCTCCCGACACCCGGGCCGGATTCATCACGCACCGGCCACGCCCATGCCCAGTTAAGCAAAGGGCGGAAAAGTCCTAATGCATCATATGACACGACCGTGACAATGTGAGTTTGACACCCCTGGTCTAATCTAATGAAAAGAAGGACTAGAGATGACATGATAGCAGTGCTCCAATATTTGAGGGGCTGCCACAAAGAAGAGAGCATCAACCTTTTCTCCAAAGTACCTGAAGGCAGAATAGGAAGCAATAGATGGAAACTAATGAAGGGGAGAATCAACTTAGAAATAAGGAGAAATTTCCTGACAGTTACAACAATTAATCAGTGGAATATCTTACCTCCAAAAGTTGTGTTTGCTCCAACACTGCAAATTTTTAACAGATTGGACAACCATTTGTCTGAAATGGTATAAGGTTTCCTGCTTGAGCAAGGGGTTGGCTTAGAAGACCTCCAAGGTCCCCTCCAACTCTGTTATTCTGTTATTATTCAAAGCTCCTCACTAACTTTGTCATTTGTTTGTAACTGACAAGCAAAGTCAGTGGAAAAACCAGATTCATGTAACAACCATGCTACTAACTTAACACCTGCAATGATTCACTTAACAATTGTGCCAAGAAATGTTGTAAAATAGGGAAAGTTCACTTAACAAATGTCTCACTTAGCATTAGATATATTGGGCTCAATTGTAGTTGTAAATTGAGGATTATAAATGAATTATAAATCAAAAGAATTTCTTGAGTCTCAATATGTAGTAGTGTAACTTTTAAACAATCATTCTTTCTATGCCTGAATAATTAGATACTGAACTGAAAAAAGTGGTGTCTTCTCCGTTCCACTAACTATTAGTTAAGTCTTCACAGAACAGACTTTCATATTCAGAAATCTCTTGAAAAGAAATAATAAAGATGCTATGGAGAGAGTCAGGTTTTTTTAAGTTGCTGTCCTACTTAATTTAATTGAAACTGTTTGTTTCTACTGTTATTGTACCGCATTTAATTTGTGGTCTTTACAATACACCCTGTGCCAAAAAACTGTCTCAGTTTATTGATGTTGGTTGACCAAGAAGAAAAACGAAACAACACAAAATGTTCTTTGCTCTATCCTACCAAGGTAAGAAAGAGTACATAAAAAAATAACACTTGCCTTGGTGAAACATTTTAATGTCCTGTTTTTGCTGAAGTCTACAACAAAGTACATTGCAACCCAATAGATAAAGCTGAAAGATACAAATATGTGTAGAATCACATACTGCAATCCTTCATAACATATGCCTTTTCCCTATTTGTTTTATAATTCCAGAATCTAGATGCCTTAAACAGAAATGTACTATAGTGGTTAACAGCTGTATGAGGTTATATTTATGGACACAGAATATATTTGTGGTTTTATATTTAGAAGTATCTGTATCTTTCCTCAATGAATGGTAACACTTTACTGACCACCCCTGGGACCGGGAAGAAAGCAGCTCAGACCTAGTTAGAACATGAGTGGGACATCTCCTGGGAGCAGTCTAGGCAGTAGGCTTGCCTGAGAGATTAAAAAAAAAATCTCAAATAAGCACTTTCTATATTGCTGCCAGGAGGATTATATAGATATTTCCATGATAATCCTCAACAGTCCCATTGTTCTTGAAATAATCTTTCTAGAAGGTTTTCAGTGTACTTTCTAGATTTTTTCAGACTGCACTTCCAAAATTCTCTTTTAAAAAATGTTTGTTACAGTGTGAGGGAGTGAAATTGGGGTTCCGGTCCACACTTTGGAAAAACAGCTGTAACCAGGCAGAAACACCTCCCATCTGTCAGTGCAAAAGACCATGTCTTCATGTAAAAGTTCAGTTTAACTGATTTATTGCTAAAAGCCTATTCACAGGAATCTTCTCAACTAATGTCGGCACTTGGTTAGAGTTAGATAAGAGTCAACGGCACTCAAGGAGGGTTAGACTTAGTTCCCTTGCGGCTATGTAGGGATTCTAGGCTATTCCCCCTATTTACTGCGCCCCCAGGTTTTGCCATTCCTTCTGCTACACCATCCCCAGTTCCTTCCTATGTTAATTCACACAGTAACTCATAACTTTACTAGCATCCAAATTGTCAGTGATAATTGAGCCACACCCTGACATTTTCTAGGACATGCCGATGATGTCCAGAGGCAGCCTCATCCCACTTGGGCTATTAGTTTACAAAAGCAATGCCTAAGACAGAGTGAAGAGGGATATAGTTCGAAAAGTGTTAAACAAACATACAGACAAGGAAGTAGAGGTGACATCTGGAGACTGTCAGCTATGACAAGTAGGCAAAAGGACTATCATTCAGCTGCCAGACTACAAGCTAAGCATATCTGGTGGGAGTCCTGCTTGGAGCTTTGCTTGGAGCTTGGCAGCAATTACAAACAAACAACTATGCCCTGGCAGTTCCTCATCCAAAGTAATGAGACAGCTTTTGAAAAAGGCAGATTGCCTTCTACTTTGACTAATTTTGAGACTTCTGTTTGAACTGAATATTAAAGGACTGATGATATATTTACATGGCAACATCTGTTTGCAAATACTAAAAGCTTGGAGTTCACCCAAATCAATAGTTTTTTTGTTGGGGAAGATATTTGCTGCAATAAAGCATTGTGTACAGATTTGCTATGTTGTGGCATATTCAGTCCTTTGAAAGCAAAGAACCCACACATAGAATAATAAATTCTCAACCTGAAACATATTTTAAGAATATTTATTTTAGGAAATTATTATAAAAATATTACATCTTGAATGGGGTGAAATCTACTTATCTTCCCTACCGGTTCAGAAGTGTGCGCGTCGTGAAGCTAAATGAGTAAAGTAGTATCTTACTATATATGAAGCTTTTCCCCTAACAATCACTTGAATTATATGGGTTTTTTAGATGAAGTTGAATTATTTTGTACTTAAATGAAATATTACCATCTAGCTCAGCGGTTCTCAACCTGTGGGTTGCGACCCCGTTGGGGGTTGAATGACGATTTGCCAGGGGTCGCCTAAGACCATCGGAAATATGGGAAGTATATTTGCGAGTCAAAGAATCGCGCTCCAGTGGTTGACTCCACAAGCCAGCTGCAGGCTCTTCAAATCGCTAGCCGAATTCGGCTTCAGGCGCGATGAATTAAAAAAGAGAGAAATCTTTGCTCTGATATCTCCTCTCAAGCCAGCTGCAGTCATTCCCAATCGCTAGCCTAATCTGGCTTCAGGTGTGATAAACTTAATAGGAGAGGAGTCTCGGCTTTAATGCCTCCGTCCTCAAGGCTGTTGTGTCTTGCCCGCCCTCAGAGCAGCCAGGGCCTTCTTACCTGCTCCCCAACACTGAGGAATGTATGCCTTCCGGCCCAAGTCCTGGCTCCATGCCCCCACAAACTGCAGAAGAAGGAGCATCTCCCTGCCCCAGCCCTGACTCCATGCCCAGGCAAACGGAGCAGCTAGACCCCTCCCCCTCCTCCACAGCAGGTGAGCCTGAGGAGGGTTTACTCCCAAGAACAGCTGATTGGAGTGACCCTCGCATCAGAAGATTGGAGAGACGGAGGCAACAGAGGAAGGAGGGCAGGCCTTAATGAGTGCTGAGTCATGGAGCCACACCCCATGGCGTATATAAAGGAGCTACGTTCTGGCAGTCTCTGAGTCAGGCAAAGTCGAACTTATCTTGCTGAAGTCACTTACTGGTCTCCTGCCTGCTCTGAGGACTTTGCTAGGACTTTGGGCAGAGCTGCAGAGGCAAGCCTGATTCGGATTTCCTGACCCAGCTGTCAGCGGAGGAGTGGGACACGACAAAGGCAATCGCAAGCAGTTCAGATCGCTAGCCAATGACTTCAGGCGCGATGAATTCAAAACGAAAATAATTTTACGGTTGGGGTCGCCACATCATGGGGAATTGTATTAAAGTCGCCACATCATGGGGAATTGTATTAAAGTCGCAGCACTATAAAAGTTGAGAACCACTGATCTAGCTGCTCTGGAAATTAGTTCCTTGAAGTTCTGCGGACAGGGCTTTAAACTTTGGTCATTGATTGATATTTTATAAAACTTCTGTGACGTTGTATTTTATTTAGAAACCAAGGAGTTCAAAACTATGGGTTTGGGGAAAGTAAAGAAAGAAGTAGAAAAAATTATCATTGGCTTGTTTGTTTTAATAATATATAGTTGATAGTCAAACTCTGCAACAAATTGATCAAAAGTGTAGTTCTCTTAATATCTATTCTTGGAATTTTTCCTAGAAGATGATCCTTGTAGTAGGAAATTGTGCAGATCTACTATATGACACCAATTTCTACACTAAAGGATTTATTAATGCTTAGTATCTTCAGTAATTTGGCTGTGCACCAATTATTACTCTGCTTTTCTATGTGAACAAGGTGAAGAAAGCATGATATTATAAAATTAAAAGACAAATATTCCAAGCTTAACAAAAGATTAGGGATGCATGTTTCCCGCATAGCTGTGAAACCTCTTATAGCTTACATGATTCAATATCCTATTGTCTGCATTTTCTGTAAAATGACCTCCGGAATATAAGGCAGGATATCTGTTAGGTTTGGGTATTGACGAGGCAGGAGACCAGGTTAGTGACAACAGCTCTTTAATATAGTGTGACCCAGCAAAACTCTGGAGAAAAACCTCTCCTTATATACACTTCAGCCTGAGGCTGCATCCAATCAGAAACGAGATATTTCCCGCCTAAAAGTCCCGCCAAAACTTACAGTAATACATTACACTCCTTCCCTCCCAGAAGGCACTTTGCCAATATTTGCATATTACTTCTCTACGTAGTCCTGCAGGTACGTGGGGCGTCTCCTGACTCTCCCGGACCTGCGCAGTTCACTTTCTGGAGTTGAGTCGAGCTTGCCGGAGGGACTTTTCGTTCCTCTGAGCTCCTCCTCCCGCCATCCGGCCCTGGATTATTCGCCGGCTCGGACCTGCTGTCCTCTAGAGGGACCGGAGGTGTCGCTGGACCTCGCCTGACTCAGATAAGTCTCTGTTTGGTTCTTTGCTTACGCTTTCTGTTTGTTCTTGGCGCGGTCAGCTGTGGGGTTAATTAAATCATAGTCAGGGCTGTTCTCGCCTAATTCTGCCTTATCGCTCAATCTGTTTCTTAATTGATCTATGTGGCGCCTCCAGATTCTGCCATCGTCTAGTTCCACTAGATAAGATTTGGGGCCCGTTTGTCTATGACTATCCCCTCTTCCAGTTAGGGCGGCCAGGCCTCGCCTGACGGCCCAGGAGGCGGGCGGGCGCCAAGGGGCTGTGTTTGTACTGTGGGAGCCCGGCCATTTCGCGCCGCATGCCCCAGGAAGCGGCGAGCACGCCCATCCCGAATCCCGGCCTGGCCAGTCGGAAGCAGGGCAGGCCCGGCAGGGAAACCCTAGGCGGGCACGGACCAAGCCCCGCCAGATATGGCCGGCGTGGACCGGGCCCCTCGGCACCTGATTTTGGACACCGGGTGTGGGTGGGTGACCGGCGGAAGGATCCCGCACACGCGCTGGTGGATTCGGGGGCCACCACGAACTTTATGGACCGGGCCTTCGTGGACCATTTTGGTGTCCCCTTGGTTCCGGTAGACCCTCCGATGAGCGTCGAGACCATCGACGGGAGGGAGCTGGTGGCGGACCCATTAACTCCGCCACGCAGCCCTTGCGCCTCGCCATCGGGGACCACGAGGAGGCGATTCGCTTCTACGTGACGGCGGACTTCCACTTCCCAGTGATCCTCGGACTGGCCTGGCTGCGGACGCACGACCCTCAGGTGGCCTGGTCGCGGGCGCCATCTCGTTCCCAGCCTGCAGTGTGTTGACCACATCCGCCACACCTCGCCCGGCCAGGCGTCTTCACCCGGCCGTCGCCGTGCCCCTGAGCTGCAGGACTTCGCTGGCGTCTTCAGCGAAAAGGAGGCGGACCGCTTACCCCGCACCGGCCCTCGACTGCCCGTGGACCTGCAACCCGGCGCCCGCTGCCACGGGACGCCTGTATTCCATGTCCGAGCCGAGTTGGCGCCCTCAGGGACTTTCTGGACAAAAATCTGGCCTGAGGGTTCATCCGGCCTTCAAGTCCCTCTGTCGGCCCCGGTCCTCTTCGTAAAAAGAAGGCGGGATTTGCGCCTGTGTTGCGACTACCGCGGCTGAACGCCATCACGGTGCGGAATCGCTACCCCCTGCCGCTCATCCCGGAGCTGATGGACCGGCTGCGGGAGGCCTCCATCTTTACTAAGCTCGACCTCCGGGGGGCCTACAACCTGGTGCGGATGCGTGAAGGGGACGAATGGAAGACGGCGTTCGGCACCCAGTACGGACACTACGAGTACACGGTCATGCCGTTCGGACTGACTAACGCCCCCGCCGTCTTCCAACATTTTATGAACGATGTGTTCCGGGACATGTTGGATCGTTTCGTGGCGATCTACCTGAACGACATCCTAGTCTACTCCTGGTCCAGGGAAAGTCACCTCCAGCGCCTCCGCCTGGTCCTGCAGCGCCTGCGGGAGCACCAGCTCTACGCCAAGCTGGAGAAGTGCTTTTTCCTCCGGTCGTCCATCGAGTTCCTCGGGCACATCCTCTCACCCGAGGGGATCGCCATGGACCCGCGCAAGGTGGAGGCCCTGAGCAGCTGGGAAGCCCCGCGTCGGGTGAAGGATGTCCAGCGGCTGCTGGGCTTCGCCAATTACTATCGGACCTTCATCCCGGGCTTCGCCACGCTGACGGCTCCGCTCACCCAGCTCCTTCAGAAGAAGGTCCCGTTCCGGTGGGGTCCCCCGCAGGAGGAAGCCTTCACGGCTCTCAGGAAGGCTTTCGTCACGGAGCCCATCCTGCGACATCCCGACCCGCACCGGCCTTTCGTGGTGGAGACGGACGCCTCCAACGTCGCCCTCGGAGCGGTGCTGCTACAGGCCCCGGCGGATGGCGGCACTCTTTTTCCCTGCGCGTACTACTCGCGGAAGCTCAACCCTTCCGAGCGCAACTATACCATCTGGGAAAAGGAGTTGCTGGCTATCAAGGCCGCGTTCGGCGTGGCGGCACCACCTGGAGGGGGCCCGGCATCAGGTGGAGGTCCGAACGGACCATCGGAACCTCGAACATCTCACCACGGCTCGGAAGTTGAACCAGCGGCAGATCCGGTGGTCGCTGTTCTTTGCCCGGTTCAACTTCCGCGTCACCTATATCCCCAGTGGCCACAACCGGAGGGTGGACGCCCTGTCCCGTAAGCCGGAGTACCTGGCGCCCAAGACCCTCTTCCTCCACGGACCGTACTGCGGCGGAAGCCTTGGCGCCGCCCGGGAACCGGTGGACTTACGGGCCCGGGTGCGAGGCGCAGCGCCAAGACGCCTGGTCTCAGCAGCGGCGGCGGGCGGGCCCCATGTCTCCGTGGACATTGGAAGGCGGCGTACTCAAGTTCCGGGCGGTTGTATGTGCCCAGGGCGCTCCGGTCCTCGTCCTGACCCAATGCCACGACAACCCTGCCGTGGGCCATTTCGGGTTTTCAAGACTCTCAACCTGGTAACGCGGACCTTCTGGTGGCCCGGTGCGGCATGATGTCCATGCCTATGTGGCGTCCTGCGTGCCGTGCCGGCAAGCCAAGGCCGCCACGGGGCCCCTCGGTCTCCCAGCCCTTGCCAACTCCTGACAGACCCTGGGGGGCGATTTCCATGGACTTCTTGACGGACCTGCCGCCGTCCTCGGGGTTCACCACGGTGCTGGTGGTGGTGGACATGCTCACCAAGATGGCACACTTCATCCCGTGCCGCGGGCTGCCCACCGCCACCAAGACAGCCCGTCTCTTCTTGCAGCACGTCTTCCGCCTCCACGGCCTGCGGACAGGGTGGTGTCGGACCATGGGGTGCAGTTCACGGCCCGCTTTTGGAAAAGCCTGATGGCCGCATTGGAGGTGCAGGTGTGCCTGTCGTCGGCGCACCATCCGGAGACCGACGGCGGGACGGAGAAGATCATCGGCGTCCTGGAGCAGTACCTCCGGTGCTTCGTGAACCAACAGCAGGACAACTGGGCCGATTACCTGTCCCTGGCGGAGTTCGGATTCAACAACTCCCAACACACCTCCACCCAGACCACCCGTTCCTGGCCAACTTGGGGTACCATCCGCGCTCTTCCTCTGGCGCCCCGGACTCCCGGTTCCCGAGACACAGTCCTTTTTCTCGGAGTTGCACGCGGACCAGCAGATGGTGCGTCGGCAGCTGAATCGGGCGAAGGAGGACTACAAGCGGGTCGCCGATCGTTCCCGACGGGCAACACCCCCGCTGGTGGTCGGAGACCGCGTGTGGCTCTCCACAAAGCATCTCCCGTCCGACCGGCCGGCGAAGAAACTGGACCACCGGTTCATCGGTCCGTTCCCCGTCGAGGCGGTCATCAATCCGGTGGCCTACCGATTGACCCTGCCGCGTTCCATGCGGATCCATCCCGTCTTCCATCGGTCCTTGCTGGTCCCTGAGGCCCCGCCGTCTCCCCTCCGGCGCCCGGCGCCACCCGTCGCTGTCGACGAGGACGGGGTGGAGGAGTACGAGGTGCACAGCATACGCGACTCCCGCTGGCTGAAGGGGCGCTTCCAATACCTGGTTGCGTGGCAAGGGTATGGGACCGAGTTCACCTGGGTCAACGCCTCCGACGTCCACGCCCCGGACCTGGTGCGGGCCTTCCACGAGCAGAACCCGGCCCGACCGCATCCCGATCGTCAGCCCCGGGGGAAGGGCCCTGCGGTGAGGGATAGTGTTGTGTCTTGCCCGCCCTCAGAGCAGCCGGGGCCTTCTTACCTGCTCCCCAACACTGAGGAATGTATGCCTTCCGGCCCAAGTCCTGGCTCCATGCCCCCACAAACTGCAGAAGAAGGAGCATCTCCCTGCCCCAGCCCTGACTCCATGCCCAGGCAAACGGAGCAGCTAGACCCCTCCCCCTCCTCCACAGCAGGTGAGCCTGAGGAGGGTTTACTCCCAAGAACAGCTGATTGGAGTGACCCTCGCATCAGAAGATTGGAGGCGGAGGCAACAGAGGAAGGAGGGCAGGCCTTAATGAGTGCTGAGTCATGGTGCCACACCCCATGGCCTATATAAAGGAGCTACTTTCTGGCAGTCTCTGAGTCAGGCAAAAAGTCAAACTTATCTTGCTGAAGTCACTTACTGGTCTCCTGCCTGCTCTGAGGACTTTGCTAGGACTTTGGGCAGAGCTGCAGAGGCAAGCCTGATTCGGATTTCCCTGACCCAGCTGTCAGCGGAGGAGTGGGACATGACAAAGGCAATCGCAAGCAGTTCAGATCGCTAGCCAATACGGCTTCAGGCGCGATAAATTCAAAACGAAAATAATTTTACGGTTGGGGTCGCCACATCATGGGGAATTGTATTAAAGGGGTCGCCACATCATGGGGAATTGTATTAAAGGGGTCGCAGCACTATAAAAGTTGAGAACCACTGATCTAGCTGCTCTGGAAATTAGTTCCTTGAAGTTCTGCGGACAGGGCTTTAAACTTTGGTCATTGATTGATATTTTTATAAAACTTCTGTGATGTTGTATTTTATTTAGAAACCAAGGGAGTTCAAAAACTATGGGTTTGGGGAAAGTAAAGAAAGAAGTAGAAAAAAATTATCATTGGCTTGTTTGTTTTAATAATATATAGTTGATAGTCAAACTCTGCAACAAATTGATCAAAAGTGTAGTTCTCTTAATATCTATTCTTGGAATTTTTCCTAGAAGATGATCCTTGTAGTAGGAAATTGTGCAGATCTACTATATGACACCAATTTCTACACTAAAGGATTTATTAATGCTTAGTATCTTCAGTAATTTGGCTGTGCACCAATTATTACTCTGCTTTTCTATGTGAACAAGGTGAAGAAAGCATGATATTATAAAATTAAAAGACAAATATTCCAAGCTTAACAAAAGATTAGGGATGCATGTTTCCCGCATAGCTGTGAAACCTCTTATAGCTTACATGATTCAATATCCTATTGTCTGCATTTTCTGTAAAATGACCTCCGGAATATAAGGCAGGATATCAATCTAGTAAGTAAAGTGAATTTCTGGATTTTTAATGACATGAGTGAAGAATTCTGAAACCAGATTGATACAGGCCTTGATGTAAATTCAATAAGAAAAAAACAGAAGCATGTAATTGACCAGTGGTTCCCAACCAGTGTGCCGCGGCACTAAGGGGTGCCGTGAGATCTTTTGAGGGTGCCGGGAACTTTTGAGCTACGGAGATTTTAAATATCTATTTCCTTATAAGGGTGCCGGGAACTTTTGAAAGGCTTTCCAAGGGTGCCTCAAACAAGAAAAGGTTGTGCCTCAAACAAGAAAAGGTTGGGAACCACTGTAATTGACAATCCCTTGTAATCCAGAGGCTAAGTATAATATGTTTTTCAAGATTTAAAAAAACTCCAGCCAGCACTGCAAAAGAAGGCTGAGTGAGTCTTCTCCCATGGCATTGCTCCAAAGTGGCTTAAGGCTAACTACATTGTTTTGTCAAAGTGAATCATATTGCCTTGCAAATCACTTGGTTGAAATAAATGGTAAAAAAAAGCTTCACAGAGGATTAAGGGATATGTTCAGCACTTTGTATTCGCTAGTAAAAGTAGAAAGGAAAAAATAGAGGTTAAAAATATTCCCTTTTTGCTTAATTTTTTTAAAAAAAATTAAAAAATGATTGTAGGGTGTTTTTTTTAAACACACATGCAGAGAAGACAGCAATGATCATTTTTTCAAGTATTTTGTAAACAATGTTTGTAGAGTTTGTAAAAACAAGCAGATGTCTAGTTAGATGCCAAAGATAAAAGGTTTGGCAGCCTGGAGTTGAAAGCGTAGCAGAACAGAAGATTTTAATAATTTGTAGAGGCTTCTCTAATGGAATGCTAAAAAGAGTATAATTTTCCCCAGGTAGGGAACACAGAAGAGCTTTTGCTTATTGTCAAGGTATAATAAGTAGAAACATTATAAATACGGAAATTTCCTACCATGAACCATGTCCCTGACCATCACATCTTCTGTAATATCTTTTTAATATAGCCTGGGCATGAGATTTTCACCCTTTTAAGCATCCTGCTGATACAACAAAGTGTGTTTCACTATTGATCTAAGAATCTTCACAAATTCTTGAAATTTTTCAGATGTATGAAAAGAGAAAGATGGAATATTATTAAGTCCTTTAATTATTTAGCTGATAATTTTCAAGTCATCAGAACTTCACTAAAGAAAATTATGTGTCCAACTGTGCCCTGTCAGTGGTGTGATCAGGATGGCTACAGGGAAGAAGGAAAAATACCAAGGAGAAAGTCCTTTGCTGAGCTTTTTAGGACATTGTCTAAGGCTAAGCAGTGAAGAGAGTCAACTAACTCCTAAGTAAGCCCTATGCAAAATATGGAATTAATTTAGCCTTAAATAAGATCATCCCAATTCACAAGAATCTTATATACTAATAACCAAAGCAAATTGGCTTCAAATAACAGTCTTAAAGGGGGGGCTGGACTTAAGTCTCTTATGAGGATGTAACAACTCCATACTGATGATGTTTTAACCCTGCCCTGGGGCTCAGCCTGGTCATCTCCTACATCCATACTCCCCCAAACCCATTTAATCATGTTATATGTACAAGGCTCAGTTCGCAGCTGATTCAGAATTATTGCCATGTCCAGGTCTTAGTGACACACAGCTTTGAAAAACCTATCTCTCTCTTGAATTTTACAATAGAACTACATAACCTGGCAACCTTGCAGTCCTCTGATTCTATCTAATCTCCAGCCCTTAGCATGTAGAATTGAAGTTGGCAAAAAGAGTCTTGTGTGTTTCCTGCCCCCACCCCCAGCACTCCAGTATTGTATGATTTAAGCTACAGCCAATTTTATAATGTGGTTTCTTCATCTTTTTCCCCCAAATCACCATTTGAGGCCTATTCTAAACCTTATTTTTAACAGTTTTCTTGTGGGTGGGTGGGGTATGTTTAAGGGTAAGAATAATAGTGATAGAATTCTAAAGGACAAGCCATTTCTTCCCTGCCTTATATCCCTTATAACCAAAGGCCCATGTTTCCCATCCTGCTCAAAATAGCAATTTTTGGTAGGATTTTAAATCTGGGGAATGGTAGCAATTTGCCTCTCCATGATTTCCTGCTTCCCTTCCCATCCTGAAAGAAATGCTAAAAACTAGGCCAGAAATATTGAGTCCCAGTTCTACTGGGAACATGGAAGACGTGGAAGGTTGAGGTGTAGCTCTGAGATACCATTCTGATCTAAGAAGAATCCATATCTTTGGAACTCAGCGCAGGCAAGTTTACAGTAGCTATAGCAGGGGTCTCCAACCTTGGCAACTTTAAGCCTTGTGGACTTCAGCTCCCAGTTGAAGTCCTCCAGGCTTAAAGTTGCCAAGGTTGGAGGCCCCTGAGCTATAGCACTTGAATAAGTGTCATAAAATCCTGTTAGTGCTGTAGTGCTCATATTAATCCTGAACTCAGTGTCTCAAGCCTCTTAACTAAGGCCTTGTTCTGTTTAATTCACTTTGTAGTCTTGATTGAACTGTGGAAAGGAGCAAAGGATAGAGTCCCAAGTAGATCAGGGTAATCACTTAGAGAACTAGGCAACAAATTGAGGATTTATACCCAAAGTTTCTCTAATTATTACATAATACACTACCTGGTAGGTAGTAACCTAATGATTATTTATGTTCCAGTATCTGTTTGAAGATACTTTCAGTTATAGAGACCAGCCCAGAGATGGACCAGGTTACAATTTTCCACAAATGTGGCAGTTTTAAAGTTGTATGATGTTTGCTTTTTAGGAGATAATCTACAGAATGGAAGAACTTAAAATACATCGCGGTTGCAATTAGTTATTTCATTGGTTTTTGTCCAACATTATTTCCAATACTCCAGTGTATTGGTAGCCCTTAGATTACAACTACTAGATCTGTGACTGTTCAAAGTTATAATGGTGGCAAAAGAGGACTTATGACTCGTCCTTGAAGTTGGCCATTGCAGCGTTCCTGCAGTCACATGATTTGTGATTCAGGCTCTTGGCAACCAGTTGGCAATTACAATGATTGCAGCATCCCATGGTCATTTGATCAATGTTTGCAACCTTCTCAGCCAGTTTCCTACGAGCAAAGTCAATGGGGAAAAAATTCTGCATGCTATTCCCACTCCTGCCACTTTTTTTTTCTGAAGAGGTATGGGAATCTTGCACTTAATACCACCCATCTGCCCATTCTCTTTAGCACCTACCGATAGCACCTGCACACCTGAAGCATCAACCTGTTTGCCTGGAACATGATTTTGGTGCCTCTTTCTACGTGGTAGTCACATGAGGTCCTCACTTAACCTGTGCTGTTCTCACTTAACAACTGCAATAGGGATGCCAGGATTGCTGTCACTAAGCGATGCAATCACATGACATCATACTTTAAGACCACATTATTTAGCTGTGGAAATTCAGTTACCGGTACCTATGTTTTTCTTCACTTAATAAAGTAACTAGATTTATTATTTCTCATCAAACAGCCGATACTTAGGCAGACTATGGATCCCGAGACAAATATGTGAATTAAAACGGTTTCTATAGGGAAAAAAAATGCAATCCTGAATATTTTAGAAAGCATATATCTCTGTGGACTAACTAGTTTAAATTGTTTCTGGAGATGAGTCATTTACTCCTTGGATTATAAAACAAATATGGTAGTAACACACCAACTGGCTTGATTTGTTTGATTATCCATTTGTTTATTTCTTGGTTGTGTATGGTATTGTCAAGGTATTGTTATTTCTCCAACATCAAAGTTATAAAACATCAATATTCTTCCTATCATGCTTCTTCAGAGCCCAACTTTCGCTTCCATAGAATGTCACAAGGAATAGGATGGCTTGCATGATTCTAATCTTTATAGATATAGATGCTGTATGGTATTTGAATATTTTTTCCAAGACTTTCATGGCTGCCTACCACATTGTAGTTTGTAGTATATTTCTTGATAGCTTGACTGCAATATCTTCACTGTCTACTCCATTCTAACTTGGGCTGTCGAAACTATTATCTTTAAATAGCTCCATATTTTTCACTGTGCTCTTCGACTTTTACTAGAGCTTGCAGATCCTAAAAGAGTAGAAATATGAGGTTTGTAATATATCCTGTTGGTCTTCATGTTTAGCTATGGTCTGAAAATAATAATTTTTGCCCATTATGGTTCCTTTTTGTAAGTACCAAATAGTTTCTCTGAATTTATGTTATATAATGAAAGTTACCTTCTTTTCTTACCTTTTTTGGAATAGCATGATTTTTCCATTGTATTATGAAACAAAATGCATATATTTTGCCTGTTACTATCCAATAAAAAGCACTTTTAAAATATGCAGTAATTACATATCAACCTTGAATGACTATATACTAATTTTAGCCAAACCAAGCTGCAAGTTTTGTACCTTGTATCTTGAAAACATGAGCTGACCTGTTCCTATTTTTAGCATTTTAAGTGAAACCAGACAAAAACATTAAGATACAGTGTCAAATTTTTCCCCAAAAAAACCTTGTTCAAAGGCAATTATTTTTTCAGCAAAAAGTTTTGGGGTTTTTTTTATTTTGCTAATTTTCATTCTGATCAATTTTTCAAATTGCTAATTTTCACTCAACTTCAATTTTTAAAGCCTTATCTCCATGTGGTAATACCATTAATTATATATGCATTACGTGAGAGTTCGACAAATTATGCAAAGTGATATTTCACTTTCCTTGACTAAAATACTGCTGTAAAACAATAGTGCCTTAAATACATTGTAAACCATATAAATCAAAATTAACTTATGGTAGTGGTTTTATATAAAGCATCACAGTGGTGGTTGATGAAACCAGGACAAGACCATTAACCTGGAGAGCCACACAATAAAAAACATTAAAAGGGGGCAACTTGATTTATTCCCACCATCCTCCACTCTCTCTTCCACAGAAATATATTAGCATTGCTATACAGGTAGTACTTGCTTAACAACAATTTGGACCTGAATCTTGGATGCTGAATGAAGTGGTCATTAAATAAGATATCATGTGACTGCTTCATTCAACTACTACAATTCCATCAGTTCTGGTTGTGGTCATTAAATGGTAAGAAGCCTAGAATGCCTCTTGAGGGTGGGAGAGACCCTTGAAAACTCCCCTAAGGAACTGAAAATCCTTTTTGTCAAAATCCAAGCAGGATCCTCAGCCCTTGGATGGAGAGAAATGTGCGGCCTAAGCTGGGCCTCTCAGGGCCTACCTACCCTGTACTTCTTACTTTACCACACTGCCCTTCTGCTCTGCTCAGGATCTCAAAATTCAGGATCTGAGCTATGTTTTTCCACCATACTGAAGGAGACCAGGTTCCCTCTATGCACAGAAGGATTAAGCTCAGTTTCTGCACCTCACGGGAGGATATTGGCACTCTACACGTTTGGAAAGGAATGCCTTTGATGGTACGGAAAAAGCTCAGACCCTGAAAATGTGTGCTTCATTCCTGCACTCTGCTGAAGGAGCTCCATTTGGCAAGCAGTTCTTTCAGCCATCCCTCAGAAATTAGAGGAAGTTCTCCTGGCAAACTAGCAGCAGCCTGCAGTCTTCCCTGCCGACTTCTCCATTGATTTACTGAGGAATCAGCCAGAGGAGATTGCAGTTGGCAATCACATGATTGCGAAGTGCTTGACAACAGATTGTAAGTGCAAACAGGTTGCCAAGCATCCAGATTGCCAACAGATGACCATGGGAGGGGGGTGTCACAACAGTCAGAAATGTTTTACAGGTCATAAAGCACCCTTTCTGAGGCCATCGTATCTTCAAATGATCATTAAATAATTATAAATCTAAGACTACCCAAACTTCCATTTAATTGGAGATCCAGTATCATACCTTAACTCTAAAAGCATGCAGCCTCCACCACTCTTTATCCTCACCTAATTATTAAATCAAGTGAGTAAATTAAGATCCTGCATTTCAACAAATATTTTTACCATGGAAGAGCAGGCCATTAAACCCACCAGTTGACCCAAAAATCATACTAAACTAGTGAACTGTCCAGTTTCTGAAGCGGAAACAAAACATTAAGACATTCAGGTTATAGAAAAGAAATCTATTGAAAGTATATAATTCTGCTACATCAAAATTGTGCACATAGGGCTGGTTATATGAAAAAGTCCTCCATAATAAGACTAATTAATATAGTGAGATTCACAGTGATAATATTACCAGTCAAGATTCAGTAGCAGTATGCCATTTAAAGTGAAATATTTCTGGAAATTTACAGGGCAGGCAGCTGAGTTATGCAATCAAACATTATTTTTGTAGCCTCATAGTTCAGGAAAGGTAATAAAATGGAGGCAGACCCAACTGTTTTCCCTTCAGTCCCTTTAACTGCATAACCAGGTTTCTGTTTTGGGATGGCACTGTGGCACATTTCTCATGTCTCCTGATTAAAGTGTTTCCAAACTTCAAATTGTCAGACTGTATGGATAAGGACTTTGATCTGGATAAATAAATCTTTTCATTTGTTTTCAGTGAGCTACTGGAATGGCAATTAAATCCAAACATTCAACAGTTAGCTTAATTCCAACTGCATCACCATCTGCCAAGCTAGGAAAGATGGCAGAGGAGGATTCTTCTACTAATTTGTTAAAGGAGATCCTGGCTGAGATACAAATTCTGAAGCTGATCTAGCAAGATCTGGCAGAGCTTAAATGTGATTTTAAAATAGATGCCAGAAAAAAATGGCTCTCTATAAAGATTGATTGACTGCCCACTATTATGCAAGCCAGTCATAATATTTTGGATAAATGAATTACTTAAAAGTCACAATTGCACATTAAATATCTATGTGAGATTAGCATTGAAAACCCCCAAGCCAATCAAATATGGCTGAATTTATGAAGGATTTTTCAGAAAACTTCTCCCTTTGGAAATGGATTTTCCAGTCAAGACTGACCATGTGATTAAACTTCCTTTAATGAGAAGAAAGACTGGAACTAATTCCAATATCATTATTGTATAATTCCTTCATGTTAATACAAGAGATGAGATGTTACATGTATTTCAGCAGGAATTGGTGAAGTCTCTGTTGATGGTGGGTTCCAGGCAAAATAAGATACCAATTTATCTGATTTTACTAAAGAGGCAAAAACCCTTTTACTAAAGCTAAAGGTTTTCACAAAACAGAGAACTTGTGCCATTTCCAGCTGCATTTTGCATTACTTATCAAAATCAGATTCACAGATTTGATAATCCTCCGAATGCACAGCCCTTTATCTTACATTTAAAATCTGCAGAAGAACAAGCCTGATGGGAGAAACAGCCTTATTTTCTACAAAAAACATATGCTTTTTTCTGTATTCCTCTCTCATTTTTTTTATCCTTAATTTTATAATATGCCAAATCTGGGCATATTACCAACTCTAAAGTTTATAGCTACATATGATATATTGGTTTCGATTAGTAAGTTTGAAACTGTTCTCTCTTTTTTCACTTGTAGTTAGAGAAATATAATCATAGTACTATCCCCTTTAGGAAGTTATATATTTCTTTTTTTTTTTGTTTCATATTTTTTCTTTAAGGTTCGTTTTAGTTTCTTTAATAATGTTTCATTTTTTTTGCTCTTAGTCACATTTTTTCTTTTTCTTTCCTTTCAAATATAGAATCTATATATAGAATAGTATTTGAGTGCTAATTTGAGATTCTATGGAGTTGCTGCCTCTGTGAGCAATGTTAGAAAACAAGAAATATTTAAACATAGGAAAAGTTAATTACTCGGTATTTGTTAAATGTCATAAAATAAATTGCTGTAGGGAGAGTATTGATAAATAGGCCAAAATAAAATTAGTAGATAATAATAGTTATTCTCAATGTAGAAGGGTTGCAAGAATCTAAGAAACAAAATGTAGTATTAGTATAGATTTAAATTTTAAACTATTTAAACTATTTATTAAACAAATTTATATGGCCATAAATTTGCTTATATGTAACTCCAGGCAACTTACAACATTAAAAATAACAACATAAAAATTCAAAGGCATTTTGCCTATTTTGCAACAGTCTTCTCAGGCTGGCAGTTTGCCTCTGGGAAATGAACAGCATTCAGGGGGAGCCGAACTTTGCTCTCTTGGGTCTATGTAATGATTCTAGACAGATCCCCTACTTGACTCCTCCTCTCCACTGCGACAAAGGGGGGAGATGGTTGAGCCATGGAACACCCAAATTAGAGTACCTAAAGACTTGATCTCTGATTCCCCACATCCCTGACTAGAACTACCAATTCAGGAAAATATAATAGGTCCATGGAATGACCTTGAGAAACAAGAGGGAGAGACATAATTAAAACAATGGTCAGATAAAACAAATCTGAGTCTGGGCCAGAACTGTAAACTGGTAAAGCATTTCAGACAAGATCCTCCCTAGGTTTCAAGAAGGTAAAAGTACGGGGAAATGCATTCAATACATAACAAGGATATATTATTTTAACCTTGTAATAAAAGTAGTAGAGTGTTAGCATGCATTACTTTTAGTTTCCTAGTCTGGTCTAAGAAGGGCTGACAGAAGGAGTGCAACCATGATACAATGGAGTATCCAGGGCCTGTAGATTCAAAAAACCTAAATAAGTTATAAATAAAATAAAAATTGGGAAGTCACCAGGCCCAGATAGGCTAGAAGCCCAAAATTATAAAAAAGGAAAAATTGGCAGAACTACAGGTAAGGAGAATGAAATTAGTCAACAGAAACAATCAAAAACATACGAAGAAGCAAGTATAACCTTAATACTTAAAAAGTAATTGTAAGAAACCTTAATCATACAGATCAATCTCTCTATTAAAATGTTCATTATAAGATATGCTATTGTGGATGAATGTACAGTATAAGGAAATACATTCCCAAATCGATGTACACACATCAGACATGCTGTAT
The DNA here is from genome assembly GCF_028640845.1 of Ahaetulla prasina. Classification (NCBI taxonomy): domain Eukaryota; kingdom Metazoa; phylum Chordata; class Lepidosauria; order Squamata; family Colubridae; genus Ahaetulla; species Ahaetulla prasina. The sequence continues at coordinate 177,976,824 of NC_080539.1, read as the reverse complement.
TCCAAAGAGAAAGATAATGGATAATAATAATTTATTATAAATGCAGTGGTAAGAAAAAGAAGGCAGCAGTAATATTTGTAGACTTGGAAAAGGCTTTTGACAATTTGGACAGTTATTTTTACTAGATGCTTTAAACAAAATAAAATGCAAGCAAGAATTTAATACTTGGATGAAGAATATATGAACAGAAAATAGCAGTATTCTCTGCAAATTTCCCAATATACCATTTGTAATCAGTTTGAAAACTCTAGCTAACAAGATCCAACATGAGAAATAAATGGCTGGGATTAAAATTCAAAGACAAGAATATAAAATGACATATTATGCAAAAGATATAGTATTCAAAATTATGGGTTACAGCTTTGGGGGGGGGATAATAGACTGATGCACCTTTGCAAATACCCAGTTTCTCCGAAAATTAGACATCCACTGATAATAAGCCCAATTGCGCTTTTGAGGACATGCACTAAAATAACCACCATCACCCCCGAAAATAAGCCCTCCCTGAAAATATTTAAACGCAGAGCTGGAAATCAGATAAGACAGCAAGAGGAGCCCCATCTTGCTCCACATGCCCCAAAATAATAAGACCTCCCCAAAAATAAGGCCAAGCGCTTATTTTGGGGTTCAGAAAAATATAAGACAGGGTCTTATTTTCAGGGAAACATGGTGGTGAAGAAGAAGTTACAACACAGACCAGTGAACAGGCATTAAGTCTGATTCATATCTCTCCAGATAATGAGTTTTGGGAGATTTCCCACTTGCTCCCTGAAAGGCTGGTCTTCATGAGGAAGATCTGAAGAAATTCTGAGGCTTCTTTTGAGTCTAAGCACCAGGGCTGCGGAAGAGTCACAGCCAGAACATACCGTGCAAAAGGACATCAAATTTGCAAAAGAACCCACTTTCCCAAGCACATTGGGAGGAAAATTATTTTAGCAGAGTAATTAAGCCACCAGTACAGTGATCACTTCATCCCCGATTAAAGATAAGAGCAAAGGAACAAGTTAAAATAATTAAAGGCAAAAAATTGCCTTTATTTTTGCCTAGATTTTAAATTAAGAAAGTTTAAAATGGACTAAGGGGACAGTCAAATTTGGATTTTTGTATTTTTGATGTATTTTAATGTATTTTTAAAATAACTATTAATACATATCTCTGTGTGAAAGAGTTTTATTTGGACTAATCAGGGACAATGATTGAACAGCTTTGCAAAATAAAATTTAAGGGAAGTTATAACCTTATCCAGTTTTCTATTATGCTTAGTCTACCTGTTTACCCATAATGTAATTTCTGGATTAAGATACTTTTTTAATTATTATTATTTTATTATTATTTATTTGATTTTTATACCGCCCTTCTCCCGAAGGACTCAGGGCGGTGTACAGGCAAAATAAAACAAGCAATACAAAATACAATTAAAATGCAATTTAAAAAACTTATTAAATTAGCCTGAGAATTTAAAAATTACCTTATTCTAAAAAACCCATTTAAAATTAATAAAAATTTACCATTTAAAATTCAATTCAAGCCAGCCCCGCGCGAATAAAAAGGTGTGTCTTCAGTTCGCGGCGGAAAGTCCGAAGGTCAGGTATTTGGCGTAAGCCTGGGGGAAGCTCGTTCCAGAGTGTGGGAGCCCCCACAGAGAAGGCCCTTCCCCTGGGGGCCGCCAGCCGACATTGTTTGGCGGGCGGCACCCTGAGAAGTCCCTCTCTGTGAGGCGTGCGGGTCGGTGGGAGGCATGTGGTAACAGCAGGCGGTCCCGTAAGTACCCGGCCCTAAGCCATGGGCGCTTTAAAGATCGTAACCAACACCTTAAAGTGCACCCGGAAGGCCACAGGTAGCCAGTGCAGTCTGCGCAGGAGCGGTGTTACATGGGAGCTACGCGGAGCTCCCTCTATCACCCGCGCAGCTGCATTCTGGACTAACTGAAGCCTCCGAGTGCACTTCAGGGGGAGCCCCATGTAGAGAGCATTACAATAATCCAAGCGAGAGGTAGCAGGCGCATGAGTGACTGTGCACAAGGCATCCTGATCAAGGAAGGGGCGCAACTGCCGAACCAGGCGAACCTGGTGGAAGGCCCTCCTGGAGACGGCCGTCAAATGATCTTCAAACGACAGCCGATCATCCAGGAGGACACCCAAGTTGCGCACCCTGTCCTTTGGGGCCAATAACTCGCCTCCAACAGTCAACTGCGGTTGCAGTTGACTGAATCGAGATGCCGGCATCCACAGCCACTCCGTCTTGGAGGGATTAAGCTTGAGCCTGTTTCTCCCCATCCAGACCCGTACGGCTTCCAAACACTGGGACAGCACTTCAACAACTTCATTGGGGTGGCCCGGGGTGGAAAAGTACAGCTGGGTGTCATCAGCGTACTGTTGATATCTCACCCCGAAGCCACTGATGATCTCACCCAACGGCTTCATGTAGATGTTGAACAGCAGGGGCGAGAGAATCGACCGTCAATTAACTGAATCAGGTCCATGGCCGTCATGGAAGCCATGAACTCCTGAGCTGCCGAGGATGCTACGCCAGCTGATGGCAAATTGAAATCCCCCATGACCAACAGTCTGGGGGTTTCAACTGCCAACCCGGCCAGCAACTCCAACAGCTCAGGCAGGGCTGTAGTCACGCAGCAAGGAGCCAGGTACGTGATCAACAAGCCCACCTGAGTTCTACGACCCCACTTCACGAAGAGGGATTCACACCCAGCTATCTGAGGCACAGTGGTTTCCCTCGGCTCAAGACTCTCCTTAATAATAACCGCCACCCCTCCACCCCTACCCTGGGCCCTCGGCTGATGGAATGCTCGGAAGCCTGGTGGGCACATCTCCACTAGGGGGACCCCCCCTTCGGTGCCCAGCCAGGTCTCCGTAATGCCCATAACGTCCGCGGTCCCTTCCTGAATAAGATCTGAAATCAGGGGGGCTTTATTAACCGCGGACCTGGCATTACATAACATCAGCCGGAGGCCCAGGTCCCGATTACCCTGGCCACTCGGGTCACGGGAAATTTTTGGGGGGCCGGAGCACGCAATCGCTCGTAAACAGCGAGGGCGAGCCCCCGAGACCTGATGTGCCCCCCCCTTCTGTCATATCTGCCTCTCCCACTTACCGTAGTAATAGCTCGACCCTGACAAACTGGAACGACACCCCTCGCCATAACCCCAGGACCTATTAAGTTACACAACACATGGTGGACCTAGCCCCTCCTGACGGGTTCCCCCACCCATCCACCCCTACCCCTCCCAACCCGAACCCATCAGTTCCCACCCTCCCCTTAAAATTCCCATTAAAACTCCCCTTAAAAAACCGATTAAAACAGTTAATTAAAAATCCCCTGAGTCTCCTATTTTTGGCATGCCACCTCTCGGGGTTCCAAAACCCGTCCTCAAGATGGGCCCTCGATAATGTGGAGGGCCAAACCCGCGAGAGAGGGGAATCTCGCAGGGCAAGATATAATAGCTCATCCCTCTTGTTCTATATCCCTCTTTCTGCCACTACTCTGATCTTCCCCAAATGACTACCTCCCTCTTCAATTTTCTCATCCTTATTCCTCCATCCTGATATTACTATAAATGCTAGCAATTGTATCATCAGTTGGAATCTGAACATTCTATTATTATCATTGATAACAAAGTTCACATTTAATTAACAGGCTAACAATTGGAGGAGAGCTCTACAGAAACATCCTGTGGAACTGTCTGTTGGAGAAGACTGAATTCAATTGTGCAGGAGAATTTTAAAATTACAGGAAAATAATCTGCCACCAGACAATAAAGTCTTAACTTTTTGTATGGCTACAAGCCTTTCTACCTCTTTATAGTATTACCTAACTTGGCACTTATTGTTCTTATCCTAGTGCTCTATTTAAAATAATTTTGGAAATATAGCATTCTTCTTTATTTTTAATATCTTCTTTTTTCATGAATTGTGGTTTTGATTCATTGCTGAAGATAGACCTAAAGAACTCTTAAATTTAATTTCTTTTTAAAAAAACATCAATCATGTTCAGTAGTTCAGTCCTATAGCTATCATTGCAAACTGAAACCTTGTTCATTTTGCAGTATATAATTCCATTCAGTTTGCCAAGCATCTCCTCTGTAGCCTTAAAACTGTAATGTTTTAAGAGTTTGAGTGATGGATTTTATAACCAGAATTTTTTCCCTTTTTAATGCCCTGTTTGATTTTCTTGATATTTCTTGGAAAAAGAATACAAAACGCTTGCTCATAATTATTATAAACTGATATTAATAATGATAACACATTTCTTTTCATTTTTATTTAGCCCAATGTAATTATTGAAAGGGTTTGACTATTAATAATAAAATGTAAAGAATGTATAGTACAACAGAAGAGTGAAAGGTTTAGTAGATGAAAAAAAAGACAGCTAAGGCTTTTCACTAAAGATTCAAAAGAAGAGGGCGATTTTTCTCAGATACTCAAACCAGCCTGGGTAAACTGAACCCCATACAATATCTGGAACATGGTGGATTTAAAAATTAGCAAGCAAACAAACTATAAAAAAGCCTCTGAAAATTAACAAGCAAATTCATATAGGAGAACATCAGGCACCAAAGACCAGGACCACAGGTGAAATTCCAATTAAACTGATTTATTAATACTCATGCCTATGTATATGACTATTTTGGTCCTAGATAAGGATCAACAGAACTCAAGAGGAGTTGGACTTGGTCCATCTGTGGCTCTGTAGCAACTTTAGCTTAATTTCTCTTTTGATTCTGCCCCAGTTCTGCCACCCTTTCTCCTACAGAGACCCTATAAACACTTTAAAGAAAAAAAATCAATACTAATAACCAATACAAGTTTCTTGAATTCTTGAGTGATATATATGAGTTGACCCTTTCATACTATTGACTGCCTCGTTTGAAAAATTTAGATGCTTTTCAAAGATATCCTCATATGAAACCCATTATAGTACAGTAATTATTCAACCTGGCTCTTATTGTATGTGGCAATGAATAACTTAATCATACTAGCTTTCTCCAAAAAAGGAGAGCTAGAGCATTAAGCAAAGTTGAACTAAGGGCAGAACTGCTAATCAGTTTAGACAAGTAAATATTAAAACTGCCACCTTCAGTCTCTGTAAAAAGTATAATATTCAGAACAGATTGTTGCTAGGGTGATCTCACACAATCTGGACCAAAGAAGAACAACAAGAAACAATTAACTCTGCTGTTTTCGTAATTATGATTTATTAGGAATACTGTTGAAGTGATAATACAAGAAATCCAGTAAATAACCTATTTTCAAGTGTAAAGGCCAATTATAGACATTTCAGAGATTTATTTATTTATTTATTGTTCACACTTTTATACCGCCCTATCTCCCTAGGGACTCAGGGCGGTTTACAGCCATATAAAAAACATATATATATACAAAGTAAAACATTAATTTAAAAAACTTATTACATAAGGCCGAATATTTAAAATAGAGATATAAATAATAAAACCCCATTAAAACCAGATTTAACATTTAAAAATTTAAAAATACTAGTCCAGTCCTGCGCAAATAAATAGATGTGTCTTAAGCTCGCGGCGGAAGGTTCGAAGGTCAGGAAGTTGGCGAAGTCCTGGGGGAAGCTCGTTTCAGAGGGTGGGAGCCCCCACAGAAAAGGCCCTTCCCCTGGGTGTTGCCAGTCGGCACTGCCTGGCCGACAGCACCCTGAGGAGTCCCTCTCTGTGAGAGCGCATGGGTCGGTGAGAGGCATTCGGTGGCAGCAGACAGTCCCGTAAGTAGCCCGGCCCTATGCCATGGAGCGCTTTGAAGATCATTACCAAAACCTTGAAGCGCACCCGGAAGGCCACAGGCAGCCAGTGCAGTCTGCGCAGGAGAGGTGTTACGTGGGAGCCACGAGAGATGTAGATTCTGTCAGTCTTCCTCTCACGTTTGGAAACTGTGCAGGAGGATACCAATCACAATAGTATGGAAACTAATAGGTTTCCATATTAATAAAACTAAATGTTTTATTTGTAAATAAATTTATAAATGTTTTAGATAAAAACTAATGGTGCACAATGGATGGAAACTGATTAGGGAAAGAAACAACCTAGAACTAAAGAGAAATTTCCTAACAGAACAATTAATCAGTGGAACAGCTTGCCTTCAAAACTTGTGGGGAAATTTTCAAGAAGAGATTGGATAACCATGTGTCTGAAATGGTATAGGGTCTCCTGCTTGAGCAGGAAGTTGGGCTAGAAGACTTGCAAGGCCCCTTCCAATGCTGTTATTCTGTTATTCAATTTCTTCTGAGAAGGCAGACCAGTCTGCCCTTAGGCTTTGCTTATATTTATTTTATTTATTTATTCATATTTTTATACCGCCCTTCTCCGAAGACTCAGGAATATAACAGTGATGAGCCTTGTTATCAATATGAGAATCCTCTCTTCCCGATTGAATACTATATTTTGTTTTGACAAAATCTTAGCTAGGTTTATTTTATTTTTTTCCTGTTCAAACTCAACCTTTCACACAAAACACGATTGATCCTAAATATCAGGACTGGTTAATCACAACAACTGACTCAGTTCAGAAGAAAAAAAAAGTTGAATTTTTGTTGATCTGTATACTAATAGCACCCAATATATCTTTAGGTTCCATTCTTTATTTCATTAATAAATACAAGCCGAACAACATCACACACCTGCATTATATTGAGGGCCTAGAACAGTGATGGCTAATCTTTTTGCCATCACGTGCCAGGAGGGGGGGTCGCGAACGCCCGTGCCCATACCCATAATTCTATGCGACCCCCCTGCATGCACGCGTGACACCACAGCCTTGCTTCTGGCATGTGATGGCCTGGTAGGCCCATTTTTCTGTCTCATCTGGTTCCAGAGCCTCTCTATGAGTCTGGGGAGGGCAAAAACAGCCTTCCCCAACCTCCTGGAGGCCGTCCAGAAGCCAGAAATGGCCCGTTTCTCAACTTCCGGTTGGAGAGGAAGTGACATTTTTTGCTGTTCCCAGCCTCCAGAGACTCCTAGAGAGACTCAAAAACATCACTTTTTGTCCAATTGGAAGTTGGGAAATGGGCCGTTTCTGGCCTCCGGAGGGCCTCTGGGCCGTTTTTGCTCTCCCCAGACTCATAGAGAGGCTCTGGAGCCAGATGAGAGAAAAAAACAGGCCTTTCCCACCCAACCCCAGGCCCTCCGGAGGCAGGAAACAGCCTGTTTCCCTACTTCTGGTAAGCCCAGAAGGCCCAAAAATCAGCTGGCCGGCGCACACATGCACACTGGAGCTGAGCTAGCGTGCCCACTAATATGGCTACACATGCCACCTCTGGCACGCGTGCCATAGGTTCGCCATAATGGGCCTAGAATATGATCTTACAGAGCCTTGGCATAGACCTTATTAATTCAGTTGCTTTCTCAGGCTTTTCTTTCATCCCAAAGCCAGGAGAGAAGAATTGTCAGCATAAATTGCACACAGCATGACCTTAATATGAACTATTACTGTTCTTATAGTTACTCTGCATGGCATTACAAAGGCAGTGAATGGTGATTTCACCTGGCTAGCATTCAGACATTGCCAGCTGTGGGGAAAGCTGCCAATCATCAGCCTACGTAATGTGTCTGACAGTGGTGTTTGTAAGATCTGGGTGCTTCATGCAATCAATGTTTTCTCCAAAGGACTATTATCCTGTCAATGTACGATCACTAGATGCCAGCAAAGAGCTCATCTTTCAGTGCTTCTACTGTTTACCTGGATTTGTGTAACCCAGATGCAGCTGTTGTGAAAGTGTCCTTGGAGCTCAAGAAAAGGTTTTGATATGAGTGAGAGACACACTCATTATGGGATGGTCCTGAGTGCATCTGTATGTTTTTTCTAATTGATCTTTCTGGTGGCAGAAAGAATTAAGAGTTTTGTCTCTCTTAGCTGCTTCTATCTAATAGTAGTCCAGATAATGGTTGTTGAAGAGAAGGAGTTTGAGAAATGAATTTATTGATTCTTTTGACAAATCATTACATACATACAGCTTTGATTATGTATGTATGTTAATGCAGCTGTATGCTAGGCCATATCTATACCAGACTGCATTCTAAATTTCCTAAAATAACCTTCTGTCTAGCAAACAGTCATGTCTTCTAAAGAGCAGCAGTCATTGCAAAGGGAATTCCCCATCATGAAGCTTAAGAGCCAAGTCCTGTCAATTATATACATTATGCCAAGGAAGGCTGTTCAATTTCAGGGCTTTGAACTCTCTAAGTCAACTGTTGTCCAACCTGTTTAAACAAATTAAAAAAGGAAATGACTTTTGTAGCTCAGGTCTTTCTTACAGCGCTGCCAAACAGCTACTGAACCCAGCAACCAGATGAAAGTGTAACGAAAGAGACTTGCCCTGTTCTGTAGAATTAGGTATCTTTTACATGGCATTAGAGTAGACCCAGTAAACACTATGTCTGTTTTTATCTTAGCTGCTATTTCTGTGTGTGTTGGAATAAGGATTTGGGGAGGGGAGTATTCTGTTTTCTTTTAACATTCTTACCTGTCCAGAAATATTAATTTGAGATGCTAAACTATATAGATTGAAATAATAAGCAAAAAACTGCATACACGCAAAAACAAAACAGTCCATTCGTAGTTCACACAGACCAAACCAAACCGATCCAACCTCCTAGCCCTACAGTCTGAGGGAATATCCAGATCCTCAATGCTTTGTGAAAAGCCAGAAACTGGGGGCATCCTGATCCTTGGCACTACGACAGAGAAGGCATAATTCCTAGGTCACACAAAATGACAGTTCCTAATGGAAAGAACCTGGAGCATACTAACTGCCAATTCTGCTGCAGGAAATAGAACTGATTTAGGACACGTCGGCTTGCAAGTAAACTCGCACCATACTAGGTATGGCTTATGGTATAGTGACCAGATTTTAACATTGGTAAAGTGGGACACCATTGACCGGGGGAGGGGGGCAGGGGTGGGTTCTAAATTTTTTTACAGTTCTGTGGATGTGGCTTGTTTGGTGGGTGTGGCTTGGTGGTCATGTGTCTGGGTGGGTGTGGCCAACTTGATGTCACTCACGTCAAAGGTTAGGGTGCCTGGCCTCTCCTCGCCTCAAAGGTCTCAATCAGATACAATTTCCCTGTCTATTTATTTACTACTGCTGAACATCCAAAATATACTATTTAAATTAATCATATTACATAGTACAGAGTGTGTAGGATGCTGCAAAGATTATAACTGTGAAAAGTGGTAATGAATCACTAAGTGCCGTTGTAACTTTATTCAGTACTGTTATAACTTTGAACGGTCACTAAGTGAGCTGTTGTAAATCAAAGATTACCTGTACTCTGTCTGGTTTGCATGTTCTGAGGGATCAGACAAAGGTAGCTAAGAGACTGAAAAGTGAGACTGGGGTGAACCTCAATAGATGGACTACAATGGTGACCTTTAATGTTGTCTTTCAGCATTAAACTGATGCCCCCTTAAGATCCAACCTTGAAGGTTTCACAGCCCCCAGTAGGGACTTTTAACTCAATCCTTTGTATAGGACCCTTCCTTCCTTCCTTTTTTCCTTCTTTCTTTCCTCCTTCCTTCCTCTCTCTCTCACATGCTTCCTCTCTCTCCTTCCTTCCTTCTTTCATTTGTTCCTTTCTTTTGTTTGTTCCTTCTTTCATTCCTTCCTTCCCCCTCCTCTCCTTTATTCCTTTCTTCCTTCTTCCCTCCCTCCTCCTCCTCCTGTTCACCCCTCTTCATTTGTTTTTGTTTTACTATATCTCATTCGTTCTGGTTCAGTTGTAATTCGGTTCTTAAGCTAAAAAACAAAATATGGTTGTCACTAATAACAGTTGGGCAAGGCGGCATCTTTAGAAATAAAAAGGGGGGAGGGGCGACAAGGGGTCGTCGGGGCAAAAGGAGAACGACCCGTTTGAAACAGAGGAGAGGTGGCTTCCGGCCTTCTCATTCCCCCCCCCCTTTAAAAACAAAAGCTGAAGGATTGAAATGAAATGAATCGCTTGATCGCAGATCATTGGAAGTGGGGGGGAAGAGCGCTTAGCGATGAGGGAGGGGCGGAAAGGGAGGCCCAAGGTAATTTAGGAAATTGGAGTTTGTTTGTTTGGAAGGAGCGGAAGATCAAAGCTATTTCTGGGGATTCGTTGGGAAAGATCTTTAATTTAATGCCTACGACGCAGAGGGTTGAAGAAGTCCGTTGGATGCCAGGATTTTGTGTTGGAGAAATTCAAAACCGGCGCTGAACACTTTCGAAAAAAGATAAGGGGCTGAGAGAAAAAAAAGAACTTTAAAAAAAACTACGAAAAATTGATTTGGAGACTTGGAAACTTAATTTGGTGATAATCAGGCCAAGCCAGGGAAACAGGCATTCTTAACTGAATAAAAAGCGGGCTATTTTTAAAAAAAGATTATTAAAATTGGAGATATATAGATATATATTCTGTCTCATTCCCTCTCGACATTTTCCAAGGACAATGCAAAAAAGAAATGTATATATTTAAAAAAGGCTCCAAGAGAGACAGCTTTCCGGCCTTTTATCCCAAAATCTCACCTTTACAAAATACTTTAGAATTTGGGAAGAGTGGGGAAGAGGAGTTTGGTTGTTCGATTTTTAATAATTTATCTTTCTGTGCTGCGACGGCCAGCTGAACAGACTATTGATTGCTTCACGAGGACGGTTTCAAAGGGTTGGCTGCCAATTGGCTGCTGCGTGAGGGGAAGCGTGCGAGTGTGTGTGTGTGTGTGTGTGTGTGTGTGTGTTTGTGTACGCGCGCGCAAGCGTGGGAAAGTTCAGCCAACTTGCCCAGGCAGAAAATGTATGTAGAGATATACACCACGAGTGTTTATGGAAACAGGTTTGGTGCGCCAGATGTGAAGCTACCCTTCTTCCATCCCACCCGTCGAAATCTAGAGAAATCAGAAAACATTAACTGTGGGATCGCAGAGTTTTTCTCCCACCCCGCCAAAGGACAAATTGACTTTCTTCTTAAGTTCAGTTGCCTTTTTTGGGCGCGGAAGGGGGAACACCTTTGGGACATCTATGACCTGAATGACTGAGAATCTCCATAGGGATTTATTTATCTGTGGAATGTTTGCTTGATGCTTGAGAGCGCGTGGAATGAATAAATGCACCGCCCGCCCACCTCCACGAATATCTTATTCACCTTTCCCCAATCCACCCTCCCCGGGTTGGGTTATTCTATGAATGTGGCCTGTTTTGATCAGAGGAGAATCCTTTCCTCCAAGGATAGCGGAAAGGAAATAAATGGATGAAGAAGGGAAGGGAAGGACAGAAAGGAGAAAGGAAAAGAAAGGAAAGGAAGGAGAAAGGAAAAGAAAGAAAGGAGAAAGGAAAGGTGAGAGAAAAGAAAGGAAAAAAGAGAAAGGGAAGGGAAAGGGAAAAGAAGGGAAGGGAAGAGAAGTTAAGTTGTGGCGCTCGCAAGCGCATCTCTGCAGGCTCATGCAGCACCGAGCCTGGATCTCCCACCTTTCCTTCCCCCGCTGGAAGTGCGAAGTTGCCCCCTGCCAGCTTCCCAAGTCCTCCCCCCCTCCTTCCCGTATGATCCATCCACTCCTCCCGCCAAGCGCTCGTCTCCTCTCCGAGCTTTGATTTGCATCGCAGAGCCCCCCCTCCTCCTCCGGAGACCTGTTTGGCTTTATTTTTAAACATCTCCCCACAAGCGAGGCAGGAACCTTACAGTGGGGAAGAGAATGCCTCTTGCGATTTTGCTCTCCCACCCACCCCCCACTCCCCCATAGGGGAAGGGGGGAGTGTTAAGAAATCGGCAAGGGGGGAGAGTGGGGGTGGACAATGGAGCCAGCCAGGATATTCTGCGCGCGGAAAACAGCTTTGAAATTCCCTTCCAGGCTGTGACATTTAGTGGACAAGTTGCTAGGAACAGGGGACAAGCCAAACCGGGGGGGGGTTCGTAGGAAAGCGGCCCCCTCCTCTCCCACTCCCCCCACTCCCCTCCATCTGGGTGGAGGTGGGCAGAACAGCAGGAAATAAACAAACCCACCCGAGCCAAACCCTCCCTCACTTGGCGAGGCTACTCGGAAGTAAATTGCACGGGGAATTCAAAAAACAGGCTTTTCTCCCAATGAGAAAAGCTTTTGACTGCAAGCACCCCCCACAAGCCTTTGCCTTCGTTCCTCCCCAAATCGAGGAGCCAAGAGGTGCCCCTCGACTTTCCCCACCCTGTTAATCCCTTGTTTGAGACACGTCATTTGCAATCCCGCCAGGTCCGTTGTTAATAAGGCCCCCCTCATTTCAGATCTGATACAGGAGGGAGGTGCGGACCTGATGGGCGTTACAGAGACCTGGCTGGGCACAGAAGGGGGCGTGCCCCTCATCGAGATGTGCCCACCGGGCTTCCATGCATTTCATCAGCCGAAGGTTCAAGGCAGGGGTGGGGAGGTTGCGGTTATTATAAATGAGAGTTTGGATCCGAGGGAGGTCTCTGTCCCGCAGACAGCTGGCTGTGAGTCTCTCTTTGTGCGGTGGGGCCATGGGGTACAGATGGGTTTACTGATCACGTACCTGGCTCCCTGCCACGTGACAGCAGCCCTGCCCGAGCTGCTCAACGTGATAGCCAAGGCGGCAGTTGATACCCCCAGGCTTATGGTCATGGGGGATTTCAACCTGCCGTCGGTAGGTGAGTCATCGTCGTCAGCTCGGGAGTTCATGGCCTCCATGGCAGCCTTGGACCTGATCCAGTTAGTGGGGGACACACACTGGACTTGATTTTTGTCTCAGGACAGTGGCTGAATGATCTAGATGTGGGGGATTTAGTCATTACTCCCCTGCCGTGGACAGATCATTCTCTCCTTCGCCTGGACTTTCGGACCGCAGACCCTCACCGCAGGGAGACGGAGCCAGTTCGTTGGTTCTGTCCCAGGCGCCTGATGGACCCGAGTAGGTTCCTGACGGAGCTTGGGCCATTTCCTGAGGATCTGGCCCACGACTCGGCCAAAGAACTCGCTGCCGCCTGGGAAAGGGCGGCGGCGGGGGCTTTGGATCGCGTCGTGCCGATGCGGCCTCTGACCCGGCGCTGCTCTTGACCGGCTCCTTGGTTTACTGAGGAGCTGAGAGAGATGAAGCGCCGAAGAAGACACCTAGAGAGCGCCTTGAGGGCCAGCCACTCCGAATCTGACCGAACACTTCAGTCACATATTCAGACTTATCTAGTGGCAATAAGGACAGCGAAGCAAGTATACTTTGCCGCCCTTATAGCATTGGCAGATAACCGCCCAGCCGCCTTGTTTAGAGTGACCCGCTCCCTTCTGTTTCAGGGGGCTCGGGAGGACCCCTTGCAGGGTCAGGCTGAGGAATTTGGAAGTTATCTGCACGATAAAATCGCTCAGATCTGGGATGGGTTGGACACAGATTGGGTAGATCCGGATGGGATGACGCGGGCACGTCTTGAGAACATTGTTTGGGCTGAGTTCGATCCTGTGACTCCCGATGACATGGACAGGATACTGGGGAGGTTGAATGCCACCACATGTTTATTGGACCCGTGTCCCTCCTGATTGGTATTGACCACCCAGGAGGTTACACAAGGCTGGCTCCAGGGAATTACCAGCGCTTCTCTCAGGGAGGGAGTCTTCCCAGCCGCCTTGAAAGAGGCGGTGGTGAGGCCCCTCCTTAAGAAGCCTTCCCTGGACCCAGCTATTTTGGCTAATTATCATCCAGTTTCCAATCTTCGCTTTTTGGCGAAGGTTGTAGAGAGAGTGGTGGCTTGGCAACTCCCCCAGTACCTGGAGGAAACTGTTTATCTAGACCCGTGCCAGTCCGGCTTCAGGCCTGGGTACAGCACAGAGACGGCTTTGGTCACGTTGGTTGATGATCTCTGGAGGGCACGGGACAGAGGTTGTTCCTCTGTTCTTGTCCTGTTAGATCTATCAGCGGCGTTCGATACCATCGACCATGGTATCTTGCTATGGCGGTTGGAGGGCTTGGGGGTGGGAGGCACCGTTTTACGGTGGTTCTCCTCCTACCTCTCCGACCGCTCGCAGACAGTGTTGACAGGGGGGCAGAGATCGACCCCTAGGCAACTCACTTGTGGGGTGCCGCAGGGGTCGATTCTCTCACCCCTCTTGTTCAACATTTATATGAAGCCGCTGGGAGAGATCATCCGTGGTTTCGGGGTGAGCTGTCAGCTGTATGCTGACAATACTCAATTGTACATCTCCACCCCAAACCACCCCAACGAAGCCGTCGATGTGATGACTCGGTGTCTTGAGGCCGTTCGGGTCTGGATGGGGACGAATAGGCTCCGACTCAACCCATCCAAGACGGAGTGGCTGTGGATGCCAGCGTCCCGGCACAGTCAGTTTACCCCATTGCTGACTGTGGGGGGCGAATCATTAGCCCCCAGGGAATCGGTGCGCAATTTAGGCGTTCTCCTAGATGCACGGCTGTCTTTAGAAGACCATTTGACAGCCGTCACCAGGGGAGCTTTTCATCAGGTTCGCCTGATTCGCCAATTGCGCCCTTTCCTGGACCGGGATGCATTATGCACGGTCACTCATGCCCTCGTCACTTCCCAACTGGATTACTGCAATGCTCTCTACATGGGGCTCCCCTTGAGGAGCACCCGGAGGCTCCAACTGGTGCAGAATGCGGCCGCGCGGGGGATTGAGGGAGCTCCTCGTAGCTCCCATGTAACACCTCTCCTGCGCAGGCTGCATTGGTTGCCGGTGGTCTTCCGGGTGCGCTTCAAGGTGTTGGTTATCACCTTTAAAGCGCTCCATGGCATTGGACCGGGATATTTACGGGACCGCCTGCTGCCGACAGCTACCTCCCATTGTCCGGTACGTCCAGTGCGCACCCACAGGGAGGGTCTTCTTAGGGTGCCGTCGGCTAGTCAATGTCGGCTGGCAGCACCCAGGGGAAGAGCGTTCTCTGTGGGGGCCCCGGCTTTATGGAATGAGCTGCCGGTGGGACTCCGTCTCCTCCCTGATCTCCGGACCTTTAAACATGAGCTCAAGACTTTCTTTTTTCACCAAGCAGGGCTGGCCTGATTGATTTTAGTATGGGGGGTATTAGTGGGTTTTAATAGGGTTTTACTAAGGTTTTAGTTTTGATAAAAATTTTAGCTAATATTTTAAGTATATAGCGATTGAATCAGTTTTTTAAACTTGATATAGTATTTTAATTTGTTAGGATTCTTGTCGTTTTATTGGCTGTACACCGCCCTGAGACTTCAGAGAAGGGTGGTATAAAAATATGAATGAATGAATGAATTAATTAATTAATTAATTAATTAATTAATTAATTAATTAATTAAAAAATCGGGCTTTTTTAGAATGCCGCAGGACGCGGGACAAATTTTTAAAAAGCGGGACTGTCCCACTAAAAGTGGGACGTCTGGTCACTATAGCTTATGGGTGCCAACCAGCACTTTGAATTGTACCCTGAAGCCCCCCGAGAGCCAGCACAGCTCACAGAAGCAGTGATGTCCTATGGGCATATAACAAAGTACCCAAGACTTCCTGTGCACCAGGCTGGGATGATTGCATTGGGAAATTTCCATTTAAAATATTTTGATAAAATAAGTCTTTTCGCTCCTAAGTCCTACATAAATACATTTAATAAATAAATAAATAAAAAGTGTTTTCTTGACTATTACAGAATTGGAAAGTTAGCAATTACCATAGTACATGCAGTTGAATTACAGTTTCTCTGAGTCTTTGACTTCAATTTATTTCTTATTTAATTCTTGGAACACCGCTATTGTTATTGACAAATAAAAATCGATTCTGGAAACAGTAAGAATTTTCCACTTGAAATTGACTGTTGTCTTTTCTTACTTATGCTTGTCATGCTTGCTTGTCATGTTTTAAAAAAACACATGTGTTAACATGTCTTTTTCAGGGAACACAATGAATGTTGTTGTTGTTAGTTGCGAAGTTGTGTCCGACCCATCGCGACCCCATGGACAACAATGAATGTACATAAATATTTTCTGTGGTTTTCAGATACTAGGCCCACTTTCCTTTTGGATGTAATAAAATTACAGTATTAGGCTATGGAAAGCCATCTTATTAATCAAGATTTTTTTTCATAATGGAAATGGTATTTGGAATTTTCACAGTCTACGAACTTATTTATCAGAAGGCTGTTGTTGGAGCAAAATAAAATATCATATAATGAAATTATTCTTATAGCAGTAAACAGTGCTTTTCTCAGTTTTAAGATCTTATGATTCTTCTAAAATATAAAATAATAAGGGTTCAGGGTTATCAACTTGCCAGTTTACTGTCATGTGTTTACTTTCTTTTTTTCCAAGAAGAAAAACTGTCTTGGAACAGAAACCTCATTTATTTTCCTAATGATATCCTTATAGAAAACGGGGGGTGGGGGATTACTTGCTTCCTTTTTAACATAGTTTTACACAAAATAATAAGAAGGTAGGTAGATTATTAGGACTATCAGATTTGCGCTAGAAAAATTTGGATGACCATTAAATGTCAGAAAAGGGAGATACAGAATTCCAACCTTGCTGCTGTATACAGATTGGCTGGATTTCTGCAAATCAGTTCTGGTATTCTTAACTGCCAGCCTTAATCATAATTCTAGCCTTATATCCAAGCCAAGGCAAATATTTTATTTCTCTATTCCCAGGTTCTTGCAGAATGTTCCAGGATTAGAAGAAAAATAGCCCTATGGCAGTGGTGGGTTGGTACCTGTTCTCCCCGGTTCGCAAGAACTGTTAGTAAACATTTTGAGTAGTTCGGCGAACCGGTAAATGCCACCTCTGTGTGGGCCCACCCCCAATCTAATGCTGCCTCCCGAGTCCCAGCTGATTGGCTAGAAGGAAAAAACTCAGGGCTCACTTGGCAAAGAAGAGGGAAAAAAACCCAAGACACCATTGCTTTAAATTGAGAAGCCAAGAAGCCTCCCAACTGATTGGCTAGAATGAAAAAATCAGGACTTGCTTCTCAGCCAGGAGATCACTTGGCAAAGAAGTGGGGGGCGGGAAAAAGACGCTGTCACTTTAAATTGACACAGCTGCTGAAAGGAAAAGGCTACTTGCAGAAGCAGCTCCTTTCTGGGTCAGCTGAACAACAAATTGGATAAGAGGAGGAATTCTTATATGGTTCTATGTTTTTGAAGTTTTGGGATTTGTGTAACATGGGCTTTGTGTTTCTAAAAAGGGTTGGCCGATTTCCATTGTGCAATATCCTGTCTTGAATGAGTTTTCTGCCTGCTTGTAAATGGAGCCGAACTTCTGGCTTCCACTTTATATTATCTCTAAGCACCGGTAGCTGTTTTCTACTTACAAAGTTTCCTTTATGCAGCTGGCAGGAATGTGGAATTCCAGGCAGGTTCCTTGTTAACAGCTTAATTATTTCTTAATTATCTAGTAATATTTTATTTGGGAAATGAAGAGGGGGGAGTTTGATTCCTTCCCAGAACAGATTAGTGGAGTGGGGAGAGAATGGGGATTTTGAAGTAACCTTTCCCTGGAGTGGGGAGGGAATGGGGATTTTAGGCTTGCTGTCAAACATCAGCCATAATACAATGACTGTTTTGAACAATATGCAGGTTGTATTACACAAATGGCTATTTTATATGTGAAATTATGACTGAAACCTATATTGGTTCTCACTGTCAGGAAGTTTCTCCTTAGTTTCTCCTTAGGTTGCTTCTCTCTTTGTTCAGTTTCCATCCATTGCTTCTTGTTTTGCCTTCTGGTGCTTTGGAAAATACATTCTCCCTCCCCTTCTCTCTGGCGGCCCTTTAAAAGCCTGTTGCCTATCACACTCTTGGGCAAAGCATGTGAGCCATTTCCTCCTTTCAGTGGTCCATGAAAGTGCATCTAAAGTATGTAGATAATAAAGTTGAAAAAAGGTGAACAACATTTTTGCAGAACTATAGATACATTGAGGCTGGGTGTGACAAGGAATGGCTGGGAGGGGAGGTGCCAGGTGAGGCACCCCTTGACGTGAGTGACATTGAGTTGGCCATGCCCACCCAGTCACATGACCATCAAGCTACGCCCACTGTCACATGACCATCAAGCCATGCCTACAGAACCAGTAGTAAAAAAGTTTAGAACCCACCCCTGGCCTATGGCTACAATTGTGGCCAGAAAGTTAAGTGAAAGGCTCCTATATTTCAGGAATGATATATCGAAATACTAAATTCTCTTCTTTAAGGAAGATAAGCAGAATTGCAATAGTTAACTTGAGGTTAACTCAAATTTAGACAAAATAAATGTTCATTTCTATCTCATCCTACTTCTGGAGATTTCAGATACATGTGGCAGTCCTGGATAATAGATCAGATAGGATTTAATTAGCCTCCGTAAGCTTGAATAGAATAGAATTTTATTGGCCAAGTGTGATTGGACACACAAGGAATTTGTCTTGGTGCATATGCTCTCAGTGTACATAAAAGAAAAGATACGTTCATCAAGGTACAACATTTACAACACAATTGATGATCAATATATCAATATAAATCATAAGGATTGCCAGCAACAAGTTATAGTCATACAGTCATAAGTGGAAAGAGATTGGTGATGGGAACTATGAAACGATTAATAGTAGTGCAGATTCAGTAAATAGTCTGACAGTGTTGAGGGAATTATTTGTTTAGCAGAGTGATGGCCTTCGGGAAAAAACTGTTCTTGTGTCTAGTTGTTCTGGTGTGCAGTGCTCTATAGCGTCGTTTTGAGGGTAGGAGTTGAAACAGTTTATGTCCAGGATGCGAGGGATCTGCAAATATTTTCACGGCCCTCTTCTTGATTCGTGCAGTATACAGGTCCTCAATGGAAGGCAAGTTGGTAGCAATTATTTTTCTGCAGTTCTAATTATCCTCTGAAGTCTGTGTTTTTCTTGTTGGGTTGCAGAACCGAACCAGACAGTTATAGAGGTGCAAATGACAGACTCAATAATTCCTCTGTAGAATTGGATCAGCAGCTCCTTGGGCAGTTTGAGCTTACTGAGTTGGCGCAGAAAGAACATTCTTTGTTGTCCTTTTTAATGATGTTTTGATGTTAGCTGTCCATTTGAGATCTTGCGATATGATAGAACCCAGAAATTTGAAGGTTTCTACTGTTGATACTGTGTTGTCAAGTATTGTGAGAGGTGGAAGTATGGAAGGGTTTTCCTAAAGTCTACCACCATTTCTACGGTTTTGAGTGTGTTCAGTTCCAGATTGTTTTGGTTGCACCACAAGGCTAGTCGTTCGACCTCTCGTCTATATCGGATTCGTCATTGTCTCGAATGAGACCAATCACTGTTGTGTCATCTGCGAACTTCAGTAGCTTAACAAATGGATCATTGGAGATGCAGTCATTGGTATACAGAGAGAAGAGAAGTGGGAGAGCACACAGCCTTGGGGGCCCTGTGCTAATTGTACAGGTATTTGATGTGATCTTGCTTAGCTTCACCTGCTGCTTCCTGTTTGTTAGGAAGCTTGTGATCCACTTACAAGTCTGTTCCGGTACCTGTAGCTGGTTTAGCTTAGTTAGAAGAATGTCTGGAATGATGGTATTGAATGCTGAACTAAAGTCTACAAGAAGGACCCTTGCATAGGTCTTTGGAGACTCAAGATGTTGTAGGATGTAGTGCAGAGCCATATTAACAGCATCATCTGTTGATCTATTTGCTCGGTATGCAAATTGCAAGGGGTCTAAGAGCGGATTCGTGATGGTTTTCAGGTAGGAAAGCACTAGCCTTTCAAAGGTTTTCATGACTACAGATGTTAGAGCAACTGGTCTGTAGTCATTCAGTTCCTTGATGGTGGGCTTCTTCGGCACTGGGATGATGGTAGAGCGTTTGAAGCAAGAAGGAACATAGCACATCTCTAGTGATTTATTGAAAATATGGGTGAAGATGGGGCCAATTGGTCAGCACAGACTTTTAAGCAAGAAGGAGTTATCTTGTCTGGGCCTGGAGTTTTTCCTGGCTTTTGTCTGTGAAATAGGTCCTGCACTTCCTTTTCTGTGATCACTAGGGTTGTGAACCCAATGAAATGGGGTCAGTTGTAGGAGGCTTGGCTGTTGTTGGTGTGTCTGAGATGGGGTTGTGGAGATAGGTGGCTGTAGTTTCCTTTCAAACCTGCAGTAAAACTCATTCAGGTCATCTGCCAGTTGTTGATTACCTTCAGCCTGGGAAGGAGGTTTGCCATAGCCGGTGATATTTTTAAGAGTTTTCCATATGTTTGCTGGTTCATTTGCTGAAAATTGATTCTTTAGCTTTTCAGAGTAGCTTCTTCTTGCTGCTCTTATCTCCCTTGTTAGTGCATTTCTGGCCTGATTGTACAGCATTTTATCACCTTTTCTGTAGGCTTCCTCTTTGGAATGTCGTAGCTGCTTAAGTTTAGGTGTAAACCAAGGTTTGTTATTACTGTGTATTCGCAAGTTCCTTGTAGGTACACATAGGTCTTCACAGAAGCTGACATATGATGTTACAGTATCTGTGAGTTCATCCAGGTCTGCAGAGGTATCTTTAAAACTATTCCAATCAGTGCAGTCAAAACATGCCTGTAGCTTTAATTCTGATTCCTCCGTCCAGGTTTTCACTGATTTAATTATTGGTTTTATGGCTTTAAGTCTTTGCCTGTAAGCAGGTACAAGGTGAATCATGCAATGATCAGAGTGTCCTACAGCTGCACGTGGTAAAGACCGATAGGCATCTTTTAGTGTTGTGTAGCAGTGGTCTAGAGTATTCTTGCCTCTGGTGGGACAATTGACATGCTGAAAGTATTTTGGTAGTTCTTTCCTTAAGTTTGCCTTGTTTAGATCTCCCAAAACAATGGCCAGTGAATCAGGGTGTTTGGCTTCAGCCTCCATGATTTGGTCAGCTAGAGTTCATAATGCCTCGTTTACACAGGCTTGTGGTGGGACATAAACAGCAATTAGAAGAAATGAGGAAAATTCACGAGGCGAATAGTAAGGTTTGCAGTTGATAATTAGAGTCTCTAAATTGTTGTCACAGAATTTGTAAATTATGTTAAAATCTTGACACCAGGTTGAATTAATATATAGGCATAAGCCTCCTCCTTTCTTTTTACCAGATGTTTCTGGAATCCTGTCTGATCGTTCAATTTGAAATCCTGGAATGTTCAGGCTGCTATTTTCAATTGATTCATTTAACCAGGTTTCAGAGAAGCATAGGACTGCTGAATTGCGAAAATCAGAATAGTATTTGTTTAAGAGGAGTATTTCATCCATCTTATTTGCAAGTGAGCGTATATTTGTTAGGAAAATTGAAGGCAGAGGAGTTTTAGTGCGAGTTCTTAGCTTGATTAAGATCCCAGATCGCTTACCTCTTTTCCTTCGTTTCCGTCGTTTGGTTTTTTTAGTAATCCATGGCTCCGTGGGAATTGCCTCCTCCTGTATTAGAATCTCCTCCGTGTTTGTAAAGACGGGGTGGGGGTGAGATTAAAGAAAGCTGCTCCTTAAAGAAATGTTCCTTAATTTTTAGCAGATGGTCTCGTGAGTAGGAAATCCGTAGTGAGTCACAGAGAACAATTAGAAATAAAGAAACAATTAGAGAGCATTTCACCGAGGCAGCCTTCGTCGGCGCCATCTTAGGTAAAGCTTCATAGCTGATTAGGGATTTTGGTATTGGTTTTCAAATCCAAAACCACTAGCATAGTAAACTGCCACATAAAATTGGGTATTGAACAAAAGGAAGAATATGCTGAAGTAATATTCTCCTTTGCTATTAAGTATCTGTGTTCTACATGGGCTTTTCTGAAATTGCTGTCCAGTGGACTGGCATTTTTATTAAATAGCTAGCCCACAGTGGCTAGGTAAAGTTAGAAGTTTCTGTGATAAATTATTGTTTGTTTATATAAAATATCTGTATCATGTTATTGTTGCTGACCTGCTTTGGGAATATCCGTTTGGAGCTTTTTACAAGTATCTCTGATTAATCAATAACATAGACCAGTGATGGATAACCTATTTGGTGCTGAGTGCCCAAAGTGTGTGCACGTGCAACTCCAAAGTGCAATGCGAGTGCCCCAGCACCTGTTCATGCACATGTATTGTCCCATCCATGCGCCCCTCCCCCATGCGCCCCTCCTCCCCTTGCCCATTTTTGCCTTCCAGGTTGGTGCAGGAGGACTTCCAGGCCCAAAATTGGGTGAAGGGAGCACAACCCCCCCCCCATGCCCATTTTGGCTTGGGTGGGTGCAGGAGGCCTCCCAGGCCCAAAACGGGGCGCGCATGTGCAGTGGAGCTGGGCTGGGGCGATGGCTGGCATGCCCGCAAAGAGGGCTCTCCACGCGACCTGTGGCACGCGTGCCATAGGTTCACCATCACGGCTATAGGCCCTGTAATTTTGGTTTTACTGATTAGATTAATAGATCTTTATAGAAATGTCTTGTTCATATTATTATAAAAAACCAAAAAGTTGTGATTTGATGTTAATGCCTTATTCTACTGCAACAGGGAGAGTCGAAAGTGAATGTTTCTTTTTCTTTTTTTCTTATCCTCCTTCACTTCTCTTCCCCTGCAACCCCAAAGTGCAATGCGAGTGCCCCAGCACATGTGCCCCGCCCCGTTCATGCACATGCATTGTCCCATCCATGCGCCCCTCCCCCATGCGCCCCTCCTCCCCTTGCCCATTTTTGCCTTCCAGGTTGGTGCAGGAGGACTTCCAGGCCCAAAATTGGGTGAAGGGAGCACAACCCCCCCCATGCCCATTTTGGCTTGGGTGGGTGCAGGAGGCCTCCCAGGCCCAAAATGGGGCGCGCATGTGCAGTGGAGCTGGGCTGGGCTGGGGCGATGGCTGGCATGCCTGCAAAGAGGGCTCTCCACGCGACCTGTGGCACGCGTGCCATAGGTTCACCATCACGGCTATAGGCCCTGTAATTTTGGTTTTACTGATTAGATTAATAGATCTTTATAGAAATGTCTTGTTCATATTATTATAAAAAACCAAAAAGTTGTGATTTGATGTTAATGCCTTATTCTACTGCAACAGGGACAGTCGAAAGTGAATGTTTCTGTTTCTTTTTTTCTTATCCTCCTTCACTTCTCTTCCCCCTCTTCCTCCCCACCATTTTCCTATTTACTTTCATATTTTGTATCTCATTATATTTTATAACCCAATAAAAATGTTAATGGTGTTCATAGGCCCTAATTGATTTTTATTTCCTGGTTTCCTCTGGAAAAAAAGTTACATGTTCTGAATTTAAATTTAAATATACCATATATACTCGAGTATAAGCCGAGTTTTTCAGCACATTTTTTGTGCTGAAAAACGTCCCCTCGGCTTATACTCGGGTCTATACGGCTTATACTCAAGTTTTTTTTTAAGCCCTCGGCTTATACTCGGTCTATACGGCTTATACTCGAGTTTTTTTTTTCTTTTTCACATTTTACGGACTGAAGCCCTGCGGTGCAGTGAGAGGGCGGGCGGGGAGCCGCCACCCTTCACAGCTGAGGGAGGGAGGGCTTCCCCAACCGGTAGGTGCCTCATTTCCCACCCTCGGCTTATACTCGAGTCCCCAGTTTACCCCAGTTTTTGGGGTAAAATTGGGGACCTCGGCTTATACTCGGATCGGCTTATATTCGAGTATATACGGTAAGTAGCATATTTGACTGAAGATCACTAATTTAATATTTTGAGTTATTCAGGAACTCTTTGTGCATGACATCTACTTCTTCATTTGGTTTTATCTCTATTTATTTCCTTTTTTTAATTTCTTCCAAGAGCAGGCTAGTTTTGTATTTCTTTTTATTCCTAATGATAAGTAACAAGTTGTTCAGCTTCTTTATAGTCTTTCTAAATAAGTTTATATACTTTCACTCCTTGGCCTAATTAGCAAAGCTGTTTACATGACTATTTAGTGATAATATTTTTTAAAAAAATATTGTGCTGCATCTTTATCTTGTATTAATTTTTCCAGTGTTTGTATTATTTTTAATTCTCTCATTTTGGGCGATAGTTCTTTTTCCTTCTGACTGCTTTGACCTTGCGTATTAATCATACTAGGTTCTTCTTAGACTTAACAAATCTGCATCATATATTCTAGTTGACATTTTATTAATGGCACTTTTACATAAGTATCCATATATAGATACCTTCTCTCATTTTTCATTAGCCACATATGGGGTTTTAGGCTTTTTTTGAGGTGGACAAGTCAAATCAATTGTTGTATGATTTCCCTTATGCTAATCATTCTTGGCAATTTTGCAGTAACCTTTGTGCTAAATGTCATAATTATTCGCAATCAGTTTAATACTACTTCTATCTCCTTCACACTATAATTATTTTACAGGTAATATGGACAGGGAAGTCATAGAGAAAGAGAGAATAGCTTCTAGGACTATATGTATGCATCAATTATATCTGTTACAAATAATTATCATCATTTCGTATTATAAGTTTTTCACCAGATCCCATATAGTACTATATGCTCATTATAGTTTTAATTTATACCCATTTGATTTATCTGAAATGTTTATATTTCATCCTCAAGAAATGTTTTATTCTAAACAAGATATTTCTTAGGTTTTGTCAGTTTAGTACCCAAAGTTATTTTAAAAGCTATTGTCATTTTGCTGAGCCAATCCACTGAAAACATTTATGGATTAGTTGAAGTAAAACACACTCAAGCTTAGCTCCTAGTGACTATCCAAATAACCATGTAGTACAAAATTAATTTACAATTGCTTTCTTTTGGGGTATTTTCAATTTTCTATTATCCTAAAGTGAAAGAGCTATGTATCACCCAGGAAACACCATTTTCTACTGTTCTAGGTAGGAGACAGTTAAAGTGTCAGAACTCAATATTTTTATTATATAATTTTGTCTTGGCCTCATCTCAATATAAATACAGAGCTAGGTATCTTATATTAAGTATTTAATATGCACATCAGTGAAATTTGTATCTTCTTTGTTTCCTCCCCCATCCCCATTGAACCCAGAACAAATGCTTGTTTTTCATTTTGAGAATTGGGTAATTCAATCTAGGCTTGTTTTGATGGAAGTATAAAGATTTGTGGATAATGTATTATTTGAGAATTGTAGTTTCTTTATCAAAGAATGTGGAATTGTAGACTGTAAAAATTATCATTTTCTTTCAGTCGATAGCTTCAGCTGACATGGATTCAAATCAACTAGAAGCTTTTCTGACTGCACAAACAAAGAAACCAGGGGGGATCACAACCGATCATGCTATAGTTATTGCAAAATTTTGGAAGAACCAACGAGCAAAAATTCATGAGAGTCTTATAAATCAAAGCAAGTGGGAAAATAGCTTGAAAAACATAAGCTGGAGAGTAGATTTAAAAACACAGTCAAGACACATTGACCAGATGAACAGTCCTGTGGCAATAGTTGAAATGGAACTTCAGAAAAATGGACAGGTAAGAACATTTTATCTTATTTTAACAATGTGAATGTTAAGTGTTAGTAAGTGTTTGCTTCCTAAAGATGGAGGAAAAGAAAAGAAATTCTGCAGATAACAAGTTACACAATTACAAATTACTATAATTCAGGGTTCTTTAAGTTTAAATATCTCAAGTTTGAATCATTGGCTTCTTTGGAGCGATGTTTTCCAAAATTTGAGTGTATAAACTTCAGGCAGCCAATCAAGGTATAGCTTGTCTCCAAAGCAGAGTAACTTATATTGTCCAGATGGAAGTTCCTGCATGATCTGAAGAAATGTCTTAAAACTGCAACAACAAAGAGAAAAATTATAGCCCTTTGTTTGGTTTATGTTACTGTTGATATGCTAAATCCCATCAAAGTGATCGTTCTGATTCCCACAGAATGCCACATAGCATAATATTATTAAAAGTTGTTCTTTTGCTACAGAATGCCGATCCCCCTCAAAAAAGGAAATTCTTCTTGTTAACTTGCAGAAAATACACATTTAAAGCTTTACTGAACTATCAGCAGAAAGGCATGATCTCATATCATATGAACGTCTATTTTTAGTTTGCATAAAGCATTTGTAAATATGTGCACTAATTGAGCAGTAACTGCAGTTAAGTTAGTAGGGAACATTCAGTGCTCTTTGATTTATAAAATGTTTATTAAGTTTCATTATAAAATAAAAATACAGAAAAAACAAAAATTAGAAAAACAAGAGAAAGAAAAAATGCAGAGAAAGAAAAAAAGTGATGACATCCAACTTTTTTCGGTGTAGTAAAATACAAAACAAAAATTCAATCTCAACCTTTTGGTTACATTTCATAACGTTTCAAGCCATTTCTATAGTAACATTGGCATTGCATTGGCATTCTTCAGTCTCAAAAGACTATGGTATCGTGCTCTGAAAACAGCATCTAGTGTGGCTAAAAAGGCCAATTCAAGAGTGGCAATCCCTTCCACACTGAGGGCAGATACATTCTGCCTCCTGCCCAGCCCCCAGATTTCGCTGGTTCCGGGACTGCCTCTTTGCCTCAGCCTTCTGAACAAATGTCTCTTTGAATTGGAGAAGGCCATGCTGCGTCTTTAGCCTCCCAGCTGAACGATCGGAGGTCAAGGTTTCCCAGTTGTTAATGTCCATTCCCTGGGCCTTTAGGTCCCTCTTGCAAATATCCTTATATCGCAGCTGTGGTCTCCCTCTGAGGCGCTTTCCCTGCACTAATTCTCCATACAGGAGATCTTTTGGAATCTGACCATCAGCCATTCTCACGACATGCCCAAGCCAGCGTAGACGTCGCTGTTTCAGTAGTGTATACATGCTAGAAATTCCAGTACGTTCCAATGACAACACTGGGCACACTGAACCCGAAGAACTATTTTTAAACTCTGTTGGTCTTGGGATAAAATTAAGCAGACGCTAGCCTATTGAGAGACTGCAAAGAGGGTAGCAGTGTGGGAAAACATAGAGCATCGGTTATATTAAAAGGAAAGCTGAACAATAAGAAACACAATAGTGGCTATTTGACAAAACATGTTTAATTGACACATTCTATTCTAGCTTGAATTGAATTTTAATTTTAAATTTTGTAAATTTGATTAATTTTAAATGGGGTTTTTAGTTCTTGGCATATTTTAATTTTTTCAGGCTAATTTTAAAATAAGTTTTTTAAATTGCATTTTAATTTGTACATTGTATGTTTTATCTTGCCTGTACACCGCCCTGAGTCCTTCGGGAGAAGGGCGGTATAAAAATCAAATTAATAATAATAATAATAATAATAATAATAATAATAATAATAATAATAATAATAATAATAATAATAATAATAATAATAATAATAAAAAATAAAAAAAAAGATTGCACTATTTGGAACGTTGTCCTGCCAGGTGATGCCAAAAATATGTCGGAGACAACACATATGAAAGGTGTTCAATTTTCTCTCCTGCCATGCATAAAGGGTCCAAGACTCACTGCAGTACAAGAGTGTGCTCAGGACGCAGGCTCTATAGACCTGGATCTTTGTATGTTCCGTCAGCTTCTTATTAAGCCAAGTCTATAATAACAAAATCATTCTAATTATAATAACAATATCATTCTAATACCAAGGCACAGTTTCTTGTATGTATCCTTGTATCTGCAGGTTGTTGCAAGCATATGTTTCATATCCATATTCTCCGTATTGGTGGGTTGTTCTTGTCTGTTGAGATTGGAGGACTGAGTCTGTTAGAGTTATTAAGTCCCGCCCTTGTAGCTAGGAGCTCCCAGCTTTTGATTCAGTCCTTCAGTCCTGCAGTTGGGAGCAACTCTCTTCAATTACCTGGCTGAGTCAATCTTTGGAATCATTTCTGCTTTATTCCTTGGGACTGTATGTGTGAGTGAATAGCTGCACTACTGGCTGGTAGTTGCAGCTGTAAACTTAGCTTTGTTAATTTTTTGTTTTGCCCTTGCATAGGGCATCCCAGCTCTATGTTTTTTTGTGGTATCATCTACTTAATTGCTCCATTGATTGCAGGCATTCCAGAGTTGTGGAGCAGCCTCGCGATTCCTTGGGGGCTGGGACTGGTGGTCTGGGTGCTTGGAGCACCTTTATTTTAAGCGCATGGAAGAGCTCTGTGCTCTATTGAGGGCTGGTCAAGTGGCCATTTTGTTTCTTGGAAGAGCCACTCAACCATTTGCTCATAGGAGCTTCATGCTCCAAATTAACCTGCCTGCGTTAGAGGTTATAGCCGTGCATTTCACTGTGTTTGCGGGGGTATTTCAGGCCGATTTTGGCACATTCAGACAGGAGCTACGTGCTCCATTTGCTGCAACCCGCCATTTTTTTCTGGCCATTGGGAGGAGTCTTGCACTCCAAGTTTTGCCGTTCACCATTTTGTTGGTGACAAAGTCTTCCAGAGCCTTGGGAGTCTCGACTTTGCGGGCCTGGATTGATTATCGACCCAATTAGAGCCTTTTGGGATAACATTCAACTCATAGTGGATCAGTAGGGTCTTGAATCTGGCAGCCAATTTCAGCCTTCCGACCTGAGCAGGCAGTGACATTGTCAGTAGGAGCTTTGCGCTCCATTGTTTTTCTGGGTTTTTTCCTTTCATGACCGGCTGAGGAGAACAGGTCAGTTTATCTCCTTGGATTTTTTTTTTTTTTTTGGTTGGTTGTTCACAACCTCCAGGCGCTCAGCACCACCACAATCTTAGCTCTTCCTCCCAGCTCAGTGAATGAGCTGAGCCAGTAGTTTCATGTACATCAGGTGTGTGAAACTGGTGGGCTGAATTCATCACATGCAGGCACACCCACCCCAGCTCCGTGAATGGGGAAAACGTTGTGAAACATCACGTGACAGCAACATGACGCAGCAAGTTTGAAACCTGTGATGTAGTTTAAAGAAGAGGAGAGACCCAAACACTGAGGCACCCCACATTGCAAAGCTAGTGTTTGATGTCTCTGTTCCACCAACGCTGACTGAAGCCAACTGCAGAGAAAGGAGAATCGCTGCAAAACAGTACCTCCTGCTCCTAGTCCCCAAAATTGGCTCAGAAGCAACAGAGTTGCTCTCAGAGAAGAGCAACAAAGATGATTAGGGGACTGGAGGCTAAAACATATGAAGAACGGTTGCAGGAACTGGGTATGTCTAGTTTAATAAAAAGAAGGACTAGGGGAGACATGATAGCTGTGTTCCAATATCTCAGGGGTTGCCACAAAGAAGAGGGAGTCGGGCTGTTCTCCAAAGCACCTGAGGGTAGAACAAGAAGCAATGGGTGGAAACTGATCAAAGAAAGAAGCAACTTAGAACTAAGGAGAAATTTCCTGACAGTTAGGACAATTAATAAGTGGAACGACTTGCCTGCAGAAGTTGTGAATGCTCCAAAACTGGAAATTTTTAAGAAAATGTTGGATAACCATCTGACTGAGATGGTGTAGGGTTTCCTGCCTGGGCAGGGGGTTGGACTAGAAGGCCTCCAAGGTCCCTTCCAACTTTGTTGTTATGTTAAGCTTTCTAAGGCTGATGTTACTGAAAGCTGCTGAGAGATCCAGGATAATTGCACCACCCCATCTGAGCTATCTAAAGGTCATTTTTGAAATAATAAATTGCTATCAGATTTGTTGATCTAAGGGCAGCCCCATTGTTATGTAGCACTAAAATACATCAATGCCTAAGAGGAAAACTTCACACCAAGTGGACCTTGCTGGCACAATCCAAGTTAATAATACTTCTTCTTAGCACTACCCCCTGGGCAGGCTCTTCTTCCCTATCATACTATTTCCAATCTCTTTAACATCCAACCCTGCTCTCACACGGGTGATGGAGGGAACTTTACACAAGTGAGCTTTGCTGGCAAACCCCTTCCTCTATTCTCATCTCTCACATAAGCACTATAGAAAGGCCCAGCCATTCTCAGTCTCCTTCTCAACCACCAACCACGGTTCTTGCCAGTCAAGGTCTGGCAATAGTACGACAGCAGCTAAGATGTTTATCTAGTCCAGCGATTCTGGAGATTTCACAACCATGCAAGCCCCAGACATGTTTGCCTTAATGTCATCATCTTAATATCAGTAAAGGAGAATATTTGTAACTCAGGGTTGAAATGAAGAGTCTTTGGTACTCTCTGAGCTTGGGTGTTTTCTTATAGACATTTAATTAACCAAATATCATTAGTGCTAGCAACCAGGGTCAGCATTAAGGACTCCTCTAATCATAACATCCCAGTGGCTTGAACAGTCAACACTTGTTACTGTTAGTTTATGCTCCAGTTTAGTGCCAAACATCATCTCAACACTGAATGAGACAATGGAGAAAGTGCTTTAAACTCATATGAGGCAGAGCAGAGATGTTTATTTCATCTTTTCCCTGATTCAGAATCATCTCTGCCTATATTATGTGGTTTAGAATCTCAGTGATCCTTTCCATCAGTTACTATAGTTCAATTACAACTTTTGAATAAATCGTGAGATGGGCAGTGGAAAGGGGGTACACTATAGTTTCAACCCATTGTTGTCTATGCTTTCGTTCTGAGTGGATTTATGTAATACAGTGCCCTTGCAAACAACCAGCCTACCAATCCTCTTAGCCAGTGATTCCCAAAGTGTGAGCCGCGGCCCCCCAGGGAGCCGCGCTATCGTCATGGGGGCGCCGCGGAATATCCGCGCCCGCTGGGTCTGGCGCTGATGCACCATTTCTGGGGCGTCTGGTGCGCATGCGCAGTTGCAGGTTGGATTTCCGGGGGAGCCGCGGGCGAAAAAGATTGGGAACCTCTGCTCTTAGCCATTTATGTATTACTGTGCTACTTAACAATAGGGCTGCCCCTTAGATCAACACACCTCATTGCAAATTACTATTATTTCTTCAGCAGAAAAATATTCAAACTAAATCAAATAGTTATGGAAAATAACATGTGATTGCAATAAATGTGTCCCAGCCTGATCTGTTTTCTCAAACACATGTTCACAATGTTCCCAAAGCTCTGTTCTATAAATTTTCTATAGACCAATAAAACCATGAATCCTCTGTAGTATCTGATATTTATAAGAATATTCTCCATTCCATTAAATTTTATTACATCGCTATAAAATTACATTGTTCACCTGGTGTTGTGGTTGGTAGCCTGCAGGTTAAAATTTAGCTCTATGTGTAAATCCAGCTATTCATAGCAAAAAATAAAGCAGATTATGACTCATACAATTGTGTGAATTCAGCTGGAGTGTCATGTCCATTAAGATTTGTGTATTACAAGAGGGGGATATAAATGGGAATTTATATCTTCCTATGTATTAATGACTTATACAACCTAGCATTGGCTATTCAAATTGTAGAGGATTACAAGCAAAAGTATTTCCCATCATCTGCTTCCTAACTCTAACCAACTCTAACTAACAAAATGCAACAGTCATTGTTGCTTTGCAAAAGAATATTTAAATAAACAATGAGAGCCAATTTGACGTAATGGTTTAAGGCATCAGGTTAGAAACTGGAAGACCAGAAGTTCTACTCCTGCCTGAGGCACAAACCAGTTGAATGACATAGGGTTAGTTACTTTCTCTCAGCCCTAGGAAATAGGCAGTGGCAAACCACTTCTGAAAATATCCAAATACACCATGGCCTTTCCCAGGAGCCAAGAGTGCCTTAAAGGCACAAAAACAGTGTCCTGTTTGAAGCAACAAAAATTCAGGATTGTATCCTTTCTACTTTGATTAATCTTAAAGGGGAAAAATTATTTTGTTTCTGATCTCCAAATTCTCATTATTCTTCTAAAAGATTATTGTGTAATAAGATTTTGTGGAGAAAATGAAAAGGATTGGATGGGAAGAGGAAATATTTTGGATTTGAACCCCAAACATTTCTAGAAAAAGCAGAAGCTCTTCTGCTAAACTGCCTCCTTCAACAAAGCAGAATGCAGATTCTCTCCATTCAAATTCACTGCAACAACCAACTTTTTAGCATGATAGATTCTGGAACTTAAAAATGTCAATTTAGGGTCTCTGAAAATCTGAATACAAAGTAACTGTGGGTGCTCCAACACTGGAGGATTTTAAGAAGAGATTGGACAACCATTTGTCTGAAATAGCAATAGTACTTAGATGTATATACTGCTGTACAGTGCTTTACAGCACTCTCTAAGCGGTTTGCAGAGTCAGCATATTGCCCCCAGCAAAAATAGTATAGGGTTTCCTGCTTGCGCAGAGGGTTGACCTAGAACAGAGGTCGGCAACCTTAAACACTCAAAGAGCCATTTGGACCCGTTTCCCACGGCAAAGAAAACACTGGGAGCCGCAAAACCCTTCCCGTGCCTGACTATTTTCTGAGTGGCCACAGAAATAGCATATGTAGTTGAATTAAACTTTCTTTTTTCTTCTGAAACTTTTCTTTTCTTGGATTTTTCAATAGTTGGCCTACCAGGTGTTGAAAAGCTCAATAAATCATGTGCTGGTGGGTATCACACATCTGCAGTTGTGACGCATATTTTGAGTGACAGGGAGCTGCGGCAGACGGATGAAAGAGCCACATGCAGCTCCAGAGCCACGGGTTGCTGACCCCTGGCCTAGAAGATCTCCAAGGTCCCTTCCAACTTTATTATTTGATTAAATGTGTAATATGCCAATCAAATAGATTGGTTCATGTTAGAATTTACCTAATTTATATAAGAGATAAAGATAAGCAGATTTTCTGTTTCCTAATTTCAGTATATTGCAACCATAGCAATTCGTGATGTTGTCAAAATAGCAACATGTGCATTGCAACGTCATAATGCAACTTCTACCATTTGAGGGCAATTTTTTGACACACACAGAAAAAGAACAGTTTATATATCATAATGAATTTTTTACCTTTTGTCCCCCTCCATGCCACCCATGTTTTTAAATATCTTTTTTCCCTATTAAATCTAAAATTACCTCCCTTTCTCTCTGTGCTCACATATAACTGTCATCACATGCTTTGGGCATGGTATAATATGTGGATGTATTTCAAGAAAGAATGGTTTAGATTTGTGCAGTAAATAAAAAATAAATTACATTATAACACCTTTGGGTGAGTACTAAGCTGAGTGCTGTGTTAAGAGTTCCTATGGAATTTCATTTGCCCACCACCCATGCAGTTCATTCAGTAAATTATCTCTATGTTGGTTTTTGACCAAAATAAACTTTGAATTTCAATTTAATACATTAATTTAATTGCATTTCTGTATTGAAAATGCTGCTGGAAAGATTTTATAGAAATCCATGAGACCTAGAAAAAATTGAATAAACCAATTATCCTGAGAAGGACTGTTGTTTGTTGCTTAGGATGGGGATGAAGGAATGAATATGTATATGTTTGTATGTTAATGAGATAGAGAAAAAATGTGCACGTGGATAGATTCTGATTCTCAACCTGGCAATTTAGGGGTCAAAAAATTCCCTATCCTAATCTAAGAAAAATTGAAAGAAGTTAATTATGATGATGTAACTGTTGAGTGGAGCAGAGAATATAAAAGTAATCTGTAATTAGGATAAATCTAAAAATAGAATGAGGTTTTTTTTAAAGATATTGTATAAGTAGGCTTGAGCAGTTCTTTAATAAGTTAAAGGCTCTACAAAAAAGATTTCATTAATAAAATAGTTAATGCCTCAATTCAAATAGAAAGTTATAATATAACTTATATTTATAATAATGATATTAATAACTATTATAGTTATTAATAATAACCATACTATTAGTAATAATCCATGCTATAATATGCCAATGGATTGTTTATTCTATCTGTAATAGAATACTAATAGATGCGAAGAGAACTTTTTTCAAAAGTTGACTCAATTCATACTGGTATTCAACTTTTTCACCCAAGGAATTGAAA
The DNA here is from genome assembly GCF_028640845.1 of Ahaetulla prasina. Taxonomy (NCBI): domain Eukaryota; kingdom Metazoa; phylum Chordata; class Lepidosauria; order Squamata; family Colubridae; genus Ahaetulla; species Ahaetulla prasina. Next base: position 177,943,174 of record NC_080539.1, on the reverse strand, counting down.
AGAACATTTTTATTCTCCAATAACTATGAAAAAAAATAACCTACATAGTGATTTGAGGAGTGAAATGACAAATGTTTATTCTCCAGTAATCACAAATACTTCAAAAAAGCAACATACTACAAAATATATCTTTTATATATACTGTATTTTATATAGAGAAAGATAGAATGAGATACATGAGAGGACATCATTGTCTTACTTGTGTAAAAACAATGTTATAAGAAAAAGTCTTAAATAAAAGAAAAAAGCCAGCCACAATTTAGAAGCAAATGAGAAAGAAGTAAATGATAGAAAATGGCACATAGGATTTTTTAAAAATGATTTTTATGCTGTCTCAATCAATCTTTGGCTGTGAAAAATAACACAAAATAAATAATCCTTAATGAATTCATAATAAAAACATTTCGTTTTCCTTACAGAACCTATGTAAGACTGTACCCACCACTATAAGGACATTCATTTATTTTATTTATTAGATTTCTTTCATACATAGCTTAGGCATTGCTTAATTAAAAATAAGTGCGACTGATCAATATATTAATATTAGAGCTTAAAAACAGTTTATTATCCTGTATTTTAATCTAGTTTAATCCTTGTTTCTTTTACTTAGCAAAAATGAAAATTCTTGTAAAAAATAATTTGCAGCTGAGTTACCAGTAGGTGACTGGCATATTTGCAGCAACTTATTAAAAGTATCAGTCTCCCAAGGAAAAAAAATTATTAGCATTGGTCATTTGGTGACTAGGACAAATGCAATCACATGATCATTGCTCACCTTGAAGGCATATGTACTGAACAGAACAGTTATGTAACTGAAAAAAAGTGACCTGTGAACAAAAAGAAACCAAACTAAAAGGACAAGGTTTATATAGCACATGGAGAAATGAGGAAAAGAACTCTGATTTAGAATTCCAAACCTTTTTAAAATACAGTTGTTCCCTGTCAGGGGTTATTTTTATCAATGCTTCTTTCATATATTCTTTTATATATATATATATTAATTATACAAGTATAAAAATATAAAAAATATAAAAGTATAAAAACAATACATTCACAATAAATATGTGGGAGTAAGAACATCTTTAATATGTTTTATTCCCATTTGTTTCTAAGCAGTTTCATTCTTATGGAGTCCTTAGTGCTCTCTGAGCTTGGTTGTTTGCTTACAGAGATTTTATTATCTGACTACCGGTAGATAATATTATCAGTGCTAGTGAGTGTGGAATTGCTCCCTCTTTATATACAGTAACTTGCCCTGTCAGTGTTGATGGGAGTATGGTTTTCTGCTTGGTTGCTTGCCTGGTAATAAATCCTGCTTATCTGGGTGTAGGCTTCTGAGGAGGATGTGTTCTAGTCTTTTTGTTTCCTTCTTAATGTTTTTTATTGTCTCTTTTGAATGGTGTATAAATGAGGCTTATCTCTGTGTATCTTTGGATAGCTGATTTGTCTGAGTGCCAAGCTTCCAGGAATTCTCTGGTGTTATTCAATTTAACTTGAACTAGGATTCCAGTCGAAACTATGGTTGAGTTTGTCCATCATTGTTAGTTTAAGGAGTTTTCATCATGTCTTGATTTGTTGATATTCATGGATGCACTCTGCTCGACTTCTGCCTGTCTGTTCTACATAATGATTGTTGCAGTGCGTATAATCTATTTTACCAATGACTCCTGTTTTCTTTCTTCTTGGATTAATAGGTCTTTAGGATGTTTTGAAGGGCTCTAGTTAGTTTGTATGCTATAGTGATACCACGTAGTTGTAATAGTCTGTTGATCATTTCTGACATGTTTCTGATGCATGGCAGTGTTATCCTTTTCATAGTTTATGTTGATTTGTGCTGTAGCAGGTTGAATGGTCAAGCACTTTTGGATAAAGTTTTGTAGGTATCCATTTTTTTTGGAAGAGGTTGTATAGGCAGTCTGTTTCCCTTTTCTGATGTTTTGAGTTGCTGCAGTGCTTTTATGTAATCTGAATAATGTTCATACACAGCTCCTCTTATGGGGGGGGTTCAGTTGTTACTTTGATAATGGAGAACTTGGTTAGCATGGTACTTTTTGGATAAATGTGTGCTTCTAATTTGCCATAATTTCCTCTGCTGATGAGGATATCCAGAAGGGTAATGTGTTGTTTTCTTCTTCCCTTGTGAATTCTATTCCTTTGAAGATGTTGTTGATTGATTTAAGTGTCTTCTGTAATTGTTCCTTTTTTATTAACAAAGTTATCCTCCATATACCGGGTACATATTTTTGGTTGTATGCAAATAGTTTCTAGACATTACATTACAGTCTCTGTTTTTAATCCTGAAAGTGACAATCACATGGCTGTAAGTTTAATTTTTTTATTTGTCCATCAAACTGAAAGTAGCTAGTTCCGCGGAGGTTGATTTGGTCCATTATTCTAGGTATTTCAATCTCTGCTTGTAAATAGAGTATAAGCATTTGAACAAAACAAGTATATTGAACAAAATAGTATCTCAAAAGATTTTATTCAAGGAAAATTCCGGTCTTACATTTCATACCAGGTCAAAGTGACCTGAAATGTCTGAGCTTGGATGAAATAATGAAACAAAACAGATCCTCACTGAAATATACTCTTTTCATATCCAGTCACCTCTATTTTAAACTATTTTTGGAAACTTGGAGCAGACTCTTGAATTATATGCACCTCTGAGCTGTGCACACTATGCACATATATGAATATTATATACATTCTATTTCTTTGTTTAGAAAGTTAAGTCTGGTTAATTCTTTTCTGTGTATCCCTATTATTAAAATAATATTGAAAAATTCTGGTTAATACTTTTTTCTCCTACCTTTTCAGTTTTTAGTCAATAAATAGAAGCATAGTGGATGAATTTAGTGTTAGCAAATAACTTTTGCTAAGTGCTTCAAAATACGTTAATTCCCAATCCGTATAACACTGTAATCGAATTGTATAAAAGACCATTTTAAAAACTTTACTTATTATTTTGGAAAGTGTTTTCTGAAATTGAATTGATCAAGAACCCAAAGGAATAGGACAAGAGATCTAGAAAGAATTGATGTTGAAAGGGTTGATAAACTTTTCCCAGAATAAATACTCTTTATCCATAAGAGCTTTATAAGAAAAGTTACATGTCATGAAAAGACAATGATTTAACTGTTAAACTTAGGCTTTCAGATAGACAATTTCAACTTCATGACCCATTGGCCTTATTGTCCTATAAGGCAGGTTCTTATGTTTCTAATCTTGGTTTGTTTTTTTTACAAAATTTTGTTTTTCCAAATTGATGTTTCATCCCTAATGAAACATTTAAATAAAATGAATTTAAATTATGATACCCAATATCTTTATTTTCAATATTTTACTGAATCTTAGATACTTGGTGGCTAGACAGAAATTGGCAGTTGGATACTCTCTTGCCCCTATTGTTGGTTGTCCTGGCTAGGGTTGGTTGAAGATAAAATCTTAAATATTCGGCAGAAATCAAGATGACTATTCCTGGTCTGCTATGATTGACATCAGCAGACCTGAAGTAGATTATAGTAGAACAACACAATACAATTGATGTTAATTTCATTGCTGTGCCAGTGATATGATGTTGTAGTCCCACCATCCTTGGGGCAGACTGTCAGAGGTCTTACTGTAGTGATAGGGATTTCTCTGCAAGTTTCTGCTCTGTGTCTTATGGAATCCCCCCCAAAAAACATAGTTATGACAAGGTTCTAAAGTTCTGATGGCCAGCTGCCTCCCGCTTCATGGTGGTGGGACCATATTTTTGGCACTCACAACTGGCAAATGTACACAATATAAATGTACACAATACAAATGTATTTTTGGCCTACATTTATAATCGTTTACAGCATCCCATAGTCACATGACTGATTTATGATCTCTTCGCTGAAAACTAGTCTTTACTTCTGGTTTTCTGCAAAAACACTCAATAGCACTTAGTTTACTTAATGACCATGGTGTTTGCTTAACTACTGCCACAAAAAAGTTCTAAAATGTGGTCAGTCTTGGATGACCTGCTTTATGATCATCACAACCTACAAGCGTAATGGGAAGGCTCCCTTACAGTTGTAAGCCAAGTACTTCCTGTAATGTCCCATAATCTTTAGATCTACTGTATATATTTGAATAATGTATAATTGCTAAATTGCTTTAGCCTCATCAACCATTATCTGACCAAATATCTGAAAAAAAATAATGGCAGTAGTTTTATTCACTGTACACATGACTAATTTTCCATGTTGATAGAGGAAGTGTTGGGGGGGAAACAAAATCGTACTTGTTAAATCAGGTTTTTAGCTGAAGAAGAAGAAGATGATGATGATAATGATGATGATAGCAAGATATCATTAAGAATAGCAGTTAACCAATGCATATGCTGTTTTTAAAAAGATTATTAGGATGATGAAATACAACTGGAGAAAAAAGATCTACAATAGATAATATCAGCTGAATAACAAAAAAAACATTTACGAACTATAAATGAAACTTAGTAAAAATATATTAGGGCAAAACTTTGTAATAACACATACTCATTTCTCTTCTATTTATATGCCATACTGCTGACCAAAACCTAGGTATTTATACTTTACATTAAAAATTAACTTTTATTGCTAGAATCTTTTTAAATCCTTTAATTTATTATTTTATTGGCCTTATAACTTTTTTCCTATCAACTATATTCCAAATGTCTAAATATGTAGTGTACAGTATATGGAGCTTAAATATATATTACTACATATATATATTATATATATACTATATATATATAATGCTACATATTATATATGTAGTATTGTTTTCTCGAACTCGGAACCAGACCAGGGCCCAAAATGCTACTCCCCACACAAACATCAACACATAATAGGATCTCGAACTCGGAACCAGACCAGGGCCCAAAATGCTACTTCCCACACAAACATCAACCCCATTAACCAATTAGCAACACAACCAACCAATCAGCTTGCAACAGCTAGGCCAGCAATTCAAAACACTCCATTAACCAATCAATATGTAGCAACACAGCCAACCAATCAGCTTGCAACAGCTAGGCCTGCAATTCAAAAAACACCCCCCCACCAGTATTTATAGAGAAACAGCAGTTAAAATCCACACTTTGCTCACATAAGAACAAAGCCAAAGCCTGAAGATGATAAGTGAGATCTCATCGAAACGTTGCCTAAATACTTCCAATCTTACACGGGAAAAGACCCGAACATACCAAAACCTGCATTCTACATATTACACTACATATATGGACCTATTCCTGTGGTTTCTAATGTGGTTAGAGTATTAGGAATATATACTGTCAATTTTGCCATTTTTTTCAATTTTGCTCTCCCAATCTGAAATCGTTGACAAAGTTCAACTTTTCCAGTGTTGTGCCAAATTTGATTTTGCAGCTGTCAATATGTAGGTTAGTAAATTGTGATATTTCTTGTGAGATCACGTTTTATAATTCCAGAAATTTTTAAATATCTTTATTGAACAGTTCTTGCTGTATGTTTAGCCTGTTTCTTGAATCTGGAAGTAGTAATAGCAATAGCACTAAGACTTATATACCGCTTTACAATGCTTTACAACCCTCTCTAAGCTGTTTACAGAGTCAGCATATTGTCCCCAGCAATCTGGGTCCTCATTTTACCGATCATGGAAGTATGGAAGGCTGAGTCAACCTTGAGCTGGTGAGATTTGAACTGCCAAATTGCAGGCAGCCAGCAATCAGCAGAAATAACCTGTAGTACTGCACTCTTACCACTGCACTACCGTGGCTCAAGTACCATACTGGCATATGATGAAATATTTCTTAAGATTATTCCTGAAGTAAAATGCATTTGATGGTGAAGCTTATGGTAAACTCACCTGATTTCTTCTTGTTTTTAAAAGATTTCATATTTTTTAATTTAAGATTGTTTTATAATATGTCCTTTCAAAACCTTTCCTTCATTTCCTTATTCCATAGTTACCTATGAAGTCCATTACCAGCTCCTTCTATAATTAATGCCCTACTCTTTAGGGACTTTATACATTCTGTTGAAAGACAGCCAGCGTAATAATATTGTTTATAATTAAGAAATGCAAGACCATCTTTTTCTTCTAAATCTGGCAAAATTCTAAATCTTATTCTTAGTTTTTCCCACTCTGTTTAGCTTTTGGAAAACACTGGACTTTATATTCTAAATCGCCCCTGAGGTTTAGTGATAGAGAAAAAAATAGATAGTACAGGGCTTCTTTTAGTTTAAAGAAAAAAATAGGTCAGCCTTTGATAGATAATTTGATGGAATAGAATTTTTATTGGCCAAGTGTGATTGGACACACAAGGAATTTGTCTTGGTGCATATGCTCTCAGTGTACATAAAAGAAAAGATACGTTCATCAAGGTACAACATTTACAACACAATTAACATAACATAACATAACATAACATCAGAGTTGGAAGGGACCTTGGAGGCCTTCTAGTCCAACCCCCTGCCCAGGCAGGAAACCCTACACCATCTCAGTCAGATGGTTATCCAACATTTTCTTAAAAATTTCCAGTGTTGGAGCATTCACAACTTCTGAAGGCAAGTCGTTCCACTTATTAATTGTTCTAACTGTCAGGAAATTTCTCCTTAGTTCTAAGTTGCTTCTTTCCTTGATCAGTTTCCACCCATTGCTTCTTGTTCTACCCTCAGGTGCTCTGGAGAACAGCCCAACTCCCACTTCTCTGTGGCAGCCCCTGAGATATTGGAACACTGCTATCATGTCTCCCCTAGTCCTTCTTTTTGTTAAACTAGACATACCCAGTTCCTGCAACCGTTCTTCATATGTTTTATCCTCCAGTCCCCTAATCATCTTTGTTGCTCTTCTCTGCACTCTTTCTAGAGTCTCAACATCTTTTTACATCGTGGCGACCAAAACTGGATGCAATATTCCAAGTGTGGCCTTACCAAGGCATTATAAAGTGGTACTAGCACTTCACGTGATCTTGATTCTATCCTCTGTTTATGCAGCCCAGGACTGTGTTGGCTTTTTTAACAGCTGCTGCACACTGCTGGCTCATATCTAGATGGTTATCCACTAGGACTCCAAGATCCCTCTCACAGGTACTACTATTGAGCAAGGTACCACATATACGGTACTGGTGCATTTTGTTTTTGGCCTAAATGTAGAACCTTACTTTTTCACTGTTGAATTTCATTTTGTTAGATAGCGCCCAATGTTCAAGTCTGTCAAGATCTTTCTGTAACTTGAGCCTATTTTCTGGAGTGTTGGGTATTCCTGCCAGCTTGGTGTCATCTGCAAATTTGATGAGTTCCCCATCTATCCCTCGTCGAAGTCATTGATGAAGATGTGGAAGAGTACTGGGCCTAAAACAGAGCCTTGGGGTACTCCACTGCATACTTCCCTCCATGTGGATGTAGTTCCGTTGAGGACTACACGTTGAGTGCGGTTGGTCAGCCAGTTACGAATCCATCTGGTGGTGGTGCTGTCTAACCCACATTTTCTACTTTATCTAGTAGTAGGTTATGGTCTACTTTATCAAATGCTTTACTGAAGTCCAAGTAAATTATATCAACAGCATTCCTCTGGTCTACTAATTTTGTCATTTTGTCAAAGAATGCGATAAGATTAGTCTGGCATGATCTGTTTTGACAAACCCATGTTGGCTTTTGGTTATTACTTTGTTTGCTTCTAGGTGTTCGGTGATTCGTTGCTTGATTATCTTTTCCAGAATCTTCCCGGTATTGAGGTCAGACTGATAGGTCTGTAGTTTCCTGGATCTGTTTTTCCTTTTTGAAGATGGGAACTACATCAGCTCTTTTCCAGTCCTCTGGCAGCTCCCTGTGCTCCAGGATCTTTGAAAGATATAGTTCAGTGGTTCTGAGATCACGTCTGCCAGTTCCTTCAGAACCTTGGGGTGTAATCCATCCGGTCCTGGTGATTTGAACTCGTCTAGGGTAGACAGGTGTTCACTTACCATTTTCTTCCCTATTTTAACTTGTGTTTCTAATCTGTTTTTGTAGTGCTGTTTTGATAGGTTGGATTGTTTTTCCTTTTGTGTAAAGACAGATGCAAAATATGAGTTAAGTAGATCTGCTTTCTCCTGTTGCTTGTCATCTTCTTGCCACTTTCTCCCAGCAATGGGCCAATTGTTTCCTTGACTTTTTTCTTGTTTTTAACATGTTGGAAGAAGCTTTTTTTATTATTTTTTACTTTTGTCGCTAGCCTTTGTTCATTGTGAGCCTTAGCTTTCCTCACTTCATCTTTACAGGCTCGGGCTATTTGCTGATATTCTGCCTTAGTTATTTGCCCCTCTTTCCACTTTTTATATTTGTCCTTTTTGTCTTTCAATTTGTCAGATAGTTCTTTATGCATCCATGCTGGTTTCTTTTGTGATCTACTATTTTTCTTCTTCATTGGTATTGTGTTAGACTGTGCTTTTATAATCTCACTTTTCAAAATTTCCCAAGCTTCTTGAGTTGTTTTCCCCCTGAGGATTCTCATCCATTGAATCCTTCTCAAGATCTCTCTAAGTTTATTGAAATTAGCTCTCTTAAAGTCCAAGACTCTAGTTTGACTTTGTTCTACTACTTGTATTTGCTTAATGTTGAATTCCAATATTGCGTGGTCACTTGCCCCAAGGTTCCTGTAGCTTCAACACCTTCTATCATTTCATCTCTGTTAGTGAGAATTAAGTCCAATATGGCTGATCCCTTGTCGCCTTCTCTATTTTTGGGAAACAAAGTTGTCTGCTAGGTTTGTTAGGAACCTGTTGGATCTTCCACTTGGTGCAGAGTTTGTTTCCCAGTTGATGTCAGGGTAGTTAAAATCCCCATTACTACTGTGATGTGCTTCCTACATACCTTAGTTAGCTGACTAGCAAAAGTTCATCTACTTCCTCTGTTTGGTTGGGTGGCCTATAGTATAGACCTATGGCAATATCGTTTTCACCCTTTTATATTGACCCAAATACATTCAAGATGATTTTCATCATTGTTGTGCTCTATTTCTGTAGAGATGTAGTTATTTCTTATATATAGTGCAACTCCACCTCCTCTTTTATTTGGTCTATTTCTTTTAAATAATTTATATCCCTCTAGCTGTATGTTCCATTTGTCAGTTTCATCCCACCAAGTTTCCGTAATGGCAACAATATCATATCTACCCTCATTTACTTGGATTTCTAATTCACCCTGTTTATTCCTCATACTCTGTGCATTGGTGTATAGACATTTGAGTCCATTTGGATTGATCTTGTGTTTACTGTCTACATAACCTGTGTTGACTGCCCCTACTTTCATGCCACCTGTTGGTTTAGTGCACATGGTATGGCACTCACTGTTAAATGCTTGGTTTTGCTTGATAGCATGGTTGATAGTCTTACCCATACAGACATCTATGTTACATGCACTGATAACCCTTTTAGTTTTCGATTGCTGGGGACAGAAATTTTCTATATCAGTTAATTCTCTGTCCCCACTGTTCGGTTTAAATGTTTATCCAGAAAATCTGTGAATGTATTGCTAAGTAACTCAGTCCCTTTCTTTGATGGATGCAATCCATCTCTTTTGTACAATTTTTCATTGGACCAGTTGATGGTTGCCTCTTTATATAGTATGCATTTTGATAGTCATTCTTATTGGGTATTTCATTTGTAGTTGCTGATAACGTGTATAACAATAATACACTATGCTCAGTGGTGGGATTAAAAAAAATTTACTACCAGTTCTGTGGGTGTGGGTTGGTGGACATGGGTTGGTGGGCATGGCAGGGGAAATACTGTAAAATCTCCATTCCCTCCCCACTCCAGGGGAAGGTTTCTGCAAAATACCCATTTCCTCCCAATCAGCTGGGACTTGGGAGGCAGTCAGAGGTGGTATTTACTGGTTCTCCGAACTATTCAAAATTTCCACTACCAGTTCTCCAGAACTGGTCAGAACCTGCTGAATACCACCTCTGTCTGTGCTGCCCATGTAGGAAGTTTATATGCTTAAGAGTATGCAGTTGTTTACTCTGCAAACCTTGCCTGCAAACCAATTCATTTAAGTTCTTTTGCTTGGAAAAATCTCAGTTCGTACATCTTGGATACACTGAAATGGTAGAGATTTATGAATGTTGACCAATAATACTCATGATATGTTATCTTGGCTCATTGCGTGGATAAAATAATAGTTATTAAGCTCATCTGCTTTCCCTGGATACTTCTGTCTCATTCAAATGTATTTACAGTTGTTATCTAAAGAATTATTACATAAAAATATAAAATACTTAATATAAGAACACCTTACAGTGGGAATCTGTTAGCCTAGACTTAAAAAGATCAGATATTTAAAGAAAAAGACAAGAGAATATATATTCACTTCATATTATAAAAACAACTAAAATATATAAAACCAGAGCAAGTTAAACGAGTCTAGCTAGTATATTGTAGATTGCCACGGCTAAACAGATCTCTGGCTTTAGAATGGATCAGAGAACTGTGTGTGTGTGTGTGTGTGTGTGTGTGTAATTTCATATAAAGACAAATACAAAGAAAGGAAGGAAGGAAAAGAAACTAAAGTTATAATATATAATAACTTCTGACATCTTTTCAGCACCTTTTCAGGAGATAATTAAAACTTACAATCCTCCATTCCTCTTAAGTGTTATTCAACTCCTCACTTAATCAATCTCTTTTAAAATCTTCAAACCCATAAATCAATGTTTCTTTCATTCTGTTCTGATTCATCGTCCATTAGTCCCAGTAAAAAAGATTTTGGTTTCTTCACAATTTTTATCTTAAGTTGTGACACAGTGTAAATTTAGTACCAGTGACCCACATTCTCTCCCAAGTGCCATCTGTATATTATGTCCAAAATTAATAGCCCATTTTGTCATTGCAATGTTTAACATGTTCTTCCATTTTAAATCTTAACAAAGGTTTATACTATTTTGCTTGTTTTTGTTCATAATTTAATTTCAAATTCCAGTTTGTGTTATTTAGTTGCAATTATCTTTTTATCCATATTAAACCTTTCTTCTAAGCATTGAAAACTATATCCTTCTGAAGTCTATTGTTCTCTTGACTTCATTAAATCTTGGCATGTTGGCCATTTTTTTCCTATCAACTGTTTCTCTCCTATAAAATGCTAAGAATTGTCTTGTTTTCAAACATCAACCTTTTAATGTAACTAAAAGGACATTTTCTTATTATATAATGTATATATAAAGTTTTTGTAACTTTAATAGTTTATAACAGAGTTTTGTCAACAAGTTCTTTTCACTGATAACAGGATCAGCACAACATTCATACCGACCTACTTTTTACTACATATGAATGCAACTAATTGCTAAATATTTCCTAGTTGTTAAATAAACTAAATAAACTAAACTAAACTAAAATTACTTTTGAATTTTTCAACCAAATTAGCTGTCTTTCTATTAGGAGAAGATAATACCATGAAAGTAGAGTCTGTTGGTTTTCTCTTGAAATGTCATCCTATTTTCTTCTGGCAGCATTTCAATGAATAAAACCTCATGCAGCTTCAATATCTCAGCAAACTTTTCCCCCCCCTAAGGATAGGGAAAATAACTGGAGTGTTGTTGCTTGTCTGTTTTTGCTTTTTCTATTTTGTGACACTGAGGTTTTGAATTGGCTGTAATTGCTGAATCATTGATTTGCCAGCTTGCTTAGGTAAGCTGTCTCTATACTCTCAATGAGAAGAATGCATGGATGTTTTTCAATATATAAAACTATAAATATATTACTAATCATTAATCCTTCCTGTACCAATTTTTTGCCTATTAGTCATTTCATTAAGCTGCTGCTGAGGAAGAGATCAAACCACTCTGACTGCTCTGCTGTCAGATTAATTCTATTTACAGTTGTTCTGCCTCTCCCTTTGCCTATGTTTCCTTGCATGAGGACCACATAGGTGGCCATAAACATTCTCTTGGACTTTCTAGTTTCCTAATTATCATTTTGTTGTACAAGTTTAAAAATATATAAAGTTGAAATGTCAGCAACATTTTCACACCCAAGAATACTTCTTGGTTCTAAAATGGTTCAGTAACCTTAAAAAAATTAATAGTTAATGATTACAGACCAGCTTGAAAGAATTCTAATCTACGCAGAAACAAAGACAAAGATTAATAGAGTGGATAGAAAACATCCATTCAGAAGGTTGAACATTGGCAGGAAACAGTCTGCCAATATAATTGCTTAAGGTTACCTCTTCCACAACAGTCATTGACAAGTATACATACCCGTCTCTCAGGGATAAATTTTTGTGAGAAAATCCCACGAGTACTGTGTTATCAGCCCCACCTCACCCCAAAAAAAGTTGTGAACCATTGCTTTAAACTATTTCCATTCCAGTGATTGGAGTACAGGCCATAGTTACTTACATTTAGAGACAAATTCAAGTATACTTTGCATCCAGTTTCCTTCATATTGTATCTTTTATATAATAAACTAGCAGGTAAGTTCTATTTTTACTTAACTCCATTAACCCATCTGAAGAATGCAATGCAATGCAATGCAATGGAACAGAACAGAATGGAATAGAATAAACATTTGTTTAGCAACTGCCTCATTTAGTGACCATGTGCAGTTATCATGAGAAAGTAACTTTGCAACCAGTCCTTGTATTTACAACATTTGCAGATCTGTAAAGCAGAGAAAATCTGAAATAAGATCATAACGTTTTCCTTAGCTACACTGCTTAATGACTAGCTTGCTGATCCCAATTGTGGTCATTAAACAAGGACTAACTCTAGTACTAAATGCCAAATATCTCTGATATTTAACCTGTGATTTTGTCTTTCCGACTGAATTGCTGTTGGTATGTATTTTTTTCCTTTGGATTCATTGTTGAGTCACTGACACTGCATTAGTGCCCGTAATGTGGCTAGATATTTCCTTAGTCTATTCCATGCGTCATTCATTTTTATTATCCTACAGATGCATATCAGTTTTAACTTGACTTGTCCAAATTAATGACTTTTTTTATTATTCCTTGTGCTAATTATAGTCTGGATTTTATCAGATTGATTTTTATTTATGTGCTCTGTGATAATATGAGTATTGGGTAAAGAATTTGCAACAACATCCATTAGACATCAGTCAGCAGAGATCAATCAGCTTTCACAAACCAAATTTGTCCACCCGTGTTATAAAATTTGAAATTGATTGAAAAACAGTTCTTATTATCAGCATAGTAGAAAAATATGTGCCTCAGTCTTGCAAATGTGAATTTATTAATGGATTGGTAAGTTTACTTAAACATTCCATGCAGAGAATGCTCTCTGTGTTCTTTATAGCTAGAAAAAATAAAGTATGATGCATGAAAAGGAAATCCAAGTTGTAGTTTATGGATGGTAAATAAGAACATGTATCTTTCAGGTCCACAAATGGAGAAAATGTTGATCCTAATTTCTGAATTTGTGTATGAACCTTTTAAGGGATGATGAAAACACATTCTCCATGGAGCGTTGAATTCTACTCACCCCTAAGCCCAGCTGATAGAATTAATAGCCTGAGATCATGGGAGTTGCACAGGATAATAACATAACACTATAAACTCATTTTGTCAATTTATAGTTAGATCATTCTCAGAAATACTAGTTGATGATTAATTGTCATGTCAAATTGTCATGTGCTTAGCACCAAATTCATTTTCAAAACTGTCTTCAGAAATTATGGGGCTACAAATATAGTATACAGTAATCTGCAACTCTTTAAAGTTTAAAGCAATTCTCTCTTTTCCTGATATCACAATATTGTCCTCCAGCTGCTTTCAATCTCTAGAAAAGCTTATTTTAAAGATAGTTAAATTATTGATTGTTTATGGTTTATATTTATTTTAAACTACTGAGGGAAATTCTACAAAAAGAAAATAATTGTCTTTTAATTTCAAACTAGGGCTTAAAATGGTGCCTAAATGAGGTTTGGGGTTTATCTGAAAACCATTCAAATTGTGACAGTACTAGTTGGTACTACCAGTATTAATCTGGTAGGATATATACAGATATATGCTACTTCTACACAAGTGGTGAAATCTGAACCGGTTTACTACCGGTTCACTGCCTGCAGTACACACCACACACCAAATGCGAGTTGCGCGCGTGTGTGCAGTGCACGCCAAAAGGAGGAATGGGGTAAGTAGAACAGTGGGGGGCGGTGATCAGCTGTGGCACACAATCTTTTTTTTTTTACTTTTAAAGGCATTTTTTACAAACTATTCGGCCGAATAGGTTGTAAAAAAATGCTTTTAAAAGTTAAAAAAAAGGCTCTGACGATCACACGGCTCAGCTGTGATCACTAGAGCCTTTTTTTTAACCTTTTAAGAGCATTTTTTTACAACCTATTCGGCCGAATAGGTGTATTTAAAGTTTTTCAACTAACAAAGTTTCTTGAATAATTTCTTATGCTGCATCAATATCTGTGCCTTAGATATAAGATTCCATACCTAGAAAGACTGCCAATATGTAACAGGAAATAGGATCAATAGATTCATCACTAAAGATGATCAAATGGTATGGATCATTTTGTTTCCCTTTGCAGAAAAAGTCCATGGTTCTTGATCTAAGTTTTGATTTTTAAGACTTACAATATAGCCATGCAGGATTGATTTCTAAAACTTAAGAGTACAGCTATGCAGGATGTACTAATTTTTACCCTACAACAGTTGGTATGCCAGAGATCTGTTTTGGACAACTGTCATATGCAAAATAACATTTAGAAACTGCTATTTTTTTCTATCCCAAATAGGATTCATTACCTGGCCCAATATTATGGTGTAATATGCCTTGCTCCCATTATACTTTGAAATGTTGCAGCACAAATTTGCCCATGTCCCCTAGAGATTTTAAAAAAAAACATATTGTATTTTCTTACACTGCCATTTTTACATGAGATGGCACATTGAATTAATAACCTTCATCTGATTCAAAGTCATGTAAGGTTTTGATGGGGAGATCACTTGCTTCCTTTTAGCTGACAGCTCAGGAAACATTTATGGAAGGACTGCCAAATTTCTTGCTGTCTCTAGTGTATTGCTGCAAGATGATTAATTGTATAGCAGCCCTGATACTTTTCTCCTAAGTTGTTTCACATTAATTTCTAAAATGCTTCTTACTTATTCTTTTGCCTTTTTCACATATGTGGTATCTTAGTTTTGCTTTGTATGCTTTGCCCTTTAATCATAAATATAATAAAAATAATTTTAATCTTAATGATTATTTTCTTGTTTTCTACTATATTTTTAAGCTGGCTATTTTAACTATTATACTGGAATATGGTTGACAGTTTGGGTTTAGGTGCCAAATAAACATTAACTAACTCGTTTCTAAGTTTTGTGCCCACATGCATCTTTTTATTATTCTGTATAATTTTGATAGGCTGTCCACCAGCTTCCCATAAGTTGGGTTCATATCAAATTAGATTGCTGGAAAAATAAAAAAAAAACCATATTATTTCCTTAAACCAGCAGATTAGTATTGTCCATTATATGTGGCCTTGACTCTTAATCTGAAACTGGACCATGACACCAGCTTGATAAATTAAAATGCTATGCACAACTTTAATATATATTATTGGAAATTTTCTGTATCTTGTTTTTTGTTTTCATAGATCCTGTTTTCTGTGAAAATACATTCTAAAAATTATTAGAATTACGTATGGAGAGTTCCCAGATTTTCTGTGATCAGTCTTTTTGCTTACGATGAAAAAAAATCCCCATGTCACTAATTTTGTAAACAGTTAAAAGTGAAATAATTCCACTATGTTTATCAAATATCTACAATAAGCAGTTCATAGGGATCCATTAATAATTTTCTCATTAAGTACAAAAGATAATGGAATAGTATCATATGCTTGATATCTTCAACATGATGCTTAGAGATCATATCTGGCACCTATATCCTTTAATGCTTACATGCACTTCCTTTGGTCTTCACTAATGTACCTATCTCACCTGTTATTTTTGTTTTTAATTGCAGTGTGTGTTTGTGTATGTGTGCAAAATTAAACTTTAATGTTTCCAAATTGCTCACCAGTGAGCAATCCTTCCATATGCCACGTGGCCAATGACATGTATTTTGGACCAGTCAACTTATTTGATGAAAACCAGCTGAGGTGGCATTAAAAATTTGGTTAGGTGGTGCAAAATGTTTGAAAGAGGTTTTGTTTTTTTACAAGCAGACTGCCCCTCCTCAAAGCCACATCCTCTGGAAAAATTTGGCAGAAGTGCTGGCTGTCCATGCATGCACAAACAGTGCCTCAGAAGCAGCCAACGGCCATGATTGCTTTAAGGATTAGAGAAGTGCTTTTCCCATAAAGCGTGTTTTGAGAAGCTTCTTGTTCAAATGCTTTAGGCAACCCTGATGTTTAGCACTCTAATCTTAATGCTAATATACTCTTAATGCTCAAACATTATTTACTTTTTAAAAAAATCTAAGACAGAACAATTACAATAAGTTTCCAAATGAAGGCAACCACAAATATTTTCTAATAGAAAATAGAATTCCATTTTTTATAGTCTTGGACAACTTCTTCTGAGCTTTCTCACTGGTCTGAAGAGCAGACTCTTTACTCTCTGATTTAAGTTCACATTAAACTCATTATTTCCCTCCATTCAGGTCTCTTAATCCCACAGACCAATTTTAGGGAGTCCAAAAGTTGGTTGTAAGGAAATGGGAAATTTCGACTGTTAGCATTTCAAAATAGGCAACTCCTGTCACTTATTTTTTCTATTAGCCTAGGTCTTGAGTGGTTTTCAGACATGAAAGTATAACATAAACTTTTATCTGCCTTTGTCTCATATATTAAAATATCCTTCCTTGTTGAAGCAATAATATAGAGGCTAACAGAGAATTTGTGGCTCCATAATAATGAGTCCATAAATGTATCCTGAAGTTACTTTTACAATAAGGTTACCTCTTATTGACATCTGAGCTGCCAAAATTCAGACAACCAATAGGTGGTAGCTAGTAACTCTTTACCTGAATCGAATAAGAACCTGCCTGCAGATAATATAGGTGAACTGAGAATGTTAAAGATATTACAGTGCATATTTTAGTTTTAAATATAAGAATGTTTCCTATATTTTACTTATTGTATTTTATATTTTGTATTATATTTTCATAATATAATTTCACTATTACTAAAATGACTGCAACTCCTATTTATTTATCTATCCATGTATCCATCCAATTTTGAGGCCACTTAATTCTTTAGTAGTTATCGGCAGCTTACAAATAAAAATGAAAACTAAAAAAAATTATACCTAAGCAGAAGAGCAGTACAGCCAACTGTAAGCATAAACTTAACTGGATGAACTTAATGGACATTAGATGGAAATTCTCCAGAACCCTTGAGTATAGCAATTGCTTCTTGAGGGGGAGGGCACACCACAACCTTCTTCAAGGGGTGAGGGGATTGCACTCCTTTTTTGTCTCCATGTTGTATTACATAAGTGGACAGAATTTCATCAGACGCCTCACTTTTGTAACTAAAATGACATTGAAGGGTAACTGGAATTCATGGATATTCATAGAATTATGAAACTGGATTCACAAAATATCTGAGAAGGTTAGGAAGCTTCTTTTTGTAAAATGCTCCGGAGCAGCCTTCCTGCTGCAAGCAGTCATCCTCACAATACTGGAGGATAATTGCAACGAAGGATTGAAAGTGCACATGTGCCAGATTCAACAGTAAAAAGCTAACAGAAGTCATTAATTTTAATTTCCAGAAACCATCAGCAACATGTGTGCAGAACCACTCCAAATCTGCTTTTGTAAGATGGTCCATTAATCTAAGTGGACTGCAGCTCCATGCCTGACTTGGTTAGTGACAAAAGAGGTGTTCTGTTCTGAAGATACAGCAGTTTAAAAGAGAAATAAGAAATTGTTGTGGAGATGATTCCGAATCTACTTCCTTTGCAACGCATGCTGACTATTTTAGTTTTTAAAGTAGTCATATTAAATTGAAAATCATTTTTAATATAATATACAGTTTGACCTTCAGGCTAGCTTGTCACAAAAGTAACTTAATATTGAGCCTGTCTTTTCCCAAAGTACCTTGCAAGAGTCTTTTTTGTTGTTGTTCTTTCAATCTCCTCAAGTAGATCAAGTTGTACTTAAAATTCCTCCACGTTGCTGAAATTTCCCATCAACCATCTGCATTCCAGTGAAATACCATTTTACTAAAGCTAATAAGTATTTGTCAAATAACTTCAGTGAATGTTAATTGCTCAGTTATTAGTAAGATTAGACGAACTAATTCTAGTTGTAATATATATATATATATATTTGCACGTGCATTGTTTAAATTTTGAAAACATCCATATTTGCTCTAAGGGTGTTCTGAAAGAAAAATGTATGAAATGTTAGGATTCCCTTTCCTAGTTTTCTTATGATTTACTTTCACATTCTTACCCCATCTTTCCTATTTCTGTGGATTTTACTTCTATAGATTACAGGAGAGAGTGGAGTTTTTATGAGAGGAGAACATGTTTCCCTGTGTCAGAGATATTTCTGTGAGAGAAAAATATTTGCTACAAAGTACTTGTAAATGAAAGGTCAATTAATTTTGCATTTAGGATATATTATTTTACAGGTAAATGTTTTTAATCAGCATTTATTTATTCAGTTAATGTTGTTGTTGCTCTGGTCTTGGGTTTTTGTTTTTTTGTTTTTTGGTTCCATACGGACCATAAACATCTGCCATATGTGAAGCCACTTGAAAATCCAAATGAAACCATTGAGGTTCTTTCCCAATCTGAAGGGGAAAAGAACAAGCTGTAGTTCTACCCTGCCAAGCCTGGAATGGGACAATTCACCAGGGTCAAGTTGCTGCAGCCATCTCATCATGGCCAGCTCTCCCCGGCCACCTCATGGCCATCTTGCCATGGCCAACTCACTATGGGAGAACTCACCATGGCCAATACACTCTATGTGGGCTGCCCTTCAACTGTCCAGAAGCTTCCATTGGTCCAGAACATATCTGTGCAGATAGTTACGACAGCAGCTCATTGTGCCCCTGTGACACCAGTATTCCACAAGCTATATTGGCTCCCAACAGATGTTCAGGTGCAATTCAAGTTGCCTTTAAAGCTTTCGATACCATAGGACCGAGCTACTTGCAGGACTGCCTACTCCCATCAAACTCTGCCTGTCCCATGCAGTCCCATACAGACGGCATGCTCCAGTTTTCCTCACTTTAATATTGCCATCTTGTGAGACCTACATAGAATGCAGGGGCAGCCACCAATAAGGTGGTGGCTGCCCCTGTGCTCTTGAATGTTTTCCTCCCCCTTCACAACAAAAACAAAAACCAGGCCCCAACCCTGCTTACCTTTAAAAAAAACAATTGAGACCTATTTTTCCCCCAGGCTTTTGGGTCTAGTTGAGTGGAGTCACCTTTTCATTGTCCAGTTATCCTGTTTAATAACTCTTTTATTTTGAGTTTTTCCTTTTCATGTTGTATGGTTATTTTTCTTTGTTAATTGTTTGTTTCTCTTGTACTCTGCCCATAGTAATCTTATTCATTTGTAGATGTTTTGCTGTTGTTTCTGGCTATTTTTCCTTTGGGAGAGACACGTGATTTCTTAAATTCAGTGTCATTTTCTTTTTAGTATTATTTATTTGATATCTATTTCACTGTTTCTTTTCCATAGCAATGATTAGTAATGTGACTTCGAAGTTTTATGAAGCAAAACAACTTGGTTATTTTCTCTGGAATTCAATTATTAATTTCTTCAAATTCCAGCCACACCAACCACTTTAACCTTATCACAAGCTCCATCAGCAGCTGTTTGTTTTATGTCTGAAGATGCCTGAAATAACTGGCATTATATTTCTAACATGGGATTTTCTGCTTCTTTATTTTTTCTTGTTGCTGAATCCAGTGGTGAAATCCATTTTTTTTTACTACTGGTTCCGTGGGCGTTGTATGGCTTGGTGGGCGTGGCTTGGTGGGTATGGCAGGGGAAGGATACTGCAAAATCTCCATTCCCACCCCACTCTGGGGCCAGCCAGAGGTGGCATTTACCAGTTCTCCAAACTACTCAAAATTTCCGCTACCAGTTCTTCAGAACCTGCTGAATTTCACCCCTGATCCAAAGAATAACACAAACAGAATAAAAGGTACAAAAATTCTTCCAAGATGTTTCAGACAAATTTATTTATTTATTTATTTATTTATTTATTTATTTATTTTGATTTTTATACCGCCCTTCTCCCGAAGGACTCAGGGCAGTGTACAGGCATAATAAAAAACCGTCAATACAATATACAGATTTAAAATACGATTTAAAAAACTTATTTAAATTAGCCCAGTGATTAAAATTTACCATACTAAAACCCCGTTTAAAATTAATAAATTTAATATTAAAATCGATTGCCAGCCTTGTGAGGATAAAAAGATGAGTCTTGAGTTGACAAATGTCCGAAGGTCAGGTATTTGGCGTAAACCGGGGAAGCTCGTTCAGAGTGGGAGCCCCCCCAGAGAAGGCCCTTCCCCTGGGGGCCGCCAGCCGACATTGTTTGGCGGACGGCACCCTGAGAAGTCCCTCTCTGTGGGAGCGCTAATGATGCACTATTTAATTTGAAATCCAATATTAATGTGTCGAAGGAAATGAAAGATAACAGAATAACAGAGTTGGAAGGGACCTTGGAGAACCTCTAGTCAAATACCGTGTTCAGGCAAGAATCTCTATACCATTTCAGATAAATGGTTGCCCAATCGCTTCTTTAAAACCTCCAGTCTTGGAGCACCCACAACTTTTGGAGGCACATCATTCCAAATAATGCATTTGTTTAGAAGATGCAATTAGACAGTTAGAGGTTCATTGATTATTCTTCCAAATATGTTTTGCTCAGATATCAATAGGCTTTTAACGAATATCTCCATTATCTTTTTTGGTTTTTTTTTTGTACGTTTGGTCTATGATTCTACCTTTTAAATAAAATAAATAAGTTAGGCATGGCAGAATTTATGTTTAATGACTGAAATCTAGCCATTTTTCTTGATTGGGGAGCAGTTTTCTGGTATATAAGATACATTATTACCGCTTCTACAAACTGAAATACTTGGAATAAACTAAGCAATATCCAGAAATAACCAGTAAATTTTGGTATAGATTCTTAAGTACCTGAAAAAGATTTTTTTTTATTTGCATTTATATCCCGCCCTTCTCCGAAGACTCAGGGTGGCTTACACTATGTTAAGCAATAGTCTTCATCCATTTGTATATTATATACAAGTCAACTTATTGCCCCCAACAATCTGGGTCCTCATTTTACCTACCTTATAAAGGATGGAAGGCTGAGTCAACCTTGGGCCTGGTGGGATTTGAACCTGCAGTAATTGCAAGCAGCTGTGTTAATAACAGACTGTCTTAGCAGTCTGAGCCACCAGAGGCCCTAGAAACTATATGGAACTTTTATTTATAGCTGCATGAGTACAGAAAGAGTTGCCAGCATTTATTTCTATGCCAATGTGATTAAGAAAAAATACGATGGAAACGGGGAGGGGAAGGAATAGCTACACTAAGAAAGGAAAAATAAATGGTAGGGGAGTAAGATAGAAAACAGGATGGACCTGAACAAGAAAGGAGGAACCAAAACAAACATTTCTCACTTTAAAAAAATATCAGAGGACAAACAATCCTTTCAATGCAAAAACACACACTTTCCAATAGTAGTAGCTGCTAGTCATTGGTTACTCCAATTCATTTGTTTTCAGAAGCATCTTCTATTCTTCTCAACATATATAAAATGTGCATACCCTCAATTATTATTTGAATAAGGAGGAAAAACCTGTCTTCATATGGACAGCACATATAAAGGAACAATTTTTGGAGACTAAAATTGGGGGGAATGATCAGACAAAGCATTAAAAACTCATCAAACTAAAGAGAGGCCTCAGGATACATTTCAGATGATTCTTGAATGGTACAGAACTGGCCTCTTGTTATCATTAGAAATATCAGAATATCATATCCTATTCAGTGGCATATACAAAAGAGACAGGCTATGTGATTCAGATGGAGCTGATAGATTCTTTTATCCAGCATGTCAGTTGCAATATCATAATAATACGGCTGAAGATTTGCACTGGTATGAATTACTATATTATGGTTTAGGTACTGAAATATTCTGAGAATTTAATTCATTGTGTCTTGGTTATAGACCCATCAAATATGGAAGAGAAATGCTGTGTTTAAAATATTCTAGAATAAGAGTCATAGGGATGGGAAGGGAGGCTTGGATTAGAAGGCTAGCTGCACTGGCAACAGATTTATTGAAACTTAGCCAAAAAAATATTTATCTGAACTGAAGCATGTTTCTTTCTCAAGATCAGATAAGGTTTTTGCGTAATCAAATTACTCTATCATCCTATTTAATAGTGTACTGACTATACCAACAGGACATCTGACCAATTCCATCTTATATAAGTAGAAACTCCCTTTCATAATGTATCCAAAATATGATAACTGGAGTTTCATCATTTATGTCTTGAGTGAACAAAGGGTTTATTTGTTCTATGATCCATTGGTATATTTTCTTGGCCATTTATAGTATATTCAGGAGTCTTCTCCAACATCAAAGTTCAAAGGTCTTCAGAATTCAATTTTCACTTCTATGTAGTATCACAGGGGAAACCAATCCTTTAGTGATTCTAGCAAGGGCTATTATATGGCATATTTTTTGATGGCTGGCTCCTTTGATAATCCTAAAAGATTTAAGTACTAGTCACAATTTTAAGGTCAATTGTTGTATCTTTTGTCATTAGTCTGATCTTTGTATTTTATTTTAACTCCATTTTTTTCACTGTGCGCCTTTTCATTACTACAGCTTGCAGTTAATTTGCATTTTCAGCCATCAGAGTAGTATTGGCATAGCACAGGTCATTGATATTGCTTCCTCCAGTTTTAAAACTACGTTCACCTTCTTCCAATCCAGCCTCCTTCTATATGAATTCCACATATATATTGAATAATAAAGGGAAAATATCCTTGTCTCACTCCTTTGGCAACTTGGAGCCAATCTATCTATCTGTACCATGGTTTCTTGACTTGTGCATGCTTAAAACAAAGTTATTTAGAAGAGTATTTGCATTAGAAGAGTATTTTTATATTGTTATTATCATATTATGGATAATTAATGTTTTGAATTATTCTGTAAACTGCCAGGAATTTGATTGTGATAAGTAACAAGTATAATAAATAAATAAAACATAAAAATAAGAGTACAAAAGTGTACATTCAGATTCCTCAAAAGATGCTTGGATTCTACACTTTTTGTCACAAAGTCACCAAGCTTGATACCAAGTTTAATGTCACTTCAGTTAGAGGACAGCATGAGGATGGGAAACTGTTTATATTTCTTCTGTATAGCAATTTAAGCATGTGTTCTGCTTTGCAAATACACTTTTGTATAAAACTTGATTAGGCAGTGATTGAAAAGTTGCCTAATGCCAGAGTAATGGAGTGAAAACTTTAACCGATCAAACAGGTTCTACTGTTCAGTAGAATAGTTTGACACTGAAAAGTTTTAAATGGAGTATGCTTTATTTTAAATCAATAGTACACTGCCGTACTATGGAGCAGGAGAGATTAGAAAATGGTCCAAAACAAAATGTAAGAAGACTTTTACCAGCTGGTATGAACATGTGGCTGCTAATCATTATTAAAAGGTTAATCCACAACTTAATGTTATTTGTTTTTCTAAAATGCTTCTTTCAAAAAGACCCAATTAATTATGCAAACATATAGTAGAGTTCTTTTTAACATCTGCTTCATACATCAAGATGTAGTATTACAAGCAGTTTTTATACTAACTATCTGTAATTTTTTCTAAAAACCCTAGTTTAAGAAATAGGTGTAAGTACAAGAGACGACTTCCGGTGTCCAGCGGCAACGGTCGTCTGGAGGCTTCTCCTGCCTCCAGTGCCCGAATCCGGCCGCCGCCGAGGCCCCCAGGGGCCAGGTGTTCCGAAAAGGACACCTGCCGTACGGACGGCTCGCCAGGGGTCTCCCAGCCGACATACAGGACTGTGGGGACCGATGCTGGCGCGTCCTAGGCTCGGCGGGGTTTGGAGGCCACGGGCCACGGCCATTACTTTGGTCGTCGCCTGGGCCGCTGTGCCCGGTGACACCGGGGCTTTGGATTTATAACTGCAGCAGCCTGGTGGTGAACAGGGAACGGAGAAGAATTGAGGAATGGAGAAGGGAAGGGGATATCGGTAAACGTGAGTGGAGTGCTCCGGAGTGCGGGGGGGTTTTTCTCCCCTGCGGCTGGAAGGAGCACGAGTCATTCTGGAGAGAGGAGAACTTAAAATAAGAAGATTACCGGTTTTGTGGAGCTCTGGAGAGAAGAGGTGATGGAGAAATTTAGGAGGGAGGGTTTGAGGCCCCCCCTCCCTCTGGGGAACAGTGGTGGCGTCCAGCTTCCGCCTTCACTATGAGAATCTTGATGACATCACTTCCCTTCGGCTTCCTGGTTGACTAACTGTACTCTGGACTCGTTGCTCCTGTGAGTGCCCCCTGGTGGATCCGGAGGAAATTACAAGGATACTGTGCTTGCCTGAGGATTTTGAATTTTTTTTTTCAAATGGCAAAAGGTCAGAGACCAACTGCTGGAGAGATGGAGAGAATTCTGGAAAAGTTATCTAATATGGACAAGAAACTGGATGATTTGCAAAGAGGCCAAATGGAAATAAGAGTAGAAATTGTGACTATCCAAAAGGATTTAAAGGATACTCAACAAGTCTCAGCAGAAAACAAGCAGAAAGTGGAAGGTCTGGAGGGTGAGATGCGGGCAGTGCAGAAAAGAGAGGAGACGACAGGCAATGCTGTGCTTGGACTACAGATGGATAAAATGTCTTATTTCCTTAGGTTTCAAAATTTGGAAGAAGTGGACCAAGAAGATTTGAGAGATGTTGTGACTAAATTGTTGGGAGAATTTCTTGGGAGAGGTGTTGATTTCATGAATTGGGATGTGGATCGAGTTTATAGAGTTAATTCACAATATGCACGCACGCATGCAGTTCCCAGAGAGGTTCATGTCAAATTTGTGAGAAGAGAGACGAGATGAAATTCTTAGAAAACATAGGAGTGGGGCACTGATTTACAGGGGCAGGGAGATAGCCATTCTGAGGCAGATTCCCAGACAGGTACGTGAAATGAGAAAGAAATATTACTTTTTGTCAAGCAAATTGTACCAGAAGGGAGTGGGCTTCAGATGGCTGATGCCAGAGGGATTGATGATTTTCCGGGAGGGCATTACGAAAAAAATTAGTACAATTGCGGAGGCTATGGCCTACGTGGAGGAACACAAAGCCCTCCTGGAATCAGATGACCCAGGAATTGAAGAAGGGGAGGTTATAGACCATGGGGCGGAGGCGGCTGCCGCTGTTGCGGCCCTGGAGTTGGGTCAGGCTGAACCCAGAGTTCTGAGATCCAAAACTAGGAAGTGATAAAGATATTTGGTATTGTGTTGGTTTTCCTTATTCTCTTTTGTACGATATTCTGTTTATTCTTGACCCTTCTTTATTGTGTATCTAAGATTTGTAAACTTAGCTACTTCGTGTCACCTGCTTGCCATATGGCTGTTGTATGTGTTAAAAAATTTGACTAAAATTCTTATCATGGATAAGAAAAATGAAAATTTACCATACCTGATATGTATTTGTATAAACCTTTTTTGACCAATAAAAACTTTTTGAACAGAAAAAAAAAAAAAAAAAAAAGAAATAGGTGTAAGTACAATCATGAATGTTAATATACTTGACAGGACACACATAGTCACAGACGAACATTATAGTTCACATTGAAAAAAATACACTGATTAACAATATAGAAGAATTTATGCGAAGATCCAAATATAACTAGAAGTTTCAAGGATACTGGTAGGTAAGTGGAAAAAATGACGACTCTGAAGCATGACCAGATTATGAGCCTTCACTACAAGAACTGATCACTGATCACAAAAACAGTGTATTTTAACCAGTAAGAACATTTTGTCCTACTAAGGACCCATGTAAGATAAGGGAAGATGGGCCAAGCCTTTTTCTGTTGTGGCCCCTTGATGGAATGTCTATCTCCAGTTTCAAAAAGTACTCCAAAAGAATCAGTTTGGTATATTGGTTAAAGGGGCTGGTCTATAAAATCGGGAGACTACTTCAGGCATGAAAACCAGATAGCCTGGCTTTAAGTCAGTCTCAGTGTCCGAGTCTCTCTCAGCCTTGCCCATCTCTTATTGTGGGGAAAATTGGAGATGGAAGGAATATTACATATGTTCATCACCTTAAATTACTTATAAAGCAAGATAAAAATCTAATTAATTAATAAAATGACCCATTATAATTCATTTTGCTTTTAACACTGGTTGTTTGCTAGAAGCATTTGCCGTGGGGAAGGCTGAGTCATATACTATTTTATATTTTTTTAATATAATTTTGTTATAATCCATCCAGAGCTTTTTAATTAGGGCAGGCTATTAAAAAAACCATAAATAAATAAATAAACTGTGGGACTTGCCAACCAAAAGGTTTTAAATAATATATATTTTTATATCTCAATCCAAAAGAACGAAAAAAACAGATTTAACTCATACTGGAAAACATGATGCTATTCAGGTGCTCTCTCGATGCCTCAGAACTATAAGATCTGGATGGGGAAAAACTGGCTGCAACTCAACCCTAGCAAGTTGTAATGGTTGTGGGTCTTTTATCCTCTTTGATCAGAAAAGTTGACACATATGACTTTGTACTAGGCAACATTCCCATGGCCAGACTTGGGCTCAATTTTGACTGTTGCCTCCTCCTGGAAGAATAGTTGGCAGTCATGACTTTGTAGACATTTTATGCATCTATTTAGCCCATTTTCAGACCAGGAGGCCTTCCTCACGGTAACTTAAACTTTAGTCACCTCCCATTTGCCTTACTGCAACACGTTCTGGGGCAGCCCTTGAAGACCATCCAGAAGCTGCAACTGGTCCAACATGCAGTGACACACATTTTGGGAGGTTTGTGGTTCCCCCCAGTTATACTACTCTGTGTGAGCTGCATTGGCTCCCAGTTGCATTTTTATGATGTATCACCTTTAAAAATATGGATAATTACCCAGGACATGCCTTTCTATCCCTAACCCAGAGTCCCTCTTTAAAGGAGATGTAAAATATAAATATAAATAACCTCCCAATTAAATTACAAGATAAAATACCAACCTGACCTTCCAACTAGTCAGATTGTTTTGGCATCCTATTGAATATTCAAGAAGATATGCCTTTCTTTGTACTAAAATTTTGGGAATGAATTAA
This sequence comes from Ahaetulla prasina, assembly GCF_028640845.1. Classification (NCBI taxonomy): domain Eukaryota; kingdom Metazoa; phylum Chordata; class Lepidosauria; order Squamata; family Colubridae; genus Ahaetulla; species Ahaetulla prasina. The sequence continues at coordinate 177,915,898 of NC_080539.1, read as the reverse complement.
ATAAGTAACAACTGATGTCCATTCATAACATCTAAAACTGGCTGTGTGCATCATTGCTGACAGTTCAGAATTCTTCTGTCCTACAGCTCTATAATCCCAAATGTGCAAGGGTAACTCAGTAAAATATCTTCTGCTCATTTTCAAAATGAGATTTTTTTTCTCCCCTTTCAGGACTTGTTTCGAGATTTCTATCCAGTATAATGTCATTATATAGCTCATTCAAGTTGATGTATCCAATCATGGCTTGAACTAACCAAATATAAGAATGGGAGTTAGATTGTTTCCATTACTTTGCTGATGCATTCCTTGATTTTGAGGAATAGCCAAGCATCTTTGCTACTACTTCACAAAATAAAAGATTGTGAACTATTTAAAAGTGTTTTCTGAGAAGACTGCTTTTCAGAGAGGATGCAAAATAGCATTCTGATGTTATCTAAGTTTTTATAACAGCTGAGAAGAATGGTATTGCAATATAAACTTTATACGTCTTAATTCCAGATTAATTCCTACAACAAATTATTAATTATGTGGGGTCCTTGTTGCTTAGAGCTTGGTTGTTTTCTTGCAGACATTTTGTTACCTAACTAGCTAACATCATCAGTCCTAACAATTGTTATTGGTGAAAATAACAAATTCTGTCCATGATAATGGATTCGTAGGCCTTTTGTTAATTTGTCAACTGTGTTAGCAAATTCAACATAGATTCAAATTTTAAAATATATATTGAAACTGGTAAGGGGGAGAGCAAGGGGTGTTGGATAAACCATTACAGGAGAAGGAACTCTTATATTACTGTAGGCCCCTTCTAAACTAATTGCTTCTAACTTGGGCCAGTTAGCTGTATATCAGCTTCATTGATCCCCACAGAATCTGAATTTGGTAAATTTCAGTTCTGTATGCATCATGTGCATGAGGAAGCAGATTTGGCATGTACTATTGAAATATGTACTATTCATGCTCAGTGATGTAGCTTTGAGTTCTGTAACAGTCACAACATCAAGCTCAGGAAGTAAGGATTACCATTTGTAAAAACCTTGCAGAGGTGATTAGTTGCAAGTGCCTGTATGCTGAGTTGAACTGTAGAGAGAAGCTAGAGCTACTAGTGGTATTAACAGTTGTCAGGAAATGGCCCTTCGTGAACTTCTATATCGCATATGGAGAATGGTGTAGAGTCCCTGGGACCTTTGATCTTGGATGATTTTCAAATCCATGCCCCAGCAGGGAATTCTAGAATGGCTCATGAATTTATGGCCTCCATGACAATCATGGGCATAAGCCGAAACAATCGCAGTTTCGGTGCACATAGGCAAACACTTGCTCGATATGTTCTTTACTTCAGAGCAGATGGGATCTGGACATGAGAAACAGAACTTACGAAAGTCCTTTTACCATAGTCAGATGATTTGCTGATCAAATTGTGGATTGTAACCTTCTGGACCTCTGTAAGGGCCTGATGTACCAGAGGGTATGTGGGAATTTTCCCAACAATTTGGTGGGCAACTGATTTATGGGCTGACATATGCAGTTTCTGGAATATAGAGTTGGCTCTTTTTCTAACCTTCAATTCCAAGTAGCTTCATAGGTTTTTTTTTTATTACATAGGGGATTAAGTGACAGAAAAGATGATGAGACACAATGATATAAAAGCAAAAATGAGCATAGCCAAGCACAAGTACAAGCTCATGTTAGAACCTTCTCAATAGCAATAAGTGTGGTGAATATCAACACTTTTCCACACTTACTGTATGCATGGACTCCCTGTTCACTGAAAGTATGAGCATTTTAGGGAAATGCAGCCAAGATAAGACACCTGCAGGCCATCTAGAGAGTTTTGCAGTTTTTCTTACTGATCAAGTCACTTCTATTTATGCTCCAAGTGAGGCAAAGGGCAGTATCTTGGATTATGACATAGGATTCTTCTGAGTTTGTGGAACCTGAGGAAATGCATAACGTTCACTGCAGTATAGGTTCTACCTCCTGGACTAAAGAGTCTTGCTGGAACAGCAGGTGAAAGCCATGGCCATGAGTTTGGCTGGTGCATTCATTATAGCACTGTCTGGACCAGGATGCTTTGATGACAGTGACTCATGCCCTGATTGCCATATAACTGTCATATCGCAATTCACTCTACTTGGGGCTACTTTGGAAGATGACTCAGAAGCTGCCACAGATTTAGAATGCAGTAGTAAGGTTGCTAGCTCAGGAAGCCTACTATTAGAGAATTACATCTATTAGGCCACTGTATTCAATAGGCTTCCAGACTCAATTCAAAGTACTGGCCATTGTCCAAAAAGACCAGTACAGTGTGATGCTGGTATATATATTGGAATATGTCAATCTGCCATCCTTTTGAGATAGACCAGTGAAGAAACAATCTTATGAACTATTGAAATTCTATGAATTATAGGATATAACGACAGAATCTTAAAAGACAGGATTCTCTCTCTCTTCCTCTATAAAAAGAATCAAGCTGGGCAGTCTTGAGGTTTTTTTCCTTATAACAATCCAGTTGAGCCATCAAGAGAAGGCCTATTGAGACTGTTCCCCTCCCCAAAGAAATATATGTGATGAGGGCAAGATAACTTTTTTCCCCAATATTGGTCCCCTCACTCTTACATGCTTCACCTATAGAAATTGAGCTGACACTTGCTTATAAAAATAAGTGCCACCTCTTATTTTTATGGCTGCTTCATTATGCACACATCTACCACTTGATTGTACTATGCAATATATTTGAAATAATTCATTTCATTCATTCATTAAACTTAGCAAAACCTAGTTAGTTAGAAAAGTAAGCAAAGAATGTATGATATTTGTGGCTTTTTTCTAGACATATTCTCTTAATTTTTGTTAGAAGATCACAGAACTCTTTTTTATCTACGTTTCCCATCATGTTTTTTTCAAAGACTGTGACAGTTCAGTTGTAAGGCATTAAAGCTTCAATCATAAAGCTTTCAGAATATAAAATGATGTGGTTGGGATGCATAGGAACCAGTTCTGGTATAATCCCTTCCTTATTTGGTAGCATAATTATATTACTATTAAAAAAAACTGCTCACTGGCTATAGTCATAGACTTAATTAAGGCCTTTAGAGAACCTATAATATACTTGAAAACTTGTACAAGTAAAGGCAACTCCTGTTGATTAGGAGAGGTTTAGTCACTGGAATTTTTCAGCATCCTTGACTTATTAAAATATGTCTTTGATATACAATAGTTGTTAGAGAATAAGCAATTTGCAACTCCAAAAAATTGTGCAAGAAACAAAATTGACTATACTGAAATAAACCATCCATTTGTTTATAACTACATCGAAACAGTAAATAGTATCTACATACAGCTGAATATGCAAGGTAATTAACATCATGATACTTTCAAATGTGTTTTCCATGTCTGTGAACTGTCTCCCTTGCTGTAATACTGTAGATATTAGTATGATTTATATTACTGACTCCTAACCTCATCTGCTGCCTAGCTCTTTTCCAACTTCTGATTCCTTCTGTGTCCTAGGTCAATTGTGACACAGAAATTGTCAGTTAATATGTCTTGGTTTCTTCAAACTGCAAGTATTTCTCTACATTCTATATTAAACTGCAGCTTTGCTTAGTATTATTTTGACCAGCACTACTAAAAATGTATACTTCGGTTATATTTAGCACAGTGCTAAGAATATAGGCCAAGAATTTTATTTGGCTTCTCTATACTGTACCTGCACTTGTTATTTCTTCATTTGTACTTCAGTTCAGTTCAGGTTCTCGACACTTTTAATCAAATGCCTTTCTAAAGATCTCATTTATAATATAAATGTGCTATTCTTGATGGTTGTTATTATGATAATTTGTTCATCGGACTCATAAAATTCTAGGTATTCTGTTAAAAAATTGAAAAATTCTATATCAAAATGATTTTTAGTTTAGTTTGGGTGGTTGAAATACAAAAGAACAAGACAAAAGAACAAGGAAAAATGTAACTTCCTCACTTTTCCCAAAAAAATTTTTTCTTATATTTATTCATGTAGATCATGCATATTCACATGTCTATTTTTGAAAGTCTGCCCCCAAGTTTTTGTTCACAAGTATAGATATAGATATGGATTGTTATTTAAATAATGCATTTGTAGGTCCATATTCTCAAATATATGCATTAACTGTTGAAAAATACATTGCAAATTCTTAAAAAGAACTTAAGTTCAAAAATCAGTTCTCAAAGTGAAACTGCTATAGGTTCATATTTAAGTAACATAAAATAAAATTATTCTATCAATTTTATAGATATATATGCTGTTTTAATAATTTAACAACTTTAAAATCAGTTTGTTCCTTACTTCAAGCCTTTGTAAAACATCACATACAACTAATTATAAAATTCAAATTAAAATATTTTGTTGTTCAGTGAATAATCCTACTGAATATTTTTTTTCTTTATGTTGTTGTTGTTGTTAGTTGCGAAGTCGTGTCCGACCCATCGTGACCCCATGGACAAGGTTCCTTCAGGCCTTCCTGTCCTTTACCATCCTCTGGAGTCCATTTAAACTCATGCCTACTGCTTCAGTGACTCCATCCAGCCACCTCGTCCCTTGCCCTCAATATTTCCCAGCATTAGGCTCTTCTCCAGTGAGTCCTTCTTTCCCATTAGGTGGCCAAAGTATTTCAGTTTCATCTTCAGGATCTGGCCTTCTAAAGAGCAGTCAGGGTTGATCTCCTCTAGAACTGACTTGTTTGTTCGCCTTGCAGTCCAAGGGACTCGCAGGAGTCTTCTCCAGCACCAGAGTTCAAAGGCCTCAATTCTTTGGCACTTAGCCTTTCTTATGGTCCAACCTTCATAGCCATACATTGCAACTGGGAAAACCATAGTCTTGACTATACGCACTTTTGTTGGCAGGGTGATGTCTCTGCTTTTTAGTACGCTGTCTAGATTTGCCATAGCTTTCCTCCCCAGGAGCAAGCGTCTTTTAATTTCTTGGCTGCAGTCCCCATCTGCGGTGATCTTGGAGCCTAGGAAAATAAAATCTGTCACTACCTCCATTTCTTCACCATCTATCTGCCAGGAATTGAGAGGCCGGATGCCATGATTTTAGTTTTCTTAATGTTGAGTTTCAAGCCAACTTTTGCACTCTCCTCCTTCACCCGCATCAAGAGGCTCTTTAGTTTCTCTTCGCTTTTTCTTCAACAACAGGCAGATTAAGATGCAGTTCTCTTTTGATTTCTGTGAATATTTAAAATATTTTCCAGCTTTAAAAGTGTTACAATATGCATTTATGAATCCATATCATATAACAAGATGCCTATAGAATTGGGTACTGTGTGGAGAAACATGTTCATGCATTTTTCTTTTTAAATTTAGGCTTTTGTTATTTTTATCATAAAAAATGATAAATGAAAATAACCAAAAAAAATAGACTGATCCTTTTATCTCTTAAACCAGTAGCTATGCTGTGGTCAGTTTCACAGTTCAGTCTATTGGCATAGAGTTGTGAAATTGCAGTTAGTGAAATGGCACAAATAAGCACTCTCCTTAGAGTATTGGCATCATTACCAGCAGGGGTGAAATGCTCCCTGTTCGCACCGGCTTGCCCATCTGGTAGCGATGGCGGCGGGTGGTTCGGAGAACCGGTAGCAAAAATCCCTGGCCCCTGCCCCTGCTGAGCCACACCATCATCAGAGGTTGTTTTTTTTTTACTTTTAAAAGCAGTTTTTGTTCAGCCGAAAACATGCCTTTAAAAGTAAAAAAAAAAAGCCTTTGATGATCCTGCGGCTCAGCTGAGATCATCAGAACCTTTTAAAAGTTGTTTTTTTTAACAACCTCTTCGGCCAAAGAGGTTGTAAAAAAAAAGGTTTTAAAAGGTTTTTAAAAGGCAATCCCAGCTGAGTTCCTCATCACCAGAACCTTAAAAAACATGTTTTCTACAAGCTCTTCAGCCAAAGAGTGTGTAGAAAACATCCTTTTAAGAGGTTCTGGGCTGCGATGAAGCACTTACCTTATTACTGCTCCTTTCTGGCTGGGAAAGCCATGCTTTACATCAGTTGCATCAGCTAGCAACTGAATCTGCCTGCCTGCAATCCATCTCCTCAATCAGCAACTTAATTTGCCTGCTTTGCTGGCTGAGGAACTCTGGGAACTGAAGTCCACAAACCTTAAAGTTACTAAGGTTGGAGACCCCTGATCTAAAAAATATAAATAAAATAAAATAATAAAATAAAATATTTGTGCAGCTTTCTGAGATTTGGTGTGTTTCTGTAGTGTTTCACTCTAACTACACAAACATACAAAATCTCACAAAGCTGTATGTGGCATTTCATGTGTGTGTGAGAGAGTGTCAGTTGTGTTGTATGTGTATAAAGTGTGAAAGTTGGTTTTTGATACCTCTTATTGTTTTATTGTTTATTATTTTTATTATTTAGTGTTATTGGCCACGCCCACCCAGTCATCTGACCACCAAGCCACACCCACCATATAAGCCATGCCCACAGAACCGGTAGGGGAAATTGTTAGATTTCACCCCTGATTACCAGGTTAGGCAGGCATGCTAGGTCAAGATTTCTGCTGCTATAGTGATCAAGAGAAAGCTGTTTCCCGTGCAGAGGTTCCTCATGCCCAAATTTGTATACTTCTGACTACCTTGATTCAGGGTTGAGGTGATGCTGAAATATCAAATCCAACGTTCTTTATCATTAGTCACACTAGCTGGGCTGAAGGAAATTGTAATCAATTGTAATGAGGGCCAATAATGACTGACTTAAAGTCTCTATGTATATAAGTTTGTACTTTTAATAAAATATAGCAAATGAAAAAGAAGCCTGGCAAATTTGAGAAATATTGTTGAGAGAAGAAACAATGAATATTTTAACTATAGTATATGTTTATTTATTTAAAGAGGCGTAGTATGTCAAATACTTTAGCTTTGAATGTTCTGCTTTTATATGCTGCCAACAGGCTTGCTTCCTTTGTGGATGCTTCAATTAATGGCTTTTTTTTTTTTGCATTCATATATATATTTAGATGTCTTCCTTCTTACACAAAACATGTAATCATGCTATTTGTCTGTAAAAACATTGAAAGCTATGGCCCTTTTCAGACAAGGAAAACTCTGCATTAGCATCTTGATGGAAAACTTGGCAACAGAGGAAAGAAGGGCCAGCCAAGCAGTTTTCCTCCTTAGACAGAATGTGGAAACTGTCTTTGCTGAGTTTAAAGAAGTATGACTTGGTTTTATGTGTTGTATCTTCTGCAGCATTGTGCAACCCCCTCCCTATACATATGTGTTCAGATCTCATGCAAATAATTTTTTTTCCTGGAAGATATTGGCATGTTCGTTATTATTTTGGCTGTTTCTGTGTAATCAGAAAGGAAGTCTCAAGTGTCAAAACTATTTTTTCAGAGTATAATTTACAAAAGGCTTTCAACTTAGTTACTTACTAAAAGCAGTAAAAACCTTAGTAATATGGAAGAAACCTATTCAGTATTTAGGTATAGAAATTAAAAATAATTGATGACAGAGTGAAGCAATTGAGGGACCTTTTCAAGGCAAGAGGGAGAAAGGTTTCAACCTCAGAGACAAGTAAAAATAGATTAGAGGGAGGAAGAACATTCAGGAATCGTAACTTTGGTAAGGTCTCTTTTTTTTTTTTTTTTGCACAGATGTTGGAACTATCCAGCAAGGTTTTTCTCACAATTATGAAATTGGTGTGAAATGGTGGGATATATAAAATTAGGCACTGCTTGTTGCAGACTTTGAGAAAACTAACAGGAAGAATAATGTCAATGATATTGATTAGCAATGTGGGTTGTTTTTTATATGACACGAGGAAGTCTTGGATAACTTCATGTAAAATGTAATAGTTTTTCCTATGTCAGAGGATGTCATGAAGGGAGGTAATTGCCTTATGATTCATCATTTGCTTCAAATGCACTGTGCAAATATCCATTCAACTCAAATAGAGCAACTATTATGCCTACACCATCTATCTTACTGGTTATCTGTCAAATAATAACCAGTTCCTTAGCACCTTAAACATTAAAAAACATTAGAAAAGTGTTAAATCATGTGTCAATATAGCTTTTTATTATATATGGTTACTGTTATTCTTTCTCAGTCCAGTGGACTATGGGTAAGCAACTATATGAAAAGGTTTGCGATTCTGTCCATCAGCAGAATAATTTTCTGAAAACTTGAGAGAACAGAACCAAATTTGATATGGCAAGAGAATTCAGCAAAAGAAAGTTCAAGTTGAAATAGCCCTTATCTGGCTAAAAGGTTGCAAAACCGAAAAAGTGCATCTCCAGGGAAGAGTCAGTTGGGCAGGTGATCGATTTCTGCCAACTTTTTCTAATCCCTTCTTCCTCCTGGTCACAATATTCAGGCATTGCCATTATTAAGGCATTTAAAAAATTCTAGAACCTATGCTTTCTGTACCTTGTTTATAAACTTACTTTAGGAATGGTCCATAGAATTTAAGAATATGTTTCTCTACAGTATCTGTTTTCATAGTGTGGTCAATTTATCATAGTCTATATCCCATTCTCGGTGGTTAAATTCGTATTACTTGTTATATTAGCCTTCCCAAACTCGATGTCTCTCAAATATGCAACTCCCAATTCACGTGATGATTAGAGGACATCAGATTGAAGAAAATTATATTCAGTTATATAAATCAAGTAATCCAAAAACTCTTTAGTTCATTGACTGCCCCCCGCTCCACCTTCCATCATGAAGTTTAAGTTATTCACCAGCCTCCAAACATTTACTATATGAAAATATATAATAAATGCTACTTTAAATAATGATATTACAAATAATGATACAAAGATGTTTTGAAGACTCCAAAATAGCAATAGAACAGTAGAAGAAATTCAGATAACCACAATTGCAAATACAAAGGAAAAAGTTGACTTGAACTACAAAAATGATAACTTAGAAGAAGTAATAACAAGAGAGCCAATATAAAGCAGCATTGAAACAACCTATGAACTGACCTTTCAATAATATCAACAATGGTATTGCAGAATTACCAGTACAGTGAAAACCTGTTGAAAGTAGTAACTTTCTAACCCTGGCACCAATAATGAAAGATGTGACTAAGGCACTTGCAAGGATTACAGTAACATCTATTAAATAGAACCGTCAGTTTCCTTAGAGTACGAATGGTTACAGAAGAATGGACTAGTAAACATCTATAACAAGTTTAAAAGCAGCCATGTGAGAAACCGTAAATATTTTTAAATCATTTTAAACATTAAATAGTGTTTGAAATTATTTGAAAAGAAGGAAACTTGACATTTCAGTTGTTTTCATGTGAGATTTATATCAGCAAGAATAGTGTCTTCTTCTTGTTAGACCTTACAGTCCCAATCCCTTGCTCAGCGGGAAGGACATTTCAGAAAGGAATTGGATCATGCTTCACTGACATGTTTCCCGTCTTTTGTGCCAAATACATTTGGTGGGTCCTTCAAGGAGATGAGAAAGAGGACAATAGAGCCTTTGAACAACTGCTCAAATTTTGTTCTAAGTATCAGGCCCTCTAGCCAAAGTAAACATGTGATCAGCAAAACATTGTTGCAATTTCTCACAGTTATTTTGAGAAGTTAGCTTTGAAAATGACTGTCCTCACAAAGCGCTTACACATATATTTTATCAAAATGCCCAGTTGAGTTGCTACCATATGTTTAAATCGACAATACAGTCTTGGTACTACAAATACAAACAAAGATAGACTTACATATATGAGTATTTCATATTTTATCTGAAATAAGAACAAATATAACCTTGGCACTCTGACACCGAAAGAATGTGATCTAGTGTATTAAGGTTTATTAGCAAGTGTTCAAGAGGAGCCTGTTTACATTTTTACAAATTGCATATTTTATGGTAAGTCTCTGTTTACCAGAAAAATAAAATACATATTTAGAAGTTGCTTTAAATTTCATGCGTTTTCCATGTCATCATTGGTAGAACTGTGAAATTTTAAACAGTTTTTATTTATTCTGAAATATTTAGCTTTAAAACAAACTAAGCCAAATCAATTATGAATGAACAGTATCCTAGGAACCCTAAGAACTATTCACAGTGATTATGACAAAGCGCTTTTTAATAATGTAGAGAAATGTGAGTTGGAAGATCAGAACAGTAAAACTATAATTTAAAGTATGTATTTGTTCTTTTTCATATCCAAATCTTTATAATCTTTATAAATCTTTATAGATATTTGAGAGCATATGCACCAGGATAAATTCCTTGTGTATCCAATCACACTTGGCCAATAAATTCTATTCTATTCTATAAAGTAATGAATGCGTAAAGTAGAAATAGCATAATATTTAAATGTAGGTAGCAAACTAAATATGTGCATCAATAGTTCTTAAAGTATAATTAAAAAATACCCTTTATGAGTTTAATAGTAGTAACTAGAAGCACCATCGATAGAAATACAAATTGTGGGGGGTTTTTGGTACTAGGGACTGCAGTGGCAAATCTGAAAAAGAGCAGGAATACAGCCCTTTTGCGGAGATTTATGCAAATCAAAGTATATATGTAACCCAGGAGGCTAGAAGTAGTTCAATGAGGGATTACAGAGACAATTGTTTTATGAATAGAATTGAATTGAATTGAATTGAATTCTTTATTGGCCAAGTGTGATTGGACACACAAGGAATTTGTATTGGTGCATACGCTCTCAGTGTACATAAAAGAAAAGATATATTCGTCAAGAATCATGAGGTACAACACTTAATGATAGTCATAAGGAAACAGTCAATATAAATCTTAATGATACCAGCAACAAGGTTACAATCATACAGTCATAAGTGGGAGGAGATGGCTGATAGGAACAACGAGAAGATTAATGCAGACTTAGTAACTAGTTTGACAGTGTTGAGGGAATTATTTGTTTAGCAGAGTGATAGCGTTCGGAGAAAAACTGTTCTTGTGTCTAGTTGTTCTGGTGTACAGCGCTCTATAGCGTCATTTTGAGGGTAGGAGTTGAAACAGTTTATGTCCAGGATGTGAGGGGTCTGTAAATATTTTCACAGCCCTCTTTTTGACTCGTACAGTATACAGGTCCTCAATGGAAGACAGGTGAGTGGTAATTGTTTTTTCTACAGTTCTAATTATCCTCTGAAGTCTGTGTCTGTCTTGTTGGGTTGCGGAACCAAACCAGACAGTTATAGAGGTGCAGATGACAGATTCAGTAATTCCTCTTTAGAACTGTATCAGCAGCTCCTTGGGCAGTTTGAACGTTCTGAGTTGGCACAGAAAAAACATTGTTTGAGATGCAGTCATTGATATAGAAAGAGAGAGGAGAAGTGGAGAGAGCACAGAGCCTTGTGGAGCCCCAGTGCTAATTGTACAGGTATCTGATATAATTCTGCTTAGCTTCACCTGCTGCTTAAGTTAGGAAGCTTATGATCCAGGTAACTGTAGCTGGTTTAGCTTACTTCAGGTAACTGTAGCTGGTTTAGCTTAGTTAGAAGAATGTCTGGAATGATGGTATTGAATAGTGCACTACAAAGGGGACCCTTGCGTAGGTCTTTGGAGACTCAAGATGTTGTAGGATGTAGTGCAGAGCCATATTAACAGCATCATCTGTTGATCTATTTGCTCGGTATGCTAATTGCAGGGGGTCTAACAGCAGATCTGTGATAGTTTTCAAGTGAGACAGCACTAGCCTTTCAAAGATTTTCATAACTACAGATGTTAGAGCAACTGGTCTGTAGTAATTCAGTTCCTTGATGGTGGGCTTCTTCGGCACATTAAGAATACAGAGAAGATGTGGTAGAATAACAGTTAATGTGGGGTTCTTAGTGCTCTCTGAGCTTGGTTGTTTTCTTAAAGACATTTCATTACACAAACTAGGTAACATCAATGCTGTCAGTACTGACGATATTACCTAGTCTGGGTAATGAAACATCTGCAAGAAAACAACCAAGCTCAGAGAGCACCAAGGATCCCTCATTCCAAACCTGAGCTACAAATATTCTCCTTTATTGGTAACAGTTAATGTCAAGCTTTTCCCCCATTATCTCCCTTATCCTTGTTTCTCACAACTCTCATCACTTTCAAAGATCCCTTCATGTTATCACCTTTCCGTCTAAACATCATTATGGCTATCCTGGCAATATTATTGCTTCTTATTATTGCAGCAGGTGAAGCTAAGCAAGATCACATCAAATACCTGTACAATTAGCACAGGGGCCCCCCAAGGCTGTGTGCTCTCCCCACTTCTCTTCTCTCTGTATACCAATGACTGCATCTCCAATGATCCATTTGTTAAGCTACTGAAGTTCGCAGATGACACAACAGTGATTGGTCTCATTCGAGACAATGACGAATCCGCATATAGACGAGAGGTCGAACGACTAGCCTTGTGGTGCAACCAAAACAATCTGGAACTGAACACACTCAAAACCGTAGAAATGGTGGTAGACTTTAGGAAAAACCCTTCCATACTTCCACCTCTCACAATACTTGACAACACAGTATCAACAGTAGAAACCTTCAAATTTCTGGGTTCTATCATATCGCAAGATCTCAAATGGACAGCTAACATCGAAAACATCATTAAAAAAGGACAACAAAGAATGTTCTTTCTGCACCAACTCAGTAAGCTCAAACTGCCCAAGGAGCTGCTGATCCAATTCTACAGAGGAATTATTGAGTCTGTCATTTGCACCTCTATAACTGTCTGGTTCGGTTCTGCAACCCAACAAGAAAACACAGACTTCAGAGGATAATTAGAACTGCAGACAAAATAATTGCTACCAACTTGCCTTCCATTGAGGACCTGTATACTGCACGAATCAAGAAGAGGGCCGTGAAAATATTTGCAGATCCCTCGCATCCTGGACATAAACTGTTTCAACTCCTACCCTCAAAACGACGCTATAGAGCACTGCACACCAGAACAACTAGACACAAGAACAGTTTTTTCCCGAAGGCCATCACTCTGCTAAACAAATAATTCCCTCAACACTGTCAGACTATTTACTGAATCTGCACTACTATTAATCGTTTCATAGTTCCCATCACCAATCTCTTTCCACTTATGACTGTATGACTATAACTTGTTGCTGGCAATCCTTATGATTTATATTGATATATTGATCATCAATTGTGTTGTAAATGTTGTACCTTGATGAACGTATCTTTTCTTTTATGTACACTGAGAGCATATGCACCAAGACAAATTCCTTGTGTGTCCAATCACACTTGGCCAATAAAATTCTATTCTATTCTATTCTATTTTAAGGAGTCAGGAAAGGTGATGGGAGATTATGATCTGCTTAGCCTAGCTAATGCTGTTTTCTCTTTAAACAATTTGCACAAGGAAATATCCATCAATCAAAATTTGTTTGCTGGTCCAAGGCTAAACACCATGAAGAAATACACAATGTGCTGGTTTACCAAAAGCTGACCTAAAGAGGTCAAGCAGAGATTGACAGGAAAAGGAAGGTGCTTAAGAAACACCAAGGAAAAAATATATAGGTGTAATAAGGTGCAGGGGATGAACTGAGTTTAACTCATAGAATCATCTATTACAATGTTCTTCCTGTCAAAGACTACTTCAGCTTCAATTGCAAGAATACATGAGCAAACAATAGATTTAAGCTTAAAGTGAACCGCTCCAATCTTGATTGCAGAAAATATGACTTCAGTAACAGAGTTGTTAATATTTGGAATATACTACCTGACTCTGTGGTCTCTTCCCAAAATCACCAAAGTTTCAACCAAAAACTGTCTACTATTGACCTCACCCCATTCCTAAGAGATCTGTAAGGAGCGTGCATAAGAGCATAAACATGCCTACCGTTCCTGTCCTATTGTTTCCTTTCGTTCTATCCAATTAATATAGTATTACATAGTCATACTTATATATATATGCTTATATATTGTATAGTTATTTCATGCTTTTGCTTATATATACTGTGTGACAAAATAAATAAAATAAAATAAAAATAAAAATAAACATACAAAGGATGTGGTAGCTTGCGCCCCAATGGGTCCTACAAGGAGTCGCCAATGCCTGCTCCCACAACTCTGCTGCATCTTAGTGCAACTTTTGAAAAGCTGACAGCTGTGTGCTGCGACCAACCACTTTACTACAGAGAAAATTCTCTGCTCCGTAGTTCAATAGAAAGAAAGTATCTTTAGTTTAGATATCAAGGTCAAAGACTTAGAAGACAGTAGAATAGAAAAGGTAAAGAAGAGATGACCTATTGCTTTCTAAAGAAGCTGCTCCCAATGAGATTCCAGTCCAGTTGCTGCTGGCTGAGATGTTTACTTTTCTCTTCCTTTCAGCCAACGTCAAAGCAGGGGAAGGGGGGACCAAACCACAAAAACAAAATGGAAATTTTCCTCTTCTCTTGCAAAAGCGTACCTGCCAGGAGAAATCCACTCTCCTGAATGCCTTCTCAGCATTCATTTTCCTGGCCTTCCATTTGCCTGAATTGACAGGTCAGCTATTTTCCTTTAGCTCATTTAATGTCTCAAAATTCCTCTTCAAATAGAAATTTTCCTTCATTCATTACAATATAAAGCTTCATTACAATATAAAGCATTACAATATTTGACAGCTTTTATCGACAAGCTATTCCTGTGCAGTTATCTTATATGCTGTGTTTTTTCATTGTTAGGGGAGAAAAACTGCTGTTAACTGTGAGAGTTATTTAGGGACACAGCCAGACTCATTCTTTTTGCTGTTAATTTACATTATGTGTATCTAATACTTTGCACGTACTAAATGGAGCTAAGTAAAAAAAAGGGGGGGTTAATTTGTTTTGAGAGCTGCTAAATAATCCTCCTTTGATTTATGTGATAAACATGGATTGAAAAAAATACAATTTAATATTATAAAAGCAATGAAATTAAATCTGTTGCGCTATACCAGATGGAAAGTATTCCTTGGGTTTGCTCCAGTCTTTTTCGCTTAATTTCCAATGACATCTACTTCATTAAAAAGAATTATTTTCTCACTTTATAATATGGCACAGAAAACGATACTGCCTTTCAGATTGTATACCCCAAAGCCGTGATGGTTGAACCAATGGCACGTAGTGCCCTCTCTGTGGACCTGTGAGCCGTAGCCTCAGTTCAGCTCCACCGTGAATGCGCATGCGCCTCCTGCTGGCCAGCTGGTCTTTGTGTCTCTGTCGCGTGGGCATGGGCATAGGAAGCAGGGTGCATGTGGAGGCATGAGTGCATGCGTGGGGGCAGGGCATATGCGGGGGGTTGCACGCACATGCATGGAGTTGGGGCGCATGAGGGGGCCACACACACATGCGGGGGGCACGCACGCATGCATGGAGGTGGGGCACACATATGCGGGGGCACATGCTCAGGGACCACACGTGCATTGCATTTTGGGCTTTCGCGCGTGCGCACTTTGGGCACTCAGTCCAGAAAAGGTTAACCATCACTGTCCTAAAGCAAATACATGTAGAAAAAAGATATTTGGCATATTAATTATATGTGCTTTTCATTTTTTCATCAATGAAAATGAATCATTGAAATAAGCATCACTTTAGATATTTCAAATGTCATAATATTTGTGCCAAAAATACAGACACCAACTATCATAGATAGGTAGACTGACAGAAAGATTTGCTGCCAGAAATACAGGCAACTGGGCAAATAGAATTACTGTAGTGCTTCCCCATATTTTCTTTGAGAAAATCGTACCTAGTGATTACACATAAACAACAACTAGTTACCTAAAGCCCTATTTGGACAATTTTTTACACCTAAGGGAAGGCAACCTATTTTCCAAAATGTAGATCACCACCTTCGTTCTCAGATTAGTCATAGGACATAATCAGAAAGACCCCTGTAATTAAAGCTGAAATACGGAACACTTTTATAGAGAGGACAGAGAAAAGTCCACTTATATGTCTTAGGTTTGTACCCCTACAGCTCTCAACTTCAGCTCTCAACTTCAGCCCTGTGTATACCAATATCATGTCTGCAGATCCTGTTTCATGTGCCTCATTGCCTACCATCCTAAACAATTGTTTGCCTAAGGTTTAAAAATACTCGCATTACAAGATGATACAATGCAGTCCTAAACACTACCACTTAATTGTATCATTAAAAGAATCAAATTAGGAGTGTTCCCTTTCAGTCTTGTAATACAACCTCTATTTTATGCTATTAAATTCTAGTGCTACTGAGTATATGGATTTCAAATAACAGAACATTAGTTTCTTTAGGATTAATATAAAAATATCACACATCAGGAACTGACTCCCTCCCCCACCCCCGGGGCTATTAATTCCAGATGCAGTACTTTTCAGGTACCAGCTGCACTGCTGCCAGATCTCAGAACCCACATGATGACTTTGCATTTCTCACCATTTGGAGGAAATGGTGACTAACCAGTCTAGCTTTAAATTTAGTCCAGAGTTGTTTAGGAAACCAAAGAAAACAGAGGTTTGGAACAGAATGCAGGTGGATTTTGTCACTGGCATACCGAAGTACTGAAAATTATTTTAGCTACATTGCAATCTTTTGGATTTCTAGTAACAAAAAACATAAATATTAAGATCAAGCAAAATAAATATCATCTAGGATCAGTATTACGTGTTAAAACATGCCCTACCTTAGTTGCTATTTCACCAACGTTGGTAAGAACATATTGGAAATGAGAAATGTTCTACAAAGTATTACACACTTTTTCTGTTAAATGTAAAGCTGGTCCCCTTACAGAGTGGAGGAGCTACTGTTGTGTAATTACCTAGGATTGGAGCATTAAGGGACAGGGAAGTACCAGTCCTTAAAATAGGATTCACCAAAGGATGTCTTTGTTCTTTTTGAGAACTGTTAAATGTCACTGGAAAAATATGGGAGTGTTAGAAACTTGGCAAGAGGAAGAGAGTTCCATTTCGAAGGTTTTGATAAGAAACATACTTGACTGTGCTGAAGCAGATAGGGCTTATCAATATAGGAAAGCTGAACAGACAAGCCTGGCTAAAATAGCCATATAGATTTCTTTGTATACTATAAAAACTAGGCTGCAAATGAAGAATTCCATTGGCAGTATGCATTTTGTAACTCAGTACACAGCTAAGAAGCACCATCTCATTGGTTTCATATTGGGGCAGATATGGCGGAAGCTGTTTGAGAGCGATTGCGCGCTCCGGCCCCTCAGACTTCTCCCGTTCCCCGAGTGGCCAGTATCCCCAGGGCTTGGACCTTCGGCTGATGTTATGCAATGCTAGGTCCGTAGTGAATAAAGCCCCCCTGATTTATGATCTTATACAGGGGGGGGCTGCAGACCTTATGGGCATTTCGGAGACTTGGTTGGGCACGGAAGGGGGGGTTCCCCTGGTAGAGATGTGCCCACCGGGTTTCCGGGCATTTCATCAGCCGAGGGCCCAAGGTAGGGGTGGAGGGGTGGCGGTCGTTATTAGAGAGAGTCTGGAGCCGATGGAAACCACTGTTCCTCAGATAGCCGGCTGTGAATCCCTTTACGTGAAGTGGGGGCGTAGGATGCAGGTGGGCTTGTTGATCACGTACCTGGCTCCTTGCTGCGTGGCAACAGCCCTGCCCGAGTTGCTGGAGTTGATAGCCGGGATGGCAGTTGATACCCCCAGGCTTATGGTCATGGGGGATTTCAACTTGCCATCAGCCGGTGTGTCATCGACAGCGGCTCGGGAGTTCATGGCCTCCATGACAGCCATGGACCTGACCCAATTAATTGATGGCCCCACCCACGTGGGGGGAAGCACACTGGATCTGATTTTTGTCTCTGGACAGTGGTTGAGTGATCTGCAAGTACGAGAATTAGTCATTGAACCTTTGTCATGGTCAGATCACTCTCTCCTTCGTCTGGACTTTCGGACCGCCACTCAACACCGCAAGGAGACGGGACAATACGTTGGTTCCGTCCCAGGCGACTGATGGACCCGGAAAGGTTCCTGATGGAGCTTGGGCCGTTCCCTGGCGACCTGGCCCACGACTCGGCTGAGGAGCTTGTTGCGGCCTGGGAACAGGCCACGGTGGGCGCTTTGGATCGAGTCGTGCCTTTGCGGCTTCTGACCCGGCGTAGGTCTCAACCAGCTCCTTGGTTTTCTGAGGAGCTGAGGGAGATGAAGCGCCGGAGAAGACGCCTAGAGAGCGCGTGGAGGTCCAGCCGTTCCGAAACTGACCGAACACTAGTTAGGTCTTTTACCCAGACCTATCTGGTGGCATTGAGGGAGGCCAAGTGGGCCTATGTCTCTACCCTATTGCGTCAGCAGAGAACCACCCAGCCTCCCTGTTTAGGGTGACTCGCTCCCTCCTTCATCAGGAGGGTGGCGATGATCCCTTACAGGGTTGTGCTGAGGATTTCAGCAGGTATCTGTTTGACAAAATCGCTCAGCTTCGGGACGGTTTGGACCAAAATTGGTTCCAGGCGAGGAGACGGAGGCTAGTCTTGTTGAGACCATCTGGGAGGAGTTTGATCCTGTGGCTCCCGAGGACATGGACAGGTTGCTGGGGCGGCTGAATGCCACCACATGTTTATTGGACCCATGTCCCTCCTGGCTGGTGCTGGCCACCCGGGAGGTTACACGAGGCTGGCTCCAGGGGATTGTCAACGCTTCTTTGAGGGAGGGTGTTGTTCCCACCGCCTTGAAAGAGGCAGTGGTGAGGCCCCTCCTCAAGAAGCCTTCCCTGGACCCAGCTCTTCTGGGCAACTACCGTCCAGTCTCCAACCTTCGCTTCGTGGCGAAGGTTGTTGAGAGTGTGGTGGCACATCAGTTACCCCAGTACCTGGATGAATCTGTCTATCTAGACCTGTTCCAGTCCGGCTTCCGACCCGGGTACAGCACGGAGACAGCTTTGGTCGCGTTGGTGGATGACCTCTGGAGGGCCTGGGATAGGGGTTATTCCTCCGCCCTGGTTCTCCTAGATCTCTCGGCGGCTTTTGATACCATCGACCATGGTATCCTGCTGCGACGGTTGGAGGGACTGGGAGTGGGAGGCACCATATTTCGGTGGTTCTCATCCTATCTCTCCGACCGATCGCAGACGGTGTTGGCAGGGGGGCAGAGATCGACCTCGAGGTGCCTCCTTTGTGGGGTGCCACAGAGGTCGGTTCTCTCGCCTCTCCTGTTCAACATCTACATGAAGCCGCTGGGTGAGGTCATCAGTGGTTTTGGGGTGAGTTACCAACTGTACGCGGATGACACCCAGCTGTACATTTCCACCCCTGACCACCCCAATGAAGCTGTCGAAGTGCTGTCTCGGTGTTTGGAGGCCGTAAGGGTCTGGATGGGGAGAAACAGGCTCAAGCTCAACCCCTCCAAGACTGAGTGGCTGTGGATGCCGGCATCCCGGTACAGTCAGCTGCAACCGCGGCTGACTGTTGGGGGCAAGTCATTGGCCCCGATGGAGAGGGTGCGCAATCTGGGTGTTCTCCTGGATGGACGGTTGTCTTTTGAAGAACATTTGGCGACCGTCTCCAGGAGAGCTTTTTACCAGGTTCGCCTGGTCCGCCAGTGATTCTCTCAACAACTGCAGCAAAAGTGACTTAAGTTCATCACCATCACATTTTGCTTAGAGACCAGATTGCTCGAGAGGTGTGTGTGTCTGCCTAGAGTTAAACCCTAACCCTTTTCCATCTGCTCCTTCCAGTGAAAGGACTTTACGTCACTTGTTTCCCAACCTTGAGATTGCAACACCCTTGTTCGATGTTACGCAATGGTTCTATCTGGCCTGAGCAGCTGATTTCAGTCTTTACAAGACAATGAAACTCAAATATGCAGGAAAATCACCAAACTGCTAACAGCTACCCACCAGTTCCATCCATACTTAATACCCCTGACAAAAAAGTTGTTGTGGCATTTCTCAACAAGACAGACACAGACTTCAGAGGATAATTAAAACTGCAGAAAAAACAATTGCTACCAACCAGCCTTCCTTTGAGGACCTGTATACTGCACGAATCAAAAAGAGGGCTGTGAAAATATTTACAGATCCCTCGCATCCTGGACATAAACTGTTTCAACTCCTACCCTCAAAACGACGCTATAGAGCACTGCACATCAGAACAACTAGACACCAGAATAGTTTTTTCTTGAACGCCATCACTCTGCTAAACAAATAATACCCTCAACACTGTCAAACTATTTACTGAATCTGCACTACTATTAATCTTCTCATCGTTCCCATCACCCATCTCCTCCCATTTATGACTGTATGACTGTAACTTCGTTGCTTGTATCCTTACAATTTATATTCATATTGTTTCCTGATTGCTTATTTGTACCCTATGACTATCATTAAGTGTTGCCTCATTAAGTATTAAATTTGTACCCTATGACTACCATTAAGTGTTGTACCTTATGATTCATGATGAATGTATCTTTTCTTTTATATACACTGAGAGCATATGCACAAGACAAATTCCTTGTGTTTCCAATCACACTTGGGCAATAAAGAATTCTATTCTATTCTACTTACAATTCTTTACTACTTTCTCCTTCCTTTATTCTTTCCCCCCAGGCAGCTAATAGGGACAAATAGCAAGAGTATTTTCCACTCCCATACTGTTATACAAACTGCAGATTGATCTTTCAGCACAGTGCCCAGCATGAACACAGATGTATGTATGTGTGTATATATATATGTGTGTGTATTTAATTTGTCTGCTGCTTGATTCCCAGTGGCTCTGATGGCATTCTTTTGTAATATTGCCTCCTTTTATTTTCCAGCAGAACTCCTATGTCTTTTACACTTCTTGCTAGTTATATAGCATCCTAAGCCTATAAGAAAGTAAAGAAGGAAATTGCAACTATTATTCAGCTGTCCTCTATGCAGCTTTCAAAAGCATTCTCTATCTCAAATAAAGCTTGGATTGTTTCGGCTCTTTCCCATGTCTTTGAAAGGATAAATAGATAGAGGTGACTCCAGCTTCCTTATCTAGCTTACTTCAGGGATTCTCCTGCAGGGGCTCACTGTCATGAACCCAATAAACAAGAATTCATGTTTGCTACTGCAGTCATTGCACTAAACCATTGTTTTTTTAATCATGGGCTTTTGAATAAGTCTTAGCCAGATTCATACACTACTATAAATCATTGTTTACAAGTTACAAGAATTGGGTTCATGAAGCATCCTCCACTGAAATCAAACAACCACATTATTTAAGCAAGATGCTCATTATGATTGAGCCTACATGTTTGGTGTCTATGTCATTTATAAAGTTGTTGGTTTTTTTGGTTCCTTGTTGACTAAGGAAAACCAGCCCAGGGTTTTGTTGGTCTTGTCTCTTTGTTAAATTTTGACTATACATTATATATTATTCAGCTAAAATCAACTCCATCCAGAGAAATTTCTATGATCAGACACAATATTTGTATCATTTAGATCTGATATGCGAATGGTTTGTTCTTGCCTTTCTCCAAACTGTGTTTTGAATGTGCCAGAATCCTAGGCTTGGGTTTTCTTTGTTTACTTATTTCGAAGATTTATACAGCTGCCCATCTTAAGTATACAACTCCGGGAGGTAAACAATAAAAAAAAAAGAATAATTTTGGGAAAAAATCCCTAACCCAGTAAAATAGCACTGTTCAAAAAAAACCAAAAAAACTATATAATAATTCTATAAAACACACAAATATATTTATCTCTCCTAGTAAGAATAAGTAGTAAATATTGGGGAATATAAAGATCAATTGCTTCTTCCACATATTATTCTTATATACCATATAAGTCATCATAAAACACATTCTGAAATAATTTGCAAGCTATCTGATTTAAGTTTTGACTGTTCTAATAGCACTTCATTGATTGCAAATTTATCTAGACTGACTAAAGTAAAATTATAGAGAACCACATTCCCTGAAAGAAATCTTGGAATTGTCAAGCTAATACAATGTATATCCAGAGAAGAATATTGAGATATTTCCTGGACTTTGATAACATTTTCAAAAACAAAAATTATCTGTAGGAGGCCTGGCTAAGTATGGTTGGCAACATACAAGGAGTTTATGCAAATATGCAAGCATTTTTATCAGTTGATAAGTTCTTGTGAGAAGCATTCCTGAATGTGGAAAGTGTAAAAATCAGACATTCTGTTCTCAGATTCTAAAATACTCAGGATGCTTCTTGGCAGAACACGTGAGGCACCAAGTATACCATTTAGTTGAAAAACCAGGTGCTGCAACTTCAGGAAGTCTATAAAAATGCAATTGTGTGTGCATGTGTATTCCTGTAGTAAGTCCACAAAAGCAAGATGGACAGCGAACAAATTTAATAATAAAATAAAAGCATGCAAAATTTGATTTTAGGCCGGGAAGAAGGTCATTAATTCCACCTTTTGAATAGAGTGTTGAGTGCATTTTCACGTTAAAAAGTTATCTAAACCTATTCTCTTTCTTCCTTTTTATTGTAGGAATCTGAGCTTTTGACCATGGAATTTGATGAGACCGAATTGAATGAAATGTTGAAAAAACTTTCAGAGATTGAAGACAGCATTATTTCTCTGACCCAAGCATCCTGACTTTTCACTTAAAACAGTGTTTGAGTCATACTAAGGTTAACCTTAGTTATACGTGTAGATATCATACTGTTCTTTCAGCAGTGTTTGAAAACTAATACATAAACATGGGATCAAAGAGGAGAAAAAAAGATAACGGAGGCATTCAAACTAATGTACATTAAAGCAAAAGAACATAGCTGAATTCATTGAAAGAATATATTCCTCCAGAAAAATGCTGAATAAAAGAGCAAATATATTCACCTTTTCCATTACTTTTCACCTTTTCCATTACTGACATCACTGTATTCATCCAGCCACTGAAAAGCCATTTGTAGCAATGGTGGCTGTACATTTGTAGATCCAGGAGAGGGAACTCCATAAAAAAATTATTTTTCTTTATTTTGCTTCATATTTTCACCTGTTCAAAATGGGTTGTTACTTGAGGAAAATGAAACAGTAGTGTATTTTAGTTTTTTCCATTTCTGTAGCACAAAACCTAGCTATAAACACTAATAAAAGGTGGTCATTTTTTAAAAAAAACTATATAAAGTTCATTAGCAATAGAGAGTAAATACTGTATGTATTCACAAGCATTTTCAGCATTAATTGTTTCATTATCTCAGCAGTATAGTATTGAATGCTACAGAACTTATTGAAAATGCAGAGTATATGGACAAAACATTAAAGAGAAATGGATATCAACTCTAGAATGTCTTAATGCTTACAATCTAAATTCTTTTATGCCAAATCACCTTTTTCTTCCCCTCAGTTTTCTTCTGCTATTTAACTTGGCCCTCTGTAAAACAGATCATATTTTTAAATGTTGCCTTAGAAACTAGCCTTGAAATGTTTCTTCCAGAATATGTGCTTTCCACTTGACGATACAGCTTTTGAGTTTTTTTAAATGTCTTGTCTACCAGGCTATCTGTACAGTATCTTCTTTTATACCAAGCATTCATATTCCTATGTATTTCAAACCATAGTATCTACCCTTATATTATGCATTATAAACCAATGCCTTCTCAAGTGAGCTTCTCAGCTATCTTTGTGCATAGCTGAATAAAAGCTGCAGTAGGTCTTTATAGAAAATGAGTAATTATGGTGGTACAAAAAAATAACAATGTCTATTCAACTAATTAGAAGTAGTTTTATCTATTATTGTCCTTTGGTGTTTTCAAATCCTATAAACACTGTAATCAAGCTCATTAAAGTTACAATTAACATTAGAAAAATATACAGTTCTTAAAGAACCATGTTACATGTATTTACCATGCACATATGTTCTCATGACATTAAATGGCTTGTTGACCATTTGTAGAAATCCAAACATAAAATAACCTTACACTTCGAACTGCCCTTCTTCAGCTTGGTGTTCTCCAAAGACCTTCAGATTACAAGCCTCAGAATTTCCAACCAAATTCCAACTCCAAGGGCAGGTGGTTAGAGAAAGTTCTTTAAAGCCTCTGTTCAAAATACAGTTACATTATTTACGTAGGTGTTATGTTGTGTCTGCACCCCCCGAGCCGGGCCTCCTGCCAGAAAGTGACTTGGAGCCGGGCCTGCTGCCAGAAAGTGACTTGGAAAGTGAGGGGGAAGGGCCGTCAGGACTTACCTCAGGAACACTGGCTTCCCTGGCTCAGCTCAAGGAGCAGAGGCAGGCCAAGTGGACGAGCTAACGAGGCCTCCGACCCTGACTTCCCCCCCCCAAGCCACGCCTTCAGACCCAGCTGATGGCAATCAGGCTTGGTTGGACCCTAGGTTTCGTAGGCAGGAGAGGAGAGAACAACAGAAGCCGGGGTGGGGCAGGCCTAGGAAGTGCTGAGTCATGGAGCCACACCCCACAGGATATAAAGGCAGTGAGCACTGCTGTGTCTCTTCGTAGCAGGCAAATCAACTGATTAACTAAGAGCTGAAGTTTGTTCCTGAGTGACTCACCATCGTCGAGGGAGATATCAGAGAACTTGGCAGACATTCGCTATTCTGCTGCCAGAGCTGATAGTGCCGGCTAATTAAGCCATCACTCGGACGGAGGCGAAGGAGGACAGAACATGTTATTTTAATTTGGTTTCATACAAAGTTGTATTAATTAAGATGATTTACTTCTGATTTGTGTGGTTACTAGTCAGGGGTGGGTTCCACTTATCTTTACTACCTGTTTGCAACGAGAGCGTGCAGAAGCCAATCTGAAACTACATTTCCTCCGTCATTATAGTGAAGAAAGGTAGCGTGAATGTTTCTAATTTTGGGGGAAAAAATGTGTATTAGATGGTGGAAGAGACTTTGAAAATAAATACAGGCAGTTGTATTTATAAAATAAATTTATCTATAAAATAAATACAGGCAGAGCACAGTATAGCTATAGAGTATAGACAGACAGACAGACAGCCTCTAAAGAACAGAAACAAATTAGGAACTACATTTCAGCCCCATGCTACACTTGTGAACTTCTGAATCCACCTGGCTAACAATTATTTTAAATACAGTATTTGCTTAAAGGGAAGTACCTTGCTATGATTTAATTCAGCATTCTGTGTGCAGTGATCCCTATTTAAAGTTTCTGGATGCTATTTGAAAGAAATTGAACTATCCCTCAATCATTCTGTTTGCTTCATATAAATTCCTAAGGGCCATTCCAGTTTCTGGATTTCTGCTGCTTCCAAGAAAGCAAAAATCTACTTCCAAGAAAACAAATGTATTTTCAGTGCTGCTTGACGAAGTTCGGGATATGTTGTAAATTCTTTACTGAATGGTTGAAAGCACACCTATACACACAAAAAGTGTGGGTCTAATCCCATGATGTGAGAACTTTACTGATATGCCACGATTATTTCTTCCCATACTGAATTTGGATAATATGTCTTCCCCATCACTTGTTGAATTTCATGCAGTTTAGTCTTTTAAAAGAAGGATTAGATTTTTGAAAATTGGTGATGCCACTTGGCTGTTGCTCCTGGTCTTTCCTCAGGTTCTTCCCAATGCTCTAGGAATATATATATTTGCCAAAGCATAACTCCTGTTCAAGATTTTTGGGGACCTTGATTTTTACCATATGCCTGGGTCTCTGTTAGTTTGCCCATACACGGGTGAGTTGAGACCTAGGGCTGGCTTCTGCCAATGGGCATGAACTACTGTCCTTTATTGCAGGCATTGTTGTTGAACTTGGCAAACTGCTAGGCATCTTCTGCTTAGCTCTGTTTTTCTGGCAGTCCTGTTAAGTCAAACTGTTCCAGCTATCACCCACAAGTTTCTCTTGCAATTGCCGATGCTCTCCGCATCCATTCTTCAAGTATCCGTTTCCATCTCCTACAACCATACCCATCTTACATCCTATTCAGCTTTTATGGGCTGCCTGTCCAAGTGGAGAGAGAATCCTGGAGCAGACTGAAGGAGGACCCTGTCTGCATGTATAGATGGGCTAAGCTGCACCAGTCCCAATTCTTTGGCTTTGGCAGGTCCAAATCTCCATTGGCCCCAGAGAGTGACTGAAAAGAGCTCTGTAAATAGTTTCAGGAGGAGACCTCCAGAAGTACATACCCATGAACAGGCTGATGAATAGATCCTCAACTATTGCCAAGCACTTGCCCTGCCAGTAAGACTGTGGATAGAAACTGTGCTACAGCTATGGCTCCAGTTAAATTTATCCCAGCACCTTTGTTCGTCACCTCCTTTCAAAGGATGTTTTCATTGCTCCACTCTTTGGAAGTTGACTAAAAATAGAAGGCCAGAATAACACTGAATCAAAAGGAGACTTTGTCTCAGAAGAAATGTGAACTGATCTGCATGTTGCAGTTAACTTTTCATGTAGCTTTTATTCTGAAGTATATTTTTATAATATCCTTTTTGGATGCACTTATTCCACCTTTTATCTGTTTCCCCCCCCCAAAAAAACCCCCTCAAGACATCCCAAATCCAAAGCATCTGAAGCTTTTTAAATTAAAAAATACAAATAAAGACTTTATGGTTTAGGTCCTTCTGGTATACTCTCTATATTCATTTTCAAACAAAAATACGGCAAAGGGTACATCAAATATTTATCCTTGGAAATTAAAATAACATGCAATGCAATAAGTTTCCCTTTTACAATTTAATTGCTTCCAGCAATTGGTAAGAGATTCAGATGCACAAGAAAACAAAGAAGAGAAAGGGGAATAGACATCATCTGAGCAAAAGTCAAAAGTCACAGGTTTAAAAACAAACAGTTTTTTGTTCTAGGGAATGATAAAGAACGATTAAGTAATAAAGATAACAAAGAGCAAGAACAGTTACAGAGAATAGAAGGAAAGGACTGCAGAAGCTGTCAGAAGAGAATAAAGTGGCCCAGGTGGGTACTGAAGCTCTTTCTTGCCCAATTTTCAATCCAACAAGTATTACATGATTTCTACTGAGTTTTAAAAGAAACTCCAATTAGTTTGAGACCTGTTGGCTGTCAGCTGTATCAGCCCTAAACTGCATCAGACGGAAAAATGTTAAAACACTGATGCACAAAATATAAGACAATACTCCATGCTTGGGTTTGGTTTGGTTTGGTTTGGTTCAACTAATTTTTAAATTGCATTTGATACTTTTACTTGAAAAAGAATGTTTTCTTGGTAGGATCTTCTAATGGTAGGAAGGATTGTTGCCGCTATTTGAGGGACATTTATACAATATACTTCTTCTATATTATTTCTAATGTAACCATCTGTAAAACTTTTGTCTTGCTAGTTTGAAGAGATATTGTTTCCAGCTTCAATGTTTGCACTCATCTTTCTAGAACTTATGGCTTTTGTTGAGTCATATTTTTTTTCATGTCACGCTAAAGTAAAGACCTTGGAAATACATATTTCCTTTTCATCAGTTCTGCCAATTTAGTGTTTGTCCTTTCCCCATGAGAAGTGGGGAAGTCTTGTGGAAGATGCTTAGTTAAAACATTACTAGATGTAATATATAAAATGTAGGAAGGTAAGAAACACACCATTTAGGCAACATTGCAGAACGCCTCCCCTTGATATGGTATGCACAGAAAGTCATCTGGCCGTGATGGAATAGGGAGTGATATCTGGATAAGACTGGCAAGCCAGATAGGGAAATCAGGAAGATTTCTAGTTGCTGACATAGCTAAAATAACCCACATTTTTGTATTATCCCTGCATAATCTGATGATTATCCATGTTAAAAATGGAAAGTATTTTTCCAGCCTATGCTCCAGTAAGTGACATGCAACTTAGTCATTAATCCATGTTTCAGTTTAATATCTTCCCTTGAAATGTTTATTAAAATAAGAGAAATGCTAGCAACAAGATCGGCCTCATTTTAGGATCTTTCTAAGTGAATTTTTCATCATGTTCCATCACTTTCACCAATGATTCCTCCATTGTGGGTAGTGCTGGATCTTTCCTTCTTTGTGCATACAATCTAATTTCATTGCAATCAACATATACAAAATACAACTATTATTTTATTCCTCTTATTTAGTAGTGTAATAAATTTATCGGGATTGGTACTGGAATTCCTATAGTCCAAGTCTTGGGAGGCTTCATTCTTCATGCACTGGCTAGATAGTCTGTTGGCTTAAAAATTTATGACCTCCACAATGGTCGTGTTTCAAGTATTAACAACTACATATTAACATATGTATACATATGTCAATGGAAGGATACCTGATCTTGTTTTTATTTCAGAGTGGATGAGAAGTTCTTTGAATATGGAAGACATTGACGCCTTCCTTGCCATGTTTATTTACAACTCTGGGTGGCTTCCAAACATTAAAACTAGGACACATTAAAATAATAAAACAATAAATAACAACAACAATAAATATCATTAAAATAGGTAGGGGCACTCAAAGCACAGAGAGGGAGGTGAAGTTTTTCCTAATCTAATAGCCACCTCCAGATGGTGCACCCCTTTGGGGTCTTAGGCCAATTAGCAGAGGTCTTCAGGCCCTTGTGAAAGGTCAGAAGAGTGGGTCAAGAGCTAACCTTGCGGGGGGGGGAGGTGTTTGCACAATGATCCAAAGGGCATGAACCATACCATAAAATGCTTTTCAGCCGAAAAATCCCTGACTGACATGGCCGGAAGCAAATCTCTGCCAGCACAGGAGAGGTGAACAAATCCCATTGGGGTGAGACAGTTCTTCAGATAACTAGAAGTTAGAAGTGATGAAGTTGCTTTCTGATTAAACTGTAGACTGAAAGGCAGTCAATCCATTAGACAGTTCACCCAGGGTTCTTGGGATTCTCCTGCTAATTTGGCAGACAGGTCTGTGCCTTGTTGATATCTGGAATACAAGGATGACTAATACATTGGATTAAATTGCTCCTGCAAGGTTTTTCATATTTGCTGATCCTAAGAAGCCACCTGGTGCTTGGTTGATTTTTGAGAGATTCAATGGCTGAAAAGACGATTTCAACAACTTTGTCCCCTATGTGGTTCTTGGTGGCCTGTGACTTGGTGATCCTCATTGCTCATAGTTTCTACTTGAGCAGCAGGTGGAAGCTAATATCAAGGGAGTCTTTCCACAACTTTGACCGGTATGCCAATTCTAGCCTTATCAGTGCCTGCAAGCCCTGGGTTGTTTGCACCCTGATTACTGCAATCACTCTATGTGGGACTTTGTTAGAAGAAAATTTAAAAGCTGCAACTGGTGCAAAAGGTGGCAGCCTAGTTAGCTGAGAATATCTACAGCAGAGATACAGCTATCTTGAGGCTACTGCATTGCCTTTCAGTAGACGTCTCCATTCAATTCAAAGTGCTGGTTGTAACTTTTAAAGCTATGTATGTATGTATGTATGTATGTATGTATGTATGTATTTTATATAGGAAAATTTACATGATCCCCCAACTCACTTCCAGTGACTCCAGATGGCTTACAAGAATAAAATCCCAATATAAAAACAATACAAAAAGCTATACAATACAATGCAAAAGTAATATTTAAAAAAGCAATAACCCCACCCTCAGCCCCTTGGTGACAACAATCAAACAAGCTACTTGATGGGTTCCATATCATTCTTGGGTCCCCAAGCTAATTGCATGTTTTCAGGGCCTTGCAAAAGAGTGTCAAAATGAGAGGCAATCTTATCTCTGCAGGGATGAAGTTACACAGGAAGGGAGCCACCATGGAGAAGGCCCTTCTCCAGATGGATCTTCTTAGGAGCATCCCCTGTTTCCCAGCTCTGCTGGATCAGGTAAATACAATTGGGAGAAGACAGTCCTTCAAATAACCTGGTCCCAAGCCATTTAGGGCTTTGAAGGTGAGAGCCAGCACCTTGAATTGGACTTGGAAGCAAATTGGCAGCCAATGCAGCTCCCATGAGAGGTGACACATGTGCAAATCTAGACTTGCACAAAACCATGCAAGCTGCTGCATTTTGAACCAATTGAAGCTTCCAAATACTTTTCAAGGGCAGCCCCATGTAGAAAGCTTGTTGGTCCAAGAAAGGGCGCAACTGATACACAATCCATATTGTGCAGAAGTCCTCTTGGACACAACTGCCACTTGCTCCTCAAGCAGGAGTTGTGAGTCCAGGAGAACACCCAAATTATGTACTGGGCCTGAATAGGTTAGTGCCATCCCATCCAAGACCGCACTGCATCAGACTATACAGGGTATCATCAATACTGGGTACAATTATGCACATCCAGTGTCTAACTTTCCCACATAAAGTGTCTGCCAAAAATGGGCCTCCTCTGTATTAACCTCAGTTCTCTGGAACATGCTGGCCAGAGGTATTATCTGGACACTTATGGAAGACCTGACAACCGTTGTGTTTCCGTGAACCTTTGGTCTATAACAAAAAGCTATGGATGACACTGACAATTGTTGCTATTATTAATGCTAACCTTATAGATTACTTGGAAGGTTGAGTCTTCTTTTTGTATACTGATCAGATCCAGTATATTGATTGGTGTGGTACATAAATGTAGAGTAAATAAATGCTTCTCTATAACAATGAAGGTGATCTGATAAAACTGGTCTCTAATCGCTTGATACCAAGCATAGGTTTTGCTCTGTTCTATGTGGTTTTTCTTCTTTGCATTTTAATAGGTAAAAAAGTGAAGTGAAACTATGGAACTATAAAATGGCAATTTCCCTTTTCCCACCACTCATGTCCTGCTTGTCACATCAAAATATAAACTTAATGTCTTTCTTCATATATAAGCCACTTTTGGAAACAATAATTGTTTAAAGTACAGGATGAAAAGGAGTAAAGAAATAGAATCTTGATTACAAACATAAACTGAATTGTCCCTCTTTTTTTCACCACTCTTCTTTGCAGGGTGAAGAAATTAAGTGCTATTTTTAGCAACCGAAACTGCAATGATTTGAAACTGCAAGAGTAAAAATGAATGAAACTCAAAGTAATATATTTATAATTTGTCTTTATTGTAATAGTTTTTTCTTCTAAGACAAATCTATCCCTGTTGGACAAAATATTGTGTGCTGACTGGTTTAAGAATATATAGTATATTTTATATATAGTAAGAATATATAGTATATAGTATAATATTTTCATTAATAATATTTTAGAGAGACTCTCTTTTTATTCCATCTATAAAATCACCTTATGTAGCAATTTGTTAAGTCAGAATTTTTTCCTGCTGGCCCTTAGTGGATTAAATATTCAGGAACTCATTTTCGTGTAAATATCACTTTTCCTTAAGGAAAAATTTCCATTTCAAGAATGATGCATTTTCCATCTATGTGTTTTTGTTTTCGTGCAGCAGGTGTAGATCATGTGCTTTGGAGAATAAGATTGCATGAGAATAATTATTTTCATATGCCCCATTTTTGACATTTTATACCTGCCTCTCTTCATATGTGTTTCCCCATGTTATAATCCTAAAATTAATACTCCTCCTTTAGAGAAAGAAGACTGATTCTTGGAATCAGAAACTCTGGACACAATCTGGATAAGTGCTTTGTCGGGTCTATCAAAATCCATCTCCAGTCATTCATTAATCATATTCAGGCATATTTCTTTCAGCCTTGCTCCTCAAAGTGCGTATTTTTAAGTCATCTGTGGAATTGAGGATGTTTGTTTGCAAAGGTTGTGAGTAAGGGATATATCAATCATTTAGAACCCTGAATGCTGCAATTCCTTTACAAACAGCCTTGCTTAATGAGCAGCTGCTGAAAGACATTCTGCCCTCAGCCAATAGGACAGGTTTTTTCCTGCTTGAACATGGAAAATTTGAAACTGGGTAGAGGACGGGTCTTGGTCACTTACATCTCCTCTTAGTCCTGCCATTGAACACACACACACAAAAAAAAATAGACTGGAAAATGATTTATTTGCATTCTCTGAGCAGGAAGGACAAAACAATAACATGAGACCTCCACTGCATGGGTTTACAAACCTTGTTACTGTATTAATTTTTCAGCCAGGAAAATTCCCCAAACTTTAAATTAACACTGATCTAAAGAAATGTATTTTTAGACTTCCAATAACAAACCCTGCCAACTAGTAACAAACATTAAATCAATTGCTTATGTTGCATCCATCTAAAGTTTAATGAATAAGGCTAAGAAACCAACAGTAGGATTTGTTACAAAAAGCTATCGGGCGATTTTCTTTATTTCTTCAAAATCATCAAGCTATTGGGATAATAAGAATAGGAATAGCACTTAGGTTTATATACCGCTTCACTGTGCTTTATAGCCCTCTCTAAGCGGTTTACAGAGTCAAAATATTGCCCCTAACCATCTGAATCCTCATTTTACCAACCTCGGAAGGATGGAAGACTGAGTCAATCTTGAGCCTGGTGAGATTCAAACTGCCAAACTGCAGGCAATCGGCTGTCAATAGAAGTAGCCTGCAGTACTGCATTCTAACCACTGTGCCATCACAGCTCATAATACCATGGCTCATAGTACCATTTATTTACTTATCTATTTTAAATATTAATATGGCTGCTCCTCTTATATAGTGTAACACTGGACAGCTAACAACAGCAACTCTATAACACGTAAATCCATAATCCACATTTTTAGTTTTAAAAAATGCATCCATATCTTTTGCTGAAATGCAGTGGCATCACCTGTCTCCAGTCCTGGAGATACAATACCAAAACTGTAGGAATGATGATGGTGTTGAAAGTAATACTGAAATGAGGATATTGAAACTAGCTGAAAGAAAAGAAGAATAGACATGAAAATCAGAAAAGGAGAGGAGAATGTCCCAAGTGGCAGTGTCTTTAAAATGCCTCCATTTTGGAAAATTAGAGCCGTTTTGGTTAGAGGAATTTCCCAAAGCAGAGGTCTCCAACCTTGGCAACTTTAAGGCTTGTGGACTTCAACTCTGGGAGTTGAAGTCCACAAGCCTTAAAGTTGCCAAGGTTGAAGACCTCTGTCCCAAAGAATACTGCTGTTAGCTTAGCCTTGGAGCAGTACAGCCTTTTACACATTTCACATAAAATATATAGAGAAGTTACCAAACAGGCCACACAAGCCTCTAAAGCCACAATATATACTGGCTGTTTTGTTGAGACAAAAATAGTGGCTTCTGGTAGCAGAGTCCTTTGAGAATGAAGTTTGAGATAGTTTTTGTGATTGCTGTCTGCCAGAAGAGGCATATGACTTTCAGTAGTACTTTCAGTGAGTGGGAATAACCTGTGAATGCCACATAAATCTCATAGAGAAGAACAAAACCTTTCAGTGAGTGGGAATAACGTGTGAATGCCACAGGTAAATCGTACCACAGAGCAGAAGCTGGAGTCTGAAGAATGCAGCCACACATCCCGTGGAAGCAGCTTTCTATCATATTAGTGCTAATGACTGCATGATATCATTATTCAAAGTCAATTTTAGTAACATGTCTTGAGCAGGGGTGAAATGCTCCCGGTTCGGACCAGATCGCGCAATCTGGTAGTGATGGGGGCAAGTAGTTCAGAGAACTGGTAGCAAAAATCCCTGCCCACCCCCACCACCCACCCCTCACTGTTCCTCTTCTCTGTCCCTGAAGCTCTTGGTGGTGATATAGCTGCAAACGGCCTTAAATGACTGGCACAGCATTTTAAAGGACCGCACTACAGCTGATCAGCGCTGTAGGTGGCTAGTAGACCGGTGCCTCTATTTTAAAGAAGGTAGATTGGTGCCTCCCAAAAAAAGGCAACTGGTAGACTGGTGCCTCTATTTTTAAAGAAGGTAGACCGGTGCACTCCCAAATTTTGTATACTTTATTATTTTTATTATTTATTATTATTGGCCATGCCCATTCAGTCACCTGACTACCAAGCCACACCCACCAATTAGGCCACGCCCACAGAACCAGTAGGGAAAATTTTTAGATTTCACCCTGGTCTTGAGCCTTTCAGTCAGACAAACAGCAAGGAATGTTAATCTACTTTGCACTGAAACCAACTGCCAGGCTCAGAACACTTGGAACTAGTTTGCCTAGGATCTAAAGTTCACATATACCCACCCACACATTCACACTCACATGTGTGGTTTTTAGAAATTTACATAATTTTTAAAAGGCTCATTAGACTCCCCTGCTGTAGCAGTGTTTCGGTCTATCTGGAATGCTTGATAAAACAATAGACTGAAGCAGTGTTACCTTCATGTCCTCACTAATGGCATTGTTATTTTTAGTTTACTTCTTTCAGTCCCACAGAAGGCATTTTTCCTCTTCTTCCAACTGAAAGCATTTGACTACTTTGACTATATTGTTTTAAATATAATATATATTAAGTATTAATCAAAGTAGCTATATGCTTTCTGTTTGAAGGGGGAAGAAAGATAGCTTTCTGTGGGATTGAAAGAAGTAGACTAAAAATAGAAATGCCAGTAGCAAGAAAGTAACTTTGCTACAGCCTATTAAAAATAAGAGACAAAGGGTAATAATTCATTTTATCCACTGTCATCTTTTTAATGTATCTAGTAGATTGTCTTAAAATTTGGATTTGCACAAGTCATCTACAAAGGCTAAAACATAGTTCAGAGCAATGGTGAAATCCAAATTCTGTGGGCGTGGCTTGGTGGCCATGGTGTGGCTTGGTGGGCATGGCAGGGGAAGGATACTGCAAAATCTCCATTCCCTCCCCACTCTGGGGCCAGCCAGAGGTGGCATTTGCTGGTTCTCCGAACTACACAACATTTCCACTACCGGTTCTCCAGAACCTGTCAGAAGCTGCTGGATTTCACCTCTGGTTCAGACATTGGTTTCCCTTTTCCTGAATGAACAGATTGCATTTTCAATTCCACATTCAACTTCTCTGGTCCCAAAGTGATTTTTCACATTCTAAAATGCTACCAAAATAATGACTATTTCAGCCTTGTTATTCAATGAGTTTTACCAGGCTTCTGTCTCTTATGAATTTTTCCTAAGGCAAAAGGGGCATTGTCTGGAGGACCAATATTCCAAAATAAAAACATAAGAACACACACACTTACTGCATAGGTCACTCCAGTCAGAACAAACTCTGAATGGCATATAATTCCTCCTCCATAAGTTGAAAATAAAAACAGAACTAAATGCCACTAAAAGTACATCTAACGGAGTGACTATATATTATATATCACTGTGTATCATTTATTTTACAATTCATCTTTATCATTTTTATTTTATTATATAAAATACAATGAAAGAAAATAGGAAATTAAAGGAGGGAAAGGGAACAGGGAAAAGGGAGTGTGAGATACAAGGGGAAGAGAAAAAGAAAGAAAAATGGGCATTGATTTCCAATTCTTCCTAGCCCAGTACAAGATAAACACACTCCAACATCAACTTTTACACATTAATATATAACTAGCCATTTCTATACTACCAAATCTTTCTAATCAACAAAACCAGGATCAAAGTTTATTTTTTTTTCTTCACAAGCACAAATTCCAGAAGTGATATTCAAATAAGAACATATTTTCCTCTTTAAATATCACTGTGTATCATTTATGTCTCAACTTTAATTTCTGTCACTGCACCTGTGAACAGTAACCAACCGTTGGTAGTTTTCAGTTTCAAGCCTGAGCCCAATATGGAATTTAAAAAAATGCAAAACAAGGTTTCTATTTCGTGAATCATCAAGACTTCCTGAAGTTGAAACAGCTGCTTTCCTCTAGAACAGGGGGTCTCCAACCTTGGCAACTTTAAGACTTCTGGACTTCAACTCCCAGAGTTTCTCAGCCAGCAAAGCTCTAACAAAAAGAGGGGACTTTATGGCCCCCCCATATCTGAAGAACTTCCATTATTAACTCTGGTTAGGCTTGTATACTCCCAGATAGAGTTGGTGCACAATTTCATCTAAACAGTAAACAGTAACAGAGTTGGAAGGGACCTTGGAGGTCCTCTAGTCCAACCCCCTGCTCAAGCAGGAGACCTGTATGAAGCAGGGGTGTAACATGCACAGGCTAAGAGCACCCATA
Organism: Ahaetulla prasina; assembly: GCF_028640845.1. Taxonomy (NCBI): domain Eukaryota; kingdom Metazoa; phylum Chordata; class Lepidosauria; order Squamata; family Colubridae; genus Ahaetulla; species Ahaetulla prasina. The sequence goes on along the minus strand of NC_080539.1, from coordinate 177,880,102 downwards.
ATTACCTGTGCTACAATTCATACCAATTGCAGCTTCCGGCTGCGCTTCAAGGGTAGCCTCATGTACTGTAGAGTGCATTGCAACAGCCCATACCAGGTTGTCTTTCCTCAGACAGTAATCCCCTTATCCCAATATTTGTCTTTTAATACATACATTGTTGTTACTCATATTATTCTAGTAGTAGCTGGATTGGTAAACTACCTCAGAATGTAGACTTTAATAAATTAATAATAAATGAAGAAAATGCAAAACATTGCATCACTGAAGGCTTTTTTGTTTCCATACTGGTTAAAGCCCCTTTTATATTTTTTCCCTGAACTCCAGTCTTTTGGGACAGATATTTAAAGGGCACAAAGATAAGAATGGGAAATTCCTTTTCCCATTCACAGCAGAGGTAGTCCTTGACTTATGACTATTCATTTAGTGACCCTTCAAAGTTAATGACAGCTGAAAAAAGTCCAACCCATGCACTTACGACTGGTCCTTACACTTATTACCATCCTCACAACTGTTGCATCCCCATAATCATGTGATCATTGTTTGCGACCTTCCCAGCTGTTTTCCAAGAGCCAATGGTGAAAGCTGAGACTGCTTAAAGGCAGCATGATTCACTTAATGACCCATGTGATTTGCTCAATGACTATGGCAACAAAGGTCATAAAGTAGGGTGTGAATCTCCTAACAGCAACCTCACTTAGCAACAGAAGTTCAAGGCCAAATTGTGTTCATATGTCAAGGACTACCTGAAGATTTTTCTTTCCAAGGTGGAAAACCTCTATAGCAGGGGTCTCCAACCTTGGTCCCTTTAAGACTTGTGGACTTCAACTCCCAGAGTCCCTCAGCCAGCTTAAGTCCACAAGTCTTAAAGGGACCAAGGTTGGAGACCCCTGCTCTATAGCAGACTCCACTGAAAGTATAGGTCAGCAAAGGTTAGCAACTTTACACAGCAGAAAGCAATCAGTTCCAGGAAAGAGGGAGATTATATATAAAGCAATTACTTCTTCAAATTCAGTGAAAGAATTCTCTGTTAAAAAGCAGGAAGTAGTGTCTCAGGAAACCGCAAGTTTCTGCTTAAACAAATTTTGCTTGAATCCCAACATGATGGGGACAGTCCATATCTGAAACACTTTATTGTAGTCACAAGATTTTGAATAAAAATATATCAGCTAATTGTCCATAATTTGTGTCCTTTCAATCATATGATAAAGCACAGAGACAAGCATCCTTTCTCTATTGATGAAGCCTGAAAACATTTAAAAATAAGATGTTTTTGGCATCCTGTCCTAACCTGTATATGCATGACTAATATGGTATCATTGTCATGTATTTTGAGGGAAGTGGGAAAGGATAAATATTCTGTCTTTACTTTGTAAAGGGAAGAAATATCAATATTATAAATAATGAGCCATATTTACTTCCCAAAGAAGGAATGAAGTATAATAAACATCATGATAAAACATGATGTTTACACTCATGTATACAACTTACCATTTTTCTTTGCTTTATTTCTACTTAAGCTTTAATGGAAAATTCATTTCTACAGAGATATCGACCTAAAAAGTATGACCAGGCCTTTTGAAAAACAGATTAACCATTTATAACTCCAGAATTCATTAACCTTCAAGCTGAAGAGCACAGTCTAAGAGGTATGGCTATCTAAATTAGAACTGAAAACATATTTTAAATATACCTCAATTTCTGCTTCTTGAACCTGTAGTATGTGAACTGAATTCAGTTGATACTGCATTTTTCTAATATACCTTATGATTAAAGGTAACTACAGGGAATTAAACATGAAGAACAAACCAGTTGTATACAATAAACATAAAATTATCTTTTCTGAACTAGGTGGAATATTTTAACTCAGACAAATAAGCAAATGATTGATCCATTAGTATGTTACAAAACTACAGAATGCAATATCAAATGTAAGAATAGAAGGATTTCTGGAGGAAAAATGGAGAACTGAAGACATCTTTGCTAAAAGCGAAGCCAACAACGGTGAAGGAATGAAGAGTCAGAGAGTAGACTGGCTTTTCATAATTCCTCTCCGGACAAGTAATTAGGAACCAGTCTTCCAAACAGATGCTCCTCATGAGGAGTCTGCAAAACTGTAGTTTCTGGAAGGTTTAGAGCTCTGGAAGACAAGGGGAGTAGCCATCTTTTTTGCTCAAACCATAGTTGTTGCCTTCAAAAAGACTCTGGGCTCAAATATTTCCTTTACTAATCACTTTTGAAAACTGCTTGTTACTTGCATTTCAGCTATTAGGAAACTTCGGGCCGACAAGTTTTATAGCACCAGGTGAGTTTCCTCTAAATGTTAGTGAAAAAAATTAAATACAAGTTTTACAAGAACAACAGCAAAAGGATTGTTAGAACTTTGATTCTGGACAGTTACAAATGGGTAAGGGGTTTAAAATAAGATTTTTGAATTAATTATAAGAATCTTCCCATGGGAAAATGCTTTTGTTTTGAATTCTACTTAAAAATGACAAGATGAGGGCTGGAGAGTAGAAAGAACCAGAAAAAACTAAAAACTGCAGTTAGAGGAGAATATTAACATTTGATTTATTAATGCAGAATGCAACCAATAGTTTAACATTTAACATTAACATTGGACATATTGAATTATATTTTTGAAGAATGGACTCAGAAATTAATTTTAAGAGTGACTACCTCTATAGATAGATAAGAATGATATGGAAAAAGATGCTACCCTGGAATAATAATAACTATATTATTTTTACACAGTATACACATACAACGAAATTCACTTAACACCCAAAGACCAGGTCCAACACACATAACAATCCCCAAACACCCACCCACCCACCACAAATTTCCCACTCCTAAACCATCTAAACATCCACACAACAGACCGAGTAATGCTGTCCAACAGCTCACTGATGGTGGCCCTTTAGTTCATTGTTGAGTGCAATTATAGTTCTGGGATAAAAATTATTCAGAAATCGTGTGGTTCAAGTTTTAATTATTCAGTGTCTTCTGCCAGAAGGCAACAGTCCAAAAAGATTGTAAGCAGGATGGGAAGAATCTCTGAAAATGTTATGCAACTTCCTCAAACAGTGATATGCAAAGATGTCGTCCGGGGCTGGTAGCTGGAGCCCGATGATATTCTGGCCAGTCTTAATGATTCTCTGTAGAGCTTTTTTGTCTGCTACAGTGTTGTTCCCATACCTTGCAAGAATGGACAGGTGAAACTGGCTGCTGTCTTTATTAGATTTACATGCTGCCCATCTTATGAGATGGCATTTTGAGGCATCTTGAATTAATTAAAAGAGATATCCAAATAACAAACTAAAACAGTGACCTGGGTAATTTTCCTATTTTGCATTTAAAAAGTCAGTGGAATAGTTCGCATATTAAAATAAATCAAAATATGGATTTTGGTTTTCTTAGCATACCATGTTAATCCAATTATTGTGTCTCTAAGACATGATCAAAGGTTCCATTATGGTTAATTTAATATACTAAGTTTAAAACTGCCAGTTATAGTTAATTAAATAAATCATATTTCAACCACCTAACGTAGAATTCAATAAGGAATAAAGCACGATGACTAAAACAGTGAGCAAGAATATGTGAAGGGAAGGCAGATTTTAAAGCAAGTTGATTGACTGCACAATCAACTCGTTATTGACTCTTAGCAACCACACATGATCATGTGATAAAAATTCAGATGCTTGGCCACTGGTTCATATTTATTACATCTGCACTAGTCCAAGGTCATGTGATCACCTTTTGCAATCTTCTGATAAGCAAGAAAGGTTGTAAAATGGCACAAACTCACTTAATTTCTGTCTCACTTAACAGAAATTTTGAGCTCAAATATGGTCAGAAGTCGAGGACTACCTGTATACATTTTACATAAGGACAATGATTTCCATTTTTCTAGTCACATTTCACAGCTTGAGGTGAAAGACACTACTGAATCCCTTCTATAATGAAAGAAACACATATTGACTTCTTTGTGATATTATTTGAGTTTCCCAATTATCCAGCTTGCATGAACAATAATGTCTCATGTTCTTCAGCCTTTTCTAATGCCAGTTTCAACATCTGGTATTTCCCTCTCCATGTAGGCTTCTAATCTGTGCTGGATAATCCTAAATATTATTTTGCTAGCATATGAGATTAAGGATATTGTATAACATTACTTGGACACATCAGGATATGAAAATTAGCTCCTCATCACAAACTATTGCTTTTCTTCTATCTTTGAAGTTAAATGCATGTTGCAAGGCAAAAATGTTTATAGGCTGTTTGCTGTAAACATCACCCCACAGCTGGAAGAAAGAATATGACTTTCCATTTTTCTCACTCTAAAAGCAAAAAATGGATGTTCATGTTATAATTTAATACCCAATATAGTGTCTATCCACTGAAAATAGTAAGTTTCCAAAGGAAAAACATTCAAGGAGCTCACTGCCAGGAATTTGATCCAATTGGTGCTCAAGGTTGACTCAGACTCCCATCCTTCCAAAGGTCAGTAAAATGGGGACCTATATTGTTGAGGGCAAAATGCTGGCATTATAAACCATCCAGAGAGTGCTGTAAAGCAGCAATCCCCAACCTTTGTGGGCAGGAAGAGAGGAACCCGGCCACATGAACAGCAGGTGCACACATGCGTGGGGTGCAGTTCAAATTCCACAAGCAATGTGCTGGTGCATGCAAATTGAGCTGTGGCATGTGCGTTAGCACTCATGCAAGTTGAGCTATGTGCATGCATTTGTGCACTGCTCTGCCACTCCCAGGGCCCGGTTGCAAATAGGCCACAGACTGGTAGTGGACCACAGTCTGGGGATTGGAGACCCCTACTGTAAAGCACTATGAAACAGTATATAAATCTAAGTGCTATTGCTGTTGTTATGACTATTAAGACTCCCACCAGTTGTCTGTTCTTTATAAAATGGACTAAAACTAACATAAATAGCCATTTGTTAATTTACAAGAGCAAAGATAAAAAGAATTTACAGTCCTTCATAGAATAGAATAGAATAGAATAGAATAGAATAGAATAGAATAGAATAGAATAGAATAGAATAGAATAGAATAGAATTCTTCATTGGCCAAGTGTGATTGGACACACAGGAATTTGTCTTGGTGCATACGCTCTCAGTGTACATAAAAGAAAAGATACATTCATCAAGAATTCTAAGGTACAACACTTAATGATAGTCATAGGGTACAAATAAGCCCTATGACTTCAAATCAGAAAACAGTATCAACATAAATCGTAAGGATATAAGCAACAAGGTTACAGTCTGTTTTTAGTTTTTAGTCTGTTTTTTCAGCTGCTCATTCTTACTTTGACCTTTTTTATGGAGTCCCGCTATGTCTAACCCTAACCTTACGAAAAGCAGACATTTGCTGTTTATGCAGGAAAAAGACAAGACTGAATTTATGATCATTCCCACACAAAAGAAAAATACACAAATAAACATAAATAAAGAAAAGACTAAAATCCTGTACCACACCCAGTTCCTTCTCCTTCTTATCAGCTAGGCTTGTCAGTTCTACCTCAATCCACGCCTGGGGATTCCCCATCTGGTAATAGTCTTCATGTGGCATATTTGGCATATGGCGTATATGTATGCAAGCATGCATCGGCAAAAGCCACTCTGTAATAAAGGACAGATCCAGGATGCCCTGGCATTAATTATTTGATAAACTACTAATTAAAATATTGATAAAGTTATATTAACTGTTCTCACATACTTGCATACACACCACATCCTCTTCCTTATTTCTTTGGAATGGCAGAAAAGTATAAGTGGAGGGAAATGAGGTAAGGGTTAAAGACAGATTTATTGGGAAGGAAAGAGACATGAAAACAATACCAGGTAGACATGAGGCAAAAAGGGCGGTGGGGAGAGGTGATTGAAAAGAGCAAAATTACTGAGGAAGAGCTCTAATTTAGGGATATTTTTTTAAAGGTTGCTTTTATCATTCGTGCAGACTCTCACAAACAAAGTTAATGTTCAAAGACCTTCAAGTACTTTTCGGCCACAAGATCTTCCTGAAAAATCGTTCTTCCTCTATTGTTAATGAAGTTTTGTTGGAAAACATATTCTCAATGAAATGTCAAAAGTCAGCAGAGAAGTATGCAGTTTGGGCTGGATTTTAGTATCTACCACAAGTTTTTGCTTTGCTTTTTTAACCAAAGTCAATCTATTTATATTATTTATTTTAAATAGGTGCATGCTGCCCATTTCTTAATAGCTCTGGTCAGTTTACAAAATTAGAATAAAAATAGTACCTTGAAGTTAAAGTAAGAAATATTAAATAATGGAACAAATGGAAATAGGAAGCCCTTAACTTTAGCATTCCAAAATGTGAAAAGACCCAAGTGAGTAACTCTATTTTCATCCTTTCTTAAACTATACTAAAGAAGGAGTTTATTTCAGTTCTAAAGTAAAACCAAGTGATCAACAACATGGGCACTGCCACACAAAGGAGGAAGAAAAACAGAACTTAATATCAATTTCATCTACATTGCGATTTGCAGCTGTGGTTGCCAAGATGCCTCAAGTAGGCAATCCTGAAAGTAGGAAGACTTACAGAAACAGAAAGACTGACAGAGCTATTGGATTTGGGCCACAGAAATCTGGATCATCACTAGATGGCAGCAAAGAGACACAGAAAATTCCAGTGTTATTGGTAATCAACTGCATTTTGCAGCCCAGAAATGTCAGCCCTAGTTTTTGCACTGACATGAGCACCTTCAATAAGACTGGGAAGGCAAATGGCAAACAGTGATATTGTTTCAAAGCACAGTTTATGTGGGTCCTTTCAGAAGCACCATTCTGGCCTAGCTGCAAATTATGGACCATTTTAAGAGCTGCCCCATGAACAGCAAATGTAGCTGGATTACAGTAATCCAACCATAAAAGTCACCAGCATATGAAAGACTGCAGCTTGTTCTCTCTCCCCCTCTCTCCCCCCCACCTTCTCTTCCAAGGACACATCTGGTTTATCATCAGTGTGGTGGTTCAAGGCCAATATTAGACAATACTAGCTGCAAACCTGATTCCTAGGAGGGAGTGCAATCGTATCTAGAACTAGTGTATTTCCCCCAAATTTAGTTCCCAGATCAGTCACAACAGCATTAAAAGCTCTATCTTGTCTCTATTTACTTTCAGCTTATTCTTCCACATACAATCCTTTACAATTTGGTTTGGGGGCGAGGGTGGATTACAAGGTGTTGGTCTGCCAGAGTTGTTGAGAAGTCACATGGTCTTGAAGTTAAATTAAACACTCAGAGGAGAAGAATGAAAATATATCAAACCTTGAGCTTCCAGTAAAAGAATTGAGCATCACCACAATATTGGCAACAACTAGCTCCAAACGTGTAATTCTTTTCAATAGATTCTTATAGATATTAAATAATACAAGAAATGAGAAAGCCATGGTCATTCTCAGGGTTCAGATTTGCAATATCGATTTTTGATAATGCCCAGAGAAGTAGGAGCAGAACCAAATTTCCCCCAACTGCCTGTGATTTCTACCTTCGTCATGTACTTTCAGATATTGTCGTCTATGTTATACAAAGGAATTGAGAGACCCACAACATCAACATCGCAGCACCTTTGTCTCTCTCCCACTTTAACTCATGCATCAGGTTGATCAAGGCAGTTTTCATGTCATACCTAGATCTAACACTGTTCTAAAAATAATCCGTTTCCTCTAAAAGCACATCTGAAGTTCCTTGATTTGCAAATATACATCTTTTGGAAATTATATCAAATGCACATAGGTCTCCCATCTGCAGATTAGTTTTATGGACCCATATAACAATTAAAGGTTGAAGTCTTGGTGAAATAAAACTATCTTCAGTTATCTGCTAAAGGACATGATGGAGGGGCCATTACAAACTTCTAAGGGTAAAAAGTGTGGGTTTATTGATTCTGCCCAACTCCAAATGACTGAGTAGCTCATAATACAATAAAAAGATAAAATGCAATTAACAATTAAAAGCAGACAAAGACAGAAAAACAGAATAATTGAGTTGGAAGATACCTTGGATGTCTTCTAGTCCAACCCCCTACTCGTGCCGGAAACCCTGGCCTATACCATTTCAGATAAACAATTGTCCAATCCTGTGGCGAAATCTGAACGAGTTTACTACCAGTTCGCTGGCTGCGAATGGATGCTGCGCATGCGCATGCACAGTGCATGCCAAAAAGAAACATGGGGTAAGTAGAACAGCACGTGGGGGGGGTGATCATCTGTGGCACGCAATCTTTTTTTTTTACTTTTAAAAGCATTTTTTACAACCTATTCAGCCGTATAAAAATGCTTTTAAAAGTTAAAAAAAGGCTCTGAGAATCTGGCAGCTCAGCTGTGATCGGCAGAGCCTTTTTCTTTTTTTTACTTTTAAAAGCATTTTTTTAAAAAAGCAGCAAGTGGGCAAGCGGGCAATTGGGTGGGCATGGGTGGGGGGGCCAGGGATTTTTGCTACCGGTTCTCCGAACCTCCTGCCACCATTGCTACCAGATTGGCCGGTCCGAACCAGGATCATTTCACCCCTGGTCCAATCTCTTCTTGAAAGCCTCTAGTATTGGAGCACCCACAACCTCTGGAGGCAAGATTTTCCACTGATTAATTATCCTCACTAAGGAAATTTCTCTTTAGTTCCAGGTTAGTTCTTTTCTTGATTAGTTTCCATCCATTGCTTCCTATCTTGCCTTCAGGTGCTTTGGTTTTTTTTTTGTGTGTTTTTTTTATTTTTTTATTTTTTTATTTTGTCGCAACAATATATGTAGGAATCATACAAAAGATTATATAGTATATAAACATATATCGGTAAATATAAGGAGGTATAAGCATATATATAGAAAGAAGAAAAGAAAAACAATAGGACAGGAACGGTAGGCACCTTTGTGCGCTTATGCACGCCCCTTATGGTCCTCTTAGGAATGGGGTGAGGTCAATAGTAGAAAGTTTTTGGATAAAGCTTTTAGGATTATGGGAAGAGACCACAGAGTCAGGTAAAGTATTCCAAGCACTGATGATTCTGTTACAGAAGTCATATTTTCTGCAATCTAGATTAAAGCGGTTGACATTAAGTTTAAATCTATTAGTTGCTCTAGTATTATTGCAATTAAAGCTGAAGTAGTCTTTAACAGGAAGGACATTACAATAGATGATTCTGTGAGTTAAGCTTAGGTCTTGTCGAAGGCGACAGAGTTCCAAGTTTTCTAAGCCTAGGATTTCAAGTCTGGTGGGATAGGGTATTCTATTGTTTTCAGAGGAATGGAGAACTCTTCTTGTAAAATATTTCTGGACACGTTCAATTGTATTGATGTCAGAGATGTGGTGAGGGTTCCAAACAGGCGAGCTGTATTCTAGAATTGGTCTAGCAAATGTTTTATATGCTCTGGTTAATAATGTGGTGTTTTTGGAAAAGACACTACGCAAGATTAGGTTTACAACTCTTAGAGCTTTTTTTGCTATGTAATTGCAGTGGGCTTTGGCACTTAGATCATTTGACATGAAAACTCCAAGGTCTTTAACGGGGTGGGGGGGTCATCTGTAAGGTAATGTCCATCAAGTATGTACTTAAGTTTTTGGGTTCTTTTTTCCTATATGTAAGACTGAGCATTTGCTGGTTGAAATTTGGAGCTGTCAATTTTTAGACCAAGCGGTTAGATGATCAAGATCGTTTTGAATGATAGAAGTATTGTCTGTGATGTTAAATAGTTTGACATCATCAGCAAAGAGAACACAATTACTTGAGATATGGTCACAAAGATCATTAATGTATAGTATAAAGAGTGTTAGTCCGAGAATGCTGCCTTGAGGAACGCCACTCTTGACAGGAACAGGATTTGATAGAGCATTGCCAATTTTGACCACTTGTTGTCTGTTAGACAGAAAAGCAGATATCCATTTGTGGAGGGGTCCTGAGATATTAGTTTTAGGAGAAGTTTATCGTGTACTACTGAGTCGAAAGCTTTGCAGAAGTCTATGTAGATTGCATCTTTGGAGAATAGGTTGATCCACTCTCCCTCTTCTTTGTGGCAACCCCTTAGATATTCAGATGGTGAATCCAATCAACAACAAAAGAGGCCAGCAAAGGGTTTTAATCACCTTGGTTCTGGGAAATGTTTAAAACTTTCCAGATTGCAGGAGAAACTTCATTCCAAAGGACAGGTGGCCAGTAGGCATGGGTCCCCAAAGATGATACTGTTTAATTGAGGAGACTAAGCACATCAACCCTGTTATTTCATATTGGCCAAGCAGACACTATATGATATTAGGACCTATACTGTGTACTGTAAGGCATGATAAGCACCTTGAATGGCTTTTGGAAACAGACTGATAACCTACGTAGACCATCATTGCCTGCTGCTTTGCACTGACCAGTTGAAGTTTCCTTATGTTCAAGGCAGTCCCATGCAGAGCACATTGCAATAGTCAAGTATGAGTAACTGAAGGGCCTTCCAACCCAGGAAAGGGCACAACTGGCATAGCAGATTAAGCTGTAGAAAGGCAAGCTGTTTTATCCAGGTCGCCCTAACTTTACTTAAAAGATCTATGGAGATTCTCAGTCATCCAGGTCATGGTTGTCCCAAAGCTGTTTTTTCAAGAGGCAACTGGACTTTCTGGTTTTTCTTTGAAGATGTTTCGCTTATCATCCAAGAAGCTTTTTCACCATTTATTGACATATAAGAATGTCAGTTCTGAAGACATTTAATCTGGGTTTATTTTATCACACCATTGCCTGTTAGCCTCCAGACTCATGGCATTTCAGACTCAGCCTAGGTTTGATATATGTAAGAACTTTGCAATGCAAAGAATGAAGCTAAAAGTAATAATTCTGAGCTCTAGACAAGCACTTTAATTTACTGCGTGCATTCTATAATGTGTGAAACAGCATTCAAGTTCTAAGGAATTTACCACTGGGAAATGACAACACATATGATGCAACATGGTTCTTTCTCAGTTTCTTTGTATCAACTGTTGTAAATGGTTGATCCTCATGACATAAAGTCATAAAATTTGTGTTCAAGAGTATATGTTCTCTCTGCAGTAATATTTTCAATTTAAAGAACAAAAATAACAACATAAAGGTGCTAAGAACAAGTGGATAATTCAAATTGTACCATCTATTAACACTGAGATAGTACTTAAAACAATTCCAAATCAGTTCAAAGTGTGTGGGAACAACTCCCAGTTTGTAGCTATATCTGGAGGGGACAGTTGGGGAAATTTACCCCAAAACAGTGTGATTGCCCAATTTCTCAGGTATCGTAAATACTAGTAGATGAAGCAGTAATCAAAGAAATATAGATGCCCATTAAAAAATGGTGGCATTTCCAGATTGTAATAGGAACAGCTTTCATTCCAAAAAGACAGAAGAATTAAACTCTAATCATACTTTCCTAAAGATATGCAAGCACATTCTTATAATACCACCTGAATGTGGTATTTTTAAAGGTAGTGCTACTGAATGAGCAGACTGTGACTAGAAAATTGTCTGCTTTGACATATAGGTGCTTTGACATATTGAATGTGATTAATTACATCACTGATAACAGATACTCTCTTTCTATAATGCATCAATGTCTTTTTGTGGCCTTTAAAATATTCTTTTAATTCTTTCAAGGTTGAGAATTATTTATTTATTTTATTAATCAAACTTATATACCGCACCATCTCCCGTAGGACTCAGGGCGGTTCACAGGCATATTAAAACAATATAATAAATAAGCATTAAAACCCAGTTAAAACTAAATATTATCATGGCCTGATCACTAAAACAGTAAAAACCAATAAAAACCCCATTAAAATTGCTAAAACATTTTATCTTAGGCTAGTCCAGCGCGCTGAAATAATAGAGTCTTCAGTTTATGTCTGAAGGTCCGGAGGACGGGGAGTTGTCATAATCCCGGAGGAAGCTCGTTCCACAGGGCTGGTGCCACCACAGAGAAGGCCCTCCCCCTGGGGGCCGCCAACCTACATTGTTTGGTCGACGGCACCCTGAGGAGGCCCACTCTGTGGGAGCGCACAGGTCGTTGGGAGGCAATCGGCGGCAGAAGGCGGTCTCGAAGGTATCCCGGTCCTAAGCCATGGAGTGCTTTAAAGGTGGTAACCAAGACCTTGAATTGCACCCGGAAGACTACCGGTAGCCAGTGTAGGCCGCGCAGGATGGGTGTTATATGGGAGCAACACGGTGCTCCCTCTATCACCCATGTGGCCGCATTCTGGACTAACTGGAGCCTCCGGGTGCTCTTCAAGGGGAGCCCCATATAGAGACCATTGCAATAGTCCAGGCGGGAAGTGACGAGGGCGTGAGTGACTGTGCGTAAGGCGTCCCGGTCAAGGAAGGGGCGCAACTGGCGAATCAGGTGGACCTGATAAAATGCTCCCCTGGCGACGGCTGTCAAATGATTCTCTAAGGACAGCCGATCGTCCAGGAGGACGCCTAAGTTGCGCACTCCCTCCCTGGGGGTCAGTACTTCCTCCCCCACAGTCAGCGATGGTGTAAGCTGACTGTACCGGGACGCCGGTACCCACAGCCACTCTGTCTTGGAAGGGTTGAGTCGGAGCCTGTTCCTCCCCATCCAGACCTGCACAGCCTCAAGACACCGGCCCATCACCTCAACGGCTTCATTGGGGTGGTTCGGGGTGGAAATGTACAGCTGCGTATCATCAGCGTACAGATGATAATCCACCCCGAAACCACGGATAACCTCGCCCAGCGGCTTCATGTAGATGTTCAACAGGAGAGGCAAGAGAACAGACCCCTGAGGCACCCCACAAGTGAGGCGCCTCGGGGTCGATCTCTGCCCCCCTGCCAACACCGTCTGCGAGTGGTCAGAGAGATAGGAGGAGAACCAGTGATAAACGGTGCCTCCCACCCCCAATCCCTCCAACCGTCGCAGCAGGATACCATGGTCGATGGTATCAAAAGCCGCCGAGAGATCTAAAAGAACCAGGACAGAGGAACAACCCCTGTCCCGGGCTCTCCAGAGGTCATCCACCAACGTGACCAAAGCCGTCTCGGTGCTGTAACCGGGCCTGAAACCGGACTGGAACGGGTCCAGATAGACAGATTCCTCCAGGTGCTGAGGAAGCTGATATGCCACCACACTCTCAACAACCTTCGCTAAGAAGCGAAGATTGGAAACTGGACTATAATTCGCTAAAACAGCTGGGTCCAGGGAGGGCTTCTTAAGGAGGGGCCTCACCACCGCCTCTTTCAAAGCGGCGGGGAAAACACCCTCCAACAAAGAAGTGTTGGTAACTTCCTGGAGCCAGCCTCGTGTAACCTCCCGAGTGGCCAGCACCATCCAGGAGGGACACGGGTCCAATAAACATGTGGTGGAGTTCAACCTACCCAACAACCTGTCCATGTCCTCAGGAGTCTCAGGATCGAACTCAGCCCAGATAACACTCTCAAGACTCGTCTCCGCCATCCCACCTGAATCTATCCAATCAGTGTTTATATTATATTATGTATAAATTGTTTTAAAAAGAAAATTGCAACCACTATAAATTAATGATCTGTCAATTCAATCTTAACCTTTCTTTGTAATAAGACCTCATTTTATATTTTCATTCTTTCTCTGCTGTCAACCCCCACCTCACCAAGCACATGCGTACATGCACACACACATACACACAAAGACAAAAGTGTTTGGCAAGAGGTATCTGATAAGCCCTGCCACAAGATTACTCATATTTTCCCCATTATATATAATGAAGACACTGATTTCCAAAATGTGCTGCCAGCCACATTTCTAGACCTTATAGAATTATACATCCATTCCCTATTATTCCTAAAAGAATGCCCTCAGGTTAAGCTCAACTCCTGGTAGCAACATCTCTGCAGAATTCTTCGCAGCATTACAAATGGGCTTTGCCACTGTAAACTTCCAGTATTTATTTATGCTTCCTAATGTAGTCAACAGCCCTCAAATTCTCAAGCAGTTCCTCATCCATGGACAAATACAGGAGCAACCTTGCTGTAGCTTCTTCAGTCACAGTCACTGCCCCTCGATAAATCTATTTTCTTATATTTTGTCAAAAAGGGTTAAAGCAACACCTATCTCAGTTTTGTAAGATGAAGTAAAGCACTACCTCATACTTGTTTCCATAGTTAGGTAATTTAAATATATGTAAGCATAATGGCACAATCAATCAAATCTCAGCCTGTCTTAAAACTGCCAACTTCAGAATTAATCATTGTTGCACCAAGTCTGGATCTGAGGAATGAACAAAGATCCTCTCCTAGAAGTCCTCTCTGTCTACAATCATAACTCTGCCTCCTGCCTTGTGGAGTGAAACTTGATAATTACTGCTGCCCACACTAATCTTCTGGTGAGGCATTCATCTTGCATCTTCCCCCTAATGCCAGCATGTGTGAGAGATAGAGCTCCAACGACTCTTACTGCTTTTCTGGCAGATTAAAATTTAAAAATTACACTGACTAAATATGTTCTGTAATATTAGCTCCTAGCCCTATAATGTTGGGTTAGGTGACTAGGAGAATCAGTCTCTTCTTGCCTCTCACCCTTTGGGGAGATCAATATTTTTAACAGGAGACTTTTTAAAAAAAATCAAAATATTATTTTTTTAAAGAAAGAAAAGGAGTTTAAAAAGTCTTTTTGGTTTTAAGTAAATGCAAATTAAATTTTGATTGGCAAAGGGGATAAAATATGGAATTCAGATTACAGCAGTGGTGGGTTGCTCCTGGTTCGGACCGGTTCTATAGAACCGGTAGTAAAACCGGCAGGAGGCTCCGCCCACTGACCCGAACATCATCAAACATGATCTGCGCATGCGCAGAAGCGGGCACGATGAGAACCGGTAGTAAAGGTAAGTAGAACCCACCCCTGGATTACAGGTCACAACTGAAAGGCTGTTTTATAAAAAATATGAAGAATAATACAGTGCTCTGGGAAGATCACAAGATGATGCTGGTCTGATCCCAATTTGGAACGGCAACTCAAGCTGAAAACACATAGCAATGTTCAACTTGTATAGAAAACCTAGATTCCACAGACAAAATGCTAGACTTTAAATAAAAACAAAACAAGTGTCAATTTTATGCAATATTGCCAGCTAATGCATACCCTGTCAAGAAATCCTAAAACAAATTTCTGTAAGGCTTTTAAGCATTTTGACATTCAGATATTGCCGAGTGTCAGTGCATATATACGGGAACCTTCACAAAAGCAAAACTTACAACCTATTCAGATAACAACTGAGTTAAAATGTTGTAAGGAAGGAAAAGTTTGTTTAATATAATTGTCTTTGAAACATTAATTAATAAATCTCAAGGAAATCAATCACTTATACTGTGTGGGTAAATGTAATAATTTATTTATTTATTTATTTATTATTTAAATTTTTATACCGCCCTTCTCCCGAAGGACTCAGGGCGGTTCACAGCCAGGTAAAAAATACACAATAATACAATATAAATACGATTAAAATACAATTAAAAAACTTATTAGATTGGCCAAGATTAAAAATTTAGGATAAAAACCCATTAAAAACCCATAAATTTAAAACTAACCCAGTCCAGCGCAGATGAATAAATGAGTTTTGAGCTCGCGACGAAAGGTTCGGAGGTCCGGAAGTTGACGGAGTCCTGGGGGGAGTTCGTTCCAGAGGGCGGGAGCCCCCACAGAGAAGGCCCTTCCCCTGGGCGTCGCCAGACGACACTGTCGCGCCGACGGCACCCAGAGGAGTCCCTCTCTGTGAGAGCGCACGGGTCGGTGAGAGGTATTCGGTAGCAGCAGGCGGTCCCGTAAATAGCCCGGCCCTATGCCATGGAGCGCTTTGAAGACGTTCACCAACACCTTGAAGCGCACCCGGAAGGCCACAGGTAGCCAGTGCAGCCTGCGCAGGATAGGTGTCACACGGGAGCCACGAGGGGCTCCCTCTATCACCCGCGCAGCTGCATTCTGGACTAACTGAAGCCTCCGGATGCCCCTCAAGGGGAGCCCCATGTAATGACCTTTAACTGACAAGAGGTTTTGAAAATATTCAGACCTCCTATTCTTTAATACATATTTGTGATAGAATTATTGCAAACAAATTTCCCAGAACTGTGTACTATAAAAATTAACTACCTTTGCCTATTCTTTGGCCACACTTTATCAAAATTTTCTGATTCCTGATTCCAAATGACTGACTGACTGACTTCTTTCTTTCCTTCTGCTAAAATGCCATGCAATGCTATGCCATATTTTAAAAATTTGATGGCAAGAGATTTACTATAGATGTCTTTCAAAAGCCCTTTAAAGAAAACCATGAATATCCTACGGGGGGAAAATACCAAATGGACAGAGTTTTTTAGTACGCTATATATAGCATCTTTTTATCTGGAAGAAAGAGCTTCATATTAAAAGTCTTTTTCTGAAGGCACAGTTTTAAGAACTACATTTTGAATACCTTTGTTGTGAGCCAAAAGTTTAGCAGGATTAGAATAGAATAGAATAGAATAGAATAGAATAGAATAGAATAGAATAGAATTTTTATTGGCCAAGTGTGATTGGACACACAAGGAATTTGTCTTACTATATCCTAAGTATGATTACTAAGTATGATTACTATATCCTAAGACATTAGATTGTCCAATATTGATATTCTGGCAATCTATTGGCATTCTAAGATTTGCAGTACACTTATAGTATCTGTAAAATGTATGTGTGGATTTCTAAAATAATAATTGAACAAGATTTTTGATTAGTGTAATTTCATATTGTATACTTTCTCTAAACAAATGACAATTTATTACACACCACAGAAAATACTGGAACCAAGGATACATTTATTTATTTTTTCACCGTGCTGAACTGATCCTTTGACTTTGCTAATGCTCAACCATCACCCACTACTTGAAGTTGTGTCTGCATAACTCACCAGATTAACATGTAATTGGCTAGTTTGTATTAAATGTGCATACTAAGGCTAGTGGATTAATTCGAAGAGCCAAACTGAGTGCAATCTACAGTCTAGAAACTTGCCTGATTTGGTGGCTGCGACGGTACTTAAGCAGATGCCTTCTGGAACTCGGATTTGGTGGAAGGAGAAACGAATGTCAGCAGATGCTTAATTCTAATGAGTAACTACTCCAGCAAAACCCCAGGAGGAGATGCTGTTTTGACGCACTAATTGCTTGTGTATGTAATTAGAACGGGTGTAGGTGGGAAAAGAAATTGAGGTATTAATTTGCTGTCATGGCACTGAAGGAAAAAAAAAACACCAACCCAGGCGGTCAGCAGAGAAGCGGAGACGCTCAATGTCATCTGCTAGCTCCCACCGCGCGATTTCTGTAGCTAATGACTCTCCGCCGGGCGATGTTGTGGAGATACTGTAGTTGAAACATTCCCACTCCAGCGGCTCCAGTTACGCCAACTCCTCCTCCCCTCTCCGCCCCCGGCACCTGATGAGGATGCGCAAGCACACTGAAAGGCGCCGCGAAGTTTACTACCCCGTGGAAGCAAACGCTTCACGTCTCGTCAGAAAAAAAAGAAGCTTTTCTCCACAAACCAATCCTTCCAGCGAAGACGAACTACAGCCCTGGCCGCTTCTTCCCCCCTCCCACTTTCCCACCCCCGGTCTCCTACTGCGCTGAGGCCTTCTTTAGCCGTCGGGAGACCGCCCAGGAGGTGTGGCTTGGAGCCTGTCTCCAGCGGTGGTTTTTTTGGTAACCGAAACTGAGCGACGGGAGTGGTTTTGCTGGGTTTTGTGCCCCCTCGGCCTGATACAAGGCAAGCCGCTGCGGGCGAACCTCGGACTACAAAGCGAGTGGAGGACTCCGGCGAGCGGTGCCGTCCAAAGGACGGCGAGCAACAAGTGCCCCTGGCCCTTTCGAGCTGGGCCGTCTACGAAGTTAAGAGGGTTCGGGTCCCCACTTCTTTCGGCTGCCTGAGAGCACGTGGCCCCGGCCCCTGGAAGGCGGACGCCTTGCGGAGGAACCATAGGCTCAGGGTCCGGCGCCCCCGTCTGCTACTGAAGCAAGAAGAAACCAGGGCGCCCTCGAGGAGATGCGCTGAAGCGAGGAGGAGAGAAGTGAAGTGGCGGCAGCGGGGTGAGTCACGAAAGCGAAGAGGAGGAGGAGGAGGAAGAGAAGAAAAAGGGAGACGGAAGCGGCCCTGACGTTTCTTCATTGCCTGGTTTCCCGCAACCGAAATGCTCCCTTCTCGCAGTCGGTGAGAGCCCCGGGAGCCACCCCTTCTTCCGATTGCTCGCGGGCCTGGGGCACTGGTTCCAGGGGGCAAAGCGAGGCGCTCTTGTACCGGGGGGAATCCACTCCGGACTGTGGGAGGAGCGAGGGGCAAGCGCCGCCGAAACAACGTGTAATGGGGGAAAACCCGGCACATCCTGGCTTTGCTGGCAAGGCCATCATCTCCTAAGAGCGATGGTGGCGGCTTCATCAAGGACGACAGCAAGAGCACCAACTCCGGTCACAGGGACCCGGCGACGTAGCAGGAGGAGCGGGCCCCGGCCATTGTCTGCCAAGGTAACGGCAAAGCCTCTTCCTCCGCGGCTTCGGTTGCGTGTCTTGCGTGCATGTGAGTTTGCTTGGCGACCGGAGAAAGGAGCTGTTGGTGTCCGGGCATGTTGAAGAGGATTGAGAGAGAGAGAGAGAAAGAAAAAGGTGGCTGTGGTTTTTCAAGAGGGGTCGCATTCAAGTGGATCGTGATAGGGTTTCCAGGGGTTTCCTGTCTTCGCGCAGAGGCGCTCGCCCGCACGCCCCAACAATCCTGTTAGGGCGGTTTAATGCTTTCCTCCGCCACTCCCTGAGTACGAAAGGAGACTGAATTGGACGTGGAAAATTTTGTCCCAGAGTATGGCTCGTGGGTATGGCGTCGAAATCTTGAAAAGATCAAGGGGGACTTTGCTCCCCTTGGGGTTTCTCGACTGTGTAAGAGACCAGCAGTGCTTTTTTACTTTTAAGAGGGAGTCGGTGATAAGTCCCTGCCTTGTTCTGCCGGGTTTTCTTTTTCCATTTTGGATTTTTTTTTATTTTCTTACTTTCATTTCTTATTTGCAAGCTCATGTCTGGTTGGATTTGAGTCATCAGATTACATTCTAAACGTTCTCTGGAGCGTAGAATTTATATAAAGAACTAACGAGAAAGAGAATTTGACAGTTTTGGTAAAATCTGGATAATTTCATCGAAGAACCAAATTGATATAGGACTGTTAAAGTACTGTGCAAAGAAGTGAAAAAGCTGTTGGCTTTCAGTTTATTTTCTACCTTGCATGGGTGCGGGACTGTAGGGGCTGTTCTGATTTTTTTCTGCTTTTCTTTGAGGTTTGTGCCCATCAGTCCAATTGATATTTGGTAACTTACTCTCTAACTATGGGGAAATAAAGGGTTTCATTATGTGTGTAAAGAAATTGAACTAATTGGAAGAAATAACAAGCCATCTTCAGTTTTAGTTTTTCTTAAGGTTTAAATGTTTACTCTTGCTGGTATAAGAACAAAGATTACAGATGGTTTGGATGCTCACAAAATAAACTAGAAAATGTCAATGATCACTAGATGGTGTTTTATTTGCTGTCATCTAGTGGTCATCTGGATGTTTGCAGCCCAAATCATCCTGTTCCCAAGCATTATAATTGTCCTTTAAAAATTACCTTCTCTGTTTGTGTGTCTCTCCTTGGATTTAGCTAATCAATTTCAGAATGTTTTGTAGTTAAGAGGACAATTAATCTCCTTTGAGTTCACATGTTATTTAGTTTTAGTCTGATATTTTCACTAAATAATGATTTAACTATAATGAGTACACACAAGACCACATCAGTTCTGTAAAAATTCACACAATGTTCTCCAAGGATAATTTTGCACGTATAAAACATTTACAGACTGGTAACTTTAGTACACAACCCCCAAATCATTCTTACTCCAAATAGTAAAACCTACTTAACATTCTTTTTGACTGGCCTCCATATAATTATTAGACTACATAACTATAGATTATTAACTCAAGGATTCAGCAGTGTAAAACAGAATCCCCTTGGCAAGGACAACTTACCAGATAAGAAAATTACTTTGACAAAGATTACCAAAAAAAATGTGCTGGAGTAATCATGATAATGCATTTTTACTCTTTGAATCCCTCCAAAAAGCTTCCAAAGTAGCTAGCACAAGACAACCATGATCCAAGGAAAAGAGGTGGAACATAGAAATAAAGGGAACTTGTTAGCTCTGGCTTTAGAGCTTGATAAAAATTCTTATCAAACGGAATGAAAGCGAACATAGAAATAAAGGGAACTTGTTAGCTCTGGCTTTAGAGCTTGATAAAAATTCTTATAAAACGGAATGAAAGCTGTTTGGGGTGCCTTGATGGGACAGTTAATCATAACTTGGGGAGACAGGCAGACACTAAACTGAAATTTGTATGTTGATAAAATAATGCTAGCTTTGGGAATATTTTCCATATTTAGAAAATAATGGCATTACCTGAGCATAAATGTTTTTTGCCTGTAACTAAGCTTTTGCACTGGATAGATTGTGACATTAGAGTGCAAGTAGAAAGGTGTTTTATAAAACTGTTTGGTTTGCCAAGACACCAAGAAATTATAGGCCTGACTCTTTTCTTAAAGAACTTTTTATCACATGCTGGGGAAATGGCCATGAAATCACATCAGATGTCACAATGCATGCAGAAAGAAATCCGATTCATTATGATCTGGGGGAGCAAGGAAAAAGTGAAGACTGAAATAGATACTGATATAAAAGCTATAGCAGGCTAGACTTGATACAAACTAGTGAGGTTTAGAATACAGATACTGTTTTCCATGATGAATTTAACCTTGGTAACTAAAATTCTTCTTAAAAAGGGGGTACAGAAAAAAGAGTGAATGGTAGATACTATAATGTTCCAAATAATCTGAACGATAGTCCAAAAAAATTATATACAGGTAGCTTGAAATATTTGCATATTTGAATGTAGGAAAGAGGCGTTAAGACTTTTTGTATGGGGGTTTAAAGGTAGGGTATCATTTTTGAAATGTTTAGAAAGCTTTTACTTTTTTAAAAAAAATAAATGCTGACAAAATTGGTGCGTTCCAATATAGTAGTTGAAGTCATACATTTTTAATGGCATGGACTAAAAATGAAACTAAAATTAGATGCATGTGACTATATTTCACATAATAAACTTAAAATTGATTCCACTCCACTTTTTAAACTGTTTCTGGGAGTGGGGGAAGTATTTTCATGTTCTTGTTATTTAATCAAGATTCTGAATATTTTAACTAAAATATTAGTTTATTATGCATTATGCATATTAGTATTATGCATTGTGAATGCATTAGTTAAACTCAGAACCTCAGTGTATTCTGTAATAAAATGTGATTATCTTAATATACATTTCTTCCACAGTTGGGGATTTTCAGGTCCCCCCAGTCAACACAGGATGGTCTGAGAATAAAAACATGCAGACTGGAATACATATGGAATTTAGTGGGCAGATCAGCACATACAGCTCTATCTCTAGATGTTGTGAATACTCAGGTGTGCTATCAAATGCATAAATACAACCATTGAGACATGACTTTCAATACGATGGAGATGGAAGGATAAGCTTGATTTATTTATTCAGTTTAAATGGTACCCACTCACATGAACAACTAAAAACCAGTTAAAAGGAATTGAATAACAACACATCATGCTTGGAGTGACTCATAAGCTGCACAATCTCATCCCTGACACCCAGAATCTTGACCCACTGCTCAAGAGAAGAATCTGGTCTTCAATGCCTTACAAATGATCAACAGAGTTGGGTCCATCCAAATCTTGGGATGATAGTGTTTTGTTCCATAGAACAAATACAAAGTAGCCACACTTCCTGGGTCCCATCAGATGACACCGTTTGATAGAAGGGACCTAAAGCATGCCTACCCTCTCAGCTCTTGTGGGATAGCCAGAATAATTGGGGACAACAGGTCCTGCAGATAAGCCAGCCAGCCCTATGTCATGGAGGGCTTCATAGATGAAAACCATTATCTTGCATCTGGAAGCCCATTGGGAGTTAACAAAGTAGAAGTGTGACATGGGTGCACTGAGATATGGCTGTAATTACCCGTAACTACTTACATTGCTTCAGCAGAGCCATAGTTTCAGGATAAGCCTTAGCTTCAGGTCACCAGCCATAGCTTCAGGGGAAGTCTCATTCAGAGCAAATTGCAATGATTTAGGCAGAAGGTGACCAAATCTGATGAAATCATAAGGAAGGTAGCAAGACAATTAAGAGTGGAAAGGGCAATTAGAGATTACAGGTGGCCCCACTTAATGACCATTCATTCAACAACTGTTTGGACTTATGACAATACTGAACCACTGGTACTTACAACCAGTACTCGTTCTGTCTGTCACAGTATCCTACAGTCACCTGGTTGTCGTTTGTGACTCTCATTGCTGGCTTCTGACAGCAAAGTCAATAGGAAAGCTGGCCGGAGATCACAAATGGCAACCACATGAAGTCAGGCTTAATTATGCCATGTGATACACTTAACGGCAGCTAGAACTGCTGGAAAGGCCATTCCTAAGCAGCATGGTCATTCTTTACCACCATGTTGTTTAACAATAGAAAGTTTAGTCTCAATTGCTGTTATTAACCAAGGACTACCTATCCTATACATTATTAAATCTAAGAGGGGAGGGGGCAAATATGAGAAAGATTTAGAGTAAGACCACTTTAATTATGCTAGGTATAAGTTGTGTGGGAAAATTACCTTGGTAAGTTTTCAAGGTAATTGTCAAGTCCTAGAAATAAGATACATTTAGATTTCTGGAAAGAACCAACAGGGATACGCATGTAATACACAATTGGCCACATTTGCAATCCTGGTGATTCTTACTCAGGAGAATACAGGTAGTTCTCACTGCAGTTGGGACCAGCAGCTCCATCGCTAAGTAATGTCATAAATTGAAAAATCACATGATCATGCCCAACTTACTAGGGCAGTCCCAGCTGCTGTCAGTAAATGAATCACCATGGATCATTTAGCACAACATCACATGATTGCAATTTGTGCCTTCCTGCCAGCTTCCCCATTGGCTTTGCTTGTTAGAAGCCAGTTGTGAACATTGCAAATGGCAGTCATGTGACTGTGGGATGCTGCAACCATCATAAGTGTACATCAGTTGTCAAGTGCCCAAAACATAGGACCATAGGGATGCTGCAACAACTGCAACTTTTAAGAACTAGCCATCTCATTGTTCAGCACTACTGTAACTTCTGGTTGCTGGATGAGTGATCTGTACAGGTAATTTTCAATTTACAACTGGTCATTTAATGACAGCTTCAGGAAGGAAATTTTACAACCTGTACAGCATTTCTGGCATAAAATGTGTCTCTTCCCCCACCCACCCCATCACAGTCACATGACCTCATTTCAGGAGCTTGATAACAGGCTCCCATTTTCATCTGGTTGCAGTGTTGTGGTATAGTATCCTGCAATCACATGACCATGATTTGAGACATTTTTTACTGGTTTCTGGCAAAAAATGCCCATTCTGAAGAATGGATTCATAACATAACATAACAACAGAGTTGGAAGGGACCTTGGAGGCCTTCTAGTCCAACCCCCTGCCCAGGCAGGAAACCCTACACCATCTCAGTCAGATGGTTATCCAACATTTTCTTAAAAATTTCCAGTGTTGGAGCCTTCACAACTTCTGAAGGCAAGTCGTTCCACTTATTAATTGTTCTAACTGTCAGGAAATTTCTCCTTAGTTCTAAGTTGCTTCTTTCTTTGATCAGTTTCCACCCATTGCTTCTTGTTCTACCCTCAGGTGCTTTGGAGAACAGCCCGACTCCCTCTTCTTTGTGGCAGCCCCTGAGATATTGGAACACAGCTATCATGTCTCCCCTAGTCCTTCTTTTTGTTAAACTAGACATACCCAGTTCCTGCAACCGTTCTTCATATGTTTTAGCCTCCAGTCCCCTAATCATCTTTGTTGCTCTTCTCTGCACTCTTTCTAGAGTCTCAATATCTTTTTTACATCGTGGCGACCAAAACTGGATGCAATATTCCAAGTGTGGCCTTACCAAGGCATTATAAAGTGGTACTAACACTTCATGTGATCTTGATTCTATCCCTCTGTTTATGCAGCCCAGAACTGTGTTGGCTTTTTTAACAGCTGCTGCACACTGCTGGCTCATATCTAAATGGTTATCCACTAGGACTCCAAGATCCCTCTCACAGGTACTATTATTGAGCAAGGTACCACATATACGGTACTGGTGCATTTTGTTTTTTTGGCCTAAATGTAGAACCTTACTTTTTTCACTGTTGAATTTCATTTTGTTAGATAGTGCCCAATGTTCAAGTTTGTCAAGATCTTTCTGTAACTTGAGCTTAACACTCTTCTGGAGTGTTAGCTATTCCTGCCAGCAGATTCCTGCCAACAGATTCAGACTGATGACTGTTATAAAAGCAGTCATAAAATTGGGTTTGGTCACATAGGTGCCTTGATTTACAACCACCAAGGAATTTCAGCTGGTGGGACCCAGAAGAGGAGCCTTTTCTGCCATGGTTCCAGCCCTATGGAACATCTTGTTAAAGCCATAGCTATGATAGCTTGGCAGAGGTGGTTGGTGCAATAATAGAAGATACCATTGTTTGTCCACTCAAAACTTAGAGTTTTGAATTTGATTGATTTTTTAAAATTGTAACCTTTTTATGTTTATAATTGTTCTTGTATTTGCATATTTTATCATTTTGTAAACTGCTGTCAAACCATTAGGCAGTTTAATAATAAATGAATACAAAAATCACAACTTACATAAAAATTCCAATCCCAATTGTGGCTGTGAATTGAAGTCTACCTGTAGTTCAAAACATTTGAATTTGTAGCCTGTGTTCTTTGGAGAACAGCCCGACTCCTCTTCTTTGTGGCAGCCCCTGAGATATTGGAACACAGCTATCATGTCTCCCCTAGTCCTTCTTTTGTTAAACTAGACATACCCAGTTCCTGCAACCGTTCTTCATATGTTTTAGCCTCCAGTCCCTAATCATCTTTGTTGCTCTTCTCTGTACTCTTTCTAGAGTCTCAACATCTTTTTACATCGTGGCGACCAAAACTGGATGCAATATTCCAAGTGTGGCCTTACCAAGGCATTATAAAGTGGTACTAACACTTCATGTGATCTTGATTCTATCCCTCTGTTTATGCAGCCCAGAACTGTGTTGGCTTTTTTAACAGCTGCTGCACACTGCTGGCTCATATCTAAATGGTTATCCACTAGGACTCCAAGATCCCTCTCACAGGTACTATTATTGAGCAAGGTACCACATATACGGTACTGGTGCATTTTGTTTTTTTGGCCTAAATGCAGAACCTTACTTTTTTCACTGTTGAATTTCATTTTGTTAGATAGCGCCCAATGTTCAAGTTTGTCAAGATCTTTCTGTAACTTGAGCCTATCTTCTGGAGTGTTAGCTATTCCTGCCAGCAGATTCCTGCCAACAGATTCAGACTGATGACTGTTATAAAAGCAGTCATAAAATTGGGTTTGGTCACATAGGTGCCTTGATTTACAACCACCAAGGAATTTCAGCTGGTGGGACCCAGAAGAGGAGCCTTTTCTGCCATGGTTCCAGCCCTATGGAACATCTTGTTAAAGCCATAGCTATGATAGCTTTGCAGAGGTGGTTGGTGCAATAATAGAAGATACCATTGTTTGTCCACTCAAAACTTAGAGTTTTGAATTTGATTGATTTTTTAAAATTTTAACCTTTTTATGTTTATAATTGTTCTTGTATTTGCATATTTTATCATTTTGTAAACTGCTGTCAAACCATTAGGCAGTTTAATAATAAATGAATACAAAAATCACAACTTACACAAAAATTCCAATCCCAATTGTGGCTGTGAATTGAGGTCTACCTGTAGTTCAAAACATTTGAATTTGTAGCCTGTGTTCTTTGGGAGAACAGAAAGCCAAACATAATTTCTTTCTCTATTTGGTTTTCTTAATATGTAAACAAAGGCACTATGCAAAATCACGTGAGTAATTTCTGAAAATAAATCTTAAGAGTTATTATGGAAGTTTAGGAACAATGGCAATCCAGTGTGTACACCACTTTCTGTAAAAATAAAAAGTGAAAAGCCATGCTTACTATAATTAGGTAGGCAGTTAAAAATAGAACTGTTGATAAAATAATGCTGTTATACAAAAGCTAAATGTGTTACATAGAGTTCTCATAACTGTACCTTAAATAAGTGTTATAACTAGAAAATAATTGAAAAGAGTGGGTTAGGAGGCTCAAGTAATTCTTACTATCAAGAAGCACTACAGCAATTGGGCCTCTTCAATCTGTAACAAAGGAAGATAAGGAAATACATGGTAGAAGGGGTGGCAAGGAGACTGATGACATTTTTCCCTCTGTCACAATGTTAGAATCCATTTTATTCCCCTGAAGCTAGATAAAGGAAGATTCTAGACCAATGGAAGAAAACAAGCTTGTTCAGTTCTCATATGTATTCAGACGCCACTGTGTGGTATAGAATAGTGGATTAAATGGCTCTGTGACCCAATCCAGGCATATTAAACTTCTTAGGTTGAATCAACTGTAGGATATTACAGTTAGATTTTCTTGACAATAGTTTCTGGCCACATTATATATGTTGAAATAAATATGTAGTTCTCTTTTCATAACTGCAGCTGAGAGAGGATTCCCATATGTACAAGATAATTTTTCATGGGCCATATGATCCATATTTTTGTAAAAATGAACTCTAATTTTAGTGCTTTAATGGTACCCTTTTGCATTTTTGAATTGGAGATGAAATGCTATCCAACATTAGAAAAATGTAATCATTTGTTGATGATGCATGTAGATCTACATGCGTATACCTGGTCACAGGTATGCATGTAGATCTACTCATACCTCAGAAATAACACAACGAGAAAAAATTATTTTCTCTCTCTGAAATGATTGTCAATTGCTGAACATTGTTGTTCATGTAATACCACAGTGTTGAAAAGGATGTTAAATTAAATTAGCTGAAAATATATTTTTGCAGGATTTTTTTCCTGTCCAATATTTTCAGAAAATCCATAACTAAAATGCAAGCTTCATTTGTTGATTTACCATAGTGGCAGACTTGCATAGCTTGTATTTAATGTTTCCAGTTGTTGGGGAGGGCTAATCAATTCATTTGGAGAGCAAGCGATGGATGCTCCAACAGTCTTGAAGGGAAGGGTTATTGCTCACTGACAAAATAATTCCCACAGTAAGTGAGTGCAGCCTCAAAAGATGAATTGTCCAAAAAGCAAACTGTTCCCTGTCATCCTTCCTTGCACCCCAAGTGGCTTGTTATCACTGTTCTGATTTGGGACTAGTGGCCAAAGCTCTGTGGTTCAGTGTTTACATTTGTCCCTTCCCCACCCACCCCACTCAAAACACCTATTTGGAATCCAGAACGATCTTAGAAACAAAGATGATTGAGGAGATTGCCATCTTCCTTTTTTTTTTTTTTTGTATGCTTAATTTGTCCTTTTAATTTAAAAGTAGAGTGAGGAGATGCTTTCAAGCATCCTAGAGAGGATCTGAAACCTTCCGCCTGCCTGTGCAGCTTCGATGTCTATAGGCTCTGTGGAAAGTAGGAGGCTTTATGGCCCTTAGGGCTTGCCGTAGGGAAAGACAAGTTTCTAGCCTGAGGAGAGTTTTGTGGGAACTCTGATGACAGGAAAAAAAAAATGTGGCTGAGGCAACTGTAAAAGAGGGGGAAATAGAGCAAGTTCCTGGCTGCTTCCCTTCATACAGCAGGGCTTTCCCCCCCCCCCCCCCAAGACTGCCAGAGGCTGAGGCCTATCCAAGTATCTCGGGATTGGGAAATCACAAACAGGTCTGAGAGACATTTTGTACATTTTAAACAAACCCCCAAGAACGCCACCTTAGAGGAATGTAGAGGTGTAAATGCTGAAGCTATTTTAAAAGTTGCCTGGAATACCGCAGAAGTTGTTGGGACTAGAAGCTTCTTTGGCTTCCCTTTTTTTTTTTGGTATCTGATGCTCACTGGGTGATATTTGGCCCTTCGTTCTCTCTTGGCCCTTTTACCTTTCAGGTGGTTGTTGGGTGGAGTAAAATAAAATAAAATAAATAAACAAGAGGAAGAAACACTTTGTATGTACACTACCTCAGTTTCTGAAAGAATCTGGATGTGAATCAAATAATCAACCAACAATTGAAGAGCCTGTTTATGTTTTTTGCTAGATGCTCATTTCTCTAGAGCACGGCTTACGAGTTGAACCCTAATTCTTCCCCAAAGATTTTCTGATTTTAAACTCTTAGCAGGAACATCTTAAGACTCAGGGGTTTCTCGTGCCTTAAGACCGCAATCAGACCATCCTGTGTAGCTATAGAGTGGAGTCTATAAAAATAACAGGGGGGGGGAGAGGCGTAACTTGAAATCACCAGTTTTAAATATTTAACACCAGTGTGTTAAGAAAAAACAAAAACAAATCTCAATACAGTACAAACTGACTTTATGCTCTTGAAGTGACAGAATAATAGAGTTGGAAGGGGCCTTCAAGGTCTTCTAGTCCAACCTCTCTGCTCAAGCAAGAGACCCTGTTCCATTTCTGACAAATGGCGATCCGATCATTTCTTAAAAACATCCAGTGTTGGGAGCACCCACACTTTTTGAAGGCAAGATGATTGATTGTTCTGTCAGGAAATTTCTCCTTAGTTCTAGGTTGCTTCTCTTCTTCATTAGTTTCCATCCATTGCTTCTTGTTCTGCCTTCGGGTACTTTGGAGAAAAGGTTGAAACCCCCCCCCCACTCTTCTTTATGGCAATCCCTTAGATATTGGAGCACTGCTATCCTGTCCCTAGTTCTTCTTTTCATTAAATTTGAGATGCCCAATTCCTGCAACTCTTCTTGTGTTTTAGCCTTCAGTCCCCTAATCATCTTTGTTGCTCATCTCTGTAATCTGCTTAGAGTCACAACATTTTTTTTTTATATTGTGGCAACCAAAACTGGATTCAATATTTTCTGTCTCAGGACTGACTTACAGAAGTTCATTTTCTATCTTATCTCCATGCTGAGGTTGAAAGGAGGTGGAGCTTAGCTTCACACATTGAACAATTGGTTAGTATATTTCCCTCCAATTTAGAAACCATTTAATTACAGAGTAAGAAGAATCCATATAAATAGAACTTTAAAATTTACTGAGGCTAATTTTGTGAGTAATAAGCCTAAGGAATTAGTGAGTCTAGATACTGTATGCAACCTTTGAAATCAGAAATTATATCACCGAAGTTCAGCATCATGTTACGAATAAATGAAGATGTCTTTTCATGCCAATTGTCAGAGGGGAAAAAACAGTATAAAGTGAAAGATAGGCTTAACAAATGAAAAAAGGAAGTTAAATAAAAAATGCCAAGCCTCCTTTTGTATGCCACTGCCTTGAAAGTAGTCCTGGATCTTATATTGTCAAAGTAGTTGTCCTTCAGTGATATTAAGCATGGCTTACTGAATAAATCATTTAGCAAGTTTTCAAAGAGCTCAGGACTACACCTAAAATTTTTGAGAACTCAAAACCTCAAAAACCACAACCCCAAACCATTATTTACGAAGCACAATGACTGGATTAGCACAAAGCCAAAGCCAAACAGAAACATTCTTATTTAACTTGTTGAACAAGCTATTTACCCATTTACCATGTCTTTAAAGTGAGAGACTGTTACTTACGAATTGCATATTGTAGAATGCACACTGTTGCTAAACTTACAGTACTACTGTTGTTAATAATAGATTATGAATTGTTGAAGTGTTTGAATGCAGTAAGATGGCTGAATAATGAAACATTGCTTTATAGTATATTCAGGTATGGAAAAAGTAGAATGGAAACCTCTTGAGAAGCAATTAGTTCTTAACTGAGCATCCCAATATAATTGGGTTAGTTGGATTTATTTATTTATTTCAAAGAAGAATGAAATTTGATGAAATGATTTCATCATCAATCAGTTATAATATAAATTTTAGGCAGACATGAATAAAATGTTAGTGCACATAATGAATGATTTTACAGTCAAGAATTTATTTATGAAAACATACTAAGCTAGGCTTTATTCCAGGCTATACAGCATATGACCATCTCTCAGAATGAAGTTTCTCTTTATGGCTCCTCAAATCAGAAAGAAAAGCTAAACAAAAAGCAAAAGCAAACCAAAGCATTTTAGAAGAGAGAAAATCAAAATCCCAATTCACAGGTCTGCTAGACAAATGCCAAAAGGAGCTTCTGAATCTCTTCTTCAACTGTTCCTTGGCAGCCAAAGATAACTGAGCAACGTGCACAGTATAATCAAAGAATATTTGAATTAACATGCTGTTTTTAAATTGGGCAGAATATTAAAACAAATTCAGAAAAGAGAGCCAATCTATTAGTTATCCAGTTGAAATAAGGGTCCCATATCTCTTGAAAACTTTTAATACCCAATATAATATTTAGAAAGAAAAATAAAAGTCACTACTATTTTTATGTGGCCAAAGAATCAGAACCAGTTTGCTTGGCACCTTCAACCTGGAAGTTCCTAATTTTAAGAAAACGATAAGTTTTCAATTCAAATATTGGATTTTATATTTTGATTTCCTAGTAAAGATATATTTTATAAATATTTAACAGAATATTTATAATCCAGAATATCCAGAAGGTTTTGAAATCAACACTACAATGCAGAAATTTCAAAGTTTTTTTTAGTTCCTCTGTTTTCTCCTATAGTGAGAGTGGAAAAGAAATTCTATTCCAAGAGTACAGAATTTTATTATTAACCTGACATTTAATCACAGCTTGCAAATGGACCAAGGCACTGAAGCTTCATTTTTCTGACTCCTGGAAATCTTATTGAGCAACTAAATTAAATTCTGAAGTTTATGGGCCCTGCATTTACTTTCAAATAAAGTTTCCCAACCATAAATCCCACTGAACTCACCTTTTAAATATGAATGTTATCCCACAGTTCAAGTATCATGTTTAATATATTTTTATATTCTGGAATTTTAAGATTCATAATAAAAAATGAACTGATAGATTATGTTTGCGTGATGAGCCATGGCTCTTAAAAGTAGAATCATAGGGGTGGAAGGGACTTTGGAGAACTTCTAATCCAACCCCCTGTTCAAGACCCTTACACTACCTTTGAGAAATGGTTCTCCAATATTTTCTTGAAAATCTCCAGTGATGGAGCACCCATAAATCTAGGAGGCAAACCAGTTCCATTGATAAATTGTTCTCACTGTCAGGAAATTCCTCCTTGGTTCCAGGATGGATCTCCCTCTGATGAGCTTTCTCCCATTGCTTCTTGTCCTGCCCTCAAGTGCCTTGGAGAATAAACCGACCGACCCCCTTTTCCCCCTGTGCCAACTCTTCAGGTATTAATAAATATCAAATAAAATAGTTTGTGAAGAGGTAATTAATTATTGGGTACTTGGTGAAGGCAGAGTTTGTCATAATGTTTGAGTTAAGTTCAAGAAAACCATGTTTTTATCTTATTATTTAACAAGAAAGAAAAAGCAGCACAAATCCTTTTTTGCTGTCTTTCCCGACTGCTGAAAGAATAGCAATTCCTCTTTCTTTTCAAAAATGCCTTGCCTGTGCCAAAGGATTTAGCATTTGCTGAACCAGCAGAAATGACTGAAGAGATTTGAGCTGAAACTTGTGGGTACTGATTAAAGTTGATAACTTTGTTGATACTCTAGGTAGCTGATTTGTTATGTAATTATGTTATAATCAGTGTAAGATGCATTGATTACAAACTAATCCTTCTACAGTTTAAAATGTTCTAATCTAAATGTTATGAAGCGGTTTTGAAGAATGCTGCGAATGTGGTTTTTTTAGAGCAAAACTTTAATTCATTTCTACTAAAAATAATTATGGAATGATATTGATTTGTTGTTCAGTTACTAAGCCACATATGACTCTTTGTGACCACAGCATGCCAGGCTCTCCTGTTCTGCATTGTCTTGTGGAGTTTGCCTAAATTTTTATGTATTTAACCATCTCATCCTCTGCCATCCCTTTTTCCTTTTGCCTTCAATCTTTCCCAAGAACAGGGTCTTTTCCAATGAGTCCTGTCTTCTCATTATGTGGCTATAGTATTTGAGCTTCCATTTCAGTATCTGTTCCTTCCAAAGAATAATCAGGATTTATTTCCTTTAGGGTTGACCGATTTGATCTCCTTGCAGTCTAAGGGATTCTCAAGAGACTTCGCCAGCATCACAATTCAAAAGGATCAATTCTTCGGTGCTCATCCTTCCTTATAGTTCAACTCTTGCAGCCACATATTACTACTGGGGAAACCATAGCTTTGACTATACGGACATGTTTGTTAGCAAGGTGATGTCTCTGCTTTTAATACATTGTCTAGATTTGCCATAGCTTTCCTCCCAAGGAGCAGGCATCTTTTAATTTCATGGCTGTAGTCACGGTCTGCAGTGACCTTAGAACCCAAGAAAATAAAATCTGTGACCGCTTCCATTTCTTCCCTTCTATTTGCTAGGAAGTGATGGAATCAGATGACATCTCCTTTTTCATGTTGAGTTTCAAGCCACCATTTGCACTCTTCTCTTTCACCCTCATCAAGAGGCATGTTAGTTCCTCTTCACTGTCTGCCATTAGAATTAGAATGGTATTGAAGCAACTGTTAATTAAAGCCAGTGACAATTCGTTCCCACTTTTTTTAGAAGAAAGGAGAAAATTGTTTTCATATATTGTTACTTCTTCCTATAGTTGAAGGTATCTTAGTTTTCAGAATTACAGACAATAAAGCATAGATTATAGAAGATGTGAAACGGTGGTGGGTTTCAAAATTTTTTAGTACCAGTTCTGTGGGTATGGCTTGGTGGGCATGGCATGGGAAGGATACTGTAAAATCTCTATTCCCTCCCCACTCCAGGGGAAGGTTATTGCAAAATCCCCATTTCCTCCCCATCAACTGGGGAGGCAGAAAATAGATGGGGGCGGGCAGGGGTGAAATCTAAAAAATTTCCCTACCGGTTCTGTGGGCGTGGCTTGGTGGTCAGATGACTGGGTGGGCTTGGCCAATAACAATAAATAAAATAATAAAGTATACAAAACAATAAGGTACCAAAAACTAACTTTCACACTTTACACACACACAACACAACTGACTGACACACAATGTAAAAGCAGCTGCACCTCACCCAAAATGGCCCCTGCAACAAGCAGGAATCTCACACAGCCACAAAAAGCTCAAAAATCAACTTTCACACTTTACACACACAACACAACACAACACAACTGACTGACACACAATGTAAAAGCAGCTGCACCTCACCCAAAATGGCCCCTGCAACAAGCAGGAATCTCACACAGCCACAAAAAGCTCAAAAATCAACTTTCACACTTTACACACATAACACAACAGACTCACACATAATGTAAAAGCAGCTGCACCTCACCCAAAATGGCCCCTGCAACAAGCAGGAACCTCACACAGCCACAAAAAGCTCAAAAATCAACTTTCACACACACAACACAACTGACTGACACACAATGTAAAAGCAGCTGCACCTCACCCAAAATGGCCCCTGCAACAAGCAGGAATCTCACACAGCCACAAAAAGCTCAAAAATCAACTTTCACACTTTACACACAACACAACACATAACACAACAGACTCACACATAATGTAAAAGCAGCTGCACCTCACCCAAAATGGCCCCTGCAACAAGCAGGAACCTCACACAGCCACAAAAAGCTCAAAAATCAACTTTCACACTTTACACACACAACACAACACAACACAACTGACTGACACACAATGTAAAAGCAGCTGCACCTCACCCAAAATGGCCCCTGCAACAAGCAGGAATCTCACACAGCCACAAAAAGCTCAAAAATCAACTTTCACACTTTACACACACAACACAACACAACAGACTCACACATAATGTAAAAGCACCTGCACCTCACCCAAAATGGCCCCTGCAACAAGCAGGAACCTCACACAGCCACAAAAAGCTCAAAAATCAACTTTCACACTTTACACACACAACACAACACAACAGACTCACACACAATGTAAAAACAGCTGCACTTCACCCAAAATGGCCCCTGCAACAAGCAGGAAACTCATACAGCCACAAAAAGCTCAAAAACCAACTTTTACACTTTACACACACACAACACAACTGACTCACACACAATCAATTGTGTTGTAAATGTTGTACCTTGATGAACGTATCTTTTTTTTTTTTTTTATGTACACTGAGAGCATATGCACCAAGACAAATTCCTTGTGTGTCCAATCACACTTGGCCAATAAAAATTCTATTCTATTCTATTCTATGTAAAAATAAAAAAATAAAAAATAAAACTATAATAAAAAAATAAAACTCTTTAAAAAAAACCAATTAACTATTTTAAAAGCCCCCCCCTCCCCCCAGGGTACTTACCTTAATTCAAGGGACAAGGCAGGCAGATTGAGTTGCTCACCGATGAAATGGATTGCAGGCAGGCACATTCAGTTGCTAGTTGATGCAATTGATTGCAGCAGCCGAAGCAAAGCAAGGCAGGAGCGAGCCCAAAAGAAGCAGCAAGTAGGCAAGTGGGCACTGGGCAATTGGGTGGGCATGGGAGTGGGGGGAGGTGGGCAGGGATTTTTGCTACTGGTTCTCTGAACTACACACCCCATCGCTACAGGATCATGCGATCTGGTCTGAACCGGAGCATTTTACCCCTGGGGGCGGGCCAGTCAGAATTTTTACTATCAGTTCTCCGAACTACTCAAAATTTCCACTACCGGTTCTCCAGAACTGGTCAGAACCTGCTGAAACCCACCTCTGACGTGAAAACTACCTTTCTATTCTGAGAATATGGAGATGCTTGGCAAATACTGTTGAGGTTAAATCCATCTTGAGCTATGGAAACTCACCGGTTGATAATGCACTTTATATATAGCATGGTTTCACATTCACTGGAACCAGAATTGGGGCAAGCTGAAGTTTAGATTGGATGTGGAATGACACCTATATCTCTTCTTGTAATCAGAATACGGGAATAATTCAGGGTTTATCAGACTCTGTAATGGGCTGGATAGAGGTCAGTAAATCAAAATTGACACTTGGGAGCAACCAGTTATTAAACAGTGTTAGAGAATTCCTACTAAGTTTTATCTTTCACATTTGGTTTTATATACAGGAGAAAAATGTGTAAAAATGAATATGCTATATTAAAAGGTTTATTTTGTATTTCAGAAGTTTACTTTTGAGAGCAAGAGAACTGCTCCTTCATTACAGCCTCCATTTTCATTTCTAGATTGGGAGTTGATTTTGTGAAGAGCATTTTAACCTGTTATACAATTAAATATCTGTCTTTGTATCAGAGAAAGATTACACTTTTGCTAGTGGTCTTTCTATGTTGGGTTGAATTTGAGTTTCTCTTAAATGGTTTTACCTAGAAGGTAGATTATAAATATATATATTTAAAAAAATATAAGTGACAATTAGCATAATTCAAGAGATACTGTTAGCATATAAATAAGGACTTGCAAAAAAAAGATACCTACCAGATTTGTTTTTCAAAATCCCTTCCATGTTACATAAAACTCTACAAATAATCACACACTAGTATTTTAGCTATGCTGCTAGTTTGAATTGCTTTCAGTTTTGGAATGTGGATAATATCCTAATTCCTTTTTGAATTGATAGAATTTTAAGCTGGAAGGATTGCATTTTAAACCTCAAATGAATAGTGTGGTAGAAGTATAAAGATAAATAAACTCCTACTATACATTACATGAATGAATTAGATCCTCTCTGATGTCTGAACCATTTTGACAGCTTCCGCAGCCTTCCCTGTTCTCACTGCTGAAATTCAACTGCACACTGTGTCTTAAAGTTTATAGCTTTTAAAACCATTAAGTTATTCTTTGGGGAAGGACTTTCTGGATATTTTTGAGGCTTGCATACCTACCAACAATATTGATGATACTGTCCTGTTCATTGTGGCTTTTGGGGAGGGGGAGGGGAGTGAAGCCTTTCAGCACTGAAACATGGTCCATTTGTATTGTTTATCACTTCTGTACAATTTTATGTAAACTGATTCTTGCTCCATAACCAATTACAGGATTTTTGAGCATGTAGTAAGCCTTGTTAGTTAGGGAAAAATGATGGGTCAAGTAGATTTTAAAATTGCTTAAAACTGTATAGTAGCTAGTTTTTCTCTTCTACAGCCCTGAGCACGTTTCTTGCAGAGAGTGATCTTAAGTGATATAAATTCTCTTCTGGTTCGCAGACTTCCACTGCCTTTTTTGTATTTGTGGACTACAGTTAGTGAACATAATTGGGACTAGCAACGTGGTCATTAAGTGAAGCAGTTGTTATGTGAAACCACCACTGTACTTATTTCAGCTTTCTTTGCTTTTCAGATGGTTACTTTTTAATCGCTGTTATAATTGCAAATGGTTGTTAACTGAGATAGTTTCTAAATGAGGACTGCATATTCTGTTGAAGATGAGATCTCAATTGGCTAAGCTTTTTATTCTACGATGTTACTATTTATGCAAATCTTGTTATATTAATAAATACCTTTCTGCTTTAAATGTTTTCCAGATATGAGACATGATTGTTGGACGCAGAAGATTAAAATTGCTGGGAATTCTGATGATGGTAAATTTCTTTATATATGTCATTGTGGAAGTCTCAAAAAATAGTGGTCAAGACAAAAATTCAAAACGACAAGTTATACTCCCAAGGAGCAGGTTTTGGAGAAAGTATATTCCTCACAAGGCATATTGGAATAAACAGCAGCAGAAGTTGGAAGACTTGTATAATCCTATTTTTGCATTGCTTTTCAATATGACTGTGGAAGAAAGGTTATCTTTCAATAATAGCTTTTTGAACTCCTGTGATCCTGATCCATCTTTATCCTCAGATCTTAAAGATTTTGAAGACTTACCAGATAGATTTAAAGACTTTTTTCATTATTTAAGATGTAGAAATTATTCATTATTAATAGATCAGCAACACAAGTGCAAACATAAACCTTTTTTGCTTCTGGCTATTAAATCACTCATACCACATTTTGATAGAAGGCAAGCAATCCGGGAATCTTGGGGAAGGGAAATTAAATTGGGAGACATAACTATTGTGAGAGTTTTCCTATTAGGTCAAATTCCTCCCGAAGATAACTATCCCAATCTGACAGATATGTTGAAATTTGAGAGCAAAACCCACCAAGACATACTTCTGTGGAACTACAGAGATACTTTCTTCAATTTGACTCTAAAGGAGGTACTATTTCTAAAATGGGTTAGTAACACTTGCCCTGATGCTCAGTTTATTTTCAAAGGAGATGATGATGTTTTTGTGAATACTCATCAGATCCTGGATTACTTGAAGAGTTTAAGTAAAGAAAAAGCCAAAGACTTGTTCATAGGTGATGTTATCCGTGATGCTGGACCTCATCGTGATACAAATGTGAAATACTATATCCCACACAGTATTTATGAAGGCTCTTATCCTCCATACGCAGGAGGTGGCGGATTTCTTTATTCTGGTGATCTGGCATTAAGATTAGCTAACATATCTGACCAAGTCCTTCTTTATCCTATTGATGATGTGTACATTGGCATGTGCCTTCAGAGACTTGGGCTTTCTCCAGAAAAACACAAAGGCTTCAAAACATTTGACATTGAAGAGAAACAGAGGGACAATATATGCTCCTATACAAATCTAATGTTAGTCCACAACCGGAATCCTCGAGAGATGATTAAAATCTGGACGAACTTGCAAGATCCACATTTAAGTTGTTAAAAATGTATGTCCAAAAATTATTCCTAAATTTCAGTTTAAATTCTTTGGCTAAATGGTAAGCATATTATCTTCAATTGGTAGCTTGTTTTGTAAACCAAAATTAGCTAGTAACATTGTCTAGTACTTCTAAAAGTGAGATTACAACTACAAGAGTGCACATCAGAAGATATGGCATGAAAATATTTTCATTATAGTACTGTCCTAAAATTTTGAAAAATTAAAGCTTTCCAAAGTTGTGATTAGTGTAATTTTAAAGAAAAACTGATTAGTCAAAATATATTCAGTAAATTGCTCTTCTTCTGATACTGTAATTAAATTATGGTGATAGATTCCATCATCTTTCCTGAGATGAGAAATTATAGAGATTTTGCTGTTAACTCAAGACTCTTATTTTCCCAATTTAGCTTCCATAATAATTTAATATCATAATTAAAGATGGGTTTTTGCAGCTTAGTTTCCCACCTTCAACTCCAAATCCTTTATCACTTCATTAAATAATATTTTAGTTAACGATGTGTAGAAACATCTCTAATATGGGACTGTGCATTTAAAAGATCAAATTTTATGTCAGTGAGAATCTCATGAAAATGGTGATAATTGAGATACCAATTTTTAAAAAATCCTTAAGTTTATTGTGTCTATTTTGGAAGGAATAGATTCTAAAAGTCTCAAATCACTATATTGCTATATCTTCATATGTGTTATATCTGACAATTCAAACAGCATTTGCTGTCTTTGTACATGTAGAAGTGCCTGTATTTATTGTTTAAATGGAAGACCAAAATATTTTCTTAAAAATATTTAAGAAACATTTGTAAAGCGCTGTCAGTCATATTTAAATTAAATAGAGTATGCTATTTTAAATGTGTTGAAATGCAAAATGTTAAATAAAATTGTTTTTGAATTTGAAAAAAAAAGTTATTTGTGTGCATTACAGTGTTTGTGTAGTATGTCTAGACAGTTCTAAATACTTCAGTGCTTGGCAACTGCTTTTGACTAACAGAGCAGTTAAAGAAATAAAACTTCCACATATCAGAGTTCTTTTCATGGCTTGCTCCATTGCATGAAGGAAAAAAAAATGACAAATCTAGCTATTTTTTATATCTTTATCATATTTCTAAGGGGGGTATTGTGGGGAAAAACTGGAAGAGGGAGCACTGTGCAATTCCCCTTGACCCCTGAATGAAAAACAGAATGGAAATCAAATGAATATAGTTTGCAGGAGCAAACTTGGTTTAAAAGGTAGCACTGAATGATACTTCACACTGAAAATTTTCTTCTATTGGTACAAAAGTGCTGCCAAAGATGTTTCTGTTGTTCTAGTTATTCTAATGTTATGAATTAAAATACTAGAAAACATATTTCACATTTAGGTACAGATTTTAGGAGGAACCATAAAAAAACCTAGAACTTCTCTATGCTGTCCAGCTTTACGAAAGTATACATAGAACAAAATTAATTACTCTTATTGTATCCTAGTTTGTTCTTTGTGTTAATTAACCAAAAATGAAATATCCTCATGTAGCAACCCTATATTCATTTAAAGGCCATAAGTCTCAATGAACTTATATCTGCATAAGCAAAATAAGATTGCACTCCAAATATATTTTAATTTATGAAAGTAGCTAGAAGTATCTTGCTTCTTGTATCAGCTATCAAATCTATAGCAGTAACATTTTGGTAACTAATAAAATATTTGGAATTTGGAAACTGGTAAAAACTTCTTTTGTAAAATGTGCTTATGACTTGATTCTGCTTTTTTATTGTATAATTTCTTATACTATCACAACATAAAATAGCACATAATTGAATTGCACAATGAATTGATTAGACAATATATGGCTCATGATCTGTATGTCACAAATCTGGAGAATTCCTAGAGACGGAACATTTTTGGAGTTTTCTGTGCTATATTGGCTTTTATGCAAGAAACCATGTCACACACTTTAGATTTTTTTGATCTGGTCTAATTTTTATTGAAACCCAAGATAACTCTGACCAAAGCCCTATATGGCAACCTTGCCTATAAGGATTGATATTATTAAAATATTAATTGAAGTTATCTGTGTAAATTATAATTGAAATTATAAATAATTGGAGTTATTAATCTACATTAATTAAATAGAATACAATGGAGTTATCTTGTATGCTGCTTTGACTTCCTTAAATATAAAAATATTGATGAACTTACTGGTAAGTGTTAACACTCGGAAGCATTTTAATTTGTTGTCTAAGGCAATTATCCCTAATAGAAACCATATGGTTTGTATTTGGG
Organism: Ahaetulla prasina; assembly: GCF_028640845.1. Lineage (NCBI taxonomy): Eukaryota > Metazoa > Chordata > Lepidosauria > Squamata > Colubridae > Ahaetulla > Ahaetulla prasina. The sequence goes on along the minus strand of NC_080539.1, from coordinate 177,840,042 downwards.
AACATTTTGAGCTATGCTGTGCTTTTAAAAAGAAACAATCAGAAATGATAATCAAATTCTGAAACTGATTACACCAAGATCCTGCTTGTTCCTGTATTCTCCCAAGTGAACGTGTAGAGTATTATTGTCTGTCATAGATTCAATACATGCTTTATACATTCTTATTGTTTAGAATAGCTTAAATCTTACTATATGGCACCTGGACTGAATATTTTATATACAACTACAATAAAATGTTGGCAAAGAAAGACCCAGTAGGGGATCAACTTGGCCAAATATGATATTTTCTTCTATCCTTTATCCTGGAGTTTCAGATATCAATATTGTTGTAGGCAGTAAGCAGCAGTGTTGAAAATCGTGGAACTCGATTGACGTACCCAAAGATCTTTGAAAAATATTTTTGTACAGAAGTGTTTACTGTTCTCTTGCAACTATGCTAAGCTAGAAAGATAACTGTACTAGTGTGCAGCAGCCAGGGTAGGATTTAAGATTGTGTCTAGAGCAATGGTTCTAGGTCCCCAACCTTTCCAGTTTGGCAGCCTGGTGGGAGAGAGAAGGGATGGTTCTGTGTCAGTGGCAGGTGTGCACATGAGTGCATGCAGCTCCATTTGTGCAAGCAGCGGGCGAGTAAAGTTGTGTGCTTGTGCACAACCCGGGTCCAAACGGGACAAGCTGCAGACTGGGGATTCTGGACCCCTGATCTAGAGAGCTGCCAATACTAATAATTAGAAGTAGCATTGGTATCTGGTAAACAGAACTGTCTGAATAGATATCTTATTAATTGAACTCCAATGAGACCCCTAAATTTTGTGACATGGTCTGCTATCTTGAACAGTTGGGAGTTTAGCAAACACCATCAGAAATTTCAACTTAGCAGATGCAGGTACTGCATCTATATTTTGCGAATTTTTCAGATTTCTGTTTCTTAGAATATTAATTTGGGAAGATTGAAAAATAAGCATTGCAAAATAAAATTAATGAAATTTAATTTTCCTTAAACACATCTAAATTGTTTTCCAGTGGCATGCTTCAAATTGAATTGAGAATTGGATTGTTTAGATTTAATTACAAAAGATAAAATATTTGTTTACTTAAAAGACCTATATGGCCATCTATCCCATAATACTCTAGCTGGCTCACAACAATCCATAAAAACATAGCTAAAATCAAATGTACCCTTCCCCCTAGGTGCCAGACCAAAAAAATCAGCCTCCTTCATAGCCAATGCTTGAGGGAAGAGTTGATCAAGAATGTTTGACAATGCAATCCCATTCACTTAATTGCTCACAATTACATAGTTTTCTATTATATTAACCACAAATGTGAAAAAGATTTGTCTGAAGCCTTAGAACATTCTGCTGGGCTTGAAGTAGAATCAAGCTTCTGGCACAATGAAAATACGTGCATTAACATACCATAATGGAATAAATGTCATTGAGTAAATATGCTCTGGCTGCTGAGTTCTGTTTTTTGTCTACTGTGAACCAAAATCTAATACCACATCTCACTTTTGATTTTGTATAATGAATAGATATGCTCATTAGAATAGAATAGAATAGAATAGAATAGAATAGAATAGAATAGAATAGAATAGAATAGAATTTTTTATTGGCCAAGTGTGATTGGACACACAAGGAATTTGTCTTGGTGCATATGCTCTCAGTGTACATAAAAGAAAAGATACGTTCATCAAGGTACAACATTTACAACACAATTGATGATCAATATAGCAATATAAATCATAAGGATTGCCAGCAACAAGTTATAGTCATATATAGTCATTGTATAGCTTTATACAATGTGCAAACTATTGATTATTCAACAACTATAGTTTAAAATATTTTAAAAAGTGAAATGAGAATGCAATCTCAATTATTATTTATACCAGTTTCTGGTTTTATTTTACCCATGCTAAAACCATAATTTCTCATGGGAGACTAGTCGGGCAGAAATGTCTTCCTCAAAGCCAGGCATGCAATTAGAACAGCACTAGAAGTAGGCCAAAGCAATGAAGATGAGAGAGATCCACATAATTTTTTTCTCCAGATACTTCTGCAGCTGTGTTTATTTTTCTACATAATGTGATCAAACAGCATTAGTGTTATGTAATTGTGTAGCACTGCAAGCAAAGACTTCAGGGCTGCTTGTCTTGAAGATCCATAATTAGCTTCCCCAAACATGTTACTGTTCACTGTGCCATTTCTCTCTGCTTGTACTTGCCAATATGATTCATGTACAGACTATTGCAAACACTTTTCACTTTCAGAACCAGACAACAGTGGTTTGCATGAATAGCAGAAACTGATGGTGGGGTGGAGAGAAAAGGCTTTTTAACTAAAGTATCTTAAAACTGAATTGGCAAAGTAGGCTTGGATAAAATATTTCTTTCTCCTCCCATCTTGTTTTGAGCAAGGATTTTGTTTTGGTTGCTTAGGTAGAAGTTAGAAATGTACCTCATCTGAAAAGTTCCCCTGAGATCAATTAGACAATGATCATATCTAGCACTTGCCTTAAGTGCTTTGTGTTGATCTCCAATGTGCCTATATATAAGATAAACAAATAAATATTTAGGGTTTAGCTCTGATTTCTATTTTAAAGGTATGTAATGTTAATAATGGCATTCTCACAGGATAGGCTCACACCCAACTTACCTGAATGCCTTAATTGTAGACTCCAAAAAGAAATATAATTAAAGGTTAATTAATTAAATACAGAAAATGTCAGACAGTTCTATATTAGTTTGGAAAGGGAAAATAGCAGAAAGATAGTCTGAAAAAATGTTTTGACTCCTTTGACACTCTTAAGACTATTAGGGGATCTAATAATGATCTTTCTTTATACCATCATGCCCTTTAATAGTAAATATGTAATTGAGGAAGCATATGAAGATGAATCTCCCTATATGTCCTATTTTTCATCATTGAGGAATCTTGATCTCTGCCTAAAGGAACCAGGTAGGATGAGATGGGGATGGTAAGGTAAAGGTAAAGGTGTCCCTGAGCGTTTTTACCCTGCTATCATGACTGACTTTAGAAGGCAGTGCTCATCTCTGTGTCTTCAGCCAAGGAGCCAGCATTATTTGGAGATATTTCCACAGTCATCTAGCGCCAGGGGTCTCCAACCTTGGTCCTTTTAAGACTTGTGGGCTTCAACTCCCAGAGTCCCTCAGCCAAAGCTGGCTGAGGAACTCTGGGAGTTGAAGCCCACAAGTTGGAGACCCCTGATCTAGCCAGTATAACATCACACCACAGCACAAGCATAGGCAAAACAAGGTATGCTGTTACCTTCCTGCATGCTTAACATTTGAGGTGGGCACGAGACTGCTAAAAATTGTTATTCCAGTTCTGAGCTAAAAAGGAAAGACCCAGAACTACATGTTCTTATGATGAAGTTCAGTATGACAGTAATGGTATTAAAGTGATTTACGTTTTTAACTTTTGGTAATGAAAATGGGAACTGCAGGAAAGATACAATCACCAAATAGTTTTTTCCCCCCTGAAATATCTGCTTCCATTTCAAGGATGTTACACCAACAAATGGGAGTTTCCCCCTGGTAGCTTTTAAAGATTGTGTAGGCTATCCAGGGGCTATAAAAACATGATTGTAGACCGAAGATGTAATGTATTTGAATTTTAGGAGGGAAATTTGAGCGGGAAAATGCACGTTGCTGATTGGCTGATGCCTCAGCCAAATTACTATTTAAAGGGGGGTTTCTGCCTGTTGGCTTTTGCTGGGATCACAATAAACTAAAGAGCTGTTGTCACTTGTATCGTCTCATTGCCCGAACTTAACAGAAGACTTTCTGAGCAATTTGCAATATAGCAGCTCTGCTGCAGCAAATGACTTAAGGATAGGGCTGTTCTAATGGTTTTAGGAATTCTCTCCGGCTCAGAACATGGCAGGTTCCCACCCAAAATGTATTTCAATGTGATCAAATTAAAAAACAATACACAATGGGTACCATTAGAAAGCTGTTATATTTCTCCTGGGACTCTTGGGCAGGAACATCATCCCATTTTAGTCAAAATAGAATTATATTTCCAGCAGGAAAAGCTGTAAAGCATATTTAGAATGTATTTGAATAAAAACATATTTTGACCTTTATTTTAATAATAAATGTATAGACTGTAATAATCACAATTTGAAAAGGGTTATCTATTTGTGTTCATCAGCTAAGAGGGCTAATAATCTTCTAAATCAATTTGTGTGGGTTTTTTAAAAACTAATTTGAAGTACTTCAAGAGGAATTCAGAATGTTTAAAACTGCAGAACGGATTATACGATAGTAAACATCTAATTTCACAATTTGGTCCCACTCTAATTTTGTCTAATTCTTGGAAACTGCCTGGGCAATTTTGTTTTATTTTGCAGTTTTACGGCAAACTTCTTCAGAAGTGGTTTGCCATTCCCTCCTTCCTAGGGCTGAGAGAAAGTGACTGGCCCAAAGTCACCTAGCTGGCTTTGTGTGCCCAAAGCAGGATAGGAATCTCCCAGTCTCCATCCTGATGACTTACCAAACTGACTCTCCCAGACATATTAGCACCACCCAAAGCTCTTGATTAATTATTAGTATTGAAATGTCCTTTGGATTCTCCCAACTGCACAGTATTTGAATACACTGCTGAAGAGTATACTACTACCCTTTTAAGATGTGCCCAGAATGTTACTATGGATAGAGATTTGGCAACCATGTATCAGGAGTTGAGAGGCAGAACAACAAAATGACTTATTTTGAGAATAACACTGTCCTTTATCAGGCTTTGCTTGCTCCCAAAGGATCACTGTTTGTTTACATAAGACCAAGGGGAGCAGTTTTATTTTTCAGCTAAATTACTTTTTTCCCCTTTCACCCAGAGGAAAGGAGTGCTTGTGAAAGTAGTAGTCTTGCTGTCTCCTTTAGTTAAGAAAGAATTTTATTCAAAGAAAATCAGAGGTAAGGGAAGATGAGCTCTCCAAAAAACAACTGCATCTCTGGAAGGGATAGCTAGAGAGGATGATCACCTTACAAGGTTGACTCAGCCTTCCATCCTTCTGAGGTCAGTAAAATGAGGACCCAGATTGTTGGGGGCAATATGCTGACTCTGTAAACCTGCTTAGAGAGGGGCTGTAAAGCACTGTGAAGCGGTATATAAGTGTACTGCTATTATTAGCAAAAAAAGAAGCATATGCACTTTCCAGTTATCATATTTAAAGTACTAAGTTTGGTGGTGGTGCAATTCTTCACTTAAGAAGCAGTAGTAATATAAAAGCTTCCAGACACCTAGTTCCTAGTGCTGCTAATGAGAAGCTATTGGTACTATTCATTCTTTTTTTTCTTTTTTTTTCTTTTGCAATCGAGCTATGAAAGAAGATGGAAGGGGTCACAAATGGAAAACAAAATTGTCAGGATTCCACTGTCACATTCTGTTCAATGGAACAAGGCAACCTTGTCCAGAAGGTTACTAACATGCTATGTTGCAAATGTGACGTATGCTTTCAAGGTTAAAGAATGCAGCCGGAAGCAGGAAAATAACAGTTCCAGAAGCACTACGCAGAACAGACATTGCAAATCTTCAGGCAAAGCAACTGCTGTTTTGAAAAATATTTTAATTTAGCTAACCTTAAGTTATTTCCCAGCCATTCAATGTTTTTTCCCCCTTAACTCTGAGGCCATTTAATTTCATTTTACCCTTTAGCTTACATAGCTCATCTCATAATCAGCAATTCTCAGTCATACTAAGGAGATTTGCCATAGATTTTTAACATTATTCTTATCACTTTCTTCCTTCCTCCTCAGCTCATGTGGGAGGTGATTGAGTGATTATGTGTCATCAAGTCAGTGTTGATTCTTAGCAACCACATAGATAAATTTCCTCCATGATGCTGTTTCTAAGAGGAGAGCTTGGTCATTTGTGCCTCAGGTGAGAACTCTAGATTGAGTCATTAAATGATCTGTACTTTCTTCCTTGAATATACATGGTATTTTCAGTACTCTACTCCAACACCAAAATTAAAAAACATCGTTAGCATCCAGCTTCTTTAAAGTTTACATTTTCCTTCCATTGTCTATATGAGTCTAATTTTTGTAGATACTGTATGGACAGATCCTAGCACCCGCATATCTTTTCCAAGGCTTCATGGCTAGTCTACCAAGGGCTAGTCTGATGTTTTTCTTAACTATTAGTTCTATTAACAGTTTTTCTTAACTACTAGTTCTACTAAATGCTAACTACTAATAGTAGTTTGCCCTTAAAAATAGAAGGTATCCACCACTTCAGTATCTTCATTGCTAATTTTAAATCTGATTGCTGTGGCTATTGTGATTATTTTGGTCTTTATATTTAATCTTAGTAACATTTTTCTCTCTGATCTTTTATTTTTATTAGTAGGTGTAAGCTCATGCCTCTCCCTCCTGTTCAAAACTTTAGCATTTCAAAAGGAAACTGCAAGACAATGCAAAGCAGGGTCTGAGTTCCCCCCAGGCGATTCTGTTAAGATAAAGTGGTTAGAAACCCCTCCTCTCAGTTTGATATTGAATAAGCCAATGAAGATGTGGAAACCAGTTGTCCTGAGAAAGAGATAAGGAGCCGTTCCCATGTGCTTCTCCTGTGAGGCTTCCGAACTGAGAGAAAACAATGGCCCTCCCCCTTTGTGCATCCCCCAAGGTAAATCAAAGCACAGGGCAAATAGGTGACAGGGTAAACTTTATAAACTAGGGAATTACAGGATACATAGGAAAACAGGATGAGAGCAAAAAGTGGGGTCCCCTCCCCACTTGAATGGCAGTATCATGATAGGGATCTGACAGTAGGGCTTACAGATAATTGGCATTTCCAGCTATCAGAATAGTGTCATCGGTATAGCATCAGTTACTTGTTTCTTCTCTCAGTTTTAAAACTACACTCATCTGTCTCCAATCTAGCTTTCCTTGTATTGGTTGAATCAGTAGGGGGAGAGAATACCTCCATGTCTTATTCCTTTGCAACCTGAAGCCAGGCTGCTTTGCCAAGCTGTGTCTGTGATGTGGATTCCTGACCTGTGCATTGGTTTCACACACAGACAAGGACCCCTAACACCAGAAAGAAGAGCGAGGTTAAATTATTCTCCAAAGCACCAGAGGGCAAGACAAGAAACAATGGATGGAAACTAATCAATGAGAGAAGCAACCTGGAATCAAGGAGAAACTTCCTAATAGTGAGGACAATTAGCCAGTGGAACGGATTGCCTTCAGAAATCATGGGTTCTCCATCACTGGATGTTTTTAAGAAGATCTAGATAGTCACTTATCTGAAATAGGTTCTCCTGCTTAAGCAGGGGGCTGGACTCAAAGCCCTCTAAGGTCCCTTCCAGCTCCCCTCCCTTCGCTTTGCTTCTCTTCTCTTCTCTTCCCTTCCCTTCCAATCTATATTCTATTCTGACATGTTTTGGGACTCCCAATTTCTACAGCTTCATGAGTGACAAAAATGAATGCTCTTCCATGTTTTTGACCTTTGTGAAAAATAGTTTGCTGCTCTGTGCAGGGGAGGATATTGGCTTTGTCATATGCATTGTCCAATATTGACAGTCAATATTAGATTTAGAGGTGAATGTCAGTACTGTAGTAGACTCTACACAGGAGAAACAGATAGGGTTGCCTGTCTCTCTACATTTAGATTTTCTTGAATTTCTGGATCTCTACGGTTCCAAGCATTCTCAATCTGAAGTAGTGTAGCAAAGAGATGTAGATTTCTCTAGTTTATCAAAAGATATTGCCTAAATTTTGTATTTATTATGATTGTTTTTATTTATTGTTTTCTAATATATCATGCAAAACTAGAATTGTCAAGAACCTTTTGTTTCAGAAGCAATCCCAGTACAAGTGGTACAAGAATATTAAAAAATATTCAAGTTACACATCAACTTTCTCTTCCTGAAACTATTGTATGCGACCTGTCCCTTAACATCACACTTAGATTCTTACTATGCTAAAGAACCCGACTACGACATCGCTCATGCGAACAAGTTAACCATACTGCTAACATGGGCTACCTCTTGCCCATATCCTCTCATCTTCCTGGGTGACCTTAATCTACCTTCTATTAACTGGATAACAAATGAATGTACAACTGAACTCATCCATACTACCCTATACAATGCTGTTACAAACCTTGGTCTAGAACAACTAGTAACTAACAATACAAGACTCAACAACTGCCTTGACCTCATCTTCTGCAACAACACAAACTCAATTTATGGACTACAAATAAAAGACAATGAACCCTTTTCCATCAGCGACCACAGCATGATAGACTTTTGTCTCAATATACACCCTTACATAAATCGTCATAATAATGGTATTCAAAACTACAATTTCAAAAAAGCCAACTATGACCTTATAAACTACAACCTCTCATTTCTTGACTGGCATAATCTGTTCTCAACCTGCATCACTGCAGAAGACCACTATAAAGTTTTCCTACTTGAAGTCAATAGAGTCATTAATCTTTACATACCACAAACCACCACCAAACCCAGAAAAAACAAACTACCCATATCAATAAAAAAGCTTCAATCCCCCCAAAAAAATCCCTCTGGAGAAGAAACAAAAAGGGCTATGTAGCCCTACACCACTACAGAAATATATGCAATCAAATAAAAACTGAATGCACCAATTACCACACCAAGCAAGAAGAAGACCTCTTGCACACAAATTCCAATTGTGCTTTTTATAATTTTGTGAACAACAAACTTAAAGACTCGAGATCCATCCCACCACTAAAAGATTATAATGACAAAGAATATAATGATGAAACAGTTAAAGCAAACCTCTTCAACACATTCTTTGGCACAGTCTTTGTTAACAGTAATAACTTATACCCGACATTCCCCAATCGTACCAACAATGAGTGCAACGACCTAACACACATAGATTTCACAGAAGATAATGTTGAAAAAGCTCTTCACAAACTGAAACCATCCCTATCTATTGGACCTGATGGACTATGTGCATACTTCTTAAAAAAAGATTTCCACTAATATAGCAAAACCCCTAAGCATAATTTTTGAAAAAGCTTTCACGACCAAGTTCCCTTCCCAAATTTTGGTCACTTGCCACAGTCATCCCTATCTTCAAAAAAGGAGACCCCAGCAAAGGGATAAACTATACTTGGTTTCAGTACGGACAGCTGCAAGCCAGATGGAGAGTAGACCAGAAAATTGGGATCATGTAAAATGAGGAAAACTTGATAAAACAAATTAGAGATCAAGGCCAATTGCATATCAAGAGGTTATCTAACGTACTGATAGAAATAGATTCAGAAATGGAGCTAGTTAAGGATTGTATGATAAAATGGGCACAAAATATCCAGCAACCTAGAAATGTCAAATTTACCCAAGCACAAAGTTTAAGAGAAAACTTTTATAAATGTTTTATAGATGGCATTTAGATCCTAAAAAACTGGCATGTATGTATCTGAATATGCAAGCTAAATGTTGGAGATGTGATTGTGATGATGCTACTTATTATCATATATGGTGGACTTGTAAAAAAATCAAAGCATTTTGGATAAAAACTTGGTGGATTATGCAGAATATCTTGAAAAAGAAGATAAAGTTTACACCACAGTTATTTTTATTGGGTATAATTACGGACTGTACAGTAATAGAGACTAAACTGATTTTAAATTTAATATCATTTGAAAGACTATTCACAAGAAAGATATATATTGGAATGGAGAAGTTGGATTGATTATATTCAAACAAATATCAGACTAAAAAGTATCAAATAGCTTATGAGTGATTGTAGGAATTGTACTGTATTAGTTTATTTGTTTAAATGGGAAAGGGGAGTTAAGGTTGCAAAGGGGAAAGGAGAAGTAATGGGTGATGGTTTATTGTTGTATTTTAGCTTATGATTGTTAGATGTAATACCCTGTATTTTGCTCTGGGAAGTCTCGGGGGGGAGGGTCGAGGGAAGGGGGAGGGGAGAGGGGGGAGGGAGATGGGGGCGATAATTGTTGAAAAAAAATTTTTGTAAAACTTTTTCAATAAAAAAAAAGGAGATCCCAGCCTAGTTAAAATTACAGACCTATCTCTCTTTGCTGTGTCACCTGCAAAGTAATGGAATCTATCATCAACCAATCCATTACCCTCCATCTAGAAACAAACAACCTACTCTCTAATAAACAATTTGGTTTCAGAAAAAAATTTATCATGTAATTTACAACTTCTTCACTGCAAAAACATATGGACTACAAATCTTGATCAGGGCAAAGCAATAGATGCAATCTACATAGACTTCTGTAAAGCTTTCGACTCAGTAGTACATGATAAACTTCTCCTAAAACTAAAATCCTATGGCATCTCAGGACCCCTCCACAATTGGATAACAGCTTTTCTATCAAAGTGGTCAAAATTGGCAATGCTCTATCACAGCGGTTCTCAACCTGTGGGTCGCTACCCTGTTGGGGGGTCGAATGACGATTTGCCAGGGGTCACCTAAGACCATCGGAAATATGGAAAGTATACTTGCGAGTCAAAGAATCACGCTCCAATGGTTGACTCCACAAGCCAGCTGCAGGCTCTTCAAATCGCTAGACGAATGCGGCTTCAGGCGCAATGAATTAAAAAAGAGAGAAATCTTTGCTCTGATGTCTCCCTCTCAAGCCAGCTGCAATCACTCCCAATCGCTAGCCTAATCTGGATTCAAGCGTGATAAACTTAATAGGGGAGGAGTCTCCGTTTTAATGCCTCCGCCCTCAAGGCAATTGCAAGCAGTTCAGATCGCTAGCCAATACGGCTTTAGGCGCGATCAAGTCAAAACGAAAATAATTTTACGGTTGGGGTCGCCACATCGTGGGGAATTGTATTAAAGGGGTCGCCACATCATGGGGAATTGTATTAAAGGGGTCGCAGCACTATAAAGGTTGAGAACCACTGCTCTATCAGATCCTGGTCCTGTTAAAAGTGGAGTTCCCCAAGGCACTGTTCTTGGATCAACACTCTTCATATGATACATTAATGATCTCTGTGACCATATTACAAGTAATTATGTTCTCTTTGCTGACGATGTTAAACTATTTAACACCACCAACAATACAGCTATCCTCCAAAAAGACCTTGACTTTTTATCTGAATGGTCAAAAACTTGGCAACTCCAAATCTCAACCAGCAAATGCTCAGTCTTACATATTGGAAAAAAGAATCTAAACACTAAGTACAAGCTTGACGGACATTACCTTACTGACGACCCCCACCCTGTTAAAGATCTTAGAGTTTTCATATCAAATGATCTAAGTGCCAAAGCCCACTGCAACTACATCGCAAAAAAGGCCTTAAAAATTGTAAACCTAATCTTGCGCAGCTTCTTCTCCAAAAACACTACACTACTAACCAGAGCATATAGAACATTTGCTAGACCAATTCTTGAATACAGCTCGACTGTTTGGAATCCATACCACATTTCTGACATCAATACAATTGAACGTGTCCAGAAATATTTTACAAAAAGAGTTCTCCACTCCTCTGAATACAACAAAATACCTTCTGCTACCAGACTTGAAATCCTGGGTTTAGAAAATTTAGAACTACGCCGCCTTCGACATGACCTGAGTTTAACTCATAAAATCATCTATTGCAATGTCCTTCCTGTCGAAGACTACTTCAGCTTCAATTACAACAATACACGAGCACACAATAGATTTAAGCTTAATGTTAACCGCTCCAATCTTGATTGCAGAAAATATGACTTCAGTAACAGAGTTGTTAATGCTTGGAATACACTACCTGACTCTGTGGTCTCTTCCCAAAATCCCCAAAGCTTCAACCAAAAACTATCTACCATTGACCTCACCCCATTCCTAAGAGGTCTGTAAGGGGCGTGCATAAGAGCACAAACGTGCCTACCGTTCCTATCCTATTGTTTCCTTTCATTATATTCAATTAATATAGTCATTACATACTTATACTCATATATATGCTTATATATTGTACAATTATTTCATGCTTATGCTTATATATATTGTGTGACAAAATAAATAAATAAATAAATAAAATAAATAAAAGTGTTCTCTGTAATCAAAGGGACATGTCTGAAGACCTTATAGCAGTCACATCAAGCCATGGAGAGAATACAGTGCCTTGATGTTTGATGCAGTAAGCACTTGAGTCACATAGTTAAGTATTTTTTCAAGCTTTTGTCTGCAACTTTTATTCAATCCATGTGAGGGTATCTGATTTTTTTCATTATTACACCAGTTTCTCTTCGGTTACCTGCTTATTTTCGTCATCTCAAGATTGCTGAGCAACAACCTCTAACCTCACCTTTGGAGCTGAACATAGTCACCCATGGTGATTTTTTGGTAGGCATCTGACCCTTGACAGATTTGCAGCTTGTCTGAATCTTCTGTGATTCCATCCCCATTACTCATTGCTCTGTCTTTCCTATGCAGCTTGGTATCTTTCCTTTCTTCAGTTTATTATATCTATAGTTGTCAAAGCCCTGGCAACTACTATTCATTTCTTGGCTGACTTAGAAGTTTAAAGCTTAAAAGTTCCAGCCGATTCTTGTGATTCTCTGTGCTACCCACACCACTTCGTGTAGAATAGTTTAATGTAAGTTATAGTTCAACATTTTAGGATCTTGGCAACCTTAAAATAATCTTCCCTAGTACAGCTGTTCCCAAATATTTTAACATGTAATCATCATAAATGCATATTTGAATGCTACCTAAAATTTTAAATGTCCATAAGTGGATTTTATGAAGCACATTAACTGTCATGTTGCTGTAATGTGTTTCAAACTAATGCATCCTGCTTGTAAATTTAGAAGCAAACTCCAATTTAATATTGCAAAATTTGAGGATGCTAAAACTTGTCCTTGTTTGTGGATTAATGCAATGTTTAACAAAATGTTAGCACCAAAGAGCTAAATTTGGACCATTACGATGACATAGAATAGAATAGAATAGAATAGAATAGAATAGAATTTTATTGGCCAAGTGTGATTGGACACACAAGGAATTTGTCTTGGTGCATATGCTCTCAGTGTACATAAAAGAAAAGATACGTTCATCAAGGTACAACATTTACAACACAATTGATGATCAATATATCAATATAAATCATAAGGATTGCCAGCAACAAGTTATAGTCATACAGTCATAAGTGGAAAGAGATTGGTGATGGGAACTATGAAACGATTAATAGTAGTGCAGATTCAGTAAATAGTCTGACAGTGTTGAGGGAATTATTTGTTTAGCAGAGTGATGGCCTTTGGGAAAAAACTGTTCTTGTGTCTAGTTGTTCTGGTGTGCAGTGCTCTATAGCGTCGTTTTGAGGGTAGGAGTTGAAAAAGTTTATGTCCAGGATGCGAGGGATCTGCAAATATTTTCACGGCCTTCTTCTTGATTCGTGCAGTATACAGGTCCTCAATGGAAGGCAGGTTGGTAGCAATTATTTTTTCTGCAGTTCTAATTATCCTCTGAAGTCTGTGTTTTTCTTGTTGGGTTGCAGAACCGAACCAGACAGTTATATGACAGACTCAATAATTCCTCTGTAGAATTGGATCAGCAGCTCCTTGGGCAGTTTGAGCTTACTGAGTTGGCGCAGAAAGAACATTCTTTGTTGTCCTTTTTTAATGATGTTTTTGATGTTAGCTGTCCATTTGAGATCTTGCGATATGATAGAACCCAGAAATTTGAAGGTTTCTACTGTTGATACTGTGTTGTCAAGTATTGTGAGAGGTGGAAGTATGGAAGGGTTTTTCCTAAAGTCTACCACCATTTCTACGGTTTTGAGTGTGTTCAGTTCCAGATTGTTTTGGTTGCACCACAATACAAGGTTGCACCACAATACATGACATAAGACAATAAGGAAAGAGGAACATATTGAGGAAACTGAAAGTTTTCTGCAAAAATTAAGAAGGGGAAGAAGAGTTATTGACTGATATATTTTACATGGAAACTATTTGAAATTGCTACAGTGCTGACTGCATAACTAGGACTTTCACAATATAGCAAAGGGATCAGATTTTGCTTCAGTAGGCTAATAAAGCTATTGCTCTGGAAATTGTAGGGTTCTTATTTGTAGTTTCATCCAGGGGTGAAATGCTCCCGGATCGGAGGGGATCACGCGATCTGATAGCGATGGCGGCTGCTGGTTCGGAGGACCGGTAGCAAAAATCCCTGGCCCTGCCCCCCTGCCTCTGCTGAGCCACACCATCAGCAGAGGGTTTTCTTTTTTTACTTTTAAAAGCCGGTTTTGCTACAGCTGAAACCTTCCTTTAAAAGTAAAAAAAAGCCTTTGAGGATCCCACCCCTCAGCTGAGATCGGCAGCCTTTAAACTTAAAAATTTAAATTTAAATTAAAGGCTACTCTGGGGATCTCACCTGAGTTCCTCATCAGCAGAACCTTAAAAAACATGTTTTCTGTAGAAAACATGTAGAAAATCTCCTTTTAAAAGAGTCTAAGCCACTTACCTGATTACTGATCGACCTCATGGCTCTGCTCACAGCCCAAAAGCCCCAATTTCGCTTTTAGCATGAGACAGAACTAATCTAAATTTAGCTAATCTATTTCACCACTGAGTGATTAATGCTGTCTGGCTGAGGAACTCTGGGAATTGAAGTCCACAATAAAATAAAATAAAATAAAATAAAATAAAATAAAATAAAATAAAATAAAATAAAATAATAAAATATTTGTGCAGCTTTCTAAGATTTGGTGTGTTTCTGTAGTGTTTCACTCTAACTACACAAACACAAAATCTCAGAAAGCTGTATGTGGTATTTTGTGTGTGTGTGTGTCAGTTGTGTGTGTGTAAAGTGTGAAAGTTGGTTTTTGAGCTTTTTGTGGCTGTGAAGTGTGAAGTGCAGCTGCTTTTACATTGTGTGTGAGTCAGTTGTGTTGTGTTGTGTTGTGTTGTGTGTGTGTAAAGTGTGAAAGTTGGTTTTTGGTATCTCTTATTTTTTTTTATACTTTATTATTTTTATTATTTATTGTTATTGGCCACGCCCACCCAGTCATCTGACCACCAAGCCATGCCCACCAATTAAGCCATGCTCACAGAACCGGTAGGGAAAATTTTTAGATTTCACCCCTGGTTTCATCATATGATGGGAAAATTGCTTTTATTGTTGGAGACTAATTGACTTGAAGAATTATTCAGTTAGTTCTTAACCACTTTATTATGATTAACTTGTCTTTTATTTTTAACTTTTCTATTGAGCATTAACTTAAGAGTTATGTTTCTCTTTAACTGGATGCCTACAGTTTAAGTATAAAGTCCATCTTCATTAACTAAAAAAAACCCACTGTGATTCAATGTGTAGTAGTAGTTGAATGAGTTGAATATCTGTACATTTGTGTGTAAGCCTTTTTCTATTTCAAAGTGTCATGTTTAAATTAGTATCATGGCATTCTGTTGCTGGAGGGGGTATTGAATAAGTAATAACTGTTGACCTAGGGATTTGTTGGGTTTTTTACCTATTATTTCTAATTTGCAGCATTCCACTCTATTCAGTAATAGCGAAATAGTTGTTGACATCAGCAGAAAGTCGCAGCACCAAAGCAAAACTTAAATGTTATAGCTTCCCCTAAGGCTGAAAACTATACAGAACAGAACAGGAAGAAGCAACTTGGCAGTTCCTTCCAGTTATTTTGAATTACATCTCAAATAATCCCTCAATATTGGCTAAGGAGCTGGTAGGGAATAAAGTCCAAAATGTCTGAATGTCCAAATTGCTTATTGTATTTTCAAAATTAATTTTTAGATAAAGATTAATCACGGATCATTCGGCTCTCTTGTCTTTTTGCAATGCCATAATATGTTTTAACTAGGCTGTATAGACGTGTATTTGACATCAGTCTGGTGAATCAAGCAGTGCATGACTCAAGCATCTCAGCTGTATATTGGCTGTCATTATGTATGCCTATGCTAAACTTTTCCATAGGATTTGCCAACAGGAATGGCATATGACTAAAATAGTAGTAAATTACTTATTACACCCAAAGGCAAAGTTCCACAGAAATTCTGTAGTTCCACAGCAACGGAACAGAAAACCATAAGCAATTCTGCCTTTCTCCTAAAATTCCATAGCTGTCGGCCAATTTGTATCAGTATGTACCCCCATATGTTTATAAGACGCAAAGTACCAAATGAATTAGAGAATGAGATCATAGTTATTCTGAAGTTATTAAAATACGTAGAAGATTCTTTATTAGACTGTGCTTCTTTACAATCAATGGGTTTTTTTTTCACCAATTATAGTAAGGGGATATATTCTATGACATTTCACACATGCTCTATAGCGTCGTTTTGAGGGTAGGAGTTGAAACAGTTTATGTCCCTCGCATCCTAGACATAAACTGTTTCAACTCCTACCCTCAAAACGATGCTATAGAGCACTGCACACCAGAACAACTAGACACAAGAACAGTTTTTCCCCGAAGGCCATCAACACTGTCAGACTATTTACTGGATCTGCACTACTATTAATCTTCTCATCGTTCCCACCACCAATCTCTTTCCACTTATGACTGTATGACTATAACTTGTTGCTGGCAATCCTTATGATTTATATTGATATCCTGACCATCAATTGTGTTCTAAATGTTGTACCTTGATGAACGTATCTTTTCTTTTATGTACACTGAGAGCATATGCACCAAGACAAATTCCTTGTGTGTCCAATTACACTTGGCCAATAAAAAATTCTATTCTATCCTATTCTATTCTATTCTACCCGGTGTATAGTATACGTGTTTGTTTGTTTTAATGGAAGAGTCATCAAACGGGCACCAAATGCTGGAAGACATACTTATGGGTCCCAGACAATGTGACTATGCTTCTTACAGCCCCAACGTCTATGCAATTAATAGGTACACAGGAACAAACAGAAGGGGGCCTTCTCAGAGATGTGATGCTCACCATACCAATTGGTAGGTTGAATTTCAATAATAGAGGCATATTTATTTCTAAATATGGAATAGTTAATTTAAATACAGGTAGTCCTCAACTTCCAACAGTTCATTTAGTGACTATCTGAAGTTACAATGCCACTGAAAAAAGTGACTTATGACCATTTTTCACACTTATGACCATTGCAGCATCTCCATCGTCACATCATCAAAATTCAGACGCTTCTGACCTACATTTATGGCTGTTGCAGTGTCCCAGAGTCACGCGATCACCTTTTGCAACCTTCTGACTAGCAAAGCCAATGGGGAAGCCAGATTCACTTAACAACCGTGTTACTAACTTAGCAACTGCACTAATTCACTTAACAACTGTGGCAAGAATGGATATAAAATGGGACAAAACTCGCTTAACAAACGTCTCACTTAGGAACAGAAGTTTTGGGCTCGATTTGGTGAGGACTACCTGTATTATCACACGCCCTCACACTATTTTAAGACTGAAGCCTAGAAAAAGGTACGTCATACCAACTTGGGAAGAGAAGTTTTTTTTTTGGGGTGGCCCATTTTAGATGGCAAATTCTGAATAATCAGAACCATTTATAAATCTATAAGTGTTCAGGGATAAAACTCTGTAACACATCATCATTCTTTTGCTATTATGTCCATCATTCAATCAATAGGAAAAAAAACCTGGGGAGAAATTATCACCTTATAAGAATATTTAATTTCAAATTTGGGGGGTGGGGAAATAAGTACAGGTAGTATGTATTTATGACAGTTGTTCTCTTCCGAATTATTTGTAACTTTCCCAGCTAGCTTCCAGTAAGCAAAGGCAATGGGAAAACCTGATTCGTTTAACAACGACATGATTCACTTAATTGTGGGGAGGGGGAAAGGTTGTAAATGGGGCAAAACTCACTTAACAACGGCCTTGCTTAGCAACAATTTGGGGATCTATTGAGTCGTAAGTTGAGGACTACCTGTAATTCTGCTCAGGTTGCTATTTCTTCTCTTGAATGTTCACAGAGACACAAAAAATGTTACAACTTCCAACAGGATTCTGGGTTCCAGTGACTGAAGCAAATGTGCAAAAGGAGCCATATCATAAGAGGAGACAGAAGAATAATTCCCTGCACAACTAAGGAAAATGTTACAATAATAACCATAAACTTCTCAGAAATAGTTAGGAAGTTTCAGCAGATGCAGAAGCTGGAAGGCTAAGAATTCCCCCTTTGGCCACTCAAGTGGATGAAAATAATCCTGAAGTCTCAAGGGATTGGCCTTGTGCTAGACAACAGAGAGCAAAGAGCCTGGGATGCTGCAAACCACACAGCAGTTGGGACGACGTGTCTTACAAGTAGTGATTCCATCACTGTGCATTTAAGGGAATCTATATTAAGCTAAAGACACTGGGAAAAACCCTTTCAGACTTTCATGAGAAATGATCCACAGACTCCAGAGGTTTCAGGAAACTATGCAATAACCATCTGGAGAAGAGGAAAAAAATCTAAAAAAAATAAAAAAAAATATTGCAAGTCATCTTGAAAAGCTGCACATGCCTCTCCAGCAGTGTTTCTCAAAATGTGGTCTGAGAATCCCTAAGGGGTCTCCCAGACTGCCTTCAAAATTATTTTCCAGCCTATATTAAAATAATAATAATACGGGTAGTCCTCGACTTACAACAGTTCGTTTAGTGCTTGGCAGCTTCAAGACTTGTTTTATACTTTAAGCTGTAACACTTGCTATGCTGGCTGGAGAATTCTGGGAGCTGAAGTCCACAAGTCTTAAAACTGCCAAGTCTGAAGACCTCTGGGTGACTGTCCAAAGTTTCAATGGCACTAAAAATGTGATTTATGACCACTTTCCATACTTACGACCGCTCCAGCATCCCCCTGGTCACATGATCAAAATTCAAATGCTTTGCAACTCATATTTACAACAGTTGTAGTGTCCCAGGGTAATCTTCCCTGTTTATAGTACTCAAGACTCAGCTAGATTAAATGTTTTGATTTGATTGTGGCAGCTGGCAGCCTGAAGGGAAGGCCTGGACCAATGAGGATATTGGCCTGTCTTGTTGGTGTGGGACAAAAAAAACGAAATGTGTCAAAATTTAGAAGATCTACAGAACTCAGTGAATCCATATTCTCTTTATCGGAAGTATCATATTACAAAGGCATGCCTGGGTACAAGATTCATTTAAAGTGCAAGATTGATCAATAAGTTTTAATGTAATCGAATACAAAAAGTTCATTGATATATCAGATTCCACATTGCTCCTAATGTTTAAGAAACAAACACTCAAGAGTTTTGGTGTAGCATCCAAAAACCTATCCACAATTATCTGACAAATACTCAAAATACCTTTCCCTTTTTCCAAACATATCTGTGTTAAAGCCAGATGACATACTTCCACAAAAAATGTATTGCAATAAACTAATTGCAAAACCAGACATGAGAATCCAACTGTCTTCTATTAAGCCAGATAATAAGCAAACATTTTAAACTATGTCTTTCATTTCCATTTTTTATTTATTAAAAAGTTTCTTTTCATGAAATATATTTTGTGTCAACTTGCGAAGCCTTCCCAACCTGCTCGCGGGTTGCCGTAGACAGGGAGATGGGGAATCAAATCTCACAGCTGTATCAAGGGGTTTGCACCTCATTCAAAACAAAGCACATTCCAGCTGGCAAATGTCAAGCCCATCTCCATGGAGATCCACAGTGGCCAGAGGGAGGGACTTCTACAACCCACAAAATTGCTTCCTTGGGGAATGTGACTGATGACACACCTTATGGGGAGGGGGAAACAGGATCAGAGCCAAGCCGTGAATTAAATAAGGTCAGAGTTGGCTTCATTTGGTCCATGCTGACATGATGCTCCTAATAAATAACTGGATTTATTTTGAACCTTGGCTTGAGATTTATGTTTTAATTAAGGCATTGATCAGAACCCTGACACTTTGTTTATGTTAATATCAGAGTGTTAAATATATATTTTTATATGGTTCAATAAATACATATTCTACAAATGTGTCAATTTTATATTTTAATAGTATATTAAATATATTACATTAATAACTATAACCCAGAGAGACAAAAGCTTTTTTGGAGTCCTTCAAAATTTTCAAAAGTGAGCAGGCATCCTGAGGAAAATTAAAGTGTAAGTAACAATCCAACATAGGAAGAAATACGTTTTGCATTTATTTTAAGTTCTTTATTTTAAATTAAATACAGGCAGCGGAAATAAAAGAGGAAGCAGACGATTATTTTGTAATAAATGGCTTTCAAGATTGTAATCTGCCTAACGATTAAGAGCAAGAAACTGGTCTCAGTCAATAATCTACTTTTAAGTTTAGGCAGAAAGAGAGGGAAGGTTTTGCATGCAGCAGGTTGGGGATCATTTTCGAATAAATAATAATAATAACTCCCTTAGGAAAGGGAGACTAGGCCAACCAGTTATACTACATTCCCTCACTTCACCCCAGTGTCAGAAAAAAACCAGAAAAAAGCAATACACTGTCATAGTAAAGGGGCTATAAAACAGTGTTGGCCTTGATTCTGAAGTGTATTGAATTAAATAACTATAAATTTATCGTTTATTTTGCAAACGGAGAAAAAAATAACCTCAGCAGGGAAAGGCTTTGTAAAATTCCACTATGCCATTCATCAGACGAAGGAGAGGTGCTCTGGGACAGAGATTTTGAGGCAAGTCAGCTCACAGAAAAATATACCACAGAGAAAGGGTGTAACATAAGACTTATGGGTGGCAACCTCCAGGAAAATGGACTGTTTTAATTAAACTGTGAAAGAGATAAAGCAAGGGCAGCAAAGAACTGCAAACACAAATGGCATGGGAGAATTGAGGAAAAGAGATCTAAACACTGTTGTAAATTGGAGAACATAGACAAAGGACCAAAGCTGTAGCCATGTGTGAATTGCTGCAGGTGTGTCAGAGGTCAAAGGCACAAATTCACCCTTATGTGGAGGGAAAAGAAAAACAGACATACCATTAGAACTGGGTCACAGTGCCTTTTGAAAGCTGAATCCATGTCACCTCCCAGTAAAAGGCCAACTGCTGCTTGATTATTCACCGTAAAAAAGAGACAGAAGGTCGTAGAATCTGCCACACAAGCCATTAAAATACACAGCACTGCTTATTTTGATGAGAGGGGGAAAGATTATGAATTGAAGAATATTAATTTTAAATCTAATATAACACCTATACCCTGTTTCCCCCAAAATAAGACATCCCCAGATAATAAGCCTAATTGGGCTTTTGAGCACATGGCAATAAGACCAAGCGCTTATTTCAGGTTTCAAAAAAATATAAGACAGGGTCTTATTTTTGGGAAAACATGGTAGTTCTATCTTATTCTATACCACACTGTATCCTTGGACATCTGATTTAGTATAGTCTTAACAATTGCTCAGAAATGATTGCTCTAAAGTTATTGTTAAAAGAAATGCTAAACCTTTTAGTCCTATTGGAAATTCCAAAATACTTGTACCACCAACCTATCACTAAATGGCAAAGTTATTTTTAACTGAAGATATCAGGAAACCAGTTCTCTTGAGGTCAAAAATCTAGGAATCAGAGGTTTGTTTGCCAGTCCTAAATGCATGCACAAACATTTCCCAAGGTGATTCAATCCAGGTAAATCATTGGACAGGAGTTAATGTAATTAGGACAGATCACTGAGTGCCAATGTTCATGTTGCAATGGTCTTGTTGCACTGCTTCAAAGGATCAGGCTACCAGGAATCTATGTAACGAAGTGAGATGCAACTATAATAATTCAACTGCTGGATTCAACTGTTTACAGACCATTTGACCAGCCCTGTTAAGAGTACCAAACACAATATATTGTAATAGGAGAAACATGAAGTGATCAGACTTGAATTCTGGATCGTATTAAGATAAATTTTAATCACATCCCAAAAAACTTCAGCTTCCTGAACACACCAAAACTCATTGAGAAATCTGAAGCCAATTAGACTCAACAAATCATTCTAGCTGTAGCCTCCATGCATTAAAAAGAAAAGTATAGTAACACATAACTTCTATTTTCCAATTCAAGTATAAATAACAACTCCCAATCTTTTAAACAAATAGGAAACCAATTGGGAAATTTTAACACAGTCTGTATGCAATTGGTAGAAATTGGTGAGATGTATATAAACAGCTAAATAAAAATAAAAATAAAAAGTAAATAAATAAAAAATAAAGTTAAATGAATCAAAAATTGGAATTAAGATTGCCGGAAGAAATATCAACAACCTCAGATATGCAGATGATACCACTCTAATGGCAGAAAGCAAAGAGGAACTAAAGAGTCTCTTGATGCGGGTGAAGGAGGAGAGTGCAAAAGTTGGCTTGAAACTCAACATTAAGAAAACTAAAATCATGGCATTCGGCCCTCTCAATTCCTGGCAGATAGATGGTGAAAAAATGAAGGTAGTGACAGATTTTATTTTCCTGGGCTCCAAGATCACCGCAGATGGGGACTGCAGCCAAGAAATTAAAAGACGCTTGCTCCTGGGGAGGAAAGCTATGGCAAATCTAGACAGCGTACTAAAAAGCAGAGACATCACCCTGCCAACAAAAGTGTGTATAGTCAAGGCTATGGTTTTCCCAGTTGCAATTAATGGCTGTGAAGGTTGGACCATAAGAAAGGCTGAGCGCAAAAGAATTGAGGCCTTTGAACTCTGGTGCTGGAGAAGACTCTTGCGAGTCCCTTGGACTGCAAGGCAAACAAACCGGTCAGTCCTAGAGGAGATCAACCCTGACTGCTGTTTAGAAGGCCAGATCCTGAAGATGAAACTCAAATACTTTGGCCACCTAATGAGAAAGAAGGACTCACTGGAGAAGAGCCTAATGCTGGGAAAGATTGAGGGCAAAAGAAGAAGGGGACGACAGAGAACGAGGTGGCTGGATGGAGTCACTGAAGCAGTAGGCATGAGTTTAAATGGACTCCAGAGGATGGTAGAGGACAGGAAGGCCTGGAGGAATGTTGTCCATGGGGTCGTGATGGGTCAGACACGACTTCGCAATTAACAACAACATATAAACAGCAACCTTAAGCAGAAATTAGTTTCAATTGTGATTTGGAAGTCAAATGAATAGAATTATTTCCTTTCCATGTAGTCCACTTTAAAAAAGACAATTCTTCATTAGCAAAAAAAAAAAAAAAGCCAAGATGCAAAAATAGAAGCAGAAGCTTATTCTAGAATGCTATTTTTTTATTAATTGCCATAAAGGCTATTAAGGAATAATTAAGTCAAACTGAGTCCTTGATGTTCTTTGAGTTTTTGTTTGCTTGCAGATGCGTACCCAACTAGAGGAGGAAGAGGAGGAGGAGATTATTACCTAGTGATGATGTTACTAGTTAGGTAATAAAATACCTGCAAGCAAACAACCGAGCTCAAAGAGTATCAAGCGCTCTACAATTCAACCCGAGTTACAGATCTTTTCTTCGGTGAAATAACTATGTACATTATACATCCAGTGGTCAAACGATCCTGGCTATTTTTCTTAAATATTTCAAACATTTCCAAAAATTCTGAAAGAAAGCAGACCTGGAAACACTCCTTAGATTAAGAAACTACGTCACAATAAAAGGAAGCTATTTTGAAGGCCAGTTTGCCATCTTGTAATACACCTAAAGGGACGCGGTGGCTCAGTGGCTAAGATGCTGAGCTTGTCGATCGAAAGGTCGGCAATTCAGTGGTTCGAATCCCTTGTGCCACGTAATGGGGTGAGCTCCCGTTACTTGTCCCAGCTTCTGCCAACCTAATAGTTTGAAAGCACGTAAAAAATGCAAGTAGAAAAACAGGAACCACCTTTGGTGGGAAGGTAACAATGTTCCATGCGCCTTTGGCGTTGAGTCATGCTGGCCACATGACCATGAAGACGTCTTCGGACAGCGCTGGCTCTTCGGCTTTGAAACGGAGATGAGCACTGCCCCCTAGAGTCGGGAACGACTAGCACATATGTGTGAGGGGAACCTTTAATATACCTCTAAAATTCTTGTTGAACTAGCCCTGCGTGAATGTCATATTTTTTCCCCTTTGTTAATAGTGCTGAACTTTTTCCGGAAACTGCCACTGTTCTAAGAAGCTAAGTTCCTTTTCAGCTCCTCAATTACTTTGACTCAATAAAGAATGTATTTATGTTAATCATTTTAAACTTATATGTTAGAATACACAGAGACAAGGACAGATCTAAGGAGGAATCAGTTCTGCAGTACTGCATGTACTTAGAGAGAGCCTGGGAAGGATTCCATGGATGAGAATCCTCAAGGGGAAAACAATTCAAGAAGCTTGGGAAATTTTGAAAAGTGAGGTTATAAAAGCCCAGTCTAGCACAATACCAATGAAGAAGAAAAATAACAGTTCTCAAAAGAAACCAGCATGGCTACATAAAGAACTCTCTGACAAATTAAATGACAAAAAGCTCAAGTATAAAAAGTGGAAAGAGTGGCACATAACTAAGGCAAAATATCAGCAAATAGCCCGAGTCTGCAAAGATGAAGTGAAGAAAGCTAAGGCTCACAACAAAGGCTTCAT
Source organism: Ahaetulla prasina (assembly GCF_028640845.1). Taxonomy (NCBI): domain Eukaryota; kingdom Metazoa; phylum Chordata; class Lepidosauria; order Squamata; family Colubridae; genus Ahaetulla; species Ahaetulla prasina. Next base: position 177,815,602 of record NC_080539.1, on the reverse strand, counting down.
ATAAAAGTAAAAATAACAGTTCTCAAAAGAAACCAGCATGGCTACATAAAGAACTCTCTGACAAATTAAATGACAAAAAGCTCAAGTATAAAAAGTGGAAAGAGTGGCACATAACTAAGGCAAAATATCAGCAAATAGCCCGAGTCTGCAAAGATGAAGTGAAGAAAGCTAAGGCTCACAACAAAGGCTTGCGATAAAAGTAAAAAATAACAAAAAAAAGCTTCTTCCAATAAGTTAAAAACAAGAAAAAATTCAAGGAAACAATTGATCCATTGCTGGGGGAAAGTGGCAAGAAAGTGACAAGCAACAGGGAGAAAACAGAACTATTTAACACTTTTTTTGCATCTGTCTTTACACGAAGGGGAAAAACAGTCCAACCTTTCAAAAACAGCACCACAAAAAAAAAGATTAGGAACACAAATTAAAATAGGGAAGAAAATGGTAAGTGAGCACATGTCTACCCTAGATGAGTTCAAATCACCAGGACCAGATAGATTACACCCCAAGGTTCTGAAGGAACTGGCAGATGTGATCTCAGAGCCACTGAACTAGATCTTTCAAACAGGGGTGAAATGTTCCCGGTTTGGACTGGATTGGCTGATCTGGTAGCGATGACAGCGGGTGGTTCGGAGAACTGGTAGCAAAAATCCCTGCCCCCCACCACCCATGCCCACCCAATATCCGGTCGCCCGCTTCCCCGCTTGCGGCTTCTTTTAAAAAATGCTTTTTAAAGGTTAAAAAAAGGGCTCTGATGATCACAGCTGAGCCACACAATTGTCAGAGCCTTTTTTTATTTTTAAAAGCAATTTTTTTACAACCTATTTTGCTGAATAGATTGTTTAAAAAATGCTTTTAAAAGGTTAAAAAAAGATCGCGCGTCACAGCTGATCAATCTCCCGCACGCTGTTCTATTTATCCCATGCCTCCTTTTGCTGAACACTGCGCACATGCGGACCTTGCATTTGGTGCATTTATTTATTATTTATTTAATCATATTTATATACCGCCCTATCTCCCGAAGGACTCAGGGCGGTTCACAGGCGCTTAAAAACATATAAATACAGAATAAAAACAATTAAAAAACTTATTTTAAAGCCCGTTAATTAAAATATACAAATAAAACCCAATTAAAACCCAGAAATTTAAAATCTAGCTCAGTCCTGCACAATTAAATAAGTATGTTTTAAGCCCGCGGCGGAAGGTCTGAAGGTCCGGAAGCTGACGGAGTCCGGGGGGTAGTTCGTTCCAAAGGGTGGGAGCCCCCACAGAGAAGGCCCTTCCCCTGGGCGTCGCCAGACGACATTGCCTCGCTGACGGCACCCTGAGGAGACCCTCTCTGTGAGAGCGCACGGGTCGGTGAGAGGTATTCGGTAGCAGTAGGCGGTCCCGTAAATAACCCGGCCCAATGCCATGGAGCGCTTTAAAGGTGGTCACCAAGACCTTGAAGCGCACCCGGAAGGCCACAGGTAGCCAGTGCAGTCTGCGCAGGATGGGTGTTATGCGGAGCCACGAGGGCTCCATCTATCACCAGCGCAGCTGCATTCTGCACTAACTGCAGCCTCCGGATGCCCTTCAAGGGGAGCCCCATGTAGAGAGCATTGCAGTAATCCAGGCGAGACGTCACGAGTGCGTGAGTGACCGTGCATAGGGCATCCCGGTCCAGAAAGGGGCGCAACTGGCGTACCAGGCGAACCTGGTAGAACGCTCTCCTGGAGACGGCCGTCAAATGGTCTTCTAGAGACAGCCGTTCGTCCAGGAGGACGCCTAAGTTGCGGACCCTCTCCATCGGGGCCAATGACTCGCCACCGATGGTCAGCCGCGATTGCTGACTGTACCGGGATGCCGGCATCCACAGCCACTCTGTCTTGGCGGGATTGAGCTTGAGCCTGTTTCTCCCCATCCAGACCCGTACGGCCTCCAGACACCGGGACAGCACTTCGATAGCTTCGTTTGGGGTGGTCCGGTGTAGAAAAGTACAGCTGGGTGTCATCCGCATACAGCTGGTACTTCACACCGAAACCACTGATGATCTCACCCAGCGGCTTCATGTAGATGTTAAACAGAAGGGGCGAGAGGATCGACCCCTGCGGCACCCCACAAGTGAGGCGCCTCGGAGCCGACCTCTGCCCCCCTGTCAACACAGACTGCGACCGGTCGGAGAGATAGGAGGAGAACCACCGATAAACGGTGCCTCCCACTCCCAATCCCTCCAACCGGCGCAGCAGGATACCATGGTCGATGGTATCGAAAGCCGCTGAGAGGTCTAATAGGACCAGGGCAGAGGAGCAACCCCTATCCCTGGCCCTCCAGAGATCATCCACCAACGCGACCAAAGCCGTCTCCGTGCTGTGCACTGTGCATGCGCGCGCACAGTGCACAGTCAGTGAACTAGTAGTAAACCAGTTCAGATTTCACCACTGCTTTCAAAGATCCTGAAGCACCAGAGGACTGGAAAAGAGCTGATGTAGTTACCATATTCAAAAAAGGAAAAAAATAGATCCAGGAAACTACAGACCCATCAGCCTGACCTCAATACTAGGGAAAATTATAGAAAAAATTCTAACACTGTTGGAAGAAATATCCATCTGGGTTCAGTTCCAAGTGGGGACAAAGACACTGGAAACATGGAGACTGCTTGGAAAGATGGTTTAATGGTGGTCAGGATCACATGGCTTGAGATCCTGAACAGAAAAGGGCCGAGATCCTGTGTGCTCCCTGGTTTTATGCTTTTTCTGAGCTTTGAACTTTCTGGGGCACAGGAAGAGTATCCTGATTGGTTGTCAGACTCCCAGGGGGTGGGGGTCTTAGCTAATGTTGTAGGTTGTCTCTCAAGCTTGCTTGAGCCTTGCCATGTGGTAAGATTCTGTTGCTAGATGGGTAGGGGCTAATCCTATCTGTCATGTAGACAATGGACTGGCTCAGGCCTTAATGGCCCATTGACAAAGGTGGGGGGGGGGAGTTGCTTCGTCTTTAAAACATGTTTCTCCATTTCTCATCCAGGGAAATATATTCTGCCTTTTAAATATTTTCTAAAATATTTCATTCTTCTAGGAGGGGGTGGGTGCTAAATTCCTACACACCTAGAAACAAACAAAGTAATAACCAAAAGCCAACATGGGTTTGTCAAAAACAGATCATGCCAGACTAATCTTATTTCATTCTTTGACAAAGTGACAAAATTAGTGGACCAGAGGTATGCTGCTGATATAATTTACTTGGACTTCAGTAAGGCATTTGACAAAGTAGACCATAACCTACTACTAGATAAAATAGAAAATGTGGGTTAGACAGCATCACCACCAGATGGTTTCGTAACTGGCTGACCAACCGCACACAACGTGTAGTCCTCAATGGAACTGCATCTATATGGAGGAGGTATGCAGTGGGGTATCCCAGGGCTCTCTTTTAGGTCCAATACTCTTCAACATCTTCATCAATGATTTGGATGAGAAGATACATGGGGAACTCATCAAATTTGTAGATGACACCAAGCTAGCAGGAATAGCCAACACTCCGGAAGATAGGCTTAAGATACAGAAAGATCTTGACAGACTTGAACATTGGGCGCTATCTAACAAAATGAAAATTCAATGGTGAAAAAAGTAAGGTTCTACATTTAGGCAAGAAAAACAAAATGCACAGGTACAGTATTTGTGATACCTTACTCAATAGTAGTACCTGTGAGAGGGATCTTGGAGTCCTAATGGACAATAACTTAAATATGAGCCAGCAGTGTGCTGCAGCTGCCAAAAAAGCCAACACAATTCTAGGCTGCATAAACAGAGGGATAGAATCAAGATCACGTGCAGTGTTAATACCACTTTCTAATGCCTTGGTAAAGCCACACTTGTAATACTGCATCCAATTTTGGTCACCACGATGTAAAAAGATGTTGAGACTCTAGAAAGAGTGCAGAGAAGAACAACAAAGATGATTAGGGGACTTGAGGATAAAACATATAAAGAACGGTTGCTGGAACTGGATATGCCTAGTTTAATGAAAAGAAGGACTAGGGGAGACATGATAGCAGTGTTCCAATATCTCATTGGTTGCCACAAAGAAGAGGGAGTCAAACTATTCTCCAAAGCACCTGAAGGTAGAGCAAGAAGCAATGGGTGGAAACTAATCAAGGAGAGAAGCAACCTAGGAGAAATTTCCTGACAATTAGAATAATTAATCAGTGGAACAACTTGCCTCCAGAAGTTGCAAATGCTCCAACACTTGAAGTTTTTAAGAAGAAATTAGATAACCATTTGTCTGAAGTGGTGTAGGGTTTCCTGCCTAAGCAGGGGGTTGGACTAGAAGATCTTCCAGGTCCCTTCCAACTTTGTTAAATTATAAATTACAGTATACATGTATGTACTCTAACTGCATGTATGCTATTGAAAATGATATTCAGGCATTTATTCAGGGAAGCCATTATTATCAACACAGTCACTGAATGGAAGATATATGTATTCAGGAAATATTGCATGTTGCAAAGTATTTTTTCCAGCAATAAAAAAAAATGATCAAGAGAGTCCACTTTTGATCACTGAGGAAAGCAAAGAAACCAAATCTATAGTTGAGTGATAGGTTTGCATTACAACCAAGATGACTCAACAACATGGGAGTTTTCAAATTCTCAAGAACACTTTAACAGATGAAATGACATAAAAGGGAGGAGGAAGCAGAAGATTTTAAAGATTAAGACCAATGTTTTTGTTTGCCCTGAGATCTGTGGTAAATAATTGGTCTCAAGATGCAGGTTGTAGACTTAAGGCATTACACACCAGCAAAGTTACACAAATCAGATTATACCTATCATTCTGGGTCAGAGAAGCAATGAATGACCTCCTGATTCTAACCTTGGGCAAAGTACACAGGCTCTGCAATTAATAATTAAACCATCCCTTAATAAATTATTGCCTTTAGTAGTGACTTTAGGAATCAAAAAAATAGTTTGTAACCTAACATTTCAGCAGGGAGCTAATTGGTAATGAAGGAATCTTTTCAGATTTTAGGGTGTAGGAAGTTAGCACCCACCCCTCTCCTAGAAGAATGAAATATTTTAGAAAATATTAAAAAGGGCAGAATATTATATTTCCCTGGATGAGAAATGGAGAAACATGTTTTAAGGACAAAGCAGCTTCCTGCCGCCCCCCACCTTTGTCAATGGGTCAGAGGCAGAAACTCACTCCCCCCCACCTTTGTCAATGGTCCATCATCTGCAACACAATAGGACCCATCTAGCAACAGAAACTCACCACATGGCACCTGGGAAGATTACATCAGCCAGCAAGGCTAGCTAAAAACCTGGGAGTTTGACAACCAATCAGAATACTCTTCTTGTGCCCCAGGAAATTCAAAGCTCAGAGAAAGCATAAAGCCAGGGCGCGCACAGCATCTCACCCATTTTTTTCTGTTCAGGAACTCAAGCCATGTGATCCTGACCACCATTAAACCATCTTTCCAAGCAGTCTCCATGTTTCCAGTGTCTTTATCCCCACTTGGAACTGAACCCAGATGGATATTTCTTCCAACAACGGAAGCTATGCTTCTTTTTCCTTAGTTGATTTGTCAATTCCATATTAAGACAGCTTCAAATTAATTGCCTTTGTTCTGTCAGATTTTATATATAAAGGACAAACTGTAGCATTGTCTAGGCAAGTCTCCTTTGAGCTGAGCTTTTGGTGACTTCAAGGATATTTCTGAGCATTTTCTTACAAGATTTTCAATTTCCAGCATTTCTTTTCAGTGCAGCACTGTCTCCTTGGTGATAGGCCTGAGGTTACTGAATCAACCATTTTACAATGAAGTACAACTTCTCCCCAAGATGAATCTGTGGGAAGGACTGAACTGATTTTTATTCTGATTTCTAATGCATTGATTGGGAATTGATAAACCTGGAAAAACGGTGTCAGGAGCTCACCTCAACAGGTAAGTGATAGTCAGTTACTCTGGAAAGGAGTTTTTTTTCCTCTGGGGAAAAAAAAATCAGAATCACACCAGGAAATTATGCTAAATCTGACTGTAATGGCTTTCATGGAATGCATTACCAATGGCTGAGGCAGAATCTATGAGATTGCTATATAATTCCATCTTCCATTAAGCTCTGAGAAAGAAAATATAGAGGGTGTATTATGTCATGAGCCTGTGAACAAGGTTCTATGTGACTTCCACTCTTCTTGGAGTGGAGGATGGGGTAAAATTCCTTATTTTTGTACAGTATAACCTGTTGTCAGCTTTGGAAGCTATACTAGGCTGAAGGCTTCCACACGCTGCCACTTTCTCCTCTGTAGGAAAGGACGGGAGGAGGGTGGTAGTACAAGAGATGATTAGACAAAACAACATTCTTCCTGCCGGTCAAGGTTAGGCTAGGTTCGCATCTGGAGGAGTGGCTGGAGTGATGCTTCGACATGGGACAGTTGAGGATTGGAGCATGTTACCAGCAGAGGGGTCACGAGGGTGGAGATTTTGGGGTTTGTATTATTGAGGGAGGAACTGGAATCCCCAGTTTTGGTTTTCATCCAACGGTGCCAGTTTACCTATGCCAGTAAAAGAACTTTGAAAGATGTTGGCTTCGGAGTCTTTTCTGCAGGAGAGGTTTTCTGGAACGCTGACACCTGTGTGATTTGGGTATCATACAAACGAATCATATACAAAAGGAGAAGGCTAAAGAACATGTGGCAGACCTAGAAGAAAATGGAGAGACGACATCAAAGACTCTCTCTTTCTGGTGAGAAAAATGGTCCCTGAGGCTGGGCTCCAGCACGAGTCCGAAAGCTCGGAAGACTAAACCTCTGGTCCCAATGACTGACCCAGATTGGATCCTGCAACATTATCCTGGGACACATATATTTGCTTTTATTCATCTTCAAAGACACACTACAACAGTATCAAATTACAATGGTTGAGTCCACCAGAAGTACAAGAACCAGAACTTTGTAGCAGGGGTGAAATCTAAAAATTTTCCCTACCAGTTCTGTGGGCGTGGCTTAATTGGTGGGTGTGGCTTGGTGGTCAGATGACTGGGTGGGCATGGCCAATAACAATAAATAATAAAAATAATAAACAAAGTATACAAAAAATAAGAGGTACCAAAAACCAACTTTCACACTTTACGCACACGCAACACAACGGATTCACACACAATGTAAGAGCAACTGCACTTCACCCAAAATGGGTCCTGCAACAAGCAGGAACCTCACACAGCCACAAAAAGCTCAAAAATCAACTTTCACATTTTATACACAACACAACAAAACTGACTCACACACACACACACAAAATGCCACATACAGCTTTGTGAGATTTTGTGTGTTTGTGTAATTAGAGTGAAACACTACAGAAACACACCAAATCTCAGAAAGCTGCACAAATATTTTATTTTATTATTTTATTTTATTTATATTTTTTAGATCAGGGTCTCCAACCTTAGTAACTTTAAGGCTTGTGGACTTCAATTCCCAGAGTTCCTCAGCCAGGAAAGCTGGTTGAGGAACTCTGGGAGTTTAAGTCCACAAGCCTTAAAGTTACTAAGGTTGGAGATCCCTGTTTTAGATAAAAGCAGCTAAATTTAAAACTTCCTTAACTTTAAATTGCTGTCTAAAAAAACCCAACTCCTTAAAAAAAAATTAACTATTTTTTAATAGTTTACTAACCCAATTGGAGGTAGGCAGATTGAGCTGCTCACCGAGAAGATGGATTCCAGGCAGGCAGATTCAATTGCTAGCTGATGCAACTGATTGCAGCAGCCGAAGCAAAGCAAATAAGCAGCAAGTGAGGAGGGGGCGATTGGGTGGGCATGGGTGGGGACTGTTGTAATAGTTTGTTAAAAAATGATTTTAAAAGCCTGTGGTGATCAGGAAACTCATCTGGGATCGCCAGAGGAAAAAAAGATTTTAAAAGGCTCCTCTGACGATCCCAGCTGAAGTTGCCTGATCACAGCCCAGAACCTCTTAAAAGGATTGTTTTAACAATCTCTTCGGCCAAAGAGCTTGTAGAAAACATGTTTTTTAAAAGGTTCTGGTGATCAGGCAACTCAGCTGGGATCGCCAGAGGAGCCTTTTAAAACCTTTTTTTTTTTACAACCTCTTCAGCGAAAGAGGTTGTTAAAAAAAAGATTTTAAAGGGTTCTGACTGTTAAGTTCGGGAAGTAACGAGGCTGGAGACCAGGGTAGTGACAACAGCTCTTTAATATATGGTGGACCCAGCCCCTGGCTGGGGAAAAACCTCTCCTTATATACAGTCTAACCGGCGGCTTCAACCAATCAGCAACGTGCTTGTTTCCCGCCAAAATATTTAAAGATACATTACACTCCTTCCCTCCCAGAAAACACTTTACCCCTATTTACATGATATTTACATATTATTTTTCAACGTAATCACGCAAATAGACTGGGCGTCTCCTGACTCTTTCGGACCTGCGCAGTTCATTCCCTGGGAGTGGGTTGAGCTGACCGGAGGGGCTGTTTGCTCCTCTCAGCTCCTCCTCTAGGCCATCCGGCCCTGGATTATTTGCAGAGTCGTCCCTGCTGTTTTCTATTGGAACCTGTTGGCGTCGCTGGACCTCCGGGAACTCAGATAAGTCCTGCGATTTTCCCGGGTTTGAGTCAGCTGTGGATTCAAACATTGTATAGTCAGGGCCTGTTTCGTCTAGTACGGATTGTTCTGCCATGCGTCAGATTTGGTCTATGTGGCGCCTCCATACTCGGCCGTCTTTTAACTCCACTAAGTATGATTTTGGACCTGTTATGTTTAGGATTTGTCCTGCTACCCAGATTGGGCCTTCACCATAGTTGTGTGCCCACACTTGGTCGCCTATTTCCATCCCTCTAGTTTTTCCAAGTCCCCCCTTGTAATCCTCCGGTGTATAGTTTGGATTTAAACGGTCTAGGCGGCACCTGAGCCGCCCATTAATAATTCTGCTGGGCTTCTGCGGTTGTGACACAGGGGTCTGTGTTGGACGCCAGGAAAACATCGATTTTTGTTTGCCAGTCGCCTGGCTTGATTCTGACAATGCCTCTTTGCGCCCGGACGAACGCCTGCAAGGCCATTCGTCGCAGGGTGGAAAGGCGCCGAGAGGGCATGTCGGATGCCCTCTTCTGCCAAGTATTCCTCAAACTGGGTTGCCGTGAATTGCGGGCCGTTATCGGAAACTAGTGTGTCGGGCAACCCATGGGTTACAAATAGGTGCCGTAGAACTGAGATCACGGCCTCGGCTGCCATGGATCTCATGAGAATGATTTCCAGCCACTTGGAGTAGGCGTCGACTACTACCAGGAAGGTTTGGCCGTGGAAGGGGCCGGCAAAATCAATGTGGATTCTAGACCAGGGCCCTTGGGGTCTCTCCCATTCCCGAACCGGTGCCGTTGGGGGTAGCGGTCTGGACTCCTGGCAGGCCTGGCATTTCCCTACCCTTTCAGCAATTTCCGAGTCCATTAAGGGCCACCACACATAGCTTCTTGCTAGACCCTTCATCCTTACGATCCCTGGGTGGCCCTCGTGGAGGAGATCCAACACCCTTTTCCTCAATTTCTCTGGGATCACCACTCGATCCCCCCATAGCAGGCAACCCCCTTGAGCCGACAGTTCCCCACGTTTCTTTACAAACTCTTTAAAATGCTCGCCCGGCGCAGCGGGCCACCCTCTTTGTACCCAACCAAGTACAGTTCTCAAAATAATGTCCCGGTATGACGCCCGAGCCACCTCCTTAGACGTGACTGGGCCAGAGTCCAGAGAGTCAATTAACAGTATGGGCGTCCCCGGAGTGGGGTCCTCGATCGCCCCTGGTAGTGGGCATCTGCTTAATGCGTCCGCATGCCCCAACTCTTTTCCTGGCCGATGCTGCAGTTTATAGGAGTAGGCGGCTAGAAAGATAGTCCATCGGGTCAATCGGGGCGAAAGTGCCACAGGCGTTGGGCGGTCGCCAGCCAGTAACCCTAACAGTGGTCTATGGTCTGTAACAATTTCAAAGTCTCTACCAAAAACGTATTCGTGAAACTTTTTTACTCCTGAAACTATAGCTAGAGCTTCCTTATCTAACTGACTATAGTTCCTCTCTGTCGAGGACATCGTTCTGGAGTAGAAAGCTATTGGGGCTTCTGTGCCATTTGGAAGCCTGTGGCTGAGCACAGCACCCACCCCGTAAGGGGAAGCATCGCAAACTAATACCAATGGCATTGTGCTATGATACTGAATCAGTAAGCTATCGCTCGAGAGTAGGTTTTTTACTGCTTCAAAAGCCCTAGCTTCCGTCTTTCCCCAAGACCAAGCAGTATTCTTTCCCAGTAACTTATGTAGCGGCTCGGCAACGGTTGCCTTATTTTTCAAAAAGACTGCGTAAAAGTTCACTAGACCCAGGAATGCCTGTAGCTCTGTTTTGTTTTTGGGCGCTGGAGCCTTCCTTATTGCCTTGTCTATTCCTTCCTTGTCTATTCTGTAGCCCAAGAACTCTACGGATTCTACCCCTATTTGGCATTTGTTCACTTTAACCTTTAGACCGGCTGACCGGAAAATGCCCAGAACTTTTCTCAAACGCTCCCCCAATTCTTCTAAATTTTCGGCTGATACCAATACATCATCGAAATAGGGGACTACCCCCGGGAGCCCTTGCAGAAGTCGCTCCATTAAATTTTGAAATAGACCAGGAGCCACACTCACCCCAAACTGTAACCGGGTACACTTGAAAGCACCTCTGTGAGTCACAATTGTCTGGGCTTCGGCTGTGTCGGCGTCTACGGGCAGTTGTTGATAGGCTTGGGCCAAATCTAATTTGGCAAAAACGTGCCCTTGCCCCAGCGAGTGCAGCAAGTGTTGCACCACGGGGACCGGGTAAGCGCTTTTTTGCAAGGCTTTGTTTAACGTTGCCTTGTAATCAGCGCAGATTCTAACTGACCCATCTGGTTTCACTGGGGTGACGATTGGCGTCTCCCACTTTGCATGATCGACTGGCACCAGTATCCCCTGACTGATGAGCTTGTCTATCTCCCTATCAATCTTGGGTTTAAGGGCAAAAGGGACCCTCCTTGCTTTTAACCGTATGGGGGCTACCTGGGGGTCTAAATTGAAGGAAATAGGGGTCCCCTTGTACTTGCCCAGGCAGTCCTTGAACACATCTTCGAATTCGTCCATGAGTGCGTCTTTTAGGTTAACGTCACTTCTGTAGATGCCAGTCATTCCCATGCCCAATGCACGGAACCAGTCTAGTCCCAACAAACTTGGCAGGGTCCCTTCGACTATCGTGATGGGCAGGGTCTTCTTGTGTGGTCCGTACTCGACGCGGACAGAGGTGGTCCCTCGAACAGGGATGCGATTCCCTTGGTAGTCGTGAACTCTTAGCCGCTGTGTTTGCAGTTTGCGTTTAGCGATTTTCGGCAAAGCTTTCACAAAAGTGTCCCAGGACATGATTGTGATCGCTGACCCTGTGTCCACTTCTAGTCGGCACGGCACTCCTTCGATTTTCAGTTTCGTGAAGATTTTCTTCTCGACGCGGGTTGCTGCACGGCCTATTATCACGGTCGTTCGATTTGAATTTGCGCCCTTTTTGTTTTGACCAATCGCGGGTTGCCTTGCCGATCCCGCGCTCTGATTGGTTGGTTTGAATTTTCGGCGGGAAGGTTGGGGTGCTCGACAGACTTGAGCCAGGTGCCCCTTCTTCTCGCACCGCCGACATGTAGCGTCCTTGAACTTGCATCGTTGACGCTGGTGTTGCCCTCCGCAACTTCCGCATTCATCCCGGTCTTCTTTGCCCCTTCTTTCGGTGAGGCAAACCCCTTCCTCATCCTCGCCGTCTGATTCGGTCTGGATTTCTTCGTTGTGGACCGGGGTTGATTTCGCGCTCGCCGTTGGCGTGAGTGGCTTTTGTAGGGTTTCCGCCGCTTGGGTGGACATCTCATGAGCTCTGGCTTCGTCCAGAGCGTTTGCCAGCGTTAGATTGCTTTTTGATAGCAGCCGCCTCCGCAAACGAATGTCTCTGACCCCACGGATGAGTTGCTCTAACAGCTCCTCATCCAAGTCTCGGTACCCACAGTCCTTGGAGGCTTTTCTCAGGGCGGCCATGTAATCGCTGATGGATTCGCCCTCTTGCTGTCTGCGCTCTCCAAATTCAAAATGCCGTACATATTTGGACGGTGTTGGCGCGAAATGGTTCTTCAATAGATTTTGCAGAGTTTGCCACGATACCGATTGTACCGGCGTTGGCTCTGCCAGGGCTTCCGCAATGTCGATGACCTCGGGACCGCAGTGGCTCAGGAAATACGCCCTTTTGCGGTTGTCTGGAACTCCTTGCAGTTCGTTTGCCTCGAGGAAACTCTCGAAACGGGTCATGTACGTTCCCCATTTCTCCCTGGATGGGTCAAACGGTGCGGGCGGAGTGTAGCTGGCCATCGCTGCGTTTCTGCCCTGAATTTGCTGGGTTCGGTTTTTTCGCGTGTTCAGCTCGTTCCTGGTGCTCTTAGCCTCGAGATCCCACCTTCGTCGCCAGTGTTAAGTTCGGTAAGTAACGAGGCTGGAGACCAGGGTAGTGACAACAGCTCTTTAATATATGGTGAACCCAGCCCCTGGCTGGGGAAAAACCTCTCCTTATATACAGTCTAACCGGCGGCTTCAACCAATCAGCAACGTGCTTGTTTCCCGCCAAAATATTTAAAGATACATTACACTGACGATCCCAGCTGAGCTGCGGGATCATCAAAGGCTTTTTTTTTTTACTGTTAAAGGCATTTTTTTGGCTGAAGAAAAAATACTTTTAAAAGTAAAAAAAAACAAACCTCTGATAATGGCATGGCTCAGCAGGGCAGTGGATGGGGCCAGGGATTTTTGCTACCAGTTCTCTGAACCACCAGCCGCAATTGCTACTGGATCAGGTGATTCAGTCCGAACCGGGAGCATTTCACCCCTGCTTTGTAGTAGTAGTAGTACTGAAGGAAGAGGAGGAGGAGGAGATGTTTGCTCTTATATTGACCACCAGAAGGCAAGATGTGACAAGTTTCATTCTTATTGGGAGTCCTCAGGCTCTCTCAAAACTCTTCATCTACACTATAACTATTGTATTCCAACTGCAACCAGTCTTGGGTAATTGTTGTGTCCTATATACCTGTTTCCAATTCAACAGCGTTTAGAATCTGGCTTTGCCCACATATTGGGCAGATGATGGTATTGTGGGAAGCCCCCCACCTCAGAAGAATGAAATATTTTGGGAAATATTAAAAAGGCAGAATATTATATTTCCCTAAATGAGAAATTGGAAAAACATGCTCTTAAAGACAGAAAGCAGAGTCAGACTTTCTTAATAGCCCCCAGCAGATACTTTGTGTCCATTAAGAAAGATTGGGTCAGCCTATTCAGAAACAAAAGACCTTCACCTCCAGTGATGGGATTAAAAATTTACATTCTCCTCCACCCACTACTATTTAGCAGAAGACACAGAGCTCACTACATTGCACCATTTCCCAAGGGCATTTCAGACATTGCACAATTACACACACACCACACTGCTCAGCAGCATTTCAGGACCTGTATAAAATCATGGCACTCATCTAGCTAGTTGTTCAGCTGACCCAGAAGTGCTGTTGGTTCTGTTCATCATTAAACTTTCTTTCCAATCAGCCTCCATGTTGTTTCCAGCGTCTTTCTCCCAGCTTGAAACTGCACCAGACGGATTTTCCTTCCAACAATATAGATATTTGTAACCCAGACTCCCTCACACTATCAGGACTAAATTCTAGCCAAGCTAGAACAGTCACAGAACATTAAATCTTGTGGTTTGGTAAGGAATATTGTGGAAATGAAAAAAGGGTTGGGTTTTAATTTTCCTTTCAAATTCAAGTTATGATAGTAGGGAAATTTCTATGTGGTCTTCTGTTTCTCCTTTGAACATTCACTCTGGAGCTAAACTCTACAAAATTCACTCTATCCCAAAGAGTGGGATACATACAATACTGGCATCTGAAGAAAATATTGCTAATTTGGGCCGTGATAGCTCAGGCTGTAAGAAGCCTGTTATTAGAACACAGCAGCCTGCAATTACTGCAGGTTCAAGCCCGGCCCAAGGTTGACTCAGCCTTCCATCCTTTATAAGGTAGGTAAAATGAGGACCCAGATTGTTGTTGTTGGGGGGGCAATAAGTTGACTTTGTAAATATACAAATAGAATGAGACTATTGCCTTATACACTGTAAGCCGCCCTGAGTCTTCGGAGAAGGGCGGGATATAAATGTAAATAAAAAAAAATTTTAAAAAAATTACATCCTGGATTTAAGATTTTACTATCTACATCCTGTATTTTCTCTACAACCTATAGCAAAAAAGAAATTACAATGTTTAATGTAGCATATTAAATTTATTTTTAGAAAAACAGTTCTTCCTTTGGCTTGTTCTAAATTTTAGTGCCACTTTCATTGGATTGGTCTTTTCTTAGTCTTTTTATATATAAATATAAATACAAATACATACATACATACACACACATATTTATACATATATACACACACATATATATATTTTCAGCATTCTTATGTGCCATCTTATTGGCTGGATCATGCATCTCACTAAGCCAAGTTAGGTTAATGTCTAAAGTATAAATGGTGTAATTTTCCCATGAGGTGAATTCCTAATCCATAGTTTTACTAATCACAGTTGGCCATTTCACAGAACATATTAAGTTAAAATTAAATCACATTCTGGTTTAGCATAATGTGTGCACCCATTTTAGAAATGGAGCCAATTTATTACTTCTTGGTTAGCTGCAGTTTAACCAAAATTACCGCCTTTCCATCTGAGTTCGGCAAATTTGAAGAGCTGGGGGAGGAGGGGGGGCTTTCTCCTCATTTCTGGAAATTCTTCACTCAATCAGCCTTCAAACAATTCATTCACCCCATAAAGTTTCAACATACTGAAACTTGCCTTTCTTTCTTCTTCCCTCTCTCAGGAAAAATCCCCGGTCCCGAAAGTGCTGAGATCCATTATTTCCCCATTCTAGTTCATAAAAAAGTTCTGTATGCAACAAAAAGCAACGCCCACTCAGAACTTATTTTTTTGCAGTGATCCCAAAACATACGAGAGAGGCAGGGATCCCAGTAACGTCTTTTTCTTTTTTCCTTTTGCTTGGAGATAGGAAAAATGCTTGTTGCTCTTTGATAGCTTAAGAAACTAGAATAGAATAGAATTTTTTATTGGCCAAATGTGATTGGACACACAAGGAATTTGTCTTGGTGCATATGCTCTCAGTGTACATAAAAGAAAAGATACGTTCATCAAGATACAACATTTACAACACAATTGATCAATATAAATCATAAGGATTGCCAGCAACAAGTTATAGTCATACAGTCATAAGTGGAAAGAGATTGGCGATGGGAACTATGAAACGATTAATAGTAGTGCAGATTCAGTAAATAGTCTGACAGTGTTGAGGGAATTATTTGTTTAGCAGAGTGATGGCCTTCGGGAAAAAACTGTTCTTGTGTCTAGTTGTTCTGGTGTGCAGTGCTCTATAGCGTCGTTTTGAGGGTAGGAGTTGAAACAGTTTATGTCCAGGATGCAAGGGATCTGCAAATATTTTCACGGCCCTCTTCTTGATTCGTGCAGTATACAGGTCCTCAATGGAAGGCAGGTTGGTACCAATTATTTTTTCTGCAGTTCTAATTATCCTCTGAAGTATGTGTTTTTCTTGTTGGGTTGCAGAACCGAACCAGACAGTTATAGAGGTGCAAATGACAGACTCAATAATTCCTCTGTAGAATTGGATCAGCAGCTCCTTGGGCAGTTTGAGCTTACTGAGTTGGCGCAGAAAGAACATTCTTTGTTGTCCTTTTTAATGATGTTTTGATGTTAGCTGTCCATTTGAGATCTTGCGATATGATAGAACCCAGAAATTTGAAGGTTTCTACTGTTGATACTGTGTTGTCAAGTATTGTGAGAGGTGGAAGTATGGAAGGATTTTTCCTAAAGTCTACCACCATTTCTACGGTTTTGAGTGTGTTCAGTTCCAGATTGTTTTGGTTGCACCACAAGGCTAGTCGTTTGACCTCTCGTCTATATGCGGATTCGTCATTGTCTCGAATGAGACCAATCACTGTTGTGTCATCTGCGAACTTCAGTAGCTTAACTGATGGATCATTGGAGATGCAGTCATTGGTATACAGAGAGAAGAGAAGTGGGGAGAGCACACAGCCTTGGGGGCCCTGTGCTAATTGTACAGGTATTTGATGTGATCTTGCTTAGCTTCACCTGCTGCTTCCTGTTTGTTAGGAAGCTTGTGATCCACTTACAAGCCTGTTCCGTACCTGTAGCTGGTTTAGCTTAGTTAGAAGAATGTCTGGAATGATGGTATTGAATGCTGAACTAAAGTCTACAAAAGGACCCTTGCATAGGTCTTTGGAGACTCAAGATGTTGTAGGATGTAGTGCAGAGCCATATTAACAGCATCATCTGTTGATCTATTTGCTCGGTATGCAAATTGCAAGGGTCTAACAGCGGATCCGTGATGGTTTTCAGGTAGGAAAGCACTAGCCTTTCAAAGGTTTTCATGACTACAGATGTTAAAGCAACTGGTCTGTAGTCATTCAGTTCCTTGATGGTGGGCTTCTTGGCACTGGGATGATGGTAGGCGTTTGAAGCAAGAAGGAACATAACACATCTCTAGTGATTTATTGAAAATATGGGTGAAGATGGGGCCAATTGGTCAGCACAGACTTTTAAGCAAGAAGGAGTTATCTTGTCTGGGCCTGGAGCTTTTCCTGGCTTTTGTCTGTGAAATAGGTCCTGCACTTCCTTTTCTGTGATCACTAGGGGTTGTGAACCCAATGAAATGGGGTCAGTTGTAGGAGGCTTGGCTGTTGTTGGTGTGTCTGAGATGGGGGTTGTGGAGATAGGTGGCTGTAGTTTCCTTTCAAACCTGCAGTAAAACTCATTCAGGTCATCTGCCAGTTGTTGATTACCTTCAGCCTGGGAAGGAGGTTTGCCATAGCCGGTGATATTTTTAAGAGTTTTCCACATGTTTGCTGGTTCATTTGCTGAAAACTGATTCTTTAGCTTTTCAGAGTAGCTTCTTTTTGCTGCTCTTATCTCCCTTGTTAGTGCATTTCTGGCCTGATTGTACAGCATTTTATCTATATTTTAACTAGGACACTGATTGGATACTACTTCTTGCAGTCATTTATTGGTAACCTCCGACTTGCTTAATACGTGTTCTACATATTTCAAGATTGGTAAAACGAAGGCAGAGCCAAAGACGCTTCTTGGATGAGAAGCGAAACATCTTCAAAGAAAAACCAGACAGTCCAGTTGCCTCTTGAAAAAGCACCTTTGGGACAACGAAGGCAAATGCGGTTCGGCTTTAGATTGCGGAGGAGGAGAAAGCAGCTTGATGTGGAAATTTTCACATTTACAGATTCTAATAGAGATATATTTGCATGGGGAACACCCTTATTTGCTTTGAAATAAACAATAAAACAAAGCACGACCAGCTCAGAGCATGAACAATCCGGGAATAGTTTTTGAGAACCCAATTTAAGTGCTACACCAAATCCTAGAATGCAATGGCGACACCTGCTGGTGCAAAAGGAAAGGGACGGAAAGTACCGGTGTTTTGAAGCTAAACATATTTATAAATGCGGCACAGATTTCCCTACACTTTTTTTTTTAAAGTGAGGTATGTCTTCAGGAGTGAGAATCACTAGTCAAGACCTTATGACCTATCTGTCTCTATGTATAAATACCCACATACCCACGTGGATATAAATTTTTATTAAAGAGACTTTTCACAACATGAAAATAATGCAAATTTTAGAAAATAGAGAAACATCGTGAATATATGAAAAAAGAAAATAGCAAAAGAAAAAATTGTAAAGAATCAACTTCTAATCCGCTTTACAGCAGTTATAAATGCATTTATATTTTGCCCTAAGGTTTCATCATAATTTTCCTCTTTCCATAGTCTACTTTTCTAATCTTCAAACCCATAAATTACAACTTCATTTTTCTTTTCTTTTTTCAGCATGAACATCAACAAAGCATTTACGCTTTTATTTTTTCTCCAGTTGAAATAGCTGTTAAAAATAACGGGGAAAATGTGCTGTTTGGGTGTAATAGCCACCTTGGAGCAACCAAGGTAATACGGTATTATACTCTCACTTCTCAAAGATGTGTAAGTCCACTCGACTCAAGTATCACTGAGGCATATCACTGACTAGCATATTTGCAATAAACTACTTAGTTCTTTCGGTGGTTATTTTGCCCTATGACCAGTGGTGGGTTTCTACTGGTTCGCCCCAGTTTGGGCAAACCATCATCATGGACGCGCTGTGCATGTGCAGAAGGCATGTGCAGAAGGATGCGCTGTGCAGAAGCGCGACGTGTGAGCGAAGCAAGCATGCGCACATGGGTGCTCACAGTTTTGAATCAGTAGCAAAAGTAAGTAGAACCCACTACTGCCTATGACTCAAAATTGTGTGCAAGCAAAATCCACAGAAAACCCACAAACATATTAACATCATGAGACTGATTACACTGAACAGCCACAAGTTTAAAAAAGGATACAGGACTCCTGTGCAGCCAAACAATACCTTAGTCCAACAAAGAATTATCTACCAGCAAAAAACACAGAAACAAGTACCTCTTCTGAGGCTGGTATCCAATAAACTGAGATCCACAATTAAGGAAACCCTAGTTTCTTGTTAGGCAACATTTGAATGTATTTATTCTACAAAGGAACAAGGAAAAGAACTTTCAGACAAAGGGTTACAGTTGATCTGTTGAATACATTTTCTAGGTACTTGTCCTTTTTTCTTTTCTATTGCCATAACTTTCTATTTTGATGTTGTCTTCACTCTTTAAGGTATATAAATTTAATAAACTATTATACAATCAACAGTGTGAAATCACAGCTGCCAATTCTTTAGCTGATGGAGGCCTTTATTTGCATTGAGTTTTCCCAAGAATCTAGGATGTTGTAATATACCAGCATAGTATACTGTATATGCAGATCCAAGCAGTGTGGCCTTATGTAATTGACAGAAGTAAACTCTGCCAATGTGCAGATTTTCTAATTTTCTAATTTTAATAAATTATTATATATATTGGAATTTTTCTTTGTCTATTAATTTAGTATCTAAAGTAAGCAACCATGTTGTTAAACCATAGCTTGTTAAATAAAGTACTTTGCTTATATAATACCTTAAATCACAATTCATAGTTTAGAAAATACAGGGGTTGGATTTCTACAGCAGTGTTAAGTAAAAATCAAGCAAACTAGGCCACAGTTTCATTGTCACCATATGTACCTCCTGAATGTCTAGGTTTATAGCTGCATAATGGAGAAAAGTGACAATAACTAGAGAATGAACATACTATTGGGACTAATCTGCTCTTCAAGGATACACTTAACTCTACTTGATGCTAAACGCAAAAGGCATTTTTTAAATGATAAACAAGGGAACTTGAGCAAGTGCAGAGTTTTTTCAATCTGAAACAAGAAACTATAACACACTCTGCTCTGCAACTATGAAAGTCACAAGAACTCTACAGCTTTGTCTGGCAACTATCACACAATTCCTGATGTTAGATTCAGGCACAGTTCATAAAATATCTAAATAAATCTCAGTGCATTTGTAGGCTAGAGAAAATTGCCTTGGCAATGACCAATTTTTTTATTGCCAGAAAAAGAAAACAATATGTTTTGTTATCAAACTAGCATTAGAGAAACCCTATAATCCCTGAATCAGTGTTCCCCTTGGGAGGGTCTCCCTGCCCTTGATTCTGTTATAGTCATGTGCACCAGGGATGCCTGGGGGAGGAGGGCAAAAAAAATGAGCTTGGCAATCACACAATTAAATATGTGGGTTTCTTATCATACACCTTGTGTGCAATGCTCAGTTAAAAAGGAGGGCTTTAGGTAATGAAAGGATCTGATAAAACTTCTAAGGAAATAGTTAATATTTTGGGGAAATAACTGGGGGAAATAATTAGTGATTACCCTTGCAAATGTTAAATTTTCTGTTTGATATTAAAATGGATTAGATGAAAAACTTTAAATGTATGTTATTGATTTAGAGTCAGAGGAAGACGAAGGGAAGAATGAAATTGTCTATGTGATCACTGGGCAGTTTTAAGAAAGAGATTTTAAATAGGATGATCTCTGATTAGTAATGTAGATATAAAGCTGAGAGTGGTGAAATTTTAAAATGTTAATAGAATTTATTAATGATGTTGAAGGGAATTAAGCACGGGGACTAGACTTCATTTAAATATTTTCCTGAATGGGTTGAATTTGATTTACTTCTATAATCAGATTGTGTGCAAATAAATAATTGAATTTAAAGAAGAAGGAAAATACATTGTATTAGATTATAACTTAGGTGAAACTTGATATGTTTAAAGATGTACCTGACCAATAATTTGTTCACAATGATTCTTTTTTATTATGCTTGTAAAAAAAAAATTGGCAAAAAAAAGGAGGGCTTTACTTTATTTATTTATTTATTTATTATTCGAATTTATATACCGCCCTATCTCCCAAAAGACTCAGGGCGGTTCACAGGCATATAAAACATCAATATACAAATTAAAATAATCATTAAAAAACTTATTCTAATGCCCAAATTATTAAAATGGAAATATAAATATTAAAACCAATTTAAAACCCCTATAAATTTAAAATCTAAGCCAGTCCTGCACAGATGAATAAATGTGTCTTGAGCTCGCGACGGAAGGTTCGGAGGTCCGGAAGTTGACGGAGTCCTGGGGGGAGTTCGTTCCAGAGGGTGGGAGCTCCCACAGAGAAGGCCCTTCCCCTGGGCATCGCCAGACGACACTGCCTAGCTGACGGCACCCTGAGGAGTCTCTCTCTGTGAGAGCGCACGGGTCGGTGAGAGGTATCTGGTCGCAGTAGGCGGTCCCGTAGATAACCCGGCCCTATGCCATGGAGCGCTTTGAAGGTGGTCACCAAAACCTTGAAGCGCACCCGGAAGGCCACAGGTAGCCAGTGCAGCCTGCGCAGGATGGGTGTTATGCGGGAGCCACGAGGGGCTCCATCTATAACCCGCGCAGCCGCATTCTGGACTAACTGCAGCCTCCGGATGCCCTTCAAGGGGAGCCCCATGTAGAGAGCGTTGCAGTAATCCAGGCGAGACGTCACGAGAGCGTGAGTGACCGTGCACAGGGCATCCCGGTCCAGAAAGGGGAGCAACTGGCGCACCAGGCTTGCTACTATCTTGATTTTTTAACATCCCTCTTCCACACACATCCTTATCATATACCTTTCCCATCTCCTTACCAATTCCAGAGACATTTACCTTGGATACTAGGTTAACGGTATTTCTGTTAGAGCACATCAGCTTGAAAAGAAACAAAAGTCTGAAACCAGGACAATGACCATAAATAACTTTTTTTCAGTTTTGACCTTAATTCAGTGTTTTTCCAGTTTGATTTCAGTGAATGCCATAAAATGTGGAATCAAAGTTAAAACTATCAAATCCTGGCTTCCTGCTTGGTTTAGAGTAAAAGTTATAACACTTTAGAATTCCAGTAGTAACTCGCTCTGTTTTCCTTCTCCCCACACTCAATATTTTAAAAACAAGAGTTGCCATGACTCACTTCTGCCTCCAGGCCATAACTTCTCACCTGAAAAATATGTTTTTCAAATGCAGCTAAATTGAATAAGCTGTTATTACTCACCAGGATGGGACGAGTATTTTTCTTTTATTATCATTATCAACATGATCTAGGCTTCAGTGTTGCCATTACTGTACTAATAAGTTGCTTCAAGTAGAGTTCTGTCCTATGCAAGCCAATAATTGGGTTCAAACATCATACTTGGGTTGCTTAACCATGGCTTCTTGATTATGTGCCATCAAATTGGTGCTGACTCAACAATCATGAATTTTCATCATGATGATCTCTCCCTAACCTGATCCTATAGATCATCTAATTACATTATCACTGTTATTTAAGTCAAGTGACTTCTTGAATCACCCACAATTTGCTGAACTGACACAATGAGCTAAGCTATAAACTATGGCTTATAATTCTCATTGGCTACATTCTCAAATATATCAAGTGTTTAGCAAAACAAAGCAAATACACATTTGGCTTAACTCAAGAAAAAGTCTAATGACTAGGTGTACATCAATGAGAAAGGATTAAGCTGATAAATTTAAGCCTATTCTTTAAAGTGGGAATCTTCTTCCATTTTTTTTCTATAACGTTGCAGTAGGGTCCTTTCGTCTGTGTATTTTTACTCAGAAGCAAATTCCATAGTATCAAATGAGCCTTGTTCCAAAATTTATGTAGCGAATTCTTTATCATAAAGTTTCTGTGTTGCAGGTGAAACATATTAAGTGTATCAGTTGGAGAAAAAAGAAAGAAAGAAATCTACCGGATAAAGCTTTTTCTATCCTTCGAGAAGACTCCTCCATTGATGGTTTCTTGTTTCTTTAGTATTGCAGATCAGTCTCATAGGAGAGTCAAAATGAAACCACTGATTATTCAATATAAAAGTTGTAATCTCTAGTAGATGCTATCCTCCTTTATGCCACATTTTGAGACATAATTGCTTCTCTAAAGCACATACTAAAATATTTGGCAGGTTTTGGAGTGAGATAGTGTAGGTAAATTAATAAGATGCTCTTATTCAATTAGCTTGAATGTGCTCTCCTGGGGAAATGTAGTTTCCATGGAATGTGTTCTTTTAACTATTGTTCATGATTCTTGCTACATAGCAGACAGCCACAAGAGGACGCTACAGGGCCACCTTTCTATCTTGGGGAGGGGAGGGGAATTAGGTGGCAACAGAGAGATCTTTAAAATGGGAAATAAAGGGTTGTAAGTGTTTGTGATGAAACTTACAAGATCTGAAAAATCGAGGCTGGATTTACACAATACTTTAAAGCAATGTTTCTTCAAATTCTTTTTCTCAGGATACTTCCCACTTTCCAAAAATTATGGAAGACCCCAAAACAACTTTTGTTTGTATGGCTTGTATTTACCATATGAAAAATTAAAATGACACATTGATTGCCACTTCACACAATTGTGTGATGGAATTTTAATATTGATTAAACATAAGATGATAAAAACTTTGATTTCATCGATTCCTAAGAGAGTCTTGGGGCATCTCCAGGGGTCCTTGGACCATGCTTTGAGAAACATTGCTTTAAAGTTATGTATGTGACTATTCTGAACTTTATTATTTATTAAGCAAACTTTACTAAGCATATGGTTTTCACCTTTGAGAAGACATGCAGAGAATCTAGTTCTGTTATAAATCTTTATCCTAAACTTAATCACCATCAATGGATTATATCCCAAATCACACTGGAGTTCCTTATGCTTGCTAACCTATTAGGTGGACCTAATTAACCATTAAAACCATAAAACTCCTGAGTAAATCTGCAAACACTTCTCCTCCCTCTGTTTCAAGATCTTCCACAGTAAAGAGGCCTTTACTTGTTAATTGAGGCTACTTGGTACCTTTAAATCTGATGAGATAATAGGGAACATTTGAGCAGAGGACATGCTCAAAGAGAAAGGCATGCTCAAAAAGAACAGTCTTTAATGTTTCCTTTTTCTACCTAGAGCAAGAGGCTAGGAAACAAAGGAAATTAAGTGCTCTAAATTTAAGAAGCAGAATATTTCATGAATGCTGTAGAAGGGAAACAACTGCATTCTATCATATATAGGCATCTATCTTCAATGAAGGTGCTTGACAAATTATTGCAATGCTTTTTCTTTTATTATTTTTTGCTTTTTTGTTGGGAAATGTTGCTACTACTCAAGTTTCAAGGGTTTTACAGACTCCAAATGCTGATGGAGTAAAAGACAAGGAACTGGTAAGTAAAGCTATTGCACTAAATCTCAGAACAAAGCACATTTTTATATGAATTTATTATGAACATGCCAAGTATCTAGGAGATCCTTATCTCAAGTACCACTATAGGCTAAATAAATGCATTAGTTTGTTGGCAAACTTGGTCTAACCTGACTTTGAACTTAGCAGTAAGTAAGTCAGAATAAGTTGAATATTGCCATTCAAGGAAGAATGCTTGGATCTTGTCTATATATGCAAACCCCTGAATACATGCCTAGATAAGAACATGATTTAATTCTGGGTTTTTATTTATACAGACGAAGGTTTCTCTTGAAGTATCCCAGCAAGTCCAACCAGGTAAGCTTTAAAATCTCTATAAATAAAGCATTAAGTGGTTGTTTTTATGTGAATTTTATGTGAATTACCTTAAACTTGAAGTGTAGCCCAGACATTTAAGAAAAAACATATGAACTCCAGCAAAGCTTTTCCCTGTTCCTAAACTACTTGGAGTCAGATAGCAGGAGCAATTATTTCTTCTGATTTGTGTTAGATTAGTTCTCTTCTGAGGGACGCGGTGGCTCAGGAGCTAGGACGTTGAGCTTTTCGATTGAAAGGTCGGCAGCTCAGCAGTTTGAATCCCTAGTGTTGCCGTGTAACAGGGTGAGCTCCCATTACTTGTCCCAGCTTCTGCCAACCTAGCAGTTTCGAAAGCATGTAAAAATGCAAGTAGAAAAAATAGGGACCACCTTTGGTGGGAAGATAACAGCGTTTCCTGCACCTTTGGCGTTGATTCATGCCGGCCACATGACCACGGAGACGTCTTCGGACAGCGCTGGCTCTTCGGCTTTGAAACGGAGATGAGCACCACCCCCTAGAGTCGGCAACAACTAGCACGTATGTGTGAGGGGAACTTTACCTTTACTAGTTCTCTTCTAACTAAAACGTAAATTTGGCCTCTTTTGAAATCAGTATACTACTTGCAGGAAAATTACAGGAGTTTCCAATCCAAATATCTAGGGAAGAAAGACTATGTTCTGTATTTATCAACATTCATCTGAACCTCCAGCACAGCAATGCTCTCAGAACAATTATTTCACTCAATCTTTCCAAAATCTCCTGCCGCTTTCATGTTACAAAGCCATTCATCCTTGTCCTATAATCTCTGGCCCCTCTTTCTAAATGTTGGAGTTTTTTGTTAGTTGGTTGATTTTTCAAATTGTACTAATTCCTCACCAGTTTCCTGTATTGCCATTCATTTTCTTTAAATGGATTCTGTTAGTAGAATAAGCCAAAGGAGATCTAACTTGGCAGAATGCTTAGGCAAGTGATAGGAACTATGGATATGGGATCGGAATCCTGAAGAAGCAATTGAACTGTCACAATAAAAGCCTCTCAAAATAAATCTGCATGATTTGTAACTGAGGCAGGCTCTTTTTGTAGTTGGCTTTACTTTCAACAGTTGTTTTTGAAGTTTTGGAATTACTCATATGTATATCTCGGCCATGGTGAGTTAAGCAATACTGTGATTTCCCTCTCGCAGTGCCTGGAGACTGGTAACAGCTAGATGAGGAACAACAGGTTGAAACTGAACCAGAGGGTTCAGTTCTGAGTTTGGGGTTCTTTTGTTCATAGAGTTTTGGGTTTGATATTCTTTTGTTCATGGAGAATTGCCATTTTGGTTTTGGATGGAGTTCTACTGCCCCCAAACAGACCTGATACATAATCTGGGGGTTCTCCTGGACTTGCAACTCCTGCTCAATGAAGTGACAATCAAAGGAAGGCCATTGCACAACTGCAGATTATGCATCAATTGCGCCCTTTCCTGGTCCTACTGTTCCTGCTCACAGTCACTTATGTTCTAGTCACCTTTCATTACGGTTATTGTAATACACTCTTCATGAAGCTGCCCTTGAAAAATATCCAAAAGCTTTACTTGATTAAAAATGTAATGGCCCACATTAGTTGCCAATTTGTTTTAACGTCCAGTTCAAGATGCTGGTTATCATCTTTAAAGCCCTACATGGTTTGGGGCCAGGTTACATGAATTACTGTCTCTTCCCAATTATATCTACCTGACCCACCAGATTGGGGAGGAAGCAGTGGTGGAATTCAATTTTTTTTTACTACTGTTTCTGTGGGCGTGGTGTGGCTTGTTGGGCATGGCAGGGGAAGGATATTGCAAAATCTCCATATTTGCCGGTTCTCCAAACTACTCAAAATTTCCACTACCGGTTCTCCAGAACCTGTCAGAATCTGCTGAATAGCACCCCTGGGAGGAGGGGTATGTTGGGTTCTCTCCATTTAGATGGTCCATCTAGTGGGACCAAGACAAAGGGTCTTTTCTGTGGTGGCTTCCTCCCTATGGAACATCATCCCTGCAGAGTTAAGATTTGGGCCCCACCTGGATAGTCTCTTCAAAGGCCCTGGAGACAGGGTTTTGTCAACAGGCCAGTGGATTCCAGGCTGATTCACAGCCCATCAAGTGTTTTGTCTGAATGTTGTCCACAAGTGGGGTAATGTCAGGTGCAAAGAACCAGGTCCACACATGAAAGTTCAATTTAATTTATTGCTAAAAGCCTATGCAGAGGAAACTTCTTGACTAGGTCAGCACCTGGTTAGAATTAGATAAGGGTCAATGATACTCAAGGGGAGTTGGACTTAGTTTGCTTGTTGGCTACATGGGGATTCTAGGCTGATCCATCTTTTGACTCTACCCCCAGGTTCTACCATTCTTCTCCTACAGGTGGGAATGTACTGAGTTTTATATTTGGGGTCTTTGTAAACTGAGTTTTATATTTGGGGTCTTTGTAAGCTCTCTGGAGTTGGACAGCTTACAAAGATAAGACACCCCCCCCCAATACACGAGTGAATCAGGCGGCTATATAACTTTTTTAAATAAATAAATAATAAATTTAACCTAGAAATATCAATTGCCTGTTTTGACAATATTCATTGTTGTGTCTTCATAGTAGTATTGCTTAAAGAAACCAGGACTGAAAATATAAACCAGATTTTTTTTTGTTTATGTGGTACATTAGTCAATATTAACAAGCTAATATAGATTTGTCAAAAAATGTTCATGCAACAATAACAAAATGAACATTATACACCTCCCTATGCTTTTTTCCAAAAATACATATCTGTAATAATATTGAAAAAACAAAATAATTATGCAGTATAATGTAGAATCAAAAGCAAAAAGGCACACATACGTGCGCACACACATATACTGTAGATATAAATATAGAATTATCGGCTTATTAAAAAATCTAGTCGCTTATGAATTGTATTTAGTGCTTTGAGAGTCCCAGTGTGAGTGCCAAAGATAAGAAAGGCTTCATCATCATAGCAATCTTTCATATGTTACATAGGCATTTCTTCAGTGGGGTGGAAGGAGTAAAATTTGTCAGTTTCTGGCAATCCTAGCAGTAATCTGTAGATTTTCATTTATTTTATTTATTTATTTATTTATTATTTTGATTTATATACCGCCCTTCTCCTGAAGGACTCAGGGTGGTTTACAGCCAAATAAAACAGAAATATAAAAATTAAAAACATTATTAAAAGACTCATTCAATTTGGCTAACAACTAAAATTCAATAAAAAACTAAAACTCAATTAAAAGCCCCCATTAAAACTATTAGGCCAGCCCTGCGCGATGAAACAAGAATGTCTTTAGCTCGCGTCTAAAGGTCCGGAGGTCAGGGAGTTGACGTATCCCTGGAGGTAGCTTGTTCCAGAGGGCAGAAGCCCCCACAGAGAAGGCCCTCCCCCTGGGGGTCGCCAGTCGACATTGTCTGGCCGACAGTTCTTTACCTATAAGTGTCTTCTGTAACTAGGATGTGTTCCTCTGATTCATGCTACCCAGCACCTCTAACATCATATTTATTTATAAGTATGCCTCTGGGTACAGAAAATTAAAATGGCAGGAAGTTGTAGCTCAGTGCTTGAGCTGGAAATGTGTTCCTCTGTCCAGGAGAAAGTTTAGAATGAAGCTTGCCAAGCGCATCATTGGCTGTGCTATTAATGTTTATTTTGATAATAGTAACTTAAAATTATCAACCCTAATCAAGTCTCCTAGTGCCACAGGAGAAATGGAATTTCCAAGTCAAATTATAAAGTCCAGTTTGGAATTATCATAATCACTTTATTATGAACCACCTGTGGATAAGTAGCAAATTGGCGCAATTGTATTGTCTTACTTTGGTTGCACATTTTCTATCTCCCCTGACAGAAAGGAATAAAATGACTAGCTCTCAGAGTTTGGAACCAGACGGGATGAGGAGTCCACCCCCCACCCCCCAAAAAATGTTCTATTTCATGAAACAATGAACAGAAAAATTGGCCTGGATCTTGCTACCAAACATAGAAGAAAATTGCACAGTTATAAAATTGCAGTTATTCTTGTATGAAAATGACTTACTTGTCTCTTTGGAGACACAAAAAAAGTGAACCGATAGGTCAGCTGTGTAGAACTGTGCCAGTTTTCAGTGATGCCAAATTTACTACTGAATGGAAAGTTGGAATTGCACCCATCCTTGATGATTAAGCCACTATAAAGTTGGATAATGTTGGTACTATTGTAAAAAGTTTTGTGGAAGCAGCCAGTCATCTAAAAGTCATTTCATCTCTGATACTGCCAAACAATGATCTAAAAGAATTACATTTGAGTCCCAGAATTTTTTACCAAGAATCTTCTAGAACTGATATTTCTCATATTTAGCTTCCAAAATGACACATGAATCAGACAAGTTTAGGTCAGAACTGAAAAGGAGTTTCCTTTGGAATTTTGTTATCAAACCCAAACCATATCTTCATCCTAACAAAACCACAGCTGCTCCTTTAGTTACAGATTAGAAAGCTCCCATTTTATGTCTTTAAGGACACAAAGCCCTTGTCCTTTCCTAGCTGATGGATGAGAACCTCAGCTTTCTCATGATACAACCAGAGCAGCTCTTCTGCTTGCTATTCCCAATCTAGAAGATGACCTCTTGGCATCAATGACATACATGTAATACATGTATACATGTACTGCATTATTCAGGTGCTTATTAAAATTCTTCACTGGTCTTCAAATGCTTAGCACTCACCTAAAAGCAATAGGAACGTAAAAGGTAGAACAGAATTAGCTCAGGATTCTGTCTATACTGCACACTTTCACTAAATTTATCTTTAGAATAGAAAGTCCAGGCACAATGTGAAGCCACTGCAGTTATGTGAAATCATTTCAGTGTTGTAGCACAAAGGTGTTTCAGTTGATGCCATTTAAAAATATAAGGTGATTGAATTGAGGGCAGTTCCATGAACCAGTAGTGGCTCATCCGCTTAAGAGTTGGTAAAACAGAGAACTGCATTGTTTGCAGAAGTAGTGGCTTCAAGAATGGGCACACTGATCACAAAGACAATCCAATTCAGTCTAGTTCAAATACTCTTCAAGTATATGAGTTGAGGTTAATGGTGCAAATGTGGCTCAGGCTGGGGGCTTCCCCTCTAATTTGAGGCTGAAAAGAGATTAAGCCCCAATGAACACAGTTGGAAAATACATCTGTCTAAATACATATAGCATTGCTGTGGCGTTAGAATAGGTTAGGCTGGAAATGAACCTCCTCCTTTTTTTGCTTGAAATATTTGTCATGTTAGTTTTCAATAACAGAATTTTCTGTTGATTTCTATCTATATTTATATCTTCTGAGGATTCATTCTTTTAATATTTCCTACATTTTGATTTTTGGTATATTGCTGTGTTGTGCCTAGTATCTAGCTGCACTGTAGTTTAAGACACAGGGATTGTGACCTTTCTGCCATGGGGTTTAAAACGTTGTTTTCAAATATCAACTTTGCTTTACCATTATTCCTTCCAAAATGTTGCTGGCAAAGTTGAACAATTAGATAGATTATAGCCACTCTTTGCAAATGAGTAGAATAGCCCCCAAATTGAGAAGAATCCAAAAGTTATGGGATAATTCTCAGAGAAAATGGAAAAAATAAGAAATTGTATAGTATTAGTCTAGCCCAGTTTTACCAGTTTTTAAAACTGCTTGGATAACTTGTCCTACCTAAAAGAGGTTGTCAGATCATTATTTTTCAGATTTTGTTGTTGTTAGTTGCAAAGTCACGTCCAATCCATCGTGACCCCATGGACAACGTTCCTCCAGGCCTTCCTGTCCTCTACCATCCTTTGGAGTCCATTTAAGTTCACACCAACTGCTTCAGTGACTCCATCCAGCCACCTCGTTCTCTGTCATCCCCTTCTTCTTTTGCCCTCAATCTTTCCCAGCATTAGGCTCTTCTCCAGTGAGTCCTTCCTTCTCATTAGGTGGCCAAAGTATTTGAGTTTCAATTTTCCAGATAACATGCACCTTTCTCACACTGAGTTTAAATGTTGTGTCTTGTGAAGGAAGGGATGATGTGTATATACAATCACTTTAGGTTCCTAGAGGAAATCCAAAGCATTTAATTTAAACACCAAAGAGAGTCTGACTACTTTATTTCTCTAGTTCTAATATTCTAACCATGGGGAAATAATATTTGCAAAATGAAATGAGATAAATTCAATAACTGTTGTCAAGGTTGCTACTCCTAGTGTGAAATATTCCAGCAAGACTAGCCTATATTTTCTACTA
Organism: Ahaetulla prasina; assembly: GCF_028640845.1. Lineage (NCBI taxonomy): Eukaryota > Metazoa > Chordata > Lepidosauria > Squamata > Colubridae > Ahaetulla > Ahaetulla prasina. The sequence continues at coordinate 177,785,192 of NC_080539.1, read as the reverse complement.
GTATAAACCAGACTTGATCAATAAAATGATGGCAATGCCATGTCTTTATGTTTCCTACCACAGAACTGGGAATTCCTTGGCTATCTGTGTACCTTCCTGCAAAACGTTGCCATGTTATTTTGAAAGATGAAACTGGGACTTTTTCTCCTCCATCATTAAACTGGCCTGAGACCAATAACTGGTGCAACTGGACCATATGGGCTGGTCCTCACAAGCATATCCTGATTTACATAAAAGGATTTGAAGGGAAGTCAAACTGTGATGACAATCAGGATAGGATCTTATTCCAAGGGGTTATGTCGAGTGTTGAAAACAAAGTGATTTATGCCTGCAGAAATCACGGTACTCTGATTTATGCTACTCAAGCAGTAGCCCTCTATGTAGTATTTTTGTCAGAAGTTTCTTCTCAGAACCAAAGTCATAAGCACTTTAAAGGACGGTATTATATATTTGAAGATCATGTAAATTCTACAAGTAGTGAAAAATCAGTTTTGAAATCTAACAGCAGTTTTGGATTCAAGTCATATATATCTCATAGAGGACATAGTTTGAACTTTACAGCGACTACCCCAACGCTTGGCAAAGAGAATTGGCCATCTGTGACAAATGAAAAGACTATTAAAGCAGAGACAGAAACATTTTTAAAACCTGCTGTTGGCAAGCATATGCATGTTTCTCTCTTAAAATCAACAAAAACAGTTAGCTTGAATCCATTTGATTTGAAGAGAAGGCAAGCTACAAAACCATCTGTTGACAATAGTAGAACTTTAAACGAAATTCCTACACTAGTATCGGAATCAAATGATGTAGAGAATGAGGAAGAAGCTTTTACACGCAAGCCAGGTGTTTATTCAACCTCTCCACACATGACTCATAATCCTCAAACGATGACAAAATTGGAATCAACAAAAAATCATGGAGCTATGACTGAATTTGTCGGTCCTCAGAATGATGGCTCTACAACCGCAAGATGGATGACAACACAGGTGAGAAGTACTGAAGGAGAAATCACGAATGCTGTTACTTTTCCTCAAGTCTCCTTGGAAGAACAGAGAATTCCAGTCCAATCTCTTAAAAGTATCCCACCGAAGATGCAGAAACAAATGCTTCAAATGCTGCTTCCTAATTCTGAGGTCTCCAAGAAAAAGGCAGACCTAACAGAATCTCCACAACACCGGGAACAGACCAAAATATATAAAAGAGAGCAGACGGTCAATCAAGTGTATACAGCAGAGAATGGCAACACTGCTGTGCAAATAACTGTATCTGAAGGAATTAAGGCAAGCCCCTGCAAGTCTGCTATGGAAACCAAGTTCCATCATACCCTGACTTTAGCCTCTACTGATATGCCTCCTACTCCTTCTCTGAAGTCATTTAATGATTACTTGATGAGTACTTCCACCACTGTGAATCCCAAAGTTATGCCTTCATATTTGCTGATGGCAACTCAGATAAACACAGCTTTTACTACGCAATACAAGAAGTCAGTAAGCAGGAATAGAGAACATTTGCAAAAGAAGCAGACCAAAACAACTCTTTTGTATTCCCCTGCTAGTTGGTTGCCAACCAGTAGCATTCTCTTGAAAGTAAAAAATAAATCCTATGGTAAGTGCTGTTCTTTAAACTGTTTTATCTGCATGCTGGATCTGATAAACGCCTTGTGCAGCTGAACTCCGTTGGAAGAGAGATACAGAAATAATCCCAGAACGAGTTGTTTATTTAAGAAAACTTAATTACACTGAAGTTGGAATTCTCCAACCACCATAAATGTTTAATTACACTGAAGCTGAAATTCTCTGATCACAGTAAATGTAGTACGTGAGCTGCTTCAAATATTCAGTATTCACTAAGCTTTCACCTGCAATTGCTTTGTTAAGGCTGACTAATGATTACAAAAGGAGATATCAAGAGCCTTGAAAGAAACATTGGTCTGGACCTTCATAAGAGGCCTGGATCCTAGAATACAGGTAGTCCTCGATTTACGACCACAATTGAGCCCAATGTTTTTGTTGCTAAGTGAGACATTTATTAAGAGAATGTTGCCCCTTTTTATCACCTTCCTTGCCACAGTTGTTAAGTGAATCACTGCAGTTGTTAAATAAAGATATGGTTATTTAGGGAATCTGGCTTTTCCATTGACTTTCCTTGTCAGAAGGTCGCAAAAGTTGATCTCATATCCCCAGGACACTGCAACTATCATAAGTATGAATCAGTTGCCAAGCATCTGAATTTTGATCACGTGACCATGGGCATGCTACAACAGTCGTAAGTGTGAAAAACGGTCATAAATCATTGCTGTTGTAATTTCAAACAGTCACTAAATGAACTGTTGTAAGTCGAGGACTACCTGTACTGGACAAATATTTTTCTATCTGCAACTTCCCCTTTCTGGAAACCACTAAAGCAGGGGTCTCCAACCTTGACAACTTTAATACTTGTGGAGGTCAACTCCCAGAATTCCTCAAATTTGCTTTGCTTTGCTGGCTGAGGAATTCTGGGAGTTGAAGTCCACCAGTCTTAAAGTTGCCAAGGTTGAATACCTCTGCACTAAAGCAATGGGTGACTACTGCAAAGAGCCATTATTAAAGCTGTAGTCAGATTTCAGTCCTGGGGATGGATCTGAATCTGCACTAGTTACCTCCATGAATGATCTGCGGTGGGACTTGGATGGGAACAGTGGTCCATTTATCTTAGCTACTGGAGTGATCAGCCCTTGTTTGAGTTGAGGTAACATCAGTCCAGTTTGTCTTTCATCAGCCATGGAGAGTTAATTAAACATTTTGGCTAGTTGCCAAGTCAGCTCAGCTTATTTCACAGGGAAGATGGTGTGAGAGAAAATATAAAGAACTATTATATACACCATTTTGCGTTCCCAGAAAAGAGTTGAGATATAAATGAATAAATTTGCCTATATGGTTCTTGCTAACTGAGACTTTGATAGAATTGGAAATATTTCTGTGTGGCAAATTACTGTATTTTTAAGATGCTGGAGAAAAACAGCCCTGTCCAAATGCTAGATTGATATCTTGTTATTGTTCTTCTTCCATAGAGACAAATCCCGAATTCAGGTCTGATGAAAATTATTTTGCATTGAACTCTCAGCACAATCCTGGAGGTGAGGAATCAATCTCTCTCTCTCTCTCTCTCTCTCTCTCTCTCTCTCTCTCTCCCCCTCCCTCCCTCTCCCTCTCTCTCTCTCTCTCTCTTTCCCTCTCCCTCCCTCCCTCCCTCTCTCTCTCCCCCTCACGATGTTTTCTTATACAAAGGAGAAAGCAAAGTTTAATGACTCTTAAATGACTTAGCAATTGACTGTTATTAACAAAAGCTACTTATCTTTATAGTAAGTTCTTTTGAATAGGAGATTCTGATTTCCCCCCCCCCAAAAAAAGGCAATTTTTTTTGGCATTTATAACATTTGTTATCTCAGTCTATACAAAATTAGTCTGTACCAGATGGGGTCAGCTTTTCTGTCAGCTGTAACATTAAATAAGCAGGTAAAAAAGTCTTCCCTATTAAATATCAGAGCAACCATAAGCAATGTTACTTTAGTCTCCTACTCTTATCATCTCCTGTACTACTCATGCCATGTATGGCTAGAATATACCATCCTATGTGTAGAAAAGCTGTAATAGGCTGCTTCCTTACAGGCTTTTTTTCTTAAAATGGTATACATCATACATATATTCTCTGCCTTATTGCGTTTTGGCAATTTTGGGTTCTTCTACAGATCTTCTATTTGAAACAGTTTTTGAAATAGAACAGGAAGGACAACTGCCACCTGTTGGAAGCAATCTGGAAAAAGCTTACATTGATTCAATTAAGCACCAGGTAAGAAAATTCGTGATGCAGAACTTATTTTAAAACTGGATTGGGAAGTGTGTGTGTGTGTGTGTGTGTGTGTAAGTGTGCGCATTCATTTGAAGGTGAAGAGAAAAGCATTTGGTCTTGGCAAATCAAGGGGATGTTAGTAACCAAAATTCAGCTGGTGGGCTGGATGTTCAAGTTTCATATCTAATAAAATAATGGAACACAACGATAACATTTAGAATAATTAAGGACACTTTGTAGGCTTCAGTTTGTATCCTACTGGCTAGATAAAAAGATGCTGACATCTCTTAAAAGATGATGCTCTGGGTACATTATGTTTATTGTTTAAAACAGGGGTCTCCAACCTTGGTCCCTTTAAGACTTGTGGACTTCAACTCCCAGAGTTCCTCAGCCAGCTTTGCTGGCTGAGGGACTCTGGGAGTTGAAATCCACAAGTTTTAAAGGGACCAAGGTTGGAAACCCCTGGTTTAAGACATATTTAAAAAGAATTAAACTCTTTGGGTTTTTTTCCAGGTACAAGAAAGAATGAAACTCTTCTCTAACAAAATCAAAGAATTCAAATTAAAAGAAATTATGAGAAAAAAAGAAATTGAAATGGACAGGTAATTGAAATTGACAACTAGATTACAATATACCTCAAAATCAAGTGTTATTTTCTGTCCGTTGTGTTTCTATATGGGAGGAGGAATTAGCAATAATATTCATTTTGTTAATTGATTCCCTCCTATCTGGAATAAAATTGAAATCTGCTTTGTTTTTCACTTATATAACTTGATGACAAATATGGCTAACCCTTAAAGTAGAGCACTTTAGGCAATTTTCATCTTTCAGATCTGATTGAATTACACTTTTTAATACTCCTGGTGAGTTACTGCTGCAAGATTTGGGGGGGGGGAGAGAGTGATAGTTAACTTTTTGGTTGAAAATAAGATGTTTCCATGTTTTTATGTAGACACAATGGCCCAGACCTCATATTCGCATTCTGGTTGCATTTAACATCGGAAGAAAAGAACATATCTCACTCACTACATTTTCAACTGGAAGATCTTAATGGTATATTTGTGGGAGCTGGTAAGGTCCAAACTGTTTTGGTGAGAGGTAGGTGAGCGATTATTTTATTAATTAGGGAATATCAAATAAAAGTAGCAACTCCTGTCTTTGCAAGCTTAATTGCCTATTAATGGAAAACTGCTTTGTCTGTGCATGATAGATGTGAATGAATGCAACTCTGAAATTGGTTTATGTGGCAATGAGGCCATTTGTCTCAACGAATATGGAACATACTCCTGCCAGTGTAAAGAAGAGTACGAGGACCGTTCTCTGACAAAATCGGGTACTTTGTGTGTTCGTAATCCACGGTCAGGTGGGTCCTTATGATACTCAATCCCCACCCCTTTTTGGGATTTGGACACTAAAAGGTTCTATCAGTTGCTCGGTAATGGTTTGCTGTTTATTCGCTAAAAGAACAAAATAATTGCCCTTAGTATGCTGCTTCAAAAACAAAACAACAATACACCCGGAGGCTCCAGCTGGTCCAGAATGCGGCTGCGCGGGTGATAGAGGGAGCTACCCGTGGCTCCCATATAACACCTCTCCCGTGCAAGCTGCACTGGCTGCCTGTGGTCTTCCGGGTGCAATTCAAGGTGTTGGTTACCACCTTTAAAGCGCTCCATGGCTCAGGACCGGGTTATTTACGGGACCGCCTGCTGCCACCGTTTGCCTCCCATCGACCTGTGCGCTCCCATAGGGATGGCCTCCTCAGGATGCCGTCAGCCAAACAATGTCGGCTGGCGACCCCCAGGGGGAGAGCCTTCTCTGTGGGGGCACCTACCCTCTGGAATGAGCTTCCACCAGGACTTCGGCAGCTTCCTGAACTCCAGACCTTTCACCGCGAGCTGAAGACGTACTTATTCTTCCATGCAGGGCTGGCATAAAACTATTAGTAATTTTAATTGGGTTTTTATGGTTTTAGAGTGTATTTTAATTAATGGGCCAAATTGAATAGTTTTTTTAATGGGTTTTTAACTGTATATTGTATGTTTTATTGTGTTTTTTACCTGGCTGGAAACCGCCCTGAGTCCTTCGGGAGAAGGGCGGTATAGAAATTAAATTATTCTTATTCTTATTCTTAAAACAAAACATTTTATCTAGCGGTTAAGGCATAAGCTAGAAACCAGGAGTCTGAGTTATATTTCTGCTTTGGGTGACCTTGGGCCAGCCACCTCCCTCACAGTCCTAGAAAGGATGCAATGGCAAATCACTTTTGAAATCTTGCCAAAAAAACTACGGGGACTTGCCCAGGAAATCACCAGGAGTCAACACAGACTCAAAGGCACAAAAATAACATCACATCACATCAAATCATTACAGCATCCTATCACCACATCACATTGCATCACGAAATGTCATATGACGTAGCTGCCAAAAGTTCATAGTGAATGTGAGGCCGTTAGCAGGAGCCTAAGGTGATGCAATCAGTTGATTCTTCCCTCTCTCCATGCGGCTGCCCACCCCAAGGAAACGCTTAGACTGAAATATGTTTCTGTCTGATAATGCTTCACATGATTCACCCTGTGATTCAGTCCTTTTATGCAAAAGACTTTGCTATCATGGGCTTCACAAGCTAGAGACAAGCCACAAGCTGCACCGCCTGCTTGCCACGGATGCCTCTTTGGATTTGAAATTCCCTTCTCAGCATAAAAGTTTGTGGGGGCAGCAGTTGGTTTTTCTAAGAAAAAGCACAGTTTTTAGGAAAGTTCAACAGCAAGCAAGTCAGGAAGAGTTTATCTTGACAACATTGCTATGCATTGGCAGTTCAACTTGGCAACTTCCCGTGGCAGCTTCCGAGGCTGGTGCAGTAAGATTAGGCCGTTGTAGTTCCAATGAAACTCTGGAGAGGCTTTGATGTAGTTACACTTAGGCTCATATCATCTGAGAATGTAATGATGAAGCTGGACATGCTTTTTAAAGTACTCCTTCCTTGCCGTAGTGTAACACTTTTGAAATTTGACACACACACTCCCCACGCACAGGTGTGTGCGTGCACGCACCAATATTATAAATGTGCATGCTAATTCAGCTGTCAGTCTAATGTTCCATTCCTGTTTCAGGTTGGCTTTCTTTATCTGTAGGGTATCAAACTTTATTGAGGCCTTTTATAGATTCTCTTCCTGAATGAACAAATCAAAACATTTTAATGATAGTTGCAAAATTGCTCCAAATAGTGCACAGAGAGGTTTACTAACAAATGATGGACAGCCAAGCAGTAGTTTTCACTGAAAATTTTTCAATGAAAACATTCCAGCTGTGAACTGTACCACAAAAAGCTTTAGAACTTACACTGGAGGAAATATGTTGGACAGCTATAGTGAATGTAGCAAGCAACTGATGATATCTGGCTTAACTCTAAATCTGCTTTGTCTGACATTACCCAAAGTTGCTTGGCCTCATCCTGAAAGGCGTGAGACAGAAACAGAGAAGATTCAGATGCTTGGTCTTCTAGAATTCCTAATCCCGTGATGCAAACCTATGGCACGCATGCCAGAGGTGGCACACAGCACCCCCTCTGGTGGCACACGAGCCATCACCCCAGTTACGAGCACCCCACACATGCACGTGCACCTCCCGCCAGCCAGCTAGTCTTTGGGTCTCTGCCACACATGTGCGGGGGGAGGTGTGCATGCAGGGGGCGCAGGGGGGCAGGTGCATGCAGGGGGGCCGCACAGCATTGCATTTGGGGGGTTCAGGCACGTGCTTTGGGCCCTCGGTCTGGAAAAGGTTAGCCATCACTGTCCTAACCTGTGCTTTAATCTGTTGACCAACATATTTGTATAGGAGAGCCATTTCCATGATTGGAAAAAACAGTCTTTTTTTTTTTATCTGCAGGTTTGGACTCCTTCTACAACCACATTGAGTTTATTCTCGGAATCACTGCTTTTTGCATCACTCTGCTCATTGTAGTGATCACTGTGCTGTGTATTATCATAAAGAAAAGATGCATTAAAAGAGATACGCAGTTCCAAGAGACTGTTTTGCCTGTAATGCCAGTAGAGCCCCAGCTGCAACCATCAACCTTTGATCATAATAACATCCGTCAACTCCTTACGCTGGACACTGCCCAGCTAAAGGTCAGAGCCAAGCCACCAGAACTGCCCCTGCAGTTGAGGGCTGGCTCCAGTGAAACATGCAGAGTATCTATTGAGCAATCTGAACGTTTGTGAAGAAGAAAAAGAAAAAAATTACAACATCCTTGTAATGAACCCTCTTTCCTCCTTATTTCATATTAAACTTTTCTTCGTTGTGGCAGATGCAACTTTTTGTTTCTCGATCGATCTTACATAAATTGTTATACCTTTCTCCCTGTATTTATTTCCTCTTAAGTTTAATGGAAATATAATGCTGGAAAAATATTCTCCTTAGGTTTTTGAATACTGAATTGTCTGCCTATCTTCATTTGACAGATAGAAATGAATGTAACTACTGTTTCTGATTGTTAATAAAATTGGCATCTTGCTCTTCATGCAATTCTGTGCTTTGGTTAATATTTTGGAAAGTTGCATAAGGAATGGGAAAGAGTTCTTTACGGATTAACTGGATGCAATTCAGACTATTATGGCTTATAGAAAAAATATGGTTGATTGTCACATATGAAAGCAGCCTGTGTTTCGCCAGAACTATCTGGTAGAAAGTGTAAGGTATAATGTGGTTATCAGAATTTTGCTGTGGCTTCAGTATTGGATTTCACTGGGGAGAGCCGTGCATTTTCTAACTATGGTTACAATTTCATGTGCCGGCTTTAGAGAATATTGCAAAATAAATCAGAAAACACCATTCTTGCTGATGTCCCTGAAACACAATTCCTTTAATAGTTAAATTGTTGGCTTGATCAGCTCAGATGCCTATATTTCTTCGTGCAGATGGCTGTATTTTTTCACTGGCCACTGTTCCACAGTGCTGAGTGCAGGCAGGTCATGTACAACTGATTCAGATAGCTGCTTTGTGTGCTACACTTTGCTTTGCCTTGATAGCCAACATCTATTTCCCCTCAATAATGATGCTGGCAAGTGGAACTGCCCTGGGCATTTTAATGAGGTCCAGGCCGAAAGCAGTGATTGGTTGATGCCTTTCCTCTCCCAGCAGCATCTCTCCACCTCCCCTGAATTGGAAAACCCACCACAGATCACTCTCCTATGCACTACAGTGAGCCTTTTTGAGAAACTGGAAGTCAAAAAGCTGGCATTCTTCCTCCACCAGAAGCTATTATAACCATGCTGACAGTTTAATAATCGTGTTGAAAACAAAATAAATGCCCTGTGCCCGTCTTTCAAGTTGTCCTAATGGCAGTACATCAGTCCAGAAGTGCTGTCATTTCGACTCGCTCTGAACTCACATCCTGTGTTATTTCAGGAGAGGAACAGACATGTGCCCAAAATTGAAAAGCAGGCTGACCGATCAGAGGTGCAGTATGAGGGTGACACCAGCCGAGTGCTGTCCTCTTTCACTGCCTCCTCAAGAAACCCCCCCCCTTTTTTTGCCTGATGGCTTTGAAGATTGATGTCCACCACTGCTTCCACTGCTTTTAAAGGCAATGATGGTGAAGACTAGTTTGTTGATAATCAGGCTGTTACTGCTCCTCTATTCCTGTTTCTAAAAAGATCTTTAAAATGGGAAGGAAGAAATCTCCAGTGCTTTCTCACAAGGGCGGAATTAAGCAAGGAATCCATGCAAAATCTGACTTGGACTTTGGAAAATTACCAGGCATGCCTTATGCGGGCAGATGTCTGTAGAATCCAGCTGTCACGTCATTCCACCAGCATGAACCACAATGGTCATGGAGAGCAGGGTGCCCAGCCAACAGGAGGCAGGAAGAAGAAGCACCAAAAATCATGCCTGAGGCAAGGCTTGTGCCAGTAGACAAATGGAAAACATTGTTCTAACATTGGATCAATTAAATATGAGGTTAGGCAGCCTCAGCTATAGACGGGGGATGAGGACAGGTCCTTAAAGAACAAATAGTCTGGCACATTCAAGATGGATTTCCATTGGGGAATATATGTGGATCAGTCCATGGTACTGGTGTGTGTGTGTGTGTGTTTCAGAGCTAATCTAGTCTCCAATTAGAGCTAATTAGTGACTGCTAGAGACTCCCATACACATGGCGGCTTCAAATCAATCACCTTTGCTTTCATACACTTTCTAGAAGAATTTTCTATTTCTTTAAATTGACTTGCTGTCTTCAACAAAATCTCAAACAGCACAGTCCGTAAATAAAAGAATAAATACTTTTTCTGTTCCCTGGTTGAGTTCTTTTATCTTTTTGCTGGGATCATGAGAACTAGAAATGTATACTTTAAAACTACTATCTACTGTGTTCTTGCTTAATTAAATTACAGAGACACACAGTCATTTGCTTAACACTTAGATGGCATCAGTTTAATAATGCTGTTAAGGCCTAGTGAATAGGGAGAGTGCATCGTCTAAAATGGTGTAAAATTCTTAATATGGATAGTACATTGAAAACAACAAGCATTTCACTTTCTGAAAGGTCATTTAAATTGTCAGTTTCCAAAAGAAAAGCGTGGGTTACAGCGTGCTTATAGCCCTGCTCTTATTTTGTGTTTGTTCCTGTTTAAGCTTGGCTTCTGTTATCTTCATCCCCATCGTTTGGCCTCAGTTCATTAAACTCAGGTTTTTTCAGAGCAAGCAAGTCCAAGTGCAAGATCCCAAAGTTTTGTCTTGAACAGGTTTTTTTTTTTAATAAAAAGTTTTATTTTTACAATCATATCAAATAATTCATCCAATGTACAGTTATATACAATTAGTCGGGCTTGCCCAGTCACCACCCCCCTTTTTAACACTCTTCCCTCTTCTACCTTCTTCTACTTTCCAGACCTTCCTCTCCTTCTCTTATCTACATCCTCTCCTCCCTCCACCCTACACCTTCCTTCTCCCTCTTCTACCCCTCTTCCTTCCTCTTCTCCTCTTTCCTCTTTTCTCCCTCCCCACCGTTCTAAAATGGTAACTGGGCAGACCCGACCCTGCGATAATTATATTAATACATCTTCAATAATCCCTGAACATTAACCATCACTCCATCTCTACCAAGGCCCCCCCAATTCCCTCCCCTTACCCCCACCCCCACCCGACTTCCCAGAACAAAATGCAGGGTATCAAAACTAACAATCATAATCTAAAATAATTCCTAAATTATAATCTCTAGTCACACCACACTTAGTCACACTCTCAATTCCCCTCTCCTTCAAAAATATATCTAATACAAAATATTTCCTAAATTTACTCATATGCTATTCGATATTTTTTTATCTGATACTTATTTTGAATATAATCAATCCACATTTTCCATTCTAAAATATATTTTTCTAGTGTATAGTCTTTCAAGTAAGCGGAGATTTTTGCCATCTCTGCCAGATTTGATACTTTGAGTGTCCATTCTTCAATTGTAGGTAATTCTTCTTTCTTCCAATACTGAGCAATCAAAAGTCTTGCGGCTGTTATTAAGTTCAAAATCAATTTAGTCTCTATAGCTGTACAGTCCATAATAATTCCTAGTAGAAAGAACTGCGGAGTAAACTTAATCTTCTTTTTCAAAATATTCTGCATGATCCACCATACTTTAATCCAAAATGCTTTAACTTTTTTACAAGTCCACCATATATGGTAATAAGTGGCATCTTCACAATCGCATCTCCAACATTTAGCCTGTACATTAGGATACATACATGACAACTTTTTGGGGTCTAAATGCCATCTATAAAACATCTTATAAAAATTTTCTCTCATATTTTGCGCTTGTGTAAAAGATGGGGGAAGAAGGGAAAAATTATACATGGTTCCAATATGGACAATTACAAGCTAGATGGAAATTAGATCAAAAAATAGGTGTTAAGCAAACTGAGGATAATTTGTTAAAACAAATGAGAGATCAAGGCCAACAGCATATTAAGAGGTTGTATAATGTATTAGTAGAAATAGACTCAGAGTCCGAACTAGTTAAGGATTGTATGATTAAGTGGGCACAAAATTTTCAGCGACCAATAATGTTGGAAACTTGGGAAAGAATTTGGGTGAGGAATGTCTTGAACAGGTTTTAAAAGAGCTTAACTTTCAGGGCAAGCTTTGTCCACAAGAGGGAAGTGTCTTCTGCAGAATGAAACTTTCAGCTTTATTACAACTCCTATAGTGCTGTATAAAGCATGCATTTCAGGTAACTCTGTGTTAAATATCCTCAGGTCTTCCATTCTGCATTCTTAAAGTGAATATTTTTATACTCTGGAGCAAGCGAAGACATCAAAGGAAGTGATAGCATAGACCTAATCTCTGTTTAGGGTGTTTGCTCGCCTAAAAAATAAATCTTCATTAAGGGGAGGGTACTCTGAATTAGAACTTGATTCTGATTTTATTTACAATGTTTGTGTAGCTATTTATTCCCTTTCAATCTGTATTTTTTTTCAAAACAAAAACAATATATGAAAATAATACAGGTGATTCTAAAAAACCCTAAGAACTTGAACATTTTGGCTTCATACCTCATAACATGCCAGAATTGAGTAGTATTCCCTGATGAAGAGGTATTCTGTCAAAACATTCTGGGACTTTTTTCTGTACGTAATAAAGAATGCATATTTTCTTATACCCTCTTTTCTCTATTTTCCTCTGATTTCTTATCTCAAAACTCTCTGGAATATATTTTACCTTTGTTGTTCTGTATTGGGATTGTGAGAATTTCTTCAGGGCCTTGTTGTTTGAAACAAATACAGGTATAGTCCTCAGCTTACAACCACAATTGAGCCCAACGTTTCTGTTGCTAAACAAGACAGTTATGGATAAAACCGATCCATAGCACACAAGTGGTTCGCTTAATGATCACCATAAAAAAAGGTTGCAAAATCAGGTTGGCCAAATGAATGACCTGTCATTAAAACAGGTTAAGACCATCACGACTTACAACCATAATGGGCAGGCTCCATTATGGTCGTATATCAAGGACTATCTGGGAAGATTTTTTGGGTTGGCATTGTAGAAAGAACAATTTAACTGAGAAATGGAGAATCTACTCTCCAAGTTCTGAGGAAAGAGAACACTGGAATTTATCCTATTACCCTGTTCTTTTAAATATCCCATATATGAATATAGGAATAATGATATATGTTGGATTTTGAAATTAAAAATAAGCTAACTATCAGAATCTTTATGTAAAAACAGATACTCTTAAAATATATATTAAGATTCTACAGTTATGAACTTCAGTAAAGATAGCAACTTTCCATTAACCTGGGTGAATAGTCCTGGAAAATCAACATTTCTCATCATTTCTGGCCATTAGCAACCCTAGCTGAAGATGTATAATAAAAGTTAAAGGGGTGGGGAAAAAAAGAAGGAAACAAAATCTTCTTTTCTTTTTTGTTAGGTAATATCAGTTATATAAATCTGAGACATTATATTGGAGACAAGTGAAAAAAAGGCTTAAGGACTTCTATTTTTACTTCAGGCTGGAATCAAAATATTCATTACCTGTTTAAAGGAGTGTTACAAGTCTGCCCATATTCCTACTTGGATATATTTAGATTCATCTTACTTTGGTGAATAAATGATTCACTTGAAGAAAGTGTTCTGAAGGTACTTCCATGTCTCCAATATTGCCACCCTTTGCAATTACACTAATTTAAAAAATACATTTAATCTGCTCTTTTCCTTGGACTTTACTGATTATTTTAAAAAATACTGTAGTTGCTATAATAAGGGGAGGTGAACAAACTACCACAACTGTATTCCCCTCACTCAATGCAAAAGCCATGCTCAAAAAACTGGCAAAATTCTGGTGGCAAAGGCTAAGAAGTCAGAAAGCAGGGATACTCATACAACTGGAAAAATCCCACAGAGTTCCCACATAGAAGGCTGAGCCTTACTTTTTGCAGATTGTCTGAGGACAGACATCCATTTTTCATGTGGAAATGTTTTTGGAGCAGAACTGGAGCCTATCCAAGCAAACATTGTCCATCAAGAGCTGTGGTGGCGCAGTGGTTAGAATGCAGTACTGCAGGCTACTTCCGCTGACTGCCGTCTGCCTGCAATATGGCAGTTCAGGTCTCATTGGTTCAAGGTTGACTCAGCCTTCCATCCTTCCAAGGGGGTAAATGAGGACCCAGATTATTGGAGGCAATAGGCTGACTCTGTAAACCACTTAAAGAGGGCTGTAAAAGCACTATGAAGCGGTATATAAGTGTAAATGCTATTGCTATCACAAATACAGGGAGCCATCACATGAGAGCTGCCTCACCTTCTGCCATAAGAATCAGGCAAAGGAGTTCACCCTGTAACAGATATATTGCTCCATTATTATTTCTGGTCAAGTTTTCTTTAAACTAGTATACAATGTTCCGGTTCAAACTTCTTGTTCAGATAACCACCACCATCCAAAATAATTCGTCTCATAGGCATCAAGAGTTCTCCTGTTTATGCCTTCTAGTGTCTGGGAAATTATTGTGCAAAAATTACAGACTTCCTTTTTGCATACCAGCATGAGGGAAAACTCTTATGTGCTCCATTGACCTGTAAGAGTTGATAATGTCCATAATCTACAGAAATTGAATTAATGCAGGGGATGTAACATGGCACACTGCAGATGGGCAGGATTACAACTCCTATTAGCTATGAACTGAAAGGCACCATTTTAAGCCAGTTAGCTGCCAGGACTAAGTTCAAGGTACTTGTAATGGGATATGAAGCTCTAAACAGCTTAATATTTGGATATGTTCCTGCCTGGAACATTAAGCTTCAATGGGTGGGTTCCTAATTTTTCAGGAATATATGCTGTACAGTCATCAAGAAAAGACATTCTCCATATGAATAGAATAGAATAGAATAGAATAGAATAGAATAGAATAGAATAGAATAGAATAGAATAGAATAGAATAGAATAGAATTTTTTATTGGCCAAGTGTGATTGGACACACAAGGAATTTGTCTTGGTGCATATGCTCTCAGTGTACATAAAAGAAAAGATACGTTCATCAAGGTACAACATTTACAACACAAATGATGGTCAATATATCAATATAAATCATAAGGATTGCCAGCAACAAAGTTACAGTCATACAGTCATAAGTAGAAAGAGATTGGTGATGGGAACGATGAGAAGATTAATAGTAGTGCAGATTCAGTAAATAGTTTGACAGTGTTGAGGGAATTATTTATTTAGCAGAGTGATGGCCTTTGGGAAAAAACTGTTCTTGTGTCTAGTTGTTCTAGTGTGCAGTGCTCTATAGCGTCGTTTTGAGGGTAGGAGTTGAAACAGTTTATTTCCTGGATGTGAGAAATCTGTAAATATTTTCACGGCCCTCTTCTTGATTCGTGCAGTATACAGGTCCTCAATGGAAGGCAGGTTGGTAGCAATTATTTTTTCTGCAGTTCTAATTATCCTCTGAAGTCTGTGTCTTTCTTGTTGGGTTGCAGAACCGAACCAGACAGTTATAGAGGTGCAAATGACACACTCAATAATTCCTCTGTAGAACTGAATCAGCAGCTCCTTGGGCAGTTTGAGCTTACTGAGTTGGCGCAGAAAGAACATTCTTTGTTGTCCTTTTTTGATGATGTTTTTGATGTTAGCTGTCCATTTTAGATCTTGCAATATGATAGAACCTAGAAATTTAAAGGTTTCTACTGTTGATACTGTGTTGTCTAGTATTGTGAGAGGTGGAAGTATGGAAGGGTTTCTCCTAAAGTCTACCACCATTTCTACGGTTTTGAGTGTGTTCAGTTCCAGATTGTTTTGGTTGCACCACAAGGCTAGTCGTTCGACCTCTCGTCTATATCTCAGGGGCTGCCACAGAGAAGTGGGAGTTGGGCTGTTCTCCAGAGCACCTGAGGGTAGAACAAGAAGCAATGGGTGGAAACTGATCAAGGAAAGAAGCAACTTAGAACTAAGGAGAAATTTCCTGACAGTTAGAACAATTAATAAGTGGAACGACTTGCCTTCAGAAGTTGTGAATGCTCCAACACTGGAAATTTTTAAGAAAATGTTGGATAACCATCTGACTGAGATGGTGTAGGGTTTCCTGCCTGGGCAGGGGGTTGGACTAGAAGGCCTCCAAGGTCCCTTCCAACTCTGATGTTATGTTATGTTATATGCGGATTCATCATTGTCTCGAATGAGACCAATCACTGTTGTGTCATCTGCGAACTTCAGTAGCTTGACAGATGGATCGTTGGAGATGCAGTCATTGGTATACAGAGAGAAGAGAAGTGGGGAGAGCACACAGCCTTGGCGGGCCCCTGTGCTAATTGTACAGGTATTTGATGTGATCTTGCTTAGCTTCACCTGCTGCTTCCTGTTTGTTAGGAAGCTTGTGATCCACTTACAAGTCTGTTCCGGTATCTGTAGCTGGTTTAGCTTAGTTAGAAGAGTGTCTGGAATGATGGTATTGAATGCTGAACTAAAATCTACAAAGAGGACCCTTGCATAGGTCTTTGGAGACTCAAGATGTTGTAGGATGTAGTGCAGAGCCATATTAACAGCATCATCTATTGATCTATCTGCTCGGTATGCAAATTGCAAGGGGTCTAACAGCGGATCTGTGATGGTTTTCAAGTAGGAAAGCACTAGCCTTTCAAAGGTTTTCATGACTATAGATTTTAAAGCAACTGGTCTGTAGTCATTCAGTTCCTTGATGGTGGGCTTCTTCGGCACTGGGATGATGGTAGAGCGTTTGAAGCAAGAAGGAACATAGCACATCTCTAGTGATTTATTGAAAATATGGGTGAAGATGGGGGCCAATTGGTCAGCACAGACTTTTAAGCAAGAAGGAGTTATCTTGTCTGGGCCTGGAGCTTTTCCTGGCTTTTGTCTGTGAAATAGGTCCTGTACTTCCTTTTCTTGGGATATCCCAATTGTGATATTATTTCAAATTTTCAGAAATTAAACTTGCGTTTTATTGTAAATTAAATAACCCATGACCCTTCACGTTATTTACTTATCACTCATACATCCTACCTGATCACACTTCCCCCACACCCTCATGCACCTGCTAGCATCCATCTCAATCCAACCTGCATCACACCCCCACACATCTTCCCCAACCCTTGCTGTATCTTCCTTGCACCCTCACACATGCATTTGCCCCTCTGCACACCTGTGTACTCACCCCAAGCTGTACGGCGCCCCTGTGCAATCTCCCTGAACTGCACAATATCTCTTGTGCCCTTCCATGCACCCTCCCTGACTCACATGACGCCTCTCATGCAGCATCCCTTACCTGTGCGATGCCTCCCCCACATCCCTCACTCGCTCCCCTCCCCTGGCAGAATCCTTGTGGGAAGCATCTTTGTGCGAAGCAGGCTGGGAACATTGAAAATGTAGCTCACAGCTGACTGAGGCAGAGTGGAGGTTCAGCCATGTGACAGCACTGAAGCAGACACAACTTTGACATATTTCAAGAAAGTCATGGAGGAAGTGAGATGTCAAAAATCATGTGAGGTCCTTGCTTAACAGGGTTTGATGGCACTGCTATCACTAAGTGGCATGGTCATGTGACATCGCACATTATGACATCACTCAGTGATCGAAATTCTGGTTCCAATTACCATAATAAACCAAGGACAATCTGTAGTCCTTACTACAGTGTTTTTCAACTTTGGCAACTTTAAGCTGGGTGGACTTCAATTCCTAGAATTCCTCAGCCAGCCTGCTGGCTAAAGAATTCTGGGAGTTGAAGTCTATGCATCTTAATTTGCCAAAATGGAAAAACAGGGAGTCATCTGATTGGGAATGGTTGTACTGGGGAGAACTTGGTGCAGTCATTTTATCATTTGATCCTCTTATTATTCATCAGCCTGGATATATCAAGGCCTATGGTCCATGCAGTAATGTTTACTATGAATCTTCAGGTAGGAGAAATCTTTAGTTGGTATGAATACCTCCCTCCCCACAAGGATTTTCCTTCAGAACTCTGTATTTTTTTACTCTTTGGTTTGGTTTGTTATTGCTTAAAGGAGATTCTTTATTGCTCCTTGAAATATAATAGTGGCATTTTATCTACATTTTTCTCATTTTCTTTACCACTTAATTAGCCTTTTTAACTGTGTATTTGCACTAAAGGCAATTTTAGATGAGTTATTTACAGTTCTCCCTGGATTTATGGGAGAAACCTAGGATTATAATCTTTTACTAGCACACTTATATGCATTTCTTACCCCAGGACAAACAGGACGGGCTGCCAGGGGCCCCTGAGATAAATGAGGAAGGAGAGAGCGGTAAATCCCCATGTTTTCTTCTCCAGCAATGTGCCTGCGCAAAGAGGCACAGCATTGTGTGACACTGTTATTTTCTCAGGCAGTCACTTGCAATGGTGCTGAATAAAAGCGCTTCAGGGCTGCTGTCAGCTGAGTCTCCAGCTGCTTTCCAAGAAATGGCTGTTGATCGTCTGGGAACAAAACATACCACCAAACGTCACCAGCATATTTATTTTAAAACCCTCTGAGTGCTGTTAATTACCATGCTGTGGAATGCGAAAGGAGCAGAGGAGAGAAGCAAAACAAGAACTTGCCTACGGCAACCGCTCGCGCAGCGCCTTCGCGCCCCCCCTCCCCACCGCCGCCTCAGAGGCCGTTTAAGAGAGTTTTGCATGGCGAGTCGTCCACGGCCATCAGGTGACCCCAAGGATTTTCTAAGGATCAATTGAAAGCTGCCTTTTAAAGGGGGAGTGGAAATAGTTGTGTGGCTTTATCAAAATAATAATAATAATAATAATAATAATAATAATAATAATAATAATAATAATAATAATAATAATAATAATAATAATAATATCCCCGATCTTGCTGGTGAGCTTCTCTGTGCACGAACAGTTTCTCACCTGGGGATTTTTACATTTCCTATATTTCCTTGGGGAGAGCACTGAGAACCATGGAGTCTATCCACTCCCAGTGTTATTTTTGGAGGAATAAGGTTAGCTATGTCTATGCAGCCGGGTTCCTGTTCTAGTGCAGCCACGTGCTTTGTAACGATTAAGAAACCAATAAGGGAGAACCGATGATGTTTGGGTAATGAAAAGTCTGCAAGAAAACAACCAAACTTAGAGAGCATCAAGGAGCCCTTGTTTAAGGAACCATTAGGAACTTCCATCCAGAGCCATTTTCTGCACTTGAGCCCATCACCAACGATCCAAACTCCAAATATCTGCATGTGGCAATGCCTGAGTGAAATATTTGGCTATAATTTGTGTTCCTGGAAAAAGGAGCAGAAGGGACATTGCTGAAACGACCTTGATTCCCAAGTGATTCTCAAGCATTTCAAGGTGTTTGACTTTCTGCAAACAAATTGGAAGGCAGAACAAGCCAGCAGATGACAGCAAGGAATAGAAATGCAGTGATTCAACATTAAGTATTTTATATATTTAAAGTCCTTTTTACAGCAAACGTTGTTGTTGGTAGACACAAAGCATACAGGAAGCATGATTGCCATAGTTGCATACTTTTAAGGATCTCTGCTCCAATCATGGTACCCAGAAATACGGAAGTGGGTGTATTTTAAAATGGCTTTAGAATAGGGTTTGTTTTCATGGGAGCATATCGGTTGAAAGACTGCAGATTTGCCTAATTTTTGTGTTTGCCCTAACATACTATTGATGTTTGAATTTTTATAGTTGATGAGTTCATCTGATACTCAAGGGTCATGTGCGTTCCCCATATTTCTTCCAGATTGTACATTTGAATATGATGGGATATTATTAAATGTGCAGGAATGTATTTTTTTAAAAAAATTAAACTTGAAGTACATTTAGATTCAATATATCCCAGTTTTTAATCTGATCCTGACAACTTTCTGGAGTGTGCCCTCAAGTGTGCCATTCAAAAGCCAAGCACAACCCCACCCCCATCTGAAAAAGAATGTGCTCCCCTCATTTAAAAGTTAAAAGACTTTAACTGAAATTAGAAACAAAGGTCTAGTGTGACCCTTGCTCCTTTGCCCAAGTGGGCATGCTTGCATCAAGAAATAGAAACAGAAAAATGCAAATAGTGTGCATCTTGTGTAGCAGTGAGGATATGTTAACAGTACTTTGAGGCTCAACATTTCGTTCTTTTGGAATCAATGCGGTGCTTGACAGATGGGTTATTGCAGCTAAAGAAACAGAATCAAGCTCTGACAGAGAGGAATGCTGGCAAGAAATGAGGTTTTAATCCCCAGCCTTGTCACGTGAGCAGATTTAAGCTTAATACTCTTGCCCTATGACAGGCTGCGTAAGTCACTGTTTTGTTGCTGTCTAACAAAGCATCTGTTTGTTTTTGGACACACACATCAGTATTTCCACTCCTTATTTAGCAGCATTGTGTTCCCTTTGGATGAAGTTTGATTTTTCTTTTGCCTTTGTGGGCAATCCATGGGTTCACGCCCTTTGTGGTTTCAGTTTTGCACATCAATTAAGGTATTGTTTTCAAAGTAGTATAAAAATACTACTTATATCCAGAATCTGATAGGCCTGGATAGCTATTCCCCTGCCTTTTATTCACTCAGATAATCCACTTGTATAAATGACATTGCTTTTTAACCTTTCATACAGTTGCCTAAATATGTGCAAGATAACCTAATGTCCAAATTGCTCTATCTGTATAAGATTTCCTGTCAAAAAGCAATCCTGTATATAAAATAAAATGAGCAACTTCACAAAGCATTTCTAAATTTTGTAAGGCTTCCATCCATGTCAGTGAACAGAGGACTGCAGACTAAGGCACTTCTTCCTGGGAATGTGCAGAGACAAAGTGATCTTGGAAAGAGATAAATTGCCTCATGCAATCCTTTTTGCTTTTCCGTTCCCTCTGTCTTTAACCCAATTACTTTTAAACAGGCTGTATATTACCAAAAATGTGGGGGACAACAACATTGTTCTCTTTTTTGGAGCCAACAAAGCACTGCCTTTTATTTAGGAGCTCAACTCAGCATATACAACATTTCTTTACCCCAGAATTAACCTGTGGAGTAAATTGCAAAAGAGTAAATAACCCCAAAGCCATCCAGAGAGTGACTTTTGGGTGACTGGGCTGGATTAGATTAGACCATAAATCTCCCTGGACCCAGTCCAACATCTTACCTCCATTACATTACCTATCTATCTTATTTATATTATATACTTACAGGCCACTTTTTTTCCCCCAATTGTATTTTCTCAAAGCAACTGCCTTTGAGAAAACACAATACTATAAAGAACCATAAATAACTTTAAAATCAACATATAGTAAGGTATATGTATTTACTGTATGGTCAACAAAATACAACAAATCTAATAAATTAGACACAGTGCACAATCTAATTCATTAGATTTGTGTCAAATTCTTTGTACTGGAGCTCAAAGCCAGGTATGTAGAATTCCCTCCTTCTAACTTTCTTTCCATTCTGCAGTAACAAACCTCTTCAGGAGACTGATCCAAAAACATCTAGTGAATCTCTCTGCTCCTTGTCTAACAACTTAATTGCAACACCATCCTGGCTCTAAAAGTTGGAATACAGAACATATCAAAGGAAAACAATAAGGTATTTCTACAATAATTAGTTGTCCCTAATTCTATTGCCTTTGGATGTCCTCCTTGGCTCCTTCTTCCGAGCTACAAATCATTAGTATTGGACTAATATAAAGCACATTCTGGGTAATGGAGTAGATCAGTGGTGGAATTCAAATTTTTGTACTACCAGTTCTGTGGGCATAGCTTGGAGGGTGTGGTGTGGCTTAGTGGGTGTGGCAGGGGAAGGATACTGCAAAATCCCCATTCCCTCCCCACTCCTGGGCCAGCCAGAGGTGGTATTTGCCGATTCTCCGAACTATTCAAAATTTCTCCTATCAGTTCCCAGACCTGTCAGAACCTGCTGAATATCACTCCTGGAGTAGATCCTGGAATTCAGACACTATTGGCTGATTGTTTATATGCATTATGGTTGGAGCCAACTCTTAGTAACTGCCTAAATATTTCTTCCTCAGAATGATCTGTCCCCAGCCTAAACCTTCCAGTCTTCTAACAGTGCGCTCATGGCCTTTCACCTCTAGGAGGTAAACAGATCAGGAAACTGCACATAAAGGCTATACTTTATTAAGATGGACTACAGTAACAATCTGTCTTGCAAATCTAATTGTACTTTCTCTTCTTATATTCTAGAATTGGGGGAGGGGAGAGGTAGTCTGAATCTTTTTCTAATACTTTCCTGCCTCCCTAGGCTTAATACAGATGGCTCTTGACAGCCTTGAATACTGGGCCCTATCTAACAAAATGAAATTTAATGTAGAGGAAAGTAAAGTCTTACACTTAGGTAAGAAAAACCAAAAGTACACATACAAACTGGGTGAAACCAGGCTTAATAGCAGTAACTGTGAGAGGGATCTTGGCATCTCAGTGGACAAGCAATTAAATATGAGCTAAGAGTGTGTGGTGGCAGCCAAAAAAGCCAATGCAATCCTAAATTGCATTAACAGAGGGATACAATCAAGATCAAGTGAGGTGCTAATACCATTCTATAAAGCCATAGTAAGACCACATCTAGAATACTGCATCCAGTTTTAGTCACTACACTATAAATAAGATGTTGAGACTCTAGAAAGAGTGCAGAGAAGAGCAACCAAGATGATTAAGGGACTGTAAGCTAAAACATACAATGAACGGTTGCAGGAACTGGGCATAGTTAGTGAAGAGAAGGACCAGGGGAAACATGATAGCAGTGTTCCAATATTTGAGGGGCTGCCACAGAGAAGAAGGGGTCAAGCTGTTTTCCAAAGCACCTGAAAGCCAGACAAGGAATGATGGATGGAAACTGAACAAGGAGAGATTCAACCTGGAAACAAGAAATTTTCTGACAGTGAGAGCAATCAGAAGTTGTGGGAGCTTCATCACTGGAAGCTTTCAAGAAGAGACTGGACTGCCATCTCTCCAGAAATGGTGTAGGGTCTCCTGCTTGGGCGGGGGGTTGGACTAGATGACCTACAAGATCCCTTCCAACTCTGTTAGTCTATTAATCTGTTACATGCTTGTTCTTATCTTCATTGTTAATACATACTTCTCGTTATCTTCATGGCTTCTGGAATCTGGATATCTTCCTCAGGATCATCCCCATGGCTGCCTGCATGGCTCCTGTTGTGTCTTGCCCGCCCTCAGAGCAGCCGGGGCCTTCTTACCTGCTCCCGAACACTGAGGAATGTATGCCTCCCGGCCCAAGTCCTGGCTCCATGCCCACACAAACTGCAGAAGAAGGAGCATCTCCCTCCCCCAGCCCTGACTCCATGCCCAGGCAAACGGAGCAGCTAGACCTCCCTCCTCCACAGCATGTGAGCCTGAGGAGGGTTTATTCCCAACAGCTGCTGATTGGTGTGACCCTCGCATCAGAAGGCTGGATAGGCGGAGGCAACAGAAGGAAGGGAGGGGCAGGCCTTAATGAGTGCTGAGTCATGGAGCCACACCCCATGGCCTATATAAAGGATCTGCTTTCTGGCAGTCTCTGAGTCAGGCAAAAGTCGAACTTATCTTGCTGAAGTCACTTACTGGTCTCCTGCCTGCTCTGAGGACTTTGCTAGGACTTTGGGCAGAGCTGCAGAGGCAAGCCTGATTCGGATTTCCCTGACCCGGCCGTCAGCGGAGGAGTGGGACACGACAGCTCCTATAATCAAAGTCATCCAGCTTACTGCTAGTTATCCTCTTTTTCTCTTTCCTTCCCAGAATTACAGATTTCTCAAATGAACTAAGTCTTCATATCAATGTCCAAAATAAGATGATTTGAATCTGATTGTTGATGCTTCAAGTGCAAACACTATTGATTTGTTCTATGATCTATATGCTTGTTTTCTTGGGTATCCATTATCAGGAATGTTATTTAACACCAAACGTCCAAAAGCATCAGTATACTGCTTATTAAAATAAGTCCTGCTTATTCAAAATCCAATCTTTACTTCAGGGGTGTCCAAACTTGGTCCCTTTAAGACTTGTGGACTTCAACTCCCAGAGTCCCTCAGCCAGCAAAGCTGGCTGAGGAACTCTGGGAGTTGAAGTCCACAAGTCTTAAAGGGACCAAGTTTGGACACCCCTGCTTTACTTCCATAGAATATCACAGAAAAAAAATCCTATTGCTTGCTTGATTCTGACCTTTGTAAATATAGATATGCTCTGGCACCTAACTATCTTTTTCCAAGGCCTTCATTGATATCCTACAATGTGCTAATCTCTGGCACATTTCTTGAGTACTGGTTCCTTTACTGTTATCCTAAAAAACACAAGTTGCTCACCATTTCAATATTTCCATTATCAGTTCTAATGGAAGACAGATTGCTGTACCTACGTCATGAATTTGGTTGTCCTTATATTGAAGCATTCTTTCATTCATGAGCTTACAGATCATTTGCATTTCAGCTATCAGAGTAGTGTCATCAGCCCAGCATAGGTTCTTGGTGTTTCTTCCTTGGCTAACCTTTTACGGACTGAGTGCCCAAACCACACCCGAACCCCCAAAATGCAATGTGTGTGCACCCCCCCCGCACACTCCCCGCCCCCATGCATGCATGCATGTCCCCCGCATGTGCCTCACCCCCATGCATGCGCGGCAGAGACCCAAAGACCAGCTGGCTGGTGGGAGTCATGAGCACATGCACAGCAGAGCTGAAGTGAGGTGATGGCTCGCGTGCCATCAGAGAGGGCGCTGCATGCCACCTCTGGCACACGTGCCATATGTTTGCCATCATGGTTCTAATCTGTTCCCTGTCCCTATATGGTCCTCCTATATAGGTTGAATAAAAAAGTAGACAGTATACTTGTTGGGCAGGTTGAACTCCACCACATGTTTATTGGACCCGTGTCCCTCCTGGATGGTGCTGGCCACCCGGGAGGTTACACGAGCTGGCTCCAGGAAGTTACCAACGCTTCTTTGTTGGAGGGTGTCTTCCCCGCTGCTTTGAAAGAGGCGGTGGTGAGGCCCCTCCTCAAGAAGCCCTCCCTGGACCCGGCTGTTTTAGCGAACTATCGTCCAGTCTCCAACCTTCACTTTTTAGCGAAGGTTTTTTTTTTTTTTGTTTACATTTATACCCCGCCCTTCTCCGAAGACTCAGGGCGGCTTACAGTGTATAAGGCAATAGTCTCATTCTATTTTGTATATTTTTTACAAAGTCAACTTATTGCCCCCCCAACAATCTGGGTCCTCATTTTACCTACCTTATAAAGGATGGAAGGCTGAGTCAACCTTGGGCCGGGCTCGAACCTGCAGTAATTGCAGGCTACTGTGTTCTTAATAACAGGCTTTACCAGCGTGAGCTAAACCGGCGCTTGTTGAGAGTGTGGTGGCAAATCAGCTTCCTCAACACCTGGAGGAAACTGTCTATCTGGACCCGTTCCAGTCCGGCTTCAGACCCGGTTACAGCACCGAGACGGCTTTGGTCGCGTTGGTGGATGACCTCTGGAGAGCCCGGGACAGGGGTTGTTCCTCTGTCCTGGTTCTATTAGATCTCTCGGCGGCTTTTGATACCATCGACCATGGTATCCTGCTGCGACGGTTGGGGGGATTGGGAGTGGGAGGCACCGTGTATTGGTGGTTCTCCTCCTATCTCTCTGACCGTTCGCAGACAGTGTTGGCAGGGGGGCAGAGGTCGACCCCAAGGCGCCTCACTTGTGGGGTGCCTCAGGGGTCTGTCCTCTCACCTCTCCTGTTCAACATCTATATGAAGCCGCTGGGTGAGGTTATCCGTGGTTTCGGGGTGGACTATCATCTGTACGCTGATGACACCCAGCTGTACATTTCCACCCCGAACCACCCCAATGAAGCCGTTGAGGTGATGGGCCGGTGTCTTGAGGCCGTACGGGTCTGGATGGGGAGGAACAGGCTTCGACTCAACCCATCCAAGACAGAGTGGCTGTGGGTGCCGGCTTCCCGGTACAGTCAGCTTACACCATCGCTGACTGTGGGGGAGGAAGTACTGACCCCCAGGGAGGGAGTGCGCAACTTAGGCGTTCTCCTGGACGACCGGCTGTCCTTAGAGGATCATTTGACAGCCGTCGCCAGGGGAGCTTTTTATCAGGTCCATCTGATTCGCCAGTTGCGCCCCTTCCTTGACCGGGACGCCTTACGCACGGTCACTCATGCCCTCGTCACTTCCCGCCTGGACTATTGCAATGCTCTCTACATGGGGCTCCCCTTGAAGAGCACCCGGAGGCTCCAGTTAGCCCAGAATGCGGCCGCTGGTGATAGAGGGAGCACCGCTGTTCTATATAACACCTATCCTGCGCGGCCTGCACTGGCTACCGGTAGTCTTCCGGGTGCAATTCAAGGTTTTGGTTACCATCTTTAAAGCGCTCCATGGCTTAGGACCGGGATACCTTCGAGACCGCCTTCTGCCACCGATTGCCTCCCAACGACCTGTGCGCTCCCACAGAGTGGCCCTCCTCAGGGTGCCGTCGACCAAACAATGCAGGTTGGCGACCCCCAGGGGGAGGGCCTTCTCTGTGGCGGCACCAGCCCTGTGGAATGAGCTTCCTCCTGGACTACGACAACTCCCTGACCTCCGGACCTTCAGATGTGAACTGAAGACTCTATTATTTCAGCGTGCGGGACTAGCCTAAGAACAAAATGTTTTAACCAAATTTTAATGGGGGTTTTATTGGTTCTTATTGTTTTAGTGATCAGGCTTTGATAATATTTAGTTTTAATCTGGGTTTTAAATGTTTATTTATTTTATATTGTTTTAATATGCCTGTGAACCGCCCTGAGTCCTATGGGAGATGGTGCGGTATATAAGTTTAATAAATAATAATAATAATAATACAATCTCATCTCACATTTTTGCCAACCTTGAACCAGTCTGCTTTGGTTCTATCCAGACTGTAACTTCCTGAGCTGGGCATAGGTTTTGCCTGAGGACAATGTGATGTTCTGGGATTACCATTTTCCTAAGAACATTCCATTGTTTGAAATGATTGACATAATCAAAAACCTTTCTTTAATCTATAATCAGATCGACTTTTTTTTAGAATTCTTTGGTTTTCTCAGTTATGCCATCTGCATCAACATGCCTCTTGTCCCTTAACCTTTTCTAAAATCAGTTTGAACATCTAGTTTAACCAGCAAAAACTGGCAAGTCATTCTCCTACTTCCTTTCTATTGCCTCAGCTACGCAGTTGAACTATTCTTTCTCTTTATTATTTCCAGATTTGGTATTCTAATCTCAAACCACAAACAGCACATCTTGCTTGCATGTGCTGTCAGTTTTAGATAGAACTTGATCATAAAACATGTCAAGCTTCTTCTGCATCAGTGGCTGAAGCCAAAACTTGGACTACTGTTATATTATTAAAGGGTTTGTCTGCGAAGCTTAAATTATATTATTCAGTCATTGATGCTACTGTTTTTGCTATATTCATTCTCACAATGAAAGCAATAGTTTTCATGTCCTGAGTAATAAATGATAAAATTCCAGGCCATTTCAACTAAGATATGTATAGTTGATTTCATGTTCTAGCTATAATGCTGCCTTTACAGCTTTAGATTTTCTCTTCTTGCATGGACACATCAGCAAGCAGATGTGCCAAAGGCTTTAATCTAGAATTCCAAAGGAACCTCAGCTCTTTCTCAGTACCATGTTGAGTGTCATCCAACCTGAGGGGTTCATCATCTGAGACTAGTATCATCAGTCACTTTACATTTTCTGTAAAAATATCTAAGTGGTCTACCATTGGGTTCTCCCATACAGTGTGAAGCCTTTGCTGTTGTATTAAAATGATCATCTGCCTCCAGCATATTTGCTATTACTATGGCCCAGTATAGGGACCTGCTTGCTTTAGCGGGGCAGCTGGAATGATCTTCAAGAATTGGGTGGCCCCTGTTGGGAGTATATCAATAGTTTTCACTCATCCCTGCCAGGAACTCCCACAGATACCCTACCATAGTGAGGCAGCATAACAGAGCAGAGCAGAGTTTGGATGTTGCACCTCAAACTGAAACACAGTAAATTGGATTTCAGCCATACAATTTTGAAAGGGCACTGGCCAGAAGTTCACATAGGAACTGACATATGTGAGAGAAGGGCATGCTTTGGGGGGGCTTTGGACAAGCAGCTAGCTCTTCTAGGACTGTGAGAGACTATGAGAAGCAGGCAGAGAAGGAGTTCAGTGGGAATTCCTGAGAAGCCAAATTCAGCTATGTGATCTTTAGGAAGGAAATTTCTTATTTGGCCTGTTAGAAGTCTGTCTTGTAAATTTACTTTGACAGTTTTGAAGATCATGCGTTTACCCCAGTGGTGGGTTTCAAAATTTTTTACTACCAGTTCTATGAGCGTGGCTTGCTGGGCGTGGCAGGGGAAAGATACTGTAAAATCTCCATTCCCACCCCACTCCAGGGGAAGGTTACTATAAAATCTCAATTTCTTCCTGATCAGCTGGGACTTGGGAGCCAGAGAATAGTTGGGGGTGGGGCCAGTCAGAATTTTTATTACCGGTTCTCCAAACTACTCAAAATTTCTGCTACCAGTTCTCCAGAACTGGTCAGAACCTGCTGAAACCCACCTCTGGTTTACCCCAACTAGCAGTAAAGACCCTAAAATCCATATGATTCTGGCTTTCTGTATTTGCCAGTTATGTGGGACTTGAAAAATATATATTTTGGAAACGTATCTTCTATTTATTTATACATTTTATATTGCTTGTTTTTCTCAATTTTGGCCAAAATAGTGGTTCCTTCAAATGGTAAATTATAGGATGGCAAGTGATGAGTTTCATCACTTTCCTTTCATGGATTACTGCCTTGTCGTGGCGAAGGGGCTTGCGTAGCTCAATGAAGCTATGAGCTATGCCGTGCAGGGACACCCAAGATGGACAGATCATAGCAGAGAGTTCTGACAAAACATAATCCACTGGAGAAGGAAATGGCAACCCACTCCAGTATCTTTGCCATGAAAACCCCATGGACAGTACAAAAAGGAAAAAAGATATGACGCCGGAAGATGAGCCCCTCAGGTCGGAAGGTGTCCAATATGCTACTGGGGAAGAGCGGAGGGCTAGTACTAATAGCGCCAGAAAGAATGAAGCGACTGGGCCAAAGCCGAAAGGACGGTCAGCTGCGGATGTATCTGGTGGTGAAAGGAAAGTCCGATGCTGTAAAGATTTTTTCTCCATAGGAACCTGGAATGTAAGATCCATGAATCAAGGCAAGCTGGATGTGGTCAAACAAGAGATGACAAGACTGAACATTGACATCTTAGGAATCAGCGAACTAAAGTGGACAGGAATGGGTGAATTTAATTCAGATGACTATCAGGTATACTACTGTGGGCAAGAATCCCTCAGAAGAAATGGAGTGGCCTTCATAATCAATAAAAAAAGTAGGAAAAGCAATACTGGGATACAATCCCCAAAATGACAGAATGATCTCAGTCCGAATCCAAGGCAAACCATTCAATATTACAGTAGTTCAAGTCTATGCCCCAACCACTGGAGCTGAAGAAGATGAAATTGACCAGTTCTATGAAGCCCTACAGCATCTGATAGAATTAACACCAAAAAATGATGTCCTTATCATCATGGGAGATTGGAATGCTAAAGTAGGAAGCCAAAAGATAACCGGAATAACAGGCAAGTATGGCCTCGGAGTACAAAATAAAGCAGGGCACAGGCTGATAGAATTCTGTCAAGACAATACGATGGTCATAGCAAACACTCTTTTTCAACAACCTAAGAGACGACTCTACACATGGACATCACCAGATGGTCAACACAGAAATCAGATTGACTATGTGCTGTGCAGCCAAAGATGGAGAAGCTCTATACAGTCAGTAAAAACAAGACCAGGAGCTGACTGTGGCTCAGATCATGAGCTTCTTCTTGCAAAATTTAGGCTTAAACTAAAGAAAGTAGGGAAAAGCACCAGGCCACTCAGGTATGAACTAAATCATATCCCTGATGAATATACAGTAAAGGTGACAAATAGATTTAAAGAATTAGATCTGATAGACAGAGTGCCTGATGAACTATGGACGGAGGTTCGCAACATTGTACAAGAAGTAGCAACTAAAACCATTCCAAAGAAAAAGAAATGCAAGAAAGCAAAATGGCTGTCTGAGGAAGCTCTGCAAATAGCTGAGGAAAGAAGGGAAGCGAAAGGCAAGGGAGAAAGATACACCCAGTTAAATGCAGAATTCCAGAGAATAGCTAGAAGAGATAAGAATGCATTCTTAAATGAACAGTGCAAAGAAATAGAACAAAACAATAGAATAGGGAGGACCAGAGATCTATTCAAGAAAATTGGAGATATGAAGGGAACATTTCATGCAAAGATGGGCATGATAAAGGACCAAAATGGCAGGGACCTAACAGAGGCAGGAGAGATTAAGAAGAGGTGGCAAAATTACACAGAAGAACTATATAAGAATGAGCTTAACATCCCTGATAACCACGATGGGGTGGTCACTAACCTTGAGCCAGATATCCTAGAATGTGAAGTCAAATGGGCCTTAGGAAATCTGAGCAACAACAAAGCTAGTGGAGGTGACAGTATTCCAGCTGAGCTATTCAAAATCTTAAAAGACGACGCATCCAATTTGCCAGAAAATTTGGAAAACTCAACAATGGCCACAGGACTGGAAAAGGTCAGTTTACATTCCAATTCCAAAGAAAGGCAATGCCAAAGAATGTTCAAACTATTGCACCATTGCACTCATTTCACATGCTAGTAAGGTTATGCTTAAAATCCTACAAGCTAGGCTCCAGCAATATGTGGATCGAGAACTACCAGAAGTACAGGCAGGATTTCGTAGAGGCAGAGGAACTAGAGATCAAATTGCCAACATACGCTGGATCATGGAGAAAGCTAGGGAGTTCCAGAAAAACATCTACTTCTGCTTCATTGACTATGCTAAAGCCTTTGATTGTGTGGATCATAACAAATTGTGGCAAGTTCTTAAAGAGATGGGAGTACCAGACCATCTTATTTGTCTCTTGAGAAACCTGTATGCAGGTCAAGAAGCCACAGTGAGAACTGGACACGGAAACACTGATTGGTTCAAAATTGGGAAAGGAGTCCGGCAAGGTTGTATACTATCACCCTGCCTATTTAACTTATATGCAGAACACATCATGAGAAAGGCGGGGCTAGATGAATCAAAAATTGGAATTAAGATTGCCGGAAGAAATATCAACAACCTCAGATATGCAGATGATACCACTCTAATGGCAGAAAGCGAAGACGAACTAAAGAGTCTCTTGATGCGGGTGAAGGAGGAGAGTGCAAAAGTTGGCTTGAAACTCAACATTAAGAAAACTAAAATCATGGCATCCATCCCTTTCAATTCGTGGCAGATAGATGGTGAAGAAATGGAGGTAGTGACATTTTATTTTCCTGGGCTCCAAGATCACCACAGATGGGGACTGCAGCCAAGAAATTAAAAGACGCTTACTCCTGGGGAGGAAAGCTATGGCAAATCTAGACAGCGTACTAAAAAGCAGAGACATCACCCTGCCAACCAAAGTGCGTATAGTCAAAGTTTTCCCAGTTGCAATGTATGGCTGTGAAGGTTGGACCATAAGAAAGGTTGAGTGCCAAAGAATTGAGGCCTTTGAACTCTGGTGCTGGAGAAGACTCCTGCGAGTCCCTTGGACTGCAAGGCGAACAAACAAGTCAGTTCTAGAGGAGATCAACCCTGACTGCTCTTTAGAAGGCCAGATCCTGAAGATGAAACTGAAATACTTTGGCCACCTAATGAGAAAGAAGGACTCACTGGAGAAGAGCCTAATGCTGGGAAAGATTGAGGGAAAAAGAAGAAAGGGACGACAGAGAACGAGGTGGCTGGATGGAGTCACTGAAGCAGTAGGCATGAGTTTAAATGGACTCCAGAAGATGGTAGAGGACAGGAAGGCCTGGAGGAATGTTGTCCATGGGGTCGCGATGGGTCGGACACGACTTCGCAACTAACAACAACAAGTGATGAGTTAAACAGGACAAACCCGAAAGCAGGTTCAGTGTTAAACTTGAAACCCAGAAGATCATTTCTGGAGAGAAAGCTCTGTTGAATCCTGAGAAGCTTTCTTCTCAGTAAACCAGCAAAGATGTAGTCTGAACCACAACAGCTTATTTAATAGTCTCTTCCATTCCACTCATGGGGCCTCTGAATAAATTGGCATGCAGAGGATCAGAGTGGAATAATAATAGAACATTGGCCTCTCTTTAAGATACTGTTTTCTTGTAGTGGAAAAATGTATTCCAGAAATATTTCTTGGGTAAATAGTACTGATTATAAACTGTCAGAGAATGCAGGATCCCAAGTGATTAGCCTTTAATTATTATGCCACACATTATTTTCGGGTTGCTACTTTTGAAGGCAACTATTATTATGTGATGCTTGCAGAACCGAATTTCAGTCATAAGGGCAATTGCTTAATTACAGATTTTATGTCCAACAAGTACTGCTGGGGGAGGATTCTGAATCGCTTGGGTGAGAACTGAATAGCTGGAGCAGAGCCTGGAAACGAAACAAAAACAAACCTTTTGAATCACACTAATAGTCTAAATCCAGGGATGGCGAACTATGACACGTGTGTCCAAAGTGATATGCCAGGACATTTTGGGTGACACACCAGGCATTCACCAATACTTGACAACAACTATTCCTGAAAGCATACCCGCTTCTCACACGGCCTCTGAATAGTGTGTGAGGGGCTATGCTCTTGCACGGCTTCTGGAGCCTCTAGAAATCACATGAGAATGCAGCAGGCTTTTGGGTGGTTTTCAGAGACTGCAGAGGAAGGGTATTCATTGGAGCTACTTCAAGCAAAAAGGCCTTCAGGCTGAACTGGAAGAGATTCAGGGGCCTATCAACAGAAAAAGAACACTTCCTGAAGTTAAGTGGTGCACAGAAGATTCTGGGGAACACTGGGCCATGGGGGCAATCCTTGTGGTCTGCCAACAGCCTATGGAGCTGCTAATGGAGTCGGACAGCGATGAGGCTAAGGAAGAACATGAGCCAGTCCTGGAGGCTGGGGAAGGCCCAGATGAGGGCTCTGCATCGGAGGCAGAGGTGGGGCCAGGGCCATCTGGGAGTAATGTGCTGACTCCAGAGCCTCCAGAGGCTGACAGTAGTGGGGCAGAGAAACAGGAGGAGCCTGTTCCTAATGCATGCATGAGAAGAGCTGCCAGAAGGCAAGAGCAGTTAAAGCAAAGTGACTTGGGAGTAAGGCCAAGAGATGATTGGCCCTTCCCATAAGACTTAAAAGACCAGCAACGGCGTTTGGGCTCTTTGTCGGAAAACAATATTGATAGCCTTGCTCCTTGTCTTGCTGCATTTATTTCTTGAGGGCATCTTCTGCTTTTAAACTTTTGCCAAGAAAAGCCTTTGGCAGTTTGCCTAATTAGACCAAGGTTGGTGATAAGACTGAAGAATTATGTTATGAAGAATTTGCTTTGATTTAGTTTGGACGATGCTGAGAATGAGTTAATTCTCAGCTGTTCTAATAAAGTCTATTTGTTTTTGAACTGATTGCTTTTACTACTACCTACTTGGAGTTGGGTCACAACAATCCTGCCATTCCAAGGTGCATGAGCAATCCTGAGTTAGTGGCATTAGGGGTGAAGTGGAGATTCAGTCCCCAGCCCCGACACTGCCAAATGCCATTGTACCAGATCAGGGATGTCAAACTTGTGGCATCACGTTGTCATCACGGGACATATCGCAACTTTTCCCCCTTTGCTAAAATGGGAGTGGGCATGTGACACATCCAGCCTGCAAGCCGCAAGTTTGACACTTCTGTACCAGATGGTCTAGATGGGGGAGGGATAGAGAATTGTTTCTCTCTTGTTCAGGTGTGTGTGTGTGTGTGTGTATGAGACACCAGCAGAGTCAAGTTAGGCATTTTTTTGAAATTTTGATATGTCAAACCGAAAAGGTTTTCCATCACTGGTTAAATCCATCCAGATCTTTTTCCTGATCTACAAATTCACACAGGGAGTTATGAAAATTCAAATCACTTGTGATTTATCCTCATTTTTCTGACCACTGCTTTAAGTGTCAGCTTGCCATTGTCCTCTGTCAGGAAAGCGTCAAAGTCAATTTGACTCAGAGAAATGATTTGAAGAAATAATAATTAAGGGGGCAAAAGGAGCTCTGAAATAAAATGCACCCATCCCCTATAAAATGAAGATACTATCGGGGAAGTCTGTCATTTGCACCTCTGTAACTGTCTGGTTTGGTTCTGCAACCCAACAAGAAAGACACAGACTTCAGAGGATAATTAGAACTGCACAAAAAACAATGGCTACCAACCTGCCTTCCATTGAGGACCTGTATACTGCACGAATCAAGAAGAGGGCCATGAAAATATTTACAGATTCCTCACATCCTGGACATAAACTGTTTCAAATCCTACCCTCAAAATGATGCTATAGAGCACTGCACAGGACAACTAGACACAAGAACAGTTTTTCCCCTAACACTATCACTCTGCTAAACAAATAATTCCCTCAACACTGTCAAACTATTTACTAAATCTGCACTATTAATCTTCTCATCGTTCCCATCACCCATCTCCTTCCACTTATGAAAGTATGACTGTAACTTTGTTGCTGGTATCCTTATGATTTATATTGATTGTTTCCTGATTGCTTATTTGTACCCTATGACTATCATTAAGTGTTGTATCATTAAGTGTTAAATTTGTACCTTATGGCTATCATTAAGTGTTGTAAGTGTTGTACCTTGATGAAGGTATCTTTTCTTCTATGTACACTGAGAGTATATGCACCAAGACAAATTCCTTGTGTGTCCAATCACACTTGGCCAATTAAAAAAAAAAATCTTTGCAAGGCTAACCAGATACGATTTCTTTAAGGCAACATATGCAGCCAAATCTTTCAAAGAACCATGCCATTTTCCCAACTGAGTTTTTCTACCATTCTCTGCTTGGATGCAGCTGTACTTTTTCATCTTGGAATGGAAAGGCTTGGGCAAGCCATTACTAAAAGGTAATCATATCAGTAAAAAATGAACCACCTGCACTTGTAGCATTATTTGGACAAGGGGTGGCAGCATTGTCAAACTGATCGTGTAGCAACATTTGTCTCTACAAGTCCTTTGATTCAGGAACAGCAAATACTTATGATCTTCTTTGAGCCAGCATGCATAAGATGCCCTGGAGTCTTCAGCTCACAGCACTTTAAATGTCTCTTAAGAGAACAATGATTTAGAAAGGCAAATAGATGAGGTTCAATTCAGGGGCTTCCAATTCTCACTATCTGAACTTTATTTTAAATGGTACACATAGAAAACTTTAAAAGTTCATGGAAATATTGAAAAGCATTAAATGCATTAAAATGCAGACAAATTTCCTCCTCCCCTTAATCTGTTTTATAATTATCTATTAAGAAATAGAGCCTTCTTGAACAAGTAATTTATATTATTACAAAAATAAATCCTTTTTATTTACATTTTTTCTCCAATATTTTATTACATGTTATAGAGCAAAAACTCAACATAAACTAACAATCAAGAAATAATAAAGAGGGAAAAGAGAATAAGGAAGAAAAAGAAAGGAAAACACAAATGTTTACAAAGAATATCTTTCTACTTCTTCCATTAATATAATGAAACTTACTTTCAACTCTTAGTTTAAGGCTATAATATTTTTCCCCCAAGAAAGAAAGGGGGGAATGACTTTATTTTTTTAAAAATACATTTTAAAAAAATCATACAACTCATCGAAAGTCATATCACCAAACTAACCACGGCTGGTCAAACAATTTAAGTTTGATTTATCCTGATTTGGCTAATATTGATTATGAGTAGAAACTGTCACCATTAGATACATGTTAAGAAAACAAGAAAATTTTGACAGAACTCAGTTGCCTCCAGTTAGTAAGCATAGTTGAAAATAATGTCCTTCAGCCTCAATCTCAAGAGTTAAACAAGATGCTTATTTACCATAAGTGGATTGTCATGCATAGGATATCAATGGGATCAGGAGATGTGTATAAGAACATTTTTCAAAGTTTCCTTTTTAATGATGAAAAAAGCAAACAGTCCAATGAAAACAGGGCATGCTGGAAAAGATATCAGCTGTCAGTGAAGGGAAGGAATAGGGAAGGATGGAGTAATTTAAAGAGAGACTGGATCTCTCAACAGCAGGAAGCTGTAGTGCATGTTTTGGCAAAGCCCCATATACCGTATAGCACCTTGGCTGGGTTTGAAAAGCTAAATAGGATCAGTCATGCTTTGATGGGAAACCTGCAAAAAAGCCAGTTTACTGCTGGCTAAACACGGAAGTTAAAAATTAATCCCAGCACTAAGGAACAGCAAAATGCTGCTGCATTGTTGACAAGAATATCACATGGACATACCTATGTGGTCACCAGGAGTCAAGCCTGATTTGATTTGAGGAAATCTTAACCTTTTTCACTTCTGAAGAAATTCATGGGAGCAATCACGGTACTTTCTTTAGTGTTAGCTGTATTTCCAAGCTAAAAAAAAAGTTTCTTTTTTAGGACCCAGAGGCAATAAATACACCAATGAGTAAGTATTTTTGTTAAGTTTATCAGGCAGGTTTAAACAGAAAAACAAAAAATATACCATACTAAGCGAGATGATAATAAATATATGTTTTGCTATCAAGAGCCCCAGTGGAATGATAATGGAGAGACCCCAAGATAGCCAATGCACACTGCACCTGGCACCAGGCCTGTTTCAAAGCTCCAAATTCAAGAGGCAATATCAAGGTCTTTAATCCATTTCTTGCACCAGATCTTATGCCAAGAGACTGGTTGTTTACACCTGGTAACAAAACCTCATAGCCTTGTTTACATGATTGCATGTCCTGACCTTAGCAAGACGGTATACCTGTTCATCGTGGAAACTGACTGCACCTAGAATAAAAGACTCTGGTAACTGTACAGAGAAGCAGGTACCCCACCTTAAATATTCGTGGGCTCCTCCTTAATATAGTACAGCTATGTTAAGATTTCTTCCTTATCATTATCTGTCAACAGGAGTGAGAAAGAAAGCAATTTATACACTATCATAACTGAGAGGACTCTAGACCACTTCTTAATATAAAGGAGAAATTAAAAGATGTCACTACCAGCCTCAAAATACAGTGGTCTTCTGCAATGCCATGGCAGTCATGGCAGATAGAATAGTCTAAAAAATAAACTTGACTCAAGGACATTGTGCATGTTTTTTTAGCTGGGTGGAGATTTGTATCTGATTCATTGAATTAGTAACTCCCTAAAGTACCAGTTTTGCTTGCTGGAAGGAGAACATCCCCAACTGCATCAAGCACGATTTTAACAGGGGCCAATTGGTCCATTTTGATCATTGACAGCCTTGCTACTTAACCATTCTGGGGTATCTTCACCTCTTCCATCATAGTGTCATTCATCAATACAGTTGGTTTCTCTGTATGATGTAACACTATTCACAGATGTTCAGTAACGTGTATTAAAAGAAGAGGAGGAGGAGGAGGAGGAGGAGGAGGAGGAGGAGGAGGAGGAGGAGGAGGAGGAGGAGGAGGAGGAGGAGGAGGAGGAGAAGAAGAAGAAGAAGAAGAAGAAGAAGAAGAAGAAGAAGAAGAAGAAGAAGAAGAAGAAGAAGAAGAAGAAGAAGAAGAAGAACAACAACAACAACAACAACAACAACAACAACAATAGAACAATGTTGCCTGCTTCACTGACTTCATTTGGCATCCCACAGACCAAACCTTAAAAGGTTACAGAGTGCAGCTGGATAGGAAATAGAGCATCTGTTTGTGTTTGTATAGCACTGGACACCGAATAAAGAAATAAGAAATGATGATATTCAAAACACAAGTGAAAGAATTCAGGAGGATACCTGGAAGCAGCCCTTGTGCAGCATCTCTGAGGTCCTAACTTCTACTGAGCAATCAGTAAGCCAAACATTCTCCCACCCACCCTTGAATAATTGATTAGAAAAAAAACTTTATGCTCTGCTGTTCCTTGTGATTGTGCCAAGAGGTCAGCAAAGGAAGAGTTTCATAAAGCTAAGGCTGAATCACACACATCCTCTGGTTTATATGAGCCATGGCCACTCCCAAATTCTGTGCCGGTGATAGCCTGGACTCCAGTGAACCAAATTCTGCTTGAAGGGACAGGAAAGTTCTGGAATATCAGGTATGGTTTTTGTGATAATGTTTATATAATGCAAATTAAGCTGAAGAGACAAGCATAAGTCAGTCCTGATACTTTAGTGAATACTTCAGCAGAACAAAATGCATGAGAATTTAACGGCCAGTGAGAAAAAAAGGTTCTCAAGTGAGGGGAACTGAGGAAAAATCTTTGGCTAGAAGTTTACACCAGTTCCTGTCACACCAAGTTAGTGCAGAACTGGCCACGGTCCGGATCTGCATGTTTAAAAAACAAAACAAAGCAATTCAGAAATTATTGTAAGCAAAATATGAGAACTGATAATATAGGATTGCATCAAATGACACGTGAGACTCCACTGGTTTGACTGTGTTTAATTATAATGATTTCTAACCTGCTTTTCTGATCTGGATTCCCAAAGTAAAGATACTGCATCTGACAGAAGCATAGAAATAAGGGAAAATTTCATTTCATTTTACTTCCCAATTTGCAAGAATGTTTTCAAATTGCAATTTAAGTAGTTTTTTCCCAGATAGTTTTATTTCATTTTGTTTTATTTGGAAAAAGATTCACATGAGGATCAATGTTGTTGATCAATAAAGAAAACTGTATTAACGGCAATGTCTAATTCGTATAATTCTTTTTTTTTTTTTTTAAACTATTAAATTCCATACTTAACCTCTCCCCAATATATCTATATGTTCTTTTAAATTTCTCCAGAAACGCTGGAATTTCTCTTCTGTTTTATATTCTTGTTATCAAACTGTTCTGAAACAGAGATCAGGGAACATTGTCTTTATTCAAGTACTGTAGTTAAAATAGGAAAGGAAAAGAGTGTTTTTCTTTTCACCGTGTTCAAAAAAGACTTTCCACTGACCCAGCCTTGATTTTAGTTTGGAACAAGGAGAGCTGATGTTTCTTACATAAATTCTTAAAAATATTTTCCTCTTGGCATACACTTTATTATATTTTCCAAAGCAGATCTTCCTGTCAGATATCAGTGGCCTTATTTTTAAAACTCAGGAACAACATGCCGACCTTTTGTTTTCTGAGTGCAACTTTGAAATTTGACTTTGAAATTAATGAGATACCAGTTTGGAAAAAATTGCCATCCTCTTCAGCTCTTAAAAGCACATGTCCAGAGCCTCTATCCAGTGTCAGGATTAAAGTGCTGCATATAGGCTGCCTGCCTATGCAGTCATCTGCTGGGAGGACCTAAGTGATGTCATGCATGTCATAACATCATTGTGCAAATGATGCAAATTATATAATCTTGTTATTTTGTAGAATGATGTCATAACACGTGAAATCCCATTTTGAATATTGCATTGTTTTTGACAAAGCAATAACTTAAATTTTGTGGTAAATTCCAGGGCCAAATTAAATTGCATAATCAATCCAACAGTTGGATTTTATAGGCAATTATTTATTTTATTTATTTATTTTATTTATTATTTAGATTTTTATACCGCCCTTCTCCCGAAGGACTCAGGGCGGTGTACAGCCAGATTAAAACAATTCAATATACAAATTAAAACAATTTAAAATACATATTCTATAAGTGGCCGAGAATTAAAACCGTCGAATTGACCCATACTAAAATACCCCAATTAAAATTATTAAAAATTCAAAAATTTAAAATTTAAAAATCAAGCCAGTCCCGCTTGGATAAACAGATACGTTTTCAATTCACGGCGAAAGGTCCGAAGGTCAGGTAATTGGCGCAAACCGGGGGGAAGTTCATTCCAGAGGGTAGGTGCTCCAACAGAGAAGGCCCTTCCCCTGGGGGCCGCCAGCCGACATTGCTTGGCGGACGGCACCCTGAGAAGACCCTCTCCGTGTGAGCGTACGGGTCGATGGGAGGCATAAGGTAACAGCAGGCGGTCCCGTAAGTACCCGGGCCCTAAGCCATGGATTATACTGACAGTAATACTGTTGATTGATTTGAAATCTTTTTATCCCCCTATTGCATTGCAGTGACAAAGCACAGTCCTATTTCTATCAACTAGAAAGAAAATTGCAAGCAAAATTATATCAGTAAAAGGAAGATATACCTGAATCACCCTGTTGCAATAAGCCAGTTGGTTTTAACCAGATTTGTTGGATTAATAGTTCATGGCTGACCAGGGTGAATTATAAACCACAGTAATAAAGTATATAATATTTTGACTTAATGCAGTATTGAAATCCTGTAGCCACAGAGCCGTCGTCTTTTGAGAAAAGATATTATTACTTCAGAATTTCTCCTGTGCCTTGCTGTCCTGCCTACTCATCTATTTGACCTATGAGGTCAAAATCTGAACGTTATCTCCTGGAAGAGAAAATCCACTCACTGATAAAATTCTCACAAGTTCTTATCAAGGAATTTATCAGTTACTTCATAAAGACATTCTTTAGTTACTATTTCATCGGTTAGATGAGTTGAAGCCAATAGGAGAATCTTTCCCAATTTGAAGTGCTTCAGATATGTTGAATTTTGTGACTCCTCCAATCCTTTGGAGAGGCTGCAATGTGTATTTCTGAGGCAAGTAGATAGAAGTAACACTCCCTGGCTGTGGGCATTTAGCTACATATTGTGGTGTGCATGTGAGAGATGAGAGCTGCCTTACTGAACCATGTAATCTTACAACACTGTGACTCCATCATCCCAACAAAGTTATGTTGTTGTGTATATCAGTGTATGTAGTTTCAATGCTATATTGGTGAAATTAGTGTTTTTCTACTGGGGTTTATATAATTATCTCACTATGTTGTTTTTAGAGCCTGAATCAGAAATCTACTCTCAGATGAACCTGGATGGGCAGGTAGAGATACTAAAGAAATAGTGGGGACCTTTTCATTGACTTGAATGGGAGTTGGTACTAGTGGTGAGTTTTAATGCCATCTTTTGCCCAGTTAAATTTTACATTGGCCAAAACCACAGTTTCTGCCTGGCTGATCATTAATATGGCCCATTCACTACTCCCCACGGGCAGATGATATCGTCTTTCTCCCAACCTCAGTTTATTGTGAATGCACCCATTACCTTTTGTTTTCCAGCTTTGCTTCAAAACTGCTTTTTGTTCCCCAGCTTGAGCTGCCTTAAGATTTTCAAAGCAAATGGTGTCCAGCATTTTATTTAATTCTATTACTAGTTTTTAATTGCTGGGCCTGGAAAGCCCCCTCTTCTCCAGTGGCTGATTGCTGCCTTGCAGAACACCCCATCCTGGGCTGCTCAGGTATTCTTTTCCTTGTTGATTGGCAATTGCTATTTTTTATACAATCTTGTGGTTGATCTAGCAATGGCTTCTTAACACAATGAATAAAACCCTAGAGTGCTCCCTAGACCTCTTCCCTTCCTTCCCCTGGCCAAAGTACTACAAAACTCTCTTAATATTTTTTTTTTACATCTTTAAGCTGAAGCATAAGAACATTGCTGCTTTATTTCTATGAAGCTGAACTAGTAATTTTTCCTTTCTATAAAGTTTCCATGGATCTACTGAGGAACATAGGGGCAAAAGAATAACCTGCCCATTTTGCTTTGGTTATTGTAGTAGCAAAACAGTGATGGAACTATGACAGAAAAAAAGAAAGTGTTTGCATTAGTGTCAAAGTAGGTATGTGAGAAGGGTTGATGAAGACATCCATACGTGCAACTATCTCAGAAAGAAAAGTAAAAACACAAATTCTGGTGGAAAGCAGCCAGCCCCTAAAGGAAATGTTAGACATTACTGTAGTCAGCCAGTCCATAAGGAGCTAGCCAACAAGGTTTACATTCTTTGCATGGATGAGAAGGGCAGGATGAAGGAAAATGACCAGTAAGATCTTGTTTTATAGTTCAGATTGAACACAGTCCTGGTCCTATTGTCAATACACAACACACTGGACTGGAATTTCTGAAGTTGCCTTCAGAAATGGCTAGGGGTAGAATGAGAGAGAGACAAACAGCTTGGACAGTCCAGAATTGCCCATTGTCTGAGATACACAGTCACAACTTGAGTAGGTATAAGTTAAGCCACACTCAATTCACCCCAGTATTTCTTTGCATAGGAATAGCACTAAAAATGCCCTTGTCTTTTCAACATAAAAAAGGGTCCAGTCCAGTGGTGACATCCAATTTTTTTTTACTATTGGTTCTGTAGGCGTGGCTTAGTGGGCCTGGCAGGGGCAAAATCTCCATTCCCACCCCACTCTGGGGCCAGCCAGAGGTCGTATTTGCCGGTTCTCTGAACTGCTTAAAATTTCCGCTACCAGTTCTCCAGAACCTGTCAGAATCTGCTGGATTTCACCCCTGGTCTAGTCACTCATCAATTCTTTCTCTTTGAATGCCTGATAGATTTCAACTGAAGATGTTGCCATTGCCATTTGCTTTTCTTAATAAGCATGATAGTGATTCCACATCTTCAGAAACTGCATTTTTAAAACAGGTCCCTAAATCCCTTTTCATTCCACATTCTGTGGAAATGATATTTTCTGCTATGGCATGCAGTTGGGGGAACCCAGAACACTTACTAAGTGTGTTATACTTTAAAAAAAACCTTCTTAGTTCTTTAAAAAAAGTTATTTTTCATAAGTGGAGATGCCCCACCCTATATCTGCATGACTGACAGCTCTTTTGTTGCCCCACATAACCTGGGTAATATTTATGCATGACTGGATCATACTGCCTTAAGCAGAAACATTCAGATCAAGCCTCAACTGCTCAGAGCTGTTTCCATGCAGTTCACAACATGTACCATTGTGCTCCAAAAGTAGGTAAGGATGAGGAGGAAATAGATATGATCATTGTCTAAACAAAGCAGTTGCGATAAAAGTTCATGCTGACTCGGACGTGTATTCCATTTGGATTACTAACCAACCAGAAAATATCAAAA
The DNA here is from genome assembly GCF_028640845.1 of Ahaetulla prasina. NCBI lineage: Eukaryota > Metazoa > Chordata > Lepidosauria > Squamata > Colubridae > Ahaetulla > Ahaetulla prasina. The sequence continues at coordinate 177,742,412 of NC_080539.1, read as the reverse complement.
TCTTTTGGCCTGTTTCTTTGTTCTTGGGAACTTTGCCAGAAAAGCAGCTTAAGTTTATGGGGAAGAAAAAGGAGAGAGCCACTGAATCTGTTTTTGGAAGAAGGAATGATGGATTCTAAATGATAACTTACCCTTTCTCAGTGTTGTGCCATTCAGAGGTATTGGACTATACTACCTGTTACCCAAGGTAATGTAGCCATTGGTGTGCAAACTTCATGCAAAACAGACCACACACTCCCTAAACCTATGTTGACATCCAACGAACCAGATGTGAAACTATTTCAAGTTGGTTTCTCCCAAGGAACCAAGAATGGATAAAGAGGGTCTCAGATAATTCCACTAACCCCATCTATGGACATGAACATCTTTCATCTCCTCTGGCTGGTTAGTCTGTGAGATGCTGCCTGGAGAAAGCAGATTTAGGGATTGAAATACTTATAACCTTTTAGAAAGATTACTGCAGCATTCTACACATAGGGCAGGCAGAAATGTAAGAGGAAGACAAAGCTATTTGTCCCAACTGTATGTGAGTTACATTGGTAACTCATCTGTACGTCATCCCAGTTTAAAGTGTTAGTGTTGTAACCTTTATAGCACATTTTAAGCTTTCTCTGGAGGAAGTCTACACTTCCTCCTGGATTGTGGATTGTTTAATCAGTCTGATTAAAGAATTAATCATGGTGTATGCTAATTCTTCATCTACTTCATCTACTACATTTATAATTACTAGATTATAGTTTGGCTTTTGGGATCAGACTGAGGCTTAGAGAGAGTCAACTCACACCTATTTTAAACCCACCAGTGGATTAGAGAGAGATGGTTTCATTTGATTTATTTATTAAATGTATATGCTATCCATCTCACTGTCAAATGACTCTGGGCATCTTACAGTACAATATCACAAAGCACTATAAAACACAATTAGAGCATTAAAAACATTAAAATATTAAGCATTGGACATTAAAATGAACAAAAATGGATAAAAAATCCAAATTACATTTCTCCAGTTACTTATGCAGCATTGCTATTTTCCAACATTTACAGTTTTTAGAATTCTGTTTCCCTTGGTTTATTTCTTAGAAATTTATATTTATACAATTAATTTCAATTCCATTCTTCAACAAATCATTCTCATTTCCATACAAATCTCTAAAATGCTATTTCTATCATTTCACTGACTTTTTTCCCAAATAATTTCCATTCATTTTATTTTTAACTCCATTCACTCTGCTCATAATCCATTTTCAAAATGATGTTTAATTCCCACCAAAATTTCTCAGCATTTTCTCTTTCAATCTGAATTGTTCCTTGCTCTCTTTGACAACATTCTTTAAAATTACTATTTTCTCAATAGTGTAGACACATTTTACAGTAGTTCGCTCCTTCTCAGAGCAATTGTTTATTTACTTACTGTGAAATTTATATGCCACCCATCTTGCCTAAAGACAATCTCTAAGTTGCTTACAACAATCATTCCCTTCTCAGCAATTTTCCTATCCATATCTTCTTCCACTTTATTCATTCATGAAGCATCCTTTTTTTCCTTATTTCCTGTTTAACTCCAAATATTCTGTGGCATTTTAAAAGATATTTTCATTCTTTTCAAAGAAATTTCCACATTCCACTACCTGACTCTGTGGTTTCATCCCCTAACCCCAATACTGTAACTTTAACCTTAGACTGTGTACTGTTGACCTCACCCCATTCCTAAGAGGTCTGTAAGGGGCGTGTAAAGCACACCAATGTGCCTACTGTTCCTGTCCTACTGTCCCCATTTATTCGTATCCATCCAGTTATGTATTTATAACTGTGTTTATATTTATATCTGTTAATTTATACATGCTTGACAAATAAATAAATTAATAAAAATCAAATCAAATCTCTTTGCCCACATTTATATCCATTTTCCATTTATTTTGATTACCTAATATTTTTCATCCAAGACACATACTTTTTCTTTTTTATGGTTTTCTACTTTGTTGGACTTGATGATCTCTCACCCTCCACCTCCATGATCCTGTAATTCTACTTTTTTCCACTATTTTCCCCCCGTTTCTTTCCTTTTCTTCCATGTCCATTTTTCTAAAGATCCATTCTTGATAGTACCAAATAACGGTTTGTTCCACATTCAGAATCTCTCATTGTTCTTGTATCTTTCTGTAATTCCTCAATCTTTCATCATAAACGAAGCAGACATTCAACTCATTCCTTTGCCACTTGTATGCATGAATAGATTTTCAGCCAATTAATATTCAAAACAAAAAGATGCTCTTGTAAACACACCCACCAAGCAGACACCATTCTCATTCATTTTGGTTTTGTGAGCCATTGATTTTTCTATATTGTCTTACATTGTCTTCCATTCATGTCATCTAGGAGAATAATTTTTTTTTCTAAATCATGGTCATAAAGTATGTTGCATAATTTTCCTCAAAAGTCATCCCTGGTTTTGTTCTTTCATTATTCCTACCTTCCCAAAGCATAACTTGGAACCTCTGAATTCTTGTTCTTATTCACATCCATATCAATCAAGGTAACACCAATTCATTTAGCTCTTGCATTCATAAATAAATTTGCACCTTCATTTCCATGGTTATGTTCATGAGCCTGGTCCACAAGATTGGGCTATGCTCCTCCTCCCTCCCTCCATCCTCCCTCTTCCCTCTATCTATATTTTCCATCATCACCAACAGATGGCCTGATGTCTACCTTTCACACCATGTTTTTTAATAAGATAAGAATAGTCTAGTTAACTAGCCTTTGTGGTACCCCATATCATTTGCAGCATTCTCTGGTTAGTTTCAGCAAAGTATCCTACAAGTACAATCAAAGCCCAGTTTTATGCCAAGCATGCTTACACTATTTTATGCAAATCAGATTCTTTTACCTAAATATTTGCTCTACTATATCTGCCAATTAAGTAACACATGTAGGCAGTGTCCATTCATGATAGATTAGCTGGGTTTTGTTTTTGTTTTTTTGTAAGCAATTTGATGTTAAGTCCAGGATATAAATAATCAGATCATTGCATTTATAATCTGAGGCTATTGAGGTCATATAGGAGGAAGAAGTGACATTTCTACTGATTGATTCAAGGTGTTATTTCTTAAAAAGTCTTCCCACTCTTGCATTTTGCTTTGTTAAACTGTGTCCTAGATTCAAACTAAGGATCTCAAGTTCACTATCAGCCTTCTATTAACCAACAATAGTAACAGTATTAGTAGTGAAAAACAGCCTCAACATATTGGCACCACAATCATATGGTAAAATTAAAAAGCAGCCTACATGCCTATTAGAGTCACAGGTTATTTTTTATTTTTTTTTAAAAATGCACGCATGTTTTCATAAAGAATCAAAATTTCTTCAGTCAGTTACCTTGTTGCCTGCTGTTGACTCCTGACTCAAGTAGTCTCTATACAAAGAAATCCTTGGGCGCATAATTCCCCTGATAATTGTAATTCATTATGTTCCTAATTAGTTTTCAGAGACCAGTTATCCATGTCTTTATTTGGATTATTGCAGCAGCATAAGTTCCCCACCTGAATGTTTAGTTCGCACTGACTGCAACATCTTTGCCACAAATACAAACATAAATTATTTTTATTTTTATCTAGCATGAAACTCAAAGCAATATTCAGGACGCTTCTCAGTGGATTGCTCCTAGATTCTGGACAGACCAGGTTTAATTTCTTTCAGTAGGATCACTCCATCCTACGCTTTTAAAGTCTGTGTGTGTTCAAACAATGCACTAAATGAGAATGTGATTTGTTTGATTTAGTTTAACAATAGTTCTTATGTGATCCCACTCAGCAAAGGACATTTATGGCATCATAATTCCTTCAGTAGAAAAAAATTAAATAGGAGGAAACATTTGCATAAAATATTAAGGAACCTTTACCCACCACTAGTAGGAAGTTTATTATTACAAAGCAAAGCCCAAGTCTCTAGCATCATACTTACTTTCAGCAATGAGACTGGATGTCACAAAGGTCCTCTGTCAACTCAGGCCAGATCCTGCCTGTAGGGTGCTTAGATCTGGCCCATGGGGGCACCCTGGAAATAGCAAAGGACAAGCCCATAGTGCCTCTGCCAGCAAAAACCGGAGCTCGGGGGGCACACCTGTTTTCACTGGCAGAGCACTGCAGGAGGCCATCCCAGCCGAAAACGGAGCCTGGGGGAGGCATCCAGACCACCACAGGTGCCCCAGATATGAGTGACATTGAGCTGGCCACACCCACCCTGGCCATGCCCCCTGACCCCCCAAGGTCAAACACAACCCTGATGAAATTGAGTTTGACACCCCTGCTCTAGGATGATAGAGAACATCCCAGGAATTAGGAGGGACTTTGGAAGTCTTCTAGTCCAACCGCCTGCTCAAGCAGGAGACCCTATACCATTCCAGACAAGTGGCTGTCCAGTTGTCCAGTGTCTTTTTAAAAGCCTCCAGCAATGGAGACTTTTTTAAGGTATGAAGCCAGTCTGTTATTTTTCATCAATAAGCCATGTGCACACGAACCATAGTTTGGCAGTGTGAACTAGGTCAGTGCCTTGAGTATTGGTTATTAATTATACTTTAAAGTTATTTTTCCCACTATTTACAAAGAGATAATAGAGCAGGTCAATTCTATTTGGTGATTGCTAATAACATAATCCTAGACGTGATTTACTCTGAAGGAAATCTTGGTGAATTCAGTGGGACAGCCTTGTTTGAATATTTCACTTTACAATTCCTGTATTGATTTATTTTGGGTGATGAGTTCCAATAACTATCAAATTAAATTATTCTTCCAGCAAATTTCACAGAACCCCTTTACAATTTTCTCCTTCTCTTACCCCTTCCCTTTCCTTCCCCCTCCCTCTTTTTTCTTCTTTTTTCCCTGGCTCTGTTTTCAATCTTGGCTTATCAGTATCATATTTCATGCCTGATGCATCTGGAGGAAAAATTCAATATCGAAGAACAGAGTAATCCAGGGCTTTCCTTCATTTCTGTCCTTTATATCCTAGGGCTGTCCCATCTGAATGGCTGGTTTCGATTGTGTTGCATTTGGCAATTGCTAGTTGCTACCAGCCTGTCTAATCCTTTTTGTGGCTCCTTATCACTTATTCTTGGCCTCCCTCCCCCACCCGCTTTAATTTTGTCCGTTTTGCCTTCACAAGTTACTAGTGTGTATTTTTGCCTCCTTTAAGAGGCTTGATGCTTTCCTTCACGGTCTTTCATTCAGGTTTCTGGTCAGAAACACAAAGACGTGACCAGAGGTTAGCATCACATCTTGACAGTTAGCATTGCATTTTTCTCATCAACAAGAGAGAAAATCACCATTTTCCAATAAAAGGCTATGCCCCTTGAAGATTGCCATTATTGATAAGGCAGACTAGAAAATGAACCTCCAAATTGGTCATACTGAATGAATCACTATCTTCTGAAACTTTTCTTCCATAATGCTAATCTTGCCCCCTTCCGCCCCCATTCCCCATGTTAATCTCCTGAGTTAAACTGACTTGAATCTCATAAGAACAGTGTAGAACAAAATGAATAAATTCCCCAGGGGGGAAAGAACTAACCACAACATTATCTATTTAAGATAATAGAAGAACTGAAAGAGCATTGTTGGCATCCTTGCATGAAATGTAGTAATGTTTGAAATACAACACTCCCAGGAAACTGAAATATGGCAATGCAATGCAAATGTATCATAGGTATGCCGATTGCATAAAATCAGTGGATTCTCATTATGTAAATGTTCCTTGGGAAAGCTAATTCAAAATAGGTGCCAGCTTTGCTTTACTGAATTTGTAAATTAACTTAAAACAATGCTTAGATGGTAGAATTTGACTTCACAGACTTAACTTAATTCCAAGACTAAATCTAGAATCTAGACCGAGTAATGATGCAGAATCTGCAGTAATGATGCAGCATATCTTTCTCGAAATCATGATTTTGGGAGGCTATAGAGGCTGAGCAAGAATGAGATGGAGCATGCTTTTGCAGTTTTCTGAGCATTCAGAGCATTCTCTGAAGCCACTTTCAAGAACAAAGACCTTGTGCGACATGGAGCAGCTTTGGGCATCCGGCATGCAGCAGAACCTGGAAGATGCTGGATTATGGGAGCAATGCAATCCTTCGGGAAATGATGTGAGGTGGCCTTTTGAGCAGCAACACTGGTGACAGCACTGCAGTTCAGGGCCAGCCTCTATTTCAGGCCTACCTGTCTACTTCAGGTCCAGCTTCAGTGCTGCCATTGAGTGCTACTAGGGAGAGGAAATTGTTTCTCTTTTGTTCTATGTGTCTGTGTGTGCACGCACACACCAGCAGTCAAGTTAGGCATTTTTCAAGTGCTATGTGGTTATCCTAAGAGGGAATGTATAGAGTCCCCACATATGAAAGATCTTGGGGATGGGGCTTTTGATGGACCCGACAAAGTAGAACATATTCCTTGCAGTTTACTTGGTTAGCTTTCCAGAAACCAGTAAAAATGTTCCTGTTTCAACAGCTCTTTGGACTCTACTGGTGGTATAGGTTTCCATATATATTGCTACCAACCTGCCTTCCATTGAGGACCTGTATACTGCACAAATCAAGAAGAGGGCTGTGAAAATATTTGCAGATCCCTCACATCCAGGAAATAAACTGTTTCAACTCCTACCCTCAAAACGACGCTATAGAGCACTGCACACCAGAACAACTACACACAAGAACAGTTTTTTCCCAAAGGCCATCACTCTGCTAAACAAATAATTCCCTCAACACTGTCAAACTATTTACCAAATCTGTACTACTATCAATCTTCTCATAGTTCCCATCACCAATCTCTTTCTACTTATGACTGTATGACTGTAACTTTGTTGCTGGCAATCCTTATGATTTATATTGATATATTGACCATCAATTGTGTTCTAAATGTTGTACCTTGACGAATGTATCTTTTCTTTTATGTACACTGAGAGCATATGCACCAAGACAAATTCCTTGTGTGTCCAATCACACTTGGCCAATAAAAAAAATCTATTCTATTCTATATCTCTCTTTTAATTTTGTTTACTGGTTTCATGGAAAAATGTATTTTATTGGAATTTGACTTTCGAATGGTATTTATTTTACTATTGTCAACTGAAGAATTTTGATTTGGTGGCATACAATTTTATAACAATAGTTACAACTATAATTGCACTTTTTGAACAACCAGCAAATTATCCCGTAAAAAAATCCTGGTATCTATCATACCTGCCCAATCTGATTAGCTCTTGTGTTTAAAATTTGACTTCTGATTTGGTAAATTCTTGAACTATTCCTTTGCTCATTCTACTTGTTGGAGGTTTAATAAATGGATATATGGTATACTATATGTGGTAATTCTTTAACAGAACCAGGATGTTTTCAATAGACTCTCCTACAAATCTTGGGCAGATTTATAACAAGAAACGTAATCTCTCAGGCAGTCATGCTGTAATTCTTTAAATGTCAAAGTAGCATTTGTAAACAGTTGACAACCAGTGCAGATGTTCTAATATAAATTGCTTAAAGGGGAAGCTGAGATCTAGTGAGTCCATCATAGTAGCCCTCTTTGTGCACATTTGCTCCTCTCCTATGAAGGATCAAGAAACAAAGAATAGATATACTCCTGTGTAAGGAGAGCAAACCCATGCAAAACAAACCGAATATCACTCCCTGCATCTAGTTTCTTTTATTTTATCTGGATTTAAATATATATTTTTGCTACTATTGAATGCTTGAAGTTTCTGGACAATTTTCAATCAACAGGAAATATCAGTCAATCTTTATAGAGGAGGATATGGGACACAACTGGTAGGTGTAGAAGGAAGGATGTAAAGAAAACCATCTATAATATATGATATAGATTTATCAGAAAATTCATCTGTTTGGAGTAAAGATTGTGGATGTTAATTGTACAAACATAGGGCTAATAAATCTGGGCTACCAAAATCTGAATAACCTCTAGATGGCATCTGGGTTTTTATACAATTTTGACTCCAAAATATGGTTAAATGTAAAGGTTCCCCTTGCACATATGTGCTAGTTGTTCCTGACTCTAGGGGCTGGTGCTCATCTCCGTTTCAAAGCCAAAGAGCCAGCATTGTCTGAAGACATCTCCGTGGTCATGTGGCCAACATGACTAAATGCCAAAGGCGCACGGAGCACTGATACCTTTCCACCAAAGGTGGTCCCTATTTTCCTACTTGCATTTTTACGTACTTTCAAACTGCTAAGTTGGCAGAAGCTGGGACAAGTAACAGGAGGTCACCCCATTACACAGCATTTAGGGGTTCGAACTGAACTGCCGACCTTTCAATTGACAAGCTCAGCATCTTAGCCACTGGCTACCGTCTCCCTTTTAAAATATGGTTACAATAACATAAACAGCACATTGTATTTTCAAAAACAGCAAAATCTTTTATATATACTGAATAAAGTAACACACCAAGATATTCTACTTATCAGTCTTCACTTGAACAAGTTTGAGAACTTGAACTGTTACTCTGAATTTGAGATATCTCTTTCTGTTCTCAGAATTACTAAAGTTCTTGTGATGCCACAATAGGGCTGAACAAGAGATCTGAAACAGGAGTTTTACAATATGCATCTGTGCGAACAATGTGTTCATTTGAAGACTTAGAGCAGCCAGATCATTTGTAAATTTCATGTGCCTACTTCAAAATTTTCCCATTTTGCTGCATGTATATGCATGCAGAGTTACTTCACTTTGCTGGTTGCCCCAGCAGAAGTGGTGGATGTGCAATGAGAACATTGAGAAGACCAAAGTTGGAGCAACATGAGCTTTGTAAAGGATATTATAGTTCATCCATTCACTTTTACTTCCATATTGAGATACAGTCACCTTCAGCCTTCTTTAGGTTCTACCTAGTCTGGAGACCAGATAAATACAGCCAAGGTTTGGTGGTTCATAGCTTTGGTCAGTAAGAGAGGCATTAATAGATAACACTCACACATTTCCAACAGAGATACGGTTCAGGAACTTACGCAGTAATTAAATGCTCTAGAACAGGGGTGTCAAACTCAAGGCCCGGGGGCCGGATCTGGCCTGTGGGGCCACCCTGGAAACAGTGAAGGACCGGCCCGCAGTGCCTCTGCCAGCAAAAATGGAGCTCGGGAGGGCTACATGCATTCTCAGGACAGCTCCATTTTCACTGGCAGACGGTTGCAGGAGACTATTGCAGCCAAAAACGGAGCTTGCAAGGGCTGCCGGCAGCACTCCCAAGCTCCATTTTTGCTGGCAGAGGATTGCAGGAGGCCGTTGCAGCCGAAAACAGAGCTCGGGAGCCTGTTTTCACTGGCAAAGCACTCAGGCCACCACAGGCGCCCCCGAAACGAGTGACATGGAGCTGGCCACACCCATCCTGGCCATGTCCACCCCAGCTTCCCAATGTCAAACAAAATCCTAATGCGGCCCCCAATAAAATCGAGTTTGACACCCCTGCTCTCTTAACCTATAAAAGCTTTATTACAATTCTTTAAGCATTAAACATACATGCACACATACACCCACACATGGATGCAGGCATATACTCAGTTGCTGTTACAGAACTGGCCAGGTGATGCATGGGGTTGTGGAAGACAGGAATGCTTGGCATACATTGATGGCAACATGCCCAAATAAAGATTTTCTCACAGAAACCCTTACAGCTCTGCCTTTTATCCTTTGCCAACATTTCATCATATGTCACCTCAGCTGTCCTTTTGTTGGCAATTAGGTTAGTGAGTCAAACATGACTTGATGCATGGCAGCTAACTTTTTTATCTCTGGTTGCTGTCATCCGGTTCTTGTCTGATTTCAAAGTTAACATCCTTATCTTAGCTAGCTTGCTTGCTTAGCCACATATTTCAATAGGGTCAAATTTTGGGCATTCTACTTCATCTGCTTCTCCCAACATTCTAATTTTTTTAACAAAGTAGAATATGAATATTTTTAACTTTTTAAGTAGTTATTATGTCCATTTTGCAAAACATTTCTTTTAAATACTTTACACTCTATTAGAAAATAGTAGAGCTATTATTCCTTGTATATAGATCATAACACTACATACAGTATATGAATAGGTCTTGGCTTCACTTTATATAAATTGCTTAAAACTAGTCTATTTTAAATTATACAGAAGGAATGATACTTTCCCCTTTCTGGAAAATAAACACTGGGAGATATTTGGTTGTAATTTTTGTAGCATCTTTCGGTGAAAAGTGCTAGTTTGTTTTTAAAAGGTTAAAACTAGAATATACTAAAAGAATATTTTTTAAAAGTTTATTGTTTACAAAAGAGTACCATGGAATCTTTTAAATACATATCTCAAAATAAAAACAATTTTGTTTAAAAAACTTTAACCACTAGGGCGAGGATTTCTATAACATGTCAGATTTTTTCTGGAAACTTTATTTGAATTTATAAATAAAACATGTTTTAAGTTTTAGAATAATCTGGTGAGAATTAGATGCTTTTTATTTTGCCTGAAAAGTCATATTTTGACTTGTTAAAAGTATTATTATCATATTTTTGCTAAATTTTATAACAAACATCATATTTTCGTCATTGGCAACCCTCCTGATAAGCTAGCAAGTTTGAGCCAGCTAAGAAAGTAAGAACTTGCCTGTTTCTTTTCCTTTTACTTATTCTCTCCACAACTCAGGGAGACGTGTGTGTGTTTGTGTGCGTTTATTTTTTAAAAAGAAGGTGCTAATTTCAGGAAAAAATGTAAAATCTTATTTTTGTTTTAAGTTATATTTTTGATTTAATTGTTCCTATTTAAATGATTTTAAGGTCATAAAAGCTTTCATATTTCTAACAGTTTTAGGTTATAGAAATCCTCACCCTATTTATCACTTTTCAGGTGTCCATAAAGGATTGTGAAATCTGAATACTTATTCAAACAATGTTTTTTTTTCTCCACTGAAAAATGTCTGGATATGAATACATGTTGAAAAAACAACAGATGAAAGTCATTATAATACAGATTTCATAATAGATAATATAAGCAGAAATGAGCAGAAGACTAATCCCCTCAAGAATCACGCTTGCAAAAGATGGGCAACAGTGAATACCTTGTTGATATCACTCCACTTAGTTTGTGCTATCCAGAACTAGGTGAATTTCTAAATCAAATTCTCTAAAACTCACATAGTTAAGGCAACAAGCAGAGGAGCTTTACTGGTGGGGTTGCTCTGCTTACCATCAGGTTCTCACTGCAGATTTCCAAACACCACTTGCTGAATGAAGTTCTCCCACTTGTTGTCCCATAATCCCTCCAGCTTCCAGTCTCCTTGCCTGGCAAGCTAAGTTATCAGAGGGAAGCTGAGTATCTAACCGGTCAAACTCATGAAGATGGAAACGAGTTGCCAGTTGGTTCACCATTCTTTTGAGAGCAAGGAATGCAGTAACAACTTGGAAGACAAGAAATACTACAAAAATGATGTTGACTGCTCGTTCCAAAGGTTGAATCCTTAGCCCTTCATTTAAAAGTAGGAAAAGAATTAGGGGCACTTGCAAAAGGAGACTCAGGAGCCAAAACCCAGCTAGTTCAGGAACCTATAAAGACATGGAGAAAAAAGGAATCAAAATATTATATCACTCTATCAACATAATTCAAAGAGCAGAGTGGTACAGAAAATTGAACTTTGTCAGTATCCAAGATATAAACACAGACGGATACAAATTCAGAGTTATAGTACAAGAATCCAATTTTGTATTTTTTCCTCTGCAGAAAAAGCTCCTTTTCAATTGTTGGGGATATGACTTTGAAGACAACTCTGTCAGTAAATGAAGCAAAATTTTTAGACTTTTCAGGTAGATATTACAGCCAACTATAATTCTCTATATTGTTTTAGTGACAGAAGAAAACTCAGGACTGAAAGCCAATGAGAGAAGGTTCACAAGAGATACAAGATGCTTGTTTATTTCATTTCAACAGGAAATATAGCATCTTAGCTATCAATCACTTTCTTTAAGGCCTTGGTCCATTTCAGGGGATCTGATTTCAAATACCAGGCTCTGATCATGTAGAATCTTGGGAGCTAGGAAGATGCAGAATTTAGCAACAGCCAGGACAAAGAAAAGGCAAAGATAATAAATACTTCAACACTAATCTTACACATAAAGACCAGAATTGAATCCAAACCATAAGACCTTGAAATTAACATACTTAATTACAGTCTATGTAACTTGTAAAACTTAGCACAATTCTTTTCATTTACCAGAAAATACATTCTACATATGGACAGCATAATTAAAATTAAGACTTTACTTAATTAAACCTTATGCAGCATAGCACAATTTTAAATTGTTATTGAAACTGTAGGCAGAATGCTAGACTAATAGAAGATCAAACTTCTATTAGTCTAGAAGATCAAAGATCAGAACTAAATCACACTGAGTTCAGTATAGCCCTCCATCTTAATCTATGTTCCAAAACTACAAGTCCAGCATTGTATATAGTCCCTGGAAAGTCTGGGAGTAACCCCAAAGTTGTTAAGAAGTTGTGATTTTTAATGTGGCTGAAAAAGAAATAAAATTAAATAGAGGAAATTTTATAAACGAAAGTTAATTTTAATTAACGTTAAATGTAAGTTAAATCAAATTCCATGATTCTCAGAATGCCTCTCAAACACCCAAATACCAACTGTAGTCTTTGCTCGCCCAAATGCTGCCAAAGTTTTTTTACAGATATTACACACACACACACTTTTGATAATTTTCAGTTTAATTCCATGTTAATTTTTAAACATTACAATTTAAACATTACAAATAGTGTTTTGGTATATTATTAACTCTTAGTGTATTTCAGGAATTCAGAGGACTTTGATCGTATTTAAATAAGCCCCACCACAGTTGTGAAATTTTGAACAATAGTAAGAAAGAGCCAACAGAACTTGTCAAACTTTGAGTCTATTGCAACAGAAATAGACCTAGGAAATATACTTCTTTTTATGTTTGATATTGCTGTTCTCAAGGAAATCAGCATGATTTCAATGTTTTAAAAAAGGATCAAGAAGAGATGAAGAAAGTCTCCTGATCATAGAATTCATATTATTGGAAGTCAGATGGTACATAAATTTAATAAAAAAACATTTTAAATGTATCAAAAAGAATATTTATTTATTTATTATCAAAGTCATACAATTCCCAATCTTTCCCAAAGGGGACTGTGGCAGCAAAGAACAATAAATAAAAAAGCAATATAAAATAGATAAAAACATAAAAGTCAAAGCAATAAATAACATAAATCAAAAATACTAACCTTGGGTGAAGGAAGGATAAAAATGACTCTTCAGCAATTGAGCCATTGGGACAGATCTCAAGTTCCCTTGGAGCTCCAGGCCTGGCAGCATAAACAGGTCTAGAGATTCTTACAGAAAATCAAAAGGGATGGGGCCAATCTAATTTCAGGAGGAAGGATGTTCCATAAGACAAGTGCCACAGCAGAGAAGGCATGTCTCCTGCGACCCACAAGATGCAGATCACTATCCTATAGTACCTGCAGCATATCTTTTGGGTGAGATCTAATGGCGTAGGCTGATGTAATTGGGGAGAGATGGTCCCTTAGATAACTGAGGCCCCTGCTATGAAGGGTTTTAAAGGCTGAAACCTCATCTTCAATTCAGACCCAGAAGCAAACTGGCAAGCAATGCAGCACACAGAGCAGAATACAACATTTGCTGCCCTAGGAATGCACATAATTGCCCATGACTCTGCACCTGACTAAATTAAGAACAAATTAAGACTCAAAGATGGTCCTGAATTCAAACTATAAATTTTCCAATGTTTTATCTTTTTCAAAGAACGGTATCCATTTATTTTTAGAAAGGTGGCTCTTAAGTATGTGAAGGACACCTACCTTCTCCTGCAAATTTCCCATGTATCCAAGGTATAGACGTATAACCTCAATTAAAGATGTTAATATAATGCTTGTCACAAGGATGAATTTGTAGTAATCTGGTAAAACTGAATACTAGAATTGAGAAGAGAATGGAAAATAAATATTCCGCTTGGACAAATTAATTTTACGTGTGAAGTTGTCTTTTTGTAAATCATAACTCACTGAGATTTTTTACACATTCTCTACAAATTTACCTACTTCTCAATCCTTCTGCATCAAACGTACCACTCAGAATAAGATCAGTGGAAATCTTTTTTGCATTGTTACAGGGGTATGGTAAAAAGCAATAATCAAATACCCTAACAAGAGCAACAAATCTCAAAATAGAAGTGTGTCTATTGCCTTCTAGATCTTACCTTCAGCTGCAACATGGCAATACTGCTTGCCCACCAAAAAGGGAAGAACCAGAAGTTGAAATACAGAGACATCTGTAAGGGCAAACTGGAGACGATTTCATTATCTGAAGAGACAGACAGGAAAACAGTCATAAGGAACCTGTGAGGTACAGTATATTCTGCTGGCAGGATCCCTTATTCTCTTCTCACCTAAGCATGTCTATAGGTTTGTGCTGAAACAGTGGCTTCGAAGCACTGCCATTCCACATGTCATGCAGACATATTTTTGAACCTGTGTTAATCAGCCTTTAGAGTTGAGACATTGTGGTTTCGCACTGTGCCCCAAGTGGTAATAATTTTCTGTATGATCATGTACCTCTTCTAGCCTAAATACGGGCATTATCTTTAGTTCACATCTCGGGCTGCAGTAGAGAGGTTATCTTCTGTTTTGTGTGCTGAGGGCACCGCGACTGCAGCTGGTCTTTTTGGCAATAGTGTCATATTAAGAAAACGAAAGGAGCGTTTGAATAGTTTATATACTTTTAAAGATTGGTTTTGGAAGGTGGTGTAATTTTAAACAAGGACTATCCTTGATTTAAATTTTAAAAGGTTCTCCAGAGCCCAGACGCTCCAACCACTGTATCGAGATCCAGGCTCTACCAGGAAGTCTGGCAGTAGCTTCGCAGCGACCATCGCAAAGAACGGCGACAGTGCCAACACCGCCATCTTTGTAGCTGGCACCACGCCGGGGACACTCCCTCACCAATGGGGCTGGCGTCGCCTCTGTTATCGGGTCCCGTGCGGTTGTTGTCCGTAAAAACAGTTCGGCTGAAGGAACTCAGTCGCCTTCTCACCGGCTCCGGCAACGACATGGAGCAATGAGAACGGCCGCTCGAGAGCCGTTGCTATGGCAACGGGGCCCGGCTGAAGTTCTCGACGCAGTGTCAGTGCAAGCTCCCGTCGCCTGGGGGAATGGCCGCGCGGTCGTAGCTTCCGGTTCCGATGCTCTGCCCGACACCGGGCAAGAGGGAGGGTCAACCCTCGGCGTTCCATTCGGGGCTGTCTCTCTTAGGCGGTTGGTTTTTTTTGCAGAGAAAGAAAGGAAATCGAAGTCTGGCAAGCAGTTCGTTTGGTTCGCTTCATTTGCAAAGAAATGAAGTTATGAAGAATAAGCGTCAGTGCTGTGTAAAGATGCTGACGGCGCTGAGCGACAGTGTGGTTCTGTGAAACGCTAAGGAGAAGTTGCAGTTCTCCTTAGTGAAGGCAAAGAGAGGAGGTGCTCATAAACAAGGCATTGGAAACGGCGCCGTTTGTAGTTCACTGAATCTTTACTACTGAGGGACCGCGTTAGAAGAATTGCAATCGAAGTCGCCTTTGATGCCCGAGTTTTAGCAGGGCGGTGTGTTTCTTAAACGGTTTGCATTGGCTCAAGCATCTTAAGGCAATTAACAATGAATTCCCTCGGAATTGTTCATCAATAATTTTTAAACCAGAGAACTGCTGTGAGCATCCTGCCGACCTAGGAACACGGCCTTCAGTCATTCCTGAACTAAACAAATCCCCTTTTGAGTTGAGCTTGATTCCCGTGACTTCCCGTCTATTTTTCTTGGCAATGAAATAGAAATGATTTGCCATTTGCCTTCTTCCGGGAAGTTTGACGAGATACAAAATACTGTAAAAACACAGCTCTGAATGATAATCACTCAGTGGCATATCAGATAGAGACAGTACTTTGCTCCCTTTGGACCCAAGGGATAAACGGAATGAATTTTCCTAGCGTGGGTGCAGCTCCTGTGTGTGCAATTAAGCCTAATGGTTTGGTATATTGCCAGTTAGTGCATTTGTAAGAAAGGAATAAAAGCAGCATTCTTTTTGAGTTGTCCGCATTCATGCCATTGGTGTTATTAATCCACATTCTGTGTCTATAATAGAATAGAATAGATTTTTTTTTATTGGCCAAGTGTGATTGGACACACAAGGAATTTGTTTTGGTGCATATGCTCTCAGTGTACATAAAAGAAAAGAGTTCATCAAGGTACAACATTTACAACACAAATGATGGTCAATATATCAATATAAATCATAAGGATTGCCAGCAACAAAGTTACAGTCATACAGTCATAAGTGGAAAGAGATTGGTGATGGGAACTATGAGAAGATTAATAGCAGTGCAGATTTAGTAAATAGTTTGACAGCGTTGAGGGAATTATTTGTTTAGCAGAGTGATGGCGTTTGGGGGAAAAACTGTTCTTATATGTTCATAACATATAATACCTAGCAGGTTGATAAAACTCACTTTGCTTAGTAGCAAGTCTCAATAGCTCTGCCACTTTGATACTGGAAATAATATATGTAGCCATACTTAATAGCTCTTGATAGCTTTATGCTATGCGATTGTGAATATTATTTCCTTTGCTTTGCTACAATCCTTGAACTTCCCTCAGTTAACTAAATAAATACACATTAAAATAAACAAAAGCATCAATAATGCTTAAAATCATATTATGCAAACTGAAGCAGGCTTTGCAAGGCAAGAATATTGCAGAGCAAACTACCTCTGCTATAGAATGCGCAAATGGCATTTATCCAGCAGAGGCAGGGACTGTTTCAGGATTGTTTAGTCTCTTGACTTTTCAACATCTGTGCAACAAAGTTACAGTCATACAGTCATAAGTGGAAAGAGATTGGTGATGGGAACGATGAGAAGATTAATAGTAGTGCAGATTTAGTAAATAGTTTGACAGTGTTGAGGGAATTATTTGTTTAGCAGAGTGATGGCGTTCGGGAAAAAACTGTTCTTGTGTCTAGTTGTTCTGGTGTACAGTGCTCTATAGTGTCGTTTTGAGGGTAGGAGTTGAAACAGTTTATGTCCGGGATGGGACATATAAATATTTTCATAGCCCTCTTTTTGACTCGTGAGTATACAGGTCCTCAATGGAAGGCAGGTTGGTAGTAATTGTTTTTTCTGCAGTTCTAATTAACCTCTGAAGTCTGTGTCTGTTGAGTTGCAGAACCCAAGATTCAATGTAAACAGACTACCAAAATACAGATTGTAACGGTAGCAAAATCAAACTAATCAATCTAAGAAATCTTTGGCGGTGATGGGCAGTTCAGAAATAAAGAAAAGAAGGATTAAAAAATTGAAAATTAAAAAATTAAAAGACACCCCCCTCAAAAACCTCTAATAAAATACATCAAATTAAAAACAAAGAGATCAGAGTTAGATCGAAACTAAAGATCTAACAAATATGTTAAGCCTATTGTAATGTTGGAGGCGAGTTATTGGCCCCAAAGGATAGGGTGCGCAACTTAGGTGTCCTCCTGGATGAACGGCTGCGTTTGAAGATCATTTGACGGCCGTCTCCAGGGGGGCCTTCCACCAGGTTCGCCTGGTTCGGCAGTTGCGCCCCTTCCTTGATCGGGATGCCTTGTGCACGGTCACTCATGCGCTCGTTACCTCTCGCCTGGATTATTGTAATGCTCTCTACATGGGGCTCCCCTTGAAGTGCACTCGGAGGCTTCAGTTAGTCCAGAATGCAGCTGCACGGGTGATAGAGGGAGCTCCGCGTAGCTCCCATATAACACCGCTCCTGCGCAGACTGCACTGGCTGCCTGTGGCCTTTCGAGTGCGCTTTAAGGTGCTGGTTACGACCTTTAAAGCGCTCCATGGCTTAGGGCCTGGGTACTTACGGGACCGCCTGCTGTTACCACATGCCTCCCACCGACCCGTACGCTCTCACAGAGAGGGATTTCTCAGGGTGCCGTCCGCCAAGCAATGTCGGCTGGCGGCCCCCAGGGGAAGGTCCTTCTCTGTGGGGGCTCCCACACACTGGAACGAACTTCCCCCGGGTTTACGCCAAATACCTGACCTTCGGACATTCTGTCGCGAACTGAAGACGCATCTTTTTATTTGCGCGGGGCTGTCTTAAATTGAATTTTATTTTTTATCAATTTTTAAACGGGGTTTTTAGTATGGGAATTTTTTAATTTTAGGCTAATTTAAATAAGTTTTTTAAATGGTATTTTAATCTGTATATTGTATTGTTTTATCTTGCCTGTACACCGCCCTGAGTCCTTCGGGAGAAGGGCGGTATAAAAATCAAATAAATAAATAAATAAATAAATAAATGTAGACATTGGCTTACAAAAAAAATCTATATTATAACTTATAATACTATATAATAAATAGGTAAAAAGTGGAAATTGTAAATTGATACCACTGTATTATCTATTATAAAATATAAAATGAATGCTAAAAATATTGGTTTATTCTTCGATGAGTAGAAAATATTGCCATTTCCAAAATGGATAAATTGCAAATTTCCAAAAGTTGCTCCTTTAGAATAATAACACTTTCCCAGTGTTTCAGCATAATTCATTTTGCTAACCCTTGTGCATGATAATAACCTTATTGTAACCATAAAACATAAACAGTCAGATTTTAGAGATTTAGTATAAAATTCAGTATCATATTAAACTTTTTTAATATTGAGGGTCCTCATAAATCTGCTTGAATACATTATATTGAAATACTTTTCCAAAAAGATACCAAAGAACCAGATCATCATAATCCCTCCAATTTTCTGTAAACAAAGGTGGAAAAAAATCTGGTGTCATCCTTTCCAGTTACATTCTTTGGGGAGTCCAATACATTCTGCAATTTTTGATTAATGAGCTTTACTCTCAAACTTATTTGTAAGTTTCTATTCTCAGTAGTTTATTTTTGAATGTTAGGTTACTGGCCAATAAAATGGAAATCTCCATATCTGCTGCACTTTTGGCTTTAAAATGGGAAAGGCACATGTCCATTGAATTGCTATTGTTTTTGTCATGTATATATTCTACAAATAGAGCAAAGACATATCTTTTATTTTTATCAAAAAGAATATTGGTTGTTGTTTTTTTTAAATGCATTTGTTCAACTAAATAAGTTGGTCACTGGCTGTGCTCCCAGATTTAGGTCCTGGGGATGTTTGGCAGCAGCACAGGACTATAAATGTAGATGCATTGTAACTAAATCATATACAAATCTTCTGCAGTTCTTACATTCGCCTATCTAGAAACACAAGCATCCACTTAAGCATAGGCAAGCCAATGGTTTAATGTTTCACCAGAATCTTCCATAACATGATTTGATTTTTTGTTTAGAAGAGAATCAGCATTACCACTGAGCAGCTGATAGTTCTGTTTACCGTAGTTTTCTGATTCTAAAAAGGATTCATAACCAATGGCTGGTGCTGCAACCTGCTTTGGTGAGGCAGGTTCTGGATTTAATTCATCAAAGGATGTAGCTTGTATAGGCAGTCCATGTTTAGCACCAAAGTTGGGACCGGCAACTCAGACATTAAGCAAAGCGGTTCTAAGTGAAATGTAACTCTGCTAATGATCTTACTTCAGCTTTCCTTTGTTTTACAAACCTGCATAAGTCATAAATGTGAGGATTAGCTGTAAAGTTACTTTTTCATCACTATCATAATTGTGAACTGTTGCTAAATGAAACACTGATTAAACAGGATTACCTGGTGCATTCTTGTATCAGATAGACAGATAGTAAGCTGTAATATTACACATCTCTAAAATAATAGTTTATGAAAACAAAGTATTTTATTTTCAACCTAAGCTAAACAAAGAGGATCTTCTGAATCAATGCAAAAATATAATGATCTTTAGTACTAATATAACATTTTGTTACAAAAAAGGCTACTTAGAACATTTTCAGAACTGAGTGGCTTATAAATTGCTGTAATATAACCATGAATGAATGTGAGTGCTACTTCTTACAAGGAGAAAAATTGCTATTTTGAATCAATGCTTAATAGTGGTTCTCTGTACCCATTAAAAAATTACTTTCTGTACCGATATTCAAGTACATGACTCATGGGCTTTTGATTGTACTGCTTTTTAGTTACCAAGGCAAAAAAAAAAGTAAATAACAATTATCATAGTGGTTTGTGTGTATTCTTTAAAAGATGGCCAATCAATTTACCATCCTACTGCCAGAGCAACATTAAGGTCGTTTTGCTAGTTCACAGGATTTTATGATAGTCTTGGTAGTGGCTATTCCCCCTATTCCTCAAATATTCCTCAAAAAGAATATTTCGGAAAAAATGTGTTGATCATCAGCAAACTTTTTCTTATTGGTATTAGCCAGGACATCGAGAGAATGACTGGTAGAACCAACTCTAAACATTTCCAAATTCTTTTTGAAATCCAGATGCATCCAATGATTTTTCCAGGCAGACCATACTAATAAATACATTATTTGTTTGGAGTGAAGGTTAGCCACAAATACATCCTTAACAAGATAGGGATCTATTCCCAGTAATGGGGAAACCTGAGGCATCCCAAAGCTCAGAATAATTCCTTGATCCCAGCAAAGTACCAAATTGAGCATGTTATTAAGTTTTGACTGTGTAACCCAGTCTTTCTTAGTCTTTGGGCAATGCAGAGGAAGGGGCAAGAGCAGCTTTACCTTCCAGGTCAGGTTGTAAACAAATCAAAGCAGGTTCCTCTGCAGCACCCTTTTAACACAACCCTTCATTGTCTATTCTCCGTCCCACTGCTCTTGTTTCTCCCCCTTCCTTTAAAACTGCAAAGCACAAACTATAGCTCATTCATTATCCTATTTTGAATTAAAGAAGCCATGTAGAAAGGCAGAAGGCAGGGGAAATGCTGCTTTGCCAAGGTCAGTTTGCAAATGGCTGCTCCACATGGCCCAGTAAGACAGGCCTACAATACTGAGTTCTGTAGATCTCCGGAAAGTAAGCAAAGCATTGTGAAGGGTGGAGATGGCTTTGGGGACCCCAAGGAAGAGCAGTGGAGTATCTCGGGGTGAGGGAGGCCTGGGAAGCCAAAGGAAGGCATCTTTGAGGCACCCCATGTATATATAATGACCCCTGCATTCACCCCTACATTCGTTTAGCATATGCATTGGGGTGATTCAGGATGAGGGCTCTTTCACTTCATGAGTTTCAATTAACGTCCTCCCGCCTTACAACCAAAATGTGCAGGCTGCATTACCGTCATAAATCAAGGATTACCTGTAGTTGGAGGTGCTAAATATTCCATTACAAAACACCCAGTCTTCTAAACTTTGAAGACATTTCAGGAAGGATGATTTTTATACTATTATCATGCAGTCATAGGACTCAATTCCTCAGAATTGTAGTGCTTAAACTGAGTAGTGTTGGGTTAAATTTTATCTATTCTCATGGTCCTAACAACACTAATTCAACCATCCATGACTTCATCTTGTTAATCTTTTTAAAGACTTGATATAATTGCTTTCTGCATATTCAGCCAATGGTGAATGAGTAGCAGATAAAGTGTCAAGAATAATATTTTATTTATTTTAAGATATGATTGTAAAATACCAGTTTAAAATTCATTTCCCAGATGTCTAAGAATCACAGTTAATAATTTTCACTTTTTGTGTTTTGGCCTGGATTAAGTCAGTAAATGGTATGTATCTCCATTCGATTTTAGACTTTGATTCTTAACATCCCTACTTGATTCAATTTCAATTCAATCTATTGCAGCCAAAGACCAGTACAGATAAAAAAACAATAAAATTTAAGACAAAATTAAAATGCATTTCTAAAATAACCTAACTAACACCCAGGGATGAAATGTAAAATTTGTTATTACTGGTTCTGTGGGCGTGGCTTGGTGGTGGTGGGGTAATATGACTGGGTGGACATGGCCAACTTTTCTTTTCTTTTTTACTTTTAAAAGCATTTTTTCTACAACCTCTTCAGCCGAAGAGGTTGTAAAAAATGCTTTTAAAGGGTTCTGGCGATCAGGCAACTCAGCTGGGATCACCAGAGGAGCCTTTTAAAGCATTTTTTTTACAATCTCTTCGGCCAAAGAGGTTGTAGAAAAAATGCTTTTAAAAGGTTCTGACGATCCCAGCTGAGCCGCACGATCATCAGAGGCTTTTTTTTTTACTTTGAAAAGCATTTTTTCGGCTGAAGAAAAAATGCTTTTAAAAGAAAAAAAAACCTCTGATGATCGCGTGGGTCAGCTGGGCGGGGGGGGGGGCAGGGATTTTTGCTACCGGTTCTCCAAACCACCCGCTGCCATCGCTACTGGATTGGGCGATCCGGTCCGAACCGGGAGCATTTCAACCCTGCTAACACCTAATAAGTGAGATCCAGGATGTAGCCTATGTTAAATTATAATGTAAACACCAAAATTACTTTAAATATAATAACATCTAAAATTAGAACAAACTAAAAGAATTTAAGCTATAGTATCTAAAATTTAAATGAATTATAGTTACAGGGAATGTGTTACAGGATGTTGACTCATCAGGGTTTGACAGAACCTCTGTACTACTGCACAAAACCTAGCTACATGTGCTGTGACAAGGGATACTTCATCTATCAGCAGAACCTGGACATAGGCCAAATCTTGGTGACCAGGCTATCTGCTAATTAGAGGACATATGAGTCTGTTTCAGATGTCTCCATAAAAGGAGCAACAGGAAGGACATGTTCTATTGTTTCTACCTCTCTGAGATCATAGGGGCAAAGTAGAGGTGAAATGCTACCAGTTCAGCCGGTTCACCCGAACTGGTAGTAAAAAATGCTACTGGTTCGCCGAACCGGTAGTAAAAAAATGTAAAAAAAAAAGTTCCGACGATCAGCTGATCGTTGGACCTTTTTTAAAAAACTTTTTAAGCATTTTTTACTACCGGTTCGGCGAACCAGTAGCATGTCTCCCAGTGAACATTAGTTTAGGTCATAAGATGCAACTGTGATTTCTATTATTTGGAAAAAGATGCAAATTTACTATAAAAATGCAAATTTATTAATGTCATGCATATTCAGTATGGGCCTCTGAGACCATATTGTATATATATATTTCCCCCAGTACCAACCCTAAGGGGGATGAAACAGTATGATATCCTGACTCAGAATTTATTCAATATTTATATGATTTGTTTGTTTCTTAAATGTTTTATTTATTTAAATTTTTATGGCAACTGTTATGTCAAAAGAAGAAACCATCTACTTACATTGGTTAAAAGATGAGCGTCAATCCTCCTAGATGTGGATGACGTTGCCATTTTTTCGGTCCTCAAGGTGACATGAAGCATTTCCTTTGGGACCTTACATCATATTGTAAAGAGGGCAACCTTAATGTCAATAGTGGGGAAAAAAACAATATCATGGTATTTTCAAAAGGTCCGATATTTCAGTATTCATATAAAATGGATAAAACCACAATCCAACAATGATCATCTTGGAATCTATTTCTAGACCTGAGTGTCTGGGTCCCTGCCTGTTGTATGATGAAACCACACTACTTTACTAGCCACACTGGCAATGAGCACATTCCAGCAAAGCCCAGAGGCCTAGCCCATCTAATTTAGGGAATACTAAACTGTTGTTACTGTAGAAGTCACAGGATTAATAAAAGGTCCAATTTTGAATTCCCAGATGTGAATCTAATTCTACTAATTTTTCTACCGAAAGCATGGTTTGTTGGCTATAAGCAAGTTCTATCAAAGATAAAACACTAGATACCGTATTTGACTTCAAAAATTATTTAAGTTTCATCCCAAAAATCTATAGTCCAGGAATGGTAGGAAGTCTGTTCTCAGTAGGATATACTTTTTATCCTGTCTAATTTTCATCCTTCAGTCATTCTATGACATAGTGGCAGAGGTGAGGTTTAAGTGTTTTTTAAAACCAATTCCTATTCTATAGGCATATAACCAACAATTAGCTAAAAGTTCTTAAAACATTTATAACACAATATAAGGCAAGATTTTATAACCTTGGAGAATTGGCAGATGTATTTTGCAATATCCAGGCAACTTGGTTGATCTAAAACAGGGCTGTCAAACATCACGCACTGGCCACGCCCACACCCAGTTTAGCAAAGGGGGAAAAGTCCTGATATGTCATGTGATGCCGCCATGACAACGTGAGTTTGACACCCCTAATCTAAAAAAATGGCTAAGCAGGATTGGCCCTGGATAGCGCTTGGACAAGAAACTACCAGGAAATGTTAGGCCTTTAAAAAAAATTTTTTTAAAGGAATTCTCGGTGACAGACTACTTCCTTCCACAATTTGTTGCAGGTTGCAAAAAACCCAATATATTTTAAGTTAAAATGTTTTTGGCAATTAACAAACAATATAAATAACTTTGTTACTGACATTTGCGTTCTCTCTCAGGCGTCATAATTTTAAAAAAATGATTTTTAAACATTTTAATAATACCGTATATACTCGAGTATAAGCCGAGTTTTTCAGCACGTTTTTTGTGCTGAAAAACGTCCCCTCGGCTTATACTCGAGTATATACGGCTTATACTCGAGGTTTTTTTTTTTTCTTCTTTTTTTCACATTATACCGGATGGTGCAAACTTGGCGGGCTTTTGCATTAGCGCGGGGAAGCCCTGCCGGTGCAATGAGAGGGCGGGGCGGGGGAGCCGCCAGCCTTCTCGGCTGAGGGAGGGAGGCTTTCCCTGACCGGTAGCTGCCTCATTTCCCTCCCTCGGCTTATACTCGAGTCCCCAGTTTACCCCAGTTTTTTGGGGTAAAATTGGGGACCTCGGCTTATACTCGGATCGGCTTATATTCGAGTATATACGGTAATTGTTTTTATATATTTAATATTTTTATAGTCCTGTCTGAACACTGCAAATAATCACTTTTACATGACATAGGCAGCCAAATAAATTTGATAAATAGTTCAATACTACTATTATAGGCTGCGATTATTGCTAGGCACGTTTTCCTAGCAGTAGTGTAATAATTCACACACACAACAGCTTCCTGCAGGAGAAACTGGTAGATATTAAATCTAACACATATTGTACTCTGCAGCCTATGAAGATTGCAATGTGCAAAAGAAGCCTCATAAAATCATAGAAAGTAGCAGGAGGAAAAGAGATTGCATCAGGTGTTCTGGAAATTAAATAATGAATACACTGTTGGGTATAACCAATCCCTATTTGTAGCAACCACAAAATGACCATTTCTGGGAAAGGACTTCTTTGTGGGGAAAAAGAGTTACTTCCCACCCCCTAAATATGTGAAGTTTCTTCATATACATAAATGAAGCATTATTTCCAGCTCAGCAAAATTGGTTTTCTATTTCTAAAATAACTCTGGATGCTGGAACTGAAAAGGAAAAACCAATTAAAGAAACTTGTTTCATTCCATATTAACAAATATAACCCTATACTAGTAAATTACTGCATTGCTCTTCCAATTTCATCAGTTTGAAATTATTCTGGTCTGGGTAATATTCTTATATGTGCCATTTAATTTTTCCTTAAGCATGAAAGCAGCATTGACTCATCAAATTTTCTCCAAAATATTTTTCCCGTTTTGAAATAGATTTGTACTAGCTGCTCTTTTATGACTTTGGGTATCACCACATTTTGTACTCCTAAATATTGCAAAAATAAATTGAATATAATCTTCATTTCTTCCCTCCTTAAAACACTTAATTAAATTGTTTCCTTGTTTATTGCGTGCCCTAGAGTAATAAATACCCTCTCATCTCAATTCAAGCAAAGAGCAAATGTACACATGGCTTACAGCCTCATTCCTTCTTCATGTTTTGTAGAGCTTTCTGGTCATATGTAAAATAATCTGAGCACTTCCTATGATGGGGAAGGAGCTGAGAGTTTGCACTTAAACATTTGTGTAGGCAGAAAGGCAAGCATCTCTATAGATGGGAAATAAATTGTCCACAAGATCCACATTAAAAAGTACCGGTACTTTAATTGTTTTGAATACATTGTAGCTAGCCAGAAGCAAATAGGCTTCATCATTTGAACAGAGCACATCTTTAAAATTGCTTTCAAATGAGCCTTAGTCCTTGTGGGAGGTAGGCAACGTATTTGGTCTTTTTCCAAGATAAAAATGCAGAGCTGTTTGCTGATGATGGCTATCAGGGCCACTTCATAGGCATGTAAATTACTGGGTTTGTATTCTCATTTTTGGTGAATCAGAAATAATTTCAGATTTCCAGCTGGAAATCTGCCTTTTAAAAGCTTTTGTCTTACAATGAAATTGCAAAAAAGCAATTGTTGAACTTTTCTGACTAAAAATCAAAGTATTTGTGACAATGTTCAAAAAAATCAAATGATTTTTCCACTTAAAATGTTTATTTGGGTGGAATGCATGATTCCCACTTTGGGCGTTAATTAGTTCAGAAACAGGAAACAGCATTTACACCCTTTTGCAAGACAGTAACTAATAAAATCATTTGTTGGACATAGGTATATAGAATATATTATAAGCCCTCTTGTCCCCCTACATATGCAATTGCTGTAACATAGCCAGATGTTTTTCTTTTTAAGATTATTGTCCTTCCATACTTAGTAGTAAAGTCCATTAAACTCCACAGGATTTGCTTTGTTTCTAAATAGGATAAGAGCTAGAAATGTCACTTCATATTTGATGATGCCACCTATTTCATTTGGGGAGGGGGGGCTCCCAAGCTCAGAAAGCACCAAAGACCCCACAGTCAGTTTATATTTGCTTTACGTTTTGCCTTCAGATAGAAAAATATGCATGTATCTTATCACGCTGAGAAATCTGCATATGTAATTTTTAAAAAATTCTGTTCAATCATGTCCGCCTCTCAGAGACTGCCTGGACAAGTCCCTGCAGTTTTCTTGGCAAGGTTTTTCAGAGTCAAAAACATAGGATTTGAATCAAGGTATATAGTTCCTTGCTCTTGTTATTTTGTTGTTGTTTTTAAAAAAATCAGTTCCAATAGGAAATCATTATTATGGAGCAAGAAAATGTATTTTCTATTTGGACAGCCATATAAATACTGTACAAAGTGAAAAGCATTCTTCATTTCAAAGTTGTACAATCTATAGGTGCACTCTAACCCATTTTATTTTTTTAACAGAATCGTTTTATTTATTTATTTATTTATTTATTTATAATTGAATTTCTATACCGCCCTTCTCCCGAAGGACTCAGCCATATTAAAATACATATATAAATAACAATATTTAAAAACAAATTAAAACCAAATATTTAATGGCCAAACAACTAAAACGGTCAAAGACCGATTTAAAACCCATTTAAAATACAATGGAGGTCCCCCTCTTGAATTACCCCTGCTGAACTGTTACAAATTCCTGTTACTACTTCATACTGACTTGCTTAGGGAGCTCCCATCATGGAGCTTTCTACATTATTTCTACAATTTCTACCATTGCCTCTGCTTGCTCTCAGGAAACAGTCAACCAACCACAATATTTTGCAACTTCTTCCTCTCAGAAGCAATCTAAAAACAGTGTTCTGGTAGGCAAATAAGTGGTTGAGAAAATCAGTGTTGATGCATTTGTAGAGGCAAATTACTGAGTTGGCAAAAGCTGTTGAATTATAGAATGTCATATTATTAAGCATAAACTTGTTACTCTTTCTAACAAAGCATTTTAGCTTATATTTTTGATAAAAGAATGAATCTGAAGGCTTCAATTTACCCAATGGAGGAAAAGACCAGGAAGATAAGATTATGCTAGCCAAAGACAATCAGCATATTTTTCTAAGGATAGCCTTACAGAATGTTATTTCTGGTTTCACTGCGAAGGTGGGAAGTTCAGAGGTGTTTCTGATATGCCTTCAGGATACCTAACTCAGATTAAGACCTAAGATTTTCCATCCCCTAGGCTTCTCTGAGAAGAGCAGAGAACTTGGCATTGGGAGAGAGGGAAGATCTTCTGCCTCAAGCCCATTTCATAGAAACTCAAGAATAGAACAGGAGAAGCTTCTACTGCCCTGTCTTGTTATGAAAGGGAAAGGCAGCAAGTGATGTTTTATTCCTCAGGCTTACTGCATAAATTAAAGACACCATCATTTATCAAACATTGTGAGAACAAATAAAAAGAAGCAGATTTTAAAACAGCATGAGCCCTATGACATTTGCGCTGCCTTGTAGAAATCTTCAGTAATCTTTAGATTTGTTTGCTTGTTTAACCCATTTCTAGGCAAGTTGTTAATCATCGTTTTAGAATAAGCCTTTACTAAGACTCCTCTAAAAATAAAATAACAATTCAGTCAAAATAAATGGCATTTCAAAATAGCAGATGGGAACAATTCATCCACATACTGATTGAAAAGGATATATCACCTTTATGGGAACCTAATAAAGATGCAAAAGAGCTTCACTTGCAGCAATGACTGTTCCTTAACTTGGTAGGAGTGGTGGAATGGACTCACAAGTGGTACGAAACATCTTTAGTTGCTTACCTTCTAGACCTCATGTTGTTTGAAAGGCTAAAAGTATTTTCTGAAAGTGAATCCAGAATTGGCATGATAAATGGGGACCAGAATATAGACATCCTTCCCTGTAGCCAGAAAGGGCTGAACAGCTGCATTTTGTATCTGCTGAAGGTTCTGAATTGTCCTTAAGGATAGCTCTAGTACAGTGATGGCGAACCTTTTCGGCACTGAGTGCCAGAAAGGTTGCACGGAAACGTCACTCATGCACACTCATCAGGGCTGCATTCCAGAAAAGCCGACCTTCCGGGTTCTAGTACGCATACGCATCCAATGATCAGCTGGCCAGCATGCATGTGCAGGCTGGTTTTCAGCACTGTCGTGTACAAAGGGATCACGATCCAGAAAAGCCGAGCTTCCTGGTTCTGGCGCGCATGCACACCTGACAATCAGCTGGCTGGCGCACATGCACACACCGGTTTTTGGCATGGTTGCACGCGCAAAGGACAGCTGATTGTCACGCATGCATGCGCGCCAGAAACCCGGAAGACAAACAGGCAAGGCTGCATGTGCCAGGTGACAAAGCTTCGCATGCCATTTTGGGCACATGTGCCATAGATTCGCCATCACGGCTCTAGTGCATTAAATACATTACAATAAGCAACCAGAAGTTATAAAGCATGGATCTACAAACCAAGGTAGGAAAGGAAAAAGTAGGTAGAAAAACAGATCTTTCTGCTAAATGAAGATTTTTAAAAAGCTATGGTGCTATACTTCCAATCTGTTTCTCAACCAACAGATTTATATCCTGAAATATTTCTAAATTACTTGCTTGATCAGATAAAGATAATACAGATTGTATCTACAACTCATTTGGATAGTTATTACTAACATCATCTTCACCTCTGGATTCTCTTTAAATTTTTTGCTCTCCATTTACCAAATAACTAGTTCTTCCCTAGTTGCCCATTTTAATCAGTAAACAGTGGAATGTTATCATCAGCATATTAATAAAGCCAATACTAATAACTTTAGGCCTAAACTCTTGAGAGAGTAATATATTCTCTAATGGTTTAGGTCAGTTGTTCATCTTTGTGATGATGTTAAGATTCTCCTAAAACATCTTGGAATTTTTAGGGATTCAATGCTCCAAACGCCATTAACAATAGAGCAATGTTCTCTGTCCACTTTGGAAATGAATAATGTATTTGTATTCAGAGTGGAGCTGTTCTATTTGTTCTCACAAAATGCACTGTTGTATTGTTCTGTTTTTTCATACCACTTATGATCTGAGTTTTTTCACTTCATTTTATGATTGCATTTCAAATAGCATCTGGTTGTACAAAATAAAAAAAGTACTAACTGTATTTTTATGCTTAAAATCCAATTGGAATATCTTGAGAAGCTTGTACACTGCAAACACAAGTATACTATGCAGTTTGCAATCTTTTTATCCCCTGAGATGGGAGCTTTTTATGATCACAACACTATTAGCATAAAGACAAGTGGTCACTCTTAAAATGAGATTTAATTCACTTCTATTCACATTTTGGACACCAAAGAGAATGTTTAAAAGAGTTGACAATCAGTGTCCTTATGCTGGAAGTCTAAAGTAGGTTGAG
The DNA here is from genome assembly GCF_028640845.1 of Ahaetulla prasina. Lineage (NCBI taxonomy): Eukaryota > Metazoa > Chordata > Lepidosauria > Squamata > Colubridae > Ahaetulla > Ahaetulla prasina. The sequence goes on along the minus strand of NC_080539.1, from coordinate 177,712,352 downwards.
GGGATAGATCTGCTTTGGTTTGTTTATTTTATTTATTTATTTATTATTTATTTATTTTTGTCACAACAATATACACAAGCATTACACAAAATGATTATATAGTATATAAACATATATGAGGAAATATAAGGAAGTATAAGCATATATATGTAAGAAAAAACAATAGGACAGGAACGTTTGTGCTCTTATGCACGCTCCTTATAATCCTTTTAGGAATGGGGTGAGGTCAATAGTAGATAGTTTCTGGTTAAAGCTTTTGGGATTATGAGAAGAGACCACAGAGTCAGGTAATGTGTTCCAAGCACTGATGATTCTGTTACAGAAGTCATATTTTCTGCAATCTAGATTAAAGCGGTTGACATTAAGTTTAAATCTATTGGTTGCTCTTGTATTATTGCAATTGAAGCTGAAGTAGTCTTTAACAGGAAGGACATTACAATAGATGACTCTATGAGTTAAACTTAGTTCTTGTCGAAGGCGGCGGAGTTCTAAGTTTTCTAAACCTAGGATTTCAAGTCTGGTGGGATAAGGTATTTTGTTGTTTTCAGAGGAGTTCTTGTAAAATATTTCTGGACACGTTCATTTGTATTGATGTCAGAAATGTGGTATGGGTTCCAGATAGGCGAGCTGTATTCAAGAATTGGCCTAGCAAATGTTTTATATGCTCTGGTTAGTAGTGTAGTATTTTTGGGAAAAAAGCTACGCAAGATTAGGTTTACAACTCTTAGAGTCTCTTTTGCTATGTAGTTGCAGTGGGCTTTGGCACTTAGATCATTTGATATGAAAACTCCAAGGTCTTTAACAGGGTGGGGGTCATCTGTAAGGTAGTGTCCATCAAGCATGTACTTAGTGTGTAGGTTCTTTTTTCCAATATGTAAGACTGAGCATTTGCTGGTTGAGATTTGGAGTTGCCAAGTTTTAGACCAAGCGGTTAGAAGATCAAGGTCTTTTTGAATGGTAGATGTATTGTCGGTGGTGTTAAATAGTTTGACATTGTCAGCAAAGAGAACACAATTACTTGCGATATGGTCACAAAGATCATTTATGTGTAGTATGAAGAGTGTTGGTCCAAGAACGCTACCTTGAGGAACGCCACTCTTGACAGGAACAGGATTTGATAGAGCATTGCCAATTTTGACCACTTGTTGTCTGTTAGACAAAAAAGCAGTTATCCAATTGTGAAGGGGTCCTGAAATGCCATAGGATTTTAGTTTTAGGAGAAGTTTATCATGTACTACTGAGTCAAAAGCTTTGCAGAAGTCTATGTAGATTGTATCTATTGCTTTGCCCTGATCAAGATTTGTAGTCCATATGTTTTTGGAGTGAAGCAGTTGTAAATTACATGATAATTTTTTTCTGAAACCAAATTGTTTATTAGAGAGTCGGTTGTTTATTTCTAAGTGGAAGGTAATGGATTGGTTGATGATTGATTCCATTGCTTTGCAGGTGACGCAGCAGAGAGAGATTGGTCTGTAATTTTCAACTAAGCTGGGGTCTCCTTTTTTGAAGATTGGGATGACTGTGGCTAGTGACCAAAGTTTGGGAAGGGAACTGGTCATGAAAGCTTTATCTAAGATTATGCTTAGGGGTTCTGCTATATTAGTGGAAAGTTTTTTTAAGAAGTATGCACATAGTCCATCAGGTCCAATAGATAGAGATGGTTTCAAGTTATGAAGAGCTTTTCCAACATTATCTTCTGTGAAATCTATATGTGTTAAGCCGTCATACTCATTGCTGGTACGATTTGGGAATGTCGGATATGTGTCATCACTATTAACAAAGACTGAGCCAAAGAATGTGTTAAAGAGGTTTGCTTTAACTGTTTCTTCATTTTTTTGTTTTGTTCTGCAACCAAACAAGATAGACACAGACTTCAGAGGATAATTAGAACTCCAGAAAAAAACAATTGCTACCAACCTGCCTTCCATTGAGGACCTATATACTGCACGAGTAAAAAAGAGGGCTATGAAAATATTTACAGACCCCTCACATCCTGGACATAAACTACGCACCAGAACAACTAGACACAAGAATAGTTTTTTCCTGAATGCCATCACTCTGCTAAACTAATAATTCCCTCAACAGTCAAACTATTTACTAAGTCTGCACTACTATTAATCTTCTCATTGTTCCCACCACCCATCTCCTTTCACTTATGACTGTATGACTGTAACTTTGTTGCTTGTATCCTTACGATTTATATTGATACTGTTTCCTGATTGCTTATTTGTACCCTATGACTATCATTAAGTGTTGTAACTTATGATTCTTGATGAACGTATCTTTTATTATATGTAAACTGAGAGCATATGCACCAAAACAAATTCCTTGTGTGTCCAATCACACTTGGTCAATAAAATATTCTATTCTATTCTATTCTATTCTAAGAGCATATCCCACTATTTGAGCATATCTCACAAAGGTTTAATACCTTTATATACCATTCCAGAGATAATATGATTTAAAGATGTGAATGCACTATTGAATTATATATCAAAAATGTGAAACCATCACTATAGAAATATTACTGATTTACAAAGCATGGGGAGACAGAAAAAATAATTAAATTTCAATATGGAAAGACAACATCTCAAAATTAATCTGATATATGTTTACTTTCTATTTTTGAATTAGCTATCTAATAGCGTAATTAAAAGACTGATCAATTGTTATTATTGTTATTATTTTTTTAAAATGTTATTAAAATTTTCAAATAAAACAATAAAAAGATAATACAAACTAAAAATAAAAAGGAAGTTGAGAAAGGTTCTATCTGTATCTGAAAGAAAATCTCACACTTCCAAGGAAGCAACTTCAATCATGACAAGAATAATCAATTACATAATCTCTTCACTTCCTCTTAATTAACAAACAAAACTCTTCATTCTAGAATTCATCTCCTAACAATAGACAAATCAAATAAATAGCATCCACTCACAATCCAATTATTAGCAAAAAACAAACAAACAACCAAACAGCTCTAAAATATTAACATTAGTTAACATATACAAGTGGAGGAGACAGTATTCCAGCTGAGCTATTCAAAATCTTAAAAGACGACGCAGTAAAAGTGCTACACCCAATTTGCCAGCACATTTGGAAAACTCAACAATGGCCACAGGATTGGAAAAGGTCAGTTTACATTCCAATTCCAAAGAAAGGCAATGCCAAAGAATGTTCAAACTATCGCACCATTGCACTCATTTCACATGCTAATAAGGTTATGCTTAAAATCCTACAAGCTAGGCTCCAGCAGTATGTGGATCAAGAGCTACCAGAAGTACAGGCAGGATTTCGTAGAGGCAGAGGAACTAGAGATCAAATTGCCAACATACGCTGGATCATGGAGAAAGCTAGGGAGTTCCAGAAAAACATCTACTTCTGCTTCATTGACTATGCTAAAGCCTTTGATTGTGTGGATCACAATAAATTGTGGCAAGTCCTTAAAGAGATGGGAGTACCAGACCATCTTATTTGTCTCTTGAGAAACCTGTATGTGGGTCAAGAAGCAACAGTGAGAACTGGACACGGAACCACTGATTGGTTCAAAATTGGGAAAGGAGTCCAGCAAGGCTGTATACTATCACCCTGCCTATTTAACTTATATGCAGAACACATCATGAGAAAGGCGGGGCTAGATGAATCAAAAATTGGAATTAAGATTGCCAGAAGAAATATCAACAACCTCAAATATGCAGATGATACCATTCTAATGGCAGAAAGCGAAGAGGAACTAAAGAGTCTCTTGATGCAGGTGAAGGAGGAGAGTGCAAAAGTTGGCTTGAAACTCAACATTAAGAAAAGTAAAATCATGGCATCCGGCCCTCTCAATTCCTGGCAGATAAATGGTGAAGAAATGGAGGTAGTGACAGATTTTATTTTCCTGGGCTCCAAGATCACCACAGATGGGGACTGCAGCCAAGAAATTAAAAGGCGCTTGCTCCTGGGGAGGAAAGCTATGGCAAATCTAGACAGCATACTAAAAAGCAGAGACAGCACCCTGCCAACAAAAGTGCATATAGTCAAGGCTATGGTTTTCCCAGTTGCAATGTATGGTTGTGAAGTTTGGACCATAAGAAAGGCTGAGCGCCAAAGAATTGAGGCCTTTGAACTCTGGTGCTGGAGAAGACTCCTGCGAGTCCCTTGGACTGCAAGGTGAACAAACCGGTCAGTCCTAGAGGAGATCAACCCTGACTACTCTTTAGAAGGCCAGATCCTGAAGATGAAACTGAAATACTTTGGCCACCTAATGAGAAAGAAGGACTCACTGGAGAAGAGCCTAATGCTGGGAAAGATTGAGGGCAAAAGAAGAAGGGGACGACAGAGAACGAGGTGGCTGGATGGAGTCACTGAAGCAGTAGGCATGAGTTTAAATGGACTCCAGAGGATGGTAGAGGACAGGAAGGCCTGGAGGAATGTTGTCCATGGGGTCGCGATGGGTTGGACACGACTTCACAACTAACAACAACAACAACATATACAAAGCTCAATATTCCACATTTCAATTCTTAGCTATAAGCAAAATTCCTTTTAAAAGGCATAAAATAGTCCCCAAATCCTAATGTAAACAAAATAAAAGAAAGGCAAAGTTTAACATACAGTAATAGAGATTATTTCCCCTTTACAAATGCAAGTTGCAATACACAACATTATTCCAATTCTAAATACCAGAAGTTCCAGAGGAAACCACTCCAAATTGCATCTTATCTCATTCAAATATATTCAACTCTAAACAATAGAGAAATACACATTTCAGGAATGTAAAGCAATCCCAGTATCCTCATACAAATAAAAGATTTGAATTTAACATAAGAGATAATTTCTCCTTTAAAAAGACAAATCCATTTTAAAAAGTCAGATACAAAGCTAGTTTAAGTACTATAAAGTTAGGAGACTTTATAGTACACTAGTTAGTTTACTTTATTGATTAGCCCTTTGGCCATATCAAAGTGCACAGTTCCAATAACAAATTATTACTAAAATCTGATAAAAACAGTTTAAAATAGAATTGGATAAAATATAATTTAGAATGGAACTGGAATAAAATACGATTTAAAATGAAATTGGAATAAAATACAATAATAATTTAAGATATAGATGAAATATGATAAAATTATATTTTGGTGTCACCACTACAATCTACCCCAATCAGTCCCACATATGCAGATCTCAACTGAACCATTTTGCTTAAGTACTGTGCTGTGTTAAATATTATTTTCAGATTCTGGCCTCACATAAATAAGTTGTTTTGATATGGGGATCCCAATGGGTCATTTGTTTGGGTATATAGATTAAGGTACCTGTCTCTCACCCTCTTATACAGGCAACAATCAAATAGGATGTGAGCCAGATCTTCTACCTCTGCCACTCCGCAAATGCAGAGACGTCTATTATAGGGTATAGAATGGAATCTTCCATATGTGACCATTGAATCTTGCTTGCCTAAATATCTCCCTAAGATGTTTTGGCAGTTATAACTTTAAAATAGCTGTCTATTTGAAAAGTGGGTCATACAGTAACTATAGGGGAAAATACTTAAATATCTTACTGTATTAAGTGTAAGCAAATCCAGTGTACTATATTTTACTAGGCAAGATGTCAGCAAGTCCAAAATACGCCACGCAAAATAACAATATGCCCTATTTTATCCTTGGTCAAATAGGTCGATTTTGTATTCCATTTTTCCTATAACAGAAAAATTCTTTCTATAATTCATTTAGATAATTATTGATTCTTGTTATAAATTTCTTCAGTACTTTAAATGGTCTCTTTTTGCATCCAATAAATAATTATTTCATTGCTCTCTGGGGTTAAATTTTTATTTCCTTCTTAATTTTTAAAGCCTCATCCAATTTTTTCTTTGTAACTGATGACAAGTTCTTATTTAAAGCCTGGTTCATATTTTTCTCAGGTAAATTTTGTCACATATCTTGTTCTGTAACATCTTTTTTCTGGGAAGAGACTGTTTCCAAAAAAGTACGATAGCTGACATAAATGATTCAAAGTCTGATTGCGATCCTGGTGGAATTCCCCAAAGATATTTCTGAATGCCATTGTAAATTACTTGTTTTATCAAGTTTCTAATATCAAGAACCATTTTTCTTTCCCACAAGCAGGCATCTATTCTTTAAAAGTAGTTTCAAGGTCATAATATTCATAATCCAATATTCCAATGTTTTCTGAAAACCTTTTCTTGTTTTTTGTTGTTTATTCTAAATTCTCAAGGATCATAAAAGTAGATCTTCATGTTCTTACATTAAGGACTGAAGGCACTTCCCAGGTATTTCCAACTTTGTCATTTTGAAGGTCTCTAACTTCTTTGAAGCTGTTCATATTGTAGGCAATTTCTAAAGAAGGCTAGCAAGGGAAGAGGGTTAACTTCTTGTCCTTTGAAAAGGCTCCATTTGCCACTGGAGCAATTATGACAATTTCTCCTGAGTTCCTATTGCTCCCCCCCCCCCCGGCTGCTATTTTGCAATTTCTTTGCATTATATTAACATAGCACACAAATTTATTTACACACACACACACACACACACATACAAGCAGAAAATGCTAAGAATAGCTGAGGAGCACAAATGGCAACTCCTGGTTGGTCTAAAAATGCCTCCTGTCACGTATTTGCAATAGTACTAATCACTTGTTGACAAAGAGATTGGAGGGTAAAAGGATGAATTCCAATGTTCTTCTGAATCCTTCATTAAAACCAAAGTTGACTGGATACACAGATGCACTGGTTAAACAGATTAGGGATAGGGAATTGCAGATGTTGGCTCTCTGGTTAGAACCCTTAAATAGGGACCATCTGCAGATTTTGTATTTGGTTGCACATCCTATATTTTCAATGACTCATTTTTCTTTTAACCACTTATTACTGTCACTGATTTGAATTTTCTGATTTGTAAACTGACCTAATTAATTAGTAGATAAATGGACTCGGAGAGGAATTTGTAATGGGTCTGTTGTAAAAGATGGGTTTGTTGTAAAAGAATCTTAAATGGTAAAATATTATTTATTATATTATCAACTAATAATTGCAAAGGTATTAGTATTGAAAAGAAGTACACAATCATACAAAATGTAGCCATTTTGTATCAATTCTCCCTGCAATAATTGTATGACTTGCCATTATATATTCTATTTTTAAATGGGAAAAGGATATTACTACACTAAGTTGTAAAGGCAATTATTGGGCAATTTAAGTTAAGGCATTTATCTGCATGCTGTCCCTATGGACTGCCCAACTCATGTCAGCAAAGGGGAGGTGACATCAGGAACATAGTTATGTTTGCCAGGATTTATCTAGCAAAATATGGCATGCATCAAATCCATTAGCCAGTGCCAGCATTTTTCTGTCACTGGCTGTGTTGGAGCCAGAAGCAAAACATATTGTCAGTTAGTAGCTTCTGCATCCTTTGCTATCAGACCATTGTATCAAGATGCTGATTCACCAGATAATCGTTTATGTGAGACAGAGGATCTATTATGTTCTGCAACCAACTGTAGCCCCCTGTCTTGCTGCTTTGACAAGAGAGAAGATCTCCAAGTGATGAGAGGTTATATTTTGTTCTGTCATATGGTGCTAAGAAGCAAATAAATAAAGGACAGGGGAGGTGGGGAGCTTGTAATGCTTCCTCAAATAAGAGGTGCATCCAGGGACCAGATTGTAATCAGTCTGTTGCAAAACAGAGGAATTGTAGATTCAGCATTGTTGACTGAGACTTGCTTTAGGTCTATTGAATTGGCTCCCAATTCCGCTGCCAAGAATGAGTGAAGAAAACATTGATGAACACACACACACACACACACACACACACACACACACACACACACGGGGAGGGGGGCGGGAAGAGAGAGATGGAGGGAAATAGAAAGAATATGTTTTAAATTGTTTTATGTGGATTTTATTTAAATTGTTTGATGATTTTGGATCTGTCTTCCTATGTCAAGAGTACTGTAGGGTCATTGTAAAAATTATTCTTAGCATCTGTTGGATAAATTTGGTTAGATTTGCTGAGTTGCAGGTCCCATGGGACTGACTGTGGCATAGTCTTGCTTAATTAATTTAGAGGAGTTTGAGCCTGTTGGTCCTGAAGAAGTGGACAGGTTTCTTGGGGATGTGAGTTCTTCCAACTGTGCTTCAGATCCATGCCCATCATAGTTAGTTAACAACTTAGGGGAAGTGACACATCAGATCTAAGCAATGATGAATGGTTTTTTTTTTTGTAGGAGGGGACAGTGTCACCTGCCTTTAAGGAAGCAATGGTTCATCCCCTCCTGAACACACCATTGTGGCATTCAATTGTGTAGACAATTTTCATCTGATTTTCATCCTTCCTGTTTTAGGGAACTTTGTTGATAAAGTGATAGGCTTGTAGTTTTAAAGGCCTTGGAAGAAGTGGATGAACTAAATCCGGGGTGTCAAACTCATGTCACAGCGTCATCATGTGACGTAACGGGACTTTTTTCCCCTTCACTAAACCAGGCATGGGCGTGGCCAACATGTGATGCATCCGGCCCGCAGACAGGGAGTTTGACAGCCCTGAACTAAACCCTTTACAATTTAATTTCTAGTTAGGATATAGCACCAAGAAGGCATTGTTCACACAGGTAATGTCTCCATACTAGGCTAGCAGTTTTCAATACCATAGATCATGGCATTCTTCTAAACTATGAGTTATTTTAGATTCCTCTTTTGTTTAGCAAGAGCAGAACTTGTGAAAAGACAACAAGATCCTCAGTGGAAACTATTTTCCAGAAATATGAGTCAGAGGGAGAAGACAATGATAGTGAACTATGGTTACACAAAGTGTTCATGTTTCCCTATTCATTGATTCAGTTTCTCAAACATTACTCTGTCAATATTTACATCATTTGCAAATTAATGACTCACTATTCTACAATATTGCTATTTAAAATTTGTGATGATAAGTTATATTATTATTATTATTATTATTATTATTATTATTAATTTGTCAAGCATATATGAAAAAATACATATAAGTATAAACATAACATATAAACATATAAATATAAACAGGTATAAGTATAAACATAAGAAATGAGTACTAATAAATGGGAACAGTAAGACAGGGATGGTAGGCACACTGGTGCGCTTATGCACGCCCCCTTACAGACCTCTTAGGAATGAGGTGAGGTCCATGGTAGATAGTTTAAAGTTAAAGTTATGGGGGTTTGAGGATGCAACAACAGAGTCAGGTAGTGCATTCCAGGCGTTGACTATTCTGTTGCTGAAGTTGTATTTTCTGCAATCGAGTTTAGGGAGAAGCATATGAATATATAACATGCCCCCCTTTTCAAAGTCTTAAAGTATTCTATTTAGGAACAAGCTATTTAGAAGTGACCTTCTAAATAATTGGATGTAAAGCAGACCAGTCTAATTCTTCAATTTAAGTGATTTCCTCTGAGGGGCTATCAATTAAAGGTTTGCTGACCTCAGTAAAAATAAATTTAATAGTTAAAGTACAGTTGTAACTAAATGAGTAAAATACAGGAAAAAATATTTTTCTTGATAGTTGTGTTTGTAAGGAACAGTTGATTTGGGAAGGTCCTGAATTCAACGGTACATGACAAATTATGAAAGGATGAATAAAGAAACTCAAATCGTCTATTTGGCGAAAATTACTCAGCAAATTAGACAAGCTGGTACTTGGGTCTATAAAAGAGATACTGAGGTTTGATCAACTCTTTATGGCGGATAAAATTCTACTTTCCAAACTCTGACTAACTTCATATTCTTTGGATTACCACAATTTTTGAAGTAGAAACTGGCTATTTTTGGATCTTTGCTGAATTTGAGATTTGTCTCTCCAGAATTTTTTTTTTTTAGAAAAAGATATTTCTTCTTACCTCTTTTTTATACTGATAATGTTATTTATTTATATTCAATTTCTATATCCACCCATCTCAGTCCTATTGACTTTATGCTATCTTCAGATGAAAATGTATGTTATCTTCAGATGAATGGAAGTAAATACTTTGAATCTATAGCAGAAGCTGGCTGTTTAACTGAGGACACAGACCAATGCCTTTATAGACCGTCAATGGTCTCCATATTGGAATGCCATATCATGGAATAAAATTTAAATTTTTTTGTGGGTTTGTAAGTTATAAAAAGCAGCCAATTGAGTCTTTTACATACAAAGGTACAGAGAGAATAAAGCCAATCTAAAGCAGGAATTCTCTCACACCGAGTGCATAAATTTAACAGAATCCATAGACCTCATTTGAATGAGCAAATTAGCAAAGCAATTCATGTGGGGTATTCCCTTTTATTTATATCCAATAAAAGGGAATGTCACATATGAAGCATTAAACTGATATAATTGTCTCAGCTATCTTGAACTGTTGTTATATACTATTACTATTTATATGTCATCAGAATATGCCTGAGCAAGGGGACTGAGAAAGGTATAGTATGTAAACAGGACAAGAGAGACAGTGTAGGGCAGGGGTGTCAAACTCACATCGTCACGGCAGCATCACGTGACGTATCAGGACGTTTTCCCCCTTTGCTAAACCAGGTATGGGCAAGGCCAGCGCATGACGCATCTGGTCTGATGGCCAGGAGTTTGATAGCCCTGGTGTAGGAATTTAGTGTGAGGTAGACTGGCAACAAGCAACCAAGAGTCCCCTATGGTTCATATTCAACATTCAGGTTAGAGGTTCCCTAAGCATGCTCTGTTATAAAGACTAAAAAACTATGCATGATTACTTAGGAGGAAACCTGTCTTGTTTTATTAATTAAGCCCAATTAATTAAGACAGAATCAAATGCTACTAAAGGCTATGGCTGGCCAATTATTTGGTTCATTTGTTTAATTTAGAGTTCCCTACAAGATTGTGGGTGGCTAAGTGGAGCTAGAATAGCACCTCATATCTATACATACATACATATCTATATGTGTACTCGCATACATATGTGTATCATATACAGACACATACCATTTAAAAAAAAATTCTTGAACTGAACCATGAAGAATTATCTGTTAAAGGGCCAAAGAATTGTTTTAGGCTGAAGCTTTATTACAGAAAGCCAAATGTTCATATATGGGAAAGGTTTTAAAATAAATGAGCCCAGGAAATGTTTACATATTTCTATGTCATATAGTTTTGAATAGGAATCTTATATAATCCTCACAGTTTATTGCAGTTTGAAAGTAAACAGATTGAAACAATGTTGCTCCATGAATTGTTATCCTTTGTGGTTACCACAGGAATAGTTTATTTTTTAAAAAAACAAAGTTAAATTAATTGAATTGTTGCAAAGGCATTTGTTTGTTTGGCTTTCTTGACAAGATTCTTGTGCTAGGACAAAGAAGTTTCCCCGCAGTTTCCAACTTCAAGAAAAAGCTTGGAAAATTGAACTTCTATTAGCAAATGCTTTGCCTGAGATACCAGCAGACCTCTGGAGAATTAGGCATACTAGCAGGAAAATGTACATGCCCAATTGTCCACAATATTCTCCTAGCTCATTTTTAAAATTTCTTTTCCTTTGCTTGCTGGTAGAGCAAACACAAATGCAGTAAAGGTAGTCCTCAACTTATGACTGGTTGTTAAGCAACTGTTCAAAGTTACAGCAGATCCCCCCCGCCCCGAAAGTACTTATGACCCAGTTCTGATAGGTCTCACGGCCATGTGACATTTTGGGCACTCAGCCACCAGCCTACATTTAAAGCTGTTTGCAGTGTTCCGTGATCATGTGACTATGATTTTTTGCCTAAAAGCAACATATATTTCAGCAAAAATCTCTCTTAATGAACAATGGGTTCACTTAACAGCTGTGGAACTCAGTGGCAATGGAGTTCAGTTAATGACCAATGAGTTCAGTTAATGATCAATGAGTTAATGACCAGCACATAAAATGTTGGTCACCTGATGATCCCTTTTATGACTATCACAACTTAACACTGTAATGGGCAGGGGAAAAGGTAGGAATGGTTAGCATATATAATAGATATATCTTATGAGTGGAGGAAATAGTAGGCCTCTCAACACCAATTACAGAAGAATCCCAGGTAATGCCTTATGATTTATGAGTATACCAAGGGCACCTGGTTGACAAGGCGAGAAAAGAACGCTGGATTAACTAAAACTTTGATATGTAAACTTTCTCATACCTGACTGTAATCAAATGTTAAAACAAATTATTGAATGAAACAGATCAAGGTGTTTACTAAAGTGACCAAACAATTTGATGTCTCAGTAAACACACCAACATAGCGATTTATTTATTTATTTATTTATTTATTTTTATTTATTTTGTCACAACAGTATATATAAGCATAAGCATGAAAGTAACTATATAATATATAAGCATATATATATAAGCATAAGCATGCAATAACTATATTAATTCGATATAATGAAAAAAAACAATAGGACAGGAATGGTAGGCACATTTGTGCTCTTATGCACGCCCCTTACGGACCTCTTAGGAATGGGGTGAGGTCAATAGTAGACAGTTTTTGGTTAAAGCTTTGGGGATTTTGAGAAGAGACCACAGAGTCAGGTAGTGTGTTCCAAGTATTAATAACTCTGTTACAGAAGTCATATTTTCTGCAATCAAGATTGAAGCGGTTAACATTAAGTTTGAATCTATTGTTTGCTCATGTATTGTTGTGATTGAAGCTGAAGTAGTCTTCAACAGGACGGACATTGCAATAGATGATTCTATGAGTTAAACACAGGTCCTGTTGAAGGCGGCGGAGTTCTAAGTTTTCTAAACCCAAGATTTCAAGTCTGGTGGCATAAAGTATTTTGTTGTATTCAGAGGAGTGGAGCGATGTCTCTAATGTCTGCAGTTCAACCCATAGTAGTCAGCTCCCACAGCTATAAAGAGGGAGTGTCCACAACTAAGACTGCATCATCTACGGCAGAGGTCTCCAACACTTGCGGATTGGCAGGCCAGCTGGAGGGGGAGAGGGGAACTAGGCTACGTGAGCAGAGGCCTGGCACACATGCATGCGAGAGCCCGCCAGTGCGCCATTTGCACAAGTTGAGCTGTGTGCACAGCCAGCCACTCACATGGCAATTTTGAATAGGCCACAACCCAGTAGTGGGCTGTGGCCTGGGGTTGGGGACTCCTGATCTATTTATTTTATTTATTTATTATTTATTTATTTAATCATATTTATATACCGCCCTATCTCCCAAGGGACTCAGGGCGGTTTACAGGCACTAAAAACAGATAAATAGAATATAAATACAATATAAAACATTTAAAAAACTTATTCTAAAGCCCGTCCAATTAAAAATAGAAATAAAACCCAATTTAAAACCCAAAATTTAAAATCTAGCTCAGTCCTGCACAATTAAATAAGTATGTTTTAAGCCCGCGGCGGAAGGTCCGAAGGTCCGAAAGCTGACGAAGTCCGGGGGGTAGATCGTTCCAGAGGGTGGGAGCCCCCACAGAGAAGGCCCTTCCCCTGGGCGTCGCCAGACGACATTGCCTCGCTGACGGCACCCTGAGGAGACCCTCTCTGTGAGAGCGCACGGGACGGTGGGAGGTATTCGGTCGCAGTAGGCGGTCCCGTAAATAACCCGGCCCTATGCCATGGAGCGCTTTAAAGGTGGTCACCAAAACCTTGAAGCGCACCCGGAAGGCCACAGGAAGCCAGTGCAGTCTGCGCAGGATAGGTGTCATATGGGAGCCACGAGGGGCTCCATCTATCACCCGCGCAGCTGCATTCTGGACTAACTGTAGCCTCCGGATGCCCCTCAAGGGGACCCCCATGTAGAGAGCATTGCAGTAATCCAGGCGAGACGTCACGAGTGCGTGAGTAACCATAAATCTATGTGATTTATTGACAGTGAGAGACAGTAAATAACATAATACATATAAATTTAATACATAAGATTGAGCTGCACATTTCCAGAAAGCAGAATACTATGTTCCAGTGATTTTTATGGAAGATCCTTACTAAATGTCTGCATTTAATAACCCTGGGGTTTTTATATACTTCACATACAACTACATTTTCCAAGAAATTAGCAATAAATTTCATGGAATTAGAAATCAAGAATTTTAAAGGAGAGTGTCATTGGGGATTTTTTTTCTTCTAAAGCAGAAACGTTCCTCACACATTTTTTGTTATCAACCAAATAAAATAACATAATCTAAAATATCAAAAGATTTTGACAGTTTTTATAGTTACTGGCAAAATGTGCTCTGTGTTTATTTTTCTCTGGATATTGTCAGCCTTCCCAAGTAGACCAGACAGTAAACATGACCAGATGAGCTAATTCTATTTTATTGTAAGGCTCCATTAACAAAATCTTCCAAGTCTGAAAGTACAGATCTCCTGCTGTCTTCTTTACAGCCCAAGAAACGGTGTGTGTGTGTGTGTGTGTGTGTTATCCCTACAAACTGTAGTACAGCCCTGGGTCATGTGAAGTGGAAATTTTCTTGTTGAAGGGTGAAGATCCTCTAATACTCCAGACAACATTTTGGTTGTTATGGTTGATTCATGATTTACCCAAAGAGACACTGTTTTCTTTGCAGCTCTAATTAAATTTTTAGGCTTACCTAGCTGGGTCATTTGATCCCAATTCGCTATTCCGATGACGGATTAATCACCATATATGTTACAGTTGCTTGCATCAGAACTTTGCATGTTTCACAATGTTTTATAATGTTCATAATGTTTTAATAATACAATATTTTATATCATTTTAATGCATATATATAATGCTTATAAGGTTAATAAGGTTTTATAATGTTTTAAAATGTGATGGTTGTATTAATGAAAAAGGGAAGGTGTTACAGTGGTTATGTCTGCAGTTTTGGCAGGATTAGTTTGAGATGTATTCCCTGCCTCTCGAGGAGTTGCCTTCAGCTGCTCCTGTGAGGTATTTCCGGTTCCTGTCATATGTAGATATATACCTGTAATGATGGCTTGCTGTGCGTCTTTCTTACAATTAAATCTACTTGAAACAATATACCCCTGACTTGGTTCAGTGTAACGGACATTGGAGTAGGAAAACATTATTGTATATCATGTTGCAAAGATAAAAATTAATTGTGACAATTTATCCCATTCTAATCAGAACAGGCAGAATGCTCAGAAAAAACACCTGGTGAAATAATATATGAACTGCAACTTCCAATGCAATTGTTTTGAATTTTCTATTCTAAGGAACACAAGATTTCTTCTTCAGGGAGGGGTGCTAAGTTGTATCTTATGGTGCCAATTCCTTCTGCTCCTGCTGTTCTGTATGTCTCAAATTTTACCCAGAGAGCTAGGGACCTCAGACTAAATTTGAGAATGTATATAGTCAAATAATATTGACTATAGCCTATTGATAAAACATACATTAAACTCTGACTTCCACTAGAATTAGTACATGGACAGGCAGATAAGAAATATCTTAAAACCCTGTTGAAACTGATCTCACTCCAGCACTGATCTGTTGATAAATAAGCCTTTCAGAACTGTGGCTCAAGTCTTTATAACAGAAACATCTGTATACGAGCCAGCACATGAACAACAACTTCATTCAAACTGGGACACAGAATACAATCAACCACTGAGTATATTAATTGTGTTCATTGACTAACACAATACAGTGAAGCTGCTGTAGGTCTTTCAAGCAGAAGGCTCTTCCAAATTATTAGAATTTATAAATCTGCCTAGGGATACTGTCTATTCAGTATAGAAATAAATGAAGTTCCTTCCCAAATGTAACTGAAAAGCTCATTACTATTATGTACACAAACTTTGCAGATTAAATAGGGGGGACATTGTTTGTTTTGTATATGAGGAAAAAGATAATGAACATAAATCTTAAGTCCCTGTCCCTTAAATATGCTATTCAGCTCTACTTATCCTTTTGAAGGTTTCTGTTCCACATAGAAATGTTCACAGCCTCAAGAAGAAGAGGCTAGTATTTTGTGTGTGTAAATAAAAAAAGGAACTTTCCAAGATCTGCAATGAATATCCCATATTATTCCAGTCATTAGTGCAAAGGTACTATATATACAAAATAGACATAGCCTCCTCCTTTCCTACTGTGCATGAATTTTAATATTCCTAAATTATTATCAATGAAGAACTATATTTTCATTTCAGATTTCCCCCAAAATTAAAATTTAATTTTTATTAGATTCTGAAAACAAAGACTGAAATATGAAACTCAGCAGGGGCTCTGTGGTAGATAAACTTTCTAATAAACTTTAAAAAGACAGGAACATATTATTATTTAAAACAAAACATAATAGGCAAAGGAATGCTTTAAATATGCTTTTGGTTTGAAGCTGTATGTAAATTATTATGCTCTATTAGTATTTATTGGTTCTAATGATATAACTAATGATAACTAATGATACATGATATTCATATACACTTTGTGGAGAAAGAGTAATATGTGTTAGACAATATAAATTATAGCTGACTTTAATTTTTGTATCTGGGTTAGGAATTCAAATTGCTAGGTCCTCAAAACTAAGCAGAACTGACCTTAAAAACACAATGAGCATTCTATTCACCATAGAATTCCCTGCTATAGAGCAGCTCTCAATATTTTTTTCAGCAAAATAATTTCATAGCACTGTAACTATTTTCTAAGAAAACAGGAAATGTTTTCAACTCATCAGTGAACCAGATTTTTAAAACAATGTGTTTTATGTAAGAACCATTTGATTAATCACTGAGAAAATACATTTTTCTTACCACTCAGTCAGAACCAAAAACGGAGTGCATTGCTATTAAAATATTAGAATTATGTAAAATGAAATCAAGTAAAAAGTCTACAGCAGTGGGCGTATAACCTGCATTCTATCAGAAGATATGATTATGATTATAACCTTATAATCCAATGATCCAACCATCAGATTTGCTCATTGAGATTATGGGAGTTAAAATTCAAGACTTCTGAACAGGACTACTTGGTCTGTCTAAATCTACTACTAGAACATGGTATTTTATGTTAGACAATGTTTCTATGCAATTTTAAAAACATTGAATTTGTCTAACCTATTGTTTTTGAAGTATCTTTCTGTTGTACATAACAGTCAGAGGAAGAAGGGTGTGATGAGGCCAGAAACTTTGAATACAGGTAGTCCTTGATTTATTACTGTTTGTTCAGCAATTGTTTGAAATTATAATGGTGCTGAATGAAGGGACTTATGATCCCTGTCCAAAGTTATAGCCACTGCAGCACTCCCATAGTCACATGAACAAAAATTAGTTCTTGGCAGTGTTCCCCTATCTTCTCCCCTATCCAGCGAGGTCCCTGCAGGCCCTGAGCTTGCTGCCCAGCCTGCTGGATCCCACCCCCCATCACAGCTTGTTCATTTAGCTTTTCATAGATTTCCTTTAGGAAGCAGCCAGTCTGCCATGAAGTCTCCCTACACGGTGATTACAAACACCACCCTGGAAATAGGTGCCATTTTGGGAATGGCTGCAATGAATTGCTGCCTGCTTCCAGGATGGCGCCACATGGAGATCATGTTTAGGAAGGACAGCTGGCTTCTCTGCCTCACTAAGCAATAGAGAGGTCATGAGCACCATCCCAGAACAGGCACCATTTTGGAGCAATCAACTTCTTTATGACCACTCTCCAAATGGTGCCTGATAAGTTGATTGAACCATTCTTGAAAGTGGGAGGGAAGGTGTGGAACTAGTGGGGTGAGAAGCAGGCCCGGAGCCTGCAGAGACTTAGCAGGGTGGGAAACTGGCTCAAGACTGTGGGGACCCAACAGGATGGGAGGCAGAGCATAGGATGCCTCATGGGGTGTGGGAGGCCCTGGGAGACCATGTGTGAGCTTGGGAAGTGCTATAGTGTGGGCCTGGGCCCATACTAGGCCTCCCAGTGCCTCCTCCACCCCCTAGGCAACCCATACTCCATTTAATGCCCTACACTGGCATTAATAACCAACTTAATGACCACAGGAAAGCAGGGATTGTGTTCATTAAGCAAGGCAACCCCATGGGTATATTGCTCAATGACTGCCACAACTTACGAGCATAATGGACAGGTTTCATTATGATCATAAGTCAAGGACTATCTGTCATTCTGATTTTGGCAACAGTGATGAAAGATGAATGCTCAATTCTATTCCTTATTTAAATTTCTGCCCACTAAATCACACACTTTTGAAACTTATTTTTTCATGATGCTCATGAATCATTCTTATCAGGTACTTAGAATCATCAATTTCAGAACAATTCTGAACTTTGCAATTATAGCCATATTAATCATTTCATAAATATGTCAGAATTGCAATTTATTTTATTTTTGTTCCTTAAGGGTAAATAATGTCTGTCTGCAAAAATGTAAAATCATATTGGATTCAATACAATGGATGTATTCAATTTCTCTCTCTCATAACCCTGTTAAAATATTGGAAGCCAAACCACTCATACTGTCATTTGATCTAGTTGCTTAACTGGCTTAATTTTAAATGGGTTAATCAAGTGATTTATTGACAAAATTTATAAGTATACTGGAGCATATTTTGAGTTGGCAGAAATTTTTATCTTAAGAGAACTTAACCTTTAAAAGGTGTAAATTCTGGAGTATAATAATTGTTATTATTTTTATAGTGTAATCAAGATTGTGGTGCTGGTTGGAAGATTTATCTCATCTCTTTCCAATTCTAGGCCAAACAATCTGATGAGAAAATTAGCCAGTGATGCACAGCCTAATGAATACTATGATGATATAAATGCATCACTTAGCCTTGCTTCACAGACAAATGTCTGATCTTAATTAGAATGTCAATTTTGCTGATGACCTTTGAATAAAATTTGACAATTGTAACCATTATAAAAATAGCAAGAAAAAAGAGCAAAAGGGGGCCAGAAAAAATAGCTGTGATGTAATCATAGTGAAAGAGGGGAAATAGGTTTGTCAGGACTATCTTAGCTCCCATAAATTTCAGGAGGAATTAGTTGGAGTTAGTTTTCTTTAAATAGGAGTCTCTTAGGAGTGCTTTGAAAATAGAGCAGAGAAAAACCATAATAATGATGATGATGATGATGAAGAAGAAGAAGAACAAAAAAGAGGCATGGGATGATAAAACATTATATGGCCAGTACATAAAAAAAAAAAAATAACCGGTAAAGCAAAAAGTTGAAGAAAGAGACAGAGGGGTTAATTCTGATTGCACAAGACCAAGCCTTAAGAACACATTCATAAAAAGCCAGAATTAAGAAGACAGCAACAGATAGCAAGAGCCACTTCTGTAAAGAAACTGAAGAAACTGTGGACCACCTGGTTAGCTGCTCTAAGAAGATTGCACAGACTGATTTATGAACATCAGCATGACAAAGTAACAAGAGCAGTGCATTGGAAGGGCTGCAAGCAAGAATTGGTGGGACCATAAACGTTGTTGTTAGTTGCAAAGTCGTGTCCGGCCCATCGCGACCCCATGGACAACATTCCTCCAGGCCTTCCTGTCCTCTACCGTCCTCTGGAGTCCATTTAAACTCATGCCTACTGCTTCAGTGACTCCATCCAGACACCTCATTCTCTGTCATCCCCTTCTTCTTTTGCCCTCAATCATTCCCAACATTAGGTTCTTCTCCAGTGAGTCCTTCCTTCTCATTAGGTGGCCAAAATATTTGAGTTTCATCTTCAGGATCTGGCCTTCTAAAGAGCAGTCAGGGTTGATCTCCTCTAGGACTGACCGGTTTGATCGCCTTGCAGTCCAAGGGACTTGTAGGAGTCTCTTAGGAGTGCTTTGAAAATAGAGCAGAGAAAACCATAATAATGATGATGATGATGAAGAAGAAGAAGAACAAAAAAGAGGCATGGGATGATAAAACATTATATGGCCAGTACATAAAAAAAAAAAAATAACCGGTAAAGCAAAAAGTTGAAGAAAGAGACAGAGGGGTTAATTCTGATTGCACAAGACCAAGCCTTAAGAACACATTCATAAAAAGCCAGAATTAAGAAGACAGCAACAGATAGCAAGAGCCACTTCTGTAAAGAAACTGAAGAAACTGTGGACCACCTGGTTAGCTGCTCTAAGAAGATTGCACAGACTGATTTATGAACATCAGCATGACAAAGTAACAAGAGCAGTGCATTGGAAGGGCTGCAAGCAAGAATTGGTGGGACCATAAACGTTGTTGTTAGTTGCAAAGTCGTGTCCGGCCCATCGCGACCCCATGGACAACATTCCTCCAGGCCTTCCTGTCCTCTACCGTCCTCTGGAGTCCATTTAAACTCATGCCTACTGCTTCAGTGACTCCATCCAGACACCTCATTCTCTGTCATCCCCTTCTTCTTTTGCCCTCAATCATTCCCAACATTAGGTTCTTCTCCAGTGAGTCCTTCCTTCTCATTAGGTGGCCAAAATATTTGAGTTTCATCTTCAGGATCTGGCCTTCTAAAGAGCAGTCAGGGTTGATCTCCTCTAGGACTGACCGGTTTGATCGCCTTGCAGTCCAAGGGACTTGTAGGAGTCTTCTCCAGCACCATAGTTCAAAGGCCTCAATTCTTTGGCGCTCAGCTTTTCTTATGGTCCAACTTTCACAGCCATACATTGCAACTGGGAACACCATAAACATAGAAAGTAGTAAAAATTGAAGAAGCTAAAGTGCTCTGACTTTAGAATTCAAACAGACAGACATCTGCCACATAACATGTCAGACATAACAATTGTCAATAAAAAAGACAAAAAAGTCTGGATAGTAGATGTGGCAGTACCTGGGGATAGCAGAATATAAGAGAAGGAACTGGAGAAGAAAACAAAACACAAATATGGACCCTGAAAATAGACATAGAATGAATATGCCAAAAGAAAGCAAAGATAGTATCAATAGTAATAGATGCCTTGGACACAATCACAAAATATCTGGAACACCACTTGAATACCATCAAGTCAGATGAAAATGTAATGTGAATACCTTCTGTCGTCTCATCACCTCAAGTTTTGGCTGCCAACACTGGTAGTAAGAGATTTACTACCATGATTTATTACCATGATCTGGTAATAAGAGATTTAGTGACAATACCGGTGTCATGGTCAGATCATTTTCTCCTCCGCCTAGACTTTCAGACCGCTACTCACCACTGCAGGGAGACGGAACCAATGCGTTGGTTCCGTCCCAGGCGCCTGATGGACCCTGAGAGGTTCCAGACGGAGCTTGGGCCGTTCCTTGAGGATCTTACCCACGGCACGACCGAAGAACTAGTCGCGGCCTGGGAACAGGCCGCGGCTGGGCTTTGGACCGTGTCGTGCCTTTGCGGCCTCTGACCCGGCGCAGATCTCGATTAGCTCCTTGGTTCTCTGAGGAGCTGAGAGAGATGAAACGCCGGAGAAGACGCCTAGAGAGTGCCTGGAGGTCCAGCCGCTCCGAAGCTGATCGGACACTAGTTAGGTCTTTTTCAAAGACCTACCTAGTGGCACTGAGGGTGGCGAGGCGTTCTTACGCCTCCTCCCTCATTGCGTCGGCAGATAACCGCCCGGCCGCCCTGTTTCGGGTGACCCGTTCCCTTCTTCATCAGGGGGGACGGGATGACCCCTTACAGGGACGTGCCGAGGAGTTTAGCGGTTATCTATACGATAAAATCGCTCAGCTTCGGGATAGCTTGGACCAAGATTGCGATGATCCAGATGAGATGACTGAGGCTCGTCTTGTTGATGTGGTTTGGGATGAGTTTGATTCTGTGGCTCCCGAGGACATGGACAGGTTGCTGGGGAGGCTGCATGCCACTACATGTTTACTGGACCCGTGCCCCTCCTGGCTGGTGCTGGCCACTCAGGATGTGACACGAGGCTGGCTCCGGGGTATTATAAATGCTTCTTTGATGGAGGGGGTCTTTCCCGCCACCTTAAAAGAGGCGGTGGTGAGACCCCTCCTCAAGAAGCCTTCCCTGGACCCAGCTATTTTGGGTAATTATCGTCCAGTCTCCAACCTTCGCTTTTTAGCGAAGGTTGTAGAGAGTGTGGTTGCATGGCAGCTTCCCCGGCACCTGGAGGAAGCTGTCTATCTAGACCCGTTCCAGTCCGGCTTCCGACCCGGTTACAGCACGGAGACGGCTTTGGTCGCGTTGGTGGATGACCTCTGGAGGGCCAGGGATAGGGGTTGTTCCTCTGCCCTGGTCCTGTTGGATCTCTCATCGGCTTTTGATACCATCGACCATGGTATCCTGCTGCGCCGGTTGGAGGGGTTGGGAGTGGGAGGCACCATTTATCGGTGGTTCTCCTCCTACCTCTCCGACCGGTCACAGACGGTGTTGACAGGGGGGCAGAGATCGGCCGCAAGGCACCTCACTTGTGGGGTGCCGCAGGGGTTGATTCTCTCGCCTCTCCTGTTCAACATCTACATGAAGCCGTTGGGCGAGGTCATCAGTGGCTTTGGGGTGAGTTATCATCTGTACGCTGATGATACCCAGCTGTACTTTTCCACCCCAGGCCACCCCAGCGAAGCTGTCGAAGTGCTGTCCCGTTGTTTGGAGGCCGTACGGGTCTGGATGGGGAGAAACAGACTCAGACTCAATCCATCCAAGACGGAGTGGCTGTGGATGCTGGCATCCCGGTACAGTCAGCTGCAACTGCGGCTGACTGTTGGGGGCGAGTCACTGGCCCCAACGGAAAGGGTGCGCAACTTGGGCGTTCTCCTGGATGAACGGCTGTCGTTTGAAGATCACTTGATGGCCGTCTCCAGGAGAGCTTTTTACCAGGTCCGCCTGGTCCGCCAGTTGCGCCCCTTTCTTGACCGGGATGCCTTATGCACGGTCACTCACGCTCTCATCACTTCTCAACTGGATTATTGCAATGCTCTCTACATGGGGCTACCCCTGAAGTGTACCCGGAGACTGCAGTTAGTCCAGAATGCAGCTGCGCGGGTGATTGAGGGAGCACCGCGTTGCTCCCGGGTAACACCACTCCTGCGCAGTCTGCACTGGCTACCTGTGGTCTTCCGGGTGCGCTTCAAGGTTTTGGTTACCACCTTCAAAGCGCTCCATGGCTTAGGGCCCGGGTACTTACGGGACCGCCTGCTGTTTCCACATGCCTCCCACCGACCCGTACGCTCTCACAGAGAGGGTCTTCTCAGGGTGCCATCCGCCAAGCAGTGTCGGCTGGCGGCCCCCAGGGGAAGGTCCTTTTCTGTGGGAGCACCTACTCTCTGGAACGAACTTCCCCCCGGTTTACGCCAATTGCCTGACCTTCGGACCTTCCGCCGTGAACTGAAAACTTATTTATTTATACAAGCGGGACTGGCCTGATTTTTAAATTTTAAATTTAAATTTTAAACTTTTAATGGTAATTTTATTGGGTATTTTTATGGTCAATCGACGGTTTTAATTTGGCCTTTTATTGAATAAGTTTTTTAATTGTTATTTTAATATGTATATTAATTGTTTTAAATGAAGGCTGTACACCGCCCTTTGTCCTTCGGGAGAAGGGCGGTATAGAAGTTTGATAAATAAAAATAATTTAAAAAAAACAAAACACTGGCATGGAACCAAAAGTATGTACGGTTGTTTTACAAAATCAACAAGGCTTCGCATAATTTGCAATATTCAGATGTGATGATAAGGAGCAAAGATGGAGAATCTAGACATCTGTTTTCTAATTAGAACACAAGAATGGAAACCCATGGAACAAATTTATACAATTTACTCTCAAAAGTAAAGGAATGAAATACATAGCACTATTCAAAGAATTTTAGAAATAAAATTATTAGGCATAATTCCAATAAATATGAACCCCCCCCAAAAAATCACAATGTATACAGACATGTGTTTATGGCTAAAAGAATAAATTAAGCACAGCGCTGGAAAAGCAATACAGTAAGTTATTAGACATATCAGAGCAGGAACTTACATTTGGTGAGTATGCAGTAATGGCAAAAGTTAACAGCATATTTTCAATCACAAAAAGAAGTCTAACCAAATTTAAGGAAGAATGGCTTCCAAGTATATTATGCACCAGGCTGCAAGGCAAATATAGGCAAAAAAGAACTAACTAAAGAATTGAAACCAGAAACAAAAAAAATCAGTTGTAGATCTACTACTACTATTAACCATAATAATAATTTATTTGGAAGAGCTTACATTCTGTGATGGCATCTGTAACACCATCAAACATCCATATTTGTCTATTCCAGGTCCTTGGGAAGAACTTGATACGTGGACAAAAATACCAAATACAGTCTGAACATCAGGCTGACTGTGCAATGAACCATAATAATAACAACAGTGTAGCATGGATTGATTACAAGCAGGCATTTGACTCTCTGCCACATGCCTAGAAATAACAGAAGTCAGTAGAAACATCAGAAACTTTGTGCAAAGTTTGATGGCACAATGGAAGACACAGTTGCTAGTCAATGTTGATAGATTGGGAGAAGTTAGTTAATATAAAGAGATGAATTTTCCAAGGAGAATCACTATCACTACTACTGTTGTCATTGCACTGATTTCTCTGTCAACAATACTGGATAACTCAGGCCGTGGCTATCAAGCATCAAAAACAGCTGCCTCCTTTACGTGGACAATTTGAAACTGAATGGAAAATCACTGTCTGAAATAGAGTTGCTGATTAACATGTCCATACATACAGCCAAGAGATTTCAATAGCATCTGGACGGAACAAATGTGCCACACTCACCATGAAATGGGGAAAAATAGTGAAAACTGAAGGAATCAGGATGCCTTATGGAAATAACATCAAAAATCTGGATGGTGACGATTATTACAAAATGTCCTTCAGCATCTTTCAAGCTGACAATACCAAGCATACTGAAGTCCAAGAAAAAGGTTGGAAATAAATACATCAAAAGAATGAAGAAGATCCTACAATCCAAACAAAGTGGAAGCAATATCATCAAGGCAATTCCACCTGAGCAATTCCAGTCATTAGATACACAGCTGGAATAGTGGACTCGACTCAAGCAGAACTAAAAGCTCTGGATAGGAAGGCCAGAAAAATAATGACAATGAATCATATGTTAACAGACTCTACTTACCAAGGGAAATAAGTGGGCATGGAATTTGTAAATGCATCAGATAGTTGAAGAAGAAGAAAAGGGCATTGGAAGAATATCTTCCAAGGATAGTGAAGAAGATGCACTGAAGCTAGTATACCAGAAAGACTTACTTAGTACTGAAATGACCAAAGCGATCTTTAAAAGCAAATGTAGAACCGAAAAGAGGCATGGGAAGACAAAGCATTACATGGCCAGTACATTAAAAATAGGGGAAACAGATAATAATAAGATCTGGCAATGGTTAAGAGCAGGAAAGTTGAAAGAGACAGGGGGTTGTGGGGGCAGAGCAACATGGCCACCAAGTAACAGCATCTCAGTGAGCTCTTAATTTTTTATTTAAACCTTTTTTTTTATTTAGCAGTAAAACAGCCCATTTAACAATCTTATTTAAAATTATTTAGTAATTTCAGTCCTGAATTAAGTTTTAGCAATTTTTAAACTTTAGAATTAAAGTTAGTGAATATTTTAGAATCTGGAGTCTAAAAGCACCGGAGGACTGCCAATGATGCAAGGCAGCAATGGCTACAAGGTAGGAACAAAAAATAACTCAAAGAAAAATATTAAAGGGACAACAAGCCTAAGATGTTGTAAAGAGAAAATTCCAAGCAGTCTGAACATTCTAAGGCAGCAGCAATCTCCAGATAGTTGAAACTGAAGGATTTATTCCAGCACATAGTATATAAATCTCCTTCCTCTCCCCCTTTCCTCTTTGCAATCTCCACCAATAAATCCTATGCCCTATTTGACTGTGTAGAAGGTGATTTCCCTTCCTCCAAAGATGAGGCTTCTACCAGGGGCAGGTTTCAAAACCCGTTGCTACCGGTTCGTTCGTGGGTACGTGGACACGTACGTGCTTCTGCACATGACACTTCTGTGCATGCACAAAATCTTCTGCACATGCGCAGAAGCGTCTGGGTAGGTGGGCGCCTGATCCAGTGTTAACTGGTAGCAATGTTGCTCCTAGAAGCACGAAGCTGTAAACACCAGCCTGAAGATGACGAATGAGACTTCGTCGAAACGTTGCCAAGACACTTCCAATTTTACACGGGAGAAAACCCGAATAACCAAAGACCTACACACACACAACCACACACAACCACACACACACACACACACACACACACACACACACACACACACTATATGTAGGTCTTTGGTTATTCGGGTTTTCTCCCGCGTAAAATTGGAAGTGTCTTGACGTTCGGCAAGTCTCATCGTCATCTTTAGGCTTCAGCTTCAGGTTTGGGAGCAATGTGTGATTGCAGCTGTTTCTTCCTTTTTAACTGCTAGTGAGGGTTTGAACTGA
The DNA here is from genome assembly GCF_028640845.1 of Ahaetulla prasina. Classification (NCBI taxonomy): domain Eukaryota; kingdom Metazoa; phylum Chordata; class Lepidosauria; order Squamata; family Colubridae; genus Ahaetulla; species Ahaetulla prasina. The sequence goes on along the minus strand of NC_080539.1, from coordinate 177,686,076 downwards.
TTGGGTGGGAGCTTGGCTGTGCTCTGATTGGATGGGGTTTTTTTGTGCTCTGATTGGATGGGTGTGTGTCCTGTTTGGGTGGGGGCTTGGTTGTGCTCAGATTAGTCTGAGTTGCAGGGGGATTTGAGCTGGTCATCCAAGAAACTTCTTCAGCTCTGACTCTCTCACCTTTGGGACAACCATGACCTGGATGACTGAGAATCTCCATAGGCATCAAGTCAAGACCTGTCTGCTTAATCTCTGCCACAGCTTTATCTGTGCCCAATATAAGTAAAGTATGAGTTGAAAGTTCATGGTCAATGAACTGTCATTGGTCATGCACTTCTTAGAAGAAAAATGGTATCTATTAAGCAAGATAAGCTGTGACAAGGACTTCCTCAAACAATTACTTCATCCATTGATTCATACATCGAGAGTCATACATGCTTCAACAATTAAGTAATTAAATTCTAGTCAAATAAATACATTTGCTATTGATTGGGAAACATGTAGCATGGTTCTCATAAATTTAGACTGGATTGCTTCCAAAAGAATTAAATCCTTATAAGTGCAAAAGTGTGCTCAATATAGATGAAGAGTTAATACTTCAGCTTTAAATAATTGGATTGCTGTAGGGAAATAGTTATTGCTCTTATAAGCTGCCAATCTGATTACTGAATTGATGGCTTTTCCCCCCCTTTTGCTCATGTTGTGAATATATATGTGTATATGTATATATGTGTATATGTATATGGTATATGTATATGTATATATATGAAATTTCCAGTTATGTATTATTCAATGTTGAATATTTAATTTTCAATTTTCCATCATCACTGCATCTTGCTAGCACTTGAGTTCTTCATCAAAGTCCTATTTGGATTACTTGTAATATTATGGTGGTCATCAACATATAAGAGAATGGAAACTGGAAACTGGAATGGAATTCACACTTTGCAACTGCCAGAGTAATGCTGTTGACACAAACATTAGAGAAGCCAGAATGTAGCCCTCTTAACCCCTTTGGAGTGAGAATGTCAAGTTGTTATTAACCTTGCATTTCACATACATGAATAATTCTCATGGAGCATCATTATGAATTGCATAACAATGTTGTGCAAGCTACTAATTTCCTTCATAACCTCATAGGGAATTGAATCAAAAGATCAATGAAGGTAGGACAGGATAATCTTGAAGGGAGCTGGAATATTTCTGTGCCAAACAGTGTAGGGCAACTGGCCAGATAGCAGTTGAGTAACCTTATATAAAATCAGCTTGTTCCTTCCTTATTCCTTTGTTAACCTTTTAATCAAACTATTCAGTCAATTTTTTAAAAAAATAAGTACTCAGCATATTTAGGATGCTGATTGGATGATAGTTACTGGGATTAGATTTTTATTTTATCTGTATCTACATATCTATATCTAGATATAAGTATCTTTATACATCTCCACTGTTTAGGGGTCTGTAAAGAGTTATCAGTGGGGATGAACAAGGGTGCCATATGAAGGGCCATTACACTTAAATAATTTTAGTTGCCTTGGGGGATTAAATTGCCCTCCTCAGTTGCTTTGTTATTCTTCAGTTAGGCACTAAATACAAGCAAATTAAAGGATGACATTCCTTGGGGATCAAATTGAGAAGGGGTCAAAGTACTGCTGAAAGTAGCTCAACTCCTCATGGCAGGAAAGCTGGTAATGTAGCAGTTGACATAGCTCGCCAGATAGATCAGGACTATCTAGATCAGTGGGTCCCAACCTTTTTTTGGCCATGCCCCACCTAAGCATCTCTAAAATCCTGATGCCTCTCCCACCCGTACTTTACTCAATACAATGTATTATCTAGTCACATTTAAAATATGATATGTCATGGGGAGGGACAGAATTTCAGCCTGGAGCCAAAGGGCAAAAATAATGCCAGGTGGTCTACAAGCAGGAAGCCATAACTGACATGGTTCTTGTGCAAAAGGAACAGACTGAAGTGGCCCTTCTGTTTTTATAAAATGATGCATGCTAATCACTCTAAAGTTAATAATGCAGCCAACAGCTTTCATACGCATTAGCTCTTGAGCTACTGTGTATGCATTGGCAGAAATGCGCATAATGTTTTCCTGACAGGTTTTAAAGAAAAGTATTGTTCTGCCTATTTTTAAAAGTCAGGACCAAAATACAAATTAGGGCATTACATCTCCTAATTTAGAACATGCCATAAATTACTTATTGCACATTTTATGGCCTTGAAAATTGATAGCTTATATTTCATATCTTACTTTTTCTGTGTCAGCTAAGATAGAATACACAGTAAATTCACTATTAGACCAAAAGTATAAGAATACCATAAAATCACTGCAGAACTTTTGGTCTAATCTCGTGAGATTCCTTTTCAAATTTATTCTTATGGACACAGCACTGGCTTAGATTTCATTTGACTCAAATATAATAATGCTTAAAATTAAAAAGAGAAGATCTCAGATTTTCTCTAATCCCACCTAGATTTTATGAGAAGCGAATCAGCCATTCTTCATGCTCTTTCTCTGGAGACCTTATTTTTACAAATACTGTCATTGCTGATTTTCAGCAGTACTATATGGTCAATAATTAATTTGCTGGGATTTAGCAGTCCTCAGACTATGAGCATAGCAACCGTGCTCTCATCTTATTCTGTGAGCAGAAGGTCGGTAGTGCTGTAAACTTCTACTGTTGCCGTCCCTATGTAATGCTTTCCAGATGTATGGACAGGACAATGTCTACATTTCCCAGCCTTCATGCTGACTTGGGAAGAATTATATTTACAACATATCAGGAAAACACCAGGGGTAGTATTCACTTACCTTCACTACCGATTCGCAAATGTGAGCATGGGTGCATGACTGGGTGGAGCCTCCCGCAACTGCCGCTACCGGTTCACCTGAACCGGATAGAACCAGCTGAATACCACCACTGGAAAGCATTGGACACTTTGTGTAATAGCCTTGCCAGGCATGTCAGCTAGTTCTCCCATCACATGGGTTCACAAACAGTCTAAGTGTGAAAAACAGTCATATGTCACTTTTTTTGAGTGGCATTGTAACTCTGATCAGTCACTATACAAACTGTTGTAAGTTGAGGACTACCTGTACTTATGTGGATATGTCATGTATTTTACAAGATTCATATGCATAATGTCATACAAGATGTATGACATTATGCAATTGACAGGCAAATAGGATCTTATAATAACTGAATAAAATGCTTCAGTAATCCGGTTCTCATAACATCTTAAGCCATGGCTTAATTTATTGAATAAATGTCATAATTGCACTAAATTATAATTTAACAAAGTACACTATATGATTTAGTGTAATATGTAAACCAAGCCTGTGTTTTTCTATTTCAGGATGAGATATATACAAATCTTGATCTATCTAAGGGGAGGCACTGTCAAACTCATATCTGGTTTGCTGGCATTGGTATCTTTGTACATTATTCCACCTTTGTAAAAGATACAGAAAGTGGGTTCAGCAAATCTTGTTTATGGACAAATCCAAATTGCTGGTTTCATTTTCCACTTTGTATAAGTCTGGCCAATAACCTACTTCTTTTCTAATTTTGAATATGCTTAATCTGTTTTCAGTACAATGGATAGTTTAATATTATAGTTTATGTAAACCTATGTCCCCATCTGTCAAATTGATTTTTCCCATATAAGATTTTAATCACCGCATTTGCAACAATTCAAAGCAGTAGCTGTGCTGGTGTAAAATTTGAAGACCATTCTAATTAATGTGATTCAATGGAACTGATACACAATTTCAATCTTTCCCATACTTGTAAATAATATATGTTCCAAATAATAAACTGGTAAACATGTCTTATAGCCATATTTTTCTTTTTTTCAGTTCATATCATTTGTATCAAGGGAAATGATAATTTTATGTCCCTAAAGTTTGAGATCATATTTTAAACATTTTTGGAATGTCATTAGAATCTGTGAAATGCATCAATATCTCCAAACACTGTTATTTCAGCCATATTTTTTTTTCTGCTATAGTCCTACTATTATTGGAGGTAGGAATCTTGGCTTGCATGGCCCATGATATTAAACACTTACTTTCCAATACTATCTTGGTGTACATTCTATAGCTATATACTGGTAGTAATGGATTGGGAAAATTTGCAGCAACAATCCTATACATGTCTACTCAGAAATAATTCCTACTGATCTTGTTGAGATTTAATCCTGCTTTAGTCTACAGCCTTGGGTGTTTCTGGTGGCCTCCCATCTATGTATTAAACATACCTGAACCTATTGAGCATTTCAGAAATCAGCTGAGGCAGGTATGTGCTGCTGCATGCTGGGATCCAAAGACAAAAGGCAATCAATTTCAAGGGATAAATAAAATTCAAGATCACTGCAAAAAGTTATTCATTAGAATAAACAAGGAAAGATCCATGGGAACTGACTTACAAATATATTTATCTATCAGGTGTAGGCAAACTTTGGGTTTGTGGATACCTCCCTTGGCATTTTCAAGACTTCCGGATTCACCTAATTAGCATTTTTACAGTAATTAGAAACTAGTATTTTGCAAAGCAAAGCCCCACCGTCTAAATCATTTTTATTCATGATTTAACCTCCATATATAGACATAATTCTCAGAAAATAAAAACAGTGAATGATTGTAGCCCTTTGCTTTGGCAAACTGTATGTCCACTTATCCCATGAAACAGCAATGTGGTAGACTTGAAAAGAAGAGAACATTTTCACCAGTTGGCTCAGTGGCGAAAAGCACCTACCTTCACTACCAGTTCGGGAGTGTGAGCATGCGCGACTATTCTATGCATGCATAGACCCCTCTGCACATGCGCAGAGGGTCAAAAATGGGACATAATGACATTCCGGTGGGTGGATGGAGCCTCCTGCCACTGGCGCTACCAGTTTGCACGAGCCAGATAGATCCAGCTGGATTTCACTGCTGAGTTGGCTGTTTAGTAAAAGGTGACTGGTGCTGACTAACATTGTGAATTGACCATCTTCCCTACACCACCACTACCACTGCCCAGTTCTGACATGTTCTCCAAATTCTTACACACACACTGTTGTGACCCAGGTTCCTGGACCCGGACTCCTGGACTCGGATGATTCAGTAAGTGAGGGAGAAGACCTGGCAAGCCCTGCTTCTCTTGAGTCCTCTCCCTCCCTGGCACCCACTCAAAGGGAGGAGGAGGGGCCAGCAAGGCCTGATTCTCTGGAGCCTTCTTCTGATTTGGCAACGCCCCAAGAACAGTTTTGGAGTGATGCAAGACTGCGCAGACGTGATCGGCGCGCGCAGCAGAAGCAGCGTTGGGATAAAGCCAAGTAATGATTGTCATGCAGTGACATCTGCAGAGACTATAAATAGGAGGCGGGACTTCCTGGTTTTTTGTCTTGGACAAAGCAATGAATTTGCGCGGGCAAACTGTATCAATGGAGGGAAGAATATATTCGTGAGTAATTCTAGCCTTATCTATAATTTCTTCGTTATCTCCAGAAACTTGGCAGGCCCGTGGGTAGACATGGCCAGGACATTTATCTATGTAAATTAAATTAGAAAAGGAGGCCTCTGACTGACTCTTTGCTGGGAGTATTGGGGGAGGGAAACAGAACACACACACACAAAAGTTTACTTGCCTAGCCCTGACATAAAGTCTGAACAGGATTTAAATAAATGATTGCCTGTCTAAAGCAGCTGTTGAACCTGATCATGTTGGTGAAGACACACCATAGAATAATTTAAAAAAATATGCCAGAAATTATAAGATCAACAATTTTTAAACATACTCCTTATATATCATAACTCTAAAAACACATTATATTCTCCAGGTTTCGCATAAGTAAATTCAGAGCAAAATTAAATACACTGTTAATGTTGTCGCAGTACTGATACTTGAAGGTTTGGCAAATATCATCTGCATTCTTTGGTTTTATTCTTTCATTTGTTTATAAAATCTTAGTAGTGCTTATGCTTTGCCCTTTAAACAGTATTAAAGAGATTTAATATTTAAAACACTACTGACAGTTTTTAATTTTACTTTTCCTAGCCCAAGATTCTGTTAAAGTTGTCCCGTGCTTTGTTAATCTTAAGAATCTTTTCAATTTCTGCTGCATTTTGTTCCTTTCTCAAATGTTACTTATGTAATGTTCTTCTATAGCTGTCTTCATGCCTGAAAAGTGAGTTAAGTAACTCAAACTTAATATTTTCTTTCCGTATCTTTCCATATTTATTAATAAAAAAGCCTGAATATATAGAATATGTCTACCAGTCATGATATTACAGTGACTGACACATGACTTAAATTGTAATTCATCCAATAACCATGAGCTAAATATTGACATATTAAAATACATTGTTTATAGCCATTGGTGTTCATCAACTGGTGGATTAGCATCCAGTGGAAGAATAAAGCCCAGTTAATCCATCAATTGCAAGAAGTCTAGACATACAGCAGGGGAGTAGGAAAGATTCCTCTGCATTAAGGGGGGAAAAATCACCTGGCTAATGTTGCATATGATTTACAATTTTGAAATAGTGTCACTTATCTGAATTAGTTTGTGTATGGGATTTGTTACTATATCTTCTTCCTAGTATTTTGAGAAAGTAGTGCCAGGTGGTGAGATGTAAGCTAAGCAAATAAAATATCTTTTGATAAGGAAAGTCAAGTAAGATTGATGATAGTGTTGTGCAGAATACTTCTCCGTTTTGTTCCATCAGAGCCATTCGATCTGATGAAAGAGACATTGCTTCTAAAATTTCTTTCAAAAGAGGAAAAAAAGGGGGGTGAAATCTTCATAGGCATGGTGTTCTGTACTTATTTTTTTAACCAAGTAATTAAGGGCTCCCCATATACTTTCTTTTTTCTCGGGTGTCAATTAAATCTCAAAGGAGAACATCATGAAGAAATTCCTCCTACTGTGTTTTTCAGATTGGACATTTGAGCACTAAGGACACTTCAGAAAGCTGTATAATTAAAACCTACAACACCATTTCTATTCCAAAAGCACTACCAAGGGAAATTTGGAAAAAATGTAAAATACACTAAGAATAATATGAGAAAGCAAAGTCTCTTTCAGAGGAGAAGAAAAACTTTCAGAAATTGCAAAATAGATTTTGGTATAACGTTAACTAACATTCAATTTGTTTATTCACTCTTTAAGGCTTTAAGGCTTCTATGTTATCTCAACTGGCACCAGTTCAGAATGGCTCATATTGCAATTTATACGTATTTAGCATGATAAAAAGAATTGTGGAGTGTTGTCTTGCAGTAGTAAATATTGTAGAGAGTTTTAATAATTATAGTCAAAATGTTACTGCATACCATTCTATTATACAATCTATAATACTATCAAAAATATTTATTCATAATTGATATAATTCAGTGCATTGGGTCACTAATAATTAAAATACCAATCCATTATGTGAAGAACTAATTTACAAAGTATTTCCAAATGCAAATGAATGATCATTCATTATTGATAATTTAAAAACTATCTACATGAGATATATCGGTAATAGTTATACTTTTATAAAAATAAAAGACATTTTAACTTACTTATATTCATGATGTAACACAGTAAAATATGTGTCTCTACTGTAATAGCATATATTTGTGAATTTCCAACACTTTGTTCCATATATGGAGATACAGTACATTGCCTTCATTATACATGTACTATATTTAATAGTTTTTTCTGTGACATTTCAGGTACAGTATCACTGTAATACTGTTCTCCTCCAGCTGTACACAAAGTACCATGCCAGAGTACTGGTAGTAGGTAGTGTTGTTTGTCAGCTTATCAGTTGGATAGTCCCAAATGTTGAGGGATGCTTTGAGTACTTGGTTCAGTTGAATTTCCGTCAGATTGGATTAACACAGAACTGTGTTTACCTCACCCCTAAATGCTATTATTTCAAGACTTCATCTTTATTATTAGATTTTTAGAAGTGCTTGCAAAATGTCTGGAAAACAGCATCTGCTCTTTTGGAAATGCTATCTAAGTTTACAAAGTGTTATTTAACAAAAGCATGTCATATTACAAACAAAAATTGGTACATTTGCTACATATGTTTCACCAACTCTGAAGAACAACTGGATTTGTTGTTCTTCCCACTTTTATTGAATAATAGCAATATGTTAAATTGTTTTAAGCAAGTGACTATAAAACTTAGCATAGTAACTCAATGATCATAACTCACCTTAATTTTCAAATTGCAAAAACTTTTATGCCATAGTGATAAATGCATAAAAGAGTAAATAACTAGTGGTAAAATAGGACAATTGGCATTTGCCATTTCTCTTAATTACATTAATATTTATTAATTTTGATTATTAGAAACATCTGTTTTTGTTAAGAAGTAGCATCACTCCTGCTTTGCATTTTGCTGTTCAACATTTTTAAAATCTTCATTATATTAATATAATACTTTGTAGGATGGTGAAATTAATTCTATTGAATTTTAGAATGAGTAATTTGATTTCTTCTAACCAAACACCTATTTAGTGTCCTGAGCCAATCTTTGTTATGTAGAAATAATCAAATATTCTTTCTGCCTGAATAGATTTGTTATGGTTTCAAAGACTTATTTATGTTTAATCTGTTCTTCCAGAAACTTGCTTATGAATCCTTTGGAGGGTACAAATCATAAAATTTTTCCTTTTTTTCCTTTCAAGAATGAACTAAAGCAATGTTACTCCAGCTCTGTACTATATATATTTTACCATATAAGAGTATAATTTCAACGAATACACTGAGGCTTACTGCCATGAAACAGAATGTATTGTATTTATTCTGAAAGTTGTACCTTCTTACATAAAAGGAAAAAAACAACAAAATCAGCAGTAACTTTCTTGTGCATCAGTCTTAAAAATCCAGATTAATAATAGTGCTACCAAACCTTTACTGCAAAAATATAGATGGCCACTACTTAATAGCAAAGAACTAAAATTTATATACCTCTAGAGTTACAGAAAAGAAGTCTTACAGCTGAGCTGTGATAACTCTAATAATAAACAACAGGATTCCATAAGAAATAATCGAGGCTCAAATAAAGTGTGCAGTTGTTTAAAACTTTTAAAGAACAGGTTTTTATTGGCCAGCTCTCCAAATTCCTTATTTTTGGCTGATGGAATGGAAGGAAAAACATTAGGTGGGGACTAAGGTACTGAACCCTCTGGTGTGGCTTCAATGAACTGAAGGATCTTTCTTGGCAGAACATTTCAGAAATTGGGTATATCCAAATAGAAGGTTCTAAATATTCTGACTTCTATCTAGTATCCTAAGACTTATGGATAATGACCGGAACATTGCGGTGAGGAAGCTATCTAGTATGCAAGCCTTTTTTAAAGGTTAACAGATGTACTTCCCAAAAAAAATTAGAAGCAACACAGTTAAATAGTTTCAACGCTATAGTATCCATTCCATTTTCTAGCAATTGCAATTTCTGTATTTATTTTAAGGTCCACCCCTTTCTGAGTGTATTATAATCATGCAATCTAAATGTATCAAGAACTCAGCTGGATATGACAAGAATGATGGCAAGTCACATTGTGAAAAAGCATTCTTTCCCAATAATATTACTTGCACATCTGGTAAACAGGTCTCAGCAAAGACAATCACCACACCATGAGTGTGATGTTTTAGAATAGTGCAATCTCTCCAAGAAGGGTAGCACACTTAAACCTGAGACATTTGTTCTAGCACATTTATTCAAGAATAATTCTATCAGGTTTAAAAGTTTGTTTAACCCATTCAGTCTCTCATGGGTACCAGACAGACAGCTAGCAGTGGTACGTTTACCATATCCTTAAGTTGAAGTGAAAATAAGAGATCCAATGGAGGATTATCCATTTGCATAGCCAAACCTCCATAGCTTGAGGTGGATGTTGAACAAGGTGGAATCTATGGATTCCTCAAAGGCAACAGTGATTTCATGGGTCCCATCAGAAATGAGACAAAAGTATTCTATACAACTATTCTCAACCCTTCAATATGGCCTACAAAGGCTTCTGGATTAGCAGAATCGTATAGTGTTGAGAGAATAAGTTTTCCCTTGCCCTACCTCCCAACAAGTTATCATCTGAGCAGAGTTTTCCCATTCTGTAAATGACACAATTCTTATGGGGCTAAGTATACATGCAATAAAATGTATGGCTGCTATTTGAAGAGGATTCCATGTTTTCTTCCTGTTAGATTTCTGCATGCCTCCTAAGGTGCAGGAAGAAGGAAAAGGAGAAAGAAAAAAGAAGTACTTGATTCTCCTCCTTTTTAAGGCTATATTTTTTATTTATCAAACCTTTGTAACAGTGGTGGGTTGCCCCTGGTTTGGACCAGTTCACAAAAACCGGCAGGAGACTCTGCCCACTGACCTGGATGTCATCAAAGTTGATCTGCGCATGCACAGAAGAGTGTGCGTGCGTGAGCAAAGCCAGTGTGTGGGGGGGGAGCGCACGATGCAAACCGGTAGTAAAGGTAAGTAGAACCCACCCCTGCTTTGTGAATGTAAGATCTCGCCATAAAAAGAAAAGTGAATTTGAAACTTTGGCTCAGTCTCTCCCAAGCTGTCTCCTCAAATGCTGGAAATTGTGCCATTTGCTGTTCTAAAACATCCTGAAACCGCTAGGTTTGAAAGGCCCGCTTTGGGGGTTGGTTGTTTTAGTTTATTTGTTTTGTTTCCCTTTCTTTAATCAAACAAGGAAGTCCTTCTTCTTGAAAGGCAGTCAAAATCAAGTTGCCACTAATTTCACCATTTACTAAAGGAAAACATAAGTCTTAAACTGATTTGTGCTACAGATTGTAATAGGAGACCATAATAATACTAAAATAAAAGTCTGGTAAGACCATACAGGGAAAGCTCTGAAATACAATATCCAGAATATTGGAAAACTCCAGATCTGTTTTTTTTTCTGGGTGGAAAAAAAAGATTAACAAGGAAAGAGAATATTGAACAAACAAAACAATTTGAAGGTCCAGCTGGTTTTAAACTAAGCAAATGGTTGGCATTAACATAAATTGTGATGATAAAGTCTGTTCTCTTTTTGAAGTAGGAATAGCAAACTCATTACTCAAAATTTACTATCTAAGCACAAGATTTGGGGAAGTCTTTAAAGTATCCCGTTCTTCACTGACAGCCCCTCCACCTCACAAATAGATACTATCATAATCAGAAACAAACAAAAATGGGTCTAGAATGGTTGGTGAGATGTAGGTTTGATTTATTTTACAAAACAAAATAGAATAAACAAAATTAAAAAGAGATTGCTTTTCCCATAAGAGTTATCCCAAATGGCAGGCTGAAACTTTACAGTGGAAGCCCCAATTGTACAGTTTAATTATTTTTAAAGCAAATATACATAAATGTGCATTTCTAATGCACAATTTAAGATGGTACGTTTGAACAGGGAAGCAACAGCTAAATTGGTCCAATTAAAATTTCCATAGTTAACAGAGAAAGTGAAGGCAGATTATAGAAAATTCAGTACTTATTAATATATCTACATTTTTATTCCACATTTATTAATTTTATAAATAATTCAAATACACCAAATATCCTTGTCCTATTTTCCCCACAACAACCACACTGTGAGGTGGGTTCGACTGAGAGTGACTGACCCAAAGTTACCAGCTAGCTTCCTTTATGCATCCAGGAAGATACAAAAGATATATTGGTGATGGCTGGTAAAACAGTATACTAAAACAGTATACTGTTTTAATTTTACTACGAATTAACGTCATATACTGCTGATGTAAAAATATGATGTAAAAAATCTGGAGTTGTTACTGAACACTAGTAGAGCAAAGAGGCAATTAGGGTATGATTCAATATGGAATGTTCACCTTGTGAGTGTTCTGGTCAAATCCCACCTCCCACTAATCATTCCAACAACATGAGCTCCCTGCAGGCAGCCCTGCATTCATCAGAATTGGTGGTTGTGGTGGGGGAAACCGATGTTGACGCAGCTGTACACATGTCTACAGATGTCCACATGAAAGCGATGTTGGCAAAGGATCGGAGGGTTATTGTAATCATTACACGTAGAGCATTCTGGATAAAATGCTCTTGAATAGGACTTTCCAAGAAATATACTTAAATCCCAGCAGGGAAGCTTTTTTGAGTAAACAATGGTCACTCTGGATTATCCTTACACTAAAGACATTTTTGGAAGGAGAGCTCTGGGTATTCTCCAGTCTCAGCATCAGTGAGGTGTGAAAACTCAGGGACCCTGACTTTGGAAGGCTGTTCCCAGTGAGCAGCATCTGATGACATCCTTAACTGTTGTTTCTGCATCAAGCAATGACATTCTCACAATCTTTTAATAATCTGTCAAATCAGGTGAGAGAGAGAGATCTTATTATTCATTGTTCTATTATTCATTGTTATTTAGCAACAGAACCCATAGACTAGCGGCTAAGCCAGTTTGGCTACCATATTTTATTTGGGTGAGGAAATAATCAGGCAGGGAGATGGGCCCCAAGTATCTTACCACTCTTCTTCCCACCAGACAGGTTATATTATTATTATTACACTTTTCTCTACCTATAATTTTAATTGAGCCCCTCCCAGCATATAAACAGCAACATGGATTATAATATAGGCATCTTCATTCCATCTCCAAGTAGTTTCTCCCAAAAGCAAACCCAATTTTATGTTTCCCCCTGCAGTTCTGCTAAATCTCTTCCCATAATCCTAAAATCTTCAACCAAAAACTGTCTACTATTGACCTCACCCCATTCCTAAGGGGACCATAAGGGGCGTGCATAAGCGCACAAAACGTGCCTACCGTTCCTGTCCTATTGTTTTTCTTTTCTTCTTCCTATATACATATATGCTTATACCTCCTTATATTTACCCATATATGTGTTTATATATTATATAATCTTTTTGTATGATACCTACATATATTGTTATGACAAAATAAATAAATAAATAAATAAATAAATAAATAAATAAATAAATAAATAAATAAATGTTCTAAGTCTTGGCTAAATATTTCATATAATCATTTAAAAACCAAAGCCTAGGGCCACATAGAAAATACGTCCAAGGCTTTTATTAATCAGCCCTAGAAGTAATGCAGGCCATCAATGATGGTGGAGTTGGAACAAGAGCAGCCACCATCATTGACAGCCTGCATTACTTCTAGGTAAAGCAGTAAGCACTGCTGATGCTGATGGTGAAGTTGCTACGCAAGAGAATTCTATAGCATTCCTTGGTGCAGTTCCTACTCTTGCTGTAGAGAACAATGGGAAATTTATACAAGCCCGTGTTCCCTTGCTTTTTTGAATCATACAGCCACTAAAATAAGTAGACTAAAAGAAAGTTGCTGGGTAATTTTTGTCCTTGTATGCCTGTTTGTGTTTTGTAGTTGCAAAAACTTGTTACAATGCTGCTATTAACTCTTGCATGAATAACATGACAACATAAAACTACATTGCCTCAGATGCCATAAATTAACAAAATCTGCATTCAAATGCATCCCAAGCTTAACATCAGTGTGCAAATGAACTGAATGAATGAATAAATCAGGTAAGAACTTGTTTCAAGTAAATATAATATTTGAAGAGAAAAGGAATCTTTGAGTGGTTTGACTATTCTTCCTTCTTTAAATATTTGTTATTATACACTTCAACTTCTAGTCCTCTCTGTCTTAAACACTGGAATGAACAGCAACAAAGCAAAATATGCATACTAAAATCTAACTATTTTGTTATGAATAATTCCTTGATGTTATTTGATCCTGACACTTGAATGCAAACACAAAGAAAAAAAGTATTTAAGCTCTATGCCTTAGCAGATCTTAAGAGCCAAAGGAAACCCACTTTTCTGATGTTAGTTGAGATTATCTTAATTTATCCTACAGAGAGGTAAATTTGGAATGATTTTTTATTGCTGTTGCTAGCTTTGGTAGCTTCAGAATTGCTTGAAAATCAGTTGCTGCTACAATTACATAGGGTAATATCCAATACTCTGTGTACAGGAATACAGGTACTTCTCAATCCTAGTTATCTGGAACTCGTATAAGCCATGCAGAGTGGAGCAAAGGATAAATCTGTTCCCTGGAAAAACACCATTCTATCAGCAGCATGCTGTAACTGGTAATAATCCCTAATAATGAATAATTTTTAATAAGTGTACATTTGACAAATTACCTCTTTTTTTTTTTGCTACTACTGCAGTTTTTAGGATTGATCATGTCAGAGTTTGAAATTGGGTACATTTAATAGTTAAAATATAATTAAGTAGCTTGATTCAGAATATAATACTAAATCAGTGACTTGCTGGATTTCAACAAGTAGATTTCACTAGTTGGCAAAAACTTCCCTATCTAGAGTAAATTTCAAAGTTTTTGGTATATTTTATTTTTCATTTACAAACACAAAAAGGATCAGGGGATCACAGTTTTAATTAAAATTGTAAACTCAAAGGAGCAGTCTGTGCATATGTTCTGAGGGAATTGCTAGTCCAGTTTATGAGAAGTAGCCTCATCAGGAAACTGAATTTATTTAATCCTTACCATTTTCAGTAGGGTTAGTCTAAACCAGATGTGGCCTGCAGGCTGCATACAACCCTTGAAAGTTAGTAATGCAGTCCCACAAGATCGTAAAACATTTAACACTATTATGTGGTTTATATACATTAACTATGTTATATATTTTATATGTGGCCCAACACAATTCCTCTTAACTCAGTGTGACCCAAGCAAGCCAAAAGGTTGAATAGCCATGGTCTAGGCAATTGCTAGATTACAATAGAACTTCCATCTAATGGTTGTCTAGATTTTTAATACTAAGATTTGCAGCTTGAAAGAACCCCAATCAAATGTTATGGAATGTGGAGAGAAGGCTGATGATGTGGCTCAGCATGAAAATTAAAATGCACAATAACTACTATTTATTTAGTCAACTTCTCCCATTGCCTGGAAAATCGAAGATCAACTGTCCATTTTTCCATTCTGAAATTTAGTGTAAAGACAATGGGCTACTTTGTCACAAATGTTATTTCTCATTATTATGGGTTCAGTCAGAGCAGTGGTAGTCAACCTGGTCCCTACCGCCCATTAGTGGGCGTTCCAGCTTTCATGGTGGGCGGTAGGGGTTTTGTCCGATACTGAAGCACTTTCATTTTTTTAAAATTAGTTGACTTTTTAAAAAATTTTCATAGCATTATTTAAAAAATTTTTCATTAGCTTTTCATAAAATTCCCCGTGACAATTTAGATTTCTGAAAATATACTATTGTATCGCCCGCGCATAAGTTTAGTTCACGTTACGTAAGTGAAACTAAATGGCGCTATAGTGCGACCACAAACAAAAGAGCCTCGTCCTAGAATAGCTCGCACATCTCCCCACACACCACCCAGCTGTAACAGACAAGCAGAGCTGGTAGCCGGCCCCGCCCCCAACCCCAATCTACGATGCGCGAGAGGCATATGCAGACGACGATACACAGTGCATTACTGTGGAACCAGTGGGCAGTTAGAAAATTTTACTACTAACAGAGATACAAAAGTGGGCGGTAGGTCTAAAAAGGTTGACTACCCCTGAGCCAGAGTAACATAGAATATTTGCCAACAGTAAAAGAAGTGTGGGTAGGCAGAAGTGTCTGATAGCTGCATATTTTTCATATATTATGGGGATTTTCAAGCCTTTAATTTTTCCACGGTCATGAGAAGCTATGTGTATATAGTAAAGTTTGCCCAATCAGAAGGCAATAATTTAAAAATAACACCACAACAATGAAGTCATGGTTTACTTTTGTAACTAATTTTCTCTACTATATGAGAAACTATATGCTTTTACTGTACTGTCTTTAGCGGAGTGTAATATGAACCTAAAAGCAAAGAACAAAATGGAAAATATCAATAAATAATGATGTTTTGAAAAGCAAGTTGCTGAACAGCTACTGTATCCTTTGATAGAAAGGAGGGATGTCTGTACTGTATATGGAATACAAAAACAATATGGCTAAAGATATACATACAATACAAGAAGAATCTTAGATCTTTAATAGAAATTTTCTGTTTTGGTGATTTAAGATTGCTACCTAAAACTTGTCCTACTTGTTTTTTTGCAAGAATATATTTAGGAACAAAGAAATACTCTAACTCCTTCCTTGATTATTTTTTGAAATTAATACCACCCTACTTACTGTTTTAATTATATCAGATATTACACTTTTCTAGTGTTGGACACCACTTTTCAATGTAGACCTTTTATTTATTCAGTGCTGGTGCCGAGTTGCTTAGGCAGGAATACCAAGAGTTGAAGAAGTATTTAAAAATATTCAAGCAGAGGGAATCTTAATGAGCCCAGCGAAGACCAAGCAGGCTCACTGGTTCCAAAATGCAGCTCAGAATTGGAACAGAAAAAAAAGAAAATCAGGTAGAGGAATTGATAGAATGGTTTTAGAAGGCAGCATGGCTGGCTGGCACTTGAAGAGGAGTTTTGTTACAGATCTCCCTCTCTCGTTTAGGAAAGAAAAGTAGAAATCAGCTGTCTTTCTTTTAACTTATTTATTCAAGACATGCGAAAGATTAGAGTTAACATCGATACGGTAATGAAATGATTGTTGTTGTATGTAGACAACTAGAGGTTCTCCTACCACAGTTTGCTAAGCTGCGGCTGTAAGTTTAGATGTTCTGTAAATTAAACTAGAGTGACGTACTCCTTTTTAAATAACCCCAATCTTGCACCTCAACCTCAGATTTATAACAGAAATTAGTATGTATGTAGAGATGATCCACTAATGGGATCAAAACTACGGCCACGTAGGTTAATGTCGAAGCCTAAGTTTTCTGAGTTCCAAGACAAGTAAGTCTTCCTCCCGAATGATCGACCAGCCGCTGTTACTTATTCCCCCGATCCGAAAGCTTGCAACTTTCTTCAAACGGATGCCCTTTTTGCCCAATTATGACTCGATTCGGTATAAACAACCCGCCTCTTCAGAATTCTGAAAGCCAATAGAAAAACAGCTCTGAGGCAAGACGAACGAGCCCATCGTTTATTTTCCTCGCTTTTCATCCCACCCCTGCTGCAAGGAGGGCTTGGGCTCCCCCGCCCTCTCGGTCCCTGCCTGGTGGAATGATTGACGTAACCCTGCGGCCAATGGGCACGCTTGCTTGGGGTGGACTCCGATCCCTTGCCAATGGCGTGCTCTGAGCCGTGGGTTTGGTTGCGCCGCTAGGCGAAGTTACTGTGAGGCGCGCACCTCTGGCTGCAGGAAGGTAGTGACTGTGGAATGCGAAGTGGTGCTGGGACCTTCGGACGATCAGTGGCGTTGCCACCGCCTTCTGGCTGGAGGCTTTGAGAAGGGAACCTTGGGCTTGGATTGAGGCTCCCGGATCTGCAGTGTTGATCCCCGGGTAACTGGAATGGATCTGCGGCTGCTGCAGCTGTAATAGGCAGAGCTAGTATTGGATGGCGTGTGTGACAGCAGCAGATCCAGCCTTACTAGGATTAAATGTGCGTGGAGCTGGAGGAAGGTAAGAACGAGAAAAGGCGGCGGCGGCACGTCTGAATGGCTGCTTGGTGATTTCACCTTGTTTCCTCTGCCCTAATGATTCCCAGATTTTGGGGTGTATGTCTTGTGCAGCTCTCAGCACTCCCTTCCCCTCCTTCTCTGTCTCCAGATCAAAAGGCTTTGGTGCTCTGAACCAGTCCAGAGCCAGTGCTGAGCGTGAGGGGCAGAGAATGAGTTACAGACCATTGGAAGGGAAAAGGGAAAAGGTGTCTGTGTTGGCGAACAAGCCAGACAGGCGGAAACAATGAAAGCGAAGTCTCTTTTACAAGAGCAAGGGAATGCTCTGGAAAACCAGGAGAAATCTTCGGAGAAAGAACTCTGCCCCCTCTAGTGCATCTCTTTTCCACTTTCGCTGGTGCCATCATTATCCCCTTCTCTCCACCCATTGCTCACTATTTCTTCAGCCAGAAGGCACGAAAATAAAATAATAATAAAAAATGTTCTTCTCTCCGGCTCCCAACTCTTTATGTTCTTGGCTGGAAAGAAAGCGTTGTGGAATAAGAATTGTACCCTACAAAATGAAAAGGGCAATTACTCTCCTAAGCAGCTGAAACTCAGCAAACACCCTTACATCTACCTTCTTGTACACACATCCAATATAAACACTGCAAGAGCATCCTTGCCCTCTTGTTTCTCCATTATGTACAAATTCCCCTAGGAAGAAAGGCTGGGGAGGAGACAACTGTTACACCTTTTTTATCATCAGCATGGAGACAAAGAACTTCTCACATCTCCTTTTGGGTGTTCTGCTGGCAGTGCCTTAACCCAGCACTGCTTCCCAAAGATGCTGGAGAATGGTCCTGACCTGCTCCTTTAAATATCTATTCCTGTGGGTCTGTGTATGTGTGAGAGAGAGGGGGTGGGTGGGTGGGTGGGGGAGAGAGAGAGGGAATGTTTTGGAAGATGAGAATGCTGATAAAAAAAACTGATTGGTTTATTTCCAGACTGACTCGTGGCTAACATTCTTGAAATTGCTTCTGCATTTTTTCCTTCTTTCAGGGTTTGGAAAGGGAGGGGTGTGTGATTGCAATGTGAAGGGCATAAAACATTGCTTATAGAACTGCAATTCTGTTTTCTTTTCTAGTTTCATGATCTGAAACTCACTGGAACCTATGAAGAGACATGACGACTTCATAAGGGACTTTTCTTCAATTTCTTTCTTTCTTGTTCCAAATCATGATGCCCCCAGCCAATAATGTGCCATTCACTTAAGACAGGATTTATCCTGGGAAAGGGATATCCAAACCATGAATCCTGAGCATCTTTTCAGCCTTTTACTTGTCCGTTAATTTTTTTAGACTCCTGGGCACATTGTTCAGCATAAACAGTTATACTGCCTTGCTCAGCTTGAGCCTTCCTATTCCTGTTGAGCCTTCAAGTGTGCTGATTCTTCTGCAGCATGGCTTCAGTATGGAAAAGACTGCAACGTGTTGGGAAACACGCATCCAAGTTCCAGTTTGTAGCCTCTTATCAGGAACTGATGGTTGAATGCACCAAGAAATGGTAAGGAGTGTCTTCAGTTGAAATGAGCTGCTGATGCCTGAGCATCACTGTTGCTTCTTCTGCTGATGGTTGTATCATTTCCTCTCCAGTGGGACAATAGGCAATTGGAGAATAATTACTCCTCTTTTGTTAGGTTTGCTGATAGAGAATCATCATATCAAGTACCCATTAGCTTTGTGCATTTTTCTTGCAATGCTGTAAGTTTTCTTTGTTTTAATATGTTATTACAACAGGCTCTGTTGTACAGCAGCTCCACAAACTAGATAGCTGGTATCTGCCAGAGGCTAAGAATGCAATTTGTCACACTCTGTGTATTTCTGACTTTGGCTAAAACATATTTCTTTTACTATTCCAGTGAGGAAGAGAAAAAGTCAAGACCTGGCCTTGAGAATTCTGTTATTTCCTTAGTCAGACAAGGATTCCAGCAATCTTTGCCTAATAAAATACATTTTAAGTTGGCTGGCTTGTCCAGAGAAATCAGCTGCATGACCCTAGTCTCAGATGCCTGGTTTCATTCTTGACAAGTGGGCTTTCAGTGTGTCTTCTGCTTTTCTTTACAGAAAAAAATTGAATCTTGTAACTGAATAAGTTTTTTTTTAAAAAAAAATCAGTCTTGGATAAACTATATCTGTGTGCTCTACTCTCCTTTAGTGAGCAAATTTTTGACTTCTTCAGAATAGATCCTATGTATAATGAACTGGATTGATTTGTTTTTAGTTTCTGGCTCTACAGTTTACCTCATGGACAGGATACTTAATTATTGTATTTCTGTGGTATTTTAAATTGTTCGATATAACTTCTGCATGAATTATGTTATGTTTATACCTAACATAACATTATATGTTATTATTCCAGTGTTACAGATTATTATTAGATTTTATCTGTTTTTTATGGGGTATTTTGAATCTAAAAACTAATACCTTCCCCCAATACAATCTTGAAGGGTCCTGAGTTTGAATTATTTGTAGCCTGATCTGATTTGAGGAAAAGCTAGCTAACTATACAATATAATCGTGGACAAATGTATTTCCTCAGATTAGGATAAGAGTACAGAGCATCTTATTGTTATACATGCTTAAGGTATGAGGGGTAGATCATGAATTTCTTATATAATGCAGTTCACAAAAACTTCATCGAAGACTGCCATGTGACACTGATCCTTCAGTGAGCTTTTACACTTTAACAAGCTCCCAAGAAAGTTTTAGTTATTTTTTAGGTATTAAGCCATGGAGAAAATGTCACGCTAACTTAAAGAATGTCAGATAACTTGCTTTTTTTTTTTTTTAATAAAAAGTTTTATTTTTACAATCATATCAAATAATTCATCCAATGTACAGTTATATACAATTAGTCGGGCTTGCCCAGTCACCACCCCCCTTTTTAACACTCTTCCCTCTTCTACCTTCTTCTACTTTCCAGACCTTCCTCTCCTTCTCTTATCTACATCCTCTCCTCCCTCCACCCTACACCTTCCTTCTCCCTCTTCTACCCCTCTTCCTTCCTCTTCTCCTCTTTCCTACCTCCTACTCTCTCTTTTCTCCCTCCCCACCGTTCTAAAATGGTAACTGGGCAGACCCGACCCTGCATTAATTATATTTATACATCTTCAATAATCCCTGTACATTAACCATCACTCCATCTCTACCAAACCCCCCCCAATTCCCCTCCCCCTTACCCCCCACCCCGACTTCCCAGAACAAAATGCAGGGTATCAAAACTAACAATCATAATCTAAAATAATTCCTAAATTATAATCTCTAGTCACACCACACTTAGTCACACTCTCAATTCCCCTCTCCTTCAAAAATATATCTAATACAAAATATTTCCTAAATTTACTCATATGCTATTCGATATTTTTTTATCTGATACTTATTTTGAATATAATCAATCCACATTTTCCATTCTAAAATATATTTTTCTAGTGTATAGTCTTTCAAGTAAGCGGAGATTTTTGCCATCTCTGCCAGATTTGATACTTTGAGTGTCCATTCTTCAATTGTAGGTAATTCTTCTTTCTTCCAATACTGAGCAATCAAAAGTCTTGCGGCTGTTATTAAGTTCAAAATCAATTTAGTCTCTATAGCTGTACAGTCCATAATAATTCCTAGTAGAAAGAACTGCGGAGTAAACTTAATCTTCTTTTTCAAAATATTCTGCATGATCCACCATACTTTAATCCAAAATGCTTTAACTTTTTTACAAGTCCAACTTGCTTTTTGTTATATACTGTATATATGTGTTCTTTTCCACAAAATTCCTCCCTTTTTTCCACATGAATAAGTTACTATAGTACGAATTTTCAGAACTGTTCTCAAACATCCTGTTTTTTCCACTTTGTGAGAAAAGGAAGTTTCTTCTACTGTACAAAGCAAAGTGCTGACCAGTCCTGTACAGAAAATAGTTCTCTTATTAATTAAAATATTTGAGCTGGGAGTAAAGATGCAACTTTCTTTTTTTTTAGAGTTGAGTACCAATCCTTATATGAAAAGTTTTTCCCAAACAGACTTACAACTAAGATCCAGTTAAAAGAGTTTGGGACCTGAATTTTGCATTTTCATTTTTGGTACAGTAGTTTAAAATCCTTAACTGTTTCATAACATTTCTCTGATAAGCCCATGTGGATATTATACTTTTTTTTGTTGTTGTTAGAAATGCAGCCCACTGTTTCAGTCCACATGATTAAGCCTGTGGTACTATGGCTGCAGCAAATACTGTGCTCAAGTTTATTATGAGGCTGACAGGCCCCACTGAAGTCAGTTTTAGCATACATCTACATTTCCTACAATGATGAAATTCTCATTGTGCCTGGTGTAACAATATAGATGATGTCCTGTTTTACTGTGACAAACTTCATCCAAGAGCAGTTTGGCTATTGTGTGAGTGCCTTTTTTCAGCACATGCATTAAATATAAGGTTTTTCTGCAGCATTAGTGGCTTTATAGAAACCCTTGTAGAAAATGTTCAGCCCAGTCCTACTTGAATATCTAAGTCCATTGATATAAATGGTTTTAGGTATGCTTAGCTCTTTGTAGGATTAGGTTGCTAACATAAACACTATCTTCAATTTTCTCAGGTCTGTAAGAACTGGAAGTCGTATAATTAAAAAGTTTCATATGCATTAAAGTCAAAAGGGTAACCAATTACTTTCCACAAAGGATGGTTCTCTGCTAAACAGCGGATGATCATATTTTGGTTACAAATAACTACTTTCCTTTTGGTGTTTTGGTGTTTATTTTGGTTTATGGTGCACAGCTTAGACTTCATAACTTAACTACTGCCTTAATTGGTATTACAAAGGAAAAAAAACCCTGGCTTACCTTGCAAAAAATGTAAGAAATAAAATAGTGTCAAATATAGTAACAATTAAAAAGTATGCCCTTGGACAATATTGTAAGCATACTTTTGATTACAAAAAAAAATCTGGCTAACATGTTCTTATTTTAATATGCTAGCGTTCTAACATTCCAACAATACAGTGCCTCTTTGGAGGAATAATAGGCCTTTTATAAGTCAACATTACCAACAATAGTCTTAAAGTACTCTTGGGAGGGAAATGGATTCTGAGAAAAGCTTATTCAAAAGAGCTAATGCACATAGATGAGTGGAAACAAATGGAGCATCACTATCAGGAATGAAACTTGATATTAAATGTCCTGAAATTTGACATGCCTGTTTGAAAAAGGCAATTTTATTCCTGAGAGAAAAGCTCCATTTTTTTTTGAATTGCCCTTTTGAATATTGTTACAAAAATGAAGAGTTATAGCACTGATCACAGCCTATATCACGGGTGTCAAACTTGATCGTGTCACGTGATGTATCGTGACATATCGCGACATGTTTTGCCTTTGTAGAACCAGGGTGGGTGTGGCCTGTGTGTGACGCATCAGGCCCGCTGACTGCCAGTGTGGCAGGCCCGGCCTATATGGTGTTACTAGGAAGCTGCTGTTGCTCTGTTTTATTTCTTTACTAGTTTTCCTCTCCAAGCAGATAAGCTCTTGGCAGAGCTTCACCTGTCTGTCATAAGGGATAGGGAAAGGGCTCCTCCTTTTCCACTTCTATTTTAGAGCTTTCTAAAATGCTTTCTTTTGATAACTATTAAAAACAGCTGAAATAGTCTCAGGGTGAAGGTTGACCTTTATTTGCTTTTTTAATGGATATATTGTCAGCTGCAGGTTATTATACCACTATGTTTTATAACTGGAATATAGTAGCTTTCCTTTGCCAAGCCATTGAGGCTTAACCTGCAGGAGTTAGTAAAACCTATGAAAAGAGTTTCCTCAAAGTTCTTGAGAATCACTTTTTGGTTAGAAGTGGGTTATTTCCAAACCACTGGGCCACATGAAGTAGTTGTCCTTCCTCTCCTCACAGGTATACCATCCCAGCAAAGTGCTGGGTTAGGGTTAGGGTTAGGGTTAGTTAGGGTTAGGGTTAGGTTAGGCATGTTTCAGGGGGATTTCTCACTCTTAGCCTTCCCCAAAGAGGAAACTTGAGAGATAGATGAGATGACCTGCCAATAAATCTATCTTCTCCAGAAACTCAATCCCACATTCAGTATCTTTGCTGCAGCAGCTTCACAGACTCAACTAAGTTGCTTTGTTGCAGAAAAGAAAAAAGTTAAGAAAGAAGTTATTAACAAGAGCTGCCAATAGCTAAATACAGGCATTGTAAGATTATCTTTCAGTATATATGTCAACCCCAGTGTTTGAACCCTAAGCATCTTCATCATATCTTTTCACATTAACTGACTGTTGGCCATATTTTCCTGGCCTTGAAAATAGAAGACATTCCATTCATTGTTAAACTAACAATTCTTCTGGGTTGTCCAAACCGGTGGTGGGTTGCTACTGGTTCGCCCCAGATTGGGCAAACTGGTAGCAGCAGCGGCGCCAAGCCCCGCCAGCTGCCCAGACGCCTCTGCACATGCGCAGAAGCTTCTGAGCATGCGTAGAAGCGTTGGGCGCGCACCCATGAGCAACCGCTAGCGAATGAAATTGAAACCCACTACTGGTACAAACCCTTGGTTCTTGCCTTACCTTCCCAATTCCCACTTTTCCTAGTGTGTAGGGAACAAAAATAGCAACCACTCCCATCCTTAAACTATACCCATAATCTCCCAGTTATACCATCTACAATTGTAGCCTTACCATTTTTTTAGTTTTATTTATTCATCATTGCTCTTTGTCATTAGCATTTGTGGCGTTAATATTGATTCCATTCTTTGATAAATTGCTGTGATGCCCTTACAAATCTCTTTCCAGCATTTTGTACTTTTCATCAAGCCTTCAGCTCTCTTCACTCATTTCCAAACTGTTTTTATTTCCAGCAAAATCACTAATTTGATTTTAGCTATTTTTATTATTTTTTATTACCTCTTTTGCAGCTGTGTTTTCTCTTCCACTTTCCATCAAGAATTACCAAGTGTAGACGACTTCCGGTATCCGGTGGCAACGGACGTCTGGAAGGCTTCTCTTGCCTCCAGTGTCCGAATCCGGCCGCCGCCGAGGCCCTTAGGGGCCAGGTGTTCCGAAAAGGACACCTGCCGTACGGACGGCTCGCCAGGGGTCTCCCAGCCGATATACAGGACTGGGGGGACCGATGCTGGCGCGTCCTAGGCTCGGCGGGGTGCGGAGGCCACAGGCCGCGGCCATTACTTTGGTCGTCGCCTGGGCCGCTGTGCCCGGTGACACCGGGGCTTTGGATTTATAATTGCAGCAGCCTGGTTGAAAAAGGCAATTTTATTCCTGAGAGAAAAGCTCCATTTTTTTTTGAATTGCCCTTTTGAATATTGTTACAAAAATGAAGAGTTATAGCACTGATCACAGCCTATATCACGGGTGTCAAACTTGATCGTGTCACGTGATGTATCGTGACATATCGCGACATGTTTTGCCTTTGTAGAACCAGGGTGGGTGTGGCCTGTGTGTGACGCATCAGGCCCGCTGACTGCCAGTGTGGCAGGCCCGGCCTATATGGTGTTACTAGGAAGCTGCTGTTGCTCTGTTTTATTTCTTTACTAGTTTTCCTCTCCAAGCAGATAAGCTCTTGGCAGAGCTTCACCTGTCTGTCATAAGGGATAGGGAAAGGGCTCCTCCTTTTCCACTTCTATTTTAGAGCTTTCTAAAATGCTTTCTTTTGATAACTATTAAAAACAGCTGAAATAGTCTCAGGGTGAAGGTTGACCTTTATTTGCTTTTTTAATGGATATATTGTCAGCTGCAGGTTATTATACCACTATGTTTTATAACTGGAATATAGTAGCTTTCCTTTGCCAAGCCATTGAGGCTTAACCTGCAGGAGTTAGTAAAACCTATGAAAAGAGTTTCCTCAAAGTTCTTGAGAATCACTTTTTGGTTAGAAGTGGGTTATTTCCAAACCACTGGGCCACATGAAGTAGTTGTCCTTCCTCTCCTCACAGGTATACCATCCCAGCAAAGTGCTGGGTTAGGGTTAGGGTTAGGGTTAGGGTTAGGGTTAGGGTTAGGTTAGGCATGTTTCAGGGGGATTTCTCACTCTTAGCCTTCCCCAAAGAGGAAACTTGAGAGATAGATGAGATGACCTGCCAATAAATCTATCTTCTCCAGAAACTCAATCCCACATTCAGTATCTTTGCTGCAGCAGCTTCACAGACTCAACTAAGTTGCTTTGTTGCAGAAAAGAAAAAAGTTAAGAAAGAAGTTATTAACAAGAGCTGCCAATAGCTAAATACAGGCATTGTAAGATTATCTTTCAGTATATATGTCAACCCCAGTGTTTGAACCCTAAGCATTTTCATCATATCTTTTCACATTAACTGACTGTTGGCCATATTTTTCCTGGCCTTGAAAATAGAAGACATTCCATTCATTGTTAAACTAACAATTCTTCTGGGATGTACAAACCAGTGGTGGGTTGCTACTGGTTCGTCCCAGATTGGGCAAACTGGTAGCAGCAGCGGCGGCAAGCTCCGCCAGCTGCCCAGACGCCTCTGCACATGCGCAGAAGCTTCTGAGCATGCGTAGAAGCGTTGGGCGCGCACCCATGAGCAACCGCTAGCGAATGAAATTGAAACCCACTACTGGTACAAACCCTTGGTTCTTGCCTTACCTTCCCAATTCCCACTTTTCCTAGTGTGTAGGGGAACAAAAATAGCAACCACTCCCATCCTTAAACTATACCCATAATCTCCCAGTTATACCATCTACAATTGTAGCCTTACCATTTTTTTAGTTTTATTTATTCATCATTGCTCTTTGTCATTAGCATTTGTGGCGTTAATATTGATTCCATTCTTTGATAAATTGCTGTGATGCCCTTACAAATCTCTTTCCAGCATTTTGTACTTTTCATCAAGCCTTCAGCTCTCTTCACTCATTTCCAAACTGTTTTTATTTCCAGCAAAATCACTAATTTGATTTTAGCTATTTTTATTATTTTTTATTACCTCTTTTGCAGCTGTGTTTTCTCTTCCACTTTCCATCAAGAATTACCAAGTGTAACTCCACATCAGGGGTGGGTTCTACTTACTTTTGCTACCGGTTCGCAACAGGAGCGCACGTGTGCAGAAGCCCCTTGATGACGTCGGGGTGGGTGGGCGGAGCCTCCTTCTGGTTTTACTACCGGTTCTATAGAACCGGATAGAACCAGGAGCAACACACCACATGCTTCTTTGGCATTTTGAAACATTGTTTTTCAATCTGTTCCAACTAGCATCTACATCCTTCTTATCTTTTTTTAATTTATTTTGTAGGAATATTAATCTTGCTTCATTATATCCATGCTATGTTCACTACAGTTTCTTTCACTTCTTTCTTTTTTTTTAATGTCCATTTTTTTCTGAAGTTGCAGCTTATCTTCTAGAAGAGGACAGCTGCCGACTCCCACTATTTATGATGGCTTGGATTCCCCCTACTGAAATTTCAAGCCAGCTTCAAATGATATACATAAATTGAAATAAACTCCTGATTTTTAAAATTTTAGTGAGATATGCAAATAGATGCTTTTGCATTTTTGCTTGCATGAGTGATCCTCTTATTAGGCAAAGTAAAAACCTCAAGTTATAGATGCCTGGGAGCAGATGGGGATAAATGAGTTGTTAACAAACCATCTACCAGTATGTATACAAGTGTGTATATATACTTGTGTATATCATTAAGTTTTTCTGCATCCCTTAAGATAGTCTGTTGCCTTTTGGTCATGTTGAGGGTGTTCCATTATTGGCGTTGGAATCCACAACCTTGGCATATGGCGTAATGAGAAGCAGTGTTGCTTGCCTCAAGCTGGAGTATATCAAAGGCTGATCATGAACCTCTGCTACAATTTGTATATTCATTTGATCTAAACTTCTTGCATAAAACATTTAGATTACTTAATAAGCTGCATTTTACTGATGATGGGTCGGGTGTTTTTTAGTTCACTATTGTTTCAGAAATGTTCAGAATTCCAAACCCATGTCCTTCTTTTTTTTCTCCTTTCCCCCCAACTTGCCCTTCTATTTCCTTGCCAGTTCCAATGATTCAGTAGTAAAAAAAAATGTGTTTTGATTTTTGGTTTTTTTTGCCATGGTTGTTAAGCAATTCACTGCAGTTATTAAGTGAATCGTGTGGTTAAGTGAATCATGGAATTATTAAGTGAATCATAGTAATGATGAAATTACCAAAAATGAAGTAAAGTTTAAAAAAAATCATTTTGGGAGGAATGTTAAGGAATTAACCTGCCAAATAAATGAATTAGAACTGTGCATATCTGTGAATATGAGAATAAAAAATCAAAAGCAGGTGATACTTTTAGATCAAAAGAAATGGAGGTAGCTCCCTCATCACGCACCCGAAAATGGCAGATCTTGCCACTGAAGCTGAGCAGTGCCATTTAGAAATTTTCTGGGGATGAAAATATTGGGTAAGGAGTTGCATACAGCTTGTTATATTTTATCCACAGTGTGTGTTAATACATAGGATCAGTAAACAATGAGAATGAAGAAAGTAGGAGGTGACTGGGGAGTTGTGCTGTGTAATTCTCATTTGTACAAGATGAATTAAGGATAATGTTATTGTCCTGCTTATTTGATGCTTGTGGGCTATGTTTTAGAGATTAATCAGTTTGCAGGTCTGTGTTTTATGTATCTGTATGGAGACTGGGTGAGAAATGGACTTGAAATGTCTGTTTGAAGTTGGCAGGAAAATGAGGCTCTGAGATCTGCTAGAAATTGATTCTACAAACTGTAGAATTCTTTAAAAACATAAACTGGGTAAGTGCTGGGAAAAGAAGATTTGCATGCAGAATTATTGGCTTACTTTGAATTTTTCACAGATTGATACAATGCATTTATTAATTTCAGTAATAGGATCTGGTGTCTCTTTTATTTGTTGCAGATGCTCTGAATTTTTTGCATCAGGGATTTCTTGGCTGTTAGATTTCAAGAACATAAAATTCGAGCTTTCAGAGACATTGGCTGTTATTTTGAGAAAACTTCTTCAGATTGTATGGTTGAGCATTTAATACATTCGGGCTCATCAGATGGTTCTGCAATATTTCACCCACTTGGAAGAAGACAATGCATCTACTAAGGCATTCCTAGAGACAAAAAAATTCCTTGCTAAGTGGGTGTCACTTTCTTAATTCCCCCATTTTTCAGATACAAACACATATCTGCCTCCATTGGAATGTATTTTCTGCTTTAACTTGGCATAAATCCTAACATTTCTCCTGTATAGTGAAAACTAGGGATGTTTCTTTCAGAATGTCACATTTCTATAGAATTTGTACTTGATTAAAGGTGCTGTTACCATCTGAAAGCTTTTGACTTCTATTTTCTTTCCTCTAATAAGTGATATAATTAATAAAGAGTTCTCAGGTAGGCTCCATTAAAACAGTAAATGATATATTTTATTATGTACCTAAATGCTATGTGTAGTTAAGCTTGTTGCTTGACAGAATAGAAATATTAGTGAATCTCCTTTTTGCCAAACCACAACTTCTCAAGGCTAACAGGGTTAACAGTAATCTCTAGGGTAACAGTAAAGACTAAAATAAGCCAAGTTTAAATAGTCATCTACATTATCTCGCGGCTTGCAATTCTAAACTTTAAATTGTGAAGTTCTAGTCCTAAGGATGGATGCTAATAATCTAATCAAAATATCTTGTAGTCTTTTCCCTATCTTATCCAGTCTTGTGCCGCCTCAAAATTAATTTCTAACACCACCAGAGACTTGGCTCCAAATCATCTTTCTAACACAGTGTCAAAATCGTTTAT
Organism: Ahaetulla prasina; assembly: GCF_028640845.1. NCBI lineage: Eukaryota > Metazoa > Chordata > Lepidosauria > Squamata > Colubridae > Ahaetulla > Ahaetulla prasina. The sequence continues at coordinate 177,656,831 of NC_080539.1, read as the reverse complement.
GCTTGACTGCTGTCACAGATATCCTGTTCCTTCCATCAAACCCCTCCTTACAAGCCACAGTTATTTTCCTCTTTGACACAGTAATTCCTTCAATTTGATCTCATATTGAATTCCTTAAGTTATCTTGTTTGGTTAAAGATTGCAGGCCTTACGTATGGTTTGAGTTAAGTGAATTGACTCAGAGGCATTTTACTACTCCTTAATTTGGCTTACTGGGAAGACCCAACTCATTACAGGAATGGTATCATCCAATGAATTGGGACTGAGAAATCTTGTAATTGCAATCTTTGTGGAGGTTGCAGAAGAGAATTAATCTGAAATGAAATAGATTGGCTTGAGACATATGATCAAGGAACGTAAGGATATTTACAGAGAAATGTTTCTTTGTATACCATTATTCTGAAGCTTTTTGTGCTCCAGAAGTCTCAAGAGTGTTGTTGCTCTCAGTATAAGATGAAATGCAACAGACTTTCCCATGATGAGGGAAGAAAAAAAAATTACTTAGAATCAACTGCAATTTTCACAGTTTGAGTAGTGGAGCCCGGCAAATCCTCTTGAGAGGCTTTTATGAAGGAAAGGTGTCTGCAGAGAAAAGGAAGGACTGAAAGCCTACCACAAAGTAATTTTAAGATGTAAGCCTTTGTGGTTTACAGTAGATAACTGTTTCCAGAAGATCAGTCTCTGCCCACCCACTGCCCAACAATATCACTCGTGAAGTTATATATCTTCAGCTTTAGAAAAGTGAAAAGCTTTGACAAATAAAGGTGAAAAATTGAAGGAAGTGCTTTTGTCATGATACTTTAGAGAATTTGTCTGAAAACTCATTTATATGTAATTTGTTACATCTTGGGTGCAATGTAGGATCCTTAAAAAAGTTTATTTTGCATCTGCCATTAGTGAATTCTATCACTTTTTATTATTTCTTGGTTTTAATCTTTATTTTTCCACATTTGAAAACTTGCAGTTGGCTTAGGCTTTTGTGCAATTGGAAAATAACTTGATAATGCAGCTTGTAGTTGGTTCCCATATTTGGTTTGTGGAGAGGAATGAATTGGGAGTAGAGGGAATCGGACATTTAGCAGTTGTTTTGGAAAGCCAATATTATATTAATTAATATTGACATACTTGTATCTTAAAGTATTTGCTATCTCCATTGAGACCAGTTATTGGGAAATGGAAGTAATATTCCATAAATAATAAATAATTAGATTTCTGCATTTGATTTGCATTGAGATTTGCCAGTAGAGCTGAGCTGTACTGAAGAGCCGTTCTCCCTATCAGACAAGAACGCCTCCCTTACCCCATGCTTTTTGAAGAGCCGTCATTACGGTCGTGCTTTTCATTTTCATCTAGCTTTGTTTGATGCTTGTAACTCATCTCTCAAAGAAGCCGATGAAAGGTTGGGTGGAGGAATGAGTGAAAAGGAAACACCCCTGAGAAGTGTAGTAGGTGCCATAAGTGATTCTCTAGACGCTTTCTGGCAGTATTTGTGCTTTCAGTAAAGTAATGCTTAATCATAATGCATTTCTTTGTTTGTAGTCATTTTCCTGTCACCACTTCTCCCACAAGATCCAGCACAACCCGGCATACAGTTATGCACAATTAGATCAGGAGGACATAATGGGAGTTAAGCATACATAAACCGTAGACTTTATCACAGCCAAGAGCTTCATAGAACATATTTTCTTGTTCTGTGGTACAACTGCAGATTTAGCAGTTCAACTAATATGCTTAATTAACATAATGGCAATAATAAGTCAGCACCTCTACTAGGCATTAAACACAAGCAACACAATTCTGAAATAGTCCTCTCTGAATATAGAGTATATTTAATATAATGTTACTTTACTTTAAAAGAAAATCTGCTCTAGGAATAAACCAGAAATTCTGCCCATTCATTCATTCATTCATTCCCTTTTATCAGTTAACCCAGCTCTTAGGCCCATTTAAAAGGCCTTTACTGTATATATTTTGCAGTGATTGCTTAGTTGACAAACCACAATCATTTGATATTGAAGATTTCGGGTGTCCTTGATCATGCAAGGACAGTCAATTGCTTACGAAGGAAACCTCAGTTTGTATATTTTAAATAATAGTTGAGGTTATTTAGTAGCTTTCTGAAAATTAATGGTTGTATTACAAGGATGGTGCCATATAAGAAGTTAGCAGTGACGGAGAGTGAGTTTTCTCCCTATCAGAACTGCATTTAGAAGCTTTTACCATTCCCATATTTTATTTTGCTTTGCAGCAGTTCTCAAACCAAATATATTAAATGGTAGTTGTAGAACAATGTGCGTAGAAGACTGTAAGTGTCTGTGTCCTGGTTTAAAATAGAATAGAATAGAATAGAATTTTTTATTGGCCAAGTGTGATTGGACACACAAGGAATTTATCTTGGTGCATATGCTCTCAGTGTACATAAAAGAAAAGATACCTTCATCAAGGTGAATTGAGGAAATGCAGTTCTCTCCTGGAACTTAGTTTTTCAATGACTCAAATTAATGTGTGACTGCTGGTCTGGAATTAAAGCTGCTTTTGGCACTTACCTTTTGATCTAGTTTTTAACTCTGTGTTCATCTTGAGCCAGTTTTTTTAGCATGTTTTATGAAAAAGTTCTTGATGCCTTTATTCTGCTTGCTTGACAGAGTGCTGAAGCAATTTTTGAAAGCAAACCAGAGCAAGGGAACAGCGAAGGCTTCTGTCTTCCTTGTGAGTTTTATCAGGAAATCTGTTTAACTGGGGAAAAATCAGGATAGTGGAGATTTTAATTTCTTGTTCATCTAGTTCTTGCTTAAGCACTGAAGGTGACCTGAGTCACTTGTTTTGTGAGATGGACAGTTTTATAAATTTGACAAATAAATGAAATAAACCTGCCTCTTCCAAATATCTCTGTTCAGAATGAGACTACCATGAAAAAAGAGGTATCAATATAATGTGGAGGATCGCTAAGGTATGCAGAAGGACAAAAATAATTAGGAAGAAAAATATAAGGGAAACTTTCCAAAAAGCCCAGTTATGACTGAGCATGCTTAGTGGCAATGGAATGCTGACTGTTGGCGGGTTGGAATGGAAAATTGGAATGAATACAATGGAATATCTTGGAACAGAGCAGGCTGACATGCTGGAAAAATTAACCCTCCATTTCAGTTCCCACTGACTTCCTTACAATGACAGTCTATGTTCAATCAGTGCTCCACTCTCATTCTCTATGCTTACATTCATTTATCTATCTAGCTGCACAGGTATATACATGCCTATTTTTCTTTGAATGCACTATGATCTGGAAAGTAGAATCAAACTTGGGGGAAATTGTTCCAAGTTCAAAATATTTGGAAAACACTGTTTTGAAGTTCACAGAGAGGGAGCAGACAAGGCACAGAAAGTAAGAGATACCAGGTTTAATAATAAAGATGGGAAGCTGATATGGTTCTCTAAATTTACAAAAAGGTTGACTCCACAATATTAATTTATAAAAAGAAATTTGCCAGGGAGGGGGTGTTAAGTACTTCAGAGGATCAAAAGATTTACACTATAATCTGATACACATATAGACAGGAGAAAATCCCATTGAATTCAGTGGGGCTTATTTCTGGTTAAGTGGGCATAAAAATTTGTAGCTCTAATAACTCTCTACTCTTACTTCCTGATCGTTTGTACTGTAGTCTGGGCATTATTTCTATTAACTGGTGATGGTAGATGCCAGAGAAGGATCTATTGCCCAATATTCAGTTGTATAATTATGCTGTTGTTCTTGAACAGAGTTATGTAAAACAGATTTATTTCGGCTTTTAAAACTACAGTTGCTGGGTTGGAGTTCATTAATAAAATTATGTTTGTATAGTTTTAAAATTGTTAATGTAAACTACAGAATGCATTTGCTTACTAAAATTTAAAAATCTTGCAAATATAAATACCATTACTGAAAAGTTGCTTCTCTGCTTCTGTTATAAGCTTTCTTTATATAGACATAGTTTTTCAAGCAAGGTTGAAGTTTTTTCCTCAACCAATGCCTGAGGGGTTTTTAAAGTGCTGTGTTATAATAAACCCTGAAAGACTTGATAATATTTGGTTATCCTATAGCAATTGCAAACTAACTTTTTTACATTTATCTTTATATTTCTAAGTGTTCTAGTTTTAACTTTGGTTATTTTGTAAATATAACTCTTGTGGAATTAACAGCAATTTGATGTTCCCGAGCAAATAACTTCTGTACTTTTCTACTAATTGTGATAGTTGTAAAATGTATTTTTAAAAAGGCACTGTAGGTTTTACTGGTTGAAAGGCTTTAGCATTAGATGTGGCTAAGTGAGTGACATGTTCTACAAGAATCTGATAGACCCTTGTTCTTGATCATGATGATAACATTAAACTGTACACAAGCAATTACAGGTAGAAAACCTGTTACTCTCCAGATGTTGAAAATAGAGATTTCCCAGGTGCTCAGTCAATAGTGGCCAGTAGTAGAGGATAATATACTTTAGCAAAATCTGGAGGACCATATGTTATCAGATCAGGTTGAACCAGCTTTTTTTGCTAAAGCAGGCCATTTTTGGATAAAAATGCTTGCATTGCTGAGTGTGGAAAGTAGCCTGGGTGAATCTACAGATGAAAGTTAGGGTTCATATTACTTGACTTTCCACAATGAATGTACAGCCAGCCCATTCACCTGACTGACAGCTAGACTTTTTAAAGACAGTTTTGATTTGCATAGTAGTGATAGTAATTTGTCCAGGTCACTACAAAGTGCTCCCATTATATGCTACTTAGTTGCAGATTATACACATATGTATAGTATAAACCAGTTTGGTCTAGCAGTTAAGGAACTAGGCTAGAAAGTGAGAGACTGTGAGTTCAAGTCCTGCCTTAGCTATCAAAGCTTGCTGGGTGACTTTGAGCCAGTTGCTCTCTCTCTCAGCTCAACCCATCTCACAGGGTAGTTGTTGTGGGAAAAATAGGAGGAGGAAGGTATGTTGGATATGTTTGCCAATTTGAGCTATGCAAAAACAATAAAGATGGGATAAAATAAGCAAATAAATATATCTATATACATATAGAGGCAAATAGAAAATCCCACCTCCATGTATGCTGGCTCCATCCTGTTGTATACTGGCTCATTAGCTCAATTTCTCTTCATTCTAATGCTGTATTTATTATTGTAAATTATTGTTTTAATACTTTATTTATTAGATTTTTATCCTGCCTTTATTACTTTTTATAAGTAACTCAAGGAGGCGTATATTCCTTCTTCTTTTTTCTTACAACAACCCTTTGAAGTGGTTGAGCTGAGATATTATCATTTTATCATGTTGTAAGTGGCCCAGAGTTGCTCGATAGCGAGATGGGTGGCATATTTACAGATCCCTCACACCCAGGACATAAACTGTTTCAACTCCTACCCTCAAAACAACGCTATAGAGCACTTCACACCAGAACAACTAGACACAAGAACAGTTTTTTCCCAAAGGCCATCACTCTGCTAAACAAATAATTCCCTCAACACTGTCAAACTATTTACTAAATCTGCACTACTATTAATCTTCTCATCGTTCCCATCACCAATCTCTTTCCACTTATGACTGTATGACTGTAACTTTGTTGCTGGCAATCCTTATGATTTATATTGATATATTGACCATCAGTTGTGTTGTAAATGTTGTACCTTGATGAAGGTATTTTTTCTTTTATGTACACTGAGAGCATATGCACCAAGACAAATTCCTTGTGTGTCCAATCACACTTGGCCAATAAAAAATTCTATTCTATTCTATTCTATTCTATTCTATTCTATTCTATTCTATTCTATTCTATTCTATTCTATTCTATATAATTTGAGTGGCAGAAAACCCCCAAATTGCTAAAATGCTGCTGGACCCTTATGTCACTAATGAAAGAGTCTGAACTTACAACAAGAGGTATCATGAATTCCAGTCATTTTACATTTGCAATGAGCACCATAGGAAGAGGGGGCATACTGGATATTTTCTGCCCTTGCGTGGCCTGTTAGAAGAAGAACTCGCATATTCTTGAATTAACCTCCTTCATCGTTGGGGTTATTTGCAGATCTTATAAAATGAATAAATCTAGTCCTGGTAAGTGCCCTCTGTCCCAATATTTTCAAGAACTGCATGTCACAGGACTTTCTTGAGGTGAAAAATATCAGAGAAAGGCTGCCCTACTCCAGACAGAGGCAGCACTGGCCCTTTGGAGGTCTTGCTTTCAGAACAAGGACTGGGCACCTCCAAAAGTGCAGATGGGTCAGGAGGTGTGGGCCTTTGGCATTCTGGTCCAGTCCTTTGGACTAGTCCAGCTTTTCCAACACAGTAAATAAATTGCTTGTAGCCTGGGCAGAGCAGTCAAACAAATGTGCAAGGAAAAATGAATAACTGCAAATTCATTTCCAAAGTCTCTTTGGCGACACAGTATTAACATGATCCCTTGCTTTATTTTGCCTCCTTCCTAGTGGAAGTCTGGCTTCCACTAAAGATCCAGCCTCTGATTTCAGCTCTTCTGGGGAAATGGATCGTGTTTTACATCACTTTTCCTCCTCCTCTCAAACCACCGGGGTAGAATGACTAAGAAGCTGGCTAACAGTTCGTCATCTTATGCCTTTGCCTATGGAGCACTGGGTACTCCTGTTTTCTGTTCCATCTCTTCTTCCTTCCCTACCATTTGTCACTAATTGGAATTGCAGCTGTTTGGGATGGGTCATTTTTTTCCCTGAGAGTGAGATACTTTATCGCTTCCTTGCTTTTACAATGGCTGAGTCATTTAAAAAAAAAGAAAACATAGTGAAACAACTGCTTTATTTGTAGCATTGTGAGAGGAGGTGTGGGGACACATGCAAACCTGAATCCTCACTGTAGTTTATTTATGTCAGGTTAAACTATAAATTAGCAAGATGTCCATATGTGGGGCTGCCAAAGAATGCCATTAAAATTGGACAAGAGGGGAAGTGGTTAGTAGGTGGCTTAGTCTTTCAGTGATATGTTAAGATTAAATTACTCACAAGTAAAGCTCCCTGGGATGCAATACGATTGGTTAATGACTACATAGTTCATTATATTTCAGAGCTGAGGTACAGTGTGTTTTCTGCATGTATAAACACCGTCTAGAACAAATTTCCTGTGGAAGTGGAAAATAGATTTTTCAATTTCCCTTAAGTTAGCATAATAATATGTCAACATTCAGTTCTTCTAGCCAATCTTGGTTGATCTCCAGAAGACTAAGCAGAATTTTTGACCTGGTTAGTACTTCGATGGAAGATCACTAGGAGACCCCAGAAAGCGAAACTAGATTGGGAATTTTAAAAAAAATATCTAAGAAGAAAGCAATGGCAATAAATTTCTGGACTTGTCCAAAAAAAACCTCTATGTGGACTGTCCAGTTGGACACCAAGAATTGAACTTTAGTCAAGGAACTTTTATGTTTTGTTAAAAACTCTTCTGCATTTTAGGAGTTCTGATCTTAGATTTTCGGGTTGCAGACTTTCATTATTTATTAAGTAACATCATCACTACAGGAGCTTCAGATCAGGGGTAAAATCCAGCAGGTTCTGACAGGTTCTGGAGAACTGGTATCAGAAATTTTGAGCTGTTTGGAGAATCGGTAGCAGAAATTTTGAGTAGTTTGGAGAACTGGCAAATACTACCTCTGGCTGGCCCCAGACTGGGGTGGGAATGGAGATTTTACAATAGCCTTCCCCCAGGAGTGGGGAGGGAATGGGGATTTTGTAGTATCCTTCCCCTGCCATGCCCACCAAGCCACACTCACCAAGCCATACCACACCCACCAAGACACGCCCACAGAACCGATAGTAAAAAAATTTAGATTTCACCATTGCTTCAGATAAATGAGTTTAGTTGGCTAGCCATCCTTCTGTCTTGCTTGCTTTGCACATGCTTGGACAGGATGGTCCAGTGACAGATGCTATTGCAATGATTGATGCCTCGTTGTAGATTATTATTATTTTTTTGGCTGACAGTGATGCTTTTGCCTTATTGTGTGTTGCTGGTTGCTTCCTGAATGGTCAGTAATGTTAATAACTATTGTATGTGACATGGTAGGTTGTCCACAGGGTCTTTGTTATTTTCCTGTGATTGTTGCATTGTAGTTGACCCTTGATTTTTGGTGAATAAGTGGATGGTCCTAGGCAGTGGTGGGTTGCTACTGGTTGTCCCCGGTTCGGGAGAGCCAGTAGCAGAGATGTTGATGTGACAGGGAACTGGTTCACTCCAACCGTCATCTGGGCCCTCCCACCCACCACTGCACTATACCTACCTTTATTCCTTCGTTTTTAGTCCAGCTGAAAGGTGCGGCAGAGCGGATTGCAATGCCTCAGCTGTTAAGCAATTCAATGCGCTAGCCGTAGTGAACTGGTGGTAACCACCAGTTAGAACCCACCACTGCACCAAGGCTCACCAAGATGGTGGCTCCAACCATATGATTGAAGCTCTAGCCTTTTTTGACTTCCTCACAATGCCTTAAAAGGAGGTGGGGCTTCAGTCGCATGGTTGTAGCTACCATCTTGACTTTTTTCACTCCTTCCCTGTAGATACCCTGCCGGTAAGTCTTCAAATTCATGTTAAAGAATGGAGATCTGGGTGATGGAAGAACCTATATCTTGGGCATAATGAAAAGTGTGGTATTAGTGAATAATTTAATTTGTGGTACTCATGCTTGTCTCAGATCTGAAGCAAATTAAATAAAGAGATTAATGGTTCGTCTGTAGTGTGTTTCCAAGACCCATGAGTCAGAGCCTTGGGGGGAAGTAATGCAGAATCATGCCTTAAGTTGTTCATGCTCATCCAATTAAGTGGAGGGTCACATAGCTACCCGTCATCCACCAAGTAGCTGGCTTATCTCTATTAAGTTACTTATCTAAATGACTGTAAGAGATTCCTTCCATTCATTCTTGTAATTAAGATATTAAAAGAAATGCATTTGTTTCATACTCCTAATGCTGTTCCCTGCTTTTTATGTCTACCACCTAGCATGATGGTATTATAGGAGGAGATTCAGTTAAATCATGGTAGCCAAAATAAGGAGGAGTCTTGTAAGCACTTTTACAGGCAAACAGATGTTATTAAAAGGCTTAAGTAAAGTCAAATCACCCAAAGCTTAAATGAGCTGCAGCCTCATGAGAGCCTATGCCTTTTATTAATATATATTAATCTGAAAGTTGCTACAAAAGTCCTTCTGCTTTCTGGCACGATGAAAAGTTCTTGACAACTTGGCAGCTTTGAACATTTTGATTGGTCCTAATACAGATTTTAAAAAGCTGGTTTGATGTAGTAGTTAAGGCATCATGCTAGAAACTGGGAGCCTGTTCTAATTCCACCGTAGGCACAAAGCCAGCTGAGTGACCTTGGACTAGTTACTTTCTAAGAAGGAGGCAAGAGCAAACTACTTCTGTAAAACCTTGCCAAGAAAAGTGCAAGGACTTGTCCAGGCAGTCTCTGAGATTTGGATATGATTGAATGGAACAAAAAAAAAATAAATGGAATTATCCAATTGTGGTTTAGTATCTAGGACATTACTACTAGTGTAAGTGTGTGTGTGGGGTGGGAGATCAAACAGTTGATTTGAATGAAAATGCAGTCAATAGTTACTTAGTATTCATGGAAAATTATGATAAATGGATATGTCATATATAATAGAATTTTTTTTAAAGCGCTGTACCTTAGAATTCTTGATGATCTTTTCTTTTATGTACACTGAGAGCATATGCACCAAGACAAATTCCTTGTGTGTCCAATCACACTTGGCCAATTTAAAAAAAATCTAATTTTTCCTCCCCACCCCGAGTCCTGTTTAACCAGGGTCTTTAGTGAAATGATTTTGGGTCATTCAGCTAAAGGTTCTCAACAAATGATTATTTGGCATTTAGTGGTGCAAAATCTAAGAAGGAGTTTTTTATCTTAACGTTTGAGCTGGTTTTTCTAGAATTTCTAGAATCTAATATACAAATAGAATGAGACTATTGCCTTATACACTGTAAGCCGCCCTGAGTCTTTGGAGAAGGGCGGGATATAAATGTAAACAAAAAAAACAAACAAAAAAAAATTTCCAATCATTCTCGTAATTCACTTTTTCCCCTTAGCCGCCCCTGCTGCGTTCAGAGTCATGCTAAGCCACTTTTTAACCACAATTTGATTAAAACATAATTGACTGTATTTGCACTTCTTTAAACTGAAGTCTAGTAAACCACATTATGGCATAGAGTGCGATGGATAGAGCCTTCCCCAGTGTTTAAACGGTAAGAGAATGCCAGGCTGGGTGCGGGGCAATGATCATGAGTGCAGGAATGTTTTTTCAGCGCATTATGATAATGACAGTTGTGATCTTCTAAGTCTGGGAGAGCAGTATAAACTTTATTGTACTGGTGTTGGTGTGGAGAATGGACAGCTAACTTCTCTTGCAAGAGAAAAAGTAACATCTTGTCCACTGAGCATGTTAAGCAAGCCTGGCAAATCCCACACTTTTTTCCCCTCCCACTTACAAGGTGGGGGCAGGGGAGAATGCAACAACTTCCTGCATTTGGCTGGATTTCACACAGTTTTCTAAAGAACAGCTTCAGCGTCTGTGATGCAACAGAAAATTTAACCAGACAGTGACATGTCCTTCACTGGAAAGTTTTGTGGTGTGATTGGGATTGTCCAGAATTTTATTGGAAGATGTGCATCTCTGTTCCTCATTCATTTTATACCCATTCAATTTTGTATGGGAGCAACATGCTTTAAAGTGTTTTGCTGGCTCACTCAGACATTGGGGTATATTTTGTACAAGTTGCGTCCTGGATGTATAGACACACAGTTTGAGTGGATCCAAAGCTTTTTTTCTTCTTCTGGAGCATACACAAACAAGCATCTTACTAACACATAAGCTATTATTGGCAAGTGCCCAAGTGTCTTACAATCAGTGACAGCATTATAGCAAATGTTGTGGTAGGCTAACTTGTGGAGAACTCACTGCTGGAAGTTTGGATGCATAATTTTTGTGGCCGAAGGCCAATCACCAAGTGTGTGTACCTTCACATCTTTTTTTCATTTGAATTAATGGAGTATTCTTGGCATAGGAGCAATATCCTTGCTTCCCCGGGAAGCAGCGGGGCCAAGTACTGTGCTGTTTCATAATGCTAATCTTTGTCAGATTCAAATTATGTAAAAGTCCTATTTTTGTGGGCAAAACATCCGTTATACACTGTTGTGAATGAAGCCTGAATGGCAAACTGCACTCAAATGCACAATCCATATCATCATAGCTGAGAGATAGCTCCTTGTAATATTGTTCCAGCTCCTCCCTCTGCTGGATATCAAAGCTTTTTTTTTCTTCTGGAGCATACACAAACAAGCATCTTACTAACACATAAGCTATTATTGGCAAGTGCCCAAGTGTCTTACAATCAGTGACAGCATTATAGCAAATGTTGTGGTAGGCTAACTTGTGGAGAACTCACTGCTGGAAGTTTGGATGCATAATTTTTGTGGCCGAAGGCCAATCACCAAGTGTGTGTACCTTCACATCTTTTTTTCATTTGAATTAATGGAGTATTCTTGGCATAGGAGCAATATCCTTGCTTCCCCGGGAAGCAGCGGGGCCAAGTACTGTGCTGTTTCATAATGCTAATCTTTGTCAGATTCAAATTATGTAAAAGTCCTATTTTTGTGGGCAAAACATCCGTTATACACTGTTGTGAATGAAGCCTGAATGGCAAACTGCACTCAAATGCACAATCCATATCATCATAGCTGAGAGATAGCTCCTTGTAATATTGTTCCAGCTCCTCCCTCTGCTGGATATCAAAGCTTTTTTTTTCTTTGTTAAACAGAGAGAGAAACTTTTAATTAATGTTGGTAATTTATACTAAGGTTTTGATTTCAAACGTCTGTGACGTGCGAAATCTCATTTCCCCTCTCTCCATGTAGACTTTGTGTAGCTAAGTGTTCCATGTTATAGTTATTTATAAAGTTATGACCATAATGGAGCCTATCCATGATTTTGTGATATTTTGTGGTGGTCATTAAATGAATCACCACAGTTGTTAAGTGAATCTGTGGTTATTAAGCAAACACTGTGGTCGTTAAGCAAGCCAATGATTCACTATGGGCATGGTTTTGCCAAAAAAACAGAAGTAAATGCTGGTTTTCAGCCAAAGCATTGTAAAATACAGTCACATGACCATGGTGGGGCGGGGCTGCAAATGGCTGTAAATGCATCCACACACCCAAAGTGCAGAAAAATGACCACATGTCCACATGACTGAATTCAGGTTGTAAGTACCTCCCAGTAGATCCTTCAGAACTTTGAGCAGTCATTAAGTGACTGCATGTAGCTTTAAATCATATTTCAGGCTACGTTCATGAAATATTGATTCTTTTTTAAAGAATATTTTTGTCTATTAAATTTTGAAAGCTCTCCCCTGGGCAGAGAGTTTCTTGTTTCAAGAAGATCGTCATCACTTTTATGGTCTGTTCAAAATACTGCATTTTTTTTAAAAAAATCTTTCTTAAGCATTTTGCAATCGATTGTTTTACTATGATCTGGACAGTTATGAAATTATTGAATTTTATATTAAATGCCTGCATTCTAACGCTTACAGGCAACAAGGATACAGTATTTTATTTTTTTAAAAAGTTTGATCTCATTTGTTTCCTGTGAGATTGATTGATTTACTGTCCAAAGTAGGAGAAGCACTATCAATATTATATCAACATTTGCATCAGTGGTGGGATTCAAATTTTTTTACTACTGGTTCTGTGGGTGTGACTTGGTGGGCATGGCAGGGAAAGGATACTGTAAAATCTCCATTTCCCCCCTGATCAGCTGGGACTCGGGAGGCAGAGAATAGACAGGCAGGGCCAGTCAGAATTTTTACTACCAGTTCTCTGAACTACTCAAAATTTCTGCTACTGGTTCTCCGGAACTAGTCAGAACCTGCTGAAACCCATCTCTGACCCAGTAGCTATATAGCTATAGCAGTTTTCTGCTATAGCAGTTCCATTGAGGACTTCATGCTGGGTATGGTAGGTCAACCAATTGTGAATACATCTGGTAGTGGTACTGTCTGTTCTGCCAAGAAGCAGGTTGTGGTTTACTTTGTCAAATGCCTTACTGAAGTCCAAGTATATGATGCCTGCAGCATTTAGTTGGTTAGCTAACTTAGTCACTGTGTCAAAGAATGTGATTTGTCTGGCATGATCCAAAGTGACTTTGGGCCAATTTATTTGTTGACTCGGTCTACTTTTCAGAATTGCTCTATGGGGGAAAAATGAGAGGAGGGAATGTCACAAACCCCAGCCTGAAATTCTGGACAGAAAGTCAGGATAGAAGTGGAATAAAGGAATCAATGCAGGTAGCTCTCCACTTTTAACTGTTATTGAGCTTGCAATTACAGTAGTATATACTGACGATCATTAAGCGGGTCATCAGGGACCTTGACCAATTTTACAACTGTTGTTGTGATGGTCATTAAGTGAATGTGGCGGTCATAAAGCAACTGCCATGGTCATTAAGCAAATCCATTCTTCGCTATGTGATGTTTTTTGCAGGAAAGTGGAAGTGAACTCTTGTTTCCAGCAAAAAAAATAATCTCTGTAATGTGACCATGGGAAGCTGCAAACAGCCATAAATGTGGGCTGGTTGTGCAGGGCCCAAAATACAGTCATGTGACCATGAGGGTGGGGGGAACCATCAGAATTTGAATCTGGGTCATAGGTAGCTCTGGGGTCCATCATACCTTTGAATGGTCACTAAGCGACCAGTCATAAATTGAGAACTCTCTGCAAAGAATTCATGTTGTGTTTATGACACAAGGCTGGCTTCTTCCAAAATGGTATAAGGTCTCCTGCTTGAGCAGAGGATTGGATTAGAAGACTTCCAGTGCCCCTTCCAACTCTGTTATTCTATGATGATGATGATGATCAAGTTTCGGAAGATGGCGACCAGGAAGGTTGCACCGGAGAAATGCTCTCTGTAAAAGGGCTCTTTTGAGCTCTTAGGAGAGCAGTTTCCCCGAAGATTCTTTGCTGGCGATACTCCAGAGCCGAAGGTTTTTCCAGGCTGCCGTGGATTGAGGCTGCCGAGGTTCTTCCAGGCTGCTGAGGACTCAGGCGGTGGGCGAAGAGTCGGAGACCGCCGGAGCCGGGACTGCCGCTGCCGTGGGGCCGTCGACTGAAAGAGGCTGGAGCCGCCCGCTACCGCCGGAGCCGCCGCCCGCCCTGAGACTGCCGCTGCCGCTTGTGCCGCCACGGAGCTGCCAGCCCCAAGACTGCTGCTGCCAGCTGCCACTGGTGCCGCGGAGCCACCGCGGGCCGCCACCAGCCCGTGAGTGCCACCGAGCCGCCGCCAGAGCTGCCGCCAGCCCCGTGATTGCCACTGCCGCTTGTGCCGCCGGAGCCGCCGCCAGACCCGAGACCACCGCTACCGCATTAAAGGCGGCTGGAGACGCCCGAAACCACTAAAGCCACCCCCCCAGACCTGGGACTGCCGCTGCTGCTGCCGCTACCGTGTGTCGCACCGCTGCCACCACCGCCTCCATCATCGCCCTCCCACATTGCTACAAACTTTAAATTTCCCACCAAGGAGATAAAAGCCCAGCAACATTTACAACAACCCTAATCAACCTATCCCCCAATCGGCAGGACTGCTGCAGGACTACTGGTGAGTTCCTAGGAGACTCCAGTCTCCCGGCCTCTACTGACTTTTTGAATCTCCCGCCATTACAGCCACCTGTAAAGAAGCTTCTTCAACCACCCTATCTCACCATTTTAAATTTCCCGCCAAATCTCACTGTTACCATAGTGACTCCCCATTACCATAGCAACTGCCGAATTGACTACCATTAAAAGTTAAAGAGACAGATATAAAAATCAAAGATAATTGATTAAGTGACAGACACTTAATCATTACTAAAATAAAATAATAATAAATAAATAAAATAAAATAAAATAAAAATAAAATAAAACAAAGGAATAAGAAAGATCATCATTATGCCAGCCAGAAAATCAAACGCTGATAAAATCTTAGAATCAAGATTAACAACTATTGAACAAAACATAGATAAAAGATTACAAGCTATTGAACAAAACCTAGAAAAAAGAATTCAAAATATTGAACAAAACTTAGAAAAAAAAATTCTATCAGTTATTGAACAAAGTTTCACAGATTTGATAAAACAAATTTCAACACTAAAAAATGAAAACTCTAATGATCTAAATCTCTTCCAAACTCATCTATCACCACAAAATATACAACTTACAACTCAACCTAGACATCAAATTAATACAACACAACCCAATCAACAAACAACTACTAATCAACTAATCAGAGATGCAATGGAGAGAGGACAAAAAATAAATAATGCAATATTATTTGGACTTGAAAACACAAATGAACCAGATATCAATAAGATTCACAACATCATTGGAAATTATAATTCATCAACCATCTCCCCAAATGAAATAATTGCTGTCTCCAGAGATGGACCAGAATATAAAAACAGCGATGGGACAACAGCACCAAGATTTTGTAGAGTTATATGCACTAATGAGGACAGCAAACGCAAATTCATAAAGACTATAAACTCAATTGCTAAATCCAACCCTACCTACAGTAAACTTAGATCACGTCCTGACCTATCCTTTCTACAAAGGATACGCCTCGTGAACTTCGCACAGAACTTAAAAGAAGACAAGACAATGGTGAATCCAACCTATACATCGACTACCATGCTGATTGCATAAAAAATAAAACCTGCAATCAAAAAATCACCTCCAAACCCCCCATCACCCATAACAATCAACCAGCCATCCCAGTATTCAACCAAGTACCCATCCCCCTACCTCCCATTCAACCAACCATCTTACCAACTATCCAACCAACAGCCATCCAACCAACAATCCAACCAGCCATCCAAACAACCATCCAACCAACCATCCAAACAGCCATCCAAGCAGCCATCCAAACAGCCATCCAAACAGCCACCCAACAATCCACCCAACCAGCCATCCAAACAACCATCCATCCAAACACCCAAACTACCATCCAACCATCTATACAACCATCTATTGTACACAACCCCCAACCTACTAACACCCAAAACTAGGTATGCACGCCCCTTACCTCTTCAACACCAATCATATCAGATCTCAAATGCAAATTGATAAATGCAAGAAGCATAGTCAACAAATTACCTGAATTTATCCTCTTATTAAACAGTGGCACATTTGATATCATTTTTGTTTGTGAAACATGGCTGAATTCATCCCTTCCTGACTCCATTATCTCAAACAAAGAATATCAAGTCTATCGATCAGATCGGGAAAACCGAAGAGGTGGTGGAGTGGCTATCTTTACAAAAGACACTGAATCTAAAAATATCCAAGTAGCACATAAACTCTCTCTTCCTGAAACTATAGTATCGACCTATCCCTTGACACTACTCTTGATTCTTACTATGCTACAGAGCCCCCGACTATGACATTACCCACGCAAATATGCTAACCTCAATGCTAACATGGACTACCTCTTGCCCATACCCTCTTATCTTCCTGGGTGACTTAAATCTACCTCTCATTAACTGGACAACCAATGAATGTTCAACTGACCCAATCCATACTACACTATACAACGCTGTTACAAACCTAGGTCTTGAACAACTTGTAACTAACAATACAAGACTCAACAACTGCCTTGACCTCATCTTCTGCAACAATCCAAACTCAATTTACGGACTACAAATTAAAGAACCTTTTTCAAACAGTGACCACTGCATGATTGATTTTCGTCTCAATATCGTCCATACTTAATCGTCATAACACCAGAACTCCCAACTACAACTTCAAGAAAGCCAATTACGACCTTATAAACAACGATCTTTCACTTCTGAACTGGCAAAATCTGTTTGCAACCTGCATAACCGCTGATGACCTCTATAGAATCTTCCTACTTGAAATCAATAGAGTCATTAAATTATATGTACCACGAATGACTACCATGTCCAAGAAAACAAACTACCCATATCAATAAAAAGCTTCAATCAAAAAAATCCTCTGGAAAAGAAACAAAAGGGCTATGTTACAAACTTCAGGAACCGATACAGAAACATATGCAACCAAATTAAAACTGAATGCACAAATTACCACACCAAGCAAGAAGAAAACCTTCTACGCACAAATTCCAATCGTGCCTTTTATAATTTTGTCAACAGTAAACTTAAAGATTCAAGATCCATCCCACCACTAAAAGATTCTAACAACAAAGAATGCAATGACGAAACAGTCAAAGCAAACCTCTTCAACATTTTCTTTGGCTCAGTTTTTGTTAACTCCGATAACACATATCCAACATTCCACAAACGAACCAGCAATGACTATGATGATTTAACTCATATAGATTTCACAGAAGACAACGTTGGTAAAGCTCTTCACAACTTAAAACCATCGCTTTCTATTGGACCTGATGGTCTATGTGCATATTTCTTAAAAAAACTTTCCATTAATATAGCTGAACCCCTAAGTATTATCTTTGATAAAGCTTTCACTACCAGTTCTCTTCCCAAACTTTGGTCACTAGCCACAGTCATCCCCATCTTCAAAAAGGAGACCCCAGCTTAGTCGAAAACTACAGACCGATCTCCCTTTGCTCGTCACCTGCAAAGTCATGGAATCTATCATCAATCAATCCATTACCTCACACTTAGAAACTAACAACCTACTCTCCAACAAACAATTTGGTTTCAGGAAAAGTTATCATGTAACTTACAACTTCTCCACTGCAAAAACATATGGACTTCAAATCTAGATCAAGGCAAATCAATAGATGCAATCTACATAGACTTCTGCAAAGCTTTTGACTCAGTAGTACACGATAAACTTCTCCTTAAACTAACATCCTATGGCATCTCAGGACCCCTCCACAAATGGATATCTGCTTTTCTGTCTAACAGACAACAAGTGGTCAAAATTGGCAATGCTTTATCAAATCCTGTTCCTGTCAAGAGTGGCGTTCCTCAAGGCAGCGTCCTTGGACCAACACTCTTTATTCTATACATTAATGATCTTTGTGACCATATCTCAAGTAATTGTGTTCTCTTTGCTGACGATGTCAAACTATTTAACACCACAGACAACACTTCTATCATTCAAAACGACCTTGACCATCTAACCGCTTGGTCTAAAATTGGCAGCTCAAATTTCAACCAGCAAATGCTCAGTCTTACATATAGGAAAAAGAACTCTAAAACTAAGTACATACTAGATGGACATTACCTTACAGACGACCCCATCCCGTTAAAGACCTTGGAGTTTTCATGTCAAATGATCTAAGTGCCAAAGCCCACTGCAACTACATAGCAAAAAGCTCTAAGAGTTGTAAACCTAATTTTATGTAGCTTCTTTTCCAAAACACCTCACTACTAACCAGAGCATATAAAACATTTGCTAGACCAATTCTAGAATACAGCTCACCTGTTTGGAACCCTCACCACATCTCTGACATCAATACAATTGAGCGTGTCCAGAAATATTTTACAAGAAGAGTTCTCCATTCCTCTGAAAACAACAAAATACCTTATCCCACCAGACTTGAAATCCTAGGCTTAGAAAACTTGGAACTCCGTCGCCTTCGACAAGACCTAAGTTTAACTCACAGAATCATCTATTGTAATGTCCTTCCTGTCAAAGACTACTTCAGCTTTAATTGCAATAATACAAGGGCAACCAATAGATTTAAACTTAATGTAAACCGCTTTAATCTAGATTGCAGAAAATATGACTTCTGCAACAGGATCATCAGTGCTTGGAATACTTTACCTGACTCTGTGGTCTCTTCCCATAATCCTAAAAGCTTTATCCAAAATCTTTCTACTATTGACCTCACCCCATTCCTAAGAGGACCATAAGGGGCGTGCATAAGCGCACAAATGTGCCTACCGTTCCTGTCCTATTGTTTTTCTTTTCTTCTTCCTATATATGTTTATATGTGTATATACTATATAATCTTTTTGTATGATGTTGTGACAAAATAAATAAAATAAAAATAAAAATAGATTCCTAGGTACATACTGTTCTATATTAAAAATTTGCTTTAAACATAGTCATTGATTTATAACAATAGAGCACAATGCTGCTAAACAAGACAGTTGTTAAATGAGTCATGCCTCATTTCATGACCCATTTGCTGTGGTTCTTTAGTGAGTCAGAAGTTGTTAAGCGAATAGTGTGGTTGTTAAGCAAATCTGGCTTCCTCCATTGATTTTGCTTGTAAGAAGCCAGCTGGGAAAGTTGCAAAAGGTGATCACATGACTTTGGGTTAGTGCAACTATCAAAAATATGAGCCAAGTGTCAAGTGTCTGAATTTTGATCCTGTGACCATGGAGATGCTGCAGTGGTCGCAAGTGTGAAAAGCGGTCATAAGCCACTCTTCTTGGTGTTGTTGTAACTTCAAGCGATCACTAAACAAACTGCTGTACGTGGAGGACTCCTGAGGGTGGAGGACTGGATGGTGCATCATTTTTCCCCCCATTTTTTCCCACCTCAAGCTTTTGGCCATATCTGGCTCTAGATTCTTCCTCATTCTACAACCTTTCCCAATAAGCAAGCAAGTCAGAAAATGATTTAAAAACATTTTATTAGAGTATATTGATAAAGGGGGGGGTCCCTATGAAAAGGGAGAACTTGGCTAAAACTATTTACATTAACTTTTATATTAGCAGACCTTCAAAGCAAAAGTTGATTGGTTTAGACATAGTCATCCGTCCACTTACATCACAGGAATTAAAGCATCCAATAATATGTGAGCATCTGAAGTCTCTGAATGTATGTTTATATTCCCTTGTCATTAAGAAGTGAATCTTACTCCAACACTTCTTTGCTTTGTCACATGTTCACCATAAATGGTATACAGTTGTTTCTGTACACTTCTATCAGGAAGTCACAGTTCCTCCAAAGTTAGGTTGCCTGGGTGGGGGGGAAATGGTGAAACAAATGAAGGAAAGAAGGTGGCAGATAGGAAGTCTAGGCTTATGAACAAAATGAGAAGACCTGAAGGCTACAGAGATGTTGCAGTTTCATCTCTTGGCTACATTGGTGGGAACTACAAAATGGTCACGCCCAAATTAAAACAATAATTGAGTTCAGAATATTGGTCAATTTTAAGATCATTTTTATAATTGTTGTTAAGTGAATGACATAGGTCTTCAGAGTGCTGGGTCAGTTTTAATTTAACTTGTGATGATCAATCATAAGTATCTTCATTTATTACTTTATCAGTAATAATGTTATCTTCATTAATAAAATCCTGATTTTCAGACTGCCCAAGTTTCAGTGGAGATTGATGGACATCAGTTATCTGGAAGAGACAGAAATAATTCCATTGTACTATTGCCAGAATGTCTTGCAGGATCACTCCCCATCCTCCCTTGGCCCATCGACCCAAGTATTAGCAGCAAGACATCCTATCCAGGGATTTTCTAGTCCACCATCAAGTGGATCAAAAGGAAAAAGAAACCCTGCCTCCTTGCCCTTTTCTCCCAAGAGGAAGAGGGTGGGACTCACAATCTTTGGTTTTCTACATAGCTTGTTCCTTTTTGTGAAGAGTCTCTTGTTCTTCTCATCTCTTGTGGAGAAATCTGGGGAAGGAGAGGCAGGGGCTCAGTTGAGGTTGAGGTTTTCTCCAGATGAAGAAAACCTCCAAAATCAGGTCCTTCTTTGTAGAACTCGTTCCCTCGAGACCCAATTCCATCTATTAAAATCTTCTCCTGCTTCAGAGAGCTGGTGGATTCTCCTGGCCACGAAAGAACTTCTCACTGAGGCCTCAGGCCAATCCTGCTCTATAAATTCTCCCTCCCCACTTGCCCATGTATATGAATACGTGCAGGTGAACCCCCTTAAAGGTTCCCTAAAGAGCCAAATGGAAGCAGGAGAACTTATCGGGATTCAGTATAGATTCTGGAGCTGCAGGAGGAGAGGTTCTTGGTGGGTCAGGGACAGCTTGGCCTCTGACCTCTCCCTCTGGGCATCTTCAAAGATACAGATGTGTGTCCTGTGTATAACCATAGCACTTAGACTTATATACCGCTTCACAGTGTTTTATGGCCTTCTCTAAGCAGTTTACAGAGTCAGCCTATTGCCCCTAACAATCTGGGTCCTCATTTTACCCACCTCGGAAGGATGGAAGGCTGAGTCAACTTTGAGCCTAGTGAGATTTGAACTGCTGAACTGCAGCTAGCAGTCAGCTGCAGTACTGCACTCTAACCACTGCGCCACCTCAGCTCTATGCCTGCATCTAGGTGTCCGCTCCTCAAGGAAATCCTTCCCTTTCCCTCTCAGTGTCTCAGCCCAATCCAAAGTGTCCACTCACCACCTCGTTCCACTTTGTGGAGCACCACATCCACAATGAATCTGACTCGGCCAGGAGCTTTGGTGGTCCCCTCCGTTTGGCAGATGGGAGATTGGTGCTTCGTCTTGTTTCTTTTGCCTCCAAAACAGGAGAAAAAAGTGAAGAACGCCCTAGAAGAGAGAGAAAGGAATGTAAGGAAAGGGACCAACTAAAGCAGAGGTCTCCAACCATGGCAACTTTCAGCCTGGCGGACTTCAACTCCCAGAATTCCCCAGCCATCTTTGCTGGCTGGGGGATTCTGGGAGTTGGAGTCCGCCAGGCTGAAAGTTGCCAAGGTTGGAGACCTTTGAACTAAAGCCTGGTTTCCATAATCACTTTGATTCAGGAAATTAGAATGGGAAAATGATACTCCAAGCTTGAGCCCATCACTATTAACCTGGATTTGGTTTTACATGACTGGATGTGTTCCTCAACCACCTGACTTTATCTAATTTTAAAAAGGTTTTCCTAATTCACAGGTTCAGGCTGCCAAGTTATCCCAACTAATTGGAAAGTACTCAACCAAGTCTTTTAGCCCCAATAAGGAATTAAGAGCACAAGCGTGCCTACCGTTCCTGTCCTATTGTTTCCTTTCATTATATACAATTAATATACAGTGGTGGGTTTCAATTTTTTTTACTACCAGTTCTGTGGGCGTGGCTTGGTGGGCGTGGCATGGTTTGGTGGGCGTGGCAGGGGAAGGATACTGTAAAATCCCCATTTCCTCCCAATCAGCTGGGACTTGGGAGGCAGAGAATAGATGGAGGCAGGGCCAGTCAGAATTTTTACTACCGGTTCTCCAAACTACTCAAAATTTCCACTACTCCAGAACTGGTCAGAACCTGCTGCAACCCACCTCTGTTAATATAGTTATCACATACTCATGCTCATATATATGCTTATATATTGTATAGCTATTTCATGCTTGTGCTTATATATACTGTGTGACAAAATAAATAAATAAAATAAATAAAAATAAATAAAGATAAAATTTCTCTGGAACACATTTGCCCCTCCCCTATTCCCCTTTTCTAAAAGGACAACAAATGTCTCCTCCATGGAATCTCCTAATTCTCTGAGAAACTGGCTACAAAATGGGGAAGGTTATCCAGAGCCCAGCAGCCTTTAGAAAGACCTACTTACATCTTAGAAGCCATCTTCAATCTGGTCACCAACAGCTGACAGAAACTGACAGTTGACTGGTAGGGATGACGTCACAAAGGCATTTGAATCCCCAAGGAGATGACAGGCCTCCTTTGGGATCCTGTCAAAGCTCACCTTGTCCAACTTTTCTAGACACACGAATGCCAGCCCAAGGGAACCTACTAACTACTCACCAAAGCTGCCTATTTCTCATCTTTTGGCACAGAAGCCCCTTTGGTTGAAGAGTTTGGTTAACATCCTGGTTTTTTTTTTGTCTCTTTTTTTTTGTTGTTGCAACATCCCTCTGCCTAGGGCCAGCTCCCTGTGTTATTTCTGCTTATGTGCAGACGCCTATTTCTTCATGCCAAAGTATTGTTAGACAAAGTTGTGTTTAATGACAGGGAGAGAGCTGGGAGGAGGGAGGGAGAGAGAGAGGGAG
This sequence comes from Ahaetulla prasina, assembly GCF_028640845.1. NCBI lineage: Eukaryota > Metazoa > Chordata > Lepidosauria > Squamata > Colubridae > Ahaetulla > Ahaetulla prasina. The sequence continues at coordinate 177,633,874 of NC_080539.1, read as the reverse complement.
AAAGAAATTCTCTCTCTTGGTTTTTAAATTCAGACATCAATGTTTCCCATACAACAATGCAGGCAAGAAACAAAAAAATTATGCGACAGATTGTACCAGTGTTGGGATTCAAATTTTTTTAACAACCAGTTCTGTGGATGTGGCTTACTTTGGGGCATGGCTTGGTGGTCCTGTGACCGGGTGGCCATGGCTATGTGCATAGGGACTACTCAGAGGGCTAAAAAAAGTCATTTCTGACCGGTCCTCGTACTTTTGACTGGTCCTTGCATTTATGCCCTTTGTAGCATTCTTAACAATCGTGTCACTCATTTCACAACTGCTTCTCTTCACCACAATTATAAGATAGGGCCCCAAACGTAAAATGTGAGGACAGTCGTAAGTGTGAGGACTGGTCAAAAGTGTGAGGACTGGTCAAAAATAACTTTTTCAGCCCTCTGAGTAGTCCCTATGTCCATGGGGACTACCCAGAGGGCTCAAAAAAGTGATTTCTGACAGGTCCTCGCACTTTTGACCGGTCATCATTTATGCCCATTGCAGCATTCTTAACAACCGTGTCACTCATTTCATAACTGCGGTGCTTTATGTGACCGGGTGGGCGTGGCCAGGTGGTCATGTGACATTGCTTCTAATGACAGTTTGCTGCAACTGTCGTAAGTGTGAAAAATGGTCATACGTCGCTTTTTTCAGTGCCATTGTAACTGTTGTAAATCAAGGATTACCTGTACAAAAATATAAAATGCTTCTTTGTTTGCAAAAAGCTGCCCTAAATACCAATCATTAGAGTAGAAATACCTGCAAACTGGAGTTACAAATCAGGCAGGGTACCTTGAGGAATTAAAATAGTTAAAATGCAATGATTACTATCAGCAGCCAACTGTTGCTCATAAAGTGAAACCCTTTAGCAGACAAGTCATTTAAGCTCTCCAGAATGAAGCAAAGGCGCAAACATCTGTTGCTTGTTAAACCAATTACCAGAACAAAAAGACACAGGAACTAGTCAGATTTCCAAAGCTGCTGCTTTTCAGGAACAGAGATTAACATTTTTTCTTCCAAACAAAGCTGAATAGGGAAAATTATCTCATCACTAAACACAGGATTAAAATTCACTAAAAACCAGTTTTAGACCAAAAGTCAGAAAGGGTATGTAAACTCACGTTTGAATGTCAATCTTTCTAGCTAGCCAATAAGCCTTGCAGAATATCACTCATCTTGGTTCCTTGTCATTAAAAGCGTCTGCTTCGTTATTCAGTTATTTCTTCAAAGTGCTGATCATTACATCCTGGCTGGAAGAACTGCAACAGGGGAATATTTCCTCCCAACAGCGGTGTAAAAAGTTTAAAACAACCCTTCCCTTTTAAGAAAGTCAAAAACAACAACAACAACTCAGGAACATGAAATGACAGTAAATCTAGGCGTACTGCTAACAATGTAATGAGGGTTAACAGAGAGGCAGTTTCTGTAAACAGGGCAATAGAGATTAGGCTAGGAAACAAGAATGTTGTAATTCCTTACAGGATTAACCCTGTAAAGTGGGAAAAAACAAAAGGAGATTTCTTCTAACAACCACTCTGCTTTTCTTCTTACAACCACTCAGGAATTCTGGGAGTTTAAATGCACAAGTCTTAAAGTTACCAAGTTTGGAGGCTCCTGGATTAGAGCATCAAATGCAAGATCTCTTTCTCCATTCATGAATCTATAGCCATCCATGGTCATGTTGAATCATTGTGATAAATTGTACATTAAACTATACCACAAGAGATGTCAAAGGATATTTCACATCAGAAGTTCATTGTGGAATGCAGGACTTGGAATCATGGATATAGAAATGTACCCATAACAGTAACAGAAATATAAGAAACAAACAAAAGTTAGGAAAAAACCCTTTCTTAATAACAAGAGCAGTTTACTGTGGAACCAATTATCTAGAAAAGTTCTCAGTCCCCTCACTGAATGTGTTCTAATGGAGGCCACAGAGTAATCTGACTCAGATGTTTTAATTTGGATTGCTGCACTGACCAGAAGGTTAGACTTGATGCCCCAAATGGGAATGCTTAACAACCGGTTCTACCAAACGGGTGCGAACCAGTAAAATCCCACCACTGGTTTGCATGTTAAGCATTTAGTCACCTGAAAAGCAGCAGAATATGAGAACCCAGTTTCTTTTACAGATAGTCCTCAAGATACAACTGATCGCTTAATGAGCATTTGAGTTTACAACGGACCTCCCAAAAGCTACATATAACCCTCTTTCAAAGTTATGATGGATGCACTACACCTAGGGTCATTTGCCCTTATGATCAGGGCACACTACCTCTCCCTGCCCCCCATCCCATCCCACTGGGACCCCGCAACGCTTGAGCCTGCTCTCCATGCCTTCTGGAAGGAGCCACTATTTCAGTGCTCCACCAATCCCTTGTGGAAATGACAACTGCTTTTGGAGCTTTCTGTCCTAATCAGCTTGCCATCAGGAGACATCCTGACTCTTGGGAGACTTTGGAGAAACAAGCCGCTTGCATGGAAAGGTAGCAGCTTCAGAATGAGTTTCCCCAAATGTTTCCCTTGTTTAGCTCCCTTCCTCCCCTTGGAAACCCACATTTCTTCAAAACAAAACAAAAAACTGGGAGAGGCAGACTTGTTGATTCCCCCCCCCCCATTAAATACTGCATCTAAACTCTCTGCTCTCCAATCTGGATCCCCCTTTTTAAAAAAAACTTCATTTGCTACATTTATTGCATGCCTGGAAAAGGGGTGACAACATCTCTAAGCTTTTAAGAACTAGTAAGAAGAAGAAAGTCCTCCTGAGAATACAGTACCTTCTGGATGTTTTATATTGGGCAAAATTCATATACAGGCTCAGGTTATTCCAAGGTACAGCATGATTCCTAATTTTAAATGCACAGTACTTGGTATCTCTAAGAGATCTGTAAGGGACGTGCATAAGAGCACCAGTGTGCCTACCATCCCTGTCCTAATGTTCCCTTTAATTGTATTCATTTTATGTATTCAATTCATGCTTATATTTATATATATTATGTAATATGTACTCGACAAACAAATAAAATAAATAAAATAAAACAATAAATCGGCCTCCAGAGATGATTTCTAGTTGCCTAGAATGGGAGCTATTTCGGGCATAATGGTGGCCATGCATGAACATTCTTTTAGTCCTTTATGGCTTTGCCAAAAGTTTGGGACCCCATTCATCAGGCCTGTGGAAGGAGAAGCCACTCAACCCCTAGGCGAGATGCTCTTTATCCCTTTGGTGACATAGTTATTAGTGCACATGCCTGCTTTCGTAATAAGACATACAGTGGTGGAACAGGGCTTTATTGGAAAAAATGTAATGGGAAAATGCCTGGTATTCAGGATCTATTTATTCCATTGATGAATGTAAAGGAGAGATTTAAGCATTTTTGTCTTCATATTTCTCTGAGCCTTCCTTATTAAGAAGGATGACAATTATGCCAACACAAATTAATGGGCTAGTTATCATTCTATGCCATCTCATAGAAGAAATGTGGGCATGTATTTCGGAGTAGCCAAAATTGGGTGGTATCAGTTGCACCCTTGTTTGAGGGATCCTTGGTGCTCTCTGAGCTTGGTTGTTTTCTTGCAGATGTTCCAATATTCAAACTAGGTAATCTTATCAGCCACTGATGATGTTATCTGGTTTGGGTAATGAAACATCTACAGCCCTGAGCTACAAATATTCTCCTTTACTGGCATCCGTGTTTCCTGTTTTATTTCCCTAAGATTTGGTTTTTGTCAGCAAAGAAGTGCTAGCATTGACAGATTCTTGTGATATGAACAGGCTCTTCCTACAAGTTAAACAGACGATGATTGCTTAGGGGAAAAACTTTGGGCATGGGATTGACTTAGAGGCATGGCAAAAATTGTGGACTCAAAATTATAAGATAATTTGTATAAGATGTTTTACAGATGGCACCTACCCTCAACATGAATAGCCAGAATGTTCAAGAATAAATCTGAAAAATGCTGGAAATGTCATCAGATACCTGGTTCATATTACCGTATGTGGTGGACATGTGCGGAACTGAAAAGATACTGGACTAAAATCCACACATGGTTGGAAAAAATGATAAAAAAGCATATAGATTTTAAACCAGACATTTTTCTATTGGGGATCATACCTGAAACTTATAATAGAGAATTGAGATATTTGATTGTGAATGTAGTAACAGCAGCTAGGACTATATTTGCTAAGAATTGGAAAAGTGAGAAATTACCATTGCAAGAAAAATTACTGAAATTACTAAGAAAATAATGGAATGTGCAGAAATGAGTAAATTGACATTTGAAATTAGAGAACAGGAAGATAAACAATAATATAAGGCATGGGACTTATTTTACCAATGGCTAGAAGGGAAAATATGTTAAAAAAGATTTGAGAGAGATTTTTATAAGGAAAGACTTCTTGAATGATACAATTAATTTAAGATGATGGAATAAATGATGTAATAAGATAAAATATTAATTTAGAATGATTTATATGAAATGAGAGAATAAAATACTATAGTTAATTAAAAGATCAATTGATTAAAATATTTGGATACATACTAGATTGACAAAATGTAAGATTAGACAAATTAATGATATGTACATGTTGAAATTGCACAAAAGATTTGTAAACAACCTACCAACACACTGTATCTGGATTGAAGATGTTTTTATGTTTGTTTGTATTAAAAAATTAAAAAAAACTTTTTTAAAAAACAAAAAAAAACAGGTTCTTCCTGACCCCAAACCATGAGGGTCTTCTGTTGTGTTCACAACTCTTTTTCATATTTGTTTTACAGTAATGCTAAACTGACACGTAGATATGGGGAAGACATCTGTTTTTCCCAGAACTAGCTACCATATAACAAGTGTTCATATATTGTTTCTTATGCTTTTCTGTCCTCTGAAAGAAAGGATATTGAATGTGTATTTTTTTCTTCCTTGACTGGTTACTTCTAACTATCCCACCCACCCACCCAAACTTAAAAAAAATGAGTTGGATTTCTTAGATTTCAACTGATGTCACCCACTAGATTATTTTTCAGAACAGCATGGACCATTTCTTTTATGTTACACAGTACAGTAAGTCAAGTGTAGAAGGCAAGGTGAAAAAAGAATGATATGAACAAGTGCACAGGTTGTGATAATTCATATGCATGCTGTGGTTCTTGTATAAGCTGTCAGTAAAATAATTTTCAGAAGTGAGAATAAAATATACGCTTCATGCCACAGGTTTAAATTTAGAAACTACCTTTCTAATGCATTGTATCTTTTATGTTTGAGACTTTCTTGCTCTATGGTTTGAGAATGTTTTTTGTATGGAGTATGTATCTTAGTCAACATGGATTTTATATTTGCATTTAAACTTGATTTAAACTTGGGGTCCAGCATTTTCATTTGTTACACTCTTGCTTCCTTTTGTTTTACAGTCGAGGTAGTTGAGGATTTCTTTGGTTTAATCTGGCCTGAAGCATCTGCCACTGTTGAATGTGTTTGAATGCTGCTTGGCAAGAGCCAAGAAGTGAAATAAAAAGGTCTTTGTCCTAATTATAGTTCATTATTATCATCAGTCAATTGGTTTTAGCCCACCAAATATGATGAGTTTAGGATGGACTGCAGTATTCCAATCTATTAATTTTGGAAGAGCTTGACTTCATCTTTTTAACTCAAACAAATTACAGTCAGGAGTTGTGTCTCACAAGATAGGCAGTCATATAAATCTTCTAGGGAAGGAAGAAATGCAGTGATAGCAATAGAATAGAAAGAGGTATAAAAATCAGTATAAAATTACAGCTTTGAAAAGTGTCCTTAAAACAGAAAATGAAACATGAAACAAACTACCAAGAAAACCAGCAATTAAACAAATAAAGCAATAGCAGCATCACTTGGGCATTAAAAGCCTGAGAGAATAAACAGGTTTCACCTGGCTCCTTCACTACATTAAAAACAGGCTTCAATCCAACAGTTGGGGCAAAAACCCATATCTTCTTCCTGACTGCAAATATATGATATGCAAAGAAGTCTGACTACACTGTAAGGTGGTTAGTTAGTACTTTCAGATGCATTTGTGGAATGGCAGGTTCATTTTATTGTAGGCATGAACAGAGCTAAGTTTTGATTTGCTAAATTTTCTGCTACAGTTTGGAATTAAACTACAATTGCATCTAAAAAGAATAAATCTTTTGAGCTATATAATTTCAAAGATGTCAACTGAGAAAGATAACAAACTATCTGTTTAGGCTATAAAAATCAGATTCTAATAATAAAGTTCTCCCTGAAACATCTGAATTGCACTAGAGCAGAGGTGTCAAACTCACGTCATGGTGGCATCACGTGATATATCGGGACTTTTTTCCTCTTTGCTATACCAGGTGTGGCCAGCACATGACCAGGTGTGGCCAGCACATGACCAGGTGTGGCCAGCACACACCCTGGGAGTTTGACAGCCCTGCACTCAATTCAATCTTACTGATCTTGAATAATCTTAAAATTCCAGTTTGGAATTGGAGGAGCAATCCTGGACATAATTACTCCCTCTAAAGAGATTGTAGAACAATTCAGCTTTTCCTCACAAGACCTGGTACAGTTGATGAAAGAATTGAAATATGTATCTACTACAAGCAACATCATGATGTTATCTCATGACAAGGTGGACAATTTAGCTCACCTTGATTTTACTTGACCCCTGCCCTCATTTATTGAACTATAAATGTGGTTTGCAGTCATAGTAGTTGGGTTCATACACTGCCTTAGTCACAAGCAAGCAAGGGACATTAAGTTTAGAGTGATCTCATCACTTTGATGAAAGCATCATAATCCTGAAGATGCCTCTGGCTCAAACACTCTTAAGTAAGAAATTATAATGCACCAAACCTGGAAAAGAAGATAAAATGTAATCCCAGTCTGCTTCTGCAGTATGAGGACTTCCATCTCAGAAAGGAGTATTTATAGTGAATAGAAGGAATACTGATTATTTCAACAGGTTGTAGGTATAGGAGATTGTGTATAAATTACACACCTTTTCCTTTAAATGAACAATAAACCACCCAGATCATATAATTCCGAGAAACCTGCAGACTATTGAGAGCGACTGAGGTTTACAGAAAAATACCATGAATTAGCCAAATCTATTATGAGAATTGTTATACATAAGATTCTGAATGTTTTACTTGATTCACAAATGGCATTAATATGGCCACATTAACATGGAATGTGAATCATGTGGAACTGATATTGTAGACACAGATATTAGGTGACTCAACATTTTTAGTTGATGACTACTTAGGCAATTGCTTATTGTCTTGGCCTGTTCTTACGATAACTTGGGATTAGTTCTTCCAGGTCAGTCTTGTGATATTATTGATAACAATCCATCCCTTGTGTCTGTTTTCCTTTTCTTCTATTTCCATTTATCTTGCCAAACATGGTTAATTTTTCTAATTCAGTTTTTCTTAAAGTGTGGTTCTAGGACCCCTAGGAATCCTCAAAAACCTTACTAGGGGTCCGTGAAATTAAAACTATTTTTCAGCCTATGTTAAAAAATAATACCATATTAAAATCCCGTCAAACAATTGTAAGAAGCATTAGCATCAGCATATGCGTCAGTTTTTAATGCAGTACATTTGATAAATGTAATCCGTGCAAACAAAAGCAACTCTTTTGGGATCCTCCATAATTTTTAAAAGTGGGAAGGGCTCCTGAAGAAAAAAGAGTTCTAACCTCTTATCTACTTCCATCTCATGCCAAAACTATTTTACTTTTACTTGCTGTTCGTGGTTTAAAGAAGCAATCAGCTTTTATTTGGTCTAGGATTGATTGATTCTTCTTATAGTCCACAACATTCTGAATAAGCATATATTAATCAGTAATTTGAAGGCATTTACTTTTTTCTGGTGCTCTTTCCAAATGTCCAGCTTTCACAGCCATTGGGAAGACTATTGTTTTAACTTTTCTGATTTTTGTGGTCATAGAAATATATTCACCCTTCATTGTCTTGTCTAAGTGTGTCATGGCCTTCCTTCATGGGACTAATCTCTTCTTTACTCAGTCAGCCAATTATGTTGATAAACAAGGATTAGGGTAAGAAGCTGATTTTACATTTATTGGGTGGACAAATACATGTACTTTAAGATCTTTCTTGCCACTAGCTCAAAATGTTAACCTTCAATTTTAGTTCTATATACTCTTTTCTTTTTTTTGGTGGTATATTATCTTAGGCTATCTCTTAAAGGAGCAGTTAATTATGACAATTACAGCTTTGTATTTAACAATTAGTTTTATTTACCAACATACCGTATATACTCGAGTATAAGCCGAGTTTTTCAGCACATTTTTTGTGCTGAAAAACGTCCCCTCGGCTTATACTCGGGTCTATACGGCTTATACTCAAGTTTTTTTTAAGCCCTCGCTTATACTCAGTATATACGGCTTATACTCGAGTTTTTTTTCTTTTTCACATTTTACGGACTGAAGCCCTGCCGGTGCAGTGAGAGGCGGGCGGGGAGCCGCCAGCCTTCTCAGCTGAGGGAGGAGGGTTTCAACCGTAGGTGCCTCATTTCCCACCCTCGGCTTATACTCGAGTCCCCAGTTTACCCCAGTTTTTGGGGTAAAATTGGGGACCTCGGCTTATACTCGGATCGGCTTATATTCGAGTATATACGGTACTTTGTGAACAGACAGCATACAACTGGAATTGTTTCTCTTTGAATCAAAACTACTCTGTTCTTTGTTACAGAATTATTATTTACTTCGTAATAAGGGTCACAGATGTTTTCCTTTTTTTCCTTTTACATATATTGTTAATCTCATCTTGTTTTCCTTTGAAGGACTTGGCTGGGGCTGGGGAGTGGCGGCTGGTAGCAGATTTGCAAATGGCCCTTGTTATCACTCCCTAGGTATGTGACTAAACTTTGCTCATGTTCTGAAATGCAGATGTTAACTCTGGCAGGAGTGCATCTTGGCAACTTTATCTAGTGACTCATACTTACACCCATGTCTGAAAAGTTTACTTAGTTCTTGAATATATATTTATATTCAAAATGTTCAACTGCTTTCTTTGAGAATTAATTCAAATGGTTTCTACTAGGGAATAGAATGACTTGAGCAAATATAGTTGCTTACATTTCAGAGAAAAGTATCATTCGGCTATAGAAAGGGGAAATGGTTTGGTTAATTTGTTTATTCGTAGTGAGTTGATTAGTTTGCTTATTTCTAAATAATAAATTAAACATAGAGAAGAACAAAGTTTGCCAGCTTTGCAGGGAGACTGGTGCTGACAAAAGACCAAATTGATAAAATTTTATATTGATTAAGGAACAACGGGTAACTTGAAAAGCAAGTTGGAGCGCAGAAGCAAAAATATTTAGAGAAAACAAAAAGCAAAAACAATTTCTCATCTATTTCATACATAAAAGTGGAAAGAACAAAGACATTGCCAATATCTTATAGGAAAGGTCCTATGTCAGGGGTGTGAAATTCGCCACCCGCGGGCCAGATGCATCGCATGCTGGCCATGGCCACCCCCGGTTTAGTGAAGTGGAAAAAAGGCACGATACGTCACATGATGGCAACGTGACACTGTGAATTTTACACCCCTATCCGATGTGACGTGAGAATAGATTGAGCCTGAAAGATATAGCCTGGATTTGTCCTGAAAATAAAGTTGGGAAATTGTGAAATGGAGTAATAACAAAGGAAAATTAATATAATTAATATAGTATGTGTGCTCACATATTATAATGGGATAACTGAAGTGTGTGCATGTATATAGTGTTATAAAAGGTTTGGACCAGGGAGTAAATGTTCCCTCGCTTATTTCAGTGTGTTGGGTTAACTTGTGAGGCCAACACAAAAATGCATGCAAAGAAAGACGTTGGATTCAATATCAGGCTGAACCTATTTGTTTGCTTTTGGTTCAGTTTGTTGGACAAAGTTAGTCATTATGTTTTACATGAAATAAACTGTCGTTGAAGTAAACCATTGTTCTATGATGTGTGATGTCTTCTTTTTCCAGTTCTGCTGTTGGGGGGATCAGCTACAGCAGCTACAAGAATGGACAAGGAGCAATCTTTGCCTAAAATCAAAGTTGTTAAAACAGTCTATCTTTTGGTTCTTCGTTTATGTAATTAGACCCTCTAAACCTAAATTCACAAGATTTTGTAGTTTTTAATACTTGTTCAAGTTTTAGTACATCACATTCAATGTGTAAATAAAAAATAAATAAATGTATGTGTCGTGTCCCACTCCTCCGCTGACGGCTGGGTCAGGGAAATCCGAATCAGGCTTGCCTCTGCAGCCCTGCCCAAAGTCCTAGCAAAGTCCTCAGAGCAGGCAGGAGACCAGTAAGTGACTTCAGCAAGATAAGTTCGACTTTTGCCTGACTCAGAGACTGCCAGAAAGTAGATCCTTTATATAGGCCATGGGGTGTGGCTCCATGACTCAGCACTCATTAAGGCCTGCCCCTCCCTTCCTTCTGTTGCCTCCGCCTCTCCAATCTTCTGATGCGAGGGTCACTCCAATCAGCTGTTGTTGGGAGTAAACCCTCCTCAGGCTCACCTGCTGTGGAGGAGGGGGAGGGGTCTAGCTGCTCCGTTTGCCTGGGCATGGAGTCAGGGCTGGGGCAGGGAGATGCTCCTTCTTCTGCAGTTTGTGTGGGCATGGAGCCAGGACTGGGGCTGGAAGGCATACATTCCTCAGTATTCGGGAGCAGGTAAGAAGGCCCCGGCTGCTCTGAGGGCGGGCAAGACACAACAGTATGTATGTATGTATTGCTGTAGTCTCTGTGAGACAGAATGTTTAGATGCTTAGAACACTATTAATTATTTGTGCCACCTGCCCGCAAACTGTGATCACAAATATAAGCCGAGAGAGAAAGTTGGAACAGTTGAATCATTTCTGAATATGGAGAGAAATCCAAAACGTTTTCCTTTGTATGTATGTTTGTACACTATGACATTTTATGGACGTTCTGCCTGTTTTCAAATTTTGTGCTATGGATATTTCCATACAGGGTGGATATTTCAAAAATTGGTCTATCAGACAAGACAAGACTGACCCATTGATTAAAAGCAAATATCCTGTGGTTGGTCATTAAAGGTTGTTTTTGCTGTTGTTGTTGTTTTAAATGGTGAAATTCTTAAGAAATCTACAAGTGATGCAGAGACTGCTGTGTGTCATAATGACTTTTAGCAGGCAGGAGATTTTGCTTCAAGATATGCATATTTTGTCTGGATGCTAAGAATCTCTCTCATATTTCAGGCTGATAAGTATTTCAATTTCTCCCTGGAGTTCAGAATTCTGTGTATGATTACAACATTGAAATATTTGTCTTCCCTTGTCTCTACAAGCTATAACTAGGAAGCATTTTTCTGCTATTGTTATTACACTGGTTAAAATATATAGATAGGGTTTCTTTCCCTTCCCTCCCTCCCTCCCTCCCTCCCTCCCTCCCTTCTTCCTTCCTTCCTTCCTTCCTTCCTTCCTTCCTTCCTTCCTTCCTTCCTTCCTTCCTTCCTTCCTTCCTTCCTTCCTTCCTTTTATGGATTAAAAACTTAATGGTAATCCAATAATAGTGGATTTTGGTATTATAAAATTGATGTAAAGAATAGGACTAGACAGTAAGCTACTTTGGCTAGTCTTGATATGTTGGTATGTAAAAAGAAAAAGAATCTGCATGTAGAAACTGATGTGCCATATGCTCTGGTTTCTCTTCAAATTGTTGAGATATTTTTTTTTAACTAAACAAATTGATCTGCCATAGTTTTTTCAATATGAATGTCAGTGAACAATCATCCATGATGTTGGCTGGGAATTTTTGATATTACCTTTCCAGCACATTTGAAGGTAAAATGATTATCTCTCAAACTTATGTTCTCATAGTATAGCTTGTATCACTTGAGTTAATGAGAACTGATAGTAGCTAATTGTGCTGGACAAGAGCTAAGTATATAAGACTTATTCAAATTTCAATCTTACTGCAAAGCCTTAGAGTAGTCAGTAACCAGATGCACGTAATACTAAGCTTAAAAAAACAAGCTGTTATGGTTTAGTGTGAATTATGAACACAACTGCTGTGACTTATTCAAGTAACTGTTGTTTCATGTGAACCCAGTGAATCTTCTTGAGCCTAAAACTGCTTTATTGGGCTGTCAGATAAAGTCTAGTTCAGTGATAACTAACCTTTTCCAGATCAAGTGCCCAGAGCATGTGGGAATGAGTGCGTGCCAGTGGTGGGTTGCTCCCAGTTAATCCCGGTTCAGGTGAACTGGTAGTGGCGGTGGCGGGAGACTCCGCCCACCCTCCTGGACGCCATCAAAAACTATTGGCGCATGCACAGAAGATCTGCGCACTACCAATAGCAAACCGGTAGCACCGGGATTTGAAACCCACTATTGGCGCATGCCTGAACCCCCAAAATGCAGTGCATACAGGTACCCCGCACATGTGCCCCATGCACGTACCCCACCCCAACAAATGTGTCTGTGGCCCTAACATGCGCCCCGTGCATGCGTGTACACACCCACATGCTTGCAGACCTCCGTGAATATTTGTGACCCCATGCATGCACCCCACCCCCATGCAGCCCTTCCACCTCACCAGCCCCCCAATGCATGCACACATTCCCCCACACATGCGCAGCAGAGACCCAAAGACCAGCTGGCTGGCGGGAGTTGCGTGTGCATGCATCGTGGAGCTGAACTGGGGTGATAGCTTGCGTGGCCACAGAGAGAGCGTGCCATAGGTTCGCCATCACGGGTCTAGTTGTTTACATATGTTAAGCCTAGTTTAACCTTAGCATGGATGTTAAGCCATGAAGTTTTCTCGGGAATTTCTTTGCTTCAAATGATTTGATGTTGTCATTATTCTCTGTGCACTGGACAGAGCCTGGTTCATCTTCCCCTTCTTATTCCCTGCCTTCTCTCTGCTTTTATAGCACCTGAAGTTTCAATTTCATGGCTGCAAGTTCTTATTTCATGCTCATCAAAGCCATTTCAGTTGTAATACTACCTTCTCTTGGTAAGCCAATCACAGCAGGAAGGGTTAATTAATTAAACACATCTTTTGAACAGTCAAGAGAGAAGTCAACAACCACAATATATTGATTAGTTATCTGAATGCACATTCAAATAATTTAAAGAAAATTAATTTTATTTTGGTGCGTACACACTGCACACCATCTGCAGTAGCCTTGTGGACCCCTAAGGCCCATACATCACAAGTGCTTGTCATAAAAACAAGTCTGGTCATCATGACGTATAACCATAATTGCCAGGCTCAATTAAGGTCATAAATTGAGGACTACCTATATTGATCATTGCATAGTTGTCCAAATGTCTTTGTATTAAGTCAAAGTAGTTTTCAAAATACAGTAGTACTGAAGTTGTAGTGTATTTTCTCAGACATTTCTCATGCTAGTTCTTGTGATGTCCCCATGATCAGGAGCCCAGAAAGGTTTTGAACAAGACTCAGAGCAATAAAGTGTGAAATACTGAATCGAGAAGAAATCCTCCGTACCTTTTTTGTGCCTTCCCAACCTGTTGCCCTACTATTAGCTATCCACCTGAGATGTAGGAGTCTAGACTCCAGAAAAGGGTCAAGGGTTCCTTAAGTCCAGAGTCTGCAGCTAGCAGTAATTGAGCTAAGGAGTCATGTGTTCTTAAGCAGTTGACACATTTTAGTAAATGCTGGAACAACTTATATTGAGAGTAAACCCAGCCTAAACTGAACTCTCCGAGGTTCTGATAAGGTTCAAACTTGCCTCGTCTGCTCATTATAATAACATATATTTATATGGCTTCTTTAAGGCTCAATTCAGATACAAGACAATTAACTGAAAAGTTGACCTCCAATGTCCTTCTCTGAACTGTAACATTTTGTCTAATAGTGTAGAGTCCCAATGGAAGACATTGTTGGGTTTTATGTCAGGAATTGCTTTATTCTAGATCTAATCCCACAGAATATCACTTATACACCTTTTTCTTGCTACATTTTTGGCATATTTACATATTTACTGTATACTGCACGAATCAAGAAGAGGGCCGTGAAAATATTTACAGATCCCTCACATCCAGGACATAAACTGTTTCAACTCCTACCCTCAAAACGACGCTATAGAGCACTGCACACCAGAACAACTAGACACAAGAACAGTTTTTTCCCAAAGGCCATCACTCTGCTAAACAATTAATTCCCTCAACACTGTCAAACTATTTACTAAATCTGCACTACTATTAATCTTCTCATCGTTCCCATCACCAATCTCTTTCCACTTATGACTGTATGACTGTAACTTTGTTGCTGGCAGTCCTTATGATTTATATTGATATATTGACCATCATTTGTGTTGTAAATGTTGTACCTTGATGAACGTATCTTTTCTTTTATGTACACTGAGAGCATACGCACCTAGACAAATTCCTTGTGTGTCCAATCACACTTGGCCAATAAAAAAATTCTATTCTATTCTATTCTATTCTATTCTATTCTATTCTATTCTATTCTATTCTATTCTATTCTATTCTATTCTATTCTATTCTATTTGGTTGCAACCTGGTTTGATTCCAACATAATGTACATAGTGCCTTTTGGTTGAATTTTCTTTTAAGAATGGGGCACTGCCCACTAAGTGCCTCGTCCTGAAAAGTAAATCCAATAAGTAGCATGTCAGTGTAGGAGGCCACTGGTTGCTGCTTTCTGACTTCATTTTAAGTTAAACAAGATCAAGCCAGAGATTTGCCTGACAGAAAGCAAAAACATGACCTTGGCAAAGAGACCTTGTGATAAAGACAGAGTTCTGCTGTCTGTGCGATCTGATTTGTGCTTGTGTATTTTGTTATATAAACAGTGCATTTAAAGGTCAAATCATTTATGATGTCTTTCTAACATTGCACTTAAAGAAGTCCTAGGTAAGACACAACAACAACAGCAAAATATGTTCTGACAGTTTTAAAAAGTACAAGTTTTTGGAAAGAATAGCTTTTACTCGAATCGATACATGCCAAAAAGTTTTTACCTTTTTTCTCCCATCAAGGTTTTATTAAAGTGAAGAAGAAAGAGTTTTTGGAAAGATTCATTTAGTATGCAACATTGTTCATTGTTAAATGGGTAGGAAGATTTCTGAAGTCCAATAATCACTCCGTTTCATGTAAACTCAGGCTGTAAATGCCAGGAAACATAAAGCAAACAGTGGCTACTAAGAAATAAAAGGAGAAATATTGTGAATTGCAATAACCCTGTTTTGTTTTTCAAAACAAAAATATCCAAAAGGAAAAAAACCAACATGAATCCTCCATATATCAAAACTTCTTGGAACCGGGTGAATATAGTGTAGCTACCTGAATTTGAAGGCTATGAAGATGGAATCAAAACAGGATGGAGTTGAAATGGAAATTAGTGGAAGAAGATTTATTTTTCTGACTGTAGTCTTGAATGGGAACACGTCACATTGCAGCACTTTGTTTTACAACACTAGTGGTTCAAATAAAACTTAGATCTATTCTTGGACTTTCACTCTTCCGTTCTGTCAGCAAACTGGCAATTTTGGCAACAGGATCAGAGCATTTGGCCGATTCAGTGGTCAAGGCCAAAATAAGACTAAGTATCAAAATATCATTGTTCAAAATATCTTGGGACAGCACACATCAAAACAATTTAGCTAGAATACGTGAACTGCAGGTGACTCCTTACAGAACAAATATATGGCTGTTCACTTGAACTTCTCTAGTCCCTAATTTGGGCTCTGCAATAATGTTTGCAGCTGGTATTTGGGATCTTGCTTGCTGATCCAATCCTTTGTCTCTCTGTATGAGAATATTGGTGTACAATACCTATTCTAACAGATGGAGACAATAAATGTAATTGGCATTTTAAAAAAAAGAGACAAAAGGAATAGAATAGAATTTTATTGGCCAAGTGTGATTGGACACACAAGGAATTTGTCTTGGTGCATATGCTCCTCAGTGTACATAAAAGAAAAGATACGTTCATCAAGGTACAACATTTACAACACAATTGATGGTCAATATATCAATATAAATCATAAGGATTGCCAGCAACAAGTTATAGTTATAACACATCTCTAGTGATTTATTGAAAATATGGGTGAAGATGGGGGCCAATTGGTCAGCACAGACTTTTAAGCAAGAAGGAGTTATCTTGTCTGGGCCTGGAGCTTTTCCTGGCTTTTGTCTGTGAAATAGGTCCTGCACTTCCTTTTCTGTGATCACTAGGGGTTGTGAACCCAATGAAATGGGGTCAGTTGTAGGAGGCTTGGCTGTTGTTGGTGTGTCTGAGATGGGGGTTGTGGAGATAGGTGGCTGTAGTTTCCTTTCAAACCTGCAGTAAAACTCATTCAGGTCATCTGCCAGTTGTTGATTACCTTCAGCCTGGGAAGGAGGTTTGCCATAGCCGGTGATATTTTTAAGAGTTTTCCACATGTTTGCTGGTTCATTTGCTGAAAACTGATTCTTTAGCTTTTCAGAGTAGCTTCTTTTTGCTGCTCTTATCTCCCTTGTTAGTGCATTTCTGGCCTGATTGTACAGCATTTTATCACCTTTTCTGTAGGCTTCCTCTTTGGAATGTCGTAGCTGCTTAAGTTTAGGTGTAAACCAAGGTTTGTTGTTACTGTGTATTCGCAAGTTCCTTGTAGGTACACATAGGTCTTCACAGAAGCTGACATATGATGTTACAGTATCTGTGAGTTCATCCAGGTCTGCAGAGGTATCTTTAAAAATATTCCAATCAGTGCAGTCAAAACATGCCTGTAGCTTTAATTCTGATTCCTCCGTCCAGGTCTTCACTGATTTAATTATTGGTTTTGTGGCTTTAAGTCTTTGCCTGTAAGCAGGTACAAGGGGAATCATGCAATGATCAGAGTGTCCTACAGCTGCACGTGGTAAAGACCGATAGGCATCTTTTAGTGTTGTGAATAGAGAATTGAACCTAGGCAACTCAGACTCTGCAACCTGTATAAATTATGCAAAGTGATCAGATCTGTATGGGTATTCTTATTTTGCATAATTTATATCAGTTTTGCTAATAATGTTGAATAACAGAAGTATAGAAGCCTGAAGGGGCAACTAAAAAGAAGCATATCACAATGAAGCAATGAAATTGGTTATAAATAACCCAGGCTTTGGGTTAGTCTAGTTGAAGTCCCTATTTGGGTGTATGGCATGTATGTTGTTGACCACATTTGCAATCTTGTTTACTGTTGTTTGCTTGCATTTTGCTATTTCGTTTTTTATGCTATTTTGTTTTTTATGCTGTGAACCACTCAGTTGATTGGAGTTGGGCAGCATTTTAGTTGAATAAATTAACAGTGAAATAAATATCATTATAGCCATGTAGATAAAAATAAAAACAGTCTCAGTTTTCCATATAAATGAGTTTTTGGTAAGTGTTGTAATTACTAAAAAAAAAAAAAGGACAACTTTTCTAGAATGAACCAGAAATCTATCAACTAAGTTTGAGTGGTTCCATAAGATGGAATGAAAATGATTTAGGAGAAGTGTTTCTAAGTCAATGTATCAAGCATATGGAAGAATGTTTCTATTTCTTCCTGCAAAAAGAACAGTGATTCCCCTATGGAGGTTTATTGCTAAGTCTATCTTCTAACTTTAAGAATGACAAAGCATTATAACAGGTAGGACTAATTGTTCTATAAGAGGGTGAAAAATTTCTCTTATAAGTCTCAAAAGCAGGCCTGCTCTATAGAAAGGTGAACACTTTAAGGTCCTCTTGCATATTAACAGGATGAGATACTGGGCTTATGCTCCTCTGGAAATCTGGGGGTGTTAGTCTTCTGTGAGGACACAAAACTGTCTCGCAGGACCATAGAGGGTTGTGTGTTCTGAAACAATAGCATTTTAAGTCAATATTTCAAGCAGAAAGCTCATCTGTGAGTCACTAGAGGAATTAGGCCAGATTGTAATTTCAACAAGGCATTTCATACACAGTGAGGCACTTGCGGTAGAGCTCTGAAAAATTTGTATCACATTGCCCTGATTTCCCAATGATGCAATAAGGAATATGTAGCTGTAGTATTCATTACTATAAAACCTAAGTATCATATTTTTCGCACTTATGAGACGCTCCGGACCATAAGATGCACCTCGCTTTTGGGGAGGAAAACAAGAAAAAAAAACTTGCCTCTGCCTCCCGGCAATTTGCCTCTGCAGCAAACAGCAAACAGCTTGGTCAGCTTCAGCACAGCCTGATTTAACAGGAGCAGCTGATTGGCGGTTGGATCGCCCCCCCGGAATACTGCTGATCAGCTGTTCTAGGCTGTGGTGATCATCGCCACCCATCACTGCTGCCACCCATCACCACCTCTGTGTGCCCCATTTTTGGCCTCTGTGCAACCCGTTTTTTGCCTCTGCAGGGTGCACGTTCCAGGCGATAGGCAGCAGAGATGGGCCCAGAGATAGGTGGGACACCTGGATCCTGGAAATGGGGCGTGCAGAGGGGGCAATAGGCGGCGTCCCCACAGCCTGGAACAGCTGATGAGCTGTATTCCGGGAGGCCGATCCAACTGCCAATCAGTTGCTCTTGCTAAATCAGACTGTGCTGAAGCTGGCTGTTTGCTGCAAGGAGGCAAATTGCTGGGAGGCAGAGGCTGAAGGGTGAGGGCTGGTGGGTGGGCGTGGCTTCGGCAACATTCTCTTTATAAGATGCATAGACATTTCCATCCACTTTTGGGGGTAGAAAGTGTGTCTTATAGACCGAAAAATATGAGAGTTAACTTTCCTAAAAGTTTTGTGGCTCATTACCACTCCTGGAGAATTAATGTTTTTAGTATCAAGTAAATCATCTCAATATATATTTCCAACTATTAGTGACTGGAACCATCAATCATAGGATTGGTCACAGCTAGGGTCTCCAAATTTTCAAGCACAATTTTGCATTTAGCTAATAATAATGTCAATAATCACATCTCTTCTGTTTTCAGAGCTAAGATCATCATCATCTTGTTTTATGGTGCATGGATCTTTCATTTCAGAGTTGTGGGAACACAACTAAAAGGCATTTTGCCTTGTAATTACTCAGATGAAATCCACTGCTTATCTTGTAGAATACCATCTTGGTTTGTGAAATCTGTCCAGGGCTGAGCATGATGCTTGGACCCTGGTGGGAATTTTGTAAAAAAATAATAATGTATGTACACAGGATGTCATGAACTAAACATTTTGATACACTTTTAAGCGAATGTCTGCTTAAGCAAAAATAAACAATGTGAAACTAATTAACTACTTCTCTGAATGCTTACCAGCTTGCTCTGCATATAAAATACAATCTGCAGATATCCCTAACTGCAAATAACAAACATTTGTATGAAGTAAATTAATGACTAGGTAGCTGAGCAGAGTTTAAGTCTAAACTAACATCTAGCATTGTACAAATAAATTCCTTTTGTGTTCTCTAAACAGATTTCACTCAGGAACAGAGAAAACGTAAGAAGTTGCTAATCATGGATGCAGTTTCTAAAGCAATCTATTATTTTTAGTTTTTAAAACTGGCATATTTCTAACTATCTTCTTGGTCTGGAAAAAATAGGAAATAATGCTAAACAAGCACTTCCTCCTTATTAGGTCAAACACAGCAGCAAAGAAGTAACATAAACAAAAATGTGTAAGCAGAAGGCAATGTCTAAATGCAGTTACTGTTTCTGATTTGCTGCCTTGGTTTGTATGAATGAAACAGCAGTTATAACTTCTAGTAAAATATGATGGGGGTTTCTTAAGGAAAAAAACCCTGTTATAACCTAAATTATTGGCCGGAATTTAGCAATATTAAATTTTAAGAGGACATTAAAAGCCATTTTAAAATAAATCTAAGCTTATAGCCATCTCCTTATTTAGTGACCGCATTCTACTCCAATGACTTAGTTGTTAAGCAAAATGGTTGTTAAGCAAAATGGTTACTAAGTGAACACATGACAGAGAGATGGAGATGCTGGGAAGATTACTGGTTGCTGCTGTATCATTCAGATAAAGTTAGTTGTACAGCTATGGTAGCACTCAACTCTGCTTTTTTGTCAGGCACACAATTTTTGGTAGTAAAAGCTCCCATTGGTTTGAAAATTAATTTTTATTGTTGTTTATTACTGTGTGTTTATAAATGATTGCTAGTCACAAAATGAGAAGTAAAGTTAAAAATTGTTTCTCTGTGAAAATTCAGCATATGACACACACACAAAAAGCAATGAACTAGTGACCTAACTTTTATCTTCAAAGAGTTCTGTATTTGTTCTTTACATAATTGTTTTTATCTTTCAATAGGTGCATCTGTTGTACCAACGTTTGTACCTCACTTGTTAATTATATCTATTTTTTGTTCTTGCTTCAAAAGAGCAATTTAGCAGAATGCAGTAATTAATTCAGCCCAAATCAAATACAGTAAAACCTGAATTAGGTATGAAAGTATACATGCAGAGTTTATTTCTTTTCTTACTTCTTTTCTGAATCATCTGTAATGTTAAAGAGGAAGAAAAGGTCAGGGGTAGCAACAGTAATGAATTGTCTGAACTGAATTCAATTATTCTGAATTGAAAAAGAAATATGTTTTTAAATTAGGTCCAGTATTAGGGGTGGGTGTTGGAGTTTAATAATTCTGACACTTTATTTATTTATCAAATATATACGCCGTCATTTCACGGTATTAGGTAACATGTTCGCTTCGGTTTAATGATTGCTGTCATTTGCTTTTAATAAAGAGGTGATGGGAAAGCCGTACTTTGTATTACAAGTTAGCAATATTGCAGAAAAATATTTCTCTCATTTATTTTAAAAAAATCACTATATCCTCTACAACAGGGGTCTCCAACCTTGGCAACTTTAAGACTTGTGGACTTCAACTCCCAGAATTCCTCAGTCAGCAAAGCTGACTGAGGAACTCTGGGAATTGAAGTCCACAAGTCTTAAAGTTGCCAAGGTTGGAGATCCCTGCTCTACAACATTGTCTATCAAGAGTCAATAAGAGAAAAG
The DNA here is from genome assembly GCF_028640845.1 of Ahaetulla prasina. Lineage (NCBI taxonomy): Eukaryota > Metazoa > Chordata > Lepidosauria > Squamata > Colubridae > Ahaetulla > Ahaetulla prasina. The sequence goes on along the minus strand of NC_080539.1, from coordinate 177,612,875 downwards.
CAAAAAGCAACTGATACGATCATTATGTGTCAAGTTGTTGTTGGCTCTTAGCAATCACATAAGATTTTCTCCTGATCTGTCCCTAAGATCTTCTAACAGTGTACAGGTAGTCCTTAACATTATCACAATTCGACCCAAAATTTCTGTTGTTCTGTTCTGTGAGACAGTTGTTAAGTGAGCTTGTTTCATTTTATAACCTTTGTCACCACAATTGTTAAGTGAAACACTGCACTGTTAAGTTGGTAGCATGGTTGTTAAGTGAATGTGGCTTTCCCAGTGACTTTGCTTGTCAGAAAATTGCAAAAGTGATCATATGACCCTGGGATACTGCAACCATCATAAATATGAACCAGTTGCCAAGCATCCAAATTTTGATCACATGACCATGGGGGCTGTAAGTATATGAAAAGCGGTCATAAATTACTTTTTTCAGTGCTGTTGTAACTTTGAATGATCATTAAACAAATTATTGTAATTCGAGGACTACCTTTATGCCATTCTAGCTGAGTCTATCAACCTTCCTGTTGATCATTCTCTTCTTTCCTTCCATTTTTCTTCAATGAGTTAGGTCTTCACATAATAATGTCTGAAAGATTACAATTATACATCATTTGGTAGCATACTTTTGATTACCGTATATACTCGAGTATAAGCCGACCCGAATATAAGCCGAGGCACCTAATTTTACCACAAAAAACTGGGAAAAACTATTGACTCGAGTATAAGCCGAGGGTGGGAAATGAGGCAGCTACTGGTCAATGTAAAAAATAAAGATAGAGCCAAGTAAAATAACATGAATATTTATTTGAACGAAAAACAATAAAAGTGCAAAAGGGGGAAGGAGGATTCCCAGCTCTAAACAAAGGGAAATCCCGGAATGCCAGCGCGAAAGGCGGTGCTCGCGTTCCTCCTCCCTTGCTCAAAAGCCCCAACATGATATTGGAATTGGATGCCATTATATACCTGCTGAGGGGATAATTTGAATAACTTGAAAGATATAAAAGCTCTAAACATATTTGTTTAAAAATCTAAAATCTATACTTAAAATAAATGAATATAAAGTAATAAAGTTCTTTAAAGTTGTAATTCACTTTGCTGCTGAAAAAGAAAGGAAGCTTAACACCTTAAATGGTATTTATTAACTGAAATATCATCAAATCAAATATATAATGAGGTATATTATAATGACCTTTGTTTTCAGAAAGAAGCATGATGGAAGTTTTTCAATAAAGGGGAAATATAGAAAAACTTAGTGTCATGCTCATATATCATCTTTACAGATGTTGTTAACACTATACTATGGCAGCATATGATGGTACAATGTTTCAATCAATTTCAGGATGAAAACTCATCAATGAGGAGGAGGAGTATAATTTATTAACCTTGTATGATATCAGTTTCTCAAGGACTCTAGAAGGACCCGAGGAAGAAATCTCTGCCCCTCCCACTTTCCCTTTCCAACCCAGCCTTCCAAGGGGACCTTGAGGAGAAATCTCTGCCCCTCCCACTTTCCCTTTCCAAGGCAGCCTTCCAAGAGGACCTCTCAAAAGAGCGAAAGCTTTCTCCTGGTCGCTTTACCACCACCATACCTCCACGCCGCCATCCTAGGCTGGGTTAGAAACAAGGAGGGGAAGTTCAAGGACCACATCGATGGCACGAGCTCAGATTGCCGGCTGGGGATGATGGGCGCTGCAGTGCGATCTCGGAGAGACTAGGGGAAGAAAGAATGACTGTTTCCCACACCCTAGGATTGGGGAAAACATTGACCCCCCCCCTTAGTTGCGGGAGAAGGGTTGCGCTTCAAAGCGGTCGCCTCCATCCATCAATCCATCCTTCCTTCCTTCCTTCCATCCATCCATCCATCCTTTTTTTTTTCCCAGCGAGCGGTGCGTGTGTGTGACATGCAAGCAAGACGTCTCACGGGGCATGTGAACTGGGTATGTCTAGTTTAGGGGTGACATGATAGGAACATTCCAATATCTCAGGGGCTGCCACAAAGAAGGGGGAATCAAACTATTCTCCAAAGCACCTGAGGGCAGGACAAGAAGCATGGGTGGAAACTAATCAAGGAGAGAAGCAACCTAGAACTAAGGAGAAATTTCCTGACAGTTAGAACAATTAACCAGTGGAACAACTTGCCTCCAGAAGTTGTGAATGCTCTAACACTGGAAATTTTTAAGAAGATATTGGATAAGCATTTGAAGTGGTATAAGGTTTCTCATGTAAGCAGGGTTAGACTAGAAGACCTCCAAGGTCCCTTCCAACTCTATTATTCTGTTTTTTGTTCTGTTTTCTTTCTAATCTATCTATCTATCTATCTATCTATTCATCTATCTATCTATCTATCTATCTATCTATCTATCTATCTATCTATCTAATTAGCTAGCTAGCTAGCTATCATTATCTCGCTCAAAAGACAAAACCTAAACACGAAGTTGTAGCTGAATAGCCCTACATAATTTAGCTTTTTCCAAGCTGGTGATTTCCAAAGGCTTTGAAATGCGACTTTCCTCATCCTCTGCCAGGATAAGCTGATGTGCTCAGAAGGCTGGGAATGGTGGCATTTCCTACATTTCTTGTGGGCAGAAGGTGGACCCCTATGTTTCCTTGAAAACACCTCCCAATATTTATTAGAGTGACTTCTCTCCCCAGAAGAAAGGTGCGAGCGCTGTTTAACAATCCCGTCAGCTAAATCCTATCGAGTCAAAGGCCAGTCAATGGGGCTAGGATGAATTCTGGGTCACCAGGGACCCTTTTTGTGCCGTTCCCCAACCAGGGCGGGCCAAGCAGCCGCTCTTTAGCGGCTCTGGAATGGATGTTGAGGTAACCCAAGAGGCAGCCTCTTTTCAACTCCCCGCCTTTTTTAAACGCGTCCTGCCGGGCGGCGACAGGGACGCGGACACCAAAAGCGGCGCCTGCTCTTCTCCGCTCTTTTATTTTATTTTAGTATTCAATCGGCAGCAGAGGCTCGAGCCTTCTGGGGCGCCGGGAAAAGGAGCCGAGGAGCTGGAGCAACGTTGGAAGAGAGCAGAAAAGAGGGGTGGGGGAGAAGCAAAAAGAAGAAGAAGCAGCAAGCTTTCCAGCCGACTTGTGTGGCGCGAGAATCCGATCCACCGCCTCCTTCCCCGGCCGACAGGGCTGAACTGCAGCTGCACCACCACTTCCCAAAACAGATTTCCAGACTTGGAAGCAGCCCGCCACGAAAGGAGGAGGAGGAGGAGGAAGCGGCGGCGCCGGCTGCTCCTGCTGCTGTTTCGCTCTCCGCCCCTTCCAGCGCCTTGACGAGAGCGAGAGAGTAGAGAAAGGAACCGCGCCGTCCGACCGGCTGTGTGTGTGTTTGTGGTGGGGTCTCGTCCCAGCCACCCACCCACTCGCTCCCTTTCCCTCTTGGGCGTGGGCTGGTCTTAGAAGCCGCGCTGTCGGCGGGGCCGTCGCCTCCTCCTCTTCCTCCACGCTCGCTCCTCTTGCCGCCCCTCAACCCCCATCCCCACCCTCTCCGCGTGAAGGTCACCTCCTCCTCTTCCAGGCGGCGGCGGCTCAGCGGGCGCCACAGCCGGCAGCTCCGCTTCCTCCCACCTTCCTCCTTGCTAAAGGGCCAAAGTCGGCTCCCCGCCCTGCCGCGGGACCCGAGCCAAGCGGTCCCAGTCAGCGAGCGGTGGCGACATGCCGGCGCCGCTCCGCTTTCACCGTTCGGCTGGACTGGGACCGCTTGGCTCGGTCGCAGTAACTCCCCGCCAGGCTGTGCCACGAAGAAACCATTTAAAAGCCCCGCCAGGGCTTTCTTCTCCTCCGTGCTTCAGAAGTTGGGCTTTTAAATGGTTTCTTGGCGGCACAGCCTGGCGGAGTTACTGCGGACCCGAGCCAAGCGGTCCCAGTCAGCGAGCGGTGGCGACATGCCGGCGCCGCTCCGCTTTCACCGCTCGCTGGACTGGGACCGCTTGGCTCAGGTCCGCGCGAACTGCTCAGCCTTGGGCAAATCCGCGGACGATCTCGCCGCCTCTTTGGCGTCTCCTGTGCGGGGTTCCCGAAGTACATCGAGACGTAGACTCGAGTATAAGCCGAGGGGGCGCTTTTCAGCACAAAAAACGTGCTGAAAAACTCGGCTTATACTCGAGTATATACGGTACTTCTTGGGATGGGGTGGTAATGTTTGACATCTATTACTTGGACTGATTACAAGCTGAATTCATATTTTTGGTAATTTGTCTTAAAACCTATTAGGGTTTAGAACTTGGGATGTGGAACTGAGGAAATCTACTCTATTTAAATTTTTGTTTCTGCCAAAAATTAAGAGCTGCGCAAGGTATTTCCCATAGCTCTGTGATGGCAAACCTATGGCACACAAACCCAAAGTGGCACACGAAGCCATTTCGCCTGGCACGGGTGGCCTTGCCTGTTTGTCTTCTGGGTTTCTGGTGCGCATGCGCATACCTTCGTGCGCACGGGGCAGTGCTGAAAACTGGTGTGCATGTGTGCCGGCCAGCTGATTGTCAAGTGTGCATGTGCTCCAGAACCCAGAAGTTCTGCTTTTTTAGAGCGCGATCCCTTTGCGCATGTGGCAGTTGTCAACTGGATCCTTTGCAGAATTCTTTCAGTTTTTGTTTAAGAAGCAGACATCTGAAAAGAATACCTTTTTATGTACTCATTTGTCAGTACACATTCAGGGACGTTCTCCAGATTTTCTCCTCCATTTAAAGGAACAGATGTGTAGCCTGAGGTCCTTCTTGAGTCTAGTTTGTCACAGCAGGCATGAGTGGCCTTAGTGGCACTAAATGTAACCTTTCTTTAGCCTAACCTTGTGTTATATGCCACAAAACATAATACACAATGTTTATATTTTTATTTTTATTCAAGTTTCAGCATTTTAAGATTGCTATATTGTTTTAATTGCTGCTGTACTAGTACAGATAGTCCTCAGCTTATGTCCACAACTGGAACTGGAATCTTGATCATTGAGCGAAGTGGTCGTTAATCAAGATGCCCACATGACCATTTCGTTCAATGACTGCAGTCCTGGCTTTCACAGTTGTGGTCATTAAGTGGACAGACCAAAAGAACTGCCTGCCAAAGGAGAGCAGGGATTTCCCCTTTGTACACAAAAGAACTTTTTGTGGACTGGAGAAACAGGCCAGAGTTTGCTTTATCTCTCTAGCCCAGGGCAGGGGAGAAGATAAGTAGATAGTATCTCATATTTTTTCCTAGATTCTTTCCTTCAAAGTTGTATTTTACAAAGAACAAGCTAGTATAATTCATATATTTGTATGTGTTATATGTACATTAAAACACTCATAGAAATAATTTAAAATGGCTTTGCTTTCTAGATATTTGTATCATACATAGAATTATTTTTCAAAAGAGAAGTTTCATTCTTTTGGATTTGAAGTATTGGTGACTAGTACTATATACAAAAAATGGTTCACGTCGGTAGCTAATTTTATTTTAGGTTTTTTTTTAATAGTATGCAGGAATGGGCAGAGACAGCGTAATTTTCAAGGTTGCAGTTTATGTTATAATCTCAAGTAGCTTTAAAAATCAACATAGGAACATTTAATAGTAAATATATTTGTTTTTCCCAATAGGCAACCAGATAAATTGGTAGTGGTTTGGACAAGAAGAAGCCGAAGGAAATCTTCTAAGGTTAGTCTTATTTTCCATTAATTTGGGGGTATAATTTGAAATCTCTCACATCATAATTGTCCTGATTCAAAACAAGGATGAGAGATCTAAAAATTGTAAAGGAATTTGTCATTATACATTATTGTTATTGCTAATAAACACTGCTGCTATGACTGATTTTGTATCTCTGCATGTTTTTTCAATCTTAATAGCAACTTCAGTATTTATCATTATGGAAGTTTATGTTATACAAATCTCTACATTCTGTAAAAAAATAAATCAGTGATTCTTCAATTTCCCTTGAAAGATATTCTAATGGAATTCAATTGTAATATACACTCTAATTCATTAACTTATCTATCTACTATATTATTGTTTTAATTTTTTTCCCATTTTCATGTCCCCGGATTTTACTATCAATAATAGTACTAGTAACAATATTAACAAGCGCAACACAGTTCAAATAGCATTTTTCTTCTGGAAGTTTATATAAAACAGTAAACAATAATTTAAATGTATTAAATTAAACAGTAATTTAAATGTATGCTGTAAATACTCAGCAAAAAAAGTACTACAAGGATAATTGCAGATCACTTTAACAATAAAACTATTTCTCACTTTTATCCAGAACATCTTTACTGTGGATATACTTTACTATGTAATGATGCAAGCTAAATGTGCAAGAAAGAAAAGAAAAAACATACAAAGAAGTAACTTCCAACTTTCTTTGTAACAGTTATAAGTACAACTATAAATTTAACTCTGACACTATGATCACAACATAACTCTCTTCTTTCTATAATCTATCCTGTCTAATCATCAAAACCATAAACCATTAAATTCATTTTTTCTGTTTTATGCAAGATGTCCATAAGAGATTTCCAGTCAACAGTAAATATAGACATTCTGTAATCAAAGACGTCATTTTACCTGTCACAGCAAGTTTCATTATTATCACCAACCATTCATCTATTGTGGATAGTGCTAAATCTATCATTGCTAAATGATAATTTAAATGCTGTTTTTCTGGTTGTAGCCCAATACTCTGACTGGATATGGAGGAATTTATACTATTTTGGCTATAATAATCAGGACCGCTGGTGGAGGACTGCCCTATTTTTTCTTTTTATCTGATTTATCACAAATTACCTTGTCAGTTCCAATTTTCCCTTTCAACTTTTCCTCTTTCCCGTCCCTTTTTTTTCTCTGTACTTTCATCTCCTTCCTTTTGATTTTATTTGGGAAAAAAATGGGAATGAAGACCATGGTTTTCGAGCTCTACTCCAAAACACAGGTCTGGTTAGAGTCTATTTGTTGATATGAATAAATAGAAACGGTTCATTATTTATTTATATCCCACCTTTATTATTTTTATAAATACTTCAAGGTGGAAAAACATTCCTGATATTCCTTCCTCCTCCTATTTTCCCCAGAACAGCAATCCTGCCTTTTCATGCCTAAGGCAAGACTCAGTCTCCTGCTTTCTAGCCTAATGCTTTAACCACTAGACTAGGGGTGTGAAACTGGCGGGCCGGATGCATCACATGCAGGCCACGTCTACCCCAGCTCTGTGAAGGGGAAAAAGTTACAAAACATCGCATGACGGCAATGTGATGCAGCGAGTTTGACACCTGTGCACTAGACCAACTGTTACTATTTGATTCAGTCCTAAAGGAGTCAGACTGGATCACTCTGTGTCTCTTTATTAAATTATGCTCTTGTGCATTCTCATAAATATAGAAACAGGGTTAAAATAATTTAGCTTCTTTAATATTAAGAGAAATGGAAGGAGTTATGAGCACAAAGCAGGCTTCATCACACAAATCATTAATAGAAATGCCAGGCATAAATCTGAAATGTGCAAGATAAGATAAGAAGATAAGATAACCTTTAGTGTCATTTACCTGTATACATAACAGCATACATTAAAATGAAATTCCGATGCCCCACTCTTGAAGGAAGAAATACCACCCACCAAACAATGTCATCATCCCAATAATAATAATAATAATATAATAACAGCAGCACCAACAAATGCCAAGTTATACATTTTGAATACATAGCGTAAAAAAGAATTTTGAGAGTTAACAAGATTTCTCCTATATTTTTATTTATTTATTTATTTATTTATTTTGTCACACAGTATATATAAGCATAAGCACGAAATAACTATACAATATATAAGCATATATATAAGCATAAGTATGTAATAACTATATTAATTAGATATAATGGAGGGAAACAATAGGACAGGAACAGTAGGCATGCTTGTGCTCTTATGCACGCCCCTTACAGACCTCTTAGGAATGGGGTGAGGTCAATAGTAGACAGTTTTTGGTTAAAGCTTTGTGGATTTTGGGAAGAGACCACAGAGTCAGGTAGTGTGTTCCAAGCATTAACAACTCTGTTACTGAAGTCATATTTTCTGCAATCAAGATTGGAACGGTTAACATTAAGCTTAAATCTATTGTGTGCTCGTGTATTGTTGCAATTGAAGCTGAAGTAGTCTTCAACAGGAAGGACATTGTAATAGATGATTCTATGAGTTAAACTCAGGTCATGTCGAAGGCATGGGTGGGGGTCTTTAACAGGGTGGGGGTCATCTGTAAGGTAATGTCCATCGAGTTTGTATTTAGTGTTTAGATTCTTTTTTCCAATGTGTAAGACTGAGCATTTGCTGGTTGAGATTTGGAGTTGCCAAGTTTTGGACCATTCTGACACAAAGTCAAGGTCTTTTTGAAGGGTAGCTGTATTGCTGGTGGTATTAAATAGTTTGACATCGTCAGCAAAGAGAACACAATTACTTATAATATAGTCACAGAGATCATTAATGTATAATATGAAGAAATATATGAATATATATTTGAAAATATATGAAGAAATATATGGAACAAAGCTATTACAGAATCTAGTTGTTCTGCTTTGGATATCATGAAGCCTCCTCCCAGAAGATAACCATGAAAACTGATCATGGAGAGGATGGGTAAGTCCCTGACAATAGTACTGACCCTGGTCAAGCAATGCTTATATGCCATGTCCTGGATAGAAGGAAGTGAATTCCCAATAATATTTCCACTGTCCTTACCTCTCTCTGGACAGCCATCCTGTCCAGAGCAGATACCACATTACGTTAATAGGAATCCACCCAATTGTTGTATATGCCCACTTCTGCTCATATGAAAGAATTCTGCTTTACTTTGCTTCAAGGACATACAAGGAAAGTGAATCTTTTCTGTTGGACATCATAGTGCACAGTCCTTCGTTAGTTCAGCTACATAATACAGGCAGCAACACTCTGATCCTCCTAGCTTTCCTGAATTTTCAGTTAGCAAGTAAAGTTGGTCTTTACTTTTTTTTAAAAAAAAAATCACCATTCCTTAATTGTTAAGTATTTGAGCTATCCTTCAGGAGTTAAAATAGCTTTGCAAAGAACATTAATTAACCTGATTTGAATAGGAGCATTCAAAGACCATTTCTTAATTAGTAAGAATCGTAGGACTAAGTTTCATCTTCCAGTTAAGTTCAAGAATTACAATGAAACTATTTTTAAAAATCTTCCATATTTTTATGTCATTAGAAAAATCTGTCTCCAGGTCTATAGATCAATAAAGTTTCGGGAGGCCTTAGTCATCTTGCCAGTAATGCATAAGCAAAGAAATTCGTTTTAACTAAATGCATTCTTGGAAGCAAGTCAAAAGCAGAATCCGGTTGTGTTGAGAAGGTACTTGTGTCCCAAAATTTATCTAAATGTATAGTTTGGCATAAATATTTTATCATTATTAATTATTATTTAGCTCTGTATTCTGTGTTTTGTACAGGATTTCAAGGCGATATATATATTACTCTTTCCTCCTTTTTCCCCCATCACAATAACCCTGTGAGCTAGTTGGGCTAAGAGAGAGAGAATAACTGTCCCAGATAAGAATGGAATGGAATGATGGGACTGTATATCTCAATCTGGATGTCTGATGGAGTTGTAGCAAATTTAACACAATTATATTAATATATAAGAAAAGTAGAGTCATTCCATTTATAACTGTTGGCAAATCAGGTATTTTGTAAAAAGTTGTCAGGGTTCCAAGTAACACCCCCAATGAAAGAAGACTCCAAGGCTAGACATTCCTCAAAGATCCATTTTATTAGAGATGTCATATTGGCACATCTGGAAAAACCCGAATCTGAAAGCTTCCAGGTTTTCCCCACCCAAAAGAAAGTCCAAGTCCCTGCCCCAGGACCTACATGTCCAACACATGGTCCAATTAATGCACAGTCCCAACTGGAGATGCCTCCCAGTCACACCACTTCAGGTGCAGGCAGAATGTCCTTGACTCTCAGAGAAAAGAATGTTATTATGGCTAGATATCTCCAACTACTTACAGTTTCCCACAGTACTAAATGTGGCAGTTCTGAAGATCCAAAGTAAAAGATGGCTTCCAGGACTGACAAAAGTTTAACTTGGTTATTTCCCTTTCCTACAACACTACAACACTAGAAGTTAATTACAGGGGCTTCTTCTCATTGCCCAGCAGCCAAATTATGCAGTGGATGAAAACCATGTTAAATCTATACATGTGCAAAAATGTTGACCAAATGTGGTAAATATGATAGGCTTTCTGCACTTCTATGGGGTAATAAAGAATGACAATTAGTGACTGGTATTAGATTCTTCTACATCTAGCTTTAGTTGTATGCATTGTTTTTTTCATTCATCTTTACCCTTAAGTAGCAAATGTTGCTCTCTGCATTAATCTCAGCTGCTATGTCTACATAGATCAAGACTTTTCCTGTCTCACAATTCTTTCTTCAGGCTCATAGTTGGCAACCAGGAATAAAGAACCCTTACCGTGGGGTGGTAGTGTGGCCTGTACCTGAAAACATTGAAATCACTGTGACACTTTTTAAGGTAAGTGTGTGTTTTGTTTTATTTTGAATTGCTCTCACTTAGACCATTGCTGCTTAAACACATGGGCAAAGTGGCTCCATACAGTCATTCAAGAAACTTTCTTTGCTGCTGACTGTGCTCTCTTGATGCACCAAGGCAATGATATACAATTGATGCTGAACTTCTCAGATGTTGCTATGGTCCTTGGCCTGATTATCAGCCTGAACAGAACTGAAGCATTTTACCAGCTTGTGCCAAATACCAAGTCCATAAAACTAAAAATCACTGTTCATGACACCCAGCTGATAAAAGTAAACAACTTCAATTACATGGAAAGCATCATCTCAAGCAATAGATCTTGACTCCAGGATCAGCCAGGCCAGCCAGGCACTGGGATGACTGCATATTAGGGTGCTCAATCAATATAACATCTCTATCTCCAGAAAGCTGGAATTCTACAGAGCTGTGGTTATCCCTTATCTCCTACATGGATGTGAGTACTTGATTCTGTGTTGAAGGCACATCAAACAACTGGAAAAAATTTCACACGCACATTCTCTACTCCATCCTTGATATTCATTGGCAAGACCATGTCTCTAACCTGGAGGTCTTCGATCACCCAGAGTCCACCAGCATTGAGTACCTGATCAGCAGAGACTAGATGAGGTGGGTGGGACATCTCAGAATGACCACCTTATGCTGTATGGTTTACTGAACTGTGGGAAGAGACTCAATGTTACTCAATGCTAAGCATCACAAAGACACTGTGAAAGAAACCCTATGTCACTCTGACATCTACCCTAGGTTGTGGCTGCTGACAGAATCTCAGCCCTGTGCTATGAAGCCTCCACTGCCTTTGAAGATATATGTCATCAAAAACTGATAGAAAACCCTGAGTGGCATCACAGAATAGCAGACTCATAGTCACTGAAACAATGGACTTTCAGACTGGGACTGCAGAGCTACTACCATATCCAAAGATGAACTGCACAATGCATGTCTTTGAATCCAAAGGTTTAGCATATATTCATTGACATTGTCAGTGGTTCATTATAAATCAAAATAAAGAAACCATATTCATGTTTAATGCTGTGAACTCAATAAATAAGCTGTCAAGGAACTGCAGGACCACTTTTAGAGAACATACTACAAAAATTGGCCTGCTATTTAAAAACATGTAGGTTTGACCTTTTAAATAACAAACCCATCAAGGTCTTATTCGAGCTAGGCTGTTTCTATGAAAAGTTTTTTTTTGTTTCAGAATAATAGATCTTGCTATCATGAAATTGGCAAAGAAATACTGTTTGTCTGCAGTACATGTCAATTTACTTTATTAGAAATTAAGTTCATCATCCAGGACAATAAAATGTAGTCCCCAAATCTTTAGGGATAGAAATGAAACAGGCAAGAACAGAAACAACAGAAGTTGAGAGAGGGAGAGGGAGGGAGGGAGAGATGCGTCCAGTTTGGAGTAAGTATAATTATCTGTGGTAAGTGGTTGTTATGTATTGATAATGCTCTGCAGATTGGAAACCGGGGTGAAATCTAAAAATTTTCCCTACCGGTTCTGTGGGCGTGGCTTAATTGGTGGGCATGGCTTGGTGGTCAGGTGACTGAATGGGCATGGCCAATAATAATAAATAATAAAAATAATAAAGTATATAAAACTTGGGAGCGCACCAGTCTACCTTCTTTAAAAATAGAGGCACCGGTCTACTAATTGCCTTTTTTTGGGAGGCACCGGTCCACCTTCTTTAAAAATAGAGGCATGGTCTACTAGCCGCCTACAGCACTGATCAGCTGTAGTGCACCCCTTTGAAGTGCCACAGCAGTCATTTAAGGCAGTTTGCAGCTGTATCACCACCGAGAGCTTCAGGGACAGAGAAGAGGAACAGCGAGGCGTGGGCAGTGAGGGGGGGACAGGGATTTTTGCTACCGGTTCTCCGAACTATCCCCCATCGCTACCAGATCGCGCGATCTGGTCCGAACTGGGAGCATTTCACCCCTGTTGGAAACTGTTTCATTCCTACTTCCAGCTCTTTGAACCTGTAGTTGTACTGGAAGGGTTTCCAATCTGCAGTCTGTGGCTGCTTGCAACTCTTGACGTCCATTTTTGTGGTCCCAAAGGCCCTTGGAAATGGATGCTAAAAAACCACTGATGAATGGATGTGCAATTTTCTGCTGGTTTCTGACAGTTACCAACACAGAAAAAGTGTTAAACTCTAAAAGTGGCTTAACATAGCTACTCAATTAATACCAAAACTCCACCCTTCCCAATATTGCCAATCCTGCCAAACCACTGGAAATCCTGTGACCCTCCACTTAGCTGATGGTGTTATTGTGGCCTTGGCTACACAAACCGTTAAATTAGCCACTGAACCTTTGCTTGCTCTTGTATGTAGAAAACCAGTGTGCACCCTGAGAAAGAATATGCTGAACATTTAAATTATTTATACAGTCATATATTTATACAGTTATAAATATAATGTAATTATGATTAGCCCTCATTTAAATATTGCCTCATATAGCAACTGTTCGCAGTTAAAGAATGGTGAAAATGTAACTTTGCGATGAGTCCTTTAATTTATGGTCTTTGCAGATCTGTAAAGAAAAGGAGAGTTGAAATAAAAGTTGTAAAATGTTTGACTTAGCAACTACTTCACTTAATGACTGAGTTGCTGGTCCCAATTTTGGTTGCTAAACAAAGATTGTCTGTATTCTTATTTAATACATTACCATGTTAGCCCTTAGCTGAAGTGATCTGGGTAGCTGACAAAATAGAAACTCATAAAACACAGCATACAAATATTTCAGAAATTTAATAGTTGCCAAGCCCCAAAATAAAGCCATGTAAAGTAAGACCTGAGTGATTTCTGCTTTTAGAATGGAAGGGATACAGTACATAGCCTGAAAGAATAAGAAAGAACTCTGTCTGGAATCAAAAATCTTTCAGGGTAGGCACCTAGCTGGCATTGCATTCCCAGCAACTGGGAATGGCATTCCACACCCGGGGCAGCTCCTCCTTGTTCCGAATAGCCACTCACTTATTTATTTTGAAAGAGGAGCTTTGAAAATTATTTTAGGAACTCACCAGCTATATATGGAAACAGATGGTATGTTATCTGACCTGATCTCAGGTGATTTCAGGCTTTCAGTTGGACCTAAAGATATACCAGAGGCTGGGACAGGCCATCAAATGGTACTGGTGAAATATGATAAGAATATCTTCTTGCCTGGTTTTGGAACATCTCTAAAAGCCAGCCTTGGTGTAAGCTAGCACTGCAGTAATTTAATAGAGCAAGAAAGTATTTCTATGTCACCTAATAGCTAATCCACTGGGTAATTCACCATATAAAGCTTAACACTTTAAAAGAGAAGGGCCTGATAAAAAGAGCTTCAGTGTTAAAACAGTGGGAGAATTACACTTAAATGAAACTACAACAGCATACTTTCAAACTTTTCTTCTCTCGATTCTCTCACCCCTCCTGTTCAACATCTATATGAAGCCGCTGGGTGAGATCATCAGTGGCTTCGGGGTGAGATACCAACTGTATGCTGATGACACTCAGCTGTACTTTTCCACCCCGGGCCACCCCAGTGAAGCTGTCGAAGTGCTGTCCCGGTGTGTGGAATCCGTACGGGTCTGGATGGGGAGGAACAGGCTCAAACTTAATCCCTCCAAGACGGAGTGGCTGTGGATGCCGGCACCTCGGTACAGTCAGCTGCAGATGCGGCTGTCTATTGGGGGTGAGTCATTGGCCCCGATGGAGAAGGTACGCAACTTGGGCGTGCTCCTGGATGATCGGTTGTCTTTTGAAGATCATTTGGCGACCGTCTCCAGGAGAGCTTTCTATCAGGTTCGCCTGATCCGCCAGTTGCGTCCCTTCCTGGACCGGGATGCCTTATGCACGGTCACTCATGCTCTCCTTACCTCTCACCTGGACTATTGCAATGCTCTCTACATGGGGCTCCCCTTGAAGAGCACCCGGAGACTTCAGCTAGTCCAGAACGCGGCTGCGCGGGTTATTGAGGGAGCGGTTCGGAGCTCCCACGTAACACCTATCCTGCGCAGACTGCACTGGCTACCTGTTGTTTTCCGGGTGCGCTTCAAGGTATTGGTTACCACCTTTAAAGCGCTCCATGGCTTAGGACCGGGCTATCTACGGGACCGTCTACTGCCGGCCTCTATCTCCCATCGTCCGGTGCGTTCCCACAGAGAGGGACTCCTCAGGGTGCCGTCAGCCAAACAGTGTCGACTGGCGGCCCCCAGGGGGAGGGCCTTCTCTGTGGGGGCTCCGACCCTGTGGAACGAACTTCCCCTCGGGCTTCGACAGGCTTTATCTGCCTGGTCACCGCCCTGAGTCCTTCGGGAGAAGGGCGGTATACAAATTAAAATATTATTATTATTATTATTATTATTATTATTATTATTATTATTATTATTATTATTATTATTATTATTATTATTATTATTATTATTATTATTATTATTATTATACACTGCAGTTCTGTCAAGATTTGGACATGTAATTAATGATTACTAAAATAACATTTGTTTGTATTAACTTTCATGGTGACCTAATTCTTATGCAGCCCCTAGAGTCCTAACCACTCATTGGGATTCATAGTAATTGTCCATGCTCCGAGTTCATCAGTCTCACCTAAATTAAAAGGTGCCATGTTGGAGAACGTAGCGGGGTAAGCTCCCGTTACTTGTCCCAGCTTCTGCCAACCTAGCAGTTCGAAAGCACGTAAAAAATGCAAGTAGAAAAATAGGGACCACCTTTGGTGGGAAGGTAACAGCGTTCCGTGTGCCTTTGGCGTTTAGTCATGCCGGCCACATGACCATGGAGACGTCTTCAGACAGTGCTGGCTCTTCGGCTTTGAAACGGAGATGACCACCAACCCCTAGAGTTGGAAACGACTAGCATATGTGCGAGGGGAACCTTTACCTTTACTTTTATGTTGGAGAAGTTTGGGTAGAAGGTTGGGGATGATCAGCGGGTTCAAGTAGGGGATAAAGATGTCCCAAAGGAAGGAAAGAAAGATGTTTGCACTGCTATTTTGCATCACAGCATGAAAGTATCCCTCCCAACAGAACTTATTTGCACTGATTAAAAGCTGAAGATCAGAGCTGTGCTCCTGGTTTTTATTTCTACTGGCAGTGGCTGATGACAGAATGCATTGCTCATGCAGTCCGTATAGGAATCAGAGATAAAGGACCAAATCTGTTTGCAAAGCAGCACTCTAAAATAGTGGTGTGAGTAAAGAACAGGCACCAAGCTAGACAAGCCTTATGTTCTGGAAGTGATACGACTGCATTATCTCTGAATCGGTAAGTGGCTGTTGAAACGGCCTTGCTGATAGGATTAAAGGTTATGTCTGGGCATCTCCGACTAATGAGAATGTTAAGTATAGCCTCTTAGCAGGGGCAGTGGGTACTTGAACACTTGTTACTTAAAAGCATAGATAATCGGTCTCTGGGCAGAGTATTTGCCTTAAACAATAAACTTCAGAGGAACTTGTTCATATTCTTCCGTTTGAGAAACCTCTACATGCATATGATGGTCTGTCTTCTCTGACCTTTTTCTTTTGAAATCGTATCTCTGGCTTTATGTTCTATGATGGAGCTTCAGTGGCCTCCAAAATTTCACCGAAGAAAATAGAAAGATGCCTGTGATTGTTCAGTGGTCAAAATGAACACCTCAAACTTAGATTATTTCCAATTAACAGGTTGTCATTGTATGAGGAATAGGCTAAAGGTTGCTTTTTTTCAAGAAATGATCAAATATCTGTAAGAGATTGTACCTCCGTGATGACCTACCAACTAGATTATGACAAAAACATTTATAAATATAAATCATTTCAGCAAATGAATTAAATATTATCCTGAATTGGTGAAGTGATGTGTTAGTAGGGAATTAACTGAAAGAAAAGATATACAGCTCGGAATACAATATGTCTGGTCCCAATGACTGACCAAGATTGGATTGTGCAAAAGATATGCAGTTACTCTCCAGCCATGAGTATGTGTTATATGTATATTTTATCCAACTGGCACCTCTACACATTGCAAAAACATGAGTGGAACATTAAAATTGGTTATGATGTATGTAATCAGAAAGAAGTCTAACTAACAATGTAAAGGAACAAAGTATTTGTATCACACAATACCAATATCTGAAAGGAAAATGCTCTTAAAGGAGGCACATGAATCATCTCAACTTCCTGGACTTTCATTAGTTGTTGTTGTTTTTTTAGCAAAAACAAGGAGCTACCCCCTATTTTCATTAAAAAATTTAGAAATTTGCTCCTCCTCTCTCCCTCCCTCCCTCCCTCCCTCTCTCCCCCCTCCTCCCTCTCCCTGTGTATTTGTACTCAAATCTACCACTCATGTTGACTTTGAAGCCTAGTTTAGTCGTCTTATGTGCTGATTTACAACATGGATATTCATCAGTAATGCTGACATGTAACATAGATTTCTAAATAAGTGAGTGGGGGGGAGAAAGAATATAAATGAAAATTACCTATCAAAAGAAAAGGTCTTTAAAACTGTTGGAATAATACTATATAATAAAAAAACCCTCAATCTCTACACCTGTGTTTCATTTCCCTTGTTTGAAAATCAATAAATCTTGGAAGATTTTGTGTATAGTTCATTCAAAAAAGCGATCTGTAGTCAGACCAAAAGAAAAGCAATAATACAATATAATGCTATGGGACAAGCTGCGAAAACTAACATACTAGGAAGACATAAAAGTCTTCCTGGTTTCTTCCTAGCTGGTAAAAAAAACACATCAGCTACTTTTCAGTCCAGTATATGACTCTATTAAACCTCCCTTCAACATATACTCAGCGGTACTTTACCACTAAGTGGTTAAGCAGTAAGTACACTTTGCCAAATACACTCCTATGCAGAGCATTTGAATGGTGAAAAGAGAATAAGATATAGTAAAAATTGCTGCTAAAGAGGCCTTCCGACAATGGGTTCAGACTTTAAATCTGTCATCCTCTAGATCCAAATCCAGGAATCATCTGTTTATTTTCTTCCATAGGTTTATTGGGTTCAGAAAGGAATTTAATATTGTATTCCTACCTTTCAGGATCCCCACGCAGAGGAATTTGAAGACAAAGAGTGGACATTTGTTATAGAAAACGTAAGTGACAAAATGGTGTTTTGCTTTGGATTTTAGCTTGATATTGGAGCCATTTCCCATCTACCAGGATAGGAAACTCCTTTCTTGTCCTTTGTGCAGGGAGGAAAGAAAAGGCTTCTAACATAAACACTTCTAACATAAATATGGCCCCTTTTCAAACTGATTGACTTACATTTAAGTCAATTGCTTTATTAGTCAATTGGCTTTTCATAGATGCTGAATCACTGCAAAGTCTTTTTTGCAACATCTGGAGTTAAAACATAATAGGTAACTGCAAAAGATAACAATTTTGGTTTATTTTGATTGAAACATATGGCTTGCAATCAGATCATTTTATGCATTTGCAGTTAAAGCAAAACATCACTACAAAATGCAGAAGCATTCCCTCTTCACCCAACATTATTTTCAAATAAAGTTTGAGAAAAGTTGGGAAATCCTTCTTAAGGTTGATAGCACCACACAGTGGCCAGAGAAATAATTGTTTAGGAAAAATGGTTTGGAATAGTGTTTTTCAAATTTGATAACTTTAAAGTATCTGGATTTCAATTCCCAGAACTCCTTAGCCCAGCGGTCGCCAACTAGTGGTCCGTGGACCACTGGAGGTCTGCGAGAAAATTTTGGTGGTCCCCAAAATGCAAAATTATTTGCATTTTTTATATTGCACTAAATCGGGGTCCTCAAACTACACCCCCTAGACTGGATACGTGCCATGAATGCTTATGTTGCTGCAGAGAGTCTCCCACTTCAGGGTCTTTTTGTGTGAGTTGGGGTCTGCTTCAGCCTCCTGGTGCAGGGCTTTGGGTGAAGGCTGGAAGGAAGTGCTGCTGGTGGCGAAGAGCCGGAGGGCCTTGTTCCAGTGAAACTGCATCATGGCCTAGAACTGGCTGACCATTTCAGCCCACTGAGCCTCCAGGCGCCAGTACCTGGCCTTGCATTCCTGCAGGTCTTCCCTCTGCTTGGAAAGCCTATGCTCCTAGTCCTCATTGAGGTGCTTCTGCTGAGCCTCCTTCTCGGTCAAATCCAATTTGAACTGAGCTGTTTTGCCTACTCTTTCTCGTGGTGGCTGCTTAACTCCAACAACTGCTTCCTGTTGGGGCCCTAAGGAGCCCGGGCAGGCAGGCAAGGAGTGGCTGGGAGGAGAGGGGTGAGTAGAGGCCGACGAGGCACCCCTCGATGACATCAAGTTGTTTTGTTTGTTTGTTTGTTTTTTTACATTTATATCCCGCCCTTCTCCGAAGACTCAGGGTGGCTTGCAGTGTATAAGTCAGTGCCCACCCAGTCACATGACCACCTAGCCATACTCACCCAGCCAGTCATTAAGCAGATCATATTAGTGGTCCATGGGATTTAAAATTATGAATTTAGTGGTCCCTGAGGTCCAAAAGGTTAGGGACCCTTGCCTTAGCCAGCATGCTGGGCACACTGCAGTCCATGCATCTTAAAAGTTGACTGTATGATTGGTGTGTGGAGTGGAAAGAGATGTGGCCAGGGACTGACTGTGGAACAAATCATAAAGTGCTGATGTAAAGTTTCCAAATCAATCTAAAGTGAAAGAGCAAAATCAACTACAGGTAGTCCTTGACTTACAATAATTCATTTAGTGACTGTTAAGGTTACAATGGCACTTGAAAAATGTGAGTTATAACCATTTTTCACCATTGCTACCTTTGCACCATCCCCATGGTCACTTGATCAAAATTCAGATGCTTGGCAACTGGTTCATATTTATGATGGTTGCTGTGTCCTAGCATCATATGATCACCTTTTGTGACCTTCTGACAAGCAAAGTCAATGGGGAAGCCAGATTCAGTTAACAGCTGGGTTACTAACTTAAATCAACTGCAGCGGTTCACTTAACAACTGTGATAAGAAAGGTTGTAAAATGAGGCAAAACTCACTTAACAAACGTCTTCCTTAACAACAGAAATGTTGGGCCCAATTGTAGTCGTAAGTCAAGGACTACCTATAGAGTCCAGTATTTGATCACGAGCTTATACCTACTATTTTACAAGGAAAACATCAGGAATTGCTTTTGAAATTGTGAACCTCTTTGCTAGATTATCACTTTATATGGCAAGCCAAAGACCAGGTATTCAATCTGGATTTTAAAAAAGTGATGTATTAGAATATAGAAAAAGTATAGAAAAGCCTTTGATTATATCTACAAAGTCATACTACAGAAGGTCTTTAGAATAATATCATCCCAGAACATCTCATAGTTGGGCTGTTGGGCTGAGCTCCGAGTTTAGCAATTTGGTTGCAAAGGTTTCATCTCAAACTTTTCACACAATCCATCTCATTGTCCTTGCGTACACAGCTCAGGAAGCCACTGTCTAGACAGGATGTAGCAGGAAAAAAGGAAAGGAAAGGAAAGGAAAGGAAAGGAAAGGAAAGGAAAGGAAAGGAAAGGAAAGGAAAGGAAAGGAAAGGAAAGGAAAGGAAAGGAGTGAGACAAGGATGTATAATTTCTCTTTACAGATAGTCCTCAGTTAACAACCATTTGACCATTCAAAGTTACAATTATGGCACTGAATGAGGAGATTTGCAGCCAATCTGCAAAGTTGTGGTCATCACAACATTGTGTGATTGCAATTTGGGCACTTGGCAACAGGCTTGCAATTGAAATCATTGCAGCATCCCATGGTCACATTAATGGCCCTTTGCAACATTCACTTCTAGCTTCTGACAAGCAAGATCAATTGGAAGCCAGCAAAAAGTCACAAATGGCAATCCCAGAACCTTGCATCTAACAACCACGTAGAATTTGTCCAACAACTGCAATTGGAATTGTTAGAACTGCCCTTATAAGTCGGCACAGTCACATGAAATCATGTTTTCCCATCCCAATTATGGTTGTTAACCAAGGACTACCTATTTTAACATATATGCTGAATATATTTTGAGGGAGACTAGTTTGGAGGAAAATTAACATGGTTTTAAAACTGTAGGAAGAAATAACCTGGTTGCTCACTGTATATAAACAAACTGGTTATATAGCAAAGTTATTTGAAACAATGACTGATGCCATGTAGCTACATACTACTCTGTAATGGCAAGGATTTTATAATAAATGCTTTCTTTTTGTATCATGTGCATGTCTTTAAAGAAGAAATCCATGGAAATTTACTTATAGTTAAAAGTACCAGTTCTTTGATTTTTGTACTTATCTCTTCTCCCATGACATTAACTTTTTAAAAAGCTTGTTTTCTCTTCTCCCCAGAATCAAATACCTGCATTTAATACATTTAGAGTACAGAACTTACAGTTCAGACATGTCTTCCCAACTAATTTTCCTGTCATATTCTTTTGTATGTTATTCTGCGATCTGTGAATCGTTGCCTAAGCCTATTCTATATATAACTCAGAATTAAATGTTGTTTTGTCAGCTGTCACATTCTTGTTCTAATTTAAATTTAGTAGAAAATCAGAAAAGTGTATACTTTTTAAGAACATAACATTTGCTTACTGTACAATAAATGTTTAGCATTTTATTCTAGTTCCAAAATCTTAGAATTTAGGTCATTAGAGCAAATCTTGCATCATATCTTTTTGGATTGGTGGATGTGTGATTTTTGAACTTTTTAGGAGGGGAATGTCAAAAAGTATTATTTTGGATGTTTCAGTGGCTGAACTTGATCTTTCACATATATCTTTTCTTTCTTCCTAAATTTTGTGGATGGGCAGAAAATGCAAAGAATGCCAACCTGGAGACATCTATCCCATAATATTCTAACATAACTTTCAAAAGTTGATAGATGTAATCTCAGAACCACTGAAAGACTATAACATCTAGGATACAGTGTTCAAGTTGGTCAGTCAACATACAAGAAAGTTGCTAAATAATTAGAGAGAGTGTAGAGGAGAGCAACAAGGATGGTGTAAAATCCTTTGAAAAATGGTGAAAAAGAACTATGTATGTTTAGCCTAAGAAATAGAAAGCTAAGAGGAGACATGATAGTCTTCCAGTGCTGGAAGGGCTATTACAGGAGGAGAGTAGGAATTTATTTCCCATAGTGCAAGAACTAGTGGGTGGAAGCTTTACAGAGAGAAATTCAAATGCAGAATAAAGAGGAATTTTCTGGCCATTTAAACCAGTGGTGAAATCCAATTTTTTTTACTACTGGTTCTGTGGGCATGGCTTGGCGGGTATGGCAGGGGAAGGATACTGCAAAATCTCCACTCCCATCCTACTCCAGGGGAAGGATATTGCAAAATCTCCATTCCCTCCCTACTCCTGGGAGAAGGATATTGCAAAATCTCCATTCCCACCCCACTCTCGGGCCAGCCAGAGGTGTCATTTGCCGGTTCTCCAAACTATTCAAAATTTCTGCTACCAGTTCTCCAGAACCTGTCAGAACCTGCTGGATTTCAACCCCTGATTTAAACTGTTAAGGAATAGAACACAGCTTGCTTCCTGAAGTTGTGGGTGCTCCATCCTTAGAGGTTTTCAAAGAAACTTTAGACAAACATTTATCTAGGATGGTCTGAGGATTTTCCTGGACAGGAGATTGAACTAGAAGACCTTCCAGGCCCCATCTAGCCTTAAAATTGTATGAAAGGCAAGACTGCTGAAAAGGCAGCGAAATATCCTTCATTTTATAGCTCCACTTCCCTGATCCCCAAGCATAGCATCTATATTGAAATGAGTTTGATGACACATAATTTCTGCAATTATTTCTGATTCTTCATGGTAAAATACAATCTGTCTTCCAAATTGCTAGACCCAATTTGCTTAGATATTTTTTCAGCCTTGCTTCCTGCTAGCTGCCTTCCAATCTCTTGTTTTCCATAGAGGAGCGTGTATTGGGTGAGATAGCTGACCAGAGCTGATATCAATGATAGTTTTTGCCAGCTGGAAAGAGGAAACTGCTAAATGGAGACAGAATTCTGGAAATAAACCTCTAATACTACATTAGGAATGTTTAAAACCAGCAGCGTATTTCAGCAATTCCTAGCATATGTTTATTCATAGAAAATCAGCAGTAAAATATACTCACCGGAACATGCCAGGGACTTGAATCTCCATGAGGTCTTTTTCTCTTTCCAACATCAAATATCAAAACAGAGTTCTGGTAATTGTTTTACAGTGGGGTTCTAATCATACTCCAGATGTAAGCTGAGGTGTCTAATGCTCCTTTTAATAAAAAAGTATGTTCTTTTTTTAAAAGAATGGTTCAATTTGCTATATTCTTTTGCATGCGTATATGATGTTTCCTTTTGATAGTGAGCACATTTTTGTATTTAAAATGATGCTTGCTGGGATAGCATTATGTTAGTCAAATCTCATTTCACCGTAGGCGCCGGGGGAGGGGAGGGGACAATGGCCAGGCGTAGTTGCAACCACATACTGTCTGATTTTCAGCAAAGGGGACAGTACGAAACCCTGTAAAAAAGGAAGAAAACAAAATGCCAATACATAGTCATTAAATGGGAGGGGGAGAGGATTTGACAGATGGTGGCTCCCTTATGAGAGGGTTTAAGATTTCATTTAAGATACTGCC
Organism: Ahaetulla prasina; assembly: GCF_028640845.1. NCBI lineage: Eukaryota > Metazoa > Chordata > Lepidosauria > Squamata > Colubridae > Ahaetulla > Ahaetulla prasina. The sequence goes on along the minus strand of NC_080539.1, from coordinate 177,589,719 downwards.
TCCAAGGTAGTGTTTTGCATAACATTTGGATCAAAAGTGTTACAAACTGCACTAAAATATTTATGGGGAAGTAAAGCTGATACAAGTAAAATGCTTGCTTTTGATGCCAATTTTCTACTGTATATATTATCATAGACTAAGAGCTGGTCTGCATCTTTGGAGCTGGTGTTGATAAGCATCATCACACTTGCATTGAGTGGTAGAAGTCTTTTCCACTGTTGAGTTTGATGCTTTTAAAGCTTGTTGTTTATCATGGTTATTACTTTGTTCGGATGTGGTTGAATAAGTGGGACATGTTTTGTTGGTTGATGCCCATGGTATAGTCAATGTGAGGAAAAGGACTTGTGTGTCCCCTGCATCCTTAACAAGTAAATACATTTTTCAAAGTAATCTTTCACATTTTGAAGTTTTTCCCTTATGAGAAATTTTTTGTCTATTTCTTTACAATTTTAAGGGAAATTGAAACCCAGCTGATCTGTCATCATCTACTTAAGAACGATTAAATTTACATCTGTTTCTTCTTATTTAAATCAGAAGTGTCTCTTTTCTGACTTATTTTGGCATAAGAGCAATAGCATTTAGACTTATATACTGCTTCATAGCGCTTTACAACACTCTCTAAGTGGTTTACAGAGTCGGTGAGACTTGAAGTGCCGAACTGCTGGCAACCGGCGATCAGCAGAAGTAGCCTGCGGTACTGCATTCTAACCACTGTACCACCAGGGCTCTTTATCATAATGATAAAGTGATGACTTATACCTGAGCTCATGGCTTCTCTTCTCCCCTAGAATGGATCAGAATCTTTTGTTTCTGTGATCAGTTTACCACATATCTAACTATTAAACTAGTTAGTCTTAATTGTGATTTAATTGAGAAACCCTTATAGATCATTATTTGGTGTTTGTTTATGGCCAGCTTCTTGAAGCCCATTGCTTCAGGTTCACAATGGCCCATAATTCAAAACTTTATGATTGGTTAAAAACAGTGATTGTCTGAAATAATCAGCTCGCTCTTATTAGTATATTTGACACTCACTCTCCAGAGATTATATTTATCTTTGCAGAGAGGGGCAAAACTACCAAAGCTCCAGAACTGTCAGAAGGAGGGTGACTTATTTCTGTAGGAGGCTTTTTTTTAAAAAAAAAGGCCAAAATAGAAAGGAAAAAAAAAACCTAGGTTGTTCTATTAGTGTTTGAATTTGTTTCTGAAGTATTTGCAGGAGTGAGGAAGGGAATGGATGTGATCGTTTCTCTCTTAAGAAACAAAGATTCCCACTTCCCATTTCTTCTTTCCTTCCTCTTTCCTTTCTCCCTCCCTCCCTCCTTCTTCTCTCCTCTTCTTTCCTCCCTCCCCTCCCCTCCTTCCTTCTTTCCTTCCCTCCTCTTTCCTTCCTGAAACAGCCAATGGGTCATAGGTTATCTAGTGAGTTCTTAAATGTCCCACTTAAGAATACTTTTTGCCCCAAACTAGAAAGCTACATTCTTACCTTGCTAATTACAGTATAGAAGATCTACTGCAGAGGTGTGTGTGTCTAGTCCAAGCTGTTTTAAATAGCAGTAGCACTTCGACTTATATACTGCTTCACAGTGCAATCCCAGTTGTGCATTGAATAAACCCAAATAATAAATCATTGAATTAAACCAAAGTTTTTGTGCTGGTCTTGTATTGGGATGGATTTGCTTATTAATCACATTATTAAACTGGGCATTTGGTAAATACTCTTGAGTAATCTTTAGCATTGGTCACCTGACAGGGAGTTCAGCACTGAGCTTGAAATTTTTTTTAGGGAGGGGGATATTTTTGCAAAGAACTTGTGCAGCCAGTCATATAAATCACAAAGCAAAGACAGCAAAAACTTGAAACACAAAGATACAGATGATTCCTGATGTTATCCTAAAGGTCATTAATCACAGAAATCATATCAGTGGAAGAAGCTGTTTAGGCTGTCAAATCCAATCCCATGCTTGTTGTTTAAAGTAGGAGATAACTGTAAGCTCCTTCCCTAATACTGCCAAGAAAACTGCCTTAATGCAGTCAGTGCTGTCAAATTCAACTTCAGGGTGTCTTTACTGTTTATTCCATCAATCCCACAAAATACATTTTTGCAAAGCTGTTTAATACATGTTTCATAATAGTAAAGCTTCTCTTACAAGCATTTTGATTTTGAGTATACAAACCAAAGTAAAGCTCTTTTATTAAACACTTGTAAAATGAAAATAAAGCTCTCACTGAGTATTGTACATTTACGGCCCAAAGTTTACTTACTCCTTTGTATAGGAGGGAAGAGGGAAACAATTTCATACCATGCATGATACTGGGAAATTCCTTGATTGCTGAAGTAGAAGCATGTATTGTTTTTATCAAATCATCCTTTTTAATTTCCTTTGGTGCTGCCCATTTCAATTGTATCTGCCTTTTTGCTATCAAACTGTCTTTCCCCTTGCTTATATTTGTATTTCAGTTGCACATGACATTTTTGTTCATTTTTTTCCTCTGCTATACTTTTCTGTCACTGTACTTCCTTCATTTTTTTTCTTCATTGGATGATTTCAAAGAAGCCTTAAGATACAGAAGAACATCCATTACCAAAATCTCTTTAGGGACAGTACCCTTAAATACTTCAACTTGACATTGTTCAATTATATAGTATAAATAGCAATAAATCTAATCAATGGCTGCCAAATCAAACTGGACACAAACACTTTATCAAATATATCAGAAATGGAGCACGTAGATTGACAGTGTCTGGGCTCAGAAGCTCAACAGAGTCAAGATCAGTTCCTGTTTGAATGGAAGACTTCCATGAAATATCAAAATATCAACTGGAGATATCACAACTCAACTAAAAAGTGAGAAAATTATCCCGGAAAAATGAATAATAAAGCTGTTTTTGTTCTAGATATGTCTGTGAAGAAAACAAACTGGATGTCTCTAGGAAGTCACCAGGAGTGAAGCTTCAGTTGAAGGAGACTTTTACCTTGATTGTGTTTGTGTTTGCATTAATTCTCAGAACGATCACTGTTGACTCTGAAACAATTTGGAGAGAATTGTAGTGGACTTTCACCTTCTTTCTGCTAATTTACATGTGTGTTGCTTCTTTTAAAGGAGACTTTTACCTTGATTGTGTTTGTGTTTGCATTAATTCTCAGAACGATCACTGTAGACTCTGAAACAATTTGGAGAGAATTGTAGTGGACTTTCACCTTCTTTCTGCTAATTTACATGTGTGTTGCTTCTTTTGGGGAGGGCATGGAATAGGGATAATCTCATTAAAATGCAGAGCTATCTTTTGGGGAATTTTTCCAGGTCTTAATGGGTTGAGACATTTTTCAGCAAAGGGAATTTTATTCAGATTGCCCTGAATTTTGAATTTTCCTCCCTTGTTTCACTTTGGAAGTTATTGGAAGCTGGTTTTGAAATGTACCAAGTTCATGATGAGTTTCTCTTGGATTGTACCATAACTGTTGTCAGAACAAGGATTTTGATCTGCTTTAGGAGAGAAGCATGCATATTTGCTTTGGGAAAAACTAATGTTGTCTTCTAAGTCATGGCTAAGTGATTTCAGGATACTAAATGACAATATAGCCTATGGTTATGGGTGCCTAACCCAGCTATAACTAAATTAATGTGCAGAGGCGTTTGTGTCAGAATGACTATCATCATCATCATCTCCTAAGGTTCATTTCGGATTGAGGCAGTGAATAAATAACATACATTAGATTCAAGATAATGAGTTAAGAAGAATAAATGGCAGGGTGAATGCGATGAATGCATATTGGAAGAAAATGCAACAATTGCACATCCACGTTGTTGGGTACAGTATTCCAAACAGTATGGCTTTATTGTTTCAAAGCAGGACACAAAACTGGAGAAGAAGTGGTTTCAGCCTGTGAATGGAAATTTAGACTTCCACTCTGATGGCAAGACGTTGATGGGATAGAATCTATATAGCAGTGCCCAAGTGACAGTGATAATCTCTTGCTGATTTTTATAGGTTGGCTGATTTTTGTGTGTGTGTGCCCAAGCTTTCTGACAATAGTAAAAGTCTAAACAGTTTTTTAGAGCAAACCAACCAGGTCTGAAGGAGGAGAGTTGATTTGCCTTGTTCTACAACATTTTTCTGATTGTTACAGAGGCCATACTCATGCTGCAGCCTTCTGGGAAACAGGCCAGTGGTGGGATTCAGCCAGTTTGCACCACTTCGGGAGAACCGGTTGTTAACTTTCTGAGCCGTTTGGCAAACTGGTTGTTGGAAGAAATCATTACGGCAGAGAACTGGTTGTTAAATTACTTGAATCCCACCACTGAAACAGGCTGACCCTGTGGAGACATCCAGTTTTATAGGGTGCTGTGAAGGTGTTCTGGGGACCATACCAGAATAAGCAGGAGAGGGAGATGAAACCCCACCCACTCCCTTATTCTTGGCAAGGTAATTCATGCCTTCAGCAACAAACTGTGCTTAACTGAAGCAATGGCTTAAAGAGTAGTGAGAGAGGATTTGCAAAAGCCAAGTCAACTTTTCTTTAGGAAGGCTTATTCTTGATCCTTTTCAGTAATACTGTATTCCAATTATTTTTCTGGAATAGGTGGTTAGATATTCAAGCTAATTTATGCTATCTCTTTTATAGACATAATTCTACAGCAGTGAGATCAGGAACAAAGCTGCGAGCAAACCTACATTTCCTCTTGTTCCTTATTTCCTCACTTTCTGCCCCTTTGGCCTATGGGTAGAATCACTCTGGATACCAACATAGTAAACCATGTTTTGTTTTGTTATAGTTTCTGGAAAAAAAATTAAATTGGCTGCATTCACACAATAAGCCATTCTAAGCCAGAACTACAACAATAAAGAAACTGCTTTTACTACAAACTAAATATTAAAATTTTGAAAGGACTTAGAATCCCTACTCCCTCTCCCCCCACTTCCCCCCTACCCCCATTCATAAACAGCTAGTATTATTAGTATTGGAGCAACTAGTGATGAAGGGAAAATAGTGAATTGTAATATTTATTTACAATAGCCATTATATATTGCTCAATAATAAGCCTTGCCTGAGTTTTAAAATACCTGAACTGATAATGGTATTGATAATTTCACTAGCTTTACATAAATTATAGCCAGTGATTTTCTACTGGAAATTATATAAGATGGTTATTATTGAACTGACCATGAATAGAAGAACCATTAATGTGTAAGAAACACAGTAAATGACTCAGCCCTGAGAAGCATGAAAATGTGAGAACAGTGGATCGAACTAACCCCACTTCAATTCTGTATGATATAATAAAGGCAAAGGATTTTAACATTCTGTTGTTATAGCCTATAATAGTAGCTCTCCAGGTAAGAAGGGTATTCTTTCCTGACCTGGCTTACCTTGCAAGGCTGGCATACAGTGCCAAAGGAATGCCATTTCCAGCTTGCAGGATTTTTTTTTTTAATTCAGAGATTTCCCTTTTGTTACCAGTTCTACTGCATTTGCTGGAGTTTCTCAGAATTTCATATTTATATGTAGCATTAATGAAATAATATAATCCTTTGAGCATCTGATAAGCATCAGAGCTAAGATATGATTATAATCCTTCCATAGGTAGATAGTTTCTTTATTTACTGGTTCTCCAAAGTGTTTCTCATTTTAGCAATATATTTGAGTGGAGAAAGGGGGGAAAAACTTATCTCCACGGGAGACGTACCCTGATCAATTTGTTTGGGCTGAGCAGGTAGGCAAGGTGGGACTGTTTAGTATATGGATAGGAGACTTCCAGGGAATAATAGAATGTTAAAGCAAGTCGGGTGGAAAAAAATTAAATCAGAAGAATCAATAGAAGAATAAATACAAATCATATCTGCATTGCTGCCAAGACTATGTCCATGAAGTTGAATTCAGTTTGGATGCGATTTTTTTACCTTGATTATAATCCCTTTTACCTTCATTATAATACGGTATGAAGCCAACAAAAGTGAAATGTGAGTTATTATAAATCATAAAAAGATATATTGGTAGTTCCTAATCTACTTGCTGCACAGGATAATATCACCATTCTTTTTTGCTTCCTATTTCCAACTGAAAATATGCATAAGTGATATTGCCAACATTTGCTCACAATCTTTTTTTTTTTTAATAAAGAGGAAGAAAGTGAATAGTAGAGGAGAAATGAGCTGACTTGTCTACTTTAATAATTATTTTCTGATGTGGTCATGACATCATATGTGTTCCTATCAGTAGTGGGAGTGATCTAGGGATTTACTTGAGGCCATATGTACCCTTTCACATCAACTGAAAAGAACAAAGGATGAAATAAAACTAAGGTTGTTTTGACTTCCTGGAATTTCCTAATAACTCCTGAATTCTGGAGGAAGTTAATGGGACTTAACAAACCATCTTTCCAAACATGAGGCTGCTTGGTACTCTTTAACCACTTGATGGCACCCTTTGATTTAGGACGTAACTCATTAGGAAGGAGGAAAAAAAACCTGTGGTGTGGCTGTAGTAGCTGTAATGGAATAACATGTAAGAACTAAAGGTATCTGGTTAATGTAGAGATGAAATGAATGGAACAGCAAGGCTAAGCTTTCCTGACCCTTCATGAGAGAATAGATGAAAAAAAAAAAAGGGCGGGGGGGGGGGAGAGAATAAGATATTGTGCCAAAGGGAGATGATGAAATCCGAGATCCACACACATAATCTCTGGCTCAGCCTCTGAAATGTTAATCCCTGGGTAGAATTATTTTGAACTGTAGATTGCAATTTATCATCAAAATGGCAGTGTGTCGAAAAATACTCCTTGCATGGGTGATGTTCAGAGCTAGCCAATTTTAATATAAAATAGTTTGCTATTTAACATTTAATAACAGCTCCTTAAACTTGGGGAATTTTTTTCCTTGCTTTTCCTGATGCTGAGGCTGCCTTCTAACCAGACGTTGTGGGGTTTTCAAAAATTTCTCCTCAAAACTTCTAAGTGCATTATTCTTTTGGTTCTGTTCATCTCTAATTTTTAAAGTAAGAATGCATTACTTGGAGAAAACAATTTCACTTCAAACTGAACAATATTGTTCACAATGTTATCCACGGCTGTAAACAGAAACAAAAACTTCATAAGATCTTAGGAGTATGTTCTTGTATTTCAGCTCTTTATAAATCATTGTGAGATTTCTTTATTTTTTTGGGTAGAAATAGATATAGAACATTAGGCTAGATTTTACTTTTCTAGACTGACTTCGACATTCCTAGTGAGTGGCCTTAAGGCAATTTATAATATAGCAAAATCACTAAAACAGAGTTAATAAATGTAATTTAAATGAAAGGTTTAAAAAACAGAATGCAGAAGTAAAACCTTCCATCTCAGAATTTTAAAACTGTTAATAGCTAAGCAGAATAAATGTTTTGACTGCATGCCCGAAAACCATCAAGAACTAGTATTACTCAAAGAATTCTTATTGAGTATTTTTCTATATTTGTTATAGGTAGCTCTAGTGCTGCTTACCAGCATAAGTGCATATCCAATTTTTACATTATTTGAATGTTTTGTAAATATTTAAAATAATCTCAAATGTTTGCTAGGCAAAATTATATATGCTCAGATATACTGTGCATATTATATGTATGAATTATGTCATGAATCTTAATAGACAAATTATATGTGACATGGCAGTTCTATAATCTATCCATATTTCCATTTTTATTTAAAATCAAGCTCCATTTTTTCTGTTACTACTTTTTCTCAAATTTGCTTCTTGTCTTGCTTTGTGTGGGGTAGACAAGCAAATACCTGTAATATCCTATGTGATGTTTAGATTGGGCCTGAAGCCAATTAATTTCAACTGCAAGAGAAGAAAAGTAGGTTCTGCTAAAATATATGTATCTGATTTACATTTCAATACTAAATTTCACATTTTTTGGTTTTTATTGTTTTAAACGTTTTATATTGTATTTTATGGATTGACTGCAAGGTGAGATGGGCAGCCTAGAAGTTTAGCAAATAAACTAACTAACTAAATAAATAATACCAAATATATTGACATACGGTTTTTTTGTTTCAGTGGGACTTATTTCTGAGCAAGTTTTCTAATCCTCACAGTGTGATGAGATTTATTGAAGCAAATAGTTTAACTTTGCCATTAATATAAACTTTCTTTTCACTCTGACATCTAAAACTCAGTGGAACTCTAGACATTTGAAGGGATTGTTCAAGAGCAACAATACATGCCAGATAACCAAGCTTTTGCTTAACTGGGAAGGGGTTTTCCTATCAGCTTTTAATTCTGACAGGACTAATTAGCACCTAGCAGTTGTTTATCTGATCACTGCTAAATACTTGATGAATGCTGATGATTGGGAGGAGGGGAGACAAGAGGCAAATAGATCTGCAGTTGCAAGACAGACTCCCAGATCTGGGGATTCAGAAAAGATAGTTATTTATAAAGGCTTTATTTTTGAAAGAAGCTATTGATTCTTATAGAAACATTTGGTGGGCATTAACTTTTAGATGTTTTTTTACAAAATATTTTTAGATATTAGATGATGGATTTTAGATATGTTTGGTAGCTCATAAAATTCACAGAATGTATGTGTACTGTTTTAAATATATGGTAAATATCCTGCAATATTAAATACTTGTTTATAGAATTAATATCAGGGCTTCTTCAAATTATAGCAAGGAATAAACGGAAGTATGTTTTCCTTAATATATGATTTTAAAAATATCAAATTCAGATTTCTCTTTCATGCTATAGGGTTTTTTTTGCTGTCTGGGTTTTACGTTGGTAAGTTAGCATCCATAATGAAATGGTTGAAAGCTCTCTTTTATAGATAAGTCAGCCAGAAGTAAGTTCTTACATTAACATTCTAAATAGGTGTCTATTTTGATTTCATCCTGTGTATTGTGGGTAAAATTTCTAGTGTCTGCTGGAATCAGGTAATGGAGTTCCCAGTGATTTCAGAAGCAAAATAAAAAATTAGGACTGGAATTTTTAATTTCTGCATAGCAGATTTCAAAATATTTGGAAGTATGCCAATATCCAGTATAACTGGACTTATTCATTACTATTTTCTGCTGATATACAAAATGTATCCTTTCCTGGACAAAGATATTCTACCTACAGTATACTATGCATGCACTGGGGTCCTCAGATTTAGGCTGCTGTAGCACACACTATATGGATCTATCCCTGCACTTGGTCTAAAAGTTGCAACTGGTATATAAAATAGCTGGCAAATTGCTGAATGGGGAAACTAAGCTCAAATATATTATTAATGAAGCCACGGCAGTGACTGCCAACTGCTGAGTCAAATTTGAGATGTTAGTTTTGACAGATAAGGTTTTCCACAACTTTGGAGTAAGATTGCTTGCCATTATAGAGCATATTGATCCCTTAAGATTGTCAAGGAAGTCCTCCTGTCTATTTTGAGAGTTGCAGTAAGGTTTTGTGATAAACAGGATATAAAAAGCAGAGTGCCTGGTTAGTGGGCCAAACATTCTTAAGTGATTGTCTCCCTGAAATTTAAGGCACCCATCAATACATCTTTTAAGTATCAGTAGATACTTAAGATACTTAGGACGTGGTGGCTCAGTGGCTAAGATGCTGAGATGTTGACCGAAAGGTTGGCAGTTCAGTGGTTCAAATCCCTAGTATCGCGTAACGGGGTGAGCTCCCATTATTTGTCCCAGCTTCTGTCAACCTAGCAGTTTGAAAGCACATAAAAAATGCAAGTAGAAAAAATAGGGACCACCTTTGGTGGGAAGGTATCAGCGTTCCGTGCACCTTTGGCATTTAGTCATGCCAGCCACATGGAGACGTCTTTGGACAGCGCTGGCTCTTCGGATTTGAAACGGAGATGAGCACTGCTCCCTAGAGTCAGTAGCGACTAGCAGATATGTGCAAGGGGTACCTTTACCTTTACTTTTAGATACTTGGAACCCAGATTTTCCCTGAATGAATGTTATTTCTTCATATGATTGCTTTCCTCCCCACCCCCCACCCCTTATGTTTTAAATAGAAATTCTTATTTTAGACTGTTTTGGTTTTTTCTGTGTATTTTATATTATAGCTTCAATGTGATTTATAATAATTGAAAGCAATACTTAAATAAAGTTTCCTCTGGGACAAATATGACCTCATGGACCATTTGGGTATAGTCTTCTAAACAATAATTTATGATTCTGTGCCGTGAAGCAGGAGTGAAATCCAGCAGGTTCTGACATGTTCTGGAGAACTGGCAGCGGAAATTTTGAGTAGTTTGGAGAACTGGCAAATACCGCCTCTGGCTGATCCCAGAGTGGGGTGGGATTGAAGATTTTGCAGTATCCTTCCCCTGGAGTAGGGTGGGAATGGAAATTTTGCAGTATCCTTCCCCTGCCATGCCCACCAAGCCACGCCCACAGAACCGGTAGTAAAAAAATTTGGATTTCACTACTGCCATGAAGTCATTGTAAACTCTTAGCATCCACAGATTTTCTCCATAATGATCTGACCCTAGTCTGGTCTGTCAGGCCTTCTAAAAGCGCACCCTGGTCACTGTATCTTGAGTCCATCCATCTTGATACTGGTCAATTTATTCTTGGTTTTTTCCACCTTTACAAGCATTGGAGCCTTCTCCAGACTTCTCAAAATCTGAAATAGTATAATTTGAGCCTGGTCATTTGTGCCTTAAGGAAAGGCTCTTTTTTTTTTTATTTGATGGATGATCCATTTGTTGGTTTTCTTGGCTGTCCATGGTATTCTCAGGAGCCTTCTCCAACACTTACATTCAAAAATGTCAATATTTTTCTTATAGTGCTCCTTCAAAGTCCAACTTTTGCTCTCATAGTTGTCACAGGGAATCCCACTGCTTCCATAATTCTGTTCTTTCAGTCAATAATAAGGAAGTGGTTTCTCCTCTTCAAAACGTTGGTAAACCTCTTAGAGACTACACCCCTGATATTTCCCTGAGGTCCCCTATTCAAGTAATAACCAAATCTGATCTTGCTTAACTTCTTTGTCCAGACAATGTCAGCCAAATGTTGCCACCTGCCTACATTTATTTAACAATGGTAGTCATAATAATATTTTATACAAGAACAGTAAACATTATTTTTAAGCTGTGTTATGTATGGCCTGGGTAGACGAATAAATATCATGCATACTTCAGAGCCAGACAGAAAATTTAAAAACATGTCTCTATTTTTATATACATAGCAAACTGGGCTACAGAGCAAGAATATGTTTGTATTTTAGAGCATTAATCTTTAAAGTCAGAAGGAGAAATGCTCCCAATTGCTAAGTCGGTAAAAAGAAATAAAAGTCACATAAAGTAAGGTGATAAAATACATTAATTGAATGTTTTTTTCACTTCAAAGCATGCTTCAGGTGCTAATTAATAGATGCTTAAACATTTACACAACATTTGGTTAAAATAGAATAGGTAGAAAATTATATTTTCCCCATGATCAAACTTTTGATTTGAGTGGTAAGAAAATGTAATGACATTCTTCAACTTACTGCACCAAAAACAATAATCATGGACCTTACAATTCTATGTTTTAGAAATAGGGGAAACAATTCAACTGTATTTTGAAGTTAATTGTAAAAAAAATTGCCCCAATTTTATCAGTTAATTGCAGGTGGTTTTTCTGAAAATGGTTTCCTTATTGGCTGCTGAGGAGAGGGTTGTTTACCTGTACCAACAGATTCTGGCTTTGAAATTCCTCCTCCCGAAAGGTTTTCTTGGTGCTGAATGTCACGTAATTTTCATGCTCTGGTGTTTTAGTGCTGTTATTTACAGTTTTAAAATCTGTTGCTATGATTTTAGTAACTATTGAATTGCATTTTGTTAATTTGGAATGGTGTAGCCTACTCAGGGTCATTTTAAGGTGAACTGCACCCCATCACAATCTGAGAATAAATAATAAATAAAATGGGATGTTGTGCACTCTCCCACAGTTTCTGTATTTACTGAGCGACTGTAAACACACTAATCCAGCATTCGTTCTCTAGCACATATATGGGCCTTTTGGACTGCAGATTTGTTTATTATTGTGTGTTTATTTGATTGACATATTGTACATGCCAAGACACCTTACCTGTTTTTATTGTAAATTGTCTTCCAGCAACACAAACCAGCCCCAATAAATCAGCTGTGACAGACACTTATAGAGCTCTGTTAAGGTTTCATAGCAAGGAGGTAGACACTAGATAATTTTTTCCTGAACTAGAATAGCTTGCAATCTTCTGAAACAGATTGTTGAGTTTGTTAGTTTCTGTATATGCATTTAATTTTATAAAAATTAATCTAATTGCTGCGTAAGCCTGATTATATTTCAGTTAGATCTGGATTAACATTGTGTTACAATTACTACATCCAGGGCATTATTATTAGAGATCTGTATGTCTAGTTTTGAGCTATGCCTATTGTGGTAACTCATTAAAATGCTGCAGATGGTCTGCCTGAGCCAATTTGAGGACAAGAGCATGAATTTCCAGTTATGTGAGCTAGAGAATGACAATTTCTTAACATGCTAGTTGCATTGAAAACAGTTAAGTCTTAGGTAGCTAGAATCAGTTTGGAACTTATTTTTACTAAGTTTGAGGATTCCAAAACTTGAATCTTTTTCTTTAGGCATTTTTCTACGATTGATTTGCTATTAGTTTCACTGGTGACATGATGAACCAAGAATAATAAATGCTCATTTATTTAGTCCAAGACATGTATAAACTAGAGACGAAGAGAGAATATGCCAGCTTGAGGACTTAAGCGGAAATCAGTTGCAGCATTGATTTGGGGCTTTTTAGTCATTGTGTTTTGTTACATACCATGATTATTCTGTTCCAGTCTTTGAGAGCTGGTATTAATCAACTACTCTGTGATTGGTTAGTTATTGTATGGAAAGCATCTTAGACAGAAAGTAATGTTTTTTTTTCATGTTTTCATTTCATGTTTTAAAATATACATTATCTAGTAGGAACCTACAAATTCTGGTTGTTTCTTATTTGTTCCGTTTATTCATTTATTCCAATATATCTATTACTTTTAATTGCAGCTATCTTTGTACATACTAGAAATCTCACTACACGCTAAGAATCACCTAAATGTAGTTCTTAGCATATATTTATCTATGCCCCAATTATATCTGTATATCAGATTGTTTATCCATAGTAATACACATATGCATATATAATGTAGATCTTAAACTGTCAGGCTAACTAAAATGTTAAAGAAGACTGCAGTGCAACATATTTTATTCATTAGATCAGGGATCCCCAATCCCCAGGCCGCAGCCAGCTACCAGGCCGTAGCCTGTTCAAAACCGGGCTGCGGAAGTGGCGGCCGAATGCGTACATGCATCTCCACTTGCGTACGCAGTGAGCAAGCATGTGCACATAGCTCCATTTGTGTGAGCAGCAGGCGTGAGTACCTGCTGCTTGCACAAATGGAGCTGCGCACACACAGAACCATCCCCTCTCCTCCCACCACCGGTCCTCAAAGCTGGAAAGATTGGAGACCACGGCATTAGATGTGTTGCCATATCCTTAATTGTTATCATTAGGCAAGCTGACTAGTAAAGATGAGAGCTGAACATACAGTGATAGGAGTGCTGTAAAATGTAAGATCCTTAATGTGAGATTCAGTTTGCTACTCTTTCCGCACGCAGAAATCCACTGAATCTGCTATCCTCGATATCATCTTGGTGCAGTACAGCTATGTAACATTTCTTTAACTTTCAAAGATCTTCTCATCAAAGTACTTTAGATGCACACAACATAATAATTAAAGCCTTTGTTAGTTTCCTTGTAGAATATAATTTTATGAACAGGGTGTGGGGTTGTATTTGAGGAATTATGAATTATGAGGTGAAAAGGTTGGCTTGGTAATTTGTGAAGTACTCTTTGTGCAAGGATTTTTTAATTATTATTTTCTGTTAAGGAGAGTAGCCTTAGGCAAGGATAATAGCTACATACTAGTTGCTCCGGTCTCTCCTCTCATTCATTTCACAGGAAGTTTCTACAACTAACTTTGGCTTTTTCTATACAAAAAAAAGTCATCTCTTTCTCTCACCACTCCATCTCAGCAATAAGCAGCCAGTAGAAGCTGAGGCTAAAATTGACATTCTGCATTTCCTAGGATCATCTACAATTTCATGAAGATCTTATGCTGAATAATTGCACAAGTTCTAATCAGTTTGGCTTCTAAAGTAATGAGCCTGCATAGGCCTGAAGGGTTTGGAGGATGATTGCATTCAGTCAATATCATAGTTACAGTTTTGTTGGTCACAACGTGTTCTTTCCATCTTGTGAAGCACCCATCTGTGTGGGCTTGGTGGCTCTACAGCAGATGCAAGCCTGACATCCTGACATGTTTGAGGGTTCCTTGGCAGCTAGGAAGGTTGGGAGTGCCTGGGCAAGTAATTGTTTTGTTTATTTTGGAGATATGAATAATGGGAGGTGTCAAGAGGCAACGTTCTATAGTCTCCCTGAGGAGACATGTGTCATATCTGAACCGTAGCTGTCCTCCCACCAGCTAGCTTTAATCTAGTATTAAGGTGAAATGGCATTTTGCAAAAGAATGGAAGGAAGGAAGAAAGTGACAAGAGTACCCAGAGCAGCAGCATACGATTCCTCATTCCCACCTGGCTGCAGCAGGATGGACATAATAATGCATAGCTGAGCTGATGCATCACTTTGTTCGTAATTATGCCTAGCTCATTATGATCTGAGTTGGATCAAGTCAAAGCATAGCTATATGTGCTATCCAGTAAAGTGAATGGTCAGGGTAGGGCAGGGGATGAAATCCAGATTTCCAGCCTGCTTCTGTTCCCCCTTCCCTGTTAAGAGAGAACCTTTGGATTCATCCTCAGTACAGCTGCAAGGGAACCCCATCTAAAAGGACACTGAGATCCTACCAGATTTGCTTCACTACCTAATCCTTTTGTCAGCTTTTTGAAGTTTAAGAAAGCATACAAACACCAATTGGTATTAAAAATCTGAGGAGGCAAAATTAATACCAAGGATTCCTCACTGAGAGGTTGATGTTGCTAACAAACTCAGGTGTTCAAAAGCTTGCATGCGGTTTTGCAAAAAACAAGAAATAAAGTAAAAGAATGTTGCTTTACATTTGGCATCAACGTGTTCTGCGTCCCTAAGTTAAAACCTTTCAGTGGGGGATCCTTGGTACTTTCTGAGTTTGGTTGTTTTCTTACAGACATTTCATTACCCAAACTAGGTAACATCATCAGTGCTAATCCTGATTATTTTACCTAGTTTGGCTAATGAAACATCTGCAAGAAAACAACCAAGCTCAGAGAGCACCCAGATCCCCTCATTTCAACTCTGTGCTACAAATATTCTCTTTTATTGAAACCTCAAAGGATTTTGCACAGTATTCATAAAACAAAAAAGAAAGCAAAATAATATAATAAATAACTAAATGCAGCAATACCAAAACCAAAAATAACTCTGAAAAACAAAAGTAAAAATGCCAAATTACAGTGATTGAGTTGGGCACCATACTTTTAAGGTGTCCATTATATTCAGATAGCAAAAACTCTCAGTGCACCTTTGTTGATTACTTTTTATTATCTAAAGTTGCAAAATAATAAATGACAATTTCACATAAATGTTTACTAAATATGGTGACTACATCTATCTTAAATATTTGACCACAAGAAATAATTTTCTTTTCATTTTAGAAAACATGGCATTTATTGTCTAAATTTAGTGCCTATTAATGGCAGGTGTGATTATAATTAACAAACTTTTAAATATTTAAATAAGCAACCTTAGTAGAATGGAATATGACCAAAAAAGTTACTAGTCTACAAAAATATTTTAGACAAAATTGCTACTCTGCTTCTCTTATTGATGAAAACATGAAAAGGCCTTAACTAAATTCATAAAACTCCCCCCCTCCAAATCCAGTTTTAATTTTTGTACCTTTTCTGACATTTTTGTATTTAGAATGTTGTTCATAAAAAGGGGCAACAGATTCTTTTAAATTTATAAAATTGACCCCACCAGCAATTTTTATCATAGGTAATAAAACAACTAGTTACTTGGTCTGTCTTATGATACTCCTATTAAAGCAAATATACAAAGCATCTCCCACATATAAGCACTCAAAGGATGTATAAGGATTAGAATGAATATATACTGTTCATACTCCCCCAAATTCATTTCTTCTTTTGATATATTTGGAATATATTATATGGGACACTATTTATATACCTGTACATATTTGAGGGGCTTTCCCTCAAACATTCCACTGACTGTTATTGATATCACTGAATCACTGGTATGTGATTGAAGGTGGAAATCAGCCTGTAGGCAGTATCTCCTGTCGTATATTACAGGATGAACCTGTACTGATATATCAGCTATGGACAGTCACACCATAGTTGGCAATGGGTTTGACAAGGGCTCTCGGCCCAACCTATTTTATGAGAGGTAAAATGAAGCCGAATTATTTATAGAAGATCACTAGAACTTTCTTGATCCCAATAGTTCAACAATGGGAATTGAACTGATGAGAGCAAAGAAACCATGTGTGAGAAAACAGTAGTAGTTTTGGGTGAAAGATTATATCAGAGGTAGTCAACCTTTTTATACCTACTGCCCCCTTTTGTATCTCTGTTAGTAGTAAATTTTTCTAACTGCCCACCGGTTCCATAGTAATGCGCCATGTATCATCATCTGCGCATGCCTCTCGCGCATCGTGGATTGGGTTTGGGGGGGGCGCCAGCTACCAGCTCTGCTTGTGTTACAACTGGGTGGTGTGGGGGGAGATGCACAAGCTATTCTGGGACAAGGCTCTTTTGTTTGCGGTTGCGCTATAGCGCCATTTAGTTTCACTTGCGTAACATGAATTAAACTTATGCGCGGGTGATACAAATAGTATATTTTCAGAAATTTAAATTGTCATGGGGAATTTTATGAAAATCTAATGAAAATGTTTGTAAATAATGCTATGAATTTTTTTTAAAAAAATCAATTAAATTAAAAAAAAGGAAAGTGCTTCAGTATCGGACAAAACTCCTACCGCCCACCATGAAAGCTGGAACGCCCACTAGTGGGCAATAGGGACCAGGTTGGCTACCACTGGATTATATAGTCCATTCTGGCATTGAAAATAAATTCTGTTCCATGATGGCAGGAGTATGTTTCCAAAACTAGGCCTCGGCAACAAAAGTCTTTTGTGCTGGCCACCTCACTAATCCTACTGCAAATACAGTATAAACAAATAAAAAACATAGTATCCGTATGCAGCATCTGCAACCTATCTTATTGCAGACAATTAACAGAAACACAATAAGATTGTTGCTGTGTCCCAAAGTGTAGCTCTCTATATTGCATCCATATTCTTGAGCACAATTCTGCTCATGATTTAGTAAAAGGCAAAACAGAAATGTATAGTGCAAATTGTCCAAAGTATACCTGAAATAGGTATACTTTGCACAATTTTCATGCGTATTAGAGTGTATAGATTATCCTTGTTTCACGGAAATGTTATGTGTAATGCTAAATAATTATTTGCTTTAAAAATAGACAAAGGGGATTGTGATTCTTCGCCTTTGAGAAATGGAAGAAGGCTAAATATCAAGATATTGTTATGAAATCCATAAGCATAATGCTACAGATGTGAACTATAGATTTTTTTATGATGCTGCAGTAACTGAATACAGTATAGAACTGTCTTGATATCCTCATTGACCAACTTCCCTCCTTGAAGAATTTATATTCATTAATGGCATCTTACTATAATACCTTTATGTTAGGAATGATATTTCAAAATGCTGATTGGGAAGAAACATTATTTGGTCTTCTTTTAAGCCAGAAAAACTAATTCAATGTAATATTATTTTAATATTCAAATTTTCAATCAGTTGCAATATAAAAAGACAATTATATTAACTCTTTTATCAACAGAGTTTTAGTTTTAGCTAGCATACTGTATGAAGTACTTCCTTCCCATGAACTTTATACAGAACATGTCTTAGCCAAAATAAATAAAAGAAGGAATGCTTTGTTAATCATCCATAACTAATTTGTGCACACAGTGGAAAGAAAATTCAATCAGGTTGGGATGGAACTTTTTAACTAGAAACTGCAAATTAAAATGAAACAAAGCTGGACAAATAAAACACTGTCTTTTTTATGTTTCTAGAATTGTGTTATACTGCAGCCAAAAGTGGAAAAAATATTTGGAGATTATAATTTTACAGCATGGATTCAAGAATGATATTTTCCTCCAAATACTGTAAACAACTGTTTGACTATCTCTACAATTAATGCAGCAGATGAAAAGGACTTGATTTAGACAATGTATTTCAATCTATTCCTTTTTGTGTTTAGAATATGTTTGAAAGCAGAGTTGTGTTGAGAAAAAAGGGATTTTTAAATTATTGTTTCCTCATATATTGCTATTGTATTATGAATAAGAAAATAATTACTGTAGTTCTGATGAAAAAGAACCTACCTTACTAGCTCAAAAATAAATGTTTATTGCTAGAAGAGCTATGTTCCAATTGTAATCCAGGGGATTCTTTTTCTGATATAAGTAATTTTAGAAAAGTTTAGGGTACTAGCATATGTAATATGTTGTGCCTATGTGCTTTGGAATTTGATCTTTGCTAAGGTGATAAATAAGTGCATTTATAATAGACTGTTGCTCTTTTCATTTAAATATATAAGGCACAGCACAACTATGAAGATGTGTTACATGCAGAAACATGCATTTATCAAGCTTAATCCTCACAAGATTCCAGATTTTGTAGTTATTTATTCCTCCTGTGGTGATAACTGCATTATATATCCAATTCAAATTTTACACTTGGTGTTAACTGTGTGCTGTGTATTGTACAAAGTTTCAAAGCCATGGGTGGTGTCATTAACATGATATTGTGTAAGACCCAACTAGTTTAGATTTCTTTCATTCAGCAACCATTTGCGTAACTCCTCAGTCAGAGATGTTGCAATTCCAGAAACTTGTACTTTTACATATGGACATTTACCACTGAATTTCTCACTGAATATTCATATAAAATATGACATAAGCTTGGTTTTTCAGAACTCTGGTGATTGGTCATATTATACTATAATATTGGAAAGTTACAGAACTGGGGAAAGCCAAAACATGAACAGCATTCCTGATGTCGTCCAGTGTTTTATTTTCCAAATCAGATATGAATAATAATTCCAACATCAGAGGAAATAATATAATAGTCATTACCATCACCACCAAGCTTAATTCTCAATATCTTTACGAAATTCCCTTTTCCACTTTTAGGATGTTAGATTATTATCTTTGGATTTATTCTGCATTTCAGTTGCTTGGAATCAGTCATAAAGAAAGAATTGCTCTCAAAGTGCTTCTTATGATAATGATAGCAAAAGAAGTGCCGTGTATTGTATACTGACAAATAGTATGTTTATGCCGTACCAACGCAAATCACAGTGCAATATAGACAAATGAGTTATGCTACAAATATTACAACCATAAATTAGCCACAGATTTACCATCATTTAAGGAATATTGTTCTTTCAAACTCAGTTCCTTGGGGGACTTGATTTTGGATGAATAGCCTATCAAGAACCTGACAAAGGGAGGAAGCAGACTGAAATCTTGGGAAAACTGCAGAATATAAATGAGTTCTGCCTTTTGTGACAGTACCATTTGTAAATTCAATATCAAAATTTGATCACCCTCTCCGTCCAGCTCTGGTATTTTTCCCATTCTTCAGATGGGGGGGGGAGAGGCTATAGTTTTGAGAAAAGAATGTACGGAGAAAAAGAAAACCTAAAACTCTAGGGGAAACTAAGTTGGAGAGAGTTGCTGAAGAGAACATAATAGAGATGGAAGTGCCACCCATCACCTGCTACTAGGTGGTGCCACCCATCACCTGCTACCTCTCCTAGATATTAGGAGAGAGATAGCCCTCTCCTAGTTCTATCAAATGAAGAGGAGAATGGAGAGTCCCAGGCTTTGGAAAAGTGGGGGGGGGTCAGAGTAAGGGTATATTAGGAATAAACTGTATTTATGAAATATAAATGCATATTTATGCTTCTAAAATACTGAAGATGTAGGTGGAATGATTCAAATATTTTGATAATATCTTGATCTGGCCTTGGGATTGTAATTAGAAACAAGTACAGAATTGCTCTTGACACTTCAGATATATTCAGGTGTTAAAGAAACTTTTATCAAAAAAAAAAAGGATAGAAGGCAAATCAGCCAACATTTGGTTATTTGATTTCTCAAATATTCTGAAATCTCCTGTAAGCATTTGGACCAGCTGGTTTCCCCAGCTCCCTTTTTCATATCAAAAGTGCCATTTCATGTGCCATTTGAAGCAGCCTCTGACTTAGTTCTTGGGCAAGTAAAATGCTCCTGTTTTGCTAAAAGGAAAAGGCACCCAAGGTTTGGCCTATCATAGGAAAGAGAAATCTGGGGTGGCACTCACCATGCTGGATTGGGGCCATAAGTGGTATCTTGTCTGAACGGGTTGTAAGAGCATTAGTGTGTATTGCTTTTGCATATATCATTCCAATACTGCAGAGCAGTATTTCTTAAAAATATGGTCCTAGGAGCTCTGAAGGTCAGCCCAAGCCCTCTTGGGGTTCACAAAATCAAAATAATTTGCCAGCTTCTTTTGAAAAATAATGCAATATAATCCCATCAAGCAATTGTGAGAAGAAGTAGCAACAGTGAATGTGTCAATTCTAATTTTTAATATGGTAAATATCAGTAAAGCTATTTTAGTGTCCTCTGTAATTTTTAAAAGTGGGAAAGGGTCTTGAGAGAAAAAAGTGAAACCTGATGTAGTGGAGGGGCAACCTTGGCCAAAAGCATGTATTGCATAGATAGTATTCCTACAAACATCATTCTACCTCTCCATCCTTTCAAAGGCATTGCCCAAGTCACAAAGCTGGATTTGCAAGTGGCTTTGACCAAAAGAAATCAATACAAGTAGTCTTTGGTTAATGACAGTAATTGGAACTGGGAACTCTGTTGTTTAGCAGAGTGGTTATAAAATGTGGTATTGTATGACTAGGCTGACTTCTAACAGTTCTGGCAATTCCAATTGTGGTTGTTAGGTGAATCTAACACAGTCATTAGGTGCAACATCACATGACCACCACCTACAACTTCCTGCAAGCTTTTCCCTTGACTTCACTTGTGGGAAGCCTGAAAGGAAGGTTGCAAATGGTGATCATGTGACTATGGAACACTGCAACCATCATAATTGTGAGCCAGATGCTAAGTGTCTGAATTACAATCATGTGTCTGGAAAAGCTGGGACAACCACAATTTTGGAAGACCAGTTGTAAGTCTCTTTGTTCAGTGCCATTGTAACTTTGAACGTTCACTCAGCAAATGGTTATTAAATAAGGACTAGCTGTCTTCACATTTTAGTGCTCTTTATAGTTTTCTTTTAGCCCTTTTTAGTCTTAAGGACTCTTGTTACCTAGATAATTATATCTAAAACTACAATTACAAAGTTAGTTCAGTAAATAAAGCTGCAAGAGTAAGCCAGATTTTGGAATACTTTTTTTGACACTGAAGGCAAGGGAAAATGAACGAGAAAGAAACACAAATCTGAATCTAAATATTATGATAAGCCATAGTTAAACAAAACAGAGGTCATAAGCCATCAAAAAGGCACAGTTTCTACTTGTGTTTTCTGGTACAAGAGAAGCAAAATAAAATAAAATCTTTATTTGGATCAATGATCAGTTTAGCATTACACAATCAACTCAACAATTTGCTTAAAACAAAATAGTCACTAAAATAACACGAAATTAAAATAAGAAGAGAAGCACATTTTGTTGCCAATGATGGTTTCAAAATGACAGATAAAAATCATGATCAGGCTTACTGTTTATGTGAAGGCTAATATTTTTAGCTTTTTATTAAAATATATTTTAACAAAATATATTTTAACATATCAATACATTAAAATGCAGCCATTTTGGTAAAGATTAAATTCATTTATCAATTAATTCTGCAAAAAGCATTGAAATTCAGCCCCTTGAAGCCTAAGAGAATTCACTGTAATGTTTAATGTGAAAGAAAAGAAAAATATTAAAAATGTGGGCAGTAATACTAACTGAATTCAGTTAATTTAGTTTTCAAATTAATTTCTTCCCTTTGATTGTAACAATTTACCTCTGGTGCTTCCTACAGTTATGAGACCAAGACTTAGTTTGAACCCCTCTTTTAACTGGTGAGAATTATATTAGAAGATGTTCAGATATGAGACATGTAATCTGTCCTTAACTAAATTAATACATTGAAACTGCATTTATATAGTGGAGGATGCACCAGTTGAGAATCATCTCTAGTTTTTAACAGACACATATGCTTTCTTCCCTCTCCTCCTTAGTTTTGCTGTCCCTTATTTGTTATATTTTGATAGATCTGCTCTTTATAGTTATTAAATAAGTCATTAGATATTTATCTGCGTGAAGAATCTTGATAAGCCTGTAGAAAGAACTTAAATATTGAGAGAAATTACAGTTCTTGCATGGTCTTGGTATAGCTATGTGTCAAAATACCTGGCTTCATTAAAATACCACATGTGGATAGATGCACATAGTCATTCTAATAGCCTTCTCTTGTACAATTTGCCAAAATGAAAAATTCCAAATTATGAATAATTGTTAATTGGGATGTGCAAAACGCCCATCCCCGACCTGCTTTGACCGGGGAAAATTGAGGGAGGAAAGAGGTGGGAGTTGGGAAAAACTCAGGGAAGATGCATCCAGAGATCAAGAACAATTTTTCCACAAAAGAAAAAGGCTGTTGTCTATCCAGTCGGTAGGTTTTTGGTCTGCTTAAGTTCTTTACCACAGGGAAGTTAGAGCAGAGGCCACTGTGGGTTAATAATAATAGGCAATTCTCTGTATGTTGGTGTACTTTCTTGCTGTACAGGCAATGCTTAGTATGCAGCATGTGCATTAGAGGCTGTGTGAACAGAGGTTTCAGGATACCAATTGCAACAACTGAGATTTTGCAGGATGACATGTTGAAATGCAAAACTGGGGGGCTACTTTGGTGCAACTGCTAGCTTTCCTTCAATTAATGGAGTGCCAATTATTGTGTGTGTGTGTGTTTAAATTGTTGCAGGAAGGGCAGGTTCATAATACAAAAGGTGTGTACTCATGCGCCTCAGGAAGAAGCCTCTGCCAGGGCATAGTCAGAGAGGTTTGTTTGTTTGTTTGCTGTTGTTGTGATCATTGGCAGTGATGAAGTGAACTCGATTGATGATTGCTGTTGACTCTAGATTCAAGTCAGGTCTATCCTGAAAGAAATGTGCATTGCACTCATTTTGAAATCATATTTGAATCTTCTGAAATCTACAGCCAGAGGGAAATAGGGTAGCAAGATAAAAGGGCAAAGCAGTAAAAAGTGGAGTTATAAAAATGATAAATAAAAATGGAAAACAGCAAGTTGCTCATCTATCATTCTATTTTCCTTGTTATTTATTCCATATGAATTAATTTTATTTTCTTGGTGGGACATCACCACATATATGTGACTGGTTCTGAGCTCAGCACTCTCCCACTTTCCCAATTCAGTGTTTTTATGACAGTTGATTGTAAACTATATGGAAGTTAATTTAGTTGTTGCTTGTTTCTAGCTGTGGCTGCTTTATTGCAGAAAACACAATTTAAATGTCTTCCATGGTTTCCTATGGGGGATTTTTAAAAATGTTTTCAATGTTTATTCATCTTTTGGCAGATTAGGTAAAAGGCAGAATTAACTATAGACAATCATTTCACCTTCTGCTGTGATCCCAGGGCAAAAATGGAGGAAACAGTTTACAGTATTTGGAATTCCTGTTGTTGCCTGTGAAACACCGTAGGCACTTTATGTGTTTGTTTTGCTGGCACGCAACAAGTTCGAAACAAAACACTTTGTGCACACAACTAATTGTTAGTTTGCCGTTCCTTCCAGACTTACTAAAAATAAAGCAAAAAGGGATTGCAATGAACAGTCATTTTCCTTCAAGTTTGGAGCTATTTTCCACTTGTTTCTGGCATCATAGCCATTTCCAGATATTATGGACTACAGTTCTTGTAAAGACTGACAAGGGTTGACCAGACAGAAGAAAGATATTAGATTGGCTGTAGCATATGGAAGCTGAACCACACTAAAGAGAGAAGATTGTCCATCCAGGCAAAGGCACGATGGCATTTTCAAAGGGCTGCTTTCACCTTACATCTGAACCTCCATCTCAAGCCCTTTCCCTGTAGCTTTGAGTTGCTATTACTGCCAAGGTGTTTATGCCATTTCTTTTTTATAATTCAGCGCCACGTATTTCTCAAACATTAGTTTCTCCATTCATATGTATCATCATTTTTAATAAATATTCTTTTGAGCCATGCTTTTGCTTTTAAGCACCTTTTCAGCACAGATTGGACTGTTTGCATTTGGCCCCCCAGATCTTCCATCCAACTGTCTAAATTATTTTAACTGACATAGTTTCTAATTTACTCTCTCCAGTTGAGAGAGCTTCCTGTAGCTTGTCTATTTCAGCATTTAATTGCTCCATACTTCCACAAATTAGATTCTGTACTGATCCATTTTGCTCTACTGGTGAAGCAAAGATCTCTTCAGCATAGCCTAGGTAATATGGGACTTGTGATGTAGCTGAAAAGACCATCCTCCCCGCCCCCGAAACTTTGGGGTTTCATTTGCTTTGTACTAAGGGAAAAAGCAGACCAATATTTTTCTGTGGTGGCAGCCAAATCAGTTACTAGTATTGCTTCATTGTCTGTTATGATCCTTTTTCCCTTGAGATGAAACAAGGAAAGAAAATCCAGAGATCTGATGGAAAAGTTTAAACATGGATGTGTTATTTAATTTAAATGCATTAAAAAGAAGTCCTTCCATTAACGCTCTTAATACTGTATATTGAAAATTTTCTCCAGTTCAGACATTGCCACGATCATGCTTATTCCATAAATTTGAACAGAATTTAAATCAGCAAGAAATATTTGCCTCCTCTTCAAATTATTTTAAAGCCTAAATGGGGCCTGAATTTGTAACTAAAAGTTTTCTATTGGAACTCTAAGTCCCAGGATTCTTTGCCAGCAGTGCACCAAAAGGAATCCTTTTCCTTATATAGTCAGAGCATTTGAGAAAATTGCCATTTTGTGATTCATTCTTCAGTTGAATTAACGATATGCCTATTGAACAGTCTGATTCATTTTGATTTGATAATCTATGGTTTGAAATATGTTTGAATATTAATAGCTCAAGTTGGTAGTTAGGCTGTTGGTTTGAGCTCCGAGCTTGGCAGTTTGGTTGCAAACGTTTCGTTACCATTTAAGGCAATATTGTCAGTGCATTTTGAATTGTGGTCGTCAAGCAACAAAATTATAACCCATCGGCTCACAAGAAATTGTTGCCACCATCTCAGTAACAACAGCCAGCCACTCAAACTATCAAACAGGCCGAAACCAGACCATGACTCAAAAGCATCCAGATAAACAACTCTAATCCTAATCTGCATTACACAGATGGTACTTAACTATAGCTCGGCAATAACAACCAGCCAATCAAACAGTCTGAAATCAGACCATGACTCAGCAATATCTGAACAAACAATATTCATACTAATTTGCATCTCATAAAAAAGGTATTTAAAGACCTGTGTTCTGACAAAGGAGCACGATTCAAAATACACTGATGATGTCTCCTTGAATGGTGATGAAACGTTGCAACAAAATTGTCAAGCATGGAGCTCAAACCAACAGCCCCTAATCTATGGTTTATCAGATTGAGAATGTATTCTTCTTACCCTTCCTTCTTTATGTATGCTCAACTTTAACAAAGATATAATATTTTGTATCATAGTTTCCTGTGATGTTCAGAACTATAGTTTTGTTGTTGTTAGTTGCAAAGTCGTGTCCGACCCATCGTGATCCGATGGACAACATACCTCCAGGCCTTCCTGACCTCTACCATCCTCTGGAGTCCATTTAAGCTCACGCCTACTGCTTCAGTAACTCCATCCAGCCATCTCGCTCTCTGTCGTAAATTAAAATTATATATATATATATATATATATATATATATATATATATATATATATATATATATATATATATATATAGGTCTTTGGTTGTTGTTTCTCCTGTGTAAAATTGGAAGTGTCTTGGCGACGTTTCGACGAAGTCTCATTCGTCATCTTCAGGCTTCAGCTTCGTGCTTCTGGGAGCAATGTGTGATCACAGCTGTTTCTTCCCGAAAAGGAAGAAACAGCTGCGATCACACATTGCTCCCAGTAGCACGAAGCTGAAGCTTGAAGATGGCGAATGAGGCTTCGTCAAACGCTGCCAAGACACTTCCAATTTTACACGGAGAAAACCCAACAACCAAAGACCTATATACAAACACCGTGAAAACCTCAGAAAACAAATATATATATATATATATATATATATATATATATATATATATATATATATATATATATATATATATATATATATATATATATATATATATATATAATAAATAATAATTTCGTAAACTATAGTTTAGCCACTGCTTAATAACCAAGGCCAAGATATGAGTCTGGTTTATAGTCTGTTTCAGAGGGAATTATTGCAGGTAGGAGAGAGGAGAGGAAGGGACAAATCTATGTCTGTACAACCTGATCCATGTTCTATCACCCATAATTTGTTGTAATGAGATTGTTATGAGTAACCAGGCCACTGCTCTGTATGTAATTTTTGTTCATGTGCTTAATCATAGTTATCTAAAATAATAGAATAGAATAGAATAGAATAGAATAGAATAGAATAGAATAGAATAGAATAATTCTTTATTGGCCAAGTGCGATTGGACACATAAGGAATTTGTCTTGGTGCATACACTCTCATACATAAAAGAAAAGATACATTCGTCAAGAATCATAAGTACAACACTTAATGATAGTTATAGGGAACAAATAAGCAATCAAATCATATTAGGAAACAGTCAATATAAATCGTAAGGATACCAGCAACAAGGTTACAGTCATACAGTCATAAGTGGGAGGAGATGGGTGATAGGAATGATGAGAAGATTAACAGTAATGCAGACTTAATAACTAGTTTGACAGTGTTGAGGGAATTATCTCTGTAATATTTATTTATTTGGGAATAATACCAATAACATAAAGAGCCAGATTGGTGTAGTGGTTAAGACAGGAGGCTAGAAACTGAGAGACCATGAGTTGTAGTCCCAAAGCCAGTTTGGTGACCTAGGGGCAGTCACTTTCATTCAGCCCTAGAAAGGGGGCACATTGGAAAAATCTTGCCAGAAAACTGCAGACATATGAAATAATGTTATATATGGTCCTCTACACTCACTGAAAAATGGAGGTCTTTATTTAATGAGGTAAGAGAAGTTATAGGAGTTATAGCTGAAAAATAATTTAAGGAAAATATAATATTATCCAATACATTCTCAATCTGATAAACCATCGATTTATCAAGCCGAAATGAATCAGACCTTTTAATAGGCATATATCTGCTTCCAGCATTTGTCTAATTGCCTTGAAGGTTTGTATCATAATGTAAATGAATGCATGCAAAGCATGTATACTTTTCTGTGGTTTTCTTCACCTTCTCTAAATAACCCTGTATAATTATAAAAATGATAATCCTGACTGATAAGTCAAAAAAGGAGAAAAACCCCACTTACAATTTGTTAAGTGTTATCTAAATAAAAATGCAATAAATCCTTCATTTAACAGATTGAATGTCTGTTCAATCTGAGATTTCTTCAAGCCTAGAAAAACATTCATACGTGAGATTATTGTTTTAAATAGTACTCTATGGCATTAATCTATATACTGCTGCAACCCTATTTTCTATAACCTTTATCTGGGTGAAACGGTGCATTATAGGGCAACAATTTTTGAAAAAAGGTACCTGAAATGGGCTAATTTACGGAATGCATCCAAAATCTGGGACCCATGATTACCAAGAGAATGAAATTTGGGAAAGAAGTGGCTTTGACTCAGTGAGGTACTGGTTGTCTAGTAACAAATTAGTAATAATAGTAAATGTCCATATAGCACATAGATAAGTGAAAGCGGAAAAAACAAAAGATGTGCAGATGTTATCTGCTGAAGAGTTTCTGGCTTAAGACGACATATACCTTCCTTCATCTTCCTCTAACAACTGCGTACATTTGCTTCATTTGCTTCCTCCTCCATATGGTTTTGTGTTAGTCATTTAACTCAAATCCTTCAAGACCATATCCATGTTACAAAGCAGTTTTTTCCTCCTAGCCATTTGCCAGCATTTTAATTTTGACAGCTTTCCAAACTGCAGAAAAATTGATTGAATTGAAGTTACAGCTTCTGAGTATATTGCTCTCTGGTTCAGGGGTCTCCAACCTTGGCAACTTTAAGACTTGTGGACTTCAACTCCCAGGATTCCTCAGCCAGCTTTGCTTCTGGGAGTTGAAGTCCACAAGTCTTAAAGTTGCCAACGTTGGAGACCCCTGCTCTGGTTTATCACATATGTTCTCAAATACAGGTGGTCCTTGGATTATGGCAGCAGTTGAAACTGAAGTTTCCATCACGAAGGGATGCAGTAATAAAGTGGGACATTATGTGATTCGTGATGGCAATTTGACAGTCCAGATTGCTAAACCGGAAGAGGCAGGAGTCCCAGGCAAGGAAGCTGGGGTGGGAGGGGGGCTGAAGGGTGGCCACAGGCAAGAATGCTGGACTGTGTGGGCACATACACAAGTGTAGGCAATGCTGCAGGCAGGTGCTTCAGAGCATAGGTGGGTGCCATGAGTGTGGGGGGGGGAGGGTTGTGGTGGTGGAATGGAACATACCAGGTGAAAAAGTAGCAGAAGTGGGAGCAACTTAGTTTATGGGAAACTGCAGAAAAATTGTGGTCATGTGAGCTGGAACATTGTAATCGCAAGTTAGGGACTGACTATGGAGACACTGCAACTTTAATAAAGCTCCCCTGATTTGCGATCTTATTCAGGGGGAGTCCGCGGACCTTATGGGCATTACGGAGACCTGGTTGGGTCCAGAGGGGGGGTCCCCTTGTTGAGCTGTGCCCTCCAGTTTTCTGAGCATTTCATCAGCCGAGGGCCCAAGGTAGGGGTGGGGGGGGTGGCGGTTGTCATTAAGGAAGATCTAGAGCCGAGGGAGGCCACTGTTCCTCAGATTGCCGGCTGTGAATCCCTCTATGTGAGGTGGGGCCATAGGAATCAGTTGGGCTTGTTGATCGCGTACCTGGCTCCTTGCTGCGTGACCACAGCCCTGCCCGAACTGTTGGAGGTACTTGCTGCCCAGGCCGCCCAGGCTCATAGTCATGGGGGATTTCAACCTACCATCAGCTGGCTTGTTATCGACTACAGCTCGGGAGTTCCAGGCTTCCATGACGGCCTTGGACCTGATTCGGGTAAATGATGGCCCTATGCACATGGGGGGAGGCACGCTGGACCTGATTTATATCTCTGGACAGTGGTTAAATGATCTGGAACTAGATGATTTAGTAACAGAACCGATGTCATGGTCCGATCATTTTCTCCTTCGCCTAGACTTCCGAACCGCCATCCACCATCGCAGGGAGACGGAACCTATACGGTGGTTCCGTCCCAGGTGCCTGATGGATCCTGAGAGGTTCCTGATGGAGCTTGGGCCATTCCCTGAGGATCTGGCCCACGGCACGACTGAGGAACTAGTTGCGGCCTGGGAGCAGGCTGGGGCCTTGGACCGTGTCATGCCTTTGCGGCCTCTGACCCAGCGCAGATCTCGTCTGGCCCCTTGGTTCTCCGAGGGGCTGAGGGAGATGAAACGCCGGAGAAGACGTCTAGAGAGCACTTGGAGGTCCAGTCGTTCCGAAGCTATTCTAGGACCTACCTAGTGGCAATGAGGGAGGCGAGGCGCTCGTACGCCTCCACCCTCATTGCGTCGGCAGATAACCGCCCGGCCGCCCTGTTTCGGGTGACCCGCTCCCTCCTTCATCAGGAGGTGCGGGATGACCCGTTGCAGGGACGTGCCGAGGAGTTTAGTGGTTATCTATACGATAAAATTGCTCAGCTCCGGGATGGTCTGGACCGAAATTGGGATGATCCAAGCGAGGGAGAAGAGGCACGTCTTGTTGAGTCTGTTTGGGATGAGTTTGACCCTGTGGCTCCCGAGGACGTGGACAGGTTGTTGGGGAGGTTTCACGCCACTACATGTTTACTGGACCCGTGTCCTTCCTGGCTGGTACTGGTACTGGCCACTCAGGAGGTGACACGAGGCTGGCTCCAGGGGATTATCAACGCTTCTTTGTTGGAAGGGGTTTTCCCTGCCGCCTTGAAAGAGGCGGTGGTGAGACCCCTCCTCAAGAAGCCCTCCCTGGACCCAGCTATTTTGGGTAATTATCATCCAGTCTCCAACCTTCGCTTTGTTGCGAAGGTTGTAGAGAGTGCTGTGGTGCGACAGCTACCCCAATACCTGGATGAAGCCGTCTATCTAGACCCATTCCAGTCCGGCTTCCGACCCGGATACAGCACGGACACAGCTTTGGTCGCATTGGTGGATGATCTCTGGAGGGCCAGGGCCAGGGGTTATACCTCTGCCCTGGTCCTATTAGACCTCTCAGCGGCTTTTGATACCATCGACCATGGTATCTTGCTGCGCCGGTTGGGGGGATTGGGAGTGGGAGGCACTGTGTATCGGTGGCTCTCCTCCTATCTCTCTGACCGGTCGCAGACGGTGTTGACAGGGGGGCAGAGGTCGGCCGAGGTGCCTCACTTGTGGGGTCCTGCAGGGTCGATTCTCTCGCCTGCTGTTCAACATCTATATGAAGCCGTTGGGTGAGATCATCAGTGGCTTTGGGGTGAGATACCAGCTGTCGCTGATGACACCCAGCTGTACTTTTCACCCCAGGCCACCCCAATGAAGCTGTTGAAGTGCTGTCCCGGTGTGTGGAAGCCGTACGGGTCTGGATGGGGAGAAACAGGCTCAAGCTTAATCCCTCCAAGACGGAGTGGCTGTGGATGCCGGCACCCCGATTCAGTCAGCTGCAGCCGCGGCTGACTGTTGGAGGCGAGTTATTGGCCCCAAAGGATAGGGTGCGCAACTTAGGTGTCCTCCTGGATGAACGGCTGTCGTTTGAAGATCATTTGACGGCCGTCTCCAGGAGGGCCTTCCACCAGGTTCGCCTGGTTCAGCAGTTGCGCCCCTTCCTTGATCGGGATGCCTTGTGCACAGTCACTCATGCGCTCGTTACCTCTCGCTTGGATTATTGTAATGCTCTCTACATGGGGCTCCCCTTGAGGTGCACTCGGAGGCTTCAGTTAGTCCAGAATGCATCTGCGCGGGTGATAGATATAACACCGCTCCTGCGCAGACTGCACTGGCTACCTGTGGCCTTTCGAGTGCACTTTAAGGTTTTGGTCACTACCTTTAAAGCGCTCCATGGCTTAGGGCCTGGGTACTTACGGGACCGCCTGCTGTTACCGCATGCCTCCCACCGACCCGTACGCTCTCACAGAGAGGGACTTCTCAGGGTGCCGTCCGCCAAGCAATGTCGGCTGGCGGCCCCCAGGGGAAGGTCCTTCTCTGTGGGGGCTCCCACACTCTGGAACGAGCTTCCCCCGGGTTTACGCCAAATACCTGACCTTCGGACCTTCCGCCGCGAACTGAAGACACATCTTTTCATTCGCGCAGGGCTGGCTTAAATTTTATTGATTTTAAATTATCTATTATTAATTTTAATGGGGTTTTAGTTTTATATATTTCAAAGTTTTTTAGGCCAATTATAAAATAAGTTTTTTAATTTGTATTTTAAATTGTATATTGTATTGTTTGTTTTTATTTTTGGCTGTACACCACTCTGAGTCCTTCGGGAGAAGGGCAGTATAAAAAATCGAATAAATAAATAAATAAATTACACACCAGTCATAAATATACACATTCAGTGTGGTCGTAATTTTGAACAATCACTAAACACGTGGTCATAACTTGTACAGCCACCATCTATGTCAAAAATGTATTTCTATTAAGTCTTTTAGTTGCCAGAATGATTCCCCAGTCCATGAGTTAAACAATTAATATATCTGTGGTTGAAAATATTTTACTATATTTCCTTGATAACATACAGTATCTTCAGATAGGTAAATAGAAGTGTTCCTAAGATTAAAAATATCTTCATATTTTCTTTTGATACCTGCAGCTTTTCAGTTTGATAATCTGCTGAATTCAGACAAAAGTGACTGAAGAATCAGTTATTAAAAGAAGCAACATAAATTCTGCCATCTCTGAATTAATTCTATATAAATAGGAGTCAGTACATAATGTCTTTCAGCTCTTTTGGATGAAATGACTTGCTATAATGACTGATGTTAATCTATGCAATCTGTCAGCATTTGCACCAACTAACACTGAGATCATCTCTTCGCTGACAATTTGTCGGAACAAGCCAGTCTTATTGTCATTATACATCTATGACAATATGAGGTCTTTGTATTATTTATGCAGCTATTTAATTTTTCCTCAAAGTTCTGTCTTCTCCAGGGCTACTATTCAAAGCTTTGTCCAAAGTTCACTTGCTTGTTCCATCCCTTTTACAAAATTACCAGAGCTGTTTCCATTGGATCTGAACTTAACTTCATATGGTATTACTTGCAGATCCTTGTTCCATTCCATGTATGTATGTATGTATGTATGTATGTATGTGTGTGTGTGTATATGAGTGTGTGTGTGTGTGTGTGTGTATATGTATGTATGTATATATGTATGTGTATGTATATATCAATGTTCACGAGCATTGATATATATAGATATAGATATAGATATATACATATACATACACACACGCACACATACATATCAATGTTCATGTTAGTGTATGTGTATACCCAAACACTAAAATGAACATTGCTGAACATACTAATGCAATATTATTTCATGAAATGATACTTCCTGAGCTGTTTTCATGCATTTTTTGTCTCCATTACAACTTTCTTACTTTCAGTGTCCACCAGTGGTGGTTGCTACCAGTTTGCCCTGGATCGGGCAAACCGATAGTGGTGGCGGCAGGGGGTTCCACCCACCCGCTAGGACATCTCTGTGCATGCGCAGAAGCATCGTGAGCGCCCATGAGCAAACCGGTAGCAGCCGAAATTGAAACCCATTACTGGTGTCCACAATATGCAGTGATACAAGATACTTAACATTATATTTCGCTTCATGACTATTTGACACTGTTTGTTGCATTGCAGCATGCTTTTCTCCAATATATCCAATGAGGACTATTGATTGAATCTTAACGTTGGCTCTCTTTCTTTACCTTCAGATTCACTGTTTTGTGAAACCATAGTTAAGTATTTCCAGAATCCCCTCCCCCGCCAAAGTATCCCAAACAGCTTATTAAAAGGCTGGGATGCCTGCTAACCATGTCAGACACAGAAGAAAACTTTATGAGCAGAAGTGGCAAACGTTGTTTGGACTGAACTTCCAAAGAACAAACTTTATTCATTGTTGATTATTATCTTGAATTTTTAGAGGAGAATCTGGACTTTGTCTATAACATCTGAAGTCTGCTACAGACTTGAGGCTCATTGAACAGAGGGTTTACTGTATGCAATCTGTCAGCATTTGCACCAACTAACACTGAGATCATCTCTTCGCTGACAATTTGTCGGAACAAGCCAGTCTCATTGTCATTATACATCTATGACAATATGAGGTCTTTGTATTATTTATGCAGCTATTTAATTTTTCCTCAAAGTTCTGTCTTCTCCAGGGCTACTATTCAAAGCTTTGTCCAAAGTTCACTTGCTTGTTCCATCCCTTTTACAAAATTCCCAGAGCTGTTTCCATTGGATCTGAACTTAACTTCATATGGTATTACTTGCAGATCCTTGTTCCATTCCAT
The DNA here is from genome assembly GCF_028640845.1 of Ahaetulla prasina. Taxonomy (NCBI): domain Eukaryota; kingdom Metazoa; phylum Chordata; class Lepidosauria; order Squamata; family Colubridae; genus Ahaetulla; species Ahaetulla prasina. The sequence goes on along the minus strand of NC_080539.1, from coordinate 177,555,854 downwards.
GTATGTATGTATGTATGTATGTATGTGTGTATATGAGTGTGTATGTGTGTGTGTATATATGTATGTATGTATATGTATATATGTATGTGTATGTATATATCAATGTTCACGAGCATTGATATATATAGATATAGATATAGATATAGATATAGATATAGATATAGATATAGATATAGATATAGATATAGATATAGATATAGATATAGATATAGATATAGATATAGATATAGATATATACATATCAATGTTCATGTTAGTGTATGTATACCCAAACACTAAAATGAACATTGCTGAACATACTAATGCAATATTATTTCATGAAATGATACTACCTGAGCTGTTTTCATGCATTTTTTGTCTCCATTACAACTTTCTTACTTTCAGTGTCCACCAGTGGTGGTTGCTACCAGTTTGCCCTGGATCGGGCAAACCGATAGTGGTGGCGGGGTTCCACCCACCCGCTAGGACATCTCTGTGCATGCGCAGAAGCATCGTGAGCCCATGAGCAAACCGTAGCAGCCGAAATTGAAACCCATTACTGGTGTCCACAATATGCAGTGATACAAGATACTTAACATTATATTTCGCTCATGACTATTTGACACTGTTTGTTGCATTGCAGCATGCTTTTCTCCAATATATCCAATGAGGACTATTGATTGAATCTAACGTTGGCTCTCTTTCTTTACCTTCAGATTCACTGTTTTGTGAAACCATAGTTAAGTATTTCCAGAATCCCCTCCCCCGCCAAAGTATCCCAAACAGCTTATTAAAAGGCTGGGATGCCTGCTAACCATGTCAGACACAGAAGAAAACTTTATGAGCAGAAGTGGCAAACGTTGTTTGGACTGAACTTCCAAAGAACAAACTTTATTCATTGTTGATTATTATCTTGAATTTTTTTAAAAAACTAGCCTTATCTATCTGATTATGCACGCCAATATTATACAGAATTATTAGTGCATGTAGATCCCTTTTGAGTGAATTTAAAAAATAGGCTGTACACTTGAGAAGGATTTAAGTCCCTCAAAAGAACTTAAGGGTATGCAAATAAACCTAGCTGATCAAGTTAAACAGATGCAACTCACACAAACAATGTGAGCCTCTTTTCCTGGCTGTTGCTGTCAAAGAACAAACTTTATTCATTGTTGATTATTATCTTGAATTTTTGTCTCCATTACAACTTTCTTACTTTCAGTGTCCACCAGTGGTGGTTGCTACCAGTTTGCCCTGGATCGGGCAAACCGATAGTGGTGGCGGCAGGGGGTTCCACCCACCCGCTAGGACATCTCTGTGCATGCGCAGAAGCATCGTGAGCGTCCATGAGCAAACCGGTAGCAGCCGAAATTGAAACCCATTACTGGTGTCCACAATATGCAGTGATACAAGATACTTAACATTATATTTCGCTTCATGACTATTTGACACTGTTTGTTGCATTGCAGCATGCTTTTCTCCAATATATCCAATGAGGACTATTGATTGAATCTTAACGTTGGCCCTCTTTCTTTACCTTCAGATTCACTGTTTTGTGAAACCATAGTTAAGTATTTCCAGAATCCCCTCCCCCCGCCAAAGTATCCCAAACAGCTTATTAAAAGGCTGGGATGCCTGCTAACCATGTCAGACACAGAAGAAAACTTTATGAGCAGAAGTGGCAAACGTTGTTTGGACTGAACTTCCAAAGAACAAACTTTATTCATTGTTGATTATTATCTTGAATTTTTTTAGGGAGGAGAATCTGGCGGACTTTGTCTATAACATCTGAAGTCTGCTACAGACTTGAGGCTCATTGAACAGAGGGTTTACTGTATGCTGTTGCTGTGGTTATTATTTGCCCTGAATAAAATATACTAATTCAATTCACACATTCAAATAGTCTTTCCTAAAAGTGCTTGAGACTTCTGCATAGTAAAATAAGTCCAAATATAATATGTCATTCCTGAAGGATATCTTGTTTTTTAAAAAAACTAGTCTTATCTATCTGATTATGCACGCCAATATTATACAGAATTATTAGTGCATGTAGATCCCTTTTGAGTGAATTTAAAAAATAGGCTGTACACTTGAGAAGGATTTAAGTCCCTCAAAAGAACTTAAGGGTATGCAAATAAACCTAGCTGATCAAGTTAAACAGATGCAACTCACACAAACAATGTGAGCCCTCTTTTCCCTGGCTGTTGCTGTCAAAGAACAAGATGAGGTTCTGATGATCTGTAAAAGCAAAAAGGGGATCATGGAATTTAGTGCTCTCATAATAAACTGCTTTGGTTTTGTCTTATGAAAATAGCTTGGTAGGACTGTTCTTACCAAGGCAACATGCATGATGGGATATGTCCTGAGAACCAGTGAGCAAACATCTTTTTTAGTGCATGTAAATTTGAGTCAGCATTCTATTACCAAATAATTACCTCCTATTACACTTTGATAGGATTTTAGCTTAATTAATTACGAGTTGAAAAACTGCTGTCAAAATGTCATCAGATCTAGAGCTGATCAGAGACAAGGTAGGAAGCCTTCATGGAAAACAAAGGTAGGGCATCCATTAAATAAAGTGTAATCATATGTTTTCTTTTGTAACTATAATGAGAGGGGTCTTTTTTTTTCTTTAAGGAATCTCCTTCTGGACGCCGGAAAGCCCTTGCTACCAGCAATATCAACATGAAACAATATGCAAGCCCCATGCCGACACAGACAGATGTCAAGTTAAAGTTCAGGCCTTTGTCTAAGAAAGTTCTCTCAGCCACCCTGCAGTTCTCATTATCGTGTATTTTCCTAAGAGAAGGAAAGGCCACGTAAGTTTTGCAGGACATGTTTCTCCGCTGCTCTTTTATGTTCCAGAGAGCCTTTCTTTTTTTTTCTTTTTTTTTATTCAAAAAGTTTTACAAAAATTTTTTCCCCCCTTTCCCCCCAACCCCTTTCCCTTCACAAACCCCCTCCCCCTCCCCCCCTGGCTTCCCGGAACAAACACAAGGTATAGTTAAAAATAAAACAAACATATGCTAAAAAAATTTTTTCCCAAAACTATTATACCAATTCTCCCTCTCTAGCTCTGACTTCCTCCTTACATAACCAAATCCTTCAAAAAATTAACAATAAACAATAATAAAATATATAAATCAGTAGAACAAATTAATCCTAAAATATTTAAAACCAGCTAAAACGTAAAAATCCAATCCAATTCAGAGAATATCTCCCTTATAGCTTCTATAACCATATAACCATATAATTCTTTCGGGGACACAAATATTTTTGTCTATTAATATTTTAAAAAAACCTTGTTTCAAAAATAATACTATTGTCTCTTGCCATTTTTTTTGGTGCATTAATCTCTGTCTTTCCTTCGTTGCTCCTTTTAAAAAGTCAATCACAATATTTCCTAGTAATTCCTTATGTCCAGAAATCCAAAAATTACTGCCGTATATTCCATCAGTCCAAAAAGAGAACTCTTGGGAAACATTAAGCTTGTGAGTCTTTTCCATTTGAGGGACAATCTCCTGTAGCACAAATTCAGGCAGCTCATCCAAACTATTTAAAGAAAACTTCTTTAGATCACCTTGTTTCTTCACGATCAAATCTTCATATTTATCCACTTTTATTTGTATATCCTCCATTCCATTTTCCGAATAATTGCACTGGTTAATTTGCTCCAAACTCTCATCCAAAACGTCCCCATTTTTATCAATTTGTATTTTGAATAATTAAATACATTCTTTCTGTGTAGTCCTGTATAACGTCCGAACCCATTCTTCTGAAAGAACCTCCATAACAAAATTCCTGCTGAGAATCCCCTTGTAATGTACTTAAACAGCGTAATATAATCCAACAGTCCACAGTCAAACACAATAAGATAAAATCTCCATTCAGTTTCGATTCAACAGCAAAGCTCCCTTTGATGTATCGCTCTGCTTTCAGTTTCTCTAAAACGAAACTGAAGGGGGGGAGGAAGTCAGAAAATCAAAAATACTTGCAAACCAATAATTGCTCCTCACATTCGTTCCGCCTGCTTTTCGTATCCACAAAAAAAATCAATTGCTAGCAGAAGTGGACATCTTCCTCTTTTCCTGCTTTTTCAGGAGCGCAGAGAATACTGGAGGTGGGGGAGGGGTAAATAAGGGGATTCACCGTTCAGGACTTTGTATTACAAAAACAAAGCCCCTAGGGGAATCTACCCAATTCCTCCCCCTTGCTCTGTCTCTCTCTTTCAACCAGAGAGAGAAATGAAGCCGGGATCAGTTGTTAAATCCGGCTTTTACGGTATTCAATGCGGAGTGCCATAAATTGGCACCCAGCGAGAAAGATGGCGCCACCGAGAAGCCCCAGAGAGCCTTTCTTGAGCTTGCCAGCTCTCAGCTCCCTTGAACCACACCACCGAATTTCCCTTGCATGGTTGTTAAAAATCTGTGGAAAATGTGGTTTCAAACAATTCAAAGTGCAAAATGCATGAGAATCACTGTGTAAGTCTAAATAAACATTTTTTAAAAAGATTCCCACAAGGCACTTCTCCAGGGGTGAAATTAAAAAAATTCCCCTACTGGTTCTGTGGGCATGGCTTGTTGGGAGGTCATATGACTGGGTGGGCGTGGCCAACTTGACATCACTCACATCGAGGGGCTCCTCACCGGCCCCTCCCCTCCCAGCCACTCCTTGTCACGAATGGCAGGAAAATGGGGAGGGGAATATTCCTGCCTACCATCCTTCCCTCAGTCTGTGCTGAGATTGAGCAATGGATGACAGGCAGGAAAATCCCCTTCCCCATTTTCCTGCCTTTCACAAAAACAGCTCCATTCCAGCTTCTCCCCCCACCTGTCCCCCTCCCTCCTGGGGACTACCTTAAAAGGGACAGGCTGCAGCAGCTCTGTTGTGAATGGAGGGAGAAATGTTAGCATTTTCTCTGCTGCATTTAACATTGAATTCTGTGGCAGAGAGAATGCTAACTTTTCTCCCTCCATTCACAACGTAGCTGCTGCTCTCTTTATGGTTCCCTCCTGGCCCCCTCCCTCCTGGGAACTACCTTAAAGGGACAGGCTGCAGCACCTTCATTCTGAATGGAGGGAGAAAAGTTAGCATTCTCTTTGCTGCATTTAACATTGAATTCTGTGGAATATCAAGCAGTCGGAAGAGGTGAGCAGCGACCAGCTGGGCATGGGTGGGGCCAAGGATGGGTAATTACTACTGGTTCGGTGAACTGATGCCCATAATCCCTAGTGGTTCGCCCGAACCAGTCGTATTTCACCCCTGCACTTCTCCCTTCCCACCTTCCGGGTTATTTACGGGACCGCCTACTGCCACCTATTGCCTCCCACCGACCCGTACGCTCTCACAGAGAAGGACTCCTTAGGGTGCCGTCCGCCAGGCAGTGCCGACTGGCGACACCCAGAGGAAGGGATTTCTCTGTGGGGGCCCCCACCCTCTGGAACGAGCTTCCCCCAGGACTTCGCCAACTTCCTGACCTTTGAATCTTCCGCTGCGAGCTTAAGACACATCTATTCATTTGTGCGGGGCTGGCCTAGAGTTTAGTTTTAAAGTTAGTTTTAAATGGGGTTTTTGTATTATTTTAACGATAGTTTTAAATTCGGCCTAATGTAATAAGTTTTTTAAATGTTGTTTTAACTTGTATTTATTCTTATGTTTTTATATGGCTGTGAACCGCCCTGAGTCCTTCGGGAGATAGGGCAGTATAAAAATTTGAATAATAAATAAATAATAAAATAAAAATATATGGCTGCATGACTAGTCAAGTCTGCTTTGCATTATCATCTCTGCTGCTACTCTTAGGCCTCCCATAAAAGTGCTCAAAGTGGACCACATTCAACCCCACAGATCCTACAGAGGCTATTGATTGTCATCCTAGTTTTTTGCAGGGCAATGGGTGGAGGGCATGTATTGTAGGAAAGAAATTTCTGCTTTTGTATCACCTCAGGTGTGGCCTTGAATGAACAATTATTTCAGTTTCACCACAGAGTCATAATATGAGGCAACAATATGAACCTAGAGCATTGATAAAAATTAGAAAGATAATACCTATAACACATACTGTAAGAGGAAGCCCTATGTCATTGCTAATTATTTTCATTATAATGTTTTATATAACTTTGCTGCCCCAGCACAGTATCTTTTTGAGGTTCCTGTCATTAGTAAAATTATACCTTTTCTTTTCCCATAAGCCTTCATATTCTTCCTTTCAAGATGCAGCTGTACGTCAAGGATAGAATTAATTTGTTTTCTGAAAAGCACTGAATCAAAATTCAGCAGACAGGAGACCTGTCAAATGGGGAAATAGCCATTAGTTCAGATCTGTCAAGATGCTGTAAATGAAGGGCATCTTGAAGCAACAAATTAATTTGATGTTTTTAGGATGATGATATTATTATTATTATGAGTAATAATGGTTGTTACACTATTTAAATACAATCTGTCAGATAGGTCTGATTGGATTTGGTTCTTCGACTATCAGATCCTCTCCAAGGATCTAGGACACTAAAGATAACATCATAAATTATGTATGTAATAAAACTTTTTATAATTGGCGAGTTGAAATTTTATCCATTCTACTTGTACCCAATTGCTTTTCCAGATATTTTGAATTAACACAATCAACCTCTATGATTTTTTGTATTCGCTCTATTTGTGTCTTTATATAGTATTTCCCTACTTTTTCTGGTTATTTTTATTGGTCCTTCCATCTCCAGCTACTGCAATTTCAATTATTCATACTTGTTTCTTTGTAACTACAATGAAGTAATGACTGCTGTCTTATTATGGCCTAAATGTTTATTATTGTTATGCTTACTCACACAGTCAGCCAGATGTTTAGACTGCATTTGGCATTTTTATCCACCTATCGAGTCCTTCCTAAAGACCTGGGATAGGCAGATGTTGTTGTTTAATGATGTTAAAGCTATCTATTATTATATACACAAAAATGTGAAATCACAACTGCCAGTTCTTCAGCCTGTGCTGGCTTTCATACGCATGAAGTTCTTCCTAGGAACCTAGCATGTTGTAATGTGTCAGCGTAATATATCTGCAGATCCAACCATTATAATAATATTATTATTATTACTATTATTACTATTATTATTATTATTAGAGATGAAGATATGCAGAGCCTGGCGAGTCTGATGAGTATGAAGCAAGCAGATATTGGAAATTTAGATGACTTTGAAGAAGATAATGAAGATGATGAAGAAAATAGAGTAAACCAGGAAGAAAAGGCTGCAAAAATTACAGGTTTGTTTCTTCCCCGAATATGTATGCCTTTGCTTATAAACTTAATTTGAAAGTTGTTATTCTTTTTGATCATTTTTCTTTTGAAAATAATGTAGGTTTGTACTTTTTGCATTAGGAACAAACAATTTAATCTAAAACATGGATTGGTGTCCTTGTGTGAAGTAAAGGAGGATTCATGCTTGTTTTGGCTAACTTCAGAAGAGCCAAAAATACTACATTCAGATAGTCTTTATTTCTGTCATTGTTTCTCTTTCTTTTGACTCTGTGGACTAAAGCAAAATTACTCATGGTTTGAAGGAATAAGGTTTCTGTATATTTATTTTAGTGTGTACTAAAGTCTTGCAATTTTGAAATATGGAGTTGTATGGGAGATTTTACAGGTTTTCAGGCCATTAGCCTTCCATAATCCCCCTAGCTTCTACAGTTCACCAATTTAGGAAGAACTAAGCTATCTGCATAGTAAATCTAAATTCAAGCTAATATTTTAAGTTCTTGAGCTGAATCAAAGAGTTATAATAGTTTGCCATATCTTGAGAGCATAGCTGGATAACTTGGTTCCGCATAAGGAAGCAAACAGGTGGAAAATCTATCCCATCCAGCAGTGTTAATGTGAAGTAATAAAAAGGAGGATAAGCCTGACAGCACAAGATAGCTGACAACTTTATATGAGAACAGATTTGTATGTTTGTATGTGCAAGACAGAGAGAGAGAGAGGGAGAGAGAGAGAGAGAGAGAGAGAGAGAGAGACTGACTTCAACCTACAGAAGGCACAGCAATATTTTTCACCTCAAGAGAATACAGAGCTCAGTTCCGGGAAAGGTATTCATGAAAGAGAGGAAAAGAAATAAAATTTAAGTTTGATGAAGGAGTCACAGTCCATGTCTCTTCTTGGAAATTTCCAGCAGCCTTGGTGGAATAACACACACTCTGAATTGGATCTAGATCACATACTGGAATACTACCATTTTAAAATGAGAATCGGAGTAGTCTCTAATTACTACTAAGCTGTACCATAATTTAACATGTAATCCAGTAACAGTATTTGTAATTGGAGTAACATCGATGTTCTACTTTCTTTGATGTTCCACCTATCACAGTAGTCACCAACTGGTGGTCCATGGACCACTGGCGGTCCGTGAGAAAATTTTGGTGGTCCGCAGAAAAAATATTTGCATTTTTTATATTGCACTAAATCTACAGCCCCTGGGATAGATATGTGCAATGAACATTTGTATTGCTGCAGAGAGTCTCCCCCTTCGAGGTCTTTTTGTGTGGGTCTGAGAGGATCAGAAATTCCGACTTGGGGTCTGTTTTAGCTTCCTGGCGTGGAGCTTTGGGCGAAGGCTGGAGGGAAGTGCTGCTGGTGGCAAAGAGCCAGTGGGACTGCATCATGGTCTGGAACTGGCTGACCATCTCACCCCGCTGAGCCTCCAGGCGCTGATACCTGGCCTTGCACTCCCACAGGTCTTCCCTCTGCTTGAAAAGCCTATGGTCATAGGCCTGAGTGAGGGGCTTCTGCTGAGCCTCCTTCTCTGCCAGATCCAATTTGAACTGAGCCAGCTGTTTTGCCAACTCTTTCTTGTGGTGGCTGCTTAGCTCCAATAACTGCTTCCTGTTGGGGCCCTAAGGAGCCTGGGCGGGCAGGCAAGGAGAGGCTGGGAGGGGAGGGGCCAGTAGAGGCTGGCGAGGCGCCCTTACCGTGAGTGACATCAAGTTGGACATCGAGTTGGCCACAGCCACCCAGTCGGTCATTAGGCAGATCATAGTGATCTGTGGGATTTCAAATTATGAATTTAGTGGTCCCTGAGGTCCGAAAGATTGGGGACCCTGACCTATTAAGTATTATATTGTAATCTTGAAAAAAATATATATTTCTACAGTATTATATGTTCCAGTCCTGGGAATATACAGTATGTATGTCAGGATGTGATAATAGAAAAGTTTTGTGTTTTTTTAAAAAAAAGAAAAAGTAGATAGTGAAAGTTTTGTCTATATCAGTAGATTACTTTTGTCTGTCATTACAGTTTTAGTAAATCAAGTTGAATGGAAAAAATGCTTATATCATCAAAAGCAATGCTTTCTTTAATATTGTTTTAATATAAGCATGTTTTTATAATTTTATCACAAACTCCCTGATAAATGAGATGATCTTGATTAAATTTCTTGTTTGTTCCACAAAGAATTGATGCAATTCTATTATGTCTCCTTGAATTTCAAGTTCTTAGCATTTCTCCATCTTGCAGTTTTCCATGCATGCCTTCTTTCATTCTTCACCAGAGCCTTTGTCAATCTCAGTCTCTGTCAATCTCTGTTTTCCAAATGACTACCAAATGCTCAACCAAAGAAAAAGATTATGAACATTAAACAAATGCATATAGATTACCTTACCTTTCATCCTTGTCATCTCTCTTGGTGGCAATTATATACAGTATATATATATATGATATTCATGATAACGCAGCTTGGAGAGTCAGCTGTTGAAGTCAATATATGACATCGGTATACTGCGCTATGGGAAAAGAAGATTCCACATATCTTCCATGAAAAACAGTAGCAATTAAACTAAATTGATGTTTCCTCTTCCCCCTTCCTCCAGGCACTTCCTTGATTGCCTGCACATTTGAACAACTTTACTATATAGATCAGATGGAGTGTGTCAAATACACACTACACACTATCAAAATGTCCAGTTTACATTATAGCTCTTACCCCATTGGATCTATTAGCTGTAAGTTGTCCTAAAAAGGTTAGAAGTGCGGGGTATGGGTTAACTAAAATTTAGGAGCCAGCCCTGGTTATTTTTTTGCTCTTCCAGTTCTACATGGCAGAGCAATATGGCTAAGCTTTATTTGGCAACATGAATTGTGTGTCTATACTACCTTAATTAAATTTCAGTATTTTAATTATTATTAGTTAGTTCTTATTTTAGTGCAGAATGTGTACGAGATTATTCTGTTAATTAAAATATATTTCACGTTCACTGAAGTTCCCCATTCTAAAATATGGAAAAACCCTCATGAAAGTACAGAGATATATTGATTATGGTTGTTCAGTCTGGAATGTATTCCTAAATTAACATTTGTCTTTCTTTTCCTTTTCTCTTTTTCCTAATAACAGCATGTATTGTATTCCTTTTCCATTAAATGACCTTACCTCACAGTTGTCTTGACTGGCTTCTGTTTACAGAAATTGTAAACCAGTTGAATGCTCTGAGCAGCTTAGATGAAGATCAAGATGACTGCATAAAGCATACAAATATGCTGTCCACTAAATCAGCCAGTTCTTCTGAAGGTCTATGAGCTTTCCTCCTTTTCTGTTTCTGGCATGTCTGCGTTTTACTGTGACCTCCTTAGTATCTGTTCATATTCAAGTGTTGGTTGTAGCTTTGTGCTTTGTGCTTGGTGTCCATTACAGTCTTGTTGCATACAGTCAAGAGTATGCAACAAGATATGGTGCATTCATCGGCCAAGGTGAGGAAACTATGGCCCTCAGATATTATTGGATTCATGTTCCCATCAGCCCCTCCAGTGTGGTCATTGATCAGAAAAGATTGCAATTGTAGTCAGATCTTCCGTTTGCTAAACCTAGCTCAGAATTCGCATTACTTGTCATTGGAAGTATTGCATTTCTTTCTCGGAGGTAATGTGTATGCTGCATGTGGGCCTTCCAGCTTAGTAATGGAAAAATTACTACCTTTATATATTGATTTTCTTTAAGTTAGCATTTTTTCTTTCTAAAAACTACTGCTAGAGCCTTCCAAGTCAGTTAAGCAGTCATATATTAAACTTGCACCTGCTTCTGTTCATGTTACTAAGCTGGAAACATTGGTGTACTATAAATATAGCAGTTTAGTTTAGCAATAGAAAACGGGCCATGATTCACTATTAAAAGGAATAAATAGTACTTAAGATAAGTATTTGGAAAGTGATTGTTTAAACATTCTATGTTTAAGCCTAAATGAAAGTATAAAATGTGTACTGAAAGGTATTTTGCTTGGTTTCTTAGAACTTATCAACAAGCTTAGTTTCCTGGATGAAGAGGAGCAAGATTTGGCAAATTCAAGATCAAATCCATTTGTAGATTCTGATAGGTCTGAGCTGAATCCTTTTGGAGACACGGATATCGAAGGTATTTAATTTTGCCATATACAATCTTCGGATTGTGCTAGATTGCAAAATTACACATACTTCCTACTTCTCACTTTCTAAAAGTTTCTTTGATGTTACTTATGTACTGGTAATTTTCAATTTAAATATTCAACCACAGCTTGCTTAAGGTGCAGTTTAATGATGGAATTCTTCAATCTGAAGTAGCCCTTTAGGTCAGTGTTTGATCAAATCATTTTTCTCTTTTTAGGCATGCCTGGACAATTTAATAAAAGCTTATATAATATTTTAAGTCCTAGTAATAATAATCAATACTTTAACGTTATTTGATGTTTGATTTAACTCAAATTTAAGTATGTACTAACAGTTGCACTTTAGTAATCTTTCATAAATATATGAACCATTATATAATTTACCTATAACAAATATACATTCTCAGTGAAACAACTAGGTTAGGAAGTCTGCACTAGAGGAACTGTCCCCCAGAAAAAGATGGAGTAAACTGTTAATGTAAAAGCCATGATGAGAATTGTTCTTTTTTTTGTTTCTTTATAGTTTATGCAAAGTTATTATTATTTAGCAAAACCAACCCTTGATAAAATCATGAATGCTGTCTGTTGCTCATGCTTTACCCTTTGGCACCGCATTCTAAACTCCCAGATGATTTTGCCCACAGCATTATAGTCCAAGACAAACCCTTTCAAACTTTTGGACATGACCTAATAGGACTGAACCCACATTAAAAGAAATTAATCCTAACCCATCAAGTACTCAATAAAATTCAAAGCTACTGAATGGTCCAGAAGAATTGTTTTCAGTATCATCCCAATTGACTTCGATCCAGCAAATCATACCATTTAGATGTCTGTTGAATTGTGAGGCCGCTGTATTCTCAATCATTTTACATACAAATAAAACATTTGAGATGCCCTATGAATATAAGTTCAACCAGCTCAAAAGAGGATTTCCTGAACAAAGTTCTTATATTGCTTCCTTTAGACAGAGGGAACATATGGGGCCAGTCCCATTTTTTCCAGTTTAATCAGCTGAAAAAGAAAAAGATTAGTAAGTAGTGGTCCCTGTCCCTCACAGCTGATTTGCAGCCTTGAGATCTGTAGCTTAAAGTGGATCCGAAATAAGAGGACTAATAGTTGCTGAGCTTTCATCCCTATGTTTTGCCTGTAGCTTAACCGAAAAGTTGTAATGGATCCATTCAACTTTATCTGCACAGAATTGTAAACTCTGCTGTTCACTGTTGCATTCCTCCAACATTTTGGCAGAAGAATTACCATTTAGTATAGAAAAGCTATGTTGGCCTGTTTTGTGCAGATTCAGCGTTAAGACAGAAGTAAGCACTTTTTTGCTCCTTCCACAGATGCTCAAGTGGATCTTAAGATGGACTCTATATTTTGATCTATCCTGAGACTTTCCTGGTTCATCGATTGTCCCTTCTTCAATATTCTCAGCTCCCTAGTAAACCTTGGAGGTGATCTAATTTCACGGGACTTAAAGGGTCCTTATGGATAATCATGGCAACTGTTTTGATAATCTGGTTCTGTATCCCTGCCAGGGCATCAACAGAATCACATCTTCTTCATCCTACTTCACATATGTAGCGAATATCCAGGTGCATTTAGGAAACCACTAAGATTCATCAGGTGCCCAGGTTGGATCATTTTAACCATTCTTGCACCCTTGCAGAGATTTCAGCCAAGTATCAGTCTAAAACAGAATAGAGAGATTCTGTTTATGACAGTGAAAGCCTAAGGGGTTCTCCTCCAGATCATCAAGGCCTAACAGATCACTGGATGCAGAGCCTGCACAAGTTATTGGTCTGAATGTCTTCTTTTTGAAGCAGGGTGCAACTTCTCAGCTACCTTAGTGGGCAAGACTAGATATAATGGCCTGAAACCAGAAAGAACTAGATTTAAGTTTTATAGTAAGAAAAATGTTTTGACAACAGTTTGACAGTACCATCCAGCTACCCAGAGAGATGTAGGCTCTCCATTCTTGGAGATTTTCAAGACATGAATTGAACAAGCCATTCTTTAGATATATTTTAGTTCAGTGGCTCTCAGTGGGAGCCAGTGGGAACTTTTGCTTTCAGGCTGCTACTAATTCTGCCCTTGTTTCCTTAGCCTTGTATTGGCCAAGATGGGAAATCATTATCTATTATTGCTTATTCAATTTATTCTCTCTGTCAGTGGGAATGCCGGTCAGGCTGGGGTTTCTCCTGTGCTAGCCAATTAGGACCGAGCCTGCTTATTTCTTTTGGCCCCGCCTCTCTTGCCTTTCAGCTTTTCGACTCTGGCCTCCAACATCGGATATATAAGGTTGATATTACCCTGTTTTCCCCCAAATAAGACATCCCCTGATAATAAGCCAAATCAGGCTTTTGAGTGTATGCACTAAAATAAGCCTCCCCCAAAAATATTTAAATGCAGAGCTGGAAATCAGGTAAGATGGCAAGAGGAGTCCCAACTTGCTCTACGTGCCCCAAAATAATAAGACCTCCCCGAAAATAAGGCCAAGTGCTTATTTCGGGGTTCAAAAAAATATAAGATAGGGTCTTATTTTCGGGGAAACACAGTAGAGAAAAGGGACATGCATACACAGAGTTCCTAGTGCAAGCCTTAGTCTACCACGGAACATCCTCGTCTGTGCTTAATGTTTGGGTTTTTTCCTGGACATTGGATTTTTCTGCCAGTAGATATAGTTAGTGATATCTGCATGAGTTATAATGGCTGGGGAAGATAGACTGAGGTGCTGTCTGTTATTAAACTTACTGGCTCATAAACTGAGGCCGACAGTTAGGGAAGGCTCTTCTAGCTAATGCTTATTAGCTAACTTTGTTACTCTGTAGTACTTAAGGGAAGCTTAACTAGTCTAAACATCAGCAATGTTTCCCTTTTTAGCTGTGTCTTGGATTAGTAATACATCCCAGAGTTCTGCTGTATCTACATTTGACAGAAGGATTTAGATTAATTAGTTAATGTTTGTAAAGAATTTTGAAGATTAAAGAACAATATAAGTGCTAAATGTTACAAGAGGTTGATTGTTTAAATATACAGATTCTTTCTGAACACCATTCTCTTTCCTCCTTTCCATTCTTTTTTGTTTTCTTATTGTTTTATTTTGTTTTTAAAAGTCTGCATCACTTTTCTGTATTCGGTTCATGTCTTTGATGATGTGTTTAATCTGGAGGGGTTTTTTTTCTTTCAACTTTTTGAGATATAATTAATCAATTGATGACTTCATTTTTTGTATAAATGATTCGTGGTTCTTCCTTTAAGCCATACTTGTCATAAATATTATGAATGGAGTATCAAGACTTCATCTGTAGAATTCCACATATTCTTTATTAATGGACCTTGATATTCTGAAATATGCCTCTAGAAATGGGTCTATTCTAAACTGATGTTCTAGAATCTATCTCTGTTACTGAATGTACTTGAATTTCATATGCCCAGCAACTTGGGTGCAAGACTAGATATATGGCCATAGAAGCAGATTAAATATAAAGATGAAATGAATGGATTGTATTGAGTTGAATTTGTATGATCCTAAAACAGTTTTTGAAGTGGATTACCAGTACATTTCTTTAGTTAATAGTTTCAGAGCATATATCAAATCTGAATGATTTCTGAGTCACCTGGCAGAACAGTATGTTGCACACCTTCTATTTGGGAGAGCAAAAAATAAGGGACATTATGAAGCAGATACATAACACAATTAGAATATATGACTAATCTGTTTTTGGTTTAATGGATCACAATTGAGCAGGACGTCTACTTTAATTACTTCAGTTTCAATAGTTGAACAAAAAGTAAAGGTGAATTATTTGTGACAAAGACAATTTCCTTTTTGTATAAGACTAATTCTTTGCTCTGTCCAATACTGAATAACAGTGTTAAGCTAATGTTTTTGTGTAATACTAGAAGCAAAAGTCAAATGAAACCATTCCCTCTTTTCAATTTTTTATTGTTTAAAATGCATGCACAAAAGATGGAATTGGGAACATGGCAATTTGCCTTCTGCAATCTGCCTTTTGGACAAGTTGCTTTTAGCAGAACCTGTAACTTGTTTCAGATTTCATCTGAACAGTTATTATGACTGTTATGGATTACACGGGTAGTCCTGTGGAAATCAGGATTCTCCCATTTTATCTACTGATAAAATTTTGGAGTAGTTTTTTTAAAAACTTTACCTAGTCATCAAAGATTTGTCTTTTTTTCCTTTTGGTTTATAATGAGTTACAACACGCTTTATAAGTATTCCTCAATATTAATTTGGGATGGGAACTGTTTTGTATTCTACTAGAGTTGTATCAGGAGAAATGCACTATTCTGAAGGAATTGAAGAGTTCCTTCTCCATTAAGAATTAACCTCTTGATTGTGCTCTCTGTAGAACAAGACATTAAGATGACTTCATTATCCAAACAAGAGCGCTACTGTGATGACAGCGATGAATATAACCCCTTTAAAGAAAAGAGTGTGGAGTATATGAATCCTTTTGATGAGCCAGACCCTGAACCTGAGATCCTATTACCTGTCAAAGACTCTCCTCCTCAACCTAGCAAAAGGAAAAATATCCGGCCTGTGGATATGAGCAAATATCTTTACGCTGACACATCAAGAACAGATGAAGAGGAGTTAGATGAGTAAGTAGATCACTTTTTTTTCCTTTGCATTAGTTTGGATTTCAGCACAAAACCTCCAGGCATAAAATATTAAAACCTGATTATTCTTGTATGAAGTACAAGAATAAACTGCTCCATTAACAGAATTTGAATACATTAAACATTGGGGCATGCGTGTTACTGGCTTTTTTTCTGTGAGGCTTTAAATCATCAAAGCAGAATCTCTGAAGGGAGGCGTAGATACAGATGTTCAGAATGAAAAGCATGCATGCTCAATTCAGGTGTGGCATTGGCTGCTGCAGCAGTTCAGTTGGCTAGTGGCCAGCTTTGAACTATCCATATATGTAAGAAACTATACAATGCAGTGACATTCGAAGATAATGGATGACCTAGCCTTTAGAACTTTGGTACTATCCTTCTTTACTCAAAGATCATTCAATACATTTAAGCAGTTCTATATAGAATTCAAGACCTCCCCCCTTTTCAAAGTATTGTATTAGAGATATGAAAAAATGCTTTAAAAATTCAAAGTACTTTTCTTGATCAGTTTTAATAATAATAGTATCGATTGCCCCAGTAGTGAAATCTAATTTTTTTTGCAACCGGTTCTGTGGGCGTGGCTTGGTGGGCGTGGCTTGGTGTTGGTCATATGACTGGGTTGGCATGGCCAACTTTTTTTTTTTACTTTTTAAACTAATAAAAAATGCTTTAAAAAGTAAAAAAAAGGTTCCGATGATCAGCACCTGACCAGCCTGAACCCCCCTCGCCAAGCCAGACCCAATGCCTCTTAGCCCCGAAGATGGCCCACCTTTTAAACTCAGCCACCCAGTCCGGGAGATGACCGGGGGGTGGGGGGGGGAGAGAAACAAAGTCCTCGGGTGCTCCCCCTTTTCACTCACCCCGAGCTTCCTGCTGTGGATTTTCAAGCCTTGCTTCACGCGCCCAGGATTGTTGCCCTCATCATCTTCTTCTTCATCTTCCAAGTGGAAAAATGCCAGGAGCAAGTGCAAAAAGAAGTGCTTGCTTGCTCATGATGTTTTTCCATTTGGAGGAAGCTTTTGTACCTGTGAAGGCAAGTCTGGCTTCCTGCGCTGCTCGCTAAAAATCTCACCAGTACCACTGTGCACGCGGCTTGTGTGTGTGTGTGTGTGTGTGTGTGTGTGTGTGTGTGTGTGTGTGTGGACGTTGGGCATGGGCTGTTGCGAAAGACCAGGAGCAAAGACACACACACACACACACACAGAGGCTTTAAAAGACCTTTAGAATGACTCGGGGCACCTTCTGGTTGGCCTCTGAGTTTACATGGCAAGGAAAAGGAAGGCTGAATGCGCTCCCCCAAGTTTGCAGCAGCCCATGCCTGACACACACACACACACACACATACACAAGCTGCGCGCACAGTGGTACTAGTGAGGTATGCGAGCAATGCAGGAAGCCAGACTTGCCTTCACAGCAAAAAAATGCTTAAAAAGTAAAAAGAAAAAGAAAAGTTCCAACCCTTGAGCATTGCTCAGCTGATCGTCGGAACTTTTTTTTTCCTTTTTGAGCATTTTTTTGCTACCAGTTCTCCGGAAATAAAAGCAGGAAGTAACGATGACTGGGTGGGCGGGCGGAGCCTCAAGCTGCCATCGGTACCGGTTCTCCGAACCACCAGCCATCATCTGCCAAACCGGGAGCATTTCACCCCTGGATTGCCCTAATATTTGAAACTAATGGTGTTTTCTCTGTTATAGATACAAATGGTGGTCCCAGGTCTCTCCTATTCCCTCCCTTTTTTTTTCTTGTCCTGGAAAGTGGGTGTATATTTTTCTAAGTTGTTTCTTTGGCTTGTTGCTTTGAAAAATAATTTCAATTTGGCCAAGTCTGAGAGTTGGTTTTGTGTACAAATTAGATGAGAGTAAGCCAGTTCTTCATGGCTACATGGATTGCATGACTGCATATAGCTATGCAGTTTCATTAACTGCAGTACCAAAGTAGTTTGCTGGAATTTTTTTTTTTAATCCCCAGACTAATATAAGTATTAAGCGGGTCTGATTAATTTAGCTTCCAAGGCCAGACAAGACCTACTGAGATATAGCAAGATTCATTGTTCTACTTCCTAAATCTCACTAAGTATGTATTATCAGATCATGATCACTAGATCCCTATCATCTTAGCCATCGTGTGCGTGGTTCCTGACAAATTAGAAAAGGCAAACAGTGGAAGGTTGATAGTAAACACAGGGAAGAGAGAGAGAAAAAACAAGAGTGTAAAATAAAAAATTAACATAAAAGTACAAGCAAAGACTTTTTAAAATTTATTCTCATCCACAAAGAAATCTGTAGCACTGAATTCATAGCAGGGTATTTAAGGGATAATGGACGTTTTTTTACCCAAATACCAATGTGTTTCATTGCAACTGTAACTTCCTTCCCTTTTTGTAGCATAACAGTTAACTTTCAAGACAGTCAAAATGTGAAGAACAAACCACCCACCATCTTTTCAGTCGCAATTGCTGCACCATTCCTTCTGGATTCTAGGCACACGTTTATCGTATAAAGAAGCTTATTTCCTTTTTCATTGAACTTCAGTTTATTTATCAAGCAATCCTTTGCTTCCACTGTGCTGTTAGGCTATTTATGTCCCTGCATCATCAGCACAATATCTCGTAATCAGGCTTTCATCAGCAGTATCCCTTGGTGTACTACAAAGAATATAAAATTGAGAAACAGGAACCATCAATTCAAGCTGTAGATGAATCTCAATCCCCCATTTTGTATGCATGTCACTGTTTTTATGTTCGGTCATAATCTCTTCTATAACATTTTGTGAGTTTTAAAAGAAATTTCAAGAACTTATTTTCTATAATGTTCTTTCTCCTTAATATGTGCAACTGGCATGCAAATTTATAAATTTACAGATTCATAAAATTGGGTTTTTAAAAAAAATAAATAGTAATAGCACTTAGACATATGTAGTGCTTTAGAATGCTTTACAGCACTACGTAAGCAGTTTACAAAGTCAGCATATTGCCCCCAACATTCTGGGTTCTCCTTTTACTGACCTTGGAAGGACGGAAGGCTGAGTCAGCCTTTAGCTGGTCAGGATCAAACTGGCAGTGGGCAGAGTCATCCTGCAATACTGCATTCTAACCAATGCGCCACCATGGCTCTTATACCAATGTTTTACTTGGCTAACCACACTTTGAAATGTGAAGTTAGAAACCTAACTGCATTCCAATCTCAGAAGAATTAGGTCAGCATCCTTAAAATATGGACCTTAGTGGTAGAGGAAAAAGGCCCTTATTTTTTACATACCTCACCAGGAATGGTAATGAAAGAGAAGTACTAAACAGGACTATCTGATAAACTACAGCATCAGGCAGCATTTTAAAATAAATTAATAAAAGCAGCCTCCAGCTGCTCGTCTGAAATCCCAGCCAGATACATTTGGATCATATGGTGGCACAAGAAGCCCTAATTCAGTGGAATGGCTCAGATTTCACATAGAGGAGATCACAGGGTCAGTTTCTGAATATGATGTTCTCTTGGAGAAATCTGGAAAAGCTTCTGTATGCAAGCACGTTGACTTCTGTATGAGTCAATTGGATAGAATACCATCTGGATTATGAAGATCTTCTGAAGCGTTTCATATTTGACTCTCTAATGATACTCCCCACCATGTTCTAGCTGCTTCTCCTTAGCAATGCAAAAATGCATTGCAATGCAATGCAAAAATCATCTTTCTTTCCTTAACAGATAATTGTTATTCTAGATAGGGCGGTCAAACACGTAGCCCATGGGGCAGATGTATCACGCTCTGGCCACGCCCATGCCCAGTTTAGCCAAGGGGGGGAAGTCCTGATTGGTCATGTGACACTGCCGTGACGATGCAAGTTTTATACTTGTTCTAGATTGTTAGTAGATAAAGGAGGAGGATCACAAATCCCAAAGTATGCTTGGAACAATGTTTCTGAAATCCCCAACTATGATTTCTTTGCAACAAAAACATACTAGTACTGTTCCAGAAAGTTTCCTATAGATCCCCTTTAATATTGGTTAGCCAGTATATGTTGCTTAATGATCTTTCATGGAGCTTGTAAACTTGTAGCAGTTTTTGGAAAAAATACATTAGCAATTCCATGAAAAAATGTGGGAAACACTGTATTAATTCTGCTGGTTGTGTTACGGGTAGCACCTGGGAAATTCACATGAGGAAGTCCAGTTCTCTATATGTAATGGAATAATACTTATCGGACACAGAGGCTAGATTCACATATCACAGTAAGCCATAATTTTGGTTACAAATCATGATTTGATTTGCACAACACACTATGCCAGTGGTTCTCAAACTTTGGTTCACAGACCCCTGGGGGACCGTGATGTCATCACAGGGGGTCTCTGAAGGCTTGAAGAAATGTAAATCTTAAATCTTGAGGGTCCTGGCTATGGTCCGTGACCACAAAAGTTATTTAAAAGGGGTCCATGTTGAAGAAAAGGTTGAGAACCACTGCACTATGCATTAAAGTACAATTTGCAAAACATAGCATTTGCATTCATCCAACACAGTAAGTCAGAATTGAAGTACAGTATGTGTATATATCATGCCAGAGGAAAAAAGTAGTAATGTCTGGAGCACATCGTTCTTGTGTCTTAACTGCACAATAAATCTTATTGTGGAAATGAGGAGGAGGAGGTTGTGTGTCATCCAAATTGCAGCAGTTCCAACCACGACCCCACTCCCAGCATTGAGGAAGTAGTCCTATAATGTCTGAGAGAATAGTTATTCTTCCTTTACATAAACTAGCGGTGGAACTCTGTGCACACAGTGACTGTCACAGTTATCCAGATTTTCATTCTGCAGAGTTGATAGACTTGGAACCATGAGTGTTCATGACAGGGCAGGCAAATGATGAAATGTGCATCATGAGATCATTGCA
Organism: Ahaetulla prasina; assembly: GCF_028640845.1. NCBI lineage: Eukaryota > Metazoa > Chordata > Lepidosauria > Squamata > Colubridae > Ahaetulla > Ahaetulla prasina. The sequence goes on along the minus strand of NC_080539.1, from coordinate 177,534,957 downwards.
GAATTGCTGTGATTTTTGTAATTGCTTTAGGTCTTAGGATAGAAATACATAACCACAGCATTTGTGTTATCATTTAGCATCAAATTGATCATCATGAGTAAACATGTAGAAAATGCTTCCAATCCGAAACAATTTGAGTTTGAAACACTTTGATTCAGATCATTTCCTCTGGGGTTGGAAACAGCTTGTTTCAGCTTCAATATATTTTGTGCTTCTCTAAAAAGGTGTATTAAGCCAAGAGTTGAATGGAACAGTGTTCTAGGAGAGAGCTTAAGGATGATAAACCTAAATAAGACTATCCAGGTGCATCTGGGAAGGCATGCATATAGTTATGATGGTGGTAGTCCACCTTCAGATTCTTGGCAGGTGTTTATTTCTCAGGATTCTGGAAATTATAAAGTATAGTTGAAACTAGTAGCCTCTGAGAGACCAATCTTCCATGAATTTCTCATTCTTGTTGCTGTTTAAAGTGTTGGCTATCTTCACATTTTATAAAAGTGAATCCCTCAGTTGAATTATGTGATGCATGCTTAATCCATCTTCCACGTTGGGTATTTGTGTCAGAGATGTTATATCTGCATAAACCATTAGCTCTTCTAGAAGCTCCTGGAGATCAAGCTACCTGTTCACCATTCCTTTTCTCCTCAGTTCCCACCACACCTGAGGCCAAACCAAAATAGTCTGTTCTTTCATCTGTTTTGTCCATGTTTAGTTCTTCTCCTTATGCATGTTATTGCCTACTCACCTTTCAGAAACCCTTTGAGATTTAGAGGAATATGACACAGATTTTAAAAATTTCAGGTCACCTTTCTGCAAATGGAGAAACAGCACTCATTGGGTGCAATGCACGGTGTGAGATAAGCATTTATTTCAAATCTGCTCTCATTTTGTCTACACTCTAAACCAAACAACTCTAATCTTTTCAATCTCTTTTCACAGAAGTCTCTCCATCTTTCTTATCATTTTCATCATCCGTCTCTGGATCATCCTATTTTTTCTCCTGTATGTCTTTTTTAAGATGTGGTGACCAGCCTTGCCTGCAGTATTCAAGACGAGGGAACCCTCTGTGATTTGTGTGATGGCACTGGGACCCTTTCAGTATTGTTTTGCATCTCAGTCACTATGCATGCACGCCTTTTGCTTGTATAACTATCCATGATTATCTGCGGAATTGAGAAGTATTAAAAAAAGGGGCTTGAATTCTTGAGAAGATGTTCATAATTACAAGCAAAATATATTTACTTCAAAGCTGTCATCCTGCTATGTAACCTATTAAATCTAGGGAAAATAATGTAGTGAAACCTTAATTTAACTGTAGGGAGGAGGGAATATTCATTATTCCCAATTGTTCTGTAAATTGGATGGTTTGTTATTTGCAATGATATTATTATGCAACTGACACAAATTACTTCATTTGTGCATTGTTACACCACACGTATCATTTCTATTGTGCAAGTGATATAACTTATAACTTATACAGCTGATGTAATCATTTCATCCAGGTCTGCTAAGTCAAGATTTCCCTGTATAATATAATTGTTCATTTGTACGTTTAAATATAGAACTATATATTTAATTTCTAGAACTAAATGCTTTTGGCTTTAGCGGGACAAATTTTCAAGAGTTCTGTTCCTCGCATCATGTTCCAAGTTCTCAATTTCTCTATAAATAGTCCTCGACCTATGCCCATTATTAGGACCAGAATTTTTATTGTCAAGTAAGGAAGTTGTTAAGTGAATCACACTCGGTTTTGCAACCTTTTTTGCCATAGTTGTTAAGCAAATCACGGCAGCTGTTAAGTGAATTGTGCAGCCGTGATTCAAGCCAGTGAATCTGGCTTCCCCCATTGACTTCGCTTGTAAGAAGCAAGTTGATAAGGTCATAAGTGGCAATCACATGACCCCAGGGTACTGCAGCCATCAAATACAAATACATCTCAGTTGCCAAGCACACGAATTTTGAACTCATGGAGATGTTGCACTAGTCATAAGCATTCAGCAGGTTCTGACCAGTTCTGGAAATTTTGTGTAGTTCCAAGAACCAGTAAATATCGCCTCTGACTGGCCCCGCCCCCATCTATTCTCTGCCTCTCGAATCCCAGCTGATTGGGAGGAAATGGGGATTTTGCAGTAACCTTTCCCTGGAGTGGGGTGGGAATGGAGATTTTATAGTATCCTTCCCCTGCCACGTCCACCAAGCCACGCCCACGCCTACCACAGAACCAGTAGTAAAAAAATTTGGATCCCGCCACTGGCCATAAGGTAATGGTCAAGAGGACCGTTCATAAGCCATTTTTTTCAGTGCCATTGTAACTTAATAGTCATTAAACTAATGGTTATAAATCAAAGACTATCTGTATTGTTCATTCAGTGCCTCTGTCAAGTTTTAAATGAAACTTAGCTGCACTTGCAATTCTATACAGATTTTTAAATAAGTAATCTGTTACTAATAAGTCCATTTTCCATCAAAACTAATAATTGTGCCTACTATGACATTACAACTATTTTTGGTGGTCACAAACCTTCATTACTGCAAAAACTTGTTCTTGGTCTTTTACAATACAGATGAGAAGGTAGTATCAGTATTGTAAAGACATTTTAAAGTAGTATTTCTGTTTTCTTTGTGGTAAACACTTTTAACTTAAAATTCCATCGTTCTGTGACATGAGAATTTGCCATTAAGTCACATTAGTTTTTGTCTTCTGAACCAAATTTTTTAAACCAGCTTCTGTAAGTCACATTGAATCAGAAAATGTAAAAAACAGGCATTATCTAGAAGGGATGTCATTGTACCTTTCAGTTAGTGGTGGGATTCAAATTTTTTTACCACTGGCTTAGTGGGTGTGGCTTGGTGGGCATGGCAGGGGAAATATCCTGCAAATTCTCCATTCCCTCCCCACTCCAGGAGAGGAATACTGCAAAATCTCCATTCCCACCCCACTTGGGGGCCAGCTAGAGGTGGTATTTGCCGGTTCTCCGAACTTTTCAAAATTTCGGCTACCAGTTCTCTAGAACTTGTCAGAACCTGCTGAATAGCACCTCTGCTTTAGGTGGATGTATTGAGCTTTCACTCTCTTTAGGTTTTCCTTCATTACAGCTGGTTCAGAAAACAAATATACTAAATGTACATAAGTTGTTCATCATGATTCCAGAGGTCTCTACCAAAGAGTTTTCCACAAGAGAGAGCAAAATTTGTCTGACTTACCTTCCCTATCCCATAGTATTCTTTTTGCCATATTCAGCTCCCAGGGAGTCCAGTTTTATTTTCCTAGCTTTCATGTACCAGAAATGTAGGGCTTGACTTACGATCATAGTTGGGACCAGAATATTTTGTTGTAAGTTGTCGTGGTTATAGGTTGAGGCACCTACATGACCAGACCCAATTTTTTTACCATTATTACAGTAGTTGTTAAGCAAATTGCAGAGTCATAAATCCGAATTATGTGGCTCTTAAGTGAGTCACATGATTTTTAAGCAAATCCATTTTCCCAAATCAATATTTTTCCCTGAAACTAGCAAAAACCGCTAGAAATGGACAAAAAAAATTGTAATGATTGATTACAGTCATGTGATCATGGGAAGCTACAACCAAATGTGAGCCAATTGCCAAGGGCTCAAAATACGTTAATGTGACCATGGTGCCAGGGTGTGTATGTGATGTTTTACAGTGGCCGGAAGTGCTTTATGGGCTGTGAAGCACTCTTTCTGAGGCCTTTGTAGCTTTCATTGAACAGCTGATTATAAAGTAAAGACTACTACTAACATTTTAAAAAGGGTAAAGGTTTCCCCTGTCCAGTCCTGTCTGATTCTAGTCTAGAGGATGGTGCTCATCTCTATTTTCTAGCCGAGGGAACCAGTGTTGTCTGAAGATGCTTCCGTGTGAATGCTTCCATTTCATGTGAAATTCTGCTCAAATTGCCCTTACTTTCCAGAACAAATAAAGATCTGGAAAAATAATGCATTTTAATACTGCTTTTGCTATTTTGTGGATATCTTAGCTCAAGTTCATACTTCTTTCTTCACAATTAACTATTCAAATGAACTTAGCATAAATATAATTTAGTGAAAGTCATGATCACATTTTGCACAGTTGCACAAATTTCTGGACAAGAGTATTTCTTCTTAAGTAACTGCAACATAATCTTGGATAAAGAGGACATCTCTTATGCAGAAACAACTCAGAATAAATAAGTTATTTAAACATTAAGGACATAGGTAATTAAATATATTTTGAACACCTTTGGAGAAACTAGGTTTCATATATGATAATACTAAATAGAGTGTGTTTCTAAATTGTATTTAAAATGAACTAACTTAAATGTGGGTGAGATATGGAAATATGAGAAATTTTAAAGAAACTTAGGAAAAGTTTATTTTCTTAAAAATAAATATGTGCTTGTGCAAAAGATAGGAAAGAAGATCCTGTAACTATGAGCAGCTTACTCATTACTCACTTACATTAGATATAGGGTAATCTCTGACAGATGTTGAATCTTTGTTTCCAAGGCCGTAGGGGGTCAGATAGTTTGCTATCAAAACATGCTGTGTTTGTTAAATGTCCACACACGAAAATAACTTTTAGAACAAAAGAAAACTCTGTAACATCCCATGTATAATGCATTGTCCTTGTTCTTATCTTTTCTCATCATGAATTTCACCCTGCTTTGAATTTGCTCTGTTTGAGGACAGCTTAACAAGCTTGTTAGCAAAATTAAATGATTGACAGACATTCTTGAGTTTTCTCTTCTAAATGGAGTGCCATTCATTTTCTACCTTTACCTTTTGTCATGCACGTCTCCACTGTTTATTTTGCCACCACTCTGAGCTTTGATTTTGTTTATGTTTTTTGCATTTGATGAGCACTGAAGTGAGAACACCTCAAAGGTGCATTCACTTTGCAACCTGGTTATTTTCCTCTCAGTTATTTCTTTCATTCAACTAGATCCACATCTTCTGTCTGTAATAAACAAGGACAAAACAACTCTGCTGTACAGTAGTTTATGAATGCAGTTAGGTTTTATATTTGCTTTAAAGCCTTTCCTCTTTTTCCAGAAATCTAATTATATAATTAGCAAACTTGACTCCTCAGAGAATTACTTACTATAGATTTGTTCCAATGGATGGTTCTTCCTGGTTATAAAAGAAATCACAAGCCACAGAATGGTAGTAAATGCATTAACATCCTTATTTATATCCTACTTATCTAACTCAAAATCCAAACCATTCAGAGTGCTTTTGAGATTGAATTAGGAGAACAACAATAAAATTAAGCATTTGCGTGCTAGAGAAAATAAATACAAATCCAAACTCATACAATTAAAAGGTAATCTGTTAGAAAATTATCCAAACTGCAGGCCAAGATCACCGTGAATGCATTTAGTAGCATGTGGATCTCTTGAAAATGGAATTTCATAAAGTCAAATTATATCATTAAAAGAGGATACAAATTTAGACTCATAAATAAAATTATCTGAAAATAAAATTCCAAATGATCTTTGATAGAGATATTACTAAAGCCTCTTCTAAAACAGTGCAGCTATGAAAGAATTTGCTACAAAGTTCTCAGTTCTCTGGATCAGATTTGCATGAGTGGAGGGACGAAATAATCCATCAAAATGACCTTTTTTTGTTTTTTGTTTAAAGAAGCTTAGGCTGCTTCAAAAGCTTTTCTATAAACACAGAAGCAGTGGATTTAAATCCAAATTCTGAAATGCTGTCTATCTGGAGCCTCTGGCAGGGACACCCTGTGCTTTCAGAGCCTTCCTTGGCACCTGCCAGGCTCCTTCTTCAACCTGGCTTTTTAGTTCTCTCTGTCTGTTTCTCTATCTATATCTATCTATCTATCTATCTATCTATCTATCTATCTATCTATCTATCTATCTATCTATCTATCTGCTCTATGATTGAAAGGGAAGTATCAGCCGCTAATATTGGCTTTAATCCAAAGAATGCTTTTGGATACTCTCTGGAATATCATCAGAAATAAGCATGGAGAATAGCTGCAGGCCAGTGTTTTACCTGGAATGTACTAACTTGTTCAGGATGAAGAAAAAATGTAATTTCTACAGATTTAATAGCATCCTCTTTCTGTTCAAATGCCTACTTGGGAGCATTTATCAATATACTAAGCCAGACTTTTATAACTTGATTCAAAATCAAACATATAAAAAAACCCCAATTTTTATTTTATTTTAATCAAGAACTTTGATACCAGAAGTATGATAATTCATGAAATGATTAAGTACCTCATATATACATCTTCTCTCTGGGTTATAACAGAATGAGTTGTGAACAATTAATGTAAGACACTGTAAGTACATGGTTTTAAGAAATATCCATTCATAAAGTTGGCTTATTGTTATTGTTGTTTGCTTAAGACAACTTGTGATTTCAGTAAACAGTATTTCCTGTATCTCCAATCTCTAAAAAAAATTATAGACTGTATATATAATTTGTATATTCCTTGTCAAATTGCTAGAGTAGCTAACTTGCTAAATGTGAAAATTCATTCCAATGTTGCTTTTCCTTTTACAGGCTTTGTACGCTAGACAACATTTGGACAAAAAAGGAGGTTTTATGTTGGTATAGTCAGCATTATCAGTTTGTATTACCTTGATTGTTACTATACAAATAAAATGAAGCGTTAGAAAACTTATTATTTTTACCGCATTAAATCTCGGCCTTTAGACATAAGTGGTGCTACTTAATATATATAAAGCCTCTATGAATCCATTTTACTCCCAATAAAGTTTTTTTTTAAAATGGTGACCACAGATTTGTTGACCTAAGGCATTATTTATACCTAACTACACAAACATATCTCTCATCAGTTTATTTGGGGCAGAGGAACTAGTAGCATAAAGAGCAGGTCTTTTGTATCTATGTGTGTCTTTTTTAAAATTAAACTATATTGATTGCAATTTAGTACAAACGGATTACTTTCAGGAATGCCATTAAAAATACCGAGATAGCAAATAAATTTGTTTCCGTTCTTTCAATTAGATCCAATCCCTTTTATGAACCCAAAGCAAGTTCGACTTTAAATGATCAAGTTACTTCAATGCAAGAAAGAGAAAGGAAGATGAAAAGAAAAGCTCCGGAACCACCAATTCTCTCACCCAAGATGGAAAGAGAAGCAAGTGAGAACATGTCAGCTATTCATGCAGTGAAAGAGCTTTCCTCTTCTCCTAAGGTGTGTACTGCCTTGTCAGAAGTCTTTGCTAAAATCCCTCTTCTTCTATTGCACATATTGGCAACCCAGTTAATGCATATAGTTTTGGCTATACATCCTCCACTTATCTTCACTTATTTCATTCACAAGGGGCAGAACCAAGATTTTGAAATGTGCAGTGACACAACCAAAGGAATTTCTAGACAGGAGGGCTGGTCTCCAAACCATTGCAGAGGTTTTTTTTCCCCCCAGGCAGGCTGCAAACTAGATCTATGCAATCAGACTTTTTTGTGCTCAGAAACAGTACTTCCCCTCTATTTTTATTTGTTTGTTTGTTTTGCCATCAAGTCTAGCACAAAATTCAAAACGTACTGGAATTTGTATTTTATTCAATTGCAAATCTTGAAAACGACATTAAACCCTTTGAAATAAATGACAATATCTCAAAGAAATGCAATGAAATGCAGATTATACAGCCCAGAATTTGAAGCACGATGACTATAATCTTATGTATGCTAACCAAGGATTAAATTCCACCAAGCAAAGTATTTTACTTCAAAGTATTTTATTTCAAAGTAAAATTATTCTGAATTGTTCTTGTAACAATTTTAAAAAGTTGTTTGATTTTTTCACAAATGAGTAGACTTTCAGAGCAAGGGTAAATAATCAGTGTCCCCAGTGTAAGAAATTACTATCATCTAAATCATATCATATTGGGAAATAAATTTAGTTTTAAAATATCATTATTTTAACAAATGTTGATGCATTCATGTTAGAAAACCTGTTAAGAAACAGCAACAATATTAGAGATAGGTTTTACATACAACTTTTATTTGCAGAATCCAAATTGTTAAACAACTTGGAATGTTGCCTAATGCCTATAGAATAACATTGGATCTGATGTGGACTTTGTCCTGCAAATGTAAAGGCTCCAATTTATGGAAAACCTTAGAATTAGCATAGGAATTATCTGAGCAGAAAGGAAGGAGGCAACTTTTACAGCCCTCTCCGACTCTTCAGGGAGATTTAGGAAGCACAGGCTTCTGGATGGAAACTTTCCCTTGGAGAATTCTGCTTCAATGATGATCATGCCAGGAGAATCAAAGTCTGGATCCGACCCATTTAGTAATTCTGTCTTTATATTTTTTTACCTTAGATAAGCTTGCTCTTTTCCCAGATAAAACCATTAAAAACGTCAATAGCTTTCTTTAATTCTAATTCAGCCTGTCTGCAGTATGATGATTCATTCTTTTTGAACAAAATGGTGTGTTTCTGTTTCTTCTGCTCTGTGAATTTGCTGGACTTAGGTATATTAATTAATGCCTAAAAGTTTTTTTTCAAGTACATCTAGCGTGGAAGCACAAGAGTATATGTTCTATTGAACAATTTAATTCAATTGAACAATTGCTTCTTTCCTTTCCAAAGACTGTTGTGTGTGAGGGAGGAAAAAAGGTGTTATTAATAAAGAACCCTTTACTTTTAAACAATAGTAAACATGTTTTGCATGTCATTGTGATACCTAGTTCACAATGGGCAAACCTAGAGTAGATAAATATTTGGAAATTAGTCACGTTGCTAATTCCTTCATTGTTTTTCAAATAACAAGAAATAGCACAAGCTTAATAGTTCTATCTTTGATTCATAACTTACCAGCCTGAAGTGCAAATTGCATGCAATAATATTGCAAAAAATGAATAAATAGCACACAAGAATCCCATTTTTTTTCTTTGACCTAACCTTTTCTCTGTAATCTTCCTTGCATGATTGTGCTTTTCATTTTAAGGCAAAAAAGGAGATGTGGGGGGTGTGGGGGGGGGGACATCTTTCGCCATGGCTTCCAGACCCTTTTTAAAAACCTGTAGCTGTTTTTAAGAGCGGTGTATTTTAGATATCATCATTTCAGTTAAGAGCTGAATGGGAGTCCTTGTCACATCTATCAAACTGCTACTTAATTAGGCAGAAGAGTTGCTGATGAACCCCTGTCCCTCAAGGGCCTCAATTCTCTCAAACAAGGTAGAAAGAGTTTGATACCAGAAGCTTCCCTGGGGAGTGTTTTTTATCAGCAGAACAAAATACAGAGAAAGGAGGCCTGGCAAGCAGAGTGTAGAATTGCACTTTTAAAACTTGCTGTATTTGAGCACATAAGCTTAGGTTTCTTTGCAGTCGAGTTTCTGTGATAAGACTGAAGCATCTTACTTGGTTTTTGATTTAGATTAACAAACAGACCAATTTGGTCGAAAGTTCAGATAAGATGCTGACACTTAAATTCAGGATAGGAAAGAAACGACTTGTGAAGATGCATGACAAGTTGTATGTGGTGTGGGTGTCTTTTAATCTTCTTATTTAATTGATTCAGGGTCCATAGCCACTATCCTTTACTCCAAATCTAGTTTGGGTTGAGTTTCCCAATGGAAACGGAAGAAGGTTACCTGATCAAATCCTAAATAGGTTTTCTATGAATAAATGGAGCTAAGCAATTGTTAATACCCAATTCTCAGCCTTTTGGCTAAGATCGAGCAGAATATCAATACCCCACTTTATTCCATCTTTCCCATTTCATTCAGAGAACATCTCTATTTATTATGCATGACTATTCTCCTGTTTACAAATGTGGGTGGGAAAGAGACAATTTGTGAATATTATCTGGGATAGGGAAAACCTATTTGGTACATATTTATTTCTGGTGTTTATGCTTTCTATTTACATAAAATTTCTTGCATATAATTACATGTAATTTCATATTCTTCCCTCAATAAGGCAGTTCTAATCTACTGCATTCTAAATAGTCTTCCATATTATACTTACTCTCTTATGTGCAACTCTTATGTTCTTGTATAGCAGCTATGAAGCTCTACAAAACGTAGAAAGTGATATATGTGAATACAGTGTTTGCCATTTCATTTCTTGAGGACTGGTCTCAATCATGCTATCACATCAGCATCTAACTACTAGACTTGAAATAGTTTAAAAATAGAATAACTTAATTCTTGCTGTAGTCATCATGTCCCTCCCAGCCTAGGTTTTAGCAATTTTTTAAAATAAAGAATTGTTTGCACAATGTGATTCCTTTTCCTATCCCTCTCCAACCATTATCTCTAATTCATCTTCCTCCATTTAAGAAATCTATGTGTTGATTTTAAGAAGCTTTTATTCTACAAATATTAATATGGAATATATCTTGATATATGATTTTACCATATCCATGATAAAAATGGTTCTGATATCCATATAAGTCACCTAGAAATGTATAGAATAGAAATAAATATCAATAGAAGAGAACATTTGTAGCTCATGGTTGACTCCCATAAATACATATTTTATTTATTTTATATTCTATTTTTCTGTGTGACTAGGGGTGGGCTGCTAGGGGTTCGCAAGGGTTCGGGAGAACCTCTAGCTAAGATTCTGTGCAGTTCGGAGAACCCCCAAATCCCACTCCTGCCTGGCCTCTCCCGCCCCTCTCCTCCCAGGAGTCACCACACGACACATTTTGGATGCAGGTAAGCGCAGAGTGTACGCAGAGGCTCGGGGAGGGTGAAAAACAGGCCTAATGGAAGTTCGGGAAGGGCCTCCAGAGTCTGGGGAGGGCAAAAACGCCCCCCGCCATGGTGTAGGAGGCCGACTAGGCCACGCCCACCATGTCCACACCCACCCAGCAACTGGGCAGAGAACCCCTTGCTAAAATTTTTGAAGCCCACCCCTGTATTTGACCACTGAGAGATGTTTTTAATATGTTGTAGAGGCATAAAAAGATGTCTCCTCAGTCAAACACTGGCATCCAAAACAGAAATGACAAAATAAGTATTCAGAGCTATTTTCTGTGGATTGCCATCTAATACCTACTGTTCAGAAATACATAGCCAATGAACTTAATAGTTGCCTATTAAAGGCCCTTAATTAAGTAGTCTTTTCTTTGGGAATATTGTAAAGAATACAGTAAAGCCATAAAAGCTAATAACCAGCATTATGTTTTGTGACAATGGATTCCTTAAGCCAATGATGATACAATAAGAATCTGTGACTTTATTCAGGTGCTATAATACTCTCCATTTATAGAACAACATAAAAATAAGTACATCTTTCATAATAAGTTAGCCATTTTGCAATTTGACAACATGGTTTGGCCAAATAATTCTAATTTTCAGCAGATTCCATTTTTTTGTTACGCTCTTTGGAATTAGGTTAAGCAGAATATATTATATATATGCGTAACAATCTTTTAATAGTAAAATGTTCCAATGGCTTAATATTGCAGTCTCTTGTGAAATTATAAATGAAATTATTACCCAACAATAATAGATATGTATGCCAGATAATTGCTTTTCATTCTTCTCAGAACATTTGATGGGATAGTACATGTAGTTTCCGATAAAATTTGCATGCATTGAGCTATACATGGATTTGCTATGTACCTTTTTATTACTGACATAACCCACATATTTCCCTCTAATTTGTTGTATCTTAGATTTAGTTTGACTTTTCTTATTGGACATCAATTTAATGTTTTATTTATGCTCCTCTTCTTTAAAAGTAACTTATCTCTTCAAATATTTTGTGAGAAAGAAATCTAATTGCTAAATAAAGTCCAGTACAGCTTTTCTGTGTCACCTTTAAGGTTGCTTTATGTTCTTGGAAAAAACAGGTCTTTATCACATATAATCGTGATAGCGAACCTATGGCACGTGTGCCACTGGTGGCACGCATAGCCATATCAGTGGGCATGCCAACTCATCTCTGGCATGCATGTGCTCGCAAGCCAGCTAATTTCTGGGCCTTCTGGCCCAGAGATGGGTTTCAGCAGGTTTTGACCAGCTCTGAAGAACTGGTAGTGGAAATTTTGAGTAGAGAACCGGTAAATACCACCTCTGACTGGTCCCACCCCCATCTATTCTCTGCCTCCTGAGTCCCAGCTGATTAGGAGGTGGGTCTCCTAGAGAGTCTCTGGAGCTAAGTACTGCAAAAAATGTCACTTCCTGTCCAACTGGAAGTTGGGAAACGAGCTGTTTTGGGCCTCTGGAGAGCCTCTGAGGGGGTGGGGAAGGCTGTTTTCACCCTCCCCAGATGCATAGAGAGGATCTGGAGCCAGGTGAGAAAGAAAAACGGGCCTACCAGGCCATCGCGTGCCAGGAGCGGGGCGGAGGGGGGTTGCGCGCACATTTATGGGGCAGGGCGCATTATGGGTGTGGGCACACACGCGCGCTAACCTTCCCCCCCATCCTGGCACATGATGGCAAAAAGGTTAGCCATCACTGACATATATAATATGTTCATCGAAGTTTAATTATAATTTTTAGTAAGCAAGTTCAAAAGGAAGAACATCCTACTAATTTGTATGAGAAACAATATGTTCTACAGTACATGCAACATATGAAAGCAAATTTGTAAGGTAATACAGCAATCAATATTATTAATAAAGTTTGCCATTGAGTTTTAAAAACATTCTATGAAAATATAAAAATTGTTTTAGGATAACATTAGTACTAATGCTGGACTTTTTAAAATTATTTTTATCAAGGATATTAAATTGCGGTCAGATTATGTGATTTTGATTTAGCATAGTATAATAAGATTTAATTTTCTTGTACAACCGAAACTGTAATTCATATTGATGTGAAATCTAACCATAATTTTAGAAGTTTGTAAAGTTAATCAGATCATCAACCTAGAAATATGGTATACTTTGATATATAAGAGAGATACCAATCATCAAAGACTTGCAACTGTCTAATAATCATAACCCCAAGGTGATTAAAGCATCCCATTTGATTTGAGCACATTTTTTAAAAAAAGTGGATGGCTGAAAAGTTTTTCTTTTAAAGGAAAAAACAAGCATTTCTTAAATTCAGCAAGTTTTTGGCTAGGTCTCAAACTGTCTATGTTTGAATTTCTCAGTTGTAATTTTTAAAATATTTTTTTTTATTTCCTAAGTTAAAATACAAATTTCAGTACAAAAGGAGAAAAATAACAAGAAAGCAAAAACTAAATATGACAAAAAAGTGCATAAAAAGCCATACATATATATTGTCCCCCCAATTAAATACTGATAAATAAATATATTTCAAAAATAATAGTCCCCCCCCCTTGCAAAACAGATCTATACTTTATAAACTTCTGCATCTCTATTTGCCCAGATAATTTGACTTATCTTCTAATTACTGTAAAAAAAACCAGTTAACAGGTAAACCCAGCAACAAAACTACACTTCAAAGACCTCTGTTAACAATCTATTACTATATTTCACACAACATAAAATATCCATAATGGCTTCTAATCTACCATAAATCACTGCAGTCATTATCTCTGATCTGTCCAGGATGAAATATCTCCCACTGAGTCTTAACAATAAAACTTTTCCTTAAAATTATAACTGGGATCTTTCCAAACAATTGCATCTCATTCCCAAAATCATAGTTCTCTATTGTGAAGATCTCCACAGCATTTGCTGATCTGAAGATTTTCATCCAAATCAAAAGGAAAAAAGTTCAAAATATGATGTTTAAAACTTAGGCCCACCTTTAAAATAAAACACAGGAAAAGGTGGAGACTCGGTCCTCCAATCGTTCTTACCAGGAACTGCAATCATTTATATTCCTCTTCTCAGGCAAGTATATGGTCATCCAAGGGCCATCTTCGGTCATTCCTGGTTGCTTCTGTTCAAATCTGGGGAGCACCAGACAAAGCATCCCCTTGGCACACCATTTTTTGGAGGACTCCACCAACAGTATTTTTTCATTTGGGTAAGATAAATTTGAACACAACATTTAGAGGGCTTTAAATAATACTTGCAGCTGATCATTCTTCATCACCAAATATTAAGAGATACATTTACCCTAAACATTTATCATGGGTTTCCAGTACCATTTCTGACTAAATTACCACTACCGGTTCTCGAGAACCTGTCAGAACCTGCTGGATTTCACCCATGGCATAAACTAATATGGCTCTCCTATTTCAACTTATACTAGATATTAGGGCTGTGCATTCTTGGTTCAGATTGCATCTACCTCTTATTGGTATTGCACCTCTCTGGTATTCATCAGAGCAGGCTTTCCTTGTAGGTCTCCCTCCTTTGGAACAGCTTGCTGTGGGTTGGTTGGTTTCCTGCTTGGGAAAGTAGGAGGGGGGATTTTGTAGAGTGTAGTTAGACATAATAGCATTCTTCCCTTTAGTCAAGGCCATAGTGTTCCTGCATCTGGAGGAGGAGTGGTTGCAGTGATGGCTCAAGTTGGGGCGGATGGTGATTGGGCCATGTGATAGACTGATGGGTGCAGGGGCTGGATTTGGGATTTTGAATTACTGATGGAAACCCCGGAACTAGGGGCCGGTTTAGCTCACGCTGGTAAAGCCTGTTATTAAGAACACAGTAGCCTGCAATTACTGCAGGTTCGAGCCCGGCCCAAGGTTGACTCAGCCTTCCATCCTTTATAAGGTAGGTAAAATGAGGACCCAGATTGTTGGGGGGGGCAATAAGTTGACTTTGTAAAAATATACAAATAGAATGAGACTATTGCCTTATACACTGTAAGCCGCCCTGAGTCTTCGGAGAAGGGCGGGGTATAAATGTAAACAAAACAAACAAAACAAACAAACTTTCAGATTTGGGTTTTCCCAGATGTGCCAGTATACCTACTCTAATAAATGGAAGATAATGCCTGTCTTGGAGTGTTTGATTAGAGTTGGGTTCTTCTGGAACCCTGACAATAATATAAAATAATACAACACAACACAACACAACACAAATAACGTAACGTAACATATAATATAATATAATATAATATAATATAATATAATATAATATAATATAATATAATATAATATAATATAATATAATATAATATAATATAATATAATATAATATAATATAATATAATATAATATAATATAATATAATATAATATAATATATAATACAATACAATACAATACAATACAATACAATACAATACAATACAATACAATACAATACAATACAATACAATATAATATATAGATGACTGCAGGGAATATAAATCCTTCCATTCCCCATGTAAAATATGTTTTATATTTTCTTTTAATGTAAAATTTATGAATGAGATAAAATATTTTCAGGTTTACAATTTAGTGATTATTTAAAGTTATATCCTTATTAAAAGTAGAATTCAAGACAGCTAGCAATAAAAGATTAATTAAAATTCAGACTGCAGCAATTCATACATAATTAAAAGGTCAGTTACCGATACTGTACATCAATTAAAATGCACCAATAAGAAAGACACAAACCACAACCACTAAATTCAGGCTATTTCGATTTTAAAAGCTATCTAAAAAAAATAATAGACTGGTTTGTCTGGCAAGTGACAGATGACAGAGAAAGTGAGGACCATAAACTAGACCTATTTTTAATTCTTGTTGACCAACAGAACAGTTTTTATTACAGAAGAGGAAAGCTAATGAGGCTCATATGTGAGAGGTTGATTTTTCAAGCAGCCTGTTCCCAAGTCATGAAGAGCTCTACTGGTTATAACCAACATTTTGAATGTTGATCCCAATAGACCTATATCTATTGCAGCTTTCTGGCAAAATATAAATTGCCGCCTTTAGCACTCAGATAGCAGCAAGTTAAACCATATGAAATATGTATTATCTGCTAGGCTAAGCCAATCTGTGTAATGTTTTTTTTCCATGGTGAAAGGATTTGCCAGTGTCATCACCATTGCCCACATCCAGCTGAGAGCTCTTTTTGTGTCCCTGTGAAGTTACCCTCTGAAGTGGTCCCCAGTAAACTCATGGTCGCCCGCTTTCAAACTGCTGGGTTGGCAGGAGATGGAGCAAGTGATAGGAGTTCACCCCACCCCATGGCAGCAATGGGTCTCAAATACGTGCGTGCCGATTGGTAGCCCAGCATTCTAACTTGGTGAGCCACCACATTCCCATCTTTGTAATTATGACCAAATTGTATTATCTTTGATTTGAACATTAATTGTACGCCAACTCTTTCAGCAAAGTTGAAGTCTAGCTTTTAAATTATCAAAACTGAGTAGTTAACCCATGCATCAGAATTAGAATTTGAGAATATTCAGTCAGGTTTATCTGCAGATAATAATTTAAGGAAGATGTTGGGAGATGGCCATCACAGAGAAAGTGGCAAGGATAGCTCCAGTTAGTTTTCTAACTCAGCCAACAAGTAGAAAGACAGGGTTTATTTCAGTGGTGAAATGTGAACCGGTTTACTACCGGTTGGCTGGCTATGCATGCACGCTGCGTGCGGACGTGGGCAGTGCATACCATGCACCAAATGCAAGGTGCATACAGTGCATGCCAAAGGAGGCATGGGGTAAGTAGAACAGTGCGGGGGGAGGAATCAGCTGTGGCATGCAATCTTTTTTTTTTTTTACTTTTAAAAGCATTTTTTTACAACCTATTCGGCCACATAGGTTGTAAAAAATGCTTTTAAAAGTAAAAAAAAAAGGCTCTGACCATCACATGGCTCAGCTGTGATCATCAGAGCCTTACCTTTTAAAAGCATTTTTTAAAAGAAGCAGCAAGTGGGCGGACCGGGCGATTTGGGGAAGGGATTTTTGCTACCAGTTCTCCAAGCCACCCGCTACCATCGCTACCGAATCAGCCAATCCAGTCCGAACTGGGAGCATTTCACCCCTGGTTTATTTTGCTACAATCTTTATCTGTCTGGGAAAATTACTGAGATATTTTTAATCCTGGTTTATTGCTCCGAGAAAAGATGTTGCAAATTTAGGTCAGAATGTCACATTAGTATATCAGTCCTTCTAACATGAAAGATGAATCTAACTCACTCGTTCCCAACATTGTTTAGTAGATATTATATTCAGTGAATTTTATTTCAGTTTTCTTTTTTTTACAGACATTTCAAATGTATATAATAGAGACAAAACATAAACTATTAACCAATTTCTATTGCAAGCCAGAAAAATAATAGAACATTAAATGGAGAACTTTTAGCTAATGGTGTAAAAAAATTTTTAAATATTTTGTCTGCCAACTTCCCTGACATCAATAATTGATAGTGGATTTTAAATCTCCATGACTCATAGCAGCTGATAAAAGCTTCAGAAGAAAAAGCAGTATATTCAATACTATATTCTGTCTTTGGTACGAATGAGGATTTCATGAACTGAAGACAAAACATGAGCTTGTTCAAATTCCAGTGGAACCTTGTTCTAGATAAGTGTGTTTCAGGTTGCTATTTTCCCATTGACTGCTACATTTCTCATATATTAAATTATAACTTGGAAGTAACTGGATTAGAAAATAGGAGTTAACATAAATAGGTCCTTTAAAAAGCACAGTGCTCTCAAAGACTTCTTGTCTTAGAGTTTACTAGCCAGAGATTATAATTTTAACCTCTTCAAGGAGTATTTCAAAGCTATTCTGCCTTTGGAACCTGCAGAAATGTCATATTAGGGTCTTGTAACTCTCTTTCCTATTCTTCTTAATGACTCAGCCAAGACTAGAAGAAAGAAAATAAACTATAGGATGACAGGACTAAAGCAGAAAATAGTGTTCTAATAAAATCAAATCATTTGAATTAGGCTGGGACTATTACTAATAGGAAATTGCTTTATTTTAATCTTATTACTGATCCGTCATCCTTCTCAATATGTATTTTAAAATGTAGATTTGAATAACTTGCATGTGGTTCTTGGAAATCAACAGTATTTCTTATTGTTCACTTTGTTTCTTAAGAAAAGCAAGGCATGCAGAAGAAAGGGAAAAGGCATGCATATGAAACTAAGGCAGAAGAGGAAGGTGTCTTCAGGAGGAATGAGATTATTTTGTCACTGGGTTCAACATTATGAAAATATATAAGGGTTTTGGGTCTCTATGGATAGAACTGAAAGCTTTGGTCATTTGTCAAGTGTTTCTGCTGGAGTACAAGTGAAAGCAATGAAGTCATACTTACTAACAAACCCTGAGAAAATAATCAGCTTACTAGGATGCAATTGCCTATGATTTTTCTGGAAACTCTTCTGTTATCTTGAATTCTATACAAGATACAGAGGATGATGGCATTTCATCTACTCACCCACAGAACAGGGTGGATGCAAAATGTGATTATTTCCAACAGTTTTGCTTCACTCCCACATTTTAATATGCTACATTTGGATGATGCATCATAGATTACAGTCATTTGGTGTACTAGCCTAGGACTGGGGAGCTCCAGGTCCAAGACCGTTTTTCTATCCACCCTAGAAGTTAACCTACAGGGTTAGTGTGGGGAAAATCTTGGAGGAGGTAAATGCTATTGCAAGGCACCTTGAGTTCCTGGAGGAAGGACAAGATATAAATCTAGCAACTAAATGCTATGGCAAAAGGGGAGCTTTGGGAGTGGGTTTTTAAAATAATTCCTGTTAAACACTTGTACTGTCATTTTAAAACCATTTTGAGCTGCCAATAAATCATCCCATGTGAAATATTTCTCTGTAGGTAAAGCAGTCAAGAGTTTTTTCCCATTGCCTGAAGGCTGGGTTTGGCTTTTTTCTGTTGGCAGGGTTTGTTTGGTTTAGAATAAAATATGGGTAAATATACATTTTTTCTATTTCAGCCAAATTAATAAGTTAAATTAAGTTAAATAAACAAATTCAAATATTTAATTCAGCTCACTCTTAAAACAACTGTTAATGTCTTTGGGAGTTGTGTTAATGATAGTAATGTTTTTTTTCTGTTTTATTTGTCAGGTAGTTGTCATAAGAGCAATAACTTAATAACATAAGTTTATACGCATATTTATGTTTTTTTTTTTAAATCAGGAAAATAGAGGAGGAAAAAAAATGCAAGATAACCTCAATATCTCAATTTCTGGTGTTATCTATTCTCATCCACTTTTCTAAATATCTTGATCTAATAAATAAAATTATTATTATTATTATTATTATTATTATTATTATTATTATTATTCCTTACAATTTATATTGACTGTTTCCTAATATGATTTGATTGCTTATTTGTACCCTATGATTATAATTAAGTGTTGTACCTTATGATTCTTTACGAACTTATCTTTTCTTTTATGTACACCGAGAGCATATGCACCAAGACAAATTCCTTGTGTGTCCAATCACACTTGGCCAATAAAAAAAAAATCTATTCTATTCTATTCTATTCTATTCTATTCACAAATTAGCAATTCCAAACTGGAGCAAAGCTTGTTTAGTTTTATTTTTAAAGGGTTTTTTAAAAGCAGGATTAATTAATTCCATCGTCTGGGTTTGAGATTTTTGTGCAGCGGGGAGTAACAAGCCTGAAAATCAACCTGATCAGTATTTGAAATCCAATAGAGTTAAATTAATCTTTCAAATATCTTGCTTTTGTGTGCAAGATATTTGCACACACAGTTAGAAGAAGCCCACATATTCCTACTCGGGGGCAAAAAAGAAAAGTAAAAATGCTGTCTTCCAAAAACAAGAAGAATCTACACTTTTTGAATGAATTTTGTATATGAAATGCAAAAAGAACTACGTTTCATTTTCTCCAGCAGTTCAGCCTTGAGGATTGGAAGCCGGCATAATGGAGTCAAGGGCTCCTGAGAGAGTGCCAGCATGCTAGCTGTATGTTCTACCACAGCATCTTTTTAGCTGTGTTCACCAGTGTGCTTGCTGTCGCTCCTGCATTTGTTGAATTCGGGATGACCTTTGCATGAATAAAGTCAAATAGGATTAAGGATGGAATTTTCAACAATAGGAAAGAGCAACAGATGTAGCCGGCATTGAACGTGGGAGGATTCTTGATGCGAGCTTGCCTAAAGCAAGTGGCTGTAGAGGGGAGGGCCGTACACATGAATAAAATTTCATCAGGAAGTGAATAACAAATGAACAAAAATAAATCTAGCCTAAAAGATAAATCAGGTATACCTAGATACCAGGTACAACTAGATCTACGTAATGTATGTTCTGTTCCTTTTGTTTATCAGGTTTGTAGTTTTTTTCATTTTATTTTATAGGTTGTTTTATATGTACAAATTTCCCATTTGAATTTTTTTAAAGCAATTTTTATTTCAGTCTTTTTTTGAGAAATCAGTCATAATTTTCTGAATATTCCTTATTTTAAAAAAAAGAGAAGGGAACAGATTTGCTTCACAAATTTCTAGTGAAGAATGATTAAGAATGTTATTAGATTTGTTTTGGTAGCCACTTTAAGTTAAAGCATAAATTAGTTTAGTTTAACTTTGGAATTATTTATAAATGTGACATACAATAAATAGTAAAAATATTCTAACTGAATAGTCTTTCAGGAGGTGGGAGCGTTTAACAATTTAACCAAACAATTGCAAATACTTTATTGATTTAAAGTATCTTGCTTCAACTCTCCCAAAGATTAAAATATAAAAAGCAGTATGAAAGCAACATCTCAAAATGAAAAACATCAATGTCATGCAGTTTAAAGTCTCTTCGCTACAGGATAGGCTATGCTTTGTTGTGAAGATTTTTGCCAAATGACTAGTTTACACACACACACACACACACACACACACACACACACACACACACACACACTTGAATAGCTTAGTGGTTAACACACCACCTTTGAGAACGGTGACCAAGGTTCAAATCTTGTCTGATACTTATCGTACCAGTAGGGATCCTTGAGCAAATACTCCATAGCACTTTGCATGCTTACCTCAAATATGAGAGTGACACGAATCATGCTAACTCAGATCTCACATAGATTAACAATGTCCACATCAAATGTTGGAGAACCAGGACAATCAGATGACATTTGGGCTGCTGGAACAAACCTTATATAGACAACACAAAAGAACCTGGAATTGATGGACCTACAACAACAGATCTAATGGAACCTATGAGAGAACTGGGGATGGACAGAAATCTTGCATCCATATTAACTGAGAGTTGTGCAACAACATATTATTCAATACAACAGAATAATAGAGTTATCAGGGACCTTGTAGATCTTCTGGTCCAACCCCTTACTCATACAGGAGACCCTATACCCGTGATGGCGAACATATCTCTCCAGGCACGCAAGGCATCACCTATTCCTGTTCCAGGTTCTGGCGTGCCAGCCAGTTGATCTTCACACACGTGGGAGCATTAGAAACCGGAAGAGCAACTGCCTGGCACACATACGTGCACCAGGCAGCTGCTCTTCTGGCTTCTGGCGCGCATGCACGCATGAAGATCAGCTGGTTGGTGCTCTTTTGGTCTCCAGCCTTCGTGCGCACTCCCGTTTCAGCACTCAGTGCCGAAAAGATTTGCCAACACTGCCCGATACCATTCCAGGCAAATGGCTGTCCAATCTCTTCTTAAAAGCCTCCAGTGATGGAGCATCCACAACTTCTGAAGGGAAGCCATTCCACTGGTTAATTGTTCTCATTATTAGGAAATTTCTCCTTAGTTCTAGGTTGCTTCTCTGCTTGATTAGTTTCCATCCATTGTTTCTTGTCTTGCCCTCTGGTACTTTGAAAAATAGGTTGATCCCCATTTCTTTGTGGCAGCCCCTCAAATATTGGAATACTGCTTAGTCAAGAAGATGCTGCTCAAACAACTTGACATGGACCATCTACACACCACATCCCAGACTCAAGAAGACCTAGAAGAACAATTGGATGTTCAACCAACCTCTGAAGCTGGAATGTCATACCACCCTCCCCATTACAGAGTACAGCTACTCATACGAGGTATAAGATTATGGGTGTACCAGCTACAATCAACCTTTGATACCATTTATCAAGACTCATTTGGAGAAATACCATCAGATAGTGTGCTACAAAATGCCAATTGAGCCATCCTGACAATCCCTATTACCACAATAACTCAAACGAATGAACTGGAACTGAACACCAGTACACACACACACACACACACACACACACACACACCCAAAAGAGGTTAGAGGCTAAGACCAAGGCAACTCAGAGAGACATTAGTCATATGGTGGAATTACAGAATTGGAGAAATACCAATTGGTGTGAAAATTATGAATAAGACTCAGGTACTGAAAAAATACAAGGACCTGACTCCATCTGAAGCCTCAGAGATTGTTAAACAAAAACTCACAGCATTGGCTACCAGTCTAATGGGATACAATAGAGAAACAGAGGCCAAGAAAATAAATAGCCTGTTCTCCAAATACTCATTCAGGATGTACTCCCAACTGCAGTGCAACAACACAGTAACAACAGAAACAGAACAGCACTGGGAGAAGAAACAGATGTCAACGACAGCAGTACAAAGTGGCTACAAGACCTGAGAGCAGATTACAGCAATTTCCCAGAATCAGAACTAGTCACCATCAAAGTAGCAGACATTTAATAGTGGATCAAGAATATGAAGAACTGGATAGGACATAATTCACACCTACTGGCTAAAGAAACTTACAGCAATTCATGAATGCCTAGCAGCACAGATGAACTTGCTGTTAACAGCAAGCTTCCACCGAAACTAGGTAACAAATGAAATGAGAGTATGATCAATCCTCAACAAGGGAACAGCACTGTCCAACTACCAGCCAATAACCTGTCTCCCTACAACATGGAATGTCCTATCAGAAATCTTAGCCACCAAGCTGTAGGACCATATGGGACAGATCATGATCATAACACAAAAAGGCATTGGGGACAACACCAGAGGCTCAGAACACTAGTTGCTCATAGAGCAGTCACCCAAAGCTCAAGGTTGAGACAGACCAATCTAAACACAACCTGAATTGACTATGGGAAAGCCTAAGATCAATGCCAGATACATGGATCTGTGAATGCCTAGCATTATACAAAGTCAGCAGTCACTAAGAATCTTCTTCATGAACTCAATGAATTGTGGAAGATACCAGAAGTCAACTCAAGACAGCTCAGACAAGCAGCCATTAAGTATGGCACCCTAAAAGTACCCATCAAGTATCCCACCCCTAAAAGGATCTAACGGTAAAGAATATAATGATGAAACAATTAAAGCAAACTTCTTTAACACATTCTTCGGCTCAGTCTTTGTTAACAGTAATGGCTCATACCCAACATTCTCCAGTTGTACCAACAATGAGTACAACGACCTAACACAAATAGATTTCACAGAAGATAATGTTGTAAAGGCCCTTTGCAAACTGAAACCATCTCTATCTATTGGACCTGATGGTCTATGTGCATACTTCTTAAAAAAGCTTTCCACTAATATAGCAGAACCCCTAAGCATAATCTTTGAAAAAGCTTTCATGACCAGCTCCCTTCCCAAACTTTGGTCACTAGCCACGGTCATCCCTGTCTTCAAAAAAGGAGACCTCAGCCTAGTTCAAAATTACAGACCAATTTCTTTATGCTGCGTCACCTGCAGAGTAATGGAATCAATCATCAACTAATCCATTACCCTCCACCTAGAAACTAACAACCTACTCTCTAACAAACAATTTGGTTTCAGAAAAAAATTATCCTGTAATTTACAACTTCTTCACTGCAAAAACATATGGACTACAAATCTTGACCAGGGCAAAACAATAGATGCAATTTACATACACTTCTGTAAAGCTTTTGACTCAGTGGTACACAACAAACGTCTCCTAAAACTAAAATCCTACGGCATCTCCGACCCCTCCATAATTGGATAACAGCGTTTCTGTCAAACAGACAACAAGTGGTCAAAATAGGCGGTGCCCTATCAAATCCTGTTCCTGTCAATAGCGGTGTTCCCCAAGGCAACATCCTTGGACCAACACTCTTCATATTATACATTAATCTCTGTGACCATATTATAAATAATTGTATTCTCTTCGCCGACGATGTTAAACTATTTAACACTAACAATGATACAGCTACCCTCCAAAAAGACCTTGACTTTGTGTCGGAATGGTCAAAAATTTGGCAACTCCAAATCTCAACCAGCAAATGCTCTGTCTTACATATTGGAAAAGAGAATCTGAACACTAAATAAAGCTCGATGGACATTACCTTGTAGATGACCCCACTCCGTTAAGGACCTTGGAGTTTTCATATCAAATGATCTAAGTGCCAAAGCCCACTGCAACTACATCACCAAAAAGGCTTTAAGAGTTGTAAACCTAATCTTGCATAGCTTCTTCTCCAGAAACAGTGCACTACTAACCAGAGCATATAAAACATTTGCTAGACCAATTCTTGAATACAGCTCGCCTGTCTGGAACCCATACTACATTTCAGACATAAATACAATTAAGCATGTCCAAAAATATTTTACAAGAAGAGTTCTCCACTCCTCTGTTTACAACCACCAGACTTGAAATCCTGGGTTTAGAAAATTTAGAACTCTGCCACCTTCGACATGACCTGACTTAACTCATAGAATCATCTGTTACAATGTCCTTCCTGTCGAAGACTACTTCAGCTTCAATCGCAACAATATACGAGCACACAATAGATTTAAGCTTAATATGAACCGCTCCAATCTTGATTGCAGAAAATATGACTTCAGTAACAGAGTTGTTAATACCTGGAATGCACTACCAGACTCTGTGGTCTCTTCCCAAAATTCCCAAAGCTTTAACCAGAAACTATCTACTATTGACCTGACCCCATTCCTAAGAGGTCTGTAAGGGTTGTACATAAGAGCACAAGCGTGCCTACCGTTCCTGTCCTAATGATCTCTTTAATTGTATCCAATTCATATAGTTATTACATACTTATTCTTATATATGCTTATATATCGTATAGTTATTTCATGCTTATGCCTATATATACTGTTGTGACAAAGAAAGAAAGAAAGAAAGAAAGAAAGAAAGAAAGAAAGAAAGAAAGAAAGAAAGAAAGAAAGAAAGAAAGAAAGAAAATGGCACACACCAAGGTATTGTCCCTGCTGCTGTTCTGCATAGGCTTGAACGAAGGGTGAAATCCAGCAGGTTCCGACCAAAGAACCGGTAGCAGAAAATTTGAGCAGTTTGGAAAACCGGCAAATACCGCCTCTGGCTGGCCCCAGAGTGGGGTGGGAATGGAGATTTTGCAATATCCTTCCCCCAGGAATGGGGAGGGAATGGGGTTTTTGCCGTATCCTTCTCCTGGAGTGGGGAGGAAATGGAGATTTTTCAGTATCCTTCTCCTGGAGTGGGGAGGAAATGGAGATTTTTCAGTATCCTTCCCCTGGAGTGGGGTGGGAATGGAGATTTTGCAGTATCCTTCCCCTGCCATGCCCACCAAGCCACGCCACACCCACTAAGCCACAGAACCAGTAGTAAAAAAAAATTGGATTTCACCACTGCTTGAACTCCTTCAGCCAGATGATCACAAGGACTGGAATGGATACAAGTTCAAGGGTGGAACTGCCATCAACTACCTTCTCTACATGGATGACTTCACACTTACGCTAAAAGTGAACAAGACATCAACTTGCTGATCCATCTGACACAGATCTGTAGGACAATGGGATGTCATTCAGACTGGAAAAGTATAGCCAAATGATAGTCAAGAGAGGGAAAGAAATTAAAACTGATGTGGTGAAATTACCAGTGGGCCATATAGAAGACATCTAGACTGGTTCCCCGACTGTAGTATCCCACAGTCACATGGGAACAACATGAAGAGGCAAGGAACATGGCAGTATTCAAGGATAAGACAGAACCTGAAGAGCTAGCTCAATGAGTAGAAGACTTTCCACATCATCAACATTTATGTCCTACCAGTCATCAGATAACCTGCTGGTATTGTGAGCTGGCCAAAACAGGATATGGAATCTTCCAATGTGAAAACCTGAAAGCTCCTCAAAATATATGGGTTTCCACCCCAAGTCCACCACCCAGAGACTTAACTAGACAGAAAGAGGATGGGTAGGGACTGATGACTGTTAAAGCCAGTGTTCTGGGTGAAAGATCATATACGAGAGTGTCCAAGAGAACATCAGTAAAATGGCACCCAAAGATGAGCTGCTGGGAGAATGCCTGGGGTGGCAGAAGATAAGGGAGGAAGATCAAGTAGAGGAACGGCCATGGCAAAACAAGACCCTGCATGGGATATAACATTGAGAGCTGACAGTGGTAGACATTGTGAAATCCTACGAGTGATTGGAAAGGACTGGATTAAAAGACAGCATTGAGACACTGAGAAAACAGGATACTATCACACTAGACAGGACCTGAGGTACAAATTATGCAGATAGGCTTCAGAGACAATCCAGCACTAGTGGTAGGGTGTCAGAGGCATTCAGGAACAGTATACACTGAACGGTACTACCAAGTGTCAGGAAGAAGGGGTATGAGAAACTGGAGGAGTGCTAGAGCCTGAAAGAGGAACTGGAGAGGATGTTGAAAGTAAAGGCCATAGTGTTCCCAGCAGTGGTAAAACCCTTGTGAGTGTGACTAGGACTCCCTAAGCTGGGAGAGTGACTCCAACAGATCCTAAGAACAACATTAGAGCTCTCTGTCCAGAAGAATGCATTGCTGGGAACAACCTCCACAGAGCCCTCAAACTCCCACGGAACCAGAGATTGAAGAAGATGCATGCTATCCATTGGGGTGAGAAGGGATTTTTTTTTAATGTAAAGACTAACATCATGTGTCACACACTATTTTCCCATTAGAAAGGAATTTATAATAAAACCAGAGGCATTCTATATATTTTATAATCTTAATTTCCTGCTTAGCTTGAATCGGTAGGAATATAATATTGTTTCTGATTTAAAGAAACTACCCAATGCAGAATTGACAAATTATTGACCCTTAGGAATTATTATTAATTAAATGGAATATCTTTGTCCTGATCAGTTTTCTTATGGGGGAGGAGGAGGAGGAGGAGGATAATCTTCAGATTATTTTAAAATTGCATATTTTATGTCAAGTTTTAGGAGCAAATTGCAATTCCTAAAACAGTAAATCCAGTTTCTTTATATAACATTTAAATATTATTTTAATTGTTACATTGCCTCCACTCTAATAATAATTTCACTTAAATATTCTGGTTCTAGTTGCTATCGTAAAAAATTTGCTTTAAAATTGCACATGTTTGCATTTGTATTTCCTGCTCAGACTACAGCATCCAAAACACTCTACCAACTTGGCCAGAAATCATTTGTTATGGGATTTAGGCTCCAAAAGATCTAAAGGTTGCCTGCTTTGTGAAACAAGTATTGTAGTTTGATAAAAAGTTTATTTAGTAAAAATGCATCAGTGTTGTCCAATTTATAGACAATCTTTCAGAGAAGATTGACTGTGGAGCCCTATGCACATCTACTCAGAAATAAGTCCCATTGAATTCCCCAGTGAGTGTTCCTTCAGTAAACAATGGCACTGAATTTCTGGCACTGATTTCTAAAATCCTGCTGAACAGGTTTTCCTTAAGCTGATAATGAGCTCAACAGGTGTCAGTGCCCACATGGAAAGGACTCTCTTGTTTCTTTAGAGAGCAGTAAGCTTTGTGTACACAAAGAGATGCGTGTGCAAAGATTCCTGCATCTACTGGCTGTTGACACCCAGAACTCCTATGCAAAACCACAAGATCTAGCCTGGTAATTTCATACCGCGTGCCAACCTTACCTTCTGAAAGCAGCCATTTGAGTGACTGATATACATGAAAGCAACAAAGCTAGCAGAAAAGTTTAGAGAACATTGACTGGACTGCATGCTTTGTGTAGTGATAGGTGGATCCTGGAATGCTCCTTTGCTGCATATTAAAAATCCAAAGTCATCATTTTTGTTTTATAAAATATAGTAAAGATTTTATATCATTACGAGGTGATATGTGCTAACACCCACAATATTGCATGCTTAGACTTGGATGGTAATTATGGCTTGAACCATAAACCCTTTCACCCACTTTTAACCACTGTGTAATAGCTAGCAAAGCCACTATATGTCATTAAAGTATAGCAGTTTGATTTATGTTTCTTTTTAAAACAAGATTATTACCATAGTTTTAAAGGACATTAAAATTAACTTGTTAAATGGCACAACCTTACTGTTTCTAAAATCTCCAAATCATGAATTGCTGTGATTCCATAAACATATGGGGGGGGGTCTGGTTCTTGGGTGATTTTCACCCAGTTCTTCCTCTTTTGAGTAATGATGCTCTTAACATTCTGAGGAGCTGGTTATTATGTATTTATTGAGAACTAAATGCTGTTTCCTGCTTCTAAAATTTTATATGGAAGATAGTTATGCTGAAACCAGAACCCAGTGTCTGGGTTCTGTTATGTCATATTTTGTACCTTAATGTTTGTGGTTTGTGGAAGCTTAAGAAAAAGTCATGACATCTAGGACTTTTTAAAGCTGTATTTTTTATTTTATAATTGTAATTCTCCTTTTTATGGGGAAAAGTCTTTGAAACCAGACCACAAACAAAATCAAGAAAATGTATAGCTTCCAGACAGTAAGTTGCAAATCTCTTACATTTGGCAGAGCAACAAAGGCATGAGCTTAACAATTTGTCCACTAGTCTATAGTAATTGCTTTTCAGAATCTAAACTGAAAAAATAACACCCATCTATCTTGTCCATAGCCCCCTAATTACAGCCTTCTTCTGTACCCTTGAGAGAGTGAGACAAACAGTTTGGGCCAGAATAGCACCAAAAATAAAAGCTTATGGGAAAAGGCCAGCAGATAGATTAGCGTGAATTTTTTTGTCCTTGCACAAAAATAATTCTAGCTGTAGCCTCCTACATACATTTTAACCCTCCAGGATTACCTGGTCACCTTTGGGTTGTTTTTCAGATTGGCCTGCAGGATAGAAATCACTTTTTCTGACATTTCTGTGGAAGTAGCTGAAAGGATTACTTGTTCTTTAATTTACCTAATTAGGCTACTGCTGGCGTGCTCAGCATTGATGAGAAAAGAGGTTGATGGCATTGAAGTGATGTGGGAGCCAGGGGTGAAATGCTCCCGGTTCGGACTAGCTTGCGTGATCCGGTAGCGATGGCGGCGGTTGGTTCGGAGGACCAGTAGCAAAAATTCCTGGCCCCTCCCCCTGCCTCTGCTGAGCCGTACCATCAGCAGAGGGTTTTTTTTTTACTTTTAAAAGTTTTTCTTCAGCCGAAAACATGACTTTAAAAGTAAAAAAAATCCCTCTGATGATCGCGGGACTGAGCAGAGATCATCAAAACCCTTTAAAAGTTTTTTTAAAAAAACCCTCTTCAGCCGAAGGGGGGGAAAAAAGAAAAAAAAGGTTTTAAAAGCCTCCTCTGGCGATCCCAGAGGAGTTTCCTGATCCTCACAGGCTTTTAAACTCACTTTTTAACAGCCCCCCTCTCAGAGCCCCCACCCATGCCCAGCCAATTCCCCCTCCTCACTTACCTATAATTACTGTTCCTTTCGCTGGCAACGGCATGCTTTTCTTCAGCTACTGATTACAGTTTGCTTTGACTTCCTGCTTTGCTGAATGAGGAACTCTGGGAGTTGAAGTCCACAAACTAAGTTACTAAGGTTGGAGATCCCCTGATCTAAAAAATTAAATAAAAATAATAAAATAAAATATTTGTGCAGCTTTCTGAGATTTGGTGTGTTTCTGTAGTGTTTCACTCTAACTACACAAACACACAAAATCTCACAAAGCTGTATGTGGCAGTGTGTGTGTGTGAGAGAGAGAGTCAGTTGTGTTGTGTGTGTGTAAAGTGTGAAAAGTGTGAGGTTCCTGCTTGTTGCAGGGGCCATTTTGGGTGAAGTGCAGCTGCTTTTACATTGTGTGTGAGTCAGTTGTATTGTAGTGTGTGTGTGATAGGTTGGACTTGTCCTTTGGAAGCCAATTTTTTCTTTTTTTCCCCTTTGTGTAAAGGCAGTTGCAAAAAATGAGTTAAGTAGTTCTGCTTTCTCCCTGTTGCTTGTCACCTTCTTTCTGCTTTCTTCCAGCAATGGACCAATTGTTTCCTTGACTTTTTTCTTGTTTTTAACATGTTGGAAGAAGCTGTTTTTGTTATTTTTTACTTTTGTTGCAAGCCTTTATTCATTGTGAGTCTTAGCTTTCCTCACTTCATCTTTGCAAGCTCGGGCTATTTTCTGATATTCTGCCTTAGTTATGTGCTCCTCTTTCCACTTTTTATTCTTGTCCTTTTTGTCTTTCAATTTGTCAGAGAGTTCTTTATGCAGCCATGCTGGTTTCTTTTGAGAGCTGTTATTTTTCTTCTTCATTGGTATTGTACTAGACGGGGCTTTTATAACTCACTTTTCAAAATTTCCCAAGCTTCTTGAATTGTTTTCCCCTTGAGGATTCTCATCCTTGGAATCATTCCCAAGCTCTCTCTAAGTTTATTGAAATTAGCTCTCTTAAAGTCCAAGACTCTAGTTTGACTTTGTTCTACTTCTTGTGCTTGCATAATGTTGAATTCCAATATTGCATGATCACTCTCCCCAAGGTTCCTGTAGCTTCAACACCTTCTATCATTTCATCTCTGCTAGTGAGAATTAAGTCCAATATGGCTGATCCCCTTGTTCCGTTCTCTACTTTTTGGGAAACAAAGTTGTCTGCTAGGTTTGTTAGCAGTTGGTGCTGAGTTTGTCTCCCAGTTGATGTCAGGATAGTTAAAATTTCCCATTACTATTGTGATGTACTTCCTACATACCTTAGTTATCTACCTACCAAAAAGTTCATCTATTTCCTCTGTTTGGTGGGGTGGCCTATAGCAGTGATGGCTAACCTTTTCCGGACCGAGTGCCCAAAGCGTGTGCATGCATGCATGAATGCGTGTGCGCACACCCGAACCCCCCAAATGCAAAGAGCATGCGGCCCCTTCGCAAGCACCCCACCCCTTGTGCATGTGTGCATGCCCCCTGCACATACCCCCACGCTTGCACGTGCACCCACCCCCCGCACATGCTCACCCCCCTGCATTGTCTATAGATTGTCTATAAATTGGACAAAACTGATGCATTTTTATTAAATAAACTTTTTATCAAACTACAATACAAAAGCAGGCAACCTTCAGATGTTTTGGAGCCTAAATCCCATAACAGAGACCCGAAGACCAAGTGGCCGGTGGGAGGCATGCACACATGCATGGCAGAGCTTAACTGGGGTGACAGCTTGCGTGCTCACAGAGAAGGTGCTATGTGCCACCTCTGGAACGCGTGCCATAGGTTTGCCATCACGGGCCTATAGTATACACCTATGGCAATGTCATTTCCCCCCCACCTTTAATATTGACCCAAACGCATTCAAGTTAGTTTTTGTCATTGAGCTCTGTTTCTGTAGAGATGCAGTTATTTCTTATATATAATGCAACTCCACCTCCTCTTTTATTTGGTCTATTTCTTTTAAATAATTTAAATCCCTCTAGCTGTATGTTCCATTTGTGGGTTTCATCCTGCCAAGTTTCTGTAATGGCAACAATATAATATCTGCCCTCGTTTACTTGAATTTCTAATACTCCCTGTTTATTCCTCATATTCTGTGCATTGCTGTATAGACATTTGAGTCCATGTTGATTAGCCCTGTGTTTACTGTCTACATAACCTTGGTTGTGCCTGACTGCCCCTAACTTTCTTGCCATGCACATGGTAGGGCACTCACTATTAAATGCTTGGTTTTGCTTGACAGTAAGGTTGATAATCTTACCCGTACAAACATCTATATTACATGCACTGATAACCCTATTAATTTTAGATTGCTGGGGACAGAAATGTTCTATATTGATTAATTCTCTGTCCCCACTGTTCAGTTTAAATGTTTATCCAGAAAAACTGTGAATTTAATGCCAAATAACTCAGTCCCTTTCTTTGATAGATGCAAACCATCTCTTTTGTACAGTTTTTCATTGGACCAGCTGCAGACATCATGACTAATAAAACCAAAGCCTTCCCTTTTACACCACTCCTTTAGCCACACATTAAACTCCACTATACACTGGCCTTTCCCTTTTTGTTCCTTATATACTGGTAAAACCTCTGAAAAGATAATCCTACAACCTACCCCAAGCTCTGGAAATCATTCTGCACAGAAAGTACATCTTTTTGGGACAGATCATTTGTGCCAAGGTGTATAATAGCATCAACATCACAGTCCTTACTGGCATTCTTGACTATCTTAAAAATGCTGTCTCTGCTGGCACCTGGCAGACACCTGATCTCTTTCAAAACCTCCATATGGACCTCCGCGCGGCCCATTTTTGTGCTCCCCCCATGCCCCGATTTAGCCAGTAAAGTGCTACAAAAGGACTTTCAGGCCAAAAACTGGCCAGAGGGGGCTGCACACGGCCTGTTTTGGCTGGCAGAGACATCGCAGCCTGGTCCGTTGATATTTCCAGGCCGGCCCCCTGGGCTGGATTTAAACACCCATGATTTATATTCTGCCTTTTCTCCTGACATAAGTAGTCAAGTGGTATGCAACAGTAACATCAAATATAAAATATAAAAGCAAAATAATATAAGCACAAAGTGAGATAATTAGAAACAAAAAAGTCAGCAAGAGAGATATATTTGTGGAAGTGTGGGAACCCAGGATTTTCCTGTGGAGAACCCATGAGCCCCACATGATGAAGCCCTCTCTTGCCTGTCAGATTGCTGAATGACTGACAATAGGGATATCTTTTAGAAGGTCTTGCTTGCATGCCCAGTTTGGTTGATAGAGGAAAGGTGATCCTGCAGATTCAGACCAACACCTTAAAAAGATACCTTGAAAGTGCAGAACTCAATACCTGAATATTGCATGATAAGTAGCCTCCTATCATGTTTTTCACCAACTGCAATTTCCAAATACTTTTCAAGTCTTTTCCATAGTTATCCATTTGCAGTCTACACCATGCTCCTGAAAAATTGCTGTTGTCTGCTGCATGGATCCAGGGCTTATCTCAGACATCCATATACTACTGCCTACCCAAATCCTTTCTGATCTTCTGACATTTTATTGTTTTATTTTGTTATTTATACAATTCATTGCGCTCATTTCATTGTAACTGTAATCCTAAAATAGAATACAAAATAAGGTTAAGAATAAAGTGTGGCAATTGTACAACCTATTCAAAGATTGAAATCACAAAGCTAGTACAGCAACAAGAGGCAGAGGCAATTAAAAGTTTTAAGCTAATTGTAAAAAGGTACAAGGATTTTGCCAAAACCACAACTGAACAGGGAGGAATTCCAGAGTCAGTACATTAAAGTGCCCTCTATTGAATTACTGTTCTCAGGAATAGCAGATTCCCGGCCAACACTGCATGTCAGGAAAATTGACCCTAAAGATCTTAATGAATGGGATGGATATAAAGGAGAAGACAATCAGATGTCCAGTTTCTAAGCTATATATCAGCACACATGCATCATGAATTGAACTCAGTAACAAATTGATAACTGGTGTAGTTCTTTCAGGCAGGTTTTATATATTTAGAGTAGTTAATATTTTCAGTACTAGCTGAGGCATTATTTACCTCTCCATCTTTAAAACCACATAAGTAACAAGGAATGGTTGTGTCAATTGAAATAGATAGTGCTGAAATATATAATTTGATTCCATGGAAACTACTTGATGCATTAGTAAAAGCACAATAATGTTTCTACATTATAATTTTGAAATCCTCATAGGCATTGTTCATAATCAGACAATCATACATGATTTTGCAGATGTTCTCCAAATATAATAGCAAAATTAAAAATAATGAAAATTTATCAAAATCTTAACAATATTTCAGCAAACTTCCTGAAAGATTGCATATGTTTTCACCTGAAGATCTTCAGAGGGTAATCTCATAAAAATCAGATTTTTTTTTTAGTAATGTTTACTAATTTTGTGTTTTAATGAAAAAAAAAATACAGCTAACCACATAATTCTATGGGCAAAAAATGTAAATATCAATTTTCAGTGTATACAAATATTAAGAAAGGACACAAATTAATTAACAGCAGAACTAATCCTGTTTCAAGAGAAGATTACATATGGCTGATTTTGTCTGGGCTTGGAAGCTAAACAGGGTCACACCTGGTTAATTTTTGGATGGGACCAGAGAATCCTAGAACTAAGGTCTAGAAAATAGTGCAAACAATCTCCATTCTCTTGCCAAGAAAACTGCATGGATATATCCATGAAGTCAATATGACGCTCTATTTGAAAGAGATTTTACTTTAAGTAACTTAAACATAAAATTATTTTTAAAAAAGAAAGGAGACACAACTCCAGAATACTGAAGAAATTATTCCAATATCTTCTTCGCTGCTCCCATGTTGGAAAGCTGTGTTTTGATGCATTGATAAATTCCAAACATTGGAAATATTGCCAGAGACATTATACATGTACTTCACAACTGTGATCTTTTAAAAGTTCTGTAGAGAGATTTATACATTTCAAAGTAAAATATAGCAATAGTAGAACAAATTATGTAAGTTAATGTTCTGAACTTTTGATCACAGGCAATCTTCACTATTCTTTACTGAACATTCTTTGAGGGATCCTGTAAAAATGAAACCATATGTACTGTTGTGTTGACTGCATTTTAAAAGGGAGCATTTTTAAAAAAAATACCTTTCAACTGATTTGCAAAAGGACATTTATACCTATTCTAAAGCTTGCATAAATCAATTAATAGATTAATAAATATATTAAATAATTCATAATCTCAATTTCACCTAGGACTAAACTTTTCTTAAACCATGAATAAATACCATGTTTCAGAGGCAGGAAAGACATGGAATAAGTTAAACGAACTGCTATGAAATGTGTTCTCTGATAATATCGTTTGTTTTTAAATTTTATACATGTTTTAAAGCTGCTGTAAGTTTATCAAACTTTTCAAAGTTAATTACACTAATTTTCTAAGTTAATTAGACTTAGTTTACCCTGCTGCTCTTAAATCAGAATTATCAGATAATATTGTAACCCTTTTATGCAGGGGTGGGTTCTAAATTTTTTTTAGAATACCGGTTCTTTGGGCGTGGCTTATTTTGTGGACATGGCTTGATGGTCATGTGACTAGATAGGCATGGCCAACACAATGCCACTCATGTTAAGGGGTGCCTCACCCGGCCCCTCCCTATCTAGCCATTCCTTGTCACATCCAGCCTCAATGTATCTATAGTTCTGCAAAAATGTTGTTCACCTTTTTTCAACTTTATTATCTACATACTATAGATGCATTTTCATGGACCACTGAAAGGAGGAAATGGCTCACATGCTTTGCCCAAGAGTGTGGTAGGCTTTTAAGGGGCTGCCAGAAAGAAGGGGGGGGCAATGTATTTTCCAAAGCATCAAAAGACAAAACAAGAAGCAATGGATGGAAACTGAACAAAGAGAGAAGCAACCTAAAACTAAGGAGAAACTTCCTGACAATGTGAACCATTTCAGTCATAATTTCACATATAAAATAGCCATTCGTGTAATACAACCTGCATATTGTTCAAAATAGTGATTAGTATTATGGCTGATGTTTGACAGCAAGCCTAAAATCCCCATTCCCTCCCCACTCCAGGGGAAGGTTACTTCAAAATCCCCATTCCCTCCACATTCCTGCCAGCTGCATAAAGGAAACTTTGTAAGCAGAAAACAGCTACTGGTGCTTAGAGATATAAAGTGGAAGCCGGAAGTTCGACTCCATTTACAAGCAGGCAGAAAACTCATTCAAGACAGGATATTTCACAATGGAAATCACCCAAACCTTTTTAGAAACACAAAGCCCATGTTGCACAAACCTCAAAACTTCAAAAACAGAACCATATAAGAATCCCTCCTCTTATCTTATCCAGTTTGTTGTTCAGCTGACCCAGAAACGAACTGTTTCTGCAAGTAAAAATCCCCTTTCAGCAGCTGCGTCAATTTAAAGCGACAGCGTCTTTTTTTCCCCCCTTCTTCTTTGCCAAGCGATCTCCTGGCTGAGAAGCAAGTCCTGATCTTTTCATTCTAGCCGATCAGTTGGGAGGCTTCTTGGCTTCTCAATTTAAAGCAATGGTGTCTTGGGTTTTTTTTCCTCTTCTTTGTCAAGTGAGTCCTGATTTTTCCCTTCTAGCCGATCAGCTGGGAATTAGGAGGCAGCGATAGATTGGGGGCTGGGCCAGGCAGAGGTGGCATTTACCGGTTTTCCAAACTACTCAAAATGTTTACTACCGGTTCGCAAGAACCGGGCAGAACCAGTAGCAATCCACCACTGCTTTTATATGTAAAGAGAGCTAAACTGTAGAATATTTTATGCATATATTGTTGTATTTTCCATATATGTCTTGCAACAATAACTACAGGTATTTAAACTGATGCTCTGTCAGGGATTTTATTTGTTTATTGGTTTATTTTTTTTTATTGATTTGATTTGATTTCTATACCTGCCATCTCAGTCAATGATTCTGAACAGCTTATAATTCAAATAATAAAAATACTAAAAATAGTTTAATACAATAAAACCTCTAAAACAGTAAAAACATGCGTATCAACCAAATATTAATAAGAGTTTTCAAGTTTTATCCCCAACAAGTTGAATTCTGTAGTTATTATTTTTATCCGTAATTGAGCTTAAAATAAACTGAGCTTAAATAATAAATTGAGCTTAAAATAAAATGATACTGTTAAAAGCAAAAAAAAACCCTAAAACTACCTTTTCCACAGGCCTCTGCAATTTATGAAGTGAGATTCTACAAGATGGCTGTGCCAAAGAAAAATGTTTACAACCTAATACATTTATTTAAATAATGTGGAAATAGAAAAAAAATTTTTAAAACATCTATCCTACTTATACTTCACTTTCCTTCCCTAGGAAGTATTCAAGACAGCTATATAACTCAACTTCAGAGTTCAATTCACATTAACCACATTTATCTTGTCTTGGATTCTTAAATTAAATCCTTAGAACTTATAAAATATGAGATAAAATTGGAAAGTGCCCCATTTCAAACAAAATGGTATGGATTTTGTCCACTTCAAGTTAAAGCTACTCCATCAAAAGTTTGCTAGTCCTAAGTAAATTCTGTGAGCTGGATGCTGTGTTCAAAACAATTTATTATTTGGATGAATTTTCCCCAAAATTCTATTCTATCCCCCCATTCTGAAATCAATATTTAAATCAAGACTAGTCCCCAAATTTCAAACCCCTTCTACACCTTTAATCCAAATATAACAGTAGTTTAATCTCATAAAAAACTACAAGAAAAGAAAAAAGAAAAGAAAATAATTTTATAAGGGAAAAGGAAATATAGTGTATTTAATGTATTGGGGGGTGAAATTTGATTTGTTTAAAGATGTACCTAACTGATACTCTGTTCAAAATGATTGTTTTATGTTATAATAAAATAATAAAATTTTTGTCAAAAAAACAATCAATTTATTATATCTACATATCAGATTGTTACAATTTCAGCATTCACATTAACTAAGGAAGTTGGTCTATACTTGGCATATAACATAGAAAAGTTACCTGTCTTGGAATAATAAATAAATAAAGCAATAAATAAATATAATAAAAACCACATTAAAAACTGAAGATACGAACCATTAGGAAAAGCTTGATCATATATGACTAACAAAATAGATCCTGGGAAAGGGGATAGTTTAATTTTAATGCTAGTTAACTGTAAATCCATTACCGCCAAGAGTCTTTCCAAGACTCTTAGAATTAAGAGCCATGGTGGCACAGTGGTTAGAATGCAGTATTGCAGTGTAATTCTGTCGACTGCCAGCAGTTAAGGATTGACTCAGCCTTCCATTCTTCCATTTAGAGTGGGTTGTAAAGCACTACAAAGCAATAGATAAATCTAAGTGCTAATGCTAAGTGCTATTACTTATAACCATTTTTTCTTGAAGAGAAAAAAATAAAAAGAGGCTACTCATGTGATTCACACTACTAGCATAATGTCTGTCTTTGTATCTATAAAAATTGAGATTAGTTGATCAGAATTTTTTAAAATCTTGCTTAATTGATATCTCTTGCAGCATCTTATAATACCACAAATAAATAAACTTTCAACTAGATGTCTCTTCCCTTCATGTCAGGCTTTTAATAAAACAGCGTTGATTAAATAAGTTAAATAAGTTAATTTGCACTTCAACACTTGGGTTCCTGGGCACACCATGGAGGGGCTGCAGGCACCCATGGATTCTGCCTTGCCAGCCTTTGCTCTAGGGCATCCTTTGATTTTGCACCTGTTTCTGCAGAGAAGTGCCGCCTCAGCCAAAATCAGGCACCCTCCCTCATTCCTGGAGAAAGGAACCACCCGTACACGCTGCCTTCGTCTTTTGTGATTCAGCTTATTGGCTCTCTCCAGCCTCTCATTACATCCAAGCATTGAGCATCAGAGCAGGCTAGGGAGGAGGTTGAACTTGTGAGCACCCCACACATTTGCACATTCTGGAATCCCATAGCACGAAAGGGACTACAGCTATAATGAAACACCTCAGAAATCCAGACAGCAGCATTATTATTCTGAAATAGGCCCCAATGAGTTAATATTCCACATCAGGATGCACTGCTTCAGTTCCTTGTTCCCACTTAGAGGTGGAGTTGTAATTATCAGCTTTGACAAATATATAAAGATATGTAAATGTTTATCAATTTGTTTAGGATTGGTAGAAACTCAATGAATTGCACAGGTTTTATTTGATTTTTGTAAAAGAAAAGGCTTCTTCAGTAGTATCAAATCATTTGTCTTGAATAGCTATAGATGAAAATGGAAAGTTTTGTTAGAACAGGTAAATTTCCAGGAATTAGATTACTTGTAAATTATCTTGCAATAATATTTTCTTTTACATACAGTTGAACATTTAGAGTAATTTTTTTGTCTTTGTTTTTTATGATTATCCTTTTAATATTATTTGGAAAGGGTTAGGGTTGTTGTTTTTTTATCTAGTGAGTAGATTGAATCTTAAGGGTTTTTAATTAAATTTTGTTGAGTTGCAAATAATTACAAATAAATTAAATGAAAATCTCTTAAGTTTACATTGCTGTGACTTGTTTTTGGTACCGTGCTAATGACCCCTAAACCTTCTAGCACTGGAATCAAGCCATTTAAAATGAAATATATAAACACCATGGTGCCTCATCAGTGCAATGTCTTAGATCTATTCTAGTAATAAATTAATAAATAAAGCAAGCAAACTATTCATATACAATGGAAGAAAACCTTTCATTTTCATGATCATATCTATCAAAAACTATGCAAGATTTTCATTGACAAAACAGTAAATATATCAGTTAAGCAAAAAAAAAAAAGAGGGTGCTGTACAGGTAATAAAAAGTATCCTTTGTGGCTGATTCTTCTCACTAATTAATTAGGAAGATTTATGTACTGCGCTTTTCTGGACTGAATACATATAAAAGGAGAATTATAGATCATTAATAAATAGTGTATGTATAAAAGTCTATCCATAGTGGTTTAAACTTAACTCTCACTCATGTCATTTCATGAATCCATAGAAATCAGAAAGAATCATTTCCACTTTAAATCAATTTAAGCGTATTTTTCTTACATTCTAATACTACTCAGTCTAAAATAATGGTTTAGCGTTCGAAGAATACACACAATAATTTGTCTTAAATCAGCAAATGTTCCCATCATTCCCAAAATTTAGGATTAGTTTACACATGGAAACAGACATGTGTATATTTATATAGCATTAAAACACAACTGCTATACCTTTATACATTTAACTGAATATATAAATAGCAATTTTTCCTTGCATGTCATTAGCATTGTATCATCAGAGATGAAAACATTGATTGCCTTTTTATTGTAACAGATTTGCCTGCAAAATTAGCAGTGCATACTTTATAGATACATATTTGAGTTCAATATTACATTTGAGTCAAAATCTCTTATCGTATTTCTTAATATTAAAATTCCCTGGCTTACATAAAGAATGGATGGAATGGATATCTTTTTCCTAGCTAACTTTTAATATAGCCAACATTAACTACAGGGCTGTCTGTAGTTACTGTTTTATGCATAAATATGTCCTGTAAGCAAGCAGAAAGACACTCCAAACCAAAAAGGTAGAACAATACTATAATGCAGAGGTATTTTATTACATACATTCTAAAGTGCATTATTTAAAAGAATGTCAATTTGAATTAAAATATTAAAAAAACTAGAATAGACACATTAAAATACAGGCAGTGGTAATTCCAAGGGAATAATGCTATACCAGACTGGTAACCACTGTATGATAGAAAGAATTGATTATGTATCGTCGACTCATATTGACTCATAACAGCCACACAGATATATTTTCCCATGACAGTCTGGCCTTAAGTTGGTCCTCATTGCCATCTTGCATAGATAAACTCATTGCCATCTTGCATAGATAAACCAGACCTTACAATACCTATTATAAATATAAAACTAAATTAAATCAACTAAAACTAAGTAATATGTAACATAAAAGCCAGAGAGGTGTGTCCCTGAGGTCATTGCCAGGCAGAAGTCTCAAGCCCCAAATCAGAGTAATACCCCTGTTCCTCAAAAATAAGATGTGCAGGTGGGAAGGAAGAGTTTTATAAACCAAAAGGAGAAAAAAATGTCCTGTGGATTTTTCTGACACCGGTGTATTTTGAAGAGAGTTTTAAAGACTGCAGGAACAGTACATGTTGGTGTATAAGTTCTTTTAGTCTTTTAATCAACAGCTCAATTTAACTCAGTCCAGTTAAATGTAATTTAAAAGTTTAAATTTGCCCAGGAACTCAGGTTAACTTCAGTGTTTCACATCCCTGTGCGTATGTTTCAGGATGTACTCACAGAGACCAGCCATTTGTCAGCCTTATAGTATTATGAGAATCCCTTTTGCCAGAATAAAGTGCAACTGTGATTTATTATCAACTTCAAGCAGTGTGCCCTGAAGAAAAGTCAAGAAGGGAGATTTATAGTCAAAAGAAAAGTTACACCCTCAACTCCTGAAGCAATTGCATGAGTTAAGACCAAGCAGGACAGCCACTCTCATTCTTTCTCAGACTCTTTTAAGACCTGGGGGAAAGCAAGCATGGATAAGGAGTTCTTACTCGTTGTGAGTTTCTATTTACATAATTTAAAACATTTATTTTTATGTTTGTGTGCGTGCGTGTGTGCGTGCATACCGTATATCTTCCTACTTAAATAGAGCAGGTCACCCTGCCATTATTGAAAGTATGATTATGAATGAGAGCTGAAGATACTAAGGGACAAAACTTTTAAATGGGTTTAAAGATTGAAAGGGCTTTGAAACATATTTTACATCCAAAACAATTCAACCCTTGCTCTGAGCCTTTGCAAGAGGCAGATAATTTCTCATGAGGAAGAACTTCTAAGGGTCCTTTCCCCCACCACCACCCCGCCCCATGAGCCATCTCAAGGAAACAGGGGCTTGAACTCTATACAAGAGTTGGCTTCTCATCTGTTACTAGGAAAGAACAATGATTCTCAAAGTATGCTCTGTAAAACTCCCACATTTCCTCCAAATAATTTTAAAATATTGTGTGAATCGAACTCGAGCTGTGAGAAATCTTTTACAGGTTTTAGATCCTTTCAGTTTCACTAGCTAAAAAAGTATCCTTTTTTGAGGAGGAGATGTTGGCAGATCCTTTCACCAATGTTGCATATGACCCATTTGGAAGTGAGGTGGGGGGGAAATCAGATGATTTTTGGAAGAAAGTTCACAGAGAAATGGAATGGTAGTAATGATCCCATTATTTTTTCTTTCAATACAGCTTTCTGAAAGTGAATTCTCAGCACTCGCTTAGATCACTTAGACTGAATATGGAAATAGCTGAAAGTTACATTGCTTATAAGACTTTCATACTCCAGCTATTGATGAAACATGTTATTATACGCAAGCTCATACTTGCCATGATGACTCGTCAATGTGTTACATATAAAAGAAAATGAACAGAATTTTTAAAACATATTTTATTTCAATATTTTCTTTCCTTAAAAAAATTCATAGCTGTTTTTTTTAATTGTTGGATCTTTTATTAAAGGAACAGTAAACAAGACAGTTTTAAAAATCCAACACAACAGAATCTAAAAACTTAAAAATATAACATAATTTTACAGTTATTACTAAAATTAACCACTAGAAAATCCTGGTGAAAGAAATATGTTTCTGCAGATTTTTCAAAAGCTGAGGATAATGGGGAAAAAGTTTAACTTGAAATGTATTTCAAGAGAAACCTGGGAAAGAGCCCTTTCCCTCGCATGCCTCCAAGAGTGGAGCAGCTTCAAGATTCACAGTGTGGAATCTTGAGAAAAATGGCCCATTAGACCCTAAGCTGTTGTGGGCTAGTGCCACTTGAATGTACAGAGAATTCATGGTTGGTATGATATGCACATTTGCAAGGTGTCATCCTAGATCAGGACTAAGGAGTGTGTTGTCCTGTTGATGATGTCTCCAAAGCTGGATGGAGATGATAATTATTTGAGCCATCCACCCACAATGGCCACCAGTTTCTCTTCCCTTCAAATCATTGCATTGGCCTGATATATACGTTTAAATTTTGATTTAAAAAAATACATAGTTGCTTGTCTGAAGCAACCTGTAATATTCATATAAACTTAGGACCAATTCATGTCTTACATAGAGACAATAATAAAGACATCATAGAGTGGATATGCTTGTTGCATGTAGTCATGACAAATGATATTTAATGAGAAATAAGCTGGATCTCAGAGGGATGTTTGTGTAGGATAGCAGATTTTTATTGCATTTTTCATCATTCCTGTGGAATGGGCAAAAAGGCCTCCTATTACACCACTGTATTCACACGTCAATCTTGCCAAGGAACAAACTCTTAATGTTCTTTCACTGCCCCACCCTATTATGACAAGGAGTTTCACCTATCCATCACCACCCAATAAGTAATATAAATTGCAAATCATTGTTTATTTGTTTATTTTCTACTTAGAGCAGATAGTAGTACCCAGTTAAGGTACTACTAAGCTTGAAAAGCTTAGTAAAGTTAGATCTAATAAGTAAAGGAGGGAGTCACCTCACCAGGAAGGGAGATCAGCAGGAGATCCCTAAATTTTGAACTAGATTAAAGAATAAAAAAATTCTGGCAGAATAGAGCGGCAAACTGCTTCCTAATAATTACTCTAAATACTAGAATGGATGTTCCATAAGGATATCTGAAACAGCCTTGATTCAAGAGACTTGCTTCTGGTGTTTGTTAGAGCTCTAGCCCTTCTTTCTTTCTGATGCTTAAAGTCATTTATTGCAAAAGGTTTTCTATCTATACTTTACAACTTTTGCATACATAAAGAGAACCTAGTTTGTAACCTTCAATTTGATCATAGCAATAATGAGGTGAACAAAGGGCAGCTGGGATGATGGACATATTTATATTAATTGCATCATATAGTTCCTATAGGTTGAAATGAGCACATGTTGTTGGAGGTACAGAACCATTGAAATGTGAAATAAGGATGACAATGAAATTGCAGCCTAAATATAATTAGAAAGTGTACAGAGAGCTCCGCAAGCTCCTTGATTAAGAGGGCATACTTCTAGCGCTTAATACCTTTAAAAATTTCCTGGAGCAATTAGGTATCATATATGGACTGATCCCATTATATTTAAGCATATCTTGAAAAAGCAGATTCAAACTTAACACATTCATAATTTAAATAATTTTCCCAGAATATGATTAACTGCTAACGCTAAAAAATCTGAAGAATTTCACCATCAAAAATAGTCCATATTTTTCAATATCAGCATCAGTATTGAGCATATATCTACTCATCAGGATTTCAGTTGAACACTGAATATTATACTTAGATGAAAATAGATGTTATAAACAATTACGAGCTTATACCAATTTATACCTAGACTCTTTTTTAGGTGTTAAAGCACTTTTTCTGGTTGCAAGTGTAAAATAAGTGCAACTCTAAGTGACTACATGTCATATTTTTGGCAACAATACAGTGAGAAAACATTTGATATTATGTTCTTACAAGGTTTGCTTTTCTTTTTTAAAATTGCTAATCTGCTTTGTAGGTCTTCTACTGGTATCCCAAATACTAACCAAAAACTATTTAATTTTTCAAGATTGGACGAAGTCTGATGGATCTGTAAATGTCTACCACTAATCAATCGCCTGAGTAAAAATTATAAAAAGTATGTCACTATGATACAAATCTCTGTCATTGTACTGATATCCTTATTATTATTATTATTATTATTATTATTATTATTATTATTATTATTATTATTATTTATTTGAATTTATATCCCGCCCTTCTCCGAAGACTCAGGGCAGCTTACATTGTGTTAAGCAATAGTCTTCATCCATTTGTATATTATATACAAAGTCATCTTTTATTGCCCCCAACAATCTGGGTCCTGTCTTTCC
This sequence comes from Ahaetulla prasina, assembly GCF_028640845.1. Lineage (NCBI taxonomy): Eukaryota > Metazoa > Chordata > Lepidosauria > Squamata > Colubridae > Ahaetulla > Ahaetulla prasina. Next base: position 177,490,667 of record NC_080539.1, on the reverse strand, counting down.
TGTCTTTTGGAAGTATGTGTGTCAAGGGGTTTGTCCTGTGATACCATAAGACATATTTCATCATTTCCCCCTTGCTCCCTTCCTGCAGATTCCTAAGCTTTGGTGCTATCACCTTCCATTCTAATTTTAAAATAGCTTTACATATATGCCAGCCCAAAGAACATGATTTAGCTTTGTTAAACTGCGAGATGGCTCCCAGTTGATTTGTGTAAAGCAAAATTTCTCAATTATTAAAATATCCAATATGTGTGCTGTAATTAAATTCCCAAGACAAAATACATTTTGATTATGTGTCTATGTCTATGTATGTGTTCATAAATAAAATAAAAATGCTGAAATGTAAACTTGACTGTTATAAAGGAAAGAGTATGATTGAGCTACTGCCTGCTTGCCTCTTTCCAATAGATATACACATGCTAGAGAGGTGACTTTGTTTCCAGGTTTAGAATATTATGCCAGTTATAACTTATATAGTCTTCTCTCTTTCACTTCTTCCTTTGAGTGCTCTTCAGAAATAATATTAGAATTATAGTCAGAAAATCCTGGAATACAAACCAGGACCTATATTATCTGCCTTTCATCTTTGTAGAATAAAAGATTCTATTGCGTGAACATCTAGTACCAATTCACACTTCAGTAAGCATAGAGAATTGTTTCCCAAGCTAAATTATTCTTTGCCCAATTGTTTGCCACATTCTGAACATAAGTGATTTCTTACAACAGTTCAATATTATTGTACAGTCTTGCCAAACAGAAGTGGAATCTTATAATGCAACTGCTTGAGGGAGTATTGCAGATGCTGTCTGAAAAAAATTGTTATATTTTCTGATGCATTTTTGTGTGTCTACTATTCTAACCAAAGATGCAATGAAGTCTGCTATTGTTATTCTTTGACTATTACTTAAAATATAATGTGTTTATTAATAGTAAACAATTTACACATTCCTCTACTGAATCTTGTTTCTTTACTTTACTCCACGTACCAAATTAAAAAAAAAAAGTCAGTATTAGATGAAGACTTCATAATGTCTGTAATTACAGAATGCAATCTCCATTTTGCATGCTCTTGGGTGTGGTTGAAATGCATGTTGAAACTGCACCTAGGTTTTAGACATACTAGGGAAGTACTGCTTAGATATTTTGGCACACAACTTTTATTTTTATGATTTCAGTTTTGAGCAGAGTTAATTTGCACAGACAATTGGCAAATCCAAAGAGTGGTTTAAAATACTTCATTGTTTTTTTCATTTTCCATTAGAATTCTGCAGTAGAGGTATTAAAATAGTTTTGTCATCCATCATTTGAAATTCAGCTAAAACCATATGAACTGGGAACATCTTAACTTTTAGAGCTCCAAGACAGGCATTACTCCTCAAGCTGATTATTTATTATCATTCTGTAATGTGAGTGATAATGATTTATTCACTGTGGGAACCCAGACTATATAACTCAGGAGAAGGAAAGCAATTGCTGGTATTGGTAAGAATATCACTGAAGAAATTCAGCCAGTGAACAAAATTGGGGAAAAGTGAATTTCTGTCTCTAGAAATTTTATTTCATCAACACTGCATATTTTGACCTGAAAAAATAATAATTGATAGTAGCTAGGCAAAGAACTAGGTCCTCAGCTCAGTTAGGCCAAAATACTTGTATTTAAATATCAGGTACCTTACACAACTGTGTCTCCATCCAGGGAACTTTACGTGCTTCTAATTGCATAAAGCCGGGGTGGGCGATTAATTTTCTCAAGGGGCCACATTAGAAATTGAGATTGCTGTGGAGGGCTGAACCAATAGGGCTGTGAAGGTATATAGGCACATATGCATGTACATATGCAAGTTGGGGGAAAAAAATAGCAGTCACTTTCAAAATAAAAGCAATGCAATTGTATTGCAGGCATGGTGTACACTTATTTACATTTCTAATAAGATACCAGACTGGAAAGCAAGACACCATGAATTCAAGTCCCACCTTGGCCATGAAAGTCAGTTCGGTGACCGAGGCCAGTCACTCTCAGCCTAACTCACCTCACAGAGTTGTTAGTGTGAGGAAAATAGGAGGAGGAAGTATGTTGAATATATTTGCTGCCTTGAGTTATTTATAAAAGCAATAAAGGCAGATAAATAAGTAAATAAATAAATAAATTTAAATAAATAAATAAATAAATTTGATCACATGTGGGGTGGCTGACAGGGACAGTCAAAGTTGTGGCTCGGAGGCCATAAAATGCCCAGGTCTGACATAAAAGGCTTATAAATGCTTTTGCTTGGATTTTCACTGGAGCTTTAATTAAGCTTTTATCTTAGTTTATACATTTGAGTGCAGTTAAGGACTTGAGGCTCTTTGCCCAGCCTCAAACGTGGTTAACCTCGGACCATTTCTTTTTGTTTTGTCTTATCTGTTCCAGAATAAGTCTTAAATGCTTTGCTGCTTGAAGCTAAATAGAGAATTGCAATGTTCTCCTGTTCTTTGCTTTCTTATAATTATTTGTAAATGCTTTAGGTTTTTACCCTGTACCCACTTACCTGATAGTAAGACCCCTTGATTGTAGTTCTTCTTACTTTTACACAGGCTTACCTATTATTACACTGTGTTTGATGGTGAGATGTTTTATCGCTAAAGAAATCAATCATTCTTTGCTACTTGCACTTACTCATCATTATTGCAGGCCTACATCCAAGTATTAAAACGTTAAACAGCAGTGACATTAAATTTTTGCAAATTACCTGGCATTGTGTATCCGTGCTGCTGAAGGGCGTATGCGAGTTACGTAGTATCATCCTACGTTATCTGTGGGTTTGTTTATTTAACCACAGGTTGCTAGTCTAACAGTCAATAAAAATGATAAATTGCCTTTGTACTATTTCTGTTACAATAACTGGAAGCAGTCGGCCCCACAAGCACTAAAAGCATAAATCACAATATGTATGAAGTTGACAGTTTTAATTGCTTAGCACTGGCATGCTTTAGTCAAGTGGGGGCATCATTGGCCTTTGAAAGATAGTCTGGATAGACCTATTTCTTTCTAAAGTAATGCCATTGAGAACTATCAAATAACATTTCTTTTTAACCTCTCAATTTGACAGTCTCTGCACATTTGGCATTCTGGATGCATGCTTATTGGAATTTTTTTCAAAGCCAAATAATCACATTAATGTCCATGAATGACCGTCATCCTTTTTCTTTTCTTTCTTTTTTTTTTTTGTTTCTTCTTCTTCTTCTTTTCACTAATGCTTGAAAGTTTTGGATGCATTCCAGATCAGCAGCTCTCACCAGTTAAGCACATGTAAGAAATATTTTTAAGTATGAAAGAAATGGCCGTGAGGCAAGAGTAATTTTTAACTTTTTTTTTATAGAAAAGCTGAAATAATAGGTGCTGATGTTTCAAAAGGACCCCATTTTCCATCATTTCATATTGGGCCTTCATTTGATTTTCATAGTATTTCCCATATTTTGACTTTGATTTATGTGTGTATGTCAGTGTGTGTGCAGGTACATGCCTGTGAAATAAATTACGATCAGCTTTGACCTCGGGGATGCTTTTACATGGCTTGATTTTGAACAATCTCCATACGGGTGTGTAACATAACTAGACTACACAATTATCTGCCTTAAGACTTTAAGCAATTTAGGCTAGTAGTTTCATCAATGCAATTGGCCAGTTCTCATGTAACATTGGAATCCTGTGTAACACATCTTTCAGAGACAAGAGCCAAAGGCTAAATCTCTAGATAATGACTTGAATTTCTGCCTTTTTCCAAGTTATCCTGATTGTAAACTGACAGCTTTGAAGGACCTTAACTAACATCAAAGGATGCAAATCATCCAGTTAGATCAATTAATGTAAATTCTCATCTCCCATTTAATTCTTTAATGCATTTCCCATTTTCTCTGGGTTTTTTTTCCAGCCAAGCCCATTACCAAGTCCTGTTTTGGGGAGAAAGCCAAATGCTAGTCAGTCATTGCTTGCTTGGTGTAAAGAAGTTACAAAAAACTACCGAGGAGTAAAAATCACCAATTTCACTACATCTTGGAGAAATGGTTTATCCTTTTGTGCAATATTACATCACTTTAGACCTGACTTAATGTAAGTAGGAGCATTTTACATTCAAACTGTCCCATTTCTTACTTTTGTTCATTTTCAGTTTCAAAAGTGCCATCTTGCAGAGTGGGTCAGAAATGAGTAAATTACTTTATATCATGCCATTTCTGAGGCTTTGTTTTAAACCCATACTGATTTCTCGTTTTTGTATTCATTCTATTATTCTTTTTAATCCACAGGCAAGCAACTGACTTCAAAATGTTTATGAAAATTAGGTTACTGTTAAAACTAGATGAGACAATAAGCCTGTAGCTCTCATGTGCCATCCAAAGATGACCTGATGGCAAATGTGGTTGTCATAGCCAGCCTGAAATCCATGCCTTAATTTCTCTTTTTACATGGAAAACTTCAGGCAATGAAACAGATAATCTTTATATTTATTTATATTTATGTATTTATTCTTTTAATTTTCTACACTATTAGTTTTCCTGATCGCTGTGAAATTGCTAGTTACTGTACATTGGCGTTTTATGTTAAATTGTAATTGGCTATAAGTTGTGGTTTGTTTTAAAAATGGGTGCTTTTTTTCTATAAAAGTATTTTACATACCCTCTGTGCTATTTTCCCCCTCAGTGATTACAAGTCCCTGAATCCTCAAGACATTAAGGAGAACAACAAAAAGGTAAGCATCGACAGAGGGAAAGGGATAACCGATAGGGCTTCAATTCTGGATCATGGTAGATTTTTAATTTTGGAGTGACTTTGTTTTAAAATGTCATAATTAGACCTCCCAGACTGTACTTCTTGAACACATTATTAAGTCTGGTTTGTCATGATTTGTATCATTCATGACAAATGCTGTTTGGAATTTGAGGACCATCTTTGTAGTCCCTAATTAATAGAGGGAGCAAAGGAGAGAAAGTACGAGAGAGCAGTAGGTATTTTTTATCATCCTATTTTCTTTAATAATTTAATTATAAATAAAAATATCATTGTTCAGTCATTATCTTGACTCAAGGCTTTCTTGGCCTTTGCTTTAATATGGAAGACTTCACTGGTATGGTTATAATAAGCTCTGTTTTGACTTTAGCTCTTATTTAAGAAGGAGAAGTAGAGATAAAACTTCACATGGGCTTTTATCCACCACAGTCAATTAAACTAAGCAATAAGGTGCATTGCACTTTTATAATATGCAGAATAGGGAACATTTTTTTTTATTGTTGGAAACAAGATTTTTGTAAGGCAAAAATATTAATGAAATATTGTCTGATAGAATTCTGGGTCCAGGTTTATAATCCTCATAAAATTAGGTAAATTAATACCCTTTTGATACAAAGGAAATGAGTTCAGTGGTTTGAGACTCAATCTAAGAATCACAGAAAGACAGGTTGGTACTTAATGCTGCTTTTACTGCTCAAGACTCTCATTGTAGAAATTTCATATTTTAATTTCCATATTATAAGATTCCAGAGCATTGGCCTAGAGGGAATCATTTAAAAATTGCTCATTTTCCACTTGATTAGACTACAACAAAACTAACAGCAAATCAATTTGGTTTGTTTTATTCACTGAATTTTTATTAGATAGTGTGATTTTCTACTTTTTTAACTGATCATTTTTTAAAGATCTAACATACAACATTCAAGTTTCAGAAGGAAAACTAGCTCTTTCACTTCCCTCTTCTTCCTGCAGAGAGCAAATGAGAAACTGTTTGAGAGAGAAGTTCCATATATAGGAAACACTTTTGATGAATAAATTATTCCTTATGCTACCCTATGTATAGATTGCATATGTGTCTTCTCCAATATAAAAATGATTTTCCTGAAAATAAGTCATTAACTGCAGTTGCAATAACATACATGCTGTCTTTTTTTTAAAAAAAAAACATAATGAAGGTTGAGCTAAAACGGGATGCTTTTGTATCATTTTCAAAATTATATTTAAAGTGTCTACCGTAGTAGTTTGCTTTTGAACAAATACTTCGAAATTAACAAGTCAGTTTAGTCATTTTCATTTATAAAAATTGTGACTAAAAAAAAAGTGAAATTAATACTGAAATCCTTAGTCAGTTTCTCAGAAGTAACATTGCCCTTTATTAAAGAATCAATTGTTTTTGCTATGCTGTGTGCATCTGTTCATATATATTTTCTTTCATCACTTTGCAACCCTTTGCTTGACAGCTCTACAGAGTGAGCTTCCTGCAGATTTATTTCCTGGTCTCACACAGTTCTGTCCGATAACCTGTGTGTCCTTGATTGGAATGAACACAACCCTGGGAAAAGTAGCCAATAATATATAGAATTTATATTATAATCGTATTATCTATTATGAATAGATAACACCTAACCAAATAAAATAATAAGAGATATGCTTATTTAAAAATTCCTACATGTTTTATTCCATAAATTGACATAAGGAAAAATAAGTAATTTGGTGGGTTTGGACTTCAACTGCAAGCATTAAATTCAGCAAAACAACTTCAACTTCAACAACAAAACAACATTGGAAGAGACCTTGTTTTTAATTATATTTTTTCTGAATAAGATAACTTTTTGATGTTAGTCATTGTCTAAATATATATATATATATCAAAATTTAATACTATCCCACACAATCATGTTACCTCCTAAGACATTTCTATAATGTAAAGCTACAATCCTGAATTTACTTTTTTCAGTGTAACTGTTATTGAATCTAATAGAATCCATTTCTGAATAAACATGCCTGGGCTTATCTGTAAAAACATTATTAAAAAGAGGAAGCAACAAACATATTTATTGTTATGTCAGACCTTGACCAGCATGTCGGTATGTCAACTTGTTTAGACAGATTATTAGAATACGTTTTCTGGTATTTTCGTTGATTTCACCTGATAACTGTCATTTATCTGTCATCTAATATCTGTCAATAACAGTTAGCATACACCATTTATTTTCCTGTCTTCAGAATGTATCTGGCATTTTCTTCAAGGTCTCATAGCAGCAAAAACAAGTTAATGAATAACTAGAAACTATGTTTGCTAAACCAAAACAAACAAAGAAATACAGATACCACCTTCATTTTATTTTTCATCACACAAGAATATTTTTTAAAATCAGAACATGTGGAGGTTTATGGAATCTGGAATTTCAACCTAAGTAGGATTTAAAATTTTGCTTCCAATTCAGGTTTTCTAGCCTACGTTTCCCAGAAATCTGTGGCACCCATATTTCTCCATTCTAGATTTGATAATTCTGCCGGTAGAGAATGAAATAGCAACTGGCTATTTCCGCTGTCTGGCTGATCCATTTTGAAGCTGTTAGAATTTATGTTCAGACTTTTAGAACAATACAATGCTGCAATCCAACTTGAAAGGCATAGAAACATTGTACACTGGGAGCTAGACAGTTCTCTTTTTGCAGGAAAACAACCAATGCAATGTAAAAAAACTGGAGCAGATTAATAAAATTAGTTTAATTTCCAATCAGATTTAACAGCACAGCAGCCCTTCCAGATTGAGAACCTAGTCATTGCGGAGAGAATGATCAATAATAATATCAGGGTTGCAGAGAATTCTCAGTCATAACTTGCATCATGTTTTAATTATTCAAAACAATCTGGGTTTTCCCTGTCTCTCTCAGTCAGACTGTGGGTTTTCATATCATTTTCTTGTACTGTTTTCTCAGAAGTGGCTATAAAGCTGAAGTTATGCCCACAGTCCCTTTGGTAAAGCCTTCCTTGAAATACAATACTTTTCCCAGCCTTGCCTTGGATAGTAATAATTACCTGTAAATTGAGAAACAGCTGTGATTCTCCAAAACTAGAAAAACTTGATGCAAGTACATTCTTTAATGGAATAGGAGTAGTAGAGTTGGTCTCATTTTTGCTTAAAGCTCCATAATAGTTTGATAGACATGAATTAATCAGTGCCTACTCTACAAAGGAAAAATTGGGAGGAAGGGAGGAAGATGGATGGATGGATGGATGGATGGATGGATGGATGGATGGATGGATGGATGGATGGACAGACAGGCAGTCTTAACACAGCACAGATGAGCTGTTGTTTTCTGTTATCCAATTAACCAATCCAAGCTAAATGACAGCAATTTCATGGTTAATAGAAGGCTGGTCAGCTAGTATAAATCCCACAATGGATTAGTATCAGGTTTCTTTCTATCTTTGTTGTCTTAGTTTTTTAGTTTAAAAACCAGTCTGCATGTCCATGGTTTTTTTTTCCTTTTCTCCAGCTACAGGCTATTTTTTTTAATTGCTGGGGCTTTATGACTCTAAATTCTACTGGATAGAACAACATCTATTTTAAAATTCCCTGTAATAATTGTTGCTAGCAAAGGATTACAGCAAGCAGCATCTTCTCATTATTGGACTTTATTTTTTTCCCCTGTATCTAATTGTGTACCTTCTGCATTTGCTGCATCGGTCCACATGGGCAAGGGGTTATGGGCAGCTGAGAAATTCTATTACATTAGTGGAAAAACATCATTGGAACCAAATACTTATAGCACTATGAGTAAAGTTACACCTATGCATTGCAAGAATCTTTTAGTGGATGTGTGCATTAGGATGGATTGTGCCATCTTACATTTTTCTGTCAGAAAAGGTTAAATGTTTTGCGTCTGCCTGTAAGACATTAAGAGTAGAGCTTACTCTTGTCTCCATCTGCACTGCTCATCCTGCATTTTATATCTTGCATACACTATTCTATGCATCTCTCTCTCTCTCTCTCTCACACACACACACACACACACCGAGAGAGAGAGAGAGAGAGAGAGATTAGAATTTAATTTCTATATACCATTCTTCCATAATAGGAAATATCCAAATTCGCACACAATGCACATGGTAAATGAGCAATATCAGGATATAGAAATAAAAGTAATTCCAAGAGCAATAATACATTTCAAGCATAATGTCAGTGTGATATTCTGAAAGACATAAACCAAACAAGTCTGGTTAAAATCAATATTTTAAAGGTTACTGAGCATATAGCCCAAATGGAATGAATATCATCTTTGTTTTGTGATTGCTCCAGGTCACCTCAATTCTTAGTTGAGTTCTCACAGATTGGAACTTGCATTTTTTTTATTTCAGGTGAGAATACAAAGAAATTTATTATCCTCTACACAAAAATGCTCCTGCATATTAAACATTTGATGCTGTGGAGAATGGTTGTAGCCTCTGCTACATTTTTCATGTGAAGACACCTTTTTTTCCCAGGCAATCAATCAATAAACATTTTCCAGCAGTTGAAAATAGTTGAATCATTAAAATGATACCATCTCATTTGCTAGCCATGTAAGACAGATTTATAAAGAAGTCAAGTATGTCAAAAAGATGGCAATTCCTTCAAACTTATATTGAATCATCATGTTTGAGCACTTAGAAGGTAGTCTTGCCTGAAGTTGCCTTAAAGTTCAGGCAATGCTTTTGGGGTCTGCCATTTTGATTGTCCTACAATACATGCAAAGTATTATCAAGATCCCAGAGACATGGCATGAAAATTAAAAATATGGATTGCATTGTTAAGTGTTGGACCCAGACAGCTGTAGGTGGTATTTAGGGTCAGTGGTAGGATCAATCAGTGAATCTCCAAAGGGCTTGGGTCATAACTAACAGCTCAAGTGTGCTGATCTCTACTGCTAGTCCTGACAGCAACATTAAAGAGAGGAGAAATGTAAGTTGAGCACTTTTGACTGAAAAACTCATTAAAAAAAGTGCTTCAAATTTTAATCTGTTTACATGCTTACTTTCAAGTTACTATGTTTTTTAATCAATACTTGTTTTGTTTTCAGGATTGTGCTCTAACTTAAACAAGCCATTTACTGATTGCATCATGAGATTTTAATGGCAGCAGTTTCTTGTCCATATCTCATTTAAAGCTATGGTAAATGGTGAAATCCTAGGAAATCTCTTTCAGAATCCTATGCATCTCCTGACAATTATCGTAAGTTCCAGAGGTTTTGTATAACAAAAACACTAACTCTGTTTTTGCTTCTTCTTTTAAGGCATATGATGGATTTGCTAACTTGGGAATATCCCGGCTACTTGAACCTTCTGACATGGTTTTGTTAGCCATTCCTGACAAGCTGACTGTTATGACCTATCTGTATCAAATACGGGCACATTTCAGTGGACTGGAGCTAAATGTAGTTCAGATTGAAGAAAACAGTAGCAAAAGTACATACAAAGTCGGCAACTATGAAACAGACACAAACAGCTCTGTTGACCAGGAAAAATTCTATGCAGAACTAAGTGACCTAAAACGAGAGCCGGAACTGCAGCAGGCAGACTTTGTTTTCCAGAAAGACCCAGTATTTGTAAACGACAGCAGAGTTCTAGAGTCAGAAAGAGACAGAGAACCTCAAGACACAGCTGAGTCACGAAGTTTGGCGTCTCCTCCTCCTCACAGGACTACAGGTGATGCAGAGCAACCACAAAAAAAAAAGGAAAGGATTTCGAGAATAGCAGAACCTGAAAAAAACAGTACAGCACAAACACAGCCACTGTTGGGAAGGAAAAAGCTTCTCAAAGCAGACACTCTAGACCTGAGTGATCTCATGCAGATCAGCAATCTAAAAAGGGATCCACTTCCCACAAATATAGATGAGGATATTGACAAAAAAGGACATCAGAATTGTGACACTGCCATTTGTTTCTCAGAACCTGAAAAACAGAAGCACCTCAGCCTTAGAGATAGTAGAAAATTGGATTCTGAGTTACACGTTGAAAAAATAATTTTAGAAGTGGGAAATAAATCTGGATGCTCCAACAATAGGGATGTGGATATTAATAAATTAGATACGCAACTTGAGACTAAGCTAGAGTTTGAGGCCAAAACAGTGATACATCCAACAGATCTGCCTGGAAAAACTGCACAGGTAAGGAATCAGAAACTACTTTCACAATATTATAACTTCTATTACAATTTCTCCTGCAATCAGTTTCAGTAACATTTTGTTTCATCAAACTTATGGTAGGAGAAACTAAGAGACCATTTTCAGCAATAGATAAAGATATTACTACAGGAGTGATCTACCAGTGAGATTCCTCTCCTGGGTTTTCCATGAAAAGAGCACTTTTTCACAGTGATGAATCTGAATCTCGCCTTGAATTGTCTTAGTCCAGTGCAGCGGTTCTCAACCTGTGGGTCGCGACCCCGTTGGGGGTCGAATGACGATTTGCCAGGTGTCGCCTAAGACCATCAGAAATATGGGAAGTATACTTGCGAGTCGAAGAATCGCGCTCCAATGGTTGACTCCACAAGCCAGCTGCAGGCTCTTCAAATCGCTAGCCGAATTCGGCTTCAGGCACGATGAATTAAAAAAGAGAGAAATCTTTGCTCTGATGTCTCCCTCTCAAGCCAGCTGCAATCACTCCCAATCGCTAGCCTAATCTGGCTTCAGCCATGATAAACTTAATAGGGGAGGAGTCTCTGCTTTAATGCCTCCGTCCTCAAGACTAGATCGCTAGCCAATACGGCTTCAGGCACGATAAATTCAAAAAACCAGTTTGCTCCTTTTTTCCCCCTTCTGCGGTTGAGGTAGCCACATCGTGGGGAATTGTATTAAAGGGGTCGCAGCACTATAAAGGTTGAGAACCACAGGTCCAGTGGGAAGGGAAATACTCATTATGCTACTATAAAAAAATCCATTATTGATACTCCTGTGTGCCCTGTTAAATATGAGATTGGTGTGTGGGATTGCTATTTGCCAATTCAAATACAAATGGGGCTTCAGCAGAGAAGTTATTAGGTAAGGCAACAATTGGTTCCTACAATCATACTGACCTAAGCTCTACGATCTTCTAGGAAAAGGGTTCAGTAGATATTATGAAATTTGATCCCATGAAAACATAAAGAGGGCTGCAACCTGAATGTGGCTCTTCTTCCATTCTCCCAACAAATGGAGACCTCATATTTGGCCCCCAATTCTGATTGCCTCCTACCCAAGAAACTCAACAAAGGTTAGTTTTGAAATGAAACTGCCCCAGAGAGCAGAGATACAGGACAAGGGAACAAATGCAGCCTACAGTTCTGTTCTCTTTTGAATGCTAGCCAGAGCCCCATCCCCAACTGGGAAGGAAGCCACCCTCTTGCATCTCTTGGGGAGCTCGACATCAAGGTTGGTTGATTGAGATTGCTCTCCCTTCCTGAAATCTGCATGCTTTTGACTCTGTTTTTCCCAAGTCTCTTCTCCTATCTGATGGTTGAATTTTGTCAAACTGACTTTTTAAACAACTGACTGGAACAAATCCTCCCAAACTGGCTACATAACAGCGCTGGTCTGCAGTCATTATAGTTCTGCTCTGCATAGCAAGTTGATTTCTCTCTCTCTTCATCCAATACCAACTCATGCTTCAAATATATGATTGCATGTAAAAAGAAAGGTGCTTAGACAAATTAGAATTGCTATAGAATATTGGAGGTTGCTTCTTGCTCTCATCCCAAATCTTTAATGTGTACCTCCAGTAGTGTTATATCGCATATTGCATGATTCATTTAAAAAAAAATTAAAAGGGAGATTCAGGCAGTGCAAGGATCCAAGGCAGAATCCATGCCTATAGGTTCTTTTGCTTAAACAAAAGTACGTCTGCATATATTTTAAAAACTGAGGTTATTTGGGAAAAGGATGCTTAAATATATAATTGAAAACCCCAGGTTTGATTCTAATTTGGTAACATCATTAATATGTGGCATTTCCTCTTGTTTTGTAATCATCTGTCATCAGCATCTTTTTAATTATTAATCATTACCTGATTATTGTATTTATTGTCAATTTTGTTTGATTCTGCTGCAGACCTCAAGACATTGTCTCACTCTGCTTTTCCACTGGGCAATATTCATTCACTTAATATTTTCAACTTCCATAATATTTAGTTACCAAAAACCTTAGAAGACCCTTATGGTATACTGTAACTTCCCTTGCTATAGTAAATCATAAAGAGGGGAAGATGATGTAACCAGAGGTCTTTTCCCTCAACATTGACATGACTCCCTTACACATTTTGTAGCAACTATTCCACACACCTATTCTTGCAGCTGCCCCAGACTCTCTTTTGCTTGAAGCAAAGCAATAGACAATCTGGCACAAAGCTGAACTGATGAGCAAGAGAGGCAGAACCAGTCCAACGCACCACAAGAAGGCTACAAATGCTTGGACTCCTTTTGGGGGAGTATTGTTGCTGTGGAAATTCTGCTAATTTACAGCCAGGTTATTTCTGATATAAACCAGATAGGAAGGGGTAACTTCTGTTCTTTGCTTGGCCCAGCCTCTTCACAGTTGCAGCAGTTTTCAATTACTGGATCTTTATAATGCGTCCTATATTAGATGGGGCAGCCAGGAAGCTGCCTGCAACTCACCAGCATATCTAGAACTCTCCTTTAAGGTATAAATCCCAGAAAATTGCTGTTTGAGGGCTGGATACTGGTAGTTAAGGAGAAAAAATAAAAGTTACGGCTTCATTTCACCCTACTGGAGCACTAAATATGGTTCTCCTCTAAAAAAAATTGGAATCCTGGCCTTGTTAGCTTTTGGAATGTACTGCTCTGGATGCTGTAGAAACTTGTTATGGCCCTCTAGGTTAAAGTAGATTTTAAGCCACTAACGAGCAACCTCTCTTACTGCTACTTGGTTTTTCGTCTTCTATTTCTCTTGGAAAGTACCTTTGCTTTTCTTAGCAGAGTAGTACAGTACTATAGGATAGGTAGGCTAATTTGGGGCTTTGTTGTCTTTCAATATGACATATTTTGCCTTTTATGTATTTTGAAGCAACGAATGTTATCAAGACAAGAAGAGTTAAAAGAACGTGCAAGAGTCCTGCTGGAACAAGCAAGAAAAGATGCTGCTTTAAAGGCAGGAAACAGGCAGTTCTCCAGTTCAATCGTCCCAGGCCGCTCTAAGCAACTGACTGATGTAAGAAATGTTATTATTGTGACCTATACAGAAGTGTATTTGCTTTTACCTGTGTGTCTGGATGGGGGAATGTGTTTTTGGTTAGCGACACTGTTGCTGGCTGTAACACACCAGACCAGCAAAATATGGAGAAAACAACAGAGAATTATTTATGGGTGATTTTTGGTATTCTACGAATGCTGAGCATTGTCCTTCTCCTACCAAGAGCCGATTATTTCCCTACTGACTAAGGCCAAGGAAAGATCGCAAGTCCGTTGAAAGCTGTGCTCTTTGAGTACCAGCCGATTTAAGATACTGGACAGATGAAAGGCAAAGTTATCTGTCATGCTGCAGCATTTCACCCAATACTGTTTGTCCCAGTGACCCTCCTTTTATCATTAGAATGAATTATTCTGATGGCTAAGCAAACCTTGGTCCAATGGGGAGGCAGCTGCAGTTGCCTATTGCTCCACCAGTAACCTCAGTGGTGACCTAAAGAGGTCTGTAATCTCTGGAGATGAAAGCTAATTAAATTTTTATGCAATCCTTCCCAAAGCAGAGATTGCCTATTGTGTCATATCGTGTGCTGTAATTTTGCAATTCTTAACACTTGCACATGAGAAATTGTGTGAGTGCTGCAGCAGTTATTTTGCTAATGACTACTGTTTGGCCAAAATCTTCTTTCAAAAAACAGTTGAGTTGTGTTTGCTGGGGTAAATCACCTTGCCCCAATCCTACCTGTCTTGTCTTGTCTTGACTTGACTAGCATTTATCTGTGTATAAACTGTTAGGAGCTTTTTAATTACTGGCTTCATACTAATAATTTTTATCTATGAAAAATAATTTCCCTTCTACGCAATTGAGCCATAATTTAGGAGCATCTATCTTTTGTTAATTCTGTTAGAATGGCAGGTGGTTAGGATAGTTTATATTATTGTTTTGTTAACAGTCTTTAACAATCAAGACTTTATATACATACAATGAAGTATTTCTAGAGTCCAAAACACTTGCAGAATAATGTCCTAATATAGCCAGTGTTGCATATAACTCTTATGAAATTCAGTCTTTATCATTTAATTATTAACCTTCACAATGGCCAATCTTTCTGCAGTACTCCTTATCTCAACAATTACCCAATGTCTCTCCCCTCACACACACACACACATTATACGCTCTCTGTGGTCCTTAATTGTGCCCCTACCCATCTTTGCCATAAATCATGTCTCTTGAGAGGGAATACGTATTTGCCCATTTTTGTTCATAGTGCTGTAATGTATTTATTATTGTTCTGTTAGTAGCTGAGGGGAAGAGCAGTTGTATCATTATTTAAGAATAATATTTTCTAGTAGGCTCGGGATACACTTACTTTAATTTACTTTAACAGTGAAAAAATAATTTCCCATTTATTTCTTTTCAGAGATGTTCATCTGCTATTTCATGAAAAGAAATAACATGTTTCAAAGTTTAGTATCTGTCTCTTTTTTTGTGATGGGGTGTGGGTGGAAAAGAGCATGATCATATAGTGAGAAAAAAATGACAAGTGACCACAGAGGCACTTGGAAGTCTGGAAAAATAGGAAGGAGGAAGAGTTGGAAGCAACTTTGAACAATTTTGGTTGATTTGTATAGTCCTGCCTAAAGACAGACTACCTCAAGAAACTTCTTCACTTGGGGTACTCTGTCTTTAGTCTAATTCAGAACATGGGGAATGAATTTAGTGCTAACTGGCATTAAATGGACAGCACAGAAGTGTTAGTTTTGATCTATGTTTGCACCCAGCATAGGACTATCCTTATGAATCTCCCTATTTGCTAAGATTATGAGTTGTCCTTGTTAGCCCATAATCCTGGTCTTATATGAGAAGCACTACCTTATTCTGAGTAACCCCTGCCTTGTAAAATACCTTACGAAAATGAGAAGTGGTTCACTTTGGAGCTTCAAAAGTGGTTTTATTTATTTAATTGGCCATTTTCTGGAATTATAATGCATGCTATTTTTTTTACTACATAAATTATTTTTATTGTTTATCCTTTGGCTTCTATACATTTAGCCAGTGGTTAGAACATGTGTTAGTTTTATGATGTACTATATATTTTGTAAGTTACCTGGAGGCTTTAAAACTAAAAGGCCTTTAGTAAGTGAATGAGAACGTTGCATTCAATGTAATTAATGCATTCATATCAGTAGCTCACGTCTTCTTAATTTCTCCTGGAGAGGGTGTGGGATGCATATTCTTGAGGGCTTTGGTCCGATTACTCTCCAGGAAATACTAAACGAACAATTCCTTTGGCTGTGCCATTCAGCCAAGTTAGATTTAATCATTTTTAGTGATCCACTTATTTCCTTTTCTGTATAGCTCTTTTTATCTCTTTAAACATTTCACACATGTGCAATCATCATAATAGTTCAGTGTTTTGCAAGGAGTGATTACCTAACCAGGAATGATGTAATTGAACAGATTTCTAAAAAAAATAAAATCTGCTTTGTTCTGTTACTATCACAATTTCAGCAGCCTTTCTTTATTTAAAGATAGGCAATACCTAATTGGTTTCAAAATTATTCCAAGTATTTGGTTCTCCCACATAAGCCTGGATCTGCATTTATAAAATCACTAGAAATGATATTTGCTTACCTGTCTGAGATAAGCTAAAGGCAATTAAAACATCTTAAAATGATTGATACTACTAGTGAAGATGTACCATAGCATAACCAAGGATGCGTGCTTGTCAAAGTTAATTTCCTTCTTTGTAAAAGCAAAAACTCTTTGATGCTGTGAGAATTGCATATGTCTGCTGTTAATGCTGGGTTAGAGAAAAGCCTGTCTTCAGGTGTGTGTGGAGTAGAGGGTTTTGTGATGCTAGGACAAACCCCGTTCTCTAAAGAAATGTGCTCCATTTTCATATTTTATCTCTTTCTATTTCTTTTCTTTTTATGGTCAAATTAGAAAAAAGAAAACAATTTTCTTCGGTATGTGAATGATTGTATAATTTACCTGCATTCCACTATTGTATCAGATACTGTCCATGCTACTGCTCTTTAGCATCAAGTCCTTTGCAAAATCTTAGACGATCGAGTAGATCCTACGGTATTGTTAGAAATTTTATTTCAAGTGTCAGCTTATTTGGTTATAAGATGTCAGCTTTCATTGTTATCAACTATTGTGATATTTTATCATTCTAGAATTCCAGTGCAAAGTATAAAAGTTAGACAAAAGTAGATGTGAAAAACATCCACATGCATAATTACTGTTGTGATTAGGTGAAAAATGGACATGTGGGAGACTAGAGAGGTTGAGCTGAACAGCATAATTGTTTCAAAGCATGACTCAATCCTGTCCTTGAATCACCATTTTGGGCAGATGGGATAGGCTGTTTTCTTCATAAGAATAACCTAAACCATAGTGTAAATGTATGTTGTGGTTCCATACGTAAAAAAAACAAACCAGAAAAGCAACATCTGAACTCAATCTGTTGGGGCATTTATTTTTTGAATCACCTTGCATTATTTCTTCCGAATATAGCAAATGATGTTGCAAAGGGAGATAGACATTTAGTGGCAATTGGCTGATCATTTTACTACATCAGCATTAATACAAAATAAAATAGTACTTTTTACCTTTCTAGTGCCAAGGAATTTCTAAGATAAATATATTTTTTTGAAGAAATACTAGCCTTTTGGGTTTAGACATTGACCCTACACAAACATTACTGCCATCTTGTGAGGCTTAAGACACCTTAGATCCTGCTTGAAAAATTGGCAATTTATGTAATTTGTGCTGTTTAAAAATATGTTTAGCTTAATTGTAGAGGTTGTGGCGTTGTTATGATAGGCCATGGCAGCAAGAAGCGGAAAATGATGAAAGCAACATCACAGTTTCTCAACAGTTTCCCTGTTTATTTATGTGTGCAAAAGAGGTAGAACCGGCAGCATGTGCTCTCGCCATTTTGGCAGAAGAAGCCTGCAGATGCTAATGAGCCACAGGAACTCTACTATGCACTGGAACATAGCCTAAATTATTCCCAATTGCATTTTGGAAGGTATAAGCAAACTTGTCTTCCCATAGAACTCAGTAAAACTTCTTCACATTCTACAGAATCCCAAAGCTTCCAGAAATATTCTCACAAAACTTTAGTGGAACAAATACATATGTAGAAGGGGCAGTGGTTGTATTTTGAAATTTAAGAAGGATGCTTGTTTCCTCAGTGTCAGTGCACCATTTAAGGCAAAGTATTTCCATATTGAGCAAGTTTATTATCAGATAGCTTGTTTTTGGTTCATTTCAACTTTTGCCCCAAAGCCATGATCACTATTATACAAACAAAATATAATTATATTAGGGAAAAAATTTTTATCACTATGAATTTTACAGCAGAAAAGATATAAAGAGCCAATATTTTCCATTGTATAAAGGTCATTTGGGCTTCGTTAGAAGAGGCATTAAAATTGACTGAGCCAGTGATAGATCTTAATGAACTTACACCAATAGTGGTTTTGATATTTCTAGATTTAAGCCAAAAACAGAATAAAACTTTTTATTTTATTTTGCTGTAGGTTTTTTATAGAAGTTATAGAAGATATTTTATAGAAGATATTTCTCCTTATCTAGAAAGTAAAATTACTCTTTTTAAACAACTTTTAAAGAGCACTGCCAAGTTCCTAAATTACTAGGACTTAGATTATCAATAATTTTTTTTCTAAGAAATTAGAAAAGTAAGAAATATGGCTGGCTGCTATCAGTAAAACCTACAACAGACTTTGTGTCCTTTCTAAGCATATTGATGGATGAGATTTTATATTATGTCAACCTTGCCCCTTTGATGGTAATTGGAAAATATTGATTTAAGGTTGGAAGTCTAATCTGTCATGCTGATAATTGTCACCAGATTTAAATATGATCCCCAGATTGTCTTTAGATTACAAAAGAAGCGGTTACCACCACCTAATTGATAAAAAGGTTGAACATTATTTGACAATCCATGGCAGCTCATACCTTATTCACTATTAGCCATATTTGTTTTCCAAATAGATCCCTGAAAAACTGACAAATGTGGTATAAGATGATAAGAGTATTCACCACAATATTTAAATTATGATTATGACACTTTTTTCTGCTGCATTGTCTTATGTGAGAGAAAATAACAAGGAACTGCAGAGGAACACTTATAAAAAGTGAACTTGTTCTGTTAAAAATAGTAATATGTATAGTCTGATACATTTTCACTGAGGAAATGATCTCACACTAATTTTATATTGAAGAATGAAGGAGGTTTCTAATATTTTGAATTTTTACACTGTCGGATGTTTTATCTATTGTTGTACAATGTTTTGGGGACTGAGAAAGGGAAAAATATATAATTTACAAACATGCAGTTTGGTCTGTGTACCTCTGATATCTACATGCCATAATTGGAGGAGGAGGAACATACGCAGAATAAAAAGAATAAACCACTTCTATGTAGCCAAGATCTGGAAGTACATGAAGTACCGTATATACTCGAATATAAGCCGATCCGAGTATAAGCCGAGGTCCCCAATTTTACCCCAAAAACTGGGGTAAACTGGGGACTCGAGTATAAGCCGAGGGTGGGAAATGAGGCACCTACCGGTTGGGGAAACCCTCCCTCCCTCAGCTGAGAAGGCTGGCGGCTCCCCCGCCCCGCCCTCTCACTGCACCGGCAGGGCTTCCCCGCGCCGTCCGGTAAAATGTGAAAAAAACAAAAAAAACAAAAAACAACTCGAGTATAAGCCGTATATACTCGAGTATAAGCCGAGGGGCTTAAAAAAAAAAAAACTCGAGTATAAGCCGTATAGACCCGAGTATAAGCCGAGGGGACGTTTTTCAGCACAAAAAACGTGCTGAAAAACTCGGCTTATACTCGAGTATATACGGTAATTAGTTCTACAACTAACTTGTTTCTGTTTTATAGAAAATAACCAAAGCTATCATTACTTCAGTCATAGCAATCATAAATTGTTTTATTATAAAAAATGGTGAGTTGTTTGAACTCTGTTTAACATCTGAGATTAACAAAAATGCCTGCTACCCAATTTAGCAATGAGTTTCTAAATGAGATCATGCAGAAGCTCCCTAATCTAACCTAGATCCAAAATTTATATATTTTCCTATTATTTGTCTTTTAAAGACTGGCAAGGAAGTGGTCTCTGTTTCCAAAAGATCTGTTTTGTAAGAACCCCTCCTTTTTTAACCACTGGGGATGCTCTTTTTGTACTGCAACTAATGACCATAAATGTTTTTGCGTGGCTGTTTTCATTTCATCCCA